>NC_081826.1:136348354-137557938 GCF_030867095.1 Alligator mississippiensis
AACCCCCTGTTCAAGGTAGGACCAGCCCCAACTAGATCATCCCAGCCAAAACTTTGCCTAGCTGGGTCTTAAAAACCTCCAGGGTGGCGATTCCACAATCTCTCTTGGTAATTTGTTCCAATGTTTTACTACCCTCCTAGTGAGAAAATTCTTCCTAATATCTAACCTAAACATCCCTTGCTGCAACTTCAGACCATTGCTCCTTGTTCTGTCACCTGCCACCACTGAGAACAGTTTAGCTGCATCCTCTTTCGAACCACCCTTCAGGTAGTTGAAGGCTGCCATTAAATTCCCTCTCAGGCTTCTCTTCTCCAGACTAAATAAGCCCAGTTGCCTCAGCCTCTCCTCAGAAGTCATGTCTCCCAGCCCCCTCACCGTTTTCATTGCCCCCTGCTGGACCCTCTCCAATTTGTCCACATCCTTTCTAGGGGGTGGGCAAAACTAAACACATTTATTCCAGATGTGGCCTCACCAGTGCTGAATAGAGGGGAATAAACACTTCCCTTGACCTGCTGGCAACACACCTACCAATGCAGTCCAGAATGCTATTGGCTTTCTTTGCAACAAGGGCACACTGCTGGCTCATATTCAGCTTGTTCACTGCAACCCCAGGTCCTTTTCTGCAGAGCTGCTGCCCAGCCAGTCAACCCCCAGCCTGTACTGGTGTATGGGATTCTTCCTTCATAAGTGCAGAACTTTGCGCTTGTCCTTGTTGAACTTCATGAGATTTCTTTTGGCCCAATCCCCTAATCTGTCTAGGTCACTCTGAACTGCAGTCCTAATCTCCAGCATATTTACTACTCCCCACATCTTAGTGTCATCAGCAAACTTGCTGATGGTGCACTCTGTGCCATCTTCCAGGCTGTTCATGAAGACATTGAACTAAACCAGCCCCAGGACTGACCCCTGGAGCACTCTCCACTTGATACCAGCTGTGAACTAGACATCGAACTATTGATTACTGCCTCTGAGCCTGATTCTCCAGCCAGTTTTCTATCCATATTACAGTCCATTAATCCAGTCCATACTTCCTTAGCTAACCTGCAAGAATGTTGTGAGAGACAGTATCAAAAGCCTTGCTAAAATCAAGGTATATCACATCCAATGTGGAAAATGACCCGCACATCACAACGAGGGACATGCTCAGCTGGGATGGGCTTCACCTGTCCCCCAAAGGTAAGCATGTGTTTTCTACTAGGTTGGCGGATCTCCTCCGGCGGGCTTTAAACTAGGCTCGTCGGGGGGAGGGGAGTACGAGGGCAGGGGAAGCTGTGGACCACCAAACCATGTGGCACCCACAAGGACAGCCCAGCCTGAAGAAGGAGAACATTGGAAACCTGAAAGCCATGGGGAGACCAGCACTACAGAACAGGTAAGAAACAAGAAGGTAAGAAACAATGGGCCCCTTGGGACTCGGAGCGGGGGGGCAGCAAAGGCACCAGTCGCAGGGCTCAAGTGCCTATATACTAATGCTAGGAGCATGGGGAACAAGCAGGATGAACTAGCGCTCCTGCTTGCACTAAACACCTATGACTTAGCGGGGCTAACAGAGACCTGGTGGGATTCATCCCATGACTGGGCGGTACATATTGAGGGCTATAGATTGTATAGAAAGGACAGGTCGGGGAAGAAAGGGGGGGGGGGTTTGCACTTTATGTCAGTGAGCAATATACATCAACCCTCATCAAGACGGAATCCAAGGTTGAGGAAGTAGAAGGATTGTGGGTTAGGCTACATGGGGGGCAAGGAGAAAGGGATTTGGTGGTAGGGGTCTGCTACAGACCCCCACACCAAGGGGAAGAAATAGATGCGGGGCTCCTGAGGCAACTCTCGGAGACCATAAAAGCTAAAGAGGCGGTAGTCATGGGGGACCTAAACTACCCGGACATCTGCTGGGAGACGCAGACAGCAAGGTCCCATCGCTCACGCAGGTTTCTAACCTGTGTACAGGACCTCCACCTGACACAGGAGGTGCATGGTCCCACTAGGGGGAATGCCATACTGGATCTGGTATTGGCAACAGGGGATGACATGATAGGGGACCTCCAGATCGGTAGCCATTTGGGAGACAGTGATCACCTAATAATAGAATTCAACATAAGATGGAGAGTGGGTAAGGTAACTAGTAGGGTGAAAGTGCTAGACTTTAGGAAAGCTGATCTCAATGCACTCAGGCGATTAGTCAAAGAAGCACTGCAGAGTAGGAGTTTTGAAGGGATGGGAGCCCAAGAAGGGTGGCTGTGCCTAAAGGAAACGATCCTTCGGGCACAAAGCAAGACGATCCCCGAGCGAGGCAAAAAAGGGAAAGGGGCCAGGAGGCTTCCATGGCTGACCAGAGAAATCCAGGGCAGCCTAAGGGCCAAAAGGGGAGCACATAAAAAGTGGAAACAGGGAGAGATCACCAAAGATGAATATACCTCCTCTGCTCATGCTTGTAGGGAGGCAGTTAGGCAGGCCAAAGCTACCATGGAGCTGAGGATGGCAACCCAAGTAAAAGACAACAAGAAATTGTTTTTTAGATATATTGGGAGTAAAAGGAAGGCCCAGGGAGGAATAGGACCCCTGCTAAATGGGCAGAAACAATTGGTGACAGACAGGGGGGACAAGGCTGAACTCCTCAACGAGTTCTTTGCCTCAGTGTTCCTAAGCGAGGGGCACGACAAGTCTCTCACTGGGGTTGTAGAGAGGCAGCAGCAAGGCGCCAGACTTCCATACGTAAATCCTGAGGTGGTGTCATTTGGATTAACTGGATGCCTTTAAAATCGGCAAGCCCGGATGGGCTCCATCCGAGGGTGCTGAAGGCACTGGCTGACATCATTGCAGAGCTACTGGCAGGAATATTCGAACGCTCGTGGCGCACGGGCCAAGTCCCGGAGGACTGGAAAAGGGCTAACGTGGTCCCCATTTTCAAAAAGGGGAGGAAGGAGGACCCGGGCAACTATAGGCCAGTCAGTCTCACCTCCATCCTTGGTAAAGTCTTTGAAAAAATTATCAAGGCTCACATTTGTGAGAGCCCGGCAGGGCAAATTATGCTGAGGGGAAACCAGCACGGGTTTGTGGCGGGCAGATCGTGCCTGACCAATCTAGTCTCTTTCTATGACCAGGTTACGAAACTGCTGGACACAGGAGGAGGGGTGGATGTCGTATACTTAGACTTCAGGAAGGCCTTCGATAAGGTATCCCACCCCATACTGGTGAACAAGCTAAGAGGCTGTGATGTGGATGACTGCACAGTCCGGTGGGTGGCGAATTGGCTAGAGGGTCGCACCCAAAGAGTCGTGGTGGATGGGTTGGTCTCGACCTGGAAGGGTGTGGGCAGTGAGGTCCCGCAGGGCTCGGTCCTTGGACTGATACTCTTTAATGTCTTCATCAGTGACTTGGACAAGGGAGTGAAATGTACTCTGTCCAAGTTTGCAGATGACACAAAGCTATGGGGAGAAGTGGACACGCCGGAGGGCAGGGAACAGCTGCAGGGAGACCTGGATAGGCTGGACAAGTGGGCAGAAAACAACAGGATGCAGTTCAACAAGGAGAAATGCAAAGTGCTGCATCTAGGGAGGAAAAATGTCCAGCACACCTACAGCCTAGGGAATGACCTGCTGGGTGGCACAGAGGTGGAAAGGGATCTTGGAGTCCTAGTGGACTCCAAGATGAACATGAGCCGGCAGTGTGACAAAGCCATCAGAAAAGCCAACGGCACTTTATCGTGCATCATCAGATGCATGACGAATAGGTCCAAGGAGGTGATACTTCCCCTCTATCGGGCACTGGTCAGACCGCAATTGGAGTACTGCGTGCAATTCTGGGCGCCACACTGCAAGAAGGATGCGGATAACCTGGAGAGGGTCCAGAGAAGGGCAACTCGTATGGTCAAGGGCCTGCAGACCAAGCCCTATGAGGAGAGACTAGAGAAACTGGACCTTTTCAGCCTCCGCAAGAGAAGGTTGAGAGGCGACCTTGTGGCTGCCTATAAGTTCATCATGGGGGCACAGAAGGGAATTGGTGAGTATTTATTCACCAAGGCGCCCCCGGGGGTTACAAGAAATAATGGCCACAAGCTAGCAGAGAGCAGATTTAGATTGGACCTTAGGAAGAACTTCTTCACAGTTCGAGTGGCCAAGGTCTGGAATGGGCTCCCAAGGGAGGTGGTGCTCTCCCCTACCCTGGGGGTCTTCAAGAGGAGATTAGATGAGTATCTAGCTGGGGTCATCTAGACCCAGCACTCTTTCCTGCTTATGCAGGGGGTCGGACTTGATGATCTATTGAGGTCCCTTCCGACCCTAACATCTATGAATCTATGAATCCACTGGTCTCCCTGCATCCACAGAGCTAGTCACTGCATCATAGTGTGTGTAGATGAAACGGGAGCCCTAAATTGAAGCGGTGGGTTTTTAAAAACACCCCTTCAATTTTGGGCAAAATAAACCCCATGTTATGCACACACCCATGCACTTACCTGCCTGTCCCATGGCGGGGAGGTGAGGGCAAGCTGCCAGTGGATGGAGTGATCCCTGGGCTGCACGGGGGCCCAGTACTTCCCTGTGCAGCTGCGGTGGCACCCACCTGCAAGCACCCGGCTTGGGCGGTCCTGGGTGGTACCACAGCCTCAGAGGGAAGCACCGGGCCTGCCACACAGCTCAGGCAGGCAGGCAGGCTCCAGAAAAAGAAAAAAAGACCACCGCTTTTTTTTCTCTTGGGCAGAGTCTGCCTTCCAGGCTGCTGCCAGGCTACCTACATGGGCTTCCTGCAGAGCCTCTGAGTTGCATGGGGTCCAGTGCTTCACACCGTGGCTGTAGGGCAACAAACTAGGACAAGTTTTAGTTTGCTGTGCCCTAAGTCATTTAAGGCATGTTACGCCCCCAAATTTGCTACGGTGTCTGGAATTATTGTGCAATACGTTGCTGATGCATGCAAATACCAACACCATTAAAGCAGTGCGAAAGCATTCAACCTGCTTTAGTGTCATGCACACATGCCCCTCATTTTGTCTACACACGGCCTATAGAAGGCAATCAGGTTGGTGAGGCATGACTTACTCCTGATGAATCCATGCTGACTCTTCCTAATCACCTTCTTGTCCTCCGAGTGCTTAGAAACTAATTCCTTGAGAGTTTGTTCCATGATTAGTTCATGATCTGCTCCAAAATTACTATTACCATGATAAGCAGAAGCTGCCAATTACAAGGTCGCAAAACACTGGTTAGTAAAACATGGCAAATAAGCAAAAAAAACCCCAAAACAAAACATAATCCATACATCATTTCTTCTTCAAGATTCATTTACTTGGGAACTAATCAGTCAGGAGAAATAAATATTGTCATTATGAACAGTAAAGTTATGAAAAGATTGCCCTGAATAATTGCAGATGGAGAGATAAGCATATGGATGGATGGATGAAGAAGAGTGAATAGATTCCTCCCCGCCCCCCTCCCAAATGTCCTTCTTCCTCTATCTTATCTTATATTGCAAGGTCAAAAAATTACCCTCTCCTCCCCACCATATGAAATGTTGGTATAGATTAACAGATACGGGCTTCTGCAAATGGATAGATCAGGAACAGAAAGGGCACACAGAGTGCAGACTGACCTGCTACAAAAAAAGCTAAATTGTTTCTCCCATTGTATCTCTAACAAGTGGTATGTTAAAGGTTGAGATTTGGACAGCTTATATTCAGTATTTGGTAACAGAGAATATTTCCTTGTTAAAAGGAAAAGAAAAAAAAAAAGAGGCCAAAGTGCAGTCCCATTTTATACCTGTTCATTTTAATAACAGGAATGAGAAACAGGGAGACTGACTCAGCACCTTGTTACGCTTGCTCTAATTTTCAATATTAGTAAAGTTACATTACAGGAAGGGAGTGGTGAATCAAGTCCAAAGTGTCTTATTCACTATGTGGCACTGTTTCCCCTTTTTATTTGACTTACAAATATTTAACCAGTGAACTGAGTGGCCATCATTTGCTTATCTTTATATCAGGCTGAAAAGCTTTGGCTCTCTGAGATTTTAATGGCAGAGCGTTCTTGTTCAGTTTTGGTTTTTTGTTTTTCTAGAATGAGAGAAATCTCTATAAAATACAGTAATTAGCAAACATAATACTGTCCCTATCCAAACATTAAGCATGCATATACCCTTACTTGGCTCAATGATTTTTCCAGTCAACAAATTCAGCAAAAGAAAACTATAAATTAGGCAGTGGCAATGTTTGTGTGAGCAACAGCTATTGGCATCTTTATCAGGTATATTCTGCCTCAGGTTTTTTTTTCCCCTTTCAAATGCTCAGTGTTCCCAAGGGCTTACTAAATCATTTTATCCTACAGCTTTCTGATCAGTGTTATATAATCTCTGTGGCCCAAGGGGAAGAAGATGCATAATATTAAATGAATAATTGCATAATATTTTAAGCAGTTTTACAGCAGTAAAATAAAATAAAAAAGATGTGTGTAGCCTAAAGATGCACTGTTTAAAGAGACTAAAAACTCAGACCTGGCCTAAGATGTATAATCAGACTGGGATTGCCAGCTAGATTTTAAATATATTTTATTTACTTCAAAAATAAAAAATTCACAACTCTGATTAAAAGTTATGGAAACAAGCAAATAAATAAAAATGCCATTAATTCTCGGTCTTATAAAGCTTGTTACTGATAGTTGCAAAGCCAGCTGCTCAGTCAACCTAGAGAGCACAGCTAACAAACTGTAATCTTGGATTTGCATTAATACTTAATATAGAACTACAAACCACGATATTATACACTTTAAGGCTGGCCTTATAATGGTTCATTCTGTGGCCTCAGCCATGTCATGTAACTTCCTGACTTAAGCTTTATCCTCTACAAAACAGAGGCACTTGTATTCCCTTGCCTGACTAACATGTGAGGACATCAAAATGTTTTACATATGCACAATGCACTTCGAAGTTACAAAGCATGCTAAGGAGAGCAGCAGAGTATGGACCCTGGATTTCAGAAAAGCAGACTTTGACACCCTTAGGGAACTGCTGGGCAGGATCCCCTTGGGAGGCCAATCTGAGGGGAAGAGGAGTCCAAGAAAGTTGGTTGTATTTTAAAGAAATGTTATTGAGGCTGCAGGAACAAACCATCCTGATGTACAGGAAGAATAGCAAATGTGGCAAGCAACCAGTTTGGCTTAGCAGAGAACTCTTCATTGAGCTTAAACTGAAAAAAGGAACCTTTAAGAGGTGGAAGCTTGGAGAAAATTTGGGAAGAGTATAAAATACTGCTCAGGTATGCAGGGATGAAGTCAGGAAGGCTAAAGCACAATTAGAGTTGCAGCTAGCAAGGAACATGAAGGGTAACAAGAAAGGTTTCTACAAGTATGTTAGCACCAAGAACAAGGTCAGGGTGGTTCTCTTATTGAATGGGGGAGGCAACTGAATGACAGAGGATGAGAAAAAGGCTGAAATACTCAATGCCTTTTTTACCTTGTTCTTCACAGGCAAAGTCAGCTCCCAGACTACTGCACCAGGCAGCACAGTTTGGGGAGAAAGTGAGCAGCCCTCAGTGATGAAAGAACAAAGTAAGGACTATTTAGAAAAGCTAGATGTGTACAAGTCCCTGGGGATGGATGCAGTGTGCATGAGGTTGCAGAGGGATTTGGTTGATGTCATTGCAGAGCTGCTGGCCATTGTCTTTGAAAACTCATGGTGATTGTGGGAAGTTCCAGATGATTGGAAAAGGGAAAATACAGTACCCATCTTTAAGAAAGGGAAGGAGGAGGATCCAGGGAACTACAGATGAGTCAGCCTCACTTCAGTCCCTGGAAAAATCATGGAGCAGGTCCTCAAGGAATCCATTTCTAAGCACTTGGAGGAGAAGGTGATCAGGAACAGTCAACATGGATTCACCAAGGACAAGTCATGCCTGACCAACCTGACTGCCTTCTATGATGACATAACTGGCTCAGTGGATGCAGGGAAAGCAGTGGACGTGATATACCTCGACTTTAGCAAGGCTTTTGATACTGTCTTCCACAGCACTATTGAAAGCAAGCGGAGGCAGTATGGGTTGGATGAATGGACTGTAAGGTGGATAGAAATCTGGCTGGATTGTCGGGCACAATGGGTGTAATCAGTGGCTCAATGCCTAGATGGTGACCAGTATCAAGTGGAGTGCCCCAGGGGTCGGTTTTGTTCAGTGTCTTCATTATCGATCTGGAAAATAGGATAGATTGTAGCCTCAGCAAGTTAATGGATAACACCAAGCTGGGAGGGTGTAGTAGATACACTGGAGGGTAGGGCTAGGATTCAGAGTGACCTAGACAAATTGAAGGATTGGGCCAAAAGAAATCTCATGAGGTTCAACATGAAGGCCAGAAGAATCCCATGCATTAGTACATGCTTGGGGCTGACTGGCTGGGTAGCAGCTCTGCAGAAAAGGACCTGGGGTTACAGTGGATAATAAGCTGGATATGGGTCAGCAGTGTGACCTTGTTGCCAAGAAGGGTAACAGCATAGTGGGCTGCATTAGTGGAAACATTGCCAGTAGGTCAAGGGAAGTGAATATTTCTCTCTATTCAGCATAGGTGAGGCCACATCTGGAGTACTGTGTCCAGTTTTGGGCACTCCAGTATAGAAAGGATGTGGACAAATTGGAGATAGTCCAGTGGAAAGCAACAAAAATGGTGTGGGGGCTAGGGCACATGATTTGTGAGGACAGACTGAGGGAACTGGGTTTATTTAGTCTGTAGAAGAGAAGACTGGGGAGGGGAGGGGGGGGATTTGATAATAGTCCTTAACTACCTGAAGCATGGTTCCAGAGAAGATGGAGCTAGACTATTCTCAGTAGTGACAGATGACAACAAGGAACAATGGCCTCAAGTTGCAGCAAGGTAGGTTTAAGCTGGATATTAGGAAAAACACTCTCACTAGGAGGGTGGTGAAGCACTGGAACACGTTATCTAGAGAGGTGGTCGAATCTTCATCCTTGGAGGTTTTTAAGGCCTGGCTTGAGAAAACCCTGACTGGAATGATCTAGTTGGGGATGGTCCTGCTTTGAGCAAAGGTTTGGACTAGATGACTTTCTGAGGTCCCTTCTAACCCTAATTTTCTATGATTCTATATAACTATAATTTTAGGTGAAAGCTGGAATTATTGACTAGTGGTCTATCAGAAATAGTAGGGGAAAAGTAGGGTTTCTTATATTGAAAAAAAACAAACAAAACAAACCTTATAACAAAAAATCCATTCAATGAATGATAACCGTATGTTAGTAATGCTTTCTATTTTTTGCTATGTGGGTAGAAAGCTGGACTCTATGAACAAATAGAACTTTCCTATTACCAATTGTTGTGATCTAAGTACCTTTTCAGGACAGCAATGTCTCTCTCCATCCCTATGGTAGGATAAAGAATTATTTTTTCCTATTTTACAGATGGGGACTCAAGGAACAGATATTAAGGGAGATTCAATTTCACCTGTTAGGCATGGAAGTGGATATTGTCACATAGGGTAATATTCTCCTCCATTTCTGATTGTCTGAGTGTCCATATTTGGGTATCTGCAGGGCATTTTTGGCATCTAAGTGCCATTAATGCCATTTATACGCAGGCTAGACTTCTTGTTTCTAGCCTGCAGCCCTGTGCACATGAAAAACTACCTGCAACTACATAATCATGCAGATTAAGCATGTGCAGTAGTAGCTAAAACCAAATCATTCACCCCTTGTCAACACTTAGCTGCCAGAGATGCCCAGAAATGGAGTAATTCAGAACTCAGGACCACCAGGCTTAGCCTCAGGAAAGGAAGAGAATGGGATGTGTATGACCTTCCTTTGCTCAGGTGCTAAAGCACTCACCTAAAAAGCTAGATGTCCTGCCTTGTGGGCCTCCCCTTCACCCACTAGGGCTTTGAACCTGGGTATACCTGTTTTTCTAACACAGAAGTCCCACCACCCTGCCACAGGTCAGCCAGTATTCAACTTCTTCTTTGGTGTTCCTTTTGAAGCTCAGACACTTAGAGTGTCATTAGAAAAAAATGGATGGGGGACAGCGCAAGGGAGACTTTTTTTGGCATTTAGACAACCATGTTGATGACCAGATCTGGAAACTTAGTCCATTTATAGGCGTTATATTTTCCTATTATTAACCCACGCTACAGCTGTAACTATATACACCTGGCTGGCTGTAGTCTGATTTAAGATTGTCTCCAGTTCAAATTAACTAATCCTCATTAAATCAGGATTAAAGTTAATGCAGACTAGGGCAGTCCGAATTAGTCAACTTGAATTATATTAATTAACATGTATATACAGTGCTGCTTTTAGGAAAAACAGTCCTTAGGAACTCAGATAAGCAGCACTGAAAATATCAATCCCTGCAAGGGAAACTCAAATAGGTTTTTGCAAAACAATAGAGGCCATCAGGCACAAAATAACACCTTTGCAAAGTCAGATGTGCCAACAACACCTCACCCTGCTAAGTATCAGGTCAATTACAGCTCCTGGAGCAGCACTTTAGATAACTGCAACAGTGTAGCAGTGCTTATACAGGCTTTTTATCACCTCCTAATTACTTCCAATCTCTTTTAAGGATCTGTCAAGTGTATAGATCCTGTATAGCCAGTGCCTCCTGCTGTGATGGTCAATGATTATCTATTAACCCTTAAATCAAATTAAAATTTGATTCAAACTGTGTGAAGCAAATCAGTTAGCACAGTTTACAAAATGCTGAACACATCTACAAATGGCCTTAGATGACCAAAAAAGAATAAAATATCACCCCTAAATGTTATTCTATTACACTCTGCTCACAATCCTAAAAAACAGTTACTGCAAAAGGTGGGTGGGTCTTCCTCCACCTCACTACTTTTTGTGACTCAATCATAAAATTGAGATGGTGTGTTACAAAAGCAGATTGAGATGAAGTGGTCTCATAGGTGACAGCAGCTTCCCAGGGCTGTCTGCTGCTAGGAGGCCCTATGGGTGGCTCCACTCCTGCTTCTGCTCCCTGCTCTCTGCAGGCAGCCACTGGTACCAGCACCACTGGGACAGGATGGGATTGCCCCATCCTGCCCTGCCCAGGCCAGCAGAGGGGAAGGTGGGCATCCAGGGGCACAGCTCATGCTCTCCCCCCGACACCCCAGCCAGCCCATCCTGCAGCACTGAGGAACCACACCTCCAGCTGCATGACACCTGCTGGGCAGAGGGGCTGGGCTAGGGCCGAGGTTGCCTTCACCTCAGTGGTGCTTGTGCCCTCTGGCTCACCCCAGACACACAGAGGGAACCTGCCTTTGCCTGGTGAGGGGTCTCTGATTTTCTGTTTGCACAGGACTCCAATAAATCCACCACTGGCTGCTATGAGCACATCTTCATGCTCCAGCTGATGCTTGGAACAGCAGAAGGCAGTGTGCAGTGGCGTGGCTGAACATTGATGGCTAGAAAAATTGTATTTTGAGGTTTGCTGTTGGGAATTGGCATGCAGGTAAAGCAGATCTTGCAATAGAATAGTGGTCCAGGGGGAGGGCAATGGTTAATTAGTTTCAAAAAGCCTGTTTGTGACAAAGTTTCCTTCAAAGTCCACTGTGTCTGGAATTGGAAGATACCATGTCTGAGGCAAATGGACAAGCAGGCATACACAGGCTGGGAAATTGAAGACATGTACTACACTGTTCCATAACATGAGATAAGGACTCTGCCACATTGGCTAGGTCACAGTGCCCAGCTACAGGGTCCCTGGGATTTCTGGTTTTGGTGGACAGACCAAATTAGAAGACACCATTAAATGCCCAAATTAAGATATGTGTGCATGTGAATGGGTTTGTGAAACAAAAGTATATGCTGTCAGAACAGAACATGATCAGTATGACAACAACAGGGAAACCAATCAACAATGCCCAGGAGTGAAGCGTCAGAGGGGAGAAAGAATGCCAAAGAAGTTATTTCAGAGCAGCAAAGGGTCCCCAGTGGGGGAACTCAAGGCCACCATGGACAGATGGCACACCCCAGCCCATCTCACCCATCCACTGGGGGAGGGTGGGCCTCAGCCTTTGACCTACAGGTTTCTGACATTCAAGAAAGACCCACAGGGTGATGCTCGTGTACTTGCCAGACATACCTTCCCTCTGTGACAGCCAGTGGCAGATTAAGATTTATTGGGGCTCTGGGGAAACAGAAAATTGGAAGCTCCCCACACCCCATTATAAACATGAATGTATCAAAAAGCATTAATAAATAGACCCATTAAATGTTTACATGGTGCATTAATAAATAATGCACAACATGCGATGTCAAAATTATTCAATAACTATTCAATTTTGCCACACACAAAACTGAATAAAATAATAGCCTTAGGAAAATAACTCACATGCATGGGATTGCCATAAATGTATAATAACATGAGAGGAATGATGTTTTAGTTGAATGGTCATGTAGACTCATGTTTGATTTTTTTTTTTTTTTTTTTTTTACTTTAAATATACATTTTACTATTGTTGTAAAACCGGTTACTGGGAATTGGAACCCTCGCTCCATCTTGCCATCCCCCTGCACAAGGCCAGGGACTGTAGGGGCCAAGTGGAGGCCCTGAAAATCAGAGCTCTGGGTGAGGGCCCTGCTCAATGAAGGCAGAGACATGCCATAGAAGCTGCTTGCCCCAAGGCAGTTGCCTGAGTTCTCAGGTGGCCAGGGAGAATAGAGACTTCTTGCCCACCCTCACAGGGTTGCAGGGTACCCTTGGGTTATCCTGAAGCCCAGAGTCTGCAGGAGGGCCAGTGCTCAGGCAGACAAGGCCCCTGATGCACTCCCTGCCAGGCTGGCTGCCCCCAGAGAAAGTTGCAGCCGCGACAGCAGAGTGCTCTCCCCAGGGGATGCCAGGACTCACTGGGCTATGAACTGCATTCACCAGGGAGTTCCACACTGCAGGATGGCCCGGAGCAGTGGAGCTGCAGCTGGCAATATGAGTCCCCTTCCTCCTCCCATGTCAGCAGTGCTGCCATCCTGTGTCAAAGCATGGGGGCTGCACCAGGGAGGTAGCAGGCACCAGCTTGAACCATACAGGGTTTGCAGTGGGCAAGGTGAGCACTGAAGGTGTGGGGAAGACCCATGTGATACCCACAGGGAGCTCACAGTGGGGCCTGGCTCCCAGGCAGGGACTAGGTGCTAAGCTGCAGCTCTGCCCAGGAGGTGCCAGGCAGCCATGGTACTTCAACCCCCTGGGCTCGCTCCAGCAAAACAGCGGTATTGGGAACTGTGCTTATTCTGCCACTCCTGGGAAAGCATTGGGGCATGGCCCTGGCCATGGCCACAACCAACTGTACCTGCAGTGCCCTCACAGACACTGCCCCAGCCCATCCATCTGTGATCCCCAAGCTGGAGCGGGAGATTTTTCCCAGGGGGCCCCTAATTGACAGGAGCCCCTGGGCCCTGGGCCCCATAGGCATGTGTATTAATCCACCTCAGGTGACAGCCCTAGGACTGCTAGATGTGGAATTTGGAAGGTTATTTTGTTTGTCTTGCCTGCATTATTCCTATCTGCTATTACTGTATATCAATAAAATTTGCCTATTATCAAATGGATAAGCTGTGGTCAGTCTGAGGGTTTAGGTTCACCTGGAACAAAGTATTTTGGTCATAAATCCAGTGCCAGACTTCTCCAATGCCGTCGCCACACCTTCAACACCCTCTGGGAGCTTGGGATGCCAGTCAGCACTATCACCCTCATGTGGGATCTCCTCTACAGCTGCACCATGACATCTGGTCATTGGAGGGTGAAACGTGTGATATCCCCATCCAGTCTGGTCTGAAGCAGGGCTGCCCACCCAGCCCCATCATCTTTAACCTCACAGTGGAGCCACTCCTCTGGGTGGTGGTGGAAGGCCCCAGAGGCCTCAAGCTCTGTGAGCAGAAACTGAGTGTCCTGGTCTATGTGGATGACCTGGTCCTCCTTGTCAGCAATGCTAAGCAGCTGCAGAGGATACCACCAAGTTCACCTCCCTGCACACTGACTGCAGGAAGAAGAGTACCATCCTAGACTTCAGCTTCACTATCCAGGGTAAGCAGATGAGGTGCCTGAGAGACAGAGAGAGCTACATCCACCTGGGAATCCTCACTGGACACCAGGCAGGGCAGATGCTGGAAGACGCTATCTACAGGATCGTGCAGGATGCCCACAAGCTGGACTTGTCCCTGCTGGCTCCCTGGCAGAAGATAGATGGGGTGAACACATTCCTCATCCCCTGCATTGTGTTTGTCCTGAGGGGCTTGGCAGTCTCCAAGACCCCCATCAAGAAGGTGGATACCGAGATCTGGCAGCTGCTCAAGAAGTGGTTGCAACTGTCACTGTGGGCCAGCAACAAAAGCCTGCATGTCCCCTACTGGCAGGGAGGCACCAACATGCCCAATGTGGGAGACCTCTACAATGCCATGGTGGTCACCCATGCCTTCTGCCTCTTGACCTGCGATGAGACAGTGAGCAGCATTGCCACCAGCATCCTGAAGGGGACTGCCCACAAGAGGATCAGGATGCAGCCTCCTGGACATGACCTGGTCACCTTTCTGAGCAGCACTCTCACTGAAGAATTCAGCCGAGACAGCAGGGACTTCTACTGAGGCGGAACGCATGGGTGACCACTGCAGTGTCACAGAGGTCTCCCATTCCGGGCAAGCTGGTGCCTCCCTGCTGGTAGGGGATAAGAAAATAATTTTGACCAGAGCACCTTGGGTGGTGATGGGGGAAGGATGGTGTAAGTATTGAGGAAAAGAAGGAAGGAACTAAAAGCAGTGAGAACTAAAGAAAGAACCCAAACAGAAGACAGTGCAAAGGTGTGGTGCAAAGGTGACACAGCAGCAGAGTTTTATAAAGATTTGTACAAAAGGAGTGGGAAAATGAAGGTATTCCTTGAGGGGATAAAGACAGGAAAAGAAGATGGAAAGAAACAAAAATTGGAGAAGAAGTTAAGTCTGACAGATGTGGAGGGCTGCTTAAAAGCTTGCAAGAGAGGGAAGGCTATAAGAAGAGACAGACTTCTGGTAGAATTCTATGAAAAATGTTGGCAGTGGCTGGGGACTAACAGAGACATACCAGAAAATAGAGGAAGGTGGGGAAACGGGAGGATTTTGCAGAAGGTGTGGTAATTTTGATATTCAAGAAGGGAAAGAAAGGCAACAACTGAAGGCCAATAACCCTTTTAAATGTAGACTACAAATTGATGGCAAAAGTATCAGCCAAAAGAATGTGAGACTGTTAAGTAGATGTGACACAAGAAGAACAAACATGTGCCATTTCCTAAGAGAAGGATATACCAGACCCTATGGTTAATGAGAGATGTTATAACAGATGTACAAAAGAGAAAAAGAAACATAATAATAATGAATTTAAACCTAGAAAAAACTTATGATCGGGTTGAGCATGATTTCATGTTTGAAGTATTGTGAAGGATGGGGCTTTCAGTGAAATGATAGGATACATCAAAGTGCTATACAGTAGAGCAGAAAATCAAGTACTGGTAAACAGTTACTTGAGCAAAGTATTCCACCTAGAAACAGGGGTAAGATGCCCACTGTCCCCCTATCTTTTTGCATGTGCAATGGAGCCATTGGTGCAGAGAAATTGGGATAAGCTGATAAGTGGTGTGAAGATACTGGGAAGGGGAGAAGTTAAATGTACATTATACATGGATGATGTAAACATAGTCTCTCAGGGCATATCAAATCGAGATTGTATTGAAGCATACTGAAAACTACAGTGAAGTATCAGTGGCGAAATTAAATAAGATATAAAGTATATTGATTATATTGATAAATATGGGGAATAGGAAGAGTTTACAGAAGTTCAGGCTGTGGGTGGTAGAGGGTATAATCAATATCTTGGGAATCCTAATGGACGTCAAAGGAAAAGTAACAAATGCATGGCAGAACTTAGAGATAAGAATGTGATATTGGATAAGAAGATATTGGATCATGGACCAGTAGAACATTATCTTTCAAAGCTAAAGTGGCTGTGGTGAAAACAGTACTCTTGCTAATCCTCCTTTACATGGGAGTGGTGTATCCACCATCAGAGCAACAGACAAGGAGGGTGCAGATGAAAATATGCATTTTGTTGGGGGAAGTAAAGAAAAAAAAGTATACAAAGCTATACAAAGCCAGGGAATTAGGAGGTTGGGAATGCCAGATTTGGAAAGCTTTGTATATACCTACTTTATAGGTATGTTCTATAAAGAGGTAACAGAGCGGGTGGGAAAGACTGCATGTTTCTGTCATTACCTAGCAGAAAGAAATTAAGAAGTTGGGGCACGTAGGGGGAAAGAATGGAAAGAAGCTGTGGATGTGGCAGCCACCAGCCCACTATGTGAAGATGGAGAGCTTCATAAGGGTAAATAAGCTTGAGGGACTGGATTTAGAGTGTTTGAAAGACCATAAGAAAGCGATTAATATGACCAGGAAGAAAGATAAGATAACAATAGTTGGGGATTTGTTGGAGAGACAGATGAAAAATGTGTGGAAAGAAGTGACAAATAGATTGAAAGGAGAAGTTATGGGATGATACTACGTTGTGTGACAGCAGAAATATGGAAGGTGAGAAACCTACTGTTGGTCAAGGGACTAGATTTCACTAGAAGAGAATGTTTGGAGTTGGCAATTTATGAATTGAAATACTATGTGGATCAAGATGTGGATGAGATGGGAAAGGAGAAGACAAAGAAGAGATGGAGGAAAGAAAAATGTCAGTGTTTATTTCAAAGGGAAATAAACATGGAGTGATAGTTGTTGCTTCCTCCTGGGATGGGGGTCATTTGTGAGAGATTAATGTATTAATGGTGAAAAGGGGTGTAAGAAGAATAACGTATTATTGTAGGGGAGGTTGTCAAATTGTATGTCAGTGTAGTTTCTTTTAGTTGTTTTGAAAGAAGAGGAAGAAGAGGAAGAAGAAGGAATCACTATCTCAGCCTTTTTGGCTAAGATCATAATGATTTTCTCATCTGTTTACATTTTGAACCATTCTTCAGTGGGGCTGTAAGAAGCTTCAGTCTTCGATTTGATTCACAGGAGATTCAGCTCCCGTGGGATGCTCCATCCGACCCACCATCTCAGCATTCATGAGCCATGCCTGGTACCTTGAGGTACATAGGAAAAACATATAAAGCTGTGTCTATGGCCAAATCACTGATTCTTTGAATCAGAATTGAATCTTCAGATTCAGGATTTGGCCAAATCGAATTGGGACAGGGATCCAATTCAGAGAATCAAAACTCTGTCCCCTGAATCAGGCTGAATCTGAACTGAATACTGCCCGCTTCACACACCCCTATTCTTCAGTCCATCACTTTGTCTTCCAGTGCTTCTTTCATTTGTACTCCTCTTACCACCTCTTTTAATAATTCCTGCTTCCTTGCCTGTGATTCTTCTAACTCTTCCACCCTTTTCCTCACTTCTCTTTGACCAATATTTCTGAAAAATTCTCGTTCTTTTCGTTTAAAGCACTCCCAGCTGCTTTTGTAATATCTTTTCAGATTCCTCCATCCTTTATACAGTCCCTCACATTCTTGAAAGGTCTTCTCAATTTGTAATAATTAAACATTTCACTTTCACATTCCTTTCCCCCACCTTTGTTTTTTTTTTTTTCTAAATTCACTTCCATTCTCAGCTCCAGTGATCACTGAAGGCCACATCCAAGATGTCCTGCTTTCCAATCCCTAGCACTTTTGATGTTAATAAAAGATCAATCTTTGACACCTGTTTCCCACTCAGTTCCATCCTTGTAATAACCTTCTCGCTGGCCCATAGGTCCTTTAAACCTCTTTCTTTTATTATAGTAATCAGTACTTTTGATGAGCTGTCTAGTTCTCCCTCCCCTCTCCTATCCCCCTCCTCAATAATGCAGTTAAAATCCCCCATCAGAATTTGCTGCATACCTCCACCCACATACACCTCTAATTTCTTAAACAGAGCGATCCTTTCTTCTCTTTCATCCATTGCAATCTCCCTTCCACAATCATTTGCACTTGCTGCACTTCCGCTTGAGCAAAATTGTGACTCCAGCCACTTTACATTTGTGTCCAACCCCACCCACCAATGGTCCCCATCCCCATCTCTTTACAAAACACTTATAATCTCTCTCCCATGGGATTCCACAATCCTGCAAACATGTTATATCTGCTTTTACCCAAGTCAACAGTGGCATAATTTTATCCCACCTCTTCCTCAATAACACACTTTTGACATTTATAGATGCAATACACAAAGCCATGCAATACAATTTGATGCAATACAAAAAGTAATTTTCTTTTTCCAATTTGGCTCTCTTCTTTCTCCTGTTCTATCCTCACTCATCTTTCTTCTTTCTGTATCATTCTGTCCTCTTTCCCTTCTCTCTCCTCTGTCTCAAAGTCACTTATTCCACTTGTCTTTCCTTCTTTTGCCTCCACTGTTGCCAGATGTGCCACTTTGCCTACTGACATTTCACTCTTTTCCTTCCTGGCTTTTCCTTCTTGTGGTGTCACCTTCACTGTCATGCATTCTGACTCAACATCTTCCCCACTCTTCCTTTCCTGTCTCTGCTTCTTCTTTGTAGATTTAGCTTTATTTGCGAAGGACGATGGGTATTGGCACTGTACGTGTCCCTCTTCCCTTCAAATAACACACTTCAGTATTTCTTGGCACCCCTCCACCCTGTGCCCTTTCCCTTCACAGCTGTAGCATATTGTGTACTGGCAGTATGTGGCCAGATGCACTTCCTGCCCACACTTCCTACAGAGTTTAGGCCATTCAAAATGCATTGTAAACCCTTGGTGTGAACCTGCTTGAATTACTGGCAGTAAGTGCATTATCCTGCCAGGACCCCTCTTATCTACCCTCATGACTACCCAAGCTCTCTATGATCCCATCTATTTATCATGTATCTTCTCAATGTACATGATTTTTTGTACATAATTCTTCTACCATTTCTCCATCTCCCACATCTCAAGCATGTCCATGTACATTTGAATAATTACTGTCCTTTCTCTTGTCTTTTCTCCTTCAATAAAACATATCCCTTTCAGTCCTTCTCTCTCACCTACTGCTACATACAACTTCCAAAAATCCTTATAACCTTCTTGGCTTCAATACAAAATTTCTCAAGATATCCAGCTAAGAAAGGCAGCCAGGCTATTCAAATGTTCTGCTTTAACATCTAAAACATCAAATAATACTTTTTCTATACATTCATATCTATTTCTTGTCTGACTTCTCCCCCCTGCTACCACTGTCCTCATTATCAGGTGTAGATTACCCGCAGCTCCATCTCTCATTTCCTTCCATCCTCTCTCTCTTTGCAGATCTGGCTTATTACTCCCACTAGTCTTCTTCTTTCCTTTAAGTACTGTTTCATTCCTCATTTCTCCCTCCTGACCTCCTCTCCTCCTGTTCTTCCTGCTGACTGGACTTTTCCCTAATTGCTTTCTTCAATAAAGTCTCCTTCAGTGCTGCTGATCCCACCACACTTTTCTTTCCTACCTTTTGTCCCTTCTTCCCCACCTTCATCAGATTCTGGATATTTGCTTCTGTTCTCAGATTCACTTTTCATCTGTTGGTTCGCTTTCCCTTCCCTAACTGTCACTCTCCACTCTAAGACCACCATTTCTGGCATCAGTCCAGGTAGTATACAGTGCCTCTGCCCAGCCACTACACTTGATTTTAGTCAAAGATGGATAGGAGCCTACACCAAGGATAGATCAGTGCAGGCCACCTGAATAAGACATTTATCAGTATTCATTGAGTGCAGTCCCCCTTAGCACTGACTCTTTTACCAGTTATGGCAAGCCACTACATTGCATACATTTCAACTTCCTCTTCACTCCCACATCTGAGCTACACTTTCTTTCCCATGTCCAATTATTCTTGTTTTTTTCACCTGGCTTTCATAGATTTCATAGACATTTGGGCTGGAAGGGACCCCGGAGGATCGAGTCCAGCCCCCTGCCCCAGGGGCAGGAAGTCAGCAGGGATCATAGGATCCCAGCAAGATAAACATCCAAATGTCTCTTGAAGGCATTCGAAGTGGGTGCTTGAAATGCCTCCAGCAGCAGTCTGTTCCAAACCCTGGGGGCTCGGACAGTGAAGAAGTTCTTTCTTATGTCCAGCCTGAATCAGTCACAGTGGAGTTTGTGACCGTTTGATCTTGTCGTCCCTTGGGGTGCTCCAGTGAACAGACATTCCCCCAGATCCTGATAAGCACCCCTGATAAAACGTATAGGTGGCCATCAGATCACCCTTGAGCCTGTGCTTTCCCAAGCTGAATAGCCCCATGGCTCTCAGCCTCTTGTCGTAAGGTCTGTTTTCCTGACCTCTGATCATACGCGTGGCTCTCCTCTGCACCCTCTCAAGCTTCTCCACATCCTTTTTGAATTGTGAAGCCCAAAACTAGACGCAGTACTCCAGCTGCGGCCTCACCAAGGCTGAGTACAGCAGGAGAATGACGTCCTGGGATTTGCTTGAGAAGCATCTATGAATGCAAGCCAGCCTTTTGCTCCCTTTACTAGCCGCAGCATCACACTGAAGGCTCGTGTTCATCTTGTGGTCAACCATGACCCCCAAGTCCCTTTCATCTGTAGTGCTAACCAGCGTAGCACTACTGAGCCTATAAGCATGCTGCAGGTTTTTCCTCCCAAGGTGGAGAACCTTGCATTTTTCGGTGTTGAACACCATCAGGTTCTCGTCCACCTATTTCATGCATCTGTCCAGATCTGCCTGGATCACCCTCCTATCCTCAGGTGTGGATGCTTTACCCCAGAGTTTGGGCACCACACAGTTTACTCAGAATTCCTCTCTCAGCTTCTCTCTCAGCCTGTCACATATGATTAATGTGGCCTCACCCTTGAAGAGGTGAAACTGGACCAGGTTGCCCTGCACCTCATCTGCATATACATTTTTGGAGGATCCCAAGACTTGTGACAAGGTAGGTCAGTGCTAAAGTGCTGCTTAAAGGTGTGTTTATGGACTACCTGTGATAAAACTTGCAGCATTTAAAAAAAAAAAGTATATAATTTCTGGGTGAAGCAAATCTATGGGTACTACAGGCAAATTGCTGCTGCTGTTTATTTTAAGGTCAGTTTTTTCAAGTTTGTTGCTCACTTCCATGTTCTCAGGAATAGCTGGATCTGACAGTAAGGTGGGGAGGAGGGGGCTGCCTGACCCCCCAGATTTATTTTCCCTCCTGTAGCATTGGGAGGTGGATGAATTCAAGGCAAATCTCCAATAATTAGATTCTATGCCTGGAAAATTATATAATTTTATAAATTGTTCATATAGAGAATCTAATTATTGGAGGGTTGTCTTATAATCATGATCTTCTTACATCTGAGTAAATACAGTATTAATAGATTTTTTTTTCAGGGACTTGAATAGGGTAGAGCAGAATTGCTTAGATGCTGAATTGATGGAATAGAATCTGGCCCTAGGCAAATAACCCAAAGTCACATAGAAGGTGTATTACAGAATTAGATATATATTTTCTTCCTATTCCACCTAGTTCATATTTTCTAGTTTAGAAAACTTTCTTGTACATAAGTCAATGTCAGAATCTGTCAGCATTTCTAGTCATACCTTTATTGATAAGATACTCTACCTAGGCACTGTACAAGTATATAAAAATGAGGCAGCATTGACAGAATTAGTCACATCCATGTTTCTCGTTTTGTGACGTAATGCATTTTCAATTTGTCTCAAAGAAAAACATAATAAATGTTAGACCCTTGGCACAGGTGCTTTTAATGGATTAATGGGATCTAATCCTCAATCTCAACAATTGTGTCTTCTGTCATGCCACACATGCATGGCAGGAAGCATGATTTTGGGATCAGCAATCAGATCAGAACAGTACCTTTTCTAGCTGCCAGTGCCAAGGAAGCCCGAGATCACAGTCCCTTGCTCCCCCTGCACTGACAAGTTGAAATCCAAGTGCCTGGAGGTCCAGAGCCAGGGCTAAAAATCAGCTGATTGTCAGCTCTGGCCAGAGGCCACATCAGGGTCTCCAACCAGCCCCAGGGCTATTCACGGGCATGAGCCAACAATTGACACATTCAATTTAGGGTGCCATACAAACCATCTATAAATTGGGTACATATGTATGTAGCACCCTTGCCACTTATGGCTGTGATTAACATGGTAATCACAGAATAAATATAATATATAGAAGGGGCCTTAGACACTTCTCAAACAGATGCAAAAGAACTGTCATTACATCTTGAAGATTCCAAGTTGCAATTTTAAATGGACATTGCAGTTGTCAATTAAATCCTAAATTTGAGGATAGGATTGTTTTAAAATTTATTTTAAAAGAAGGATCGAAATAAGCCTTAGAGAGATAATACCATCTCTCCTGAATGAACGGTACACTCATACAGCAAAAAGTAAAATCTAACCATACAGCTCAACCCTCCCATCCTCCCACAAAATAAACCCCAATAAAAACAAAAAAACCCCCTCCTCTACTCCTTCAGCTCATCCCCTGATGCTACCTACAAAATATATAAAATATCGATGACCTCCTTTCTAAACTTCAATCAATCAATATAGTGCAACGTGTTCTTAAAAACATGTTGCAGTCTCCCTTGGAGTTCAATGACAAAAACAATCAGCTCTCTTACTGAGATTGGGAAATGGAAAGTCAGTCCAAAACACAAAATAAAATCACTAGGCACAATTCTATAAACAAATGTTGATCATAATTCCAACATATCTTCTTCAACTATACATTTCACAAGAGTCTTCTAGGAAATTAGGCTTATGGAAAGGTTGCTGAGATAGTAAAAAAATCTCTCCTTTAAGCAGGAGGGGGGGAAATAAACAAAAGTAAGTTACAAATAAGGGTCATATTTTAATGATCTATAACTCAAATGTGACTTGAACAAATTTAACTATTACTACCTGAAACATTTTCTTCTACATTTTCAATAAATCTGGCACTTTAGGGTCAAACTAATTTTCAAACTAAAAATTATAGAAACGGATAAGATAAGGCTATATTAATTGCAGGCTGTATGGAAAGATTCTGCCTTTCCACTAAGCAGCTACACTGTGGGCATGTCTATGTGTGCATTTAAGCATGCCTAAATTTAATGTGCATTAGTTTAATGTGCATTGAGTGGGTTTAGGCAGAGGTCTACATGTGTAGGCATGAAAGCGCACTAATGCTGTGTGTGGACTGATTTGGGACTAAAGTTAGTCCCAAATCAGTCCACACACACACAGTGTTAATAAGCTTTAACGTGTCTAAACGTTTGTCAAAGCACTTTAACTATTTGTATCTAAATTTGATATCTGCCTTTGCAGGTATCAAATTTAGGCATGAACAGCCTAAACTTGCCATTTTTAAAGCACACTAATGGTGCACACATGTAGATATGTGCCCTAATGCACCTTAAATTTAGGCTAATGAACCTTAAATCATCTTGTGTAGATACGCCCTGTGTGTTAGAAAGTGGCTAATTTTAACTTTTAAAAGTTTAGACAATAAAAATGTTACTTTCTGATTCTTATAGCAGACATAATATGTAGCCATTATTCTCCCTCATCCCATCAAAAATACAATCTTTGTGTATTTCTTCCTTTTATCACACTGGGTTCATCTGCATGTACTATTAATATGAAACAATAAACTCGACTGCATCTTGCACCAGACTTCATTGCTCCCAGGAGCTGCATTTACATGTGCATCTGGGGTCATAGCACATTGAACCAGGTTGAAGCAGTTCCAGCTGGCATGGGCTCCACGGGGTCAGCCTGCCAGCCTGGAGCTGCTCTGACCCAGTGCTGTGTTCTGCAGAGGGTCAGGCTGGGGCACAAGGGTGCTTCAGTCAGTGTCTACATATGTGCTGGTGCTAAGTAAAAAATCTCCACAGCAGGATAGTACTTGTATTTAAGTACTATCTGGCTGCAGAGTTTATTAGTATCCTGTGGCCTAATAGGGCTGTATGTGTAGATGTGAGACATTTACTGCTGAGCTAATTAGTGTACGTCACAGTACATGTCTCATATAGATGTGCCCTCTGAGAGGCAAACTCCCCACAAAAGCAATCATGATTCTGGACCTACTACCGTTACCATGTCATTTCAAATGTTTTTTTTAATATTTTTACAGTGTAAGCAGTCAGAGCAGGACAAATAAAAAATAATGGAGTAAACAGAAAGATTGTTTTTTAAAATACTATTATTAAATGTTCAAGAACAATCCTTAAAATTATGGGCTAGACGCTTAACTGATAAACATTGCCATTGCTCCATTTAACTTAATAATGTTGTTTTGGATGAGTTCAGAACCTGACTATATCAGTATGGACCTAGCACAGCATCCTGGCCATCTGAATAAAGTCTCAAGCCAGCAAAGTAGTTAAGTTCATATATAGTTTTGACCACATAAGTAATTGCACTGGCTTTAATGGAACTACTTGTGCTTAAAGTAACATACATATATGTATGCACTTTGTTATGCACTATGACTTTGTTCTGTTATTATATAGTATCTTATGATGCTATAAGTGTTTATATAGATTCTCTCTCAACACATTAATATTGTCCAATAAGCATTCAGCATCTGCTAAATAGTGCATGACTTATCAACTGCTCCAAGCAACAGCAGCAACAACAACAGCACCAACAGCAACATGCAGCCTAATTACCTTCAGTTTATAATTTAGGAAATTGTGTTGTTTTTTGTTGCAATAATGAATCACTTGCTACTTAGTTAGACAAGTGGTCCTCTATGTGAGTCATGAAAGTAATACCCACATACAGCATGTGATTGGCTCATGATTCATGGTTTGACATAAGAAAAGAACACGCTGCTTCAGAAGGCAGTCTTGCATCATCCATTTTGATTTTTTGAGACCAGGTTCACCCTTGCAGCAGTATATGTCTTCCAAAATTAAAAAAAAAAAAATAGTTGCAGTAGAAAGCAATAGATAAACCTGAGCCAAACATGTTCCAACTGCTGTACCATCCATTTATTTAGAACCTATATTACAAAGTATGGAAATGCACAGTTCAAATACCCACTCAGGTCCCCACTGCCATGTAGTGAGTTGCTAAATACTATCAATCCATGAAGTTTCCAACAACCGTAAAAATAAATAGGTAGGTGAAGTGATATTGTTTGAATGCTCTCAGCGGTGTCCATGGTCCTGAACTGTCTTGGCTGCCTCACATTCAAAGGAGATAACCCTAAAGCTAAACATAGGATGACTCAGGAAAAAAAACAACAACAACAAACTATTGCATTTTAAAAGTCCTTTTTGAGGAGTCAGTGTCTGGAATGTTTTATTTTAAATCTATTATTTATTTATTCTAGAATATATTTCTAATTAAGGCTATTGTTTTAATAGCCACAAAAGTGAAACAAAAATGCTTGATGATCTAGCATAAGTTATCGAAGGCAGCGTAATGCAAGGGAACTGTTCAAATCAAGTGCCTACATTTCATATGTAAATAAAAGTAGAGTAATGTACAGCTCTCACTGGCTTTGTGTAGATCTATTTTCAGATTAAAGCATTGTTTTTGATGAACAGGTGAAAAAAAAGTCAAATTTCATTGAGAGCTCAGTGTGTGCATAGGTTGTAACAACATTACGACCTAAACATCTGGCAGAAATTTTCTGAAATGCAAAAATGCAAAATAAAGAAAACAAAGGCATCATTTCTACATACCTCATCATTTCTACATTCTTACAGAAACCTTAGCTCATCCATATTTCATACATCTTATCTTTATTTACTAGTTAGGCTATTAATTAAAACTTTACAGTTTGGAGATTGATTTATGTTACCACAGCAAACATCCTTCCCAGTGGGCCCCTGGGATGACATTATATTATTTTGTCTGTATGCCTAGAAATTCTGGGCCCAACAAGTGTAATATAGATGACCAGTGTTTAGGCAGCATTCTTTTGATTTCTGAGGCTACCTAAGTATTGGTCTGTCTGCCCCAACCCTTGGTCCATGAAGCAAATCTGAATATCCTAAACATAACTGTAACTAATATTCATGTCACTTGTATCTCTGGTACTTATCTCAGCTATGTCCACCTGCTTCCTCCTTATAGTTGCCATTGCAGGTGTAGGGAGGCAGCAGCATTCAGCAGCCTCACTTGCATGAGAGGCAAAATTCCTGAGGTCATTATACTCTGAGTGTGACAACTTTTTTCTAGATGTGCAGGACTCTGAGCTGCTTTGTGGCTAGAAGTGGCTGACTGGGGAGATGTGCACCCGTTTCACATGGATTTATTTAACTGTACTTGCCACTTCCATCAGTAACTTCCCCCAGACAGGATGAAACACACACAAAGATAGAATTTTAAACACTGATTTAGCTGTGTAAGTGTGTGATCATCTAATACTAGTGCTCTGTGATCCATTATTCATTTATATTTAGTTCATTCCTTTTCCAGCACTTTTCTTATAATAAAGAAATAAATACATTAAAAGGCTATCTCTCTGACTTCACAATGTAGTGCCAAATACTGGAGCTATTTAGAGACCTGACCACTAACTTCTCAGTTTTGCCTGGTTGGTTAGTTGGGGGCTTTATCCATCTGGAGTATTAATTGGCAATATTTTCCTAAATTAGGAGATTTACAGGTCTTCTCTCATCTCCCAGAGCTGGTTGTCACTTGAACCAGTCTATTTATTTGTCTCTTTCAGTTCTATCACTTTTACTACTAGGAAAATCAGTTGCACACTTCAGGTAAGCTCACAACATTCACACTAATATTTGAAGAAAATCAGATGTAGTGTTAGGTAGGATTCAGTGAACAATGTTGGGAGTGCAAACTATTCCTCTACACTATTTCCAGATGGACATAATCAGTAGCGAGTCAGGCAGGGCACCATTTCTTGGACAGGACAGTACAGTGCCTCACTCCCTGGGACTTCTTTCATTAAAACCTTTCATATGCTGAAGTAAAGAAAAAGAAAACAAAAACCAATCAACTAGTTTCCTCTGCTTCTATCTCCCCTTCCAAAGAAAAGAAAAGAATAATCAAAGCCTGAACAAATAAATAAACCTGAACACCTTAAATAGAAGCTTTATCATCTCTGGGTCATCTTCTTGTTTAAAATTCCTCTCTTTGCAGATATTTTTTTTTCTTCATTGATGGCTACTTCTCAGATATGAAAGTCAAGGAAAACTGCGAGCCAGATTTTATTCCACCTCTTAAGAAATGCAAAATTCTAAAACGTGTGGTTCAGAGATCAGACCTTTTTTAAGACCAACTAAGAAATCACAAAAAAATGATCTTTCTTTGCAAACTTTCAGGCTCAAGCACCCTTCCTCAGGCTTAGGGAAAATAAAAGATGGTACAAGTCCCCATAGATCTTAAACCAGAGTTTTGCATTTCTTTTTGTCTCAGACCAACATGGCTACCAAATACAGTCTACCTCTTAGGCAGTTAAGCAGATGTGCCGAACTCTGATTCGATTCCAAGTTCTCAATTTCTGGAAAGCAGTTATTGCAAATGGCATTTGCAGGGCCTCTCTCCTCACTGTTTTTTATAACTTCATCTTAAAAGGCAGGTAATGGTACACTACAAAAGTAAATGCATTAATGGATTTTCAGGCCCTTGGATAGGGGGAACAGAATCCCATGTAGGTGCAGAAGTCCATTTAGACATCCAGTACCTGGAATAGAATCTAGCCTAAAGTCTTTTTATCATTGTTTCTCATCTGTATATAAGTAGATTGTATGGCATAGTGGAGAAGTGCCTTTTTTTTCCTCGGAAGAAAGTAAATCAAATCACTACATATGCAAGGCTATGCTCTATTCACTATCCAGAAATATTCGACATATGAGCCCAAATTGAGGGAAGCATTAAGCACAGGCTTAAGTGCTTTCCTGCATTGTGACCAACATTTATTTTGTATTCAAAACCTAAAACAAAAGGTGAAAAGATGCTTACTCAAGGCTCTAGGTGTGCTAATGCAATCATTCATAATACAGTCAAATCCCAGCTGCATTAAAATAGTCAGTTTGATACGTGCTCAGCCAGCCACCTATAGGAACACCTTCCTACTCTCCACTGTTATACGGAGTGCTCACTTCTTTCAAAAGAACCTATTGAACAAGTGTCTTTTTAAGCATCCAAAATTTACTAATATCAAGCTACTTTGGACCAAAGTCAGGGGAGCAAGCTCCAGAGTCCTCAAACTCCCTTCATAGTCCTCCCTTCTCCCCTCAAATTAAGGTGACCCTAGTGACATTCTTTGCTGCAGTGTGTCACACGGGCAGAAGAGATCCTTAATCTAATCTGTTTAGCCAAATTATGGTTCTTGCACAAAATCTACTCCAAAGTACTTTTGGGTGTTGTACAAATAGCCCTTAAATCTGAATTTATGGATGTTTTCATCTTCTCTCAATCCCACAGTGTGTTCTATGACTGTGGCTGTTTCTTCTGTTCATTTGTAATTGCTTGCAACTTCTATGACATCTAATCATAGCAAAAGTCATAACTTGCAAGGGCATTTTACATTTAAAGACCGGGGGCATTTGAAAGCTGCAGTGAACCATTAATTCCCTACAGTTGCTTGCTTATTTCATGTTAAAGAAATTGTGCTGCATGCGTGAGAGACTGCCTAAGGATTTAGGCATTCCCACCCTTATATTTTAGGCTCCTAACTTTTAGGTGTTCCTATGGAGTGCAATCCAGGACCCTCTGTTACTTGCCTGGCTTCCCTATAAATGTGCTCAGAAAATGGAAGATGCCTCAAAAAGGGACTCAAAGCAACCAGTATGCTGAGTGGGAAGCTGCCTAGAACTAACCATTGGGAGGATAGGGATTTGTTTTCACGGGGCTTAGCGCCTTAGGCACCTCAAATAGGCAGATATTTCATGTCCAAAACTACTGACCAAACATCCCATGAATTAAAAGCCTCCAAATTCTGGAAGTTCATCATGCACTGGACATCGCTCTGTTTGACCTGAACACTCCTTAAGTGCCTGGAGTATTGCCTTCCAGGCTTGCCCGGAGCTGCCATCTGAGTAGCTACATACCTAACAGTCCCTGCTCCCGAGACGGTTTCTGCAAAACTTTAACATAATACAGAAGAAATAAGGCACCGATGGTAACTTCAGAGTTAGGGGGTCACTCTGCAGATTTTCAGGACTCATGATTAGATCCATCCCTAAACAATGTTTATAGTTTTCTCTTCTCTCCTCCCTTCATGGCAATGGAAGACCGCAGGAAAGAACTCCCAGTGAGCCTTTCACTCCCCAAATAAATCTGAACTATCCCACTCTGAGGTTCCTTTCTCTTATCCATAGCACATAGGGTGAAGATAAGGCAATCCTATGACCAAAACAGGATGTAGAGGAAGAGATCTGCATAGAACCACTACTAGTGAGTCTCCTTCAGCCTTATTCAGCTCTGTGATAGTCACAGGGAAACATGGGTAGGTCTTTCAGTCATTCAGCCTAGTGTACACTTCTTCGTGGGAGTTCCTCACACCTGGAGACCCTGTGCACTGTGCCTGAGATCTGTCTGTGGCAGATTTTGCCCATGATCAGAGCAAGAAACCCCTGTTTGTGCCAGTAGGAATTCTGAGTGGAATCTGGATGCAGAGTAGGATCCACAGCAAAGCTCCAAGAGCAAGTTTATGCCAGTTGTTTTCACAAGTTCATGTTACTCCCAATCTCCATGTAACATCCCTGTGTTTGTGAAAATCTAAAGCAACTGTATCTATCCAAAATAATAGCAAGATAACAGACCTAAAGAATACCACAGGCCACACTGCTGAGGTTCACTACTGGATCACATTCTGCCATATTATGTATTAAACACTATCATATCGCAGGATCATTTTTCATTGTGATGTGACACGATTTCATTCAGCATGATATAATCCTAATTAACCTGATGCATTTTAACATGGTGGAAATCTTTATAATAAAACAAAGCTTCCCCCATCTACCCCCCCCCCACTCCCACCCTGGATTCTCATTTGTGTGGAAAATGACTAAGAGATGTAAATGATATTCACATTGCTTAATTGGTCCCATTAACAATTCTTTTGTTAAGCCTGCAGGTCAGGCAGTAACACTTCAGGGAGAGTACAATGCATGAGGCCGTTAGAAGAGAAAGCAGCAGTCACTGAGAACACAGCACTGCAGATCTGGCTGGGACTCATCAGAGCTCCAGCCAAGCATTAAATCAGGTTATGCTGAAAGAATGACTAAACTGTTCCTCTAGGGGTCCTGCCATGACAGGAATGAAGCAGAGCACCTGGAAGAAGAGCAAAACCTTCTGGTGATATAGAAAGTGCTACAATAAGACCAGAACCAACAGAGTACAAGCAGGATGCATTTAGAAATAGTTACAAAGGCTGAGGGAATGGATATATATGAGGCAGATATCGTCAAGTAATGGATTTGATGGCTTGTGTAATATTTTTAGAGTAAACGATTCAACACCTATTTTTTTCCTACCATTCTCCCTCCTCAGGAAGCTGATTGTATGTTTTGTGATTATAGCTATCTGGTAATTTATTTGACAAATATAATGAATTTTACCCAATAATGTATTCAACAAATTGCTGTTTCCTTTATTTGCTGAGTTCTAGTGAAAACTAAGAGCTCACATGCTGTAAGGGGGGAATCTTTGCTTTGAGACAAATTCACTGTGTTCTTATGATTTTGCAAGCATCTATTCCTTCAGTTCTTCTCTCATACATTTAAAAGTGAAAAATATTGTTATGTTAGATGATGGACAGTTTGTAATAAGCATATTTCTGATCTCTGGGGAGTTACAGACTAATGCTGTTGAATATATAAGCTGAAATCCATTCAAGCTAAATGTGGGAACAATTATATGTCCCTTTGTTTAGTGCTGCCCAAAACAATGGAAACCACTGCTCAAACACTAGAATCCAAACATAGGAGCTGGGGATTCATTTGACTGCAGGTGTGTAGCTGCATAAAAACAGAAACAGGCAAAAAAAAGGAAAGTAAAAAAAAAAAAAATTAAAAAGAAAAGAAAAGAGCTAGCTAGTCCTCCAGCTGTGAAAGAACCTTTGAGACAGGGTGCTGGGAAGGCAGGCTGGGACTTGTGACCCAGGAAAAGGCTTCCTTTCATTTTATCCCACTGTATTTGGAAAAGCAGAAGTCAGTGTACTTTTTTTGTCAGTAAATAGGGCTGTCTTAAAGAAACATCCAGTTCCATCATCAACTGTTTCTCCTATTGGAAACAACTTGCAAGACCCCAAATACTGATAAACCATTTGGGTCAAAAAGAGGTCAGAATGAAGAAAAAAAAAAATAAAAATGGAGAAACAAAGGGTGTTTAGAGACACGCTCCAGGAGGTGAGTGGGATGCTTTAATTAGCAAATCACAGTAATTAAAAGTGCCTGAGTGCTACCTGTATCAGCTTCCCCATGCTGAAAAAATGGTGGTGGTATATCACCTTGTAGATGGTATATGATATTACTTTAGAGGGGCCATTCAGCCACAATGCCTGACCCTCTCAGGCCTCAAAACCTCTGTTGGAGCTTTGGCCTTCCCAGATTTGACCCCTTTTCTCTGGCTGTGCCCCTCTCAGCTTTGTCCCACCATGCCAGACTCAGTTTATGGGCCACCTGGCCCTGGTCTCACCCCTTCAGGCAGCCATGTGGTCTCCTCTTCACCCCTTACAGTCATATCCAGTCTGCCAGTATAAACTAGAACAAAAAAGACAAGCATCTGCTTTAAAGCAAAATTCTCCCCCACCCTGGGTAAAAGAAATGTTGAGCCAGCCCTCCTTCCCTTGGGCTCTCACCTCTCTGTGCTCAGGGTGTTTTGGTACCTGGCAGGGTGTCTCCTGTAGCCCCCATCTCCCAGGGGCTCTGTTCCCTGCAGTGTACCAAGCCTGACTGACTGCCTTCTTCTGGGCACTGGTCTTATATGCCCCAGAGTCTTGGGTCAGGTGGCTCCCTAGTCTTGCACAGGGGTTCCTCCTTATGTCTAGTGGGCAGCCTGTTCCTCCCTGTTGCAGCTTAGCTCTGTTGCTTTCAGCCTTTGTCCTATGGCTGCCTGGGAGTCTGCCCTATTTCTCCAGTCTATGGTTGTGCAGCTAACCTTATCTCAGCTGCCTGCCTACCTACACAGCCAGGCTAGCTTGCTGTACCTTCCCCCTTTTTAGTAACAGGAGTCTTTGGCTCTCTGTAACAGGGAGGCAGGGGCAACCAACAAAAATAGCTGCCTTTATCTATGTCAGAAACAGAGAGTCACTCTGTAACTCAACAAGGGAAATTACTTTTAAACTATGATGGTTTCATAGGAAAACCATAAACTTAATACAAGCTTGTAACTGGTTGAGCTGCTTGCAACTACTCACCGAATTTAAGAGTTCCATTCCCTCTTCCCACATTGAATGCTGACCTCCTGGGTCTGTATTCTGCCTATTTTATAGTCAGACATGACAGTTACCTTGGAGTAATGATAAAACCAAGATGCGCTGAAAAAACCCAAGATGAAAAAGTGGGTTGTCAGAGTTCAGCAGCACTGAATTTTTTAACCAGCTGCTCAAAAAGCCTATGAGATCAGCCACATGTTTCAGTGGCAGGAACTATTTCAACAGTATACTGTTATAAACTTATTGTGCACAAATGTTTATGTAGATAGGAATCTGATAGATAAGAGCCCGCTTTAAAATTGTGGATGCAATCATTGGGAGTTTTTGATATCCAAACCTGAGTCTGGATCTGAATTTTTTAAGTTATCTCTGTTTCTACAATGAACTGTCTCAGGTCCCAGAAACTGAATATGCTCAGACACTGGGTTGTTTGAAATCCAGATGTGAACTGAATAACTTGAGCCCATCTCTGATAATAATGAAAAAAAGGGAGTCTAACTGTAATAAACTCTGGGATACTGTTGAAATTATTGCTCTCTGCTAGAGAATATCATGCTCAGAAGAGGTACAACTGGCTGATTCAAGCAGTAGTCAGGGAAGAACTCAAGGGGTTCACAGATGTGGAAGAGCCTCAAAAGTGACCAAGTGCATGGAAAAGACACCAGTTTCAGGCTTGATAGCAATGGGAGCTCATGCAGTTGCTTGCATACATCAAGCATAAGTAGCACACCTAAACAGCAAGAAATTCAGGCCTTTTATTTTTAAAGTACCCCTGTGGTTCAATGAGGAGAAACCATCATTTTATTATAAGTGTGCAAAGTTCTTAATGCAACAAGACCCAGCACCTGCATTGGCCCACCAGGCTCCTTCTCAATATAGATAACAATACATAACAAAACAGTACCTGTTCTTGACAGTCTAGTGTGGCTGTGACTGCTATAGCTCCATGCCCCATGAAAGATTGTCAAAATAATCCTGTCAAGTGCAGGTATTAATGAAACACTCTTAAGAACATCCTGAGTGCTCCATACCTGCAAAAGGAGACACATCTGAGAGAGTTTGACATATGTAGCAAGGCTAAGAAAACAGCCATTATAGGTTGCCAGTGAGGAAAATACACACATATTTTCTGTGTTGCTTAAGTATGATGTAGCCTGCTTCTTTCTCCCCTGCATGTTTCCATGACATTTATCACAATAATTAGTCAGAGTGGAGAAGGAAGGTGGGAGGGAGCAGGCAAGGAAGCCACAGCTATATGTTGTTTAGCCCCATTTCATATTTCCATGCAGAACAATTTAAACGAGATATCAGCTTCCACTGAGCAAAGCTTCACTCTGCCTGGGCAGCTGGAAATACATCATCCTGCTGCTCTTTGCTTTGATAAGTATTAACATAAATGATTTACATCACCAGTTCTCTCTGATGTGGGTGTCCCTGTGTTGACATAGAGTGATAATTAAAATGACCTTCAGTAAGCCTGTTAGCAGTACATTCTTTTTTTTCCCTCTTCACCTTAAAAAGTCACGATCACAGACATACCATGTGCTATTGAATTATACAACTTCTATGTGATGGATCCTTCTTGCACATTCTTGTAGATTTCATAGATTTTATAGGCATTAGGGCTGGAAGGGACCCCGGAGGATCATCGAGTCCAGCCCCCTGCCCCAGGGGCAGGAAGTCAGCAGGGGTCATAGGATCCCAGCAAGATAAGCATCCAAATGTGTCTTGAAGGCATTCAAAGTGGGTGCTTGAACCACCTCTGGCGGCAGACTATTCCAAACCTTGGGGGCTCAGACAGCAAAGTTCTTCCTTATGTCCAGCCTGAATCGGTCATGGCAGAGTTTGTGACCATTCAATCTTGTCATCCCTTGGGTGCTCTGGTGAACAGACATTCCCCCAGATCCTGATGAGCACTCCTGATAAACTTATAGGTGGCCACCTATAGATGTTGCCATTGAAAGCAAACTTGGGTGTTCATTGTGCATTAACCAACATGCATGGTCTCCATAGAAACCTTGTAGGAACAGTTCTTTATTTCACAGTGGCTTTTCCTTTGTAAAACTAAAGGACAGATGCAACGAAGGATGAAGAGACCCCCAAATTGGGTGCCATAATGGCTAGCTTGCCAATGTCTAGGACCCTTGTACAGGCTATGGAGGAGAGTTGGATGCCTCTGAGGGTGATCCAAGAGAACCACGCACAGAGCTGTGAACCAACCAGAGGTGACCTTGAGGAAATGCTGGGATGTGTGTGAGCTCTTGTCTCTTGCTTAAGCATTTCCACCCACTCAGGATTGAGAGCCTAGGATCCATTCCTAAGAGTAGGCAGCAAAAGGTATTTTATGAATAGGGATCTCCACAAAGTGCCATAGCCACTGAGCAACAAGCTTCCACTTGCTTGCTTGCTTCCTAGCCCAAAGGATCTTGCATTCTTTGCTGCATAGTGTCCCAGCTTCAACAGGAGATGCATGGAGTACCCCCCTTGCTTATCCCTGGTGGCTAAGACAGTTTCCTGGGAGGTAGAGGATGTGGGTTTGAACTCCCTCAGGCTGAGGAGGAAATTGAACATAGGTCTAACCATTTAATACAAAGTGGGCACTGGCATTACCACCACCTTCTCTTTGAAACTAAGTTTCTAGTTCCTAGTGGGGTGTAGGCAGGAGTTTAGAGACCTTAGAAACCTACCTGCTCAGGGAACAGAAGACAAAACTATAGGCCCTTGGGAAACCTCCAGTCTGAAGATGGAGGCACCTAGTTGTCATAACCCAATGATTTTTAGTGCCTCAGCACATTGGAATTTTCCCTCCACATGGAGCTTTCTTTGCACGGTGGATTTCTCAGCTGCAGAGAGAAAACCCCAGTGCAAAAGAGTTCCCGCCACACGTATGCAAATTTGTGTCCCACTATTGGTCAATTCTAAATTATTCCTACCTGGCGGCTAGCGATTGGTTTGCTAGCCGTATAAAAGGTTAGAGCAGTTTCCGCCCAAGTTGGAGGACTCCACAACCATCTCGTGGGGAACTCTAAGCGCGCTGTAGAGCCTAGCAAACTCCACGTGTGTCTTGGAGGAGAACTTAGGGGCCTGATCAGCCTCTAACCACTCCCCGTCATCGTGGAAATATTGACGTACCCCCGTGTTGAGCACTTGTGGAGTCGTACACCGACGACTCATCTCGGTTCGGTTCGAAGAGAGATCTCACCCCTGTGTGTTTGTGTGCAACTGTAATTCAAGCAAGTTTTCTTCCTGCACTGCAACCATCGGCAGTGTAAGTAAAGCTTTCTTTATACAACCAATACGCTTCCATGCCTAACTCTATTCCATCGTGGAAAATACCCACCTGACGGTCCGGGCTACTGGCCATAGTCTTAGACCGCCCTCGGCTGCCACACTAGTGAGCCTAGCCACTTGCAGATGCAGGAGGCCACTAAATGTGTGGTTTTAGGATCTCAGTTTTGTATTCAGACTTGGCAGGCCAGCTTCTATTCTATCTATTAGGACCTTGGTGGACTTAGATACGTAAGCATGATTCTATTCCAACCCCTCTAGGTCCCTGAAAATCCATTAATTCACTTGTGTAACATACAGTCATCTGACCCTTAAGAGCCACTGAGGAATGGATTTTCAAGAGGCTGGAAGAAAGAGCATTCCTGACATACACAGTAACCACATCCCAAGTCCCTGCTCCAAAGCAGATGGCAACTAGATCATTTCTAAAAGTTCTCTCTCTGTTTTTTCATTTCTACCCAGGAGAACGTTTACAATCTTTTCTCCAATGTCTGATGAAGGGTGTTTGTGCCCGAAAGCTTGCAATTAAAGAAATTTTTTCGCAAAAATCTTGTTGGTCTAATAAAAGATATAATCTCCACTATGAGTCCTGATTGCCTTTTCCTCTAGACCAATATGGCTACAACCTGGATACCTGACTCTCTGTTTTTTAGCACTGGCAAAACAACTTACCTGTAGCCATGTTAGTCTTAGCCTCATTCTTTAACACGGGTAAGCCATTTTGACTGAAATTTAATAAATAATAACAAGTTTAGGCAAAAAGCCATCATGAAAAAAATTCAGCCTAAATGATTTAACAGTTGTCAAAATTATAGGCCACTGAAAACAGGATTGTGTGTGGAGTGCCAGGCATTTTTAATAAATGACAAACTGCTACCAAGCACGTTTGTACTATAGTAAGAATTCCCAGGAGAAATACTGGCCAAAGCAATGTGAGAGCCCACACTCATGTCACAGGTATTTAAAGCCATTTCTACAACATCAGGATTTTTTTTTAAGTTTACCACTAAATCCTTAATGAAATATGAAAGGTTTTATGGCAGAGAGAGCTCTGCCTACATAGACAACAAAGTGTGCAGCTCTTCATTACACTGCTCTATTCTGAAATCCATGGCACACTGTTTTGTATCAAGCATGCAGCCATATTCTGACAAGAAGCTGACAGGAAAATCTGTTTCACACCAAAGAGCACAGTTTTGGCACGTAGACTACTAATGCCTATTGCCAATCATTTCTTCTTTGACAGTCTGCAATTTGACTGAGAACTGGAGGTTGATAAACATCTTTGAGCTAACATAGCCAATAAGATTGTGAAAGCACCTAATTTAACAAAACCCTTTTGTATCATTAACAGTCTTATCCCTGATCTTCCTCTATAATAGAAGAGCAAGTATAACACACGCATGCGTATTACCTGTTAGACCTGACTGAAACATATTCAATTAAATTTTCTTCAAAACTAACATGGTTATATAGAATTTTTCCTTGGATGGGACTCTCTACAGCGGGGATGCTCAACCCCTACACCAGGGGCCAGACGTGACCCACAGAGTTCCCCTTTGGCCCAAGAATTTGGCAGCAGAAAAGTGGTGGCAACTAACAGCTCTTCCCCTATGGTTACATTTCCAGACCCAGTGGGGAGCCCTGCAGGCTGAATAGCATGACCCTGTATGCAGACTGAATGCCAAATGGAGTGCTGTGAGGTGGAGCAGGGTGGTGTGGGGTAGCAGAGAGCAGAGTCGGGTGGCAGGGAGCAAAACTGGGTAGCAAAGAGAGGCATGGAGCAGCAGGGAGCTGAGCTAGGCAGTGTCGGGCCCAATCCTGGGGCTCAGGACCCAATCTGACCCAGGGACCAGCCCTGTACCATTTATCCAGCCTGTGCAGCCAAAAGATTGAACACTGCCTGAAACCATGGCAGTTAAAACAATCGTGGACTTTGGGAGACCAGGGGCCAGATTTTATTCCACCAAAGAGGCATAAAAGTAGAATTAAGTGTGTAAACTCGATTCTATTCCACCCTTTTCAAGTCCCTGAAAATGCATACTGCACATGCTTTTGCAAGACACTATCACCGGACTCTTTAGATTGATGTCATTTACTTAGACTTCAGGAAGGCCTTCGATACGGTATCCCACCCCATACTGGTGAACAAGTTAAGAGGCTGTGACTTGGATGACTACACAGTCTGGTGGGTGGTGAATTGGCTAGAGGGGAGTACCCAGAGGGTCGTAGTGGATGGGTCGGTACTGACCTGGAAGGGTGTGGGCAGTGGGGTCCCGCAGGGCTCAGTCCTTGGACCGATACTCTTCAATGTCTTCATCAGCGACTTGGACGAGGGAGTGAAGTGTACTCTGTTCAAGTTTGCAGATGACACAAAACTGTGGGGAGAAGTGGACACGCCGGAGGGCAGGGAACAACTACAAGCAGACCTGGACAGGTTGGACATATGGGCACAAAACAACAGAATGCAATTCAACAAGGAGAAATGCGAAGTGCTGCATCTAGGGAGGAAAAATTTCCTAGGCAGTAGGTATGCTGGACATGACCTGCTTAGTGGCATGGAAGCGGAAAAGGATCTTGGAGTCCTAGTGGACTCCAAGATGAACGTGAGTCGTCAGTGTGACGAAGTCATCAGAAAAGCTAATGGCACTTTATTGTGCATCAGCAGATGCATGATGAACAGAACCAAGGAGATGATACTCCCTCTCTATCGGGCGCTGGTCAGACCACAGTTGGAATACTGTGTGCAATTTTGGGTGCCGCACTTCAAGGGGGATGTGGATAACCTGGAGAGGGTCCAGAGAAGGGCCACTCATATGGTTAGGGGCTTGCAGGCCGAGCCCTATGAGGAGAGACTAGGGCACCTGGACCTCTTCAGCCTCTGCAAGAGAAGGTTGAGAGGCAACCTTGTGGCTGCCTATAAGTTCATCATGGGGGCACATAAGGGAACTGGTGAGGCTTTACTCACCAAGACGCCCATGGGGGTTACAAGAAATAATGGCCATAAGCTAGCAGAGAGCAGATTTAGACTAGACATTAGGAAGAACTTATTCACAGTTAGAGTGGCCAAGGTCTGGAACGGGCTCCCAAGGGAGGTGGTGCTCTCCCCTACACTGGGGATCTTCAAGAGGAGGTTGGATATGCATCTGGCTGGGGTCATCTAGACCCAGCACTCTTTCCTGTCTATGCAGGGGGTCGGACTTGATGATCTATTGAGGTCCCTTCTGACCCTAACATCTATGAATCTATGAAGTCAGAAGAAAGTACTAAGGAGGTAGAAGAGCCACTGTTTGCATTAACTGTTTTCCAGGGACTCAAGCAGGGTGGAAGAAAATTGCACTTAGGCACATGCCACTTTATGTGCCTAATAAGTGGAATAGAAGTTGGCCCCTAGCAAATGCTGTGACAAGCAGAGAAGGGAACTTGTGCCATGAACTACTGTGCAGTCAGTGACACCGAGAAGCCATGTGGGAACACTACTACACAGTAACGCCTGTTACTGTGCAGTCATTTAGTAGTTATGTATGCAAGTACTAAATGCCTATGCTGTAACAACTGCAGTCAGTGTCTTGTGTAGATGTGGCCAGTGTGTACCTGCTGGATTATACATTCAACTGTTGCATCCCCATGAGCACGGGTGTGCAGTGCTGCAGGGAAAAAAAGCAGCAGCACAAATTCGTGCTGCTGCTTTTTGCCCCACTTCATGCCCCTGCACATGGGGTTAGTGTAGGGAAAAATGCTCCAGGTAAGGCATGGGAGGCTGGGGCTAGCACCTGGACTGGCCCCAGCAGCCTTACCTGAGGTTTTGGGGGCAGCCCTGGGCTCCAGCAGCAGCGATCTAGGTGTTCGGGGCCTAAGTGGCAGCTGGAGCATGGCTCTGGTTGGCCAGGCTCCATTTTCAGGTGCTATACACTACTGCCATATGTACTGCCCTACTTTTTGTCTGGCATGGGTTTTTTTGGACCCTGAGATCTGGTGTAAAAAAAACCTACCATGATGCAAATTAGCATTGTGGCAAACACCTGCATGTGCTGTGCATAAGGTCTGCGGCACTGCAGATAGGTCTGTGGCACCTCAAACTGCACATGTGTGCCCATCTGGACATGTCCAACATGTCTTTAGTCAAAAAGCCTCTGGCTTCATTGGGCATTTTTGACATAATTCTGTTCTTAAGAAAGGTTTGGGGTTTTGGTTCAATGCATAATGAAAACAAAGTTGGAAACCTCCAAACTTGCCATGAAATGAAACTGTCATCCTTCAGTGAGCTCTATTACATCCATACCTATGAAAACAATAGGAGGTGTATCCCACAGACTCTGCTTTTCGACATGATTCATTTATATTTCTATGAAAGAAACTAGAAAATATTTTCTTTTTGGCTTTCCTCTGTGAAAGAAGCCACTGAATGAATCTATTCTTTTGTCTCTCTCTAAAAGCCATGTGATAGATTACCTTTAAACTGCCATAAAGGCATTTAAAATGGTTGCATTGAAGGTTAACCCATTAAAAGTTCCCTCTAAACATTTTAAAGATAAGCCACTCAGAACCAGGGTTATCTTTAAAAAGTTTTACCTATGCTATTCCAGAGTACTGTTTGAATGTTTAGGGGAGGTAAAACACATTACTTTTATTCCTCCAGCATCCCAGGATACACAGCTCCCAGCCGCTTTACCCCTTCCACTCTAGTGGTCTCCACCCCCCACTCCCGCTCCAATGCTGAAAGCAGCCACTCTGAGCACCTTAACTGCAGGGAGGCCATGGATCCAGAGGCGTGTATCCCCCAGCTACGTGGTCTTTCTGACTGGAGGCTCTGCTGAACATGAAGCCGCTGAGGGAGCTGTATGAAGAGCATACAGTTGAGGGAAGTGTGCTTTCCCCAGCTGCATTGTCTCACTTGAACTAATAGCAGAGAGTGGAGCCACTAGAGATTAAAACCCAGCAGCTCCAGGAGCTGCCAGAACTCAGCAAGACCCAGGGAAATGCAGAGCTTCCTGGGGTTAACTGTTATGTTTATAAATGTGACACAAGATAATACCACAGATTTCAAATAAGAGCCCATAGTTTTAAAAGCAGGCTGAGTTCTTTGCAACAGGAGAATTGCTCTATTTTTTTCCTGCAGTTTAAAAAATGAGTGAAAAGTAAGAATTGTCCTTTACCAAGGGGTGCCTGAAATCTATCAACAGGTGCCTTGAATCTATTGAGGGGTGCCTCAAGTAGCACCTTGTCGAGGGTATTTAAATGTATGGAACTAGATGCATGGAGACAAACAGATGCTGGGTAGGCAGGGCTCAGACAGACAGCAAGGACAGCACAGCGCCTACCAAAGTCATGCTTAGCTCTTATGTGGAACCTGTCCTCCATGTATGTCAAACCACCTTGCAAAGGAAGCTGAAAATCATCTCACACATTGGGAAACAGGCAGAGAGGCTTCTCAAAACCACATGGCAAGACAGCAGCAGAACCAAAACTGAGCTGTCATGATTGATGGACCAGAGTATGAGCTAGACAACACTGTTTCTTGTCTCTTTGGGCCCTGCCACTACGTGAACAATATCAAAGATGGGATGATGGCATGGAGACCTCTTTCATTCCCTTCAAGTTGTAGGTGAGGTGTGAGTGATAGTTTATCCTGTTTCTGCCAACGCTATACCTATTGTGTGGAATTCACGACTTAATTCATTAGGGCACCTTTAATCAGCACTAAATCAACCAGAGAAAAAGCAGGCTCCTTGCTGAGTCTCCCTGCTCCCTTCATCTCCCTCTGCTCTGCCTTCAAGCTATATGCCACCCCTGCTAAGCCCATGGGAGCACCCACATGCCTGCTCACCAACCCAGGCCTGGGAAGTCACAGTTGTACAGGTCTGAGATGGCATTAAGCCTTAACATGTGACAATTTTTTAACTACTCTAACATTAAGATGGCATAACATTGCACAGATTTAAAATGTTATAAAGGTAACCTGTAACAACACCCTAAGAAACAACTTCATACGGCTCGAAAATTTCATGGAAATTAAAATAACTTTTTATGTAACTATCTGGAAGGATAGTTTTAGATATCTTTCAGATAGTTTTCTTGCCTACAGGAGGGGCCTCAGGAGGTAAATACTCAAGGTAAATTTGCCTGATGGTGTTCTCTCTTTTCTGGTTTTCTACAAGAAGGAATTAGAGGAGATACTCTATTGCTCTATTGCATCCAGCAGAGTGAATGAGAGGAGGATGTCCTAAAATTACATTCTTAGTATTCTGGCCAGTCAATCTTATTTGGTTTCTCCTATCTTGGCAAATTGCAATGATTCAAGCGGATAAAGGAAGCAGAAGGCCAGTATTTATGGGTAACAGCTTCAAGCTCCTAGCGGCACCTGAGGGGATTGCAATTAGTGGTTGTTGGAAACTAGAGAAAGTACATCAATATTTGGCACTTGGGGAACAACACAGATGTCTCTGGACAGCATACAGAAACCACAGATTACCAGATTTTTTTTAATATTGCCAGGGAGGCTGGCATTTACTTAGATGGCTTAAGTGACAGTGATCATTTTAATACTGGTCTCCAGAAGGAGGCTTTCAAATAATGCACCAGATTTTTTTGGCTATCTTTCTCTTGGTCTATAAATTAAAATTATTGGTAGTGTCTAAAAAAAAAATTGATTAATACTTGCATAGACCTCCTGAATAAAACCTCCAAAAGAGTGATCATGACACATGCACCTACAGAAAGACACCTATAAACTCAAGGAATCAGTTGACAAACATTCAACTTTTCGATTGTTGGATTTCAATTATTTAAGATCTGAAAATATTTAATTGTAGATTATCCCTTTTTTAATTAGTCAATCGATAGTTAAACATTATTGTATTGTTCTCCCTTTGCCCAGTGATAGTAGTTTTTGTTTAAAATAAAAATAAAAATCAGGCTTTGTTTCCATCACAAAATGTTTATTTGCTACTTTAAAATATTCATTTTGATGATATTTTTGGGAAAAGAAGTGAAAAACACATTGCTAGGGCTTTCTCCCATGTACTCTCTCTCTCACTTATTTTGCATCCTTTATTCTTCACCTGGAAAAGGAGGGAACTGGAAAAATGAGAGAGAAAATGTAAAAAATCCCCATATTTTCCCATTTTTCCTTCTACTTTTCCCCTGAAAGAAAATAATGAGAAGGGGGAGGAGAAACCCATGTTTCTCCTGTGTGTTTATTTCGTTTTATTAAGGTTGGGTCTAGAACTCTGTGGGTATAAAACTTTCTGCTTAAAAAAAAAAATAGTAACACATTTGTCTATTTTCCCCCTAATTCTTTTCATTATGAAAAAATAAATGAACAAAAACGTCTTTTTCCTCACTTTCTATCATGACTGTCCTCTTTTTTGCCAGTGGAGAAAAGGGTGAGTAGGGTCAGGGACTAGGAAAAGGTGAATAGTTTACAACAGGGCTGTCCAGCTTTTAAGTGGCTGGATGGGCTGGCCTCCATCCTCCAGCCCCTGCAGAGAACATGAGTGGGGCCACATACCCCACAGGCTGCACAGCACATGGGTACCCACCCTACCGCACTGCATGCCTAGATCCCAGCACCCTTGCTGCAGTACATGACTACATGGGTTACCTCCGTCATTGCTGCAACAACCGCATGTGGACGCTCCCCCCCACACCACTGCACCACGCTCCACCTCACCCTGAGTGCCTTGCACAGTGCTGTCCTGTGCCACCCTGTCCCCTGGGGTGGGTGCAGAATGAGGAAGCTGGAAGGGGGACCCCAGAGATTCCTGCTGCTGTTGCAACCAGGGCAATATGGGGAGCTGAGGCCGGGCAGAAGCCTGCAGGCTACATTTAACCCCTTATAGACTGCATAAGGCCCAGAAGCCACCACTTGAACAGCCATGGTTTACCACAAGCTTCCCCTGGTAGCTCCAAATAAAACACACAGATGGTTATGCAGCAATACCCCTAAGGATAAAGGGTGGCTGAAATTACTCAGCAAGAGAATATGAAGTTACACATTTCCAATCAGGCAGAACTGTGGTTCCAGCTGAACCACAGGGTACATTGTTGTGAGTAAAAGCAATTAATGTAACTGAGTAGGGGGTTCTGCCTGCCTTACTCATTAGCCTGTCTATGTATTTTAAGCACTGTATTTGGTTGTGGATAAGGAACCTTCTTTGTTGAAAATAAGCTTATCCCTTGAAGAAGCATCACAAATTATTCTCTCTGGGCATGTCTACATGAGACGCTTTACTGCACAGTAGACGAATTTAGGAGACATTAAGGTGTCACCTTGTACCTGTGCGCAGCAGCTACTGTGCAGTAAATTAGACTAACACATGATTTCTTTACTAAGTGTAAATACAGATAGTAAATTAATTGCACATTAGCTACTGCACAGTAGTGCTTGTGTAGATGCTGACTGGGAGCAAATTTGCTTCCGATCAGCCACAGCAGTCAGGGGTCACAGGGAATGGGAAAGCTCCCAGCTCTATCCCAGGACCTAGCAGCTGATCAGCCCCAGGAAGGGGTCACTTTCTGCCCCTCCTCCCCCCTCCCACCCCTGGCCCATCCCAGCACCATGCAGCTTCCCACAGGAACTGGGAGCCAAGCAGTGTCAGGACTGGGAGAGCTCTCTGCTTCCCTCCTCAGCAGGGAGCTGGCTGCCGCTGTCTTGATTGTGGAGTAGCTGCCAGTAAGCCTCCGGCTGGGTGTGGAGTTAGCTGCCCCAGAAATGGGACAGCTCTGGGCAACTCTTTTCTGGCTGGGGAAGCCCCACTGGGCACCAGGCTTGCTGGCAGCTGTGTGTCCTAATGTGCATGGGTCCAGGAGAGTTATGGCAGCTGTCTCCCATCCCTGTGCATGTCAGGATTCCACCTAATGTGCATGGGGCCAGGAACTTTCCTGACCCCATGCACATTGGGACAGGCCCCTGTATCCCCTGCCAGCCCCCATGCTAGCGCCCAGAGGGAGTCTGGAGCTCTCCCTGGCTGGTGGGGGTGGGGAGCAGAACAAGGCAGGAGCAGCCCTGTACCAGGCTGCTCTCATTAGGAGCAGATCTATTCTCTATGGGGTGCATGTGTAGCCATACTCTCAGGAAGGCTTACTGCACAGTATTTTACTGTGCAGTAAGCCTATATCACATTAATAGCACATGTAGACGTGCCCTCTGGCACCAGTGAAAGGCTTCAGGGAATACTGTTATGGATACAATGGCTCTTGATGTTTCCTCTGAAATGAAGCTGGTTCAACTCCTCACCTCAAAGCAGGGCTGAGGATTATGGTCTAGATCTTGCATATTCACCAGACCTTGGACAATATAAAAATATCTTCTATCTTCTCAAGTGTTACATGGTCTTAATTATCCTAATGCATCTCAGGAATAATACAGGTAGAAAACAAAATGCACCCTAGCTATTATAAATTGCAAAATAAATGCCCTGAATGTTACTTAAAGTGTTTAAGAGATACTCTCTGTCAACAAAGGGATCAAAGTGAGAGGAAAATGAAGACAGGTACTGAAAAACATCTTAAACTATTGAAGGAAAGAATTAGTATGCAAATACTGTCACATCATTCTATTGCATTATTGATAACTTGACCTTCTATATAACCTTAGTGCTGTACAGATTCAGGCTCCTGGCAGATGTTATACGTATCTCATGATTAATTACGTGCTAAATTGTAACATGCCACACATTTAAATAATTTATTACCCAATAATGAGCCACAAAAATGGTGATCCAGACTCAAAAATGTAACTTTCAAAATGTCTTTACAGCTCATTTGTATTGCACTTTAATTTGGAAACCCATTCTTGATGAAAACAGCATCTGCCAAGAGTCTCAGGTGGCTCCAGATACTGACTCCCATTTTAACAGTGATGCAGCTAAATAACAGAAAGACCCAGTAACCAGAGGATTTTTCCTGCCTCGGGAGACCCTTTCATTTGCTGTGGTACTACCAGAGTGACTCCCATGTTAACCCCCAGTTGAAATGGCTTACCAAGGCAAAGAGTTTATCACCAGGATGTTCCTACATGAGGGCTAAATACTAATGCAACAGCTGGAGCAGGAATCAAAACAGCATGCTTGTATTCCTGCCATAAAATCAGTTTCCCTATTTAATTCATGTACCCTATTTTGGAGGGTGGAAAGTGTATGTTGTATGTGAGAAAATATGGCACAATTTACAGGGAGTTATTTAATACTGTACACTGACCCTTTTTCACCCATTCATACATAGGGTTCAATAGCTGTAAATGAAGAAAATTAGAGCTGCAGGAGTCAGTCAGGTCCTCATCTCAGCTTAATTTAGTGAACATTTAAATCAATGAAAAAATGCCACCTGACTAGAATGAAGCCTTCATCAGGCTCTAATATGTGGTAATTGCCATTGAATTCAACCCATATAGTTACCCATATTACTAAGAGTAGACAAAAAAATAATAGCTCCAAATTCTTCCCCCAGTTTTACTCATAGTGTCCCCAGGCTTTGGGTGGGAGGTGTAACTTCAGTGGAGAATGTTATCCTTAATATTTATATTGCTTATAATAACCAATTATATATATATATATATGTGTGTGTGTGTGTGTGTATAAAATTATATATATATTTAATTATATAATTATATAATTATATTATACATATATATCATTATACTTCATCAGAAGGTATCTATTGAAGATATTTTTTGTTCAAATTCATGGCAAAATAAATGATTAATTAATTAAAAAGTCAAATATGGTCAAAATTAATTGAATCTACAAAATTAACTTTAAAAGAGCAATGTTAAAACACCTATGAGCCCTCACAATGGCAACAATTTTCATTTTAAAAAGTGGCTGGAAGAATAAATATCAAATGCCAAATTGCTGCTAGAATTATACAGTGTGTTTTCTTTTTAATAAATTTTAAAATCCAGAATAGCTAATTTACAAGGAGGACTGCAGTGCATGACCAGTGAACTAGTGATTCATCGCTGGGAAGCTCTTAGAATATTTTAAGACTGTGTTAACCTTTTCTGTACATTGGACATTTCAAGACTGGAGCTGCACCAACTCAGAAAATAATAGGTCCTCTACCTCCAAAATGTAGTCTAGCAGCCCTTTATTTATGAATAGTTCCTTTTAGGTCAATAAAGTTACCTATATGAATGAGGAGAACATACCAGACAAAGGGTTTGCAGAACTGGTCCCTTAAGTAGTTGACTTTTTAGGGTAGGGAGTGTACCTCCATGACTGAATGTTTCAGAATATGCATGTATTTGTGGCCCTATACAAATGATTAATAACAACAATCTGGAGCCCTACAGGAAGTTTGAGTAAACTGCTATCTGTGGCCAGGTACAGACATTACACTTTTACCGGTATAAGTGATCAGAAACCAGTTTAAACCCATAACAGAACAGGAGTTTAGTACACATAGACTAGTTAAAAATGGCAGAACTTGGTCTAAGATAGGCCGCCTGCATACCCCTCTCCCCCTCACCAAAGGGCAAATGGGTGCTCTGTTTGCTACTGATCTAAACTATGCCACTTACAGAAAACCCCCGTAACTTAGATTGATTCCACCTTGGGCTTTTTGAATATCTGTACCTAGCCTTTAATGCCATCTGTGGCATGTACATCATGGATTATGAGAGTACCATGCTGAATCTTTCTACTGTCCTGAATGAGGTGGCTGGAGCAATGAGCATTAATTGCATGACATCATTATAGCAGGAGCAAGAAAGTGCTTGTAGGAATGGCACAGCTATTTCCTGTCTCTTTAGGGATTTTGGGGTGGGAGAGGTCTAAAACACCCCTGTAATCTTTTTGCCTGGTAGCAGTTCAGTCTCTGCTGGTTTGAATCCATGCACAGATACATGGGAAAACACAATGACAGTTTTTGGGTGTTCAGAATGCCTTGAATTTTCCCATTTACAAGCACTGTGCTAACCAAACAGAGCTTTATCATGTCTACAATGATAATGTTAACAGTACAATTTGGAGAACGTGGAAGTGAGACCAGCAGCAGCTCTTTGGAAATAGCCTTAGCCCAGTTCTCTTTGGGCAGCTGTGAGCAGCTGTTGTGATAACAGGAACTTCCCTCCTCTCTTGGTGTGCCCTGTTCATGGTTCATAGTCCAAGCTCAGAGAAGCCTAGATTTCAGAGTAGGTTGTTCCCCTGCATATACAGGGCGCATCTATACAAGATGCTTAATATGCATTGGACTAATTCTACTGCACAATAGCACAGCTGGCAAAAACCATGCTAATGCACTCATGTGCTGTAGCTTTAATGCAATGCACATTGTGTTACACAAAAAGTGTTCATCTGTGCTAATGCACAATAGGACTAATTATGGCGCATTAAGTTAGTACTTGTTATTACAGGTACTAAACTTAATGCACTGTAATTATGGTGAATTAATGAACATGTAGACATGCCACCGAGTTGCAAAGTTCTGAGGATTCTATAACCTATGCACCTGCTTCATAGGGAAACCTCTCACCAGAGATTCAGCCAGGCTGTGGTTTTCCCTTAACGTCTCAAGCCAACTGTCACCTCTGTCACTGTTGAGGGTTTCCACTGCCGAAGTCATGAATGTTCTTATATTCTAAGTCACTGGTCCTCCATCTGTCAATCTGCCTTGCTGTTCCCAGTCACACTGATATTGGTCTTCTCACTGGTCTTTCTACCTCTCTTTGTTTCCTCAGGCCACCTAAAACCAGCTTTAGCACCATAATAGAGACCTAGGCCAACATGAAGAAGCTTTTGAAGAACCATAGTTCTATAAAGAGGAAGTCACTGGCAAATACAGACTCAATCTGGAGTTTATTACCACAAATAGAAACTCCCAAGTGCAACTTTCTTTTCTTTTCCAGAAGAGGTATCAGTACTTTACTAACTTCTTACCACTGTAAAAACAAACAAACAAAATCTTTCCTTGAAAATAATCTCCTTGTCCTAGCTAACTGTCCTGAGCTCCTTCACCCCTACACTACAGGGTGCAGCAAAAGTTAGGATGACTTCTGACCTACTTGTACAATAGGCAGACTTTATGCACCTACCCTCAAATAAGCCTAATACTGTTTTAGCCGTCCCAAATGCCAAATCCTAAGGAGATTGTAACATAATTGTCCCAAACAATCACAAATAGCCATGAGACTTACAGGCACATTAACTAATGGATATACAAGCTACATGCAAATGAGACGTATGTCGCCCTCTAGGCAAGTGGCACACCAGTGAGGCCAAGTTACATCCTCCGGAAAGACTGAAACCAAATCCAGGGGTTTATACACATTCTCTGGAGTGGGAGGGGCACATTTGAATTAGAGTGACTCCTGGGCAGCCACTCTAATTAAAATGTTGCAGTGTCACATGTATTAAGCATCCCACATTTCAAAATGGCCCTGGTGGTGCTTTAACTAAAGTACATTTGACAGGTTTTCGTTAAAGCGCCCTTGCAGCTATTTTGAAATGCTGGACACTTAATACACATGATGGTGAGGCTAGCTGGAGCATTCTAATTAGGATGAGTCTGCTTCGATGCATTCTGATTAAAACGCATAAAAGCATGTGTATAGGCACCCCAAGAGACTAAGACTAAGAAGGAGAAGAAGAAATGGCAAGCTAGAGGCAGTGACCACTGGGATTGATTCAGACTTCAATGTTTCAGACTCTTGCTGTAGGATGATGTAATAAGTTTTTTTTTTAATTAATGGAAAGTTCCAAGGTTGATGTGACACAAGTTACTAGATCCAAAACTACAGGCTGTGCATTGCATTAGTCATCCTGTATTTTTTGTCCTACTTTAATCTTTCTATTTATGACTTTCATAAAAAAAGCCCTGCATGATGTAGGGTAGGGTAAAGAAATATTGTCTGACAAGTACAGCAAAATGAAAATTATATGTAAAAAACAAATAAAAAAAAAAGATTCAGAAATCACCTACTGTCATACAGTAAAACTATTTGAGAATAGATCATGGGACATTTGGTATAGTGTTTCATTTTCTAGCTTGGGTTATAAAAGGTAATAGTATCAGGAATGATCAACTGTTATGAATACTTGGGACCACAATGGAGCTGGCATAATTGAAATAACTTGGTAAGATTCGTTTAAAGGAGCAAAAGAGTCAAGAACATTTATCACTGAGCTCTGAGAAATTTGAATAAAAAGTGAACTGACAAAAAATTGTAACTTGGCATTGTCCAAACAGAGGGAAAGAACAATGTATGGAGATTATGGATCATAATTCCAGAAACATAATAAACTAAGGATAATAGTATATATTAAGACCTTGTGAATTTTAAATGTCTCTCTTGGGAAATCACTGAGACTAAGAATTGTTATCTGAAAAGTATCTTTGCTGTTTCTTTTGTATTGAGGAAAAAGATCCGAATGTAGTGTGGGGTAAATAAAAAGCTTGCTGAGATTCTTGGGTGGCTGTTCTGTGTTAAACTGCAGCTTTTTTACAGGGCATTATTCTCCATGACTATTTCCTCCAGGCAAGGACTTAACAAAGCCCAGTGCAGTGGAAGAAAGCAGTACCAGCTGTATTCATATGATCTGGGGGAAAAAAAGCCAAGGGATCTTTCTTGATTTAGTGAATCAAATATATGCCCTGCAGATGGGGTCCAGCCTGTGAAGCCTGTTCCTTCAGCCCACAGGGTTCCCAGTTACCAGGTGTTTCAAAGCAAGGTCTGCCACCAAATTCCCAGCCACAAAGCCCCAATCTGCATGCATATTGTGAACACTATTACAAATAACATCTGTATTAACCCCCACATTGCTGTTTGCTCCACTGCCACTGGGTCTGATCCATCCTGGGGAGCAACTTGCAGTCTAGGACCAGCCTGCATGGAGCCCTCCAGACCAGATCTGGCATAGGGGTGCTGGTGTGTTTGACACCGTTGATCTAATGGTGTAAGGAAACCATATCCTTCCCATTGTGCCTTTTTAATTGAGCAGTTAACCAGTATTGAGGATTGTAAGCATGTTGGTGTGTTTGTTCCTACACGCATGGGCTTTATCTCTGGAGACACTCAGCCAATCCAAACAACAGTCTATAATACAAAGATCCTTGCCCAAACAACAAACAAATAAACAAGTAAAACAAAATCTTTGGTGTATCTCCAGGCAGCAGGAGAGGACTTTTTATCCCTGGCCCATCCAAGAAGCTAGCTCTTTTAGGTTGCAGTCTGCCTGCTGACCACAAACTGGTCCTTCCCCAACTCAGGTTCTTTGATCTCTCTGGCTTTACCTTCCCAGTAATTACTCCCCAAGGCTGGTTTCCCCACTTAAAGGGCCAGAATGCCCTGCTACACAGATGTTGTGGGTTGTTTTTGTTACAATGATCCTATCTATTTACAGAGAAGGTACATAAATCCTCTCTCCATGAACCACTGGCATTTAAATGACAAGCGATAGTTTCTCTGCTTTACAATACTAAGCCTCTTCCTGGGGGCTTGTCTTAAGCCTGTGTTTCCAGGACTTTTACAGCTCTCTTTCTGTTTCTGGGCATCTGTTCACAAGCACACCTCTGTCAAACAGGACTCAGCAAAATATATGAAGACAATGTTTTGGGCAGTGTCTAGAGATTAACTGCTTTCTATATTCTGCATGAAGGACATCTGTAACAGCTGACAGGTCCAGTGAGGAAGTGGAGATCTGGTTGTGAGTTTTCTTCCCATGATGCTACAAAGGATGATTGGGTTGGTCTATGAGCTGCATGGAGTGAAGAGGGGGTTTCCAAGAAGTGAGAAGGTGATTGGGAGCATTCACAGAGAAAGCACTTTAAGAAAAGCCTATTTTCTTCTTTTACAATTCCTTTCCTCTTTCAGTAGGTTGTTTTTCTTCCTGTTCCCATGGTGGCCATTTCATTGCCATATCTACCTCTACATTTCTGTCTTCCAAGCAGAGAAAACTCCCAATTCCCATCATGCCCTTTATATGACACCATAATAGAAACATTCTTGTTGCCCACATATCCACATTTTGAACTGAGTATTTGTAACCAGCTAAGCCAGGAGTGTATTTTCATCTGTGCCTATCTGACTTTAATTAATGTACTAGAGGGCCTGATGAATAAACCTGCCAGAGTAGAATGAGAGAGTAGACCAATATTTGTGCAATTAAGCTCTGTAAGATGCTACAGCATGTTCACGGAAGAGACCTGTATGCCTACACTGCACAAATGAGTTTAATTTATGTTTAAAGGGTTCCCAAATTAAGTCTCTCTTATCCCCCAAACAGGTTAAAATTACAGAGGAAATATGGGGGATTTATATAGAAGAAGTAAATGAAAGCCTTCTGGTAGTGAAAACCTGTTTGCCCAGAGATGACATTACTACAATACAGTATATATTCTGAATCTCAGGTATGCAGGGATGAAGTAAGAAAGGGCAAAGCACAACTGGAGTTGCAGCTAGCAAGGGACGTGAAGGGTAACAAGAAGGGTTTCTACAAGTACATTGATAGCAAGAGGAGGATCAGGGAAAGTGTGGGTCCCTTACTGAATGGGGGAGGCAACCTAATGACAGAGAATGCAGAAAAGGCTAAAGTGCTCAGTGCCTTCTTCACCTCAGTCTTCACAGTAAAGGTCAGCTTCCAGACTACTGCACCAGGCAGCACAGTTTGAGGAGGAGGTGAGCAGTCAATAGTGGCAAACAAACAGGTTAGGGACTATTTAGAAAAGCTGGATATATACAAGTCCATGGAGCCACATGGGATGCACCCGAGGTTGCTGAGGGAGTTGGCTGATGAGATTGCAGAGCCACTGGCCATCATTTTGAAAACTCATGGTGATCAGGAGAGGTCCTGGATGATTGGAAAATGGCAAGCAGAGTACCCATATTTAAGAAAGGGGAAAAGGAGGATCCAGGGAACTACAGACCAGTCAGCCTTGCCTCAGTCCCTGGAAAAATCATGGAGCAGATCCTCAAGGAATCCATTTCTAAGTACTTGGAGGAGAAAAAGGTGATTAGGAACAGTCAGCGTGGATTCACCAAGTCACACCTGATCAACCTTCTCTGATGAGATGACCGGCTCTGTGGACATGGGGAGACCAGCGGATATGGTATACCTTGATTTTATCAAGGCTTTGATGCAGTCTCCCACAACATTCTCGCAAGCAAGCGGAGGAAGTATGGGCTGGATGAATGGACTGTAAGGTGGATAGAAAACTGGCTGAAGCATTGTGTTCAGAGGTAGTAATCAATGGTTCAATGTCTAGTTGGCAGCTGGTATCAAGTGGAGTCTCCCAGGGCTTGGTCCTGGGTCTGGCTTTGTTCAATGTCTTCAACAACGACCTTGAAGATGGCATAGAGTGCACCCTCAGCAAGTTTGGAGATGACACCAAGCTGGGGAGAGTAGTAGATATGCTGGGGGGTAGGACTAGGATTCAGAGTGACCTAGACAAAGTGGAGGATTGAGCCAAAAGAAATCTCATGAGGTTCAACAAGGACAAGTGCAAAGTCCTGCACTTAGGATGGAACAATCCCATGTGCCGGTACAGGCTGGGGACTGCCTGGCTGGGCAGCAGCTCTGCATAAAAGGACCTGGGGGTTACAATGGACAATAAGGCTGCTAGCCTTGTTGGCATGAGCCAACAGCATGCCCTTGATACCAATAAGGCTAACAACATACTGGGCTGAATTGATACATGTGTTGCCAGCAGGTCAAGGGAAGAGATTATTCCCCTCTATTCAACACTGGTGAAGTATTGTAGTACTTTGTTCAGTTTTTGAGGCCCCCCACTACAGAAAGGATTTGAACAAATTGGAGAGAGTCCAGTGGAAGGCAACAAAAATGGTGAGGGGGCTGGAGGACATGTCTTATGAGGAAAGACTGAGGGAACTGAGTTCATTTAATCTAGAGAAGAGAAGACTTAGGGTGGATTTAATAGCAGCCTTCAACTACCTGAAGCAGTTTTCAAAAGAGGATGGAGCTAGACTGTCATTAGTTGTGGCAGATGAAAGAACAAGGAGCAGTGGTCTGGAAGTTTAGATTAGACAGTAGGAAGAGTTTTCTCACTAGGGTAGTAGTAAAACACTGGAACAGGGTACACAGAGAGGTTGTGGACTCTCCATCCTTGGAGGATTTTAAGACCCAGCTAGACAAAGGCTTGGCTGGGATAATTTAGTTGGGACTGGTCCTTTGAATAGGGGACTGGACTAAATGAGGTCCCTTCCAACCCTAATTTTCTATGATTCTATAATTCTATGAATCTATTCTCAGATGCCCACAAGTCATTCATGACTTCAAAAAGTCTTGTGCAGCCATTCAAGGGAAGGATTGAATTCTGTCTCTCTGCATCCTGTCTCCCAGTTCCTGATGTTTGTCTCAGTTTAGTGAGGGGGAAAAACACAACAGATGTGTGTCCCTTAAATAAAGAACATGCTGGAGATATTCATTAAAGTCCTTACTATAATATCTTGTTTTGGTTTTTGGGGGGGTTTTTGTTTTGTTTTTTATGATACAACTGTGAATTAGGTTCCCTTTCCATTTGTAATTAGAGAGCACAACAGATGGTGAAGGCTTAGTTTAAAGTGTTCATTAAAATAACCTACACTTCCATGTTATCATTCCCTGTTAATTTTTGCTCACATGAAATGCACTAAAGAAAAGAGGACTTTCGGAAAAGTTCATGACAGTGGGGATTTTCCTATATTAAAGCTCTTTTTAAGTGAGCTTGCATACTGTTGCTTGTTAAACAACACTCTCATATATGTAGGTAACTTAGCCTTAGGGCCAGATATTAGTCTATTAGATGCATGAAGTAGATTTAAGAGCTCAAGTGTTGTTCTCTTCCACTCTTCTCAACTCCCTGAAAAACTGTTATTACAAAAGGTGACTTCTTCACTACTCTCTTGTAACTCAGTCTTAAGGGTCAGATGAGGGTGTGTAACAAAAGTAGATGTATTCATGCATTTTCAGGGTCTTGTACAGGGTGGAATAGAATTGCATTTAAGTACCTGAGTTCCATCCAACCATACTATTCAGCAAAAAAATTGTTAATATAAATATTCCAACTAGCTTTATTAAATACAAGCATCCCTGCCCTGTGTTCTTATTCAAGCCCCATACATCAATCTTTCTTTGTACTTCTCTTCTCTCACTGTTTGTGTATGTGTGTGTGTGTATGTGTAACACTGAGACCAGTAACACTATTTTCTCACGTACAACATCCTCCCAAATAAGACATGCACCTTATTTTGGGAAAAGCAGAATCAAGACTGGGCTCTGTGAATGGATTTGAAAAAAGCTTAAAAAAAAGTCTGCAGGCTGTAAAATAGGAGAAGGGAGACTGGAGTAGTTAACAGTCAGCAAAATTGCTAAAGCAAGACTAGCTTGATTAGTGGACAATCAAGACCATTAGAAAGAAAAGAACATCATTATCACCTGTGAAATGAAGAGCTATTAACTAGAATCAAATATCTTATAATGAGTCATTAAGTCAACTGATTCCATCCTTGCTGCCTTAATGCAAATGCCACTGTTGCTGTGGGGCAGTTGGTTTTAAATTTTGGGAGCAAGAATCAAAGTGGGGTGCAACTGTACCCCTGCAACCCCCTTGGATCTGTCCCTGCTGGACTCTGCCTCTCCCTACATGCAGCTGCTGGAGAGAAACAAAAGAAAAGCATCAGTAGCCATCTTACCCCATGCTTCTATGATGGGCAGAAAAATCAGCTTCCAGGCTTGTGACATCCACCTCAATTTTGGAAGACTAATTTTTTGGGAAAAGGTGAGCAGGTATGTGAATAAATATGCTATGTTTTCCCTTAAGCAGGCTTTGAAGAAACAAAGTTATTGTTTCAGACATGTTCAGTGCTTCTTGGCCAATGGCATATAACATCTCTTAACATCTCATAACTGTCTTTCTCCTCTTCCTTTCATTTTTTTTAAATTTCCTATTCAAACTACCACATTTACCACCCCATCCTTTCCTCCCTATTCTCTTCCTGCTCTCTTTGCCTTGTATCACTACGGGCACTCTGTGTGAATATCCAGAAGGGTGGCATTGTGACTTCAGAAGTAATTCAGGGCGTGATTAATCTTCTCCCTCAGTTCATGTATATGCTACAGACAGTTAATGCTGTGATTCACAGAATGGGAGATAGCCAGAGAAACAGTATTACAAACAGGTTCAAACCCCTCAGGATACCAGTTACAAATACTCTCACACATACACAAGAACTTTCTGTCTGCATATGTATTTTGAATAACATCAGCTGGCATTCATAGAAAACAAGAAAGAAACAAAACATCTCTCAGGAAATTCTTTAATTCAGACACACCTGTGAAATACTCTTGTAAGCACGTTGTCTTTGAAGATTTATTTAAGGTAAAAAGTGAAAAACTACAGGTGAGCGGATTGCTTGCAAAGGTGTAGGTGGATTTTCTAGATTTCACTTTCAAAGATTCTGCCAGTCCCATTGAGAAACAAAAGGAAAAAAATGAAGAATCTTAATATATGTCTCGTTTATTTTTTCCCAGCTCAACTTAAAAAATAAGAAAAAGTGCTGTAGCAAGGATTTTTTACACAAAAAAATTAACAAGTTTCTGGCAAACATGAAGTATGGGAGTTCAAGTAGGGTAATATTTTCCAATGTGTTTTATTGTTACTTAAGTCAGACAATTACCTGTACTACAGGCAAAATGCAAAGCTAATGAATACCAACACGCTTAGTCTTGAGCATTTACCTGAAGGGCACATATTAGTCTCTGTACATGTGTTACTTATTTGAGGTAATATCACTGAGCAAGACTGTAGTTAATATTCTATATTCTGTATCTTTTTTCCCCAAGACAAATCACTTGTCAACCTGAACTGAGCAATGCAGATTTCAGAAATGATACATATGTGCCCTCACATACAGAGTCCTAGGACAAAGCATTAATTGATGAAGAAAAGCTGTCCTTATAATTGCTATTGTAACACTATTCCAGCCACCTTACCAGGAGACAGTTTGTGGGCTCTTTGATTATAAGTGTCAAGAAAAAGTTGACTGAATTCCAAAGCCTTGACCGCATGCACTGTAGTAGGTTAGACTGTCTGCTGGAGGACTCTTGTACCTGTGTAACATTCAACACTTGATGGAACTGTGCTGTAAGACGAGGCTGCTACCTGTCCATCCTAAAGCCTGGATGTGGCAAATTAATGCTGGTGTAACTCACAGTGGTTTTGCACCCTATGTAAATGATACCAGCGTCCAGAGTGAAGCAGCGGGGTTTACTACTTGAGGGCACCAGACAGAGGTAAAATGTTGAGCTCCTGTTTTTTTACCAGACAATTTATGAAATACATAATGGGAGCATCTACATGTGCAATTAATGCAAAGCGATAAATTCCAGAGTTTATAGCTCTGGAGTTTATTGCTTCCAGGTGCACTGTTTGAACATGCACCTGACACTGCAGAACACTGAGCTGAGTCAGAGCAGTTCAGCTGGCAAGGGCCCCTGGGTCAGCCTGCCATCCTGAGGCTGCTCCTCCCCTGGCTCAACATGCTGGGGAGGGGCTGGCTGGGGCACGAGGGTGCTCCACCGTGAGGCTAGGTGGCAGGCAGCCCCCTGCACTGAAGCACCCTTGTGCCCCAGCTAGCCCCTCCAGCATCTACATGTATTCTGCTGTGGAGTAAAAAACTTTACAGCAGGATAGTACTTGAATTTATAAGTATTTATAAGTACTATCCTGATGCAGAGTTAATTAATTTACTCCAGCTTAATAGGGGTGCACATACAAACAAGCAACGTTTGCTGTGGAGCTAATTAGTTTACTCTGCAGTAAATGTCTTGTGTAGACACACACAACTTATGCAATGAGGCACCCTGACCAGTTCATGACCCTATGCAATTGCAAGATGTACACTACCCTACCTGGCCCTGCTGGATAAGACAGATGACCTGCATTCCTGAAGTAGCTGCTGTAGTGGATACTATTATAGTCTTATAAATAGGTGGCAGGGGAGCCAGTAATAGTTTGTTTATATTCAGCAAATAGATACCCTGGAATAGAAGTGGACATTTGTGCAGCTTCCAGATGTCAAAAAAATAAAAAAAACTGTGCTCTACATTAAGCTCAGCACATCCCCACACCAAGTGCAGTGCATGCCTAGAAGAGGCATCACATTAGTTGGACCTGGCTCACCCAACATTTATATAGATTGGGTGCTTCAGTGGGGCTTTTTGGTGCTTTTATCTAATAGCTGATTGAATCAGCTTGAGATAAAAGCACCAAAAAAAGCCCTACTGAAGCACCCAATCTATGTGGATGCTGAGGAGCCCGGTCCAACTAATGCACTCCCTGTTCTGGTAAATCATAATTTTTTTTCTTTTTCATATCTGTCAGTGTAGATGCCTACACTATTGTAATTTTATCCCTGATTTTTTTTCATGGGGCAACTCTACAGGATTCTAGTACATTAAAGTAGCACAGAGATATAGACTTTGTATTTCCTTCTTGTTTACACCAATCACTAAAGCACCAGTCATACTGGTGCTATACGTACAGTACAGAATTAAAACCAATCCTGAACATCCTGAAGTTTGAATATGGATCCAGATGTGGTTCCCCAGGTCTTCTCCATTTGATACTCTGCATTTTTGCTTTTTCTCTCATAGTTATTTTCATAATTCTATTTTTGGAATTACATTTATGCCATGATTAATTATTCTATATTTCTTACCAGGAAATGCCTTTTAGCTCTGTGGCAGTGATTTTTTGCTGTTGTTGAAAGAAGTTAAAGCATCCAATTCAATGTTTTGATTAATTAGTGGTGGTCTGAGATCAGGTAATTTTTGCTACCCCTCCAAATAACACCAAAAATGAAATAAAATAAAATATACTCCTCCTCTTTATTTGATCACCTAAGGAAAAAAAGAAAGAAGGATAATTTGTTTTGCAAAAGGGAATAGTAAAATATACAAATAAAACTCCTCTCTCCTTTTCAAGCATCTCTAATGAGACATTTCAACTTATGAATCCTTAATGTATAAGACAGTTTAAAATACAAAGATTAAATAAAAATAAAATACAAAGATACAAAGGTTAACAATAAATAGGACACAAGCAGAGTGATGAATGTAATACACTATGTCAAGTTTTCATGTGTTGATGAACACAGCTAAGTGTACCTGATGTGTCCTTTTTAGCAGAACACCCAACACAAAAACTGGAAGCTTCTAATAACGAATGTTTGACCTTCAATTCTGCTTAGCAGAACAATAAATTTAAGACTCCCTTTCAGGATGTATTACTTTAACAGGACTAGATAAACTGAAACTGACAGTGATCTTAATTTACTATTTGTAATAAAGCAGCAGTACCAGCTGGGATTATGAGCTCTGTGTGTAATACACCATCAAGAAAACATGAGTCTTAACTCAGTCTTTCCCCAAGGAGTTTATGGGCCGGTTTTCTCAGCTCCCTCCAACTTTGCTGGGAATTGTGGGTTCTGTCATCTTTGCAAGACAGGCTCTTCCAGGGTAATACCTTTAGAACACTAATGCAAATGACAATCAGGGGAAGATTCAAATACTCCTGGAGATGTCACAGGTGAAGTTTGTTTTATTTATTAGTGGTTCTGCACTGACTGATAATGAAGAGGCGATTGTAGCCCTGCTCATGAAAACAATAATCTAGTTAGGAGAGGAAGTGTAACAAGACTGCACCCCAGGGGTCGCCATGATACTCCCTGGTGGCCATATGGTTCCTTTCCTGCTCTGTCTCTAAGGTACTCTCACTTTGCTTTCTCTTGCCATGCCTTGACATTCTTAATAGGTATAGAAAGGGAGGTTGCCCACGAGTCTTGGTTCATCTTACCAATGGATCCCCTCTCTTGGCCCCACTGATCCCAAGAAACTATTCCTATTAGGTGGGTTTTCCTGGCCTGCACATGCCCCAGAGCCTTAGGGGCTACTCATGGCCTCCAACCTCACCTGTAGCCATGTCAATGCCTTGACGATGCTGCCAATCAATCAATTTGGTGGGCACTCAGCCCCCAGTATCATTTTGTGCTTCACTGGGCCTCTATGCCCTGGTCAGTCTCTGCCACTCTTGGGCTGGCAGGCCCCTGGCCCCAGTCCCTGCCCCCTTGGGGTATTCTGCTACTTGCACCCTGCCCCCAACAAAATCAAGCTTCACATGTCTCTGTGGCACTGTGGGATCTCCTGTCCACCCCTCTTTATCTCACCCAGTTCTCTGGTCTCTGCTCATCTTGGGCTACTAGCCCCAGGCCCCACGCTCCATGGGATGAAAGCCCCTGGTCCTGCTTCTCACCAATCTAGGCTGCGGCAGGCCCTGGTCTCACCCCTCTAGCCCTATTTGTTATCCTTCTCAGGCCCCTTGCCCACTTGGGCTGCAGGCCCCTGGCCCTGGTTCTCATCCTGCTCTTGGTAGCGTCTCTACCCTGCTCTGGATGCTCTCTTCACCCTGCTCAGGGTCCTGCCTACACCCTACTCTGGGTGTTCTTTCCACCTTGCTCAGGGTACTGGGTCCACTGACCCTGTCTGGCTTCAGCCTGGACTAAGGTTCAGCCTTGTTCTCAGCTGCCAGCCTGTTTAACCCCAGCTGCTTCTGTTCCTTGAGCCCCAGCACCTGGCAAAGCTTACAACAAACAGGCATCCGGCTCTCTTCTGGTCAGGTGACGCTCTGGGCTGGCTGCAGGTGCTTCCTGATTTAGCTTACTGGCCAAACTCCAGGGTAGCTTACTGCTGTTGATCGCTGCTTGCAGTAGTATCTTGTCTGCAGTGCAGGACTGTAGCCTATCGTACTGCTGCAGAGCAGCTAGAAGATCTGCTCTCGGGTTGCTCACAATGAGCAACCTTTCCCTCTTGAGGTTTACCCTGCTGCTCTTTCACCCTTAAACTAACAGGAGCCCTAGGCTCTCTGTTACACAAAGCAATAGAAATAAAGGTGTGAAGGCAGCGCAGGTTTCAGCATGGGCTACTGACACATGTCTGTATTCAGGTTATAGTATAGGCTTGCACTGAAACTCGGTAAATTAAAGCTAGCAGAGGTGTGTGTACTTGTCCTACAATCCCATATTCATCTGATTGTGTAGCTACCTGCTGGATCTGTGACCTTTGGAAATAACTGGGTTGAATATGCTAACACCTCTGGAAAAGCTGAGTATTCCCAGGGGATTGTTTCAGGTCTCCTTTCCAACTGCTGACCCTGGTTATCAGATATGTATGTGCCATGCAGTAGAATGGCTGCAAATCATCTCAGAAACTGCAAACGCTGGTTGACTATAACAGCAGAGCTCTACCTTTTGGCAGGCATGCCACAAATTAGCTTTGCCTCTTCCTCAAGTGCCACCCTGATCCCCTTCCCCTGCCCAAACCGCTGCTGTGCTTTCTGCTTCCTGCCCTATGCACTGCTGCTTCCACTCTGTGACCTGCTGCATGCATACCACACGCAGAGAGGCTGCCCATGGCACTTGTGATAGGTATGTCACTGGTTGGCCACCCCAACGTTAGTAATACCCATGTAACTCTGTCATAGAGAAAGTCATCTATTAGACATTTTTGATTTAATGATAATGTGCATCATTTCCTATTCCCTATCCTTCATTGATATCTATAAGGATTCTCAAAGCTGAAGCATTTTGATGACTTTCCTCATGTTGTGGCAGTGAGATAAAGTTCCTAGGCAAGAGCTTGGGAGGATATCCTAAAATAAACAGAAACATGCCATGTCTAGTAGTACCCCATCCTCTTTAGTGCTTTGATAGAGTCTCTTAAACAAGTGGAGATATGTTGATCCCCATAGTCTCTTTCTCCTGTTTCATACAGCCATCTCTGTTGTACTTTGGAAAGTACACTCTGTTCAGCACGTCTAGCATTTGGGACCTTATCCTCACATCAACAGCACTTGAACGTCACATAGCCAGTAGTGTTTTCAAATGCTTGGGATCAGCCAGCCAACCAGCCCATGCCTGCTCTCCAAACTGATATACTTGTTCCATTCCAAAAGGCACAGACAATTGCTAATTGCTCTTTTTCTCTTTTGTCTCTTAGCAAGTGTCTGGGGCTGCTGACTTCAATGCTCCAAGGCTTCTTTCTCAGACATTCTTCAGTAACTTTGTCTGCTCTACAGGATTGTGGTACTTGGGAATTGGTATCAAACTTTTGCTTCTCTATTTACTTTTTTCATTGCTTACTCTGACAATTCCAGTTCAGCATTATTGTCTGCCAATGGTCTCAATGGCTCATAGGCTTTTAATTTAAATATCTTTTGTATTAAACATTTCCTTTAATGACTCTCGGTTTCTCCCAGTCCAGCTAGAGCATCCAAAAAAATTAAAAAACAAACAAACCCAGCTGCCTGGCACTGGGGTGGAACAACACTGTAGAACAGCATGATGGTGACAGTCAGGAAATGAATAGGGAGCTCCAAGTCTATGGGAAGTGGATAGAAGAAGCCTTGAGCAGCTAGATGGATTTGGCTGGGTTGGAAGTAAGGCACCAGAAAAGTTACTGCCATTCAACAAAGTTACAGCTAAGGGAAAAGGAGGAGGAGGAGGAAGAGGAGGAAATTAAACAGCTATTTCTGCCTACTGTTTTCCTGAACTGCTTCACTGGGTAGCACACCACTTCTGTGCTTGGCCAAGTAGCACTGATTGGTGGCACAGGGTATTGCTGCAAAACTAAGAAGACAAGCAGCAGCAGAACTCCAAGATGTGGAAAGCTGCTTTTCTTGGGATCTAGCAGGAGCTAGTCTTGAAGCTTCTAAACAGAGGTCATGAACAAGAGATATCAGGATAGAATTCTGTCTGACCCACCTGTTGGGCACGTAAGTAGACTTAGATGCCTAACTGCAATTCTATTCTACCCTGCTCAAGTCCTGAAAATCCATTATTGTAACTTTTTTTGTAAAATGCCATCATCTTGTCCTTATGATTGGGTGACAAAAAATCAGCGAGGAGGACCCAACTACCTTTTGTATTAACAGTTTTTCAGGGACTCAGGCAGGGTGGAATAGAATCATGCTTAGGCACCTACATCTGCTTGCACAGCTAATAGATGAAAGAGAATCTGGTCCCTGGTTTCTAATACCCATATAGCCCACAAGACTCTTGAAGTGAGTGACTAGCCTTCTTTTACAAACAGGCCATTCAACCACTAATTTTGTAGTGTATTAAATCAACAAGAAAAGATGGTGGGATAAAGCCAGGGGAGATTGCCAGGATACACTACAGACTTGTTGAAATCAAGAGTGGGCTTAAACTAATTCCAGAATGATTATGCTTTCTGAAGGAGCACACGTGAGAACACAGGAAAGTCCTGCATATAATGCACTAAAACAGGAGTGGCCAACCTGCAGAACACATGCCACAAGTGGCATGGGCAGCCTCTGTGTGTGGTTTGCAGCAAGTCAGGGGGGAGACAGGCAGGACAGGAGCAGATAGGTCAGGAAGCAAAAACCAGAGCAGTAAATCAGACAGCAGAAGGGGAATGGAGTAGCACTCAGGGAGAGTACAAGGCTAATTTGTAGCATGCCTGCCAAAAATGTTGGCGGCCACTGCACTAAAACATTTTGGAGAGTTTGCTTCCTGGCCTAATGCCTGGAGAGGGACTACTTGCTGAATGAATTGACTTTTCACAGAGACTACTGAATAGAATTCCAACGCATATGAAAGCACTCTTTAACCAAGAGAAGGTAAGGCATAAACAAAAAGGCGTGTTGGCAAATATTGTGAACAAAACAACTCCCCTTCTATGTTCTTTGGGAGGGCTAAAATTTTACTCTTGCTAACTCTGCTCGACTGAGAACTTTGGGGAGAGATGTTTCATTTTGCTTCCGCACTGATTGTACAGGAAAGGGTAAAATGCTTTGTTTTAATTTATAATGAAAAAATCCTGCATTGCAAAGAGACTGTATCAGATGTGCAATAGCAGTCCATTGGCTAATACATTAATCTGTGTTGACTCAGAAGCTTTTCAAATAATGACATATATTAATTTGAAGCTATTCATTCAGAAGAATCAACTTAAGACCTTAATATATTAATTTACCATGCTTATTCTCTTCAGATTGCTATCTAGGAGGCAATATAATGCTCTTTGACCAGCCTGCCCTGGCAGTCTCAAGCAGTGGAAATCAAGACTTGATGGATAGTTGGTGGTTTATATGTTGATTTAATGTATGCATTGACTGAAATGGTCATATTAGACAAGCTCATAATAAAGCTGTTATAGACTACTATGGCTAACTGTGTTAACAGCTATGGATTATTGTTTGATAAGTGCCAAAGGCAATTTCAAACAAGTAAATCAAGATATGCTAAATACTAGGTCTGTGCAAAGCTTTGGGTGCTGATTCAATTTGGAAGAGATTCAGCCCCATTCGGGAGCTGAATCGCTAAATCTGAATCAAATCAGAAGACCAAAGAAAAGGTCTGAATCAATTCGAAGCTCTCCGAATTGATTTGGAAAAGATTCAACAAGCTTTGGAGATTCGGGCAGTCCCCAGTTGCTGCCTCAGGGAGCTGGACTGGACTTTGTGCTGGTAAGTAAGGGGTGGGGGAGGGAGGGCTGGAGGATCAGGGAGGGGACCAGGGGGAACTCTGGCAGGCCCCATCCCCTGCCTGCTCCCCCAGCTCCCCTGAGCATCCTCGAACCCTGCCCACTCTCCCAGCCACCCCCAATTGCTGCCCTGCCTGGCCCCAGCTCTTCTGGGGGCTCGTGGCAGTGCCCCGCCATGCAGCGCAGGGCAGTGGGGAGACGGTGAGGATTGCCCCCTCCCGCCTGGCAGCAGCCGGTGAATGTGGGGCTTTTTTTTTTTTTCTTAAAGAGCTGGGGAGCTGGGGCCAGGTGGGGCAGCCATTGACAGAGCTGGGAGAGCGAGCAAGCCATGGGGCTTGTCCGATTCAGAGATTTGGCTGATTTGACAGCGGCCAAATCTCAAAATCAGATTTGGCCAAATCTATTCAGGACAGCGATTCAAATCACCAAATAGAATCGCTGTCCCCCTAATCGGTTGAATCTGAATCCGAAGCAAACACCAGCTGCTTTGCACAAGCCTACTAAATACTAGGCAGTGCCTCACTCATAAAGCAGAAAATTGTTCACAGAAGTACATCACACAGATTTAAACATGGTATATAATTAGGAACTTAGTACACTTCTGAAGGGGGCAATAAGAATTTTGTCTAACAGTGTATCTGGTACTCCACAGATTGCTGAATTATCACAATTCAAAAGCATCAGGTCATAAGAAAGCAATGAGCCTTCAGCTTTCATCTTGCATGAAGAAGATCAAAATGTCTCCAGACTGAATCTCTTTTCCCTCATGAAGACAAAAGGGCAGGACTGGAATTGGCAATATTTAGAAATAAAGAGAGCTGGTTGGCATTCTTTTTTTTAGAAGAATCCCCAATTCAGCAACATATAATTTTTCCCCGAAAAAGAGCTTTTTTAAATTCCCATTTTAACACATCACTGACACAATGTTTTGGCATCATTTTTAGTTTGACACAACTTTTCATTTCACAATTGAAGTTAATTTATAGTATCTGTATGTAAACAATAAATACAATCAAGATATAAATGAAAAAAAATTGCAAAGCAAGTTGTTTGTATTGACCCTACTTGATCTTTATATTTCCTTTTTGTATTTTAAATTCAAAGACATTGTTGAGCTTTTGACTTTTCATTTCAAATCAGGATAGAATATTTTTTGAAATCTTAAAAACTCTTCCAGGACATTCCCCTCCAGCACTAAAAATAAACTTTATCTTCTTTTGAGGGTGTCTAGCAAGGGATGTTAAAATACACAACTGCAATAAGGCTATAGAGTCATTTATCTCACTGGTATAGGGTTTTTATTTAATAATGATCATTTTCTTATTTTACCTACCCAGATAAGTCTGACCTGCACAACCATGAATGGTCCCCTCTCTACCAAAAGTATGCCTTCTCAGGAGATCCCTGCAGGACCTGGTTTTAAGGTCTTACCAGACTTAGAGCTGAAGGCAGGAGTGGCATGTCAGTCGCATATCATGCTTTGCAGCCAATAAGCAAACAGAGCCTGCTGAGACTTAAGATATGTCTGCATGGTAACCCACTCTTCCTGGCAGTGATGCTCCCAAGAACACTGCAGTGATTGAATCATACAAAATGCAGGTTGGAAGGAACCTCAGGAGGCCATCTAGTCCAACCCCCTGCTCAGAGTTGAACCAGCCCCAACTAGATCACCCCAGCCAAGTCTTTGTCTAGCCAGTAGGGCTGTGACACCATCGTTTCATTTTGACGTCCGTTTTGAAGGGACAGTGTTTCATTTCACCATTTCATTTTGTTTCGAAGCACTGTCCTGTTTTGTTTCATCGAAAAGGTTTTGCTGCGTTTCGACGTTTCGCCCATAGGCTATAATGATGAATAATGAAAATACCTAAAATGTTGTCATTTCTTGCCCGATTTAGATGAAAATTGCAGGGATGGTATCCCCTTCTGAGGGCATGAAGTCTGCCAAGTTTCAAGGAGATAGGGGCAGAGGTTTCTGATTCTGGGAAACTGCACCACAAACTGTTCCTGGTCCTCCTGCTTAACACAAATAATTATGATGTCATAGGGATAACAGAGACCTGGCAGGACTACACCCATGACTGGGCCACAGGTATAGACAGCTATACCCTGTACAGGAGAGATCAAGTGGACAAAAGGTGTGGGGGTGTAGCTCTCTACATCAAGGAAAGCTATGTGTCCCTGCAAGCTGACACTGGAGCCCAGGGAGGGAGATTGGAGACCCTCTGGGTTAAAATCCATGGGGAACACAGCACAGGGGACACAATGCTGGGAGTCTACTACAGACTTCATCCCCAGGATCAGGAGCTTGACCAGGAGTTCACCAGGGAATTGGCTGAGGCTACATGATCCCGGTGCATGGTTGTCATAGGAGACTTCAATTACCCAGACATCTCATGGGAAGAGCGCTCAGTGAAATCCAAGCAGTTACAAAGTTTCTCTCATGTGTGGATGAGCTCTATCTGATGCAAGAAGTCTACAGGCCAACAAGAGGTAAAGCACTGCTCGACCTAGTACTGGCAATGGGGGATGACCTATTCAGTGACCTAATGATCGAAGGGAAGCTGGGTGACAGTGACCATGAGCTGATCACCTTCACCATCCACTGTAAAGCTGGCAAGTCAGTCAGCAATACAGAAGTCCTCGACTTCAGAAAAGCTGACTTTGACAAGCTCAGGAGGCTTGTCAATGAGGCCTTAAGGGACCATGACCCAAAGGGGAGGGGAGTTCAGCATGAGTGGTTGCTCCTCAAGGGAGCGATCCTGGATGCACAAGCAAAGTCTATCCTATCTCGGAGGAAAGGCAGCAAAAGGGCACAGCAGCTCCCTTGGCTCTGCAGGGAACTAGAGGACCTCCTTCATTTAAAAAGAAAGACCTACAAAGGATGGAGGATGGGATCCACCTCCAAGGAGGAATACTCTGCACTGGTCTGGACCTGCAGGGAGTGTACCAGGAAAGCCAAGGCTGCGACTGAACTCCAACTAGCTACAAGTATCAAGGACAATAAAAAATCCTTTTTTAGATATGTGGGGAGACAGAGGAAAAGCAAGGGCAACATTAGACCCCTGCTAAACCAGATAGGACAACTGACAACTGACGCCCAGGAAAAAGCCAAGCTTGTAAATCGGTACTTTGCGTCAGTTTTTCACCAGTCCCATGGGACACCCCTGCCCTTTATGGGATGGGAAGGCCTGGGTGAGGGAGATTCCTTGTCATCCACCAAAGCTGACCTTGTGAAGGAACACCTTGACGGGCTGGATACCTTCAAGTCAGCCAGCCCTGACACTTTACACCCCAGGGTACTCAAGGAGCTGGCAAGCATCATAGCCCAGCCCCTGGCATGGATCTTTGAGAACTCCTGGCTCTCTGGTATAGTGCCTAAAGATTGGAAGAAGGCCAATGTGGTGCCTATCTTCATGAAAGGGAGGAAAGTGGATCCAGAAAGCTATAGGCCCATCAGCTTGATCTCTATCCCAGCGAAGGTCTTGGAAAAGATTATTAAGGATGCCATTCTTAACAGACTGGCAGATGGCAACATCCTGAAGGATAGCCAGCATGGGTTTGTTGAGGGTAGGTCTTGTTTGACCAATCTTATTTCCTTTTACGACCAGGTGAACTATCACCTAGACAAAGGTGAAGAGATTGATGTCATATATCTTGACTTTAAAAAAGCCTTCAATCTGGTATCCCATGATCACCTCTTAGGAAAACTGGCTAACTGTGGCCTCGGCCTCACCACGATCTGCTGGCTGGGGAATTGGCTCCATGGTCGGACCCAGAGGGTGGTGGTTGATGGAAGTCAATTGTCATCATGCGCTGTGACCAGTGGGGTTCCTCAAGTCTCTGTCCTTGGGCCAACACTATTCAACATCTTCATTAATGATGTGGACATTGGAGTCAGAAGCTGACTGGCCAAGTTCACCAATGACACTAAACTTTGGGGTAAAGCATCCACACCTGAGGACAGGAGGGTGATCCAGGCTGACCTTGACAGGCTCAGGAAATGGGCAGGCAAGAACCTGATGATGTTTAACACCAAAAAGTGCAAGGTTCTCCACCTTGGGAAGAAAAACCCGCAGCATGTATATAGGCTTGGCAATGCTATGCTGGCTAGCGCTACGGACAAAAGGGACTTGGGGTCATGTTTGACCACAAGATGAACATGAGCCTTCAATGTGATGCTGCGCTAGTAAAGTGAGCAAAACGCTGGCTTGCATCCATAGATGCTTCTCAAGCAAATCCCGGGACGTCATTCCCCCATTGTACTTGGCCTTGGTGAGGCCGCAGCTAGAGTACTGTGTCCAGTTTTGGGCTCCACAATTCAAAAAGGATGTGGATAAGATTGAGAGAGTCCAGAGAGCCATGTGCATGATCAGAGGTCAGGAAAACAGACCTTCTGATGAGAGGCTGAGAGCTATGGGACTCTTCAGCCTGGAAAAGCGCAGGCTCGGGGTGATCTGGTGGCCACCTATAAGTTTATCAGGGGTGCTCACCAGGTTCTGGGGAAACGTCTGTTCACCAGAGTGCCCCAAGGAATGACAAGATCGAATGGTCACAAACTCCTCTGTGACCATTTCAGGCTGGACATAAGGAAGAACTTCTTTACTGTCCGAGCCCTGAAGGTTTGGAATAGACTCCTGGCGGAGGTGGTTCAAGCACCTACTTTGAATGCCTTCAAGAAACATTTGGATGTTTATATTGCTGGGATCCTATGATCTCTGCTTACTTCCTGCCCCTGGGGTGGGGGACTGGACTCAATGATCTTCCAAGGTCCCTTCCAGCCCTAATGTCCATGAAATCTATGAAATCTATACCAGGGGAGTACATCAAAAACTCAGTGACCAGCTGTTCACCGGGGCACCCCTGGGGAAGACCAGGAGCAATGGATACAAACTCCTGGAAGGCCACTTCAGGCTCAAGTCCAGGAAAAAATCCTTCACAGCCATGGTGTCCCAACCGTAGAATAAACTCCTTCCAGTGGTTGTGCAACCACCTACCCTGGAAATCTTAAAAAGGAGACTGGACACTCACCTCGCTGGGGTCACTTGACCCCAGTTGTCTTTTCCTGCTTAGTGCAGGGGGACAGGACCCAATGATTTACATGGTCCCTTCCAGCCCCTAACAATCTATGAATCTATAAATCTATGACAGTGTCAGTTAGATTATGGTCCAGGCCACCTTCCATTTCCTAAGCTTCAGGTGGCCAAAGTGGAGTCAAAACATGCAATGACCTGGAATCCCACAGAGATATAAAGCTGACAGTCTGAATCCAGAGAGTATACTGGCTTAGGTACAGGACAACCACAGACATGTGCTACAAAAAGCCTCTGCACCAAAATCTTTTTAATGAGGCCCTGGGATTAGGCAGAGATGGTTAACAAAGAAAACTGACAAAGTGTGGCAGATGGGAGGTAAGTGTGGGGAGGGAGGGCAAATCCTATAGGAAATATCAAGAAAAATAAAACTAAATTAACTTTAAGCTCATTTTAATGACAGCAGGAGCAACTGTTCTTGGGAATTCCTCTTTTGGCCAGTCATGAAAAGGAACTGGCAATTGGAAATGCTATGGGCTCTTGCACCCATTCAGCAAAAGCAAAAGAGCACCTGTAAGGCTGGAAGGAAAGCAGCAGCCTATCATGCTGAAGTATTCCTGGCTGACCTCATACTGTGGGCACAGATTTGAATGTGAGGATTGATTGCCATGGGTGGCTGTGGGAAATTTTCCTTAGAGCCCATATAGCGACAGCTTTAAAGAAATTATATGACATTATGCTAATGTATCTCAATTTATAGTACATTAATATTCCTAATTTTATACTTAATTATGTTAATTTTTATGTATAAAGCTCCCCTTTTGCCATTGCAGCAGTGATCTGCATCTAAGCAGCTCTTGGCTCCCTTCCCACTTTGTTCCTCAAGGATTCATAATTTTTGCAACTATTGAAAAGGACTGTTGACCAAGAGACATAGAAGCCAAGCAATAGCTATGTAGATCACTTAGAATCCAAGTCCTGCTTACAAGTGGCATGAAATATTCAAAGCCATGATAATTTCTCTATGCAGTTACTCTAGACAACTTTTCACTGACAGCAAATTAGGTGCGGGAAAGTGTTTTGGCACATTTATGTGAATTCGAAATCACAGTCTTGTCAGTGGGTTTCATGGTTATTTGCCAACAACAGAGGAATAGTGCAACTGGAAACTGGGGTTCCATTTTAATGGGCACAACTTCTCTTGTGTGTTCCCAAGCTTGACCACTTCTGTTCTCTCATATAACTTGTCCCCTTACTAGTCCTAATTCTTTCTCTCTCCTGGTTCCTCATCCCAGACTTGTGGCCCTCACTTCATCGGTCCTATCTTGGTACATCTACATTGCAGGCTACCAGTTAGCATAAGGAAACTCGAAGAGTTTTGAACAAGCTAGCTCAAGTATGTGAAGTGCACAAGCCACAGAAACACAGCACTCAGCACAGACTAATTTATCCTGCAAATGGTTTAAGTTAAATTTTTCCAGAAACTTTAAGCCTGAGGGACATGGCCATCATAGAAACTTTCAGCACAAGTGATTAAAGTTTGGCAAAGTTAAAAACAACAGAAAGCCAGGCCTTATAAAGGGAAGTGTCAGGGAATCTTAATAATCGGCTACCAAACCACTTATAACACTGACTTGTTAATTATCTTAATTGTTGGTATCGCCCTGAAACAGCTCACTACTTTTAAAGTTGCAATAATACATTACCCTGAAATCCATTCTTAAGATGAGTTCTACTTAGTATCAGTTAGGGATTATGGATAAAATAAAAACCTGTAGCAACACTGAAATAGCAAGACAAGCAGGTACCATCTCTGCAGATGAGAAGCCTACAAGCATAGACCTTAATGTACGGCTGGTAAAAACAAAAATCTGGAACAAAATCTTGGTGCTAAAATTCAGCAAAAGAAAGTTGTCTCTTTGTTAATATAACCCCCCTTTAAAATATTAATATTTTAAAATCCCACTAAGCACTCTACTTCCAGCTGACAGGGCAAGACCTTAATCAACATATTTGATATCTAAGTGTGTTTCTATTTCACCTTGCACAAATACCTGATAAAACGCTAAGCAACCTACTTTAGTAACACACCATCAAACTGAGCCACAGAAAAGCTGGGTGGAGGAGAACGATCCACCAACTTTTTGCATTAACTTTTTTCCAGGGACTCAAGCAGGGTGGAACAGGATTGCATTTAGGCTCCTAAATCCATTTAGACACCTAACAGGATGACACGATCACCCCTCCCACCGCCCCTTCTCTATCTAGCCAAACTAAACAGATTGTCACAACGTAACATAGACTATGAGCATGTTTCCATCAGCATGTGAAAGGCACCAATCTCCAAATCACCACACGTTAAACTGAAGAACTGACAAGATGGAACCCTGGAGGATCCCACAAGAAAGTTCCTGAGGGAATAATGAACACTTGCCCATCACTGCCCTCTGGGACCTCAAGCAACTAGATCCCTACTAAGAAAGAGCAGTACCAGTTAAGAGCAGTCCCATGAATACCCACCCACTTACATACATGTATTATCAACACCTCATTGTCAAATGTATCAAAGTCAGTTGAAAGATCAGCAGGGTACTATTTCACCTGTTGGTGTCTAGACGAAGATCAGCAACCAAGTCCACAACCACTGTTCTTGTACAATACCCATCCTGAAAACTTAACTGACAAGTGTCCAGGAAGCTGATAGCATTCAGATGTGTCTGGAGCCAGTGACCACCCATTCAATCATTCAGTGACTTTTCCCCAAAAAGGAGAGGTTGGAAACACTGATTGGGAGTCAGCATCAAGACATGATTTTCTGAATAGGGCAGAAGGCAGGGTAGATTTGCAACTTATATACTAATAAAGTCAGAGATGTATAGCATGAGTTTTCATGAGCATGAGCTCACTTCATCAGATGCTGTTAGAGGGCAAACATAGAGCAGTGCTATCAAATAGAGTGATCTGTATACAAAAAGGATTTCTTAGAGTGATATCTTTTATTGAACCAACTGCATAGTTGAGATAGAGTTCAATAAGCTTTCAAATACAAGACATTCTTCTTCAGCCCTGAACACAAAAGACAGGAAAGGAATAGAGTGAAGGTAGAGGGAGAAAAGGGAGCAGTGCTGGGAGAGACAAACAAGTAATAAACCCATACAAAGGGGTCATAAGAACTAATCCAGGTTATGGGATAAGACTACATAGTCTTTGTTTAAAGCACACTTAACATAATCCATACTGTGAGTGATTTCTTGTTCTGCAATTTTTCTTTCAAAATTTTTAAATTAAAACCATTTATAAAGGTTTAATGTCCAAGAACAGCCACACTGAGGTCAGTGATAAACGGTCCAGGGAGGTTAAAGTATTCTGCCGTATGCTTGTGTGTCTTTCTGCATCTGATGTCAGATCAGTGTCCATTCATTCTTACACATGGGTATTGCCCCATCTGTCTAATGTAGCTAGAGAAGGGCACTGTAAGCCAGTGATGGCATATATGATTTTGACAGAGGTGCAGTTGAATGAAGCACAGACGTTATACTCCATGTTATTTGGTCCAGTTATGATGTGGTCTATATTGATGAGGAGGCAAAATTTGTATCTCAGTCTATTGCAAGGCCTGGTGCCTCAATAAGAATAGGAGTTAGGTAGCCTGTTGCTTGAGAGATGCTGGGAAATCTTTGTTTCCCCATGGCTAACTTGACTCAGTCATTTTTTTCCAGGTGGGTTTTGAAGTCATCAATGGTTATGTCCAACATATTAAAGCTGGAGGTGACAACCAGAGGGTTTATGTTGTCCTTTTCTTGGGGTTGGTGTTGGAGTAGGTCAGAATGAAGTCTGTGTCTAGCTTTGTTGATTTGAGTGGCTGTTTTGGGATTGTAATGTAATTGAAGGAACCCCTGCTCCAAAGGTGTGCATCCCTGGTTGTTGGGATCAAAGCTGATTCAGTTGTAACATAGATCTTGGCTGTAGATGATAGATCTAGAAGTATGCTTAGGATGGAAGCTGATGGCTTGTAGGTAACTGTGGCATTTGGTGAGTTTCCCATACAATATCATGGCAATGTGCCCATTGCAAACCTTCACTGTGGTATCTAAAAAATGAATTTGCTGGCTGGACTATTCCAGATCATACAACTGCACACTTAAGGGGTCTGACCTGGTCCAGTATTTTTCAACATCTTCCTTAATGATTTGGATGATGGGACTGAGTGCACACTTAGCTAATTTGTGGATGACACCAAACTGGATGGAACTACAAATACTCCAAAGGGAAGGGTTAGGATCCAGAATGACCTAGATAGACTGGAGAAAGGGTCCACAATCAGCCAGATAAGATTCAACAAAGACAAATGCAAAGTCCTGCACATGGAGTGGAATGAACAAATTTATAAATACAGACTTGGCAATGACTGGCTAGGCTGCAGTATTTCTTCCAGAGAAAGACCTGGGAGTTACAGTGGACCATAAGCTAAATATGAGCCAACAGTATGCTCTTGTTGCCAAAAAAAAAAAAAGCCAAAAGCATCCTGCGTTGTGTTAACAGGAGTGTCACTTGCAAATTAAGGGAAGTGATTCTTCCACTCTGTTCAATGCTAGTGAAGCCTCACCTGGAGTATTGTGTCCAGACCTGGGCACCACACTTTAAAAAAGATGTGGACAGTTTGAAAAAAGTCCAGCACAGGGCAAGACAAATCATTAGGGGCCTCAGAGGCAAGACTTATGTGGAAAGGCTGAAAGACATAGGGTTTTTAACCTGGAGAAGAGAAGACTGAAGGGGGTAATCACAAGACTTTGACCCAGAAAGCATAGAGTCAAAAGCCTGAGTAAGTAAAATCACTGTGCAGAACACATGCAAAGTAGCAAGTGGACAAAATACCTTATCTTCCCTCCTCTGTGCCAGGGAGAATGAAGGAGCTGGTATGCATTAATTGGGAGGCTTAATACATAGCAGTTGCTATGGTAAGAAACATGAAGGTAAATGCTCTCCTAGTTTTGCCCATCCTGTGTTTACTATTAATTAAAAAGCTAAATCCAAGGGAGTTTAATTTTGAAAAACGCTGGCTGAGGCCCGGCTGCAGGAGATTTGAAAGAGTCAGCTGTTTGTATTTTGAAAAGGTGTGACTATGTTCCTGTGTAATTTCAGCTCTCAAAAATGATAATTTCCGTATATCATCTTGCTGATAAAAAGCCATTTATGCATTGCCCTGGGTGCATCATGATGCAGGTTATTTGTTTCTACACTGAAAAATGTACTGCATTTCCTGAAGTATCAGATGTTATACAGTAAATACGGATTTTGCTTTCTTTCTGTCTTCAGAAAAAAATACTTCAGGGAGACTTTTTAGATTTACAATTCAGTACTCTAAAACATAAAACTATATTACTTGGGGGGAAATAAGTGCTTTAAAAAGGCTGTGAAGTCCATTTTAAGCTAAATAAACTCAATTTTGCTTGTAAGTTCATTTCAACATTTCACTTCATCAGGATCTGGATTTTCATTTCAACATTCCCATTTAACTTTTTATTTAAAGTAAATAGAGGCCATAAAACAATTTTCACCTTCTAATAAAAATGGTAAGGGCAATTAACTTAAAAACACAACATTGTTATAGATTATATGGACCAGATTTTTAAATGTGGATATTGCATTTACACCTGAAAAAATTGATATGCACTCCAAATGCATACCCAGAATTTGCTTGCAGATACTCATCCTCAGTCACTCAATATACTTTTACAGATGCTTGTTTACTAATATTTATTTGGTTTCTTGGTTATAACATGCAACTTGTGTGGCTGCATTTGAAAATTTAGTTCTGACAGTCTAGTTTTGCCTTCAGGTCCTACTGTATTCTAAGGGTGAATAGGGCCGTTTTTCTATGCTGATATAGATTACAGTCCAATATGACTAGGAACAAGTCTTGTTGTCATACTCCATCAGGAGCATAGGTGAAATGAAAAATTTCAAAAGGTGATCTGGTAAGTAACTGCTTTGCCATACAAGGTCTGACTTTCCTTGTGGACTGAAATTCTCTATTCCATTTTCCTGCTTGAAGATAATTGAATTGTTTCTTTATTAATAGCCTAGAGATTTCATTTCCAATTAGATAGAATCAATGACTTCTATGCACTGGCTTGGGTAAAAATGTAATTGGACACAATTAATCTTGAAAAATGGCCAGCAAACTATTTTAGAAGTCTAGACTTAAAACTCGTTAATGAGTATGGAGTTCAGCAATTAATTGCCTTATAAGAAAAGGTCTGACATTCTCCTTTCTTTCTAAAGCATGTGAAGGAGTTCAGCATGACAGCTTAGAAAGGTCTTAATAATCATCTGCATTTATTTTTGCTGCTAAGAGTTACTACAGCAAACAATTAGCTGTGGAATAGCTGGCAAAGTGGCAGAGAGGGCACTGCGCGGCTTTAGAGAACGTAGGTATCTCAGTCATGACAGGTCTTGAGGTGTGAGTTTGAGCATTGCCCCATTCTTATGACAAAATCTGCCCATCACTTGCTCTAGCTGTAAACAGGTACCTTGTAGGGCTGTGCGAAATGGTTATGTTTCGTTTTGGTTTTGGTCGTTTTGGAGGACAGGGATTCATTTTGGTGTTTCGGATCACTGTTTCGTTTCAATTCAGCTGAATCTGTTTCAGAGTTTCAGTGCTGTTTTGGTACTGATTTGGAGGTTTGAATTGGCCTGGGAGAGGCAGGCACAGTTGGGCAGCTCCAGGTTCTCCTGCGGCTCCTCCGGCTATGCCTGCCTCTGCCCCAGTGGGGGGAACCGTGGGAGAAGCCCCCATAGCTGCTCTGCCCGGCCCCATCCCCGACCCAGCTCCAGCCTCCTGGCACTTTAAAAGGAGGGCTGCAGGGCTGTGCTGGACTATTCCTGGGGAGTCCCTCCAAAACATTTCCAAAATATTTCGAACAATTTCATTTAGTTTTGGAGAAGTTTTGGAGCCTTCCTTTTCATTTTGGATTCAGTGTTTCGGGTGCCAAAACGGGCCAAAACACCCCCAAAATGAAATGGCTGCTGAAATTTCACACAGCCCTAGTACCTGGTGATTTAGGTGGGGAGTCAAAGGCAATCAAAGGAGATGCTAGCTAGGTCACTCCTTTGTAGGTTATTGGTTACAGGAACTGGTGTGCCTTAACCATACCACCCTAAACAGCTGCTAGGCTAAGGTGGGCCTTCAGCCTTTTGTTCATGAAAGATACTGATAAAAAAGGAAATATTTAATTTCTCTCCCTAGAGCCTTTGTAGATGACACCAAATTGGATGGTGCTGTAGACACTCTGGAGGATAGAGTTATGATCAATAATGAGCTGGATAAATTGGAGAAATGGTCCAAAATAAATTAAATAAAATTAATTAAGGACAGGTGCAAAGTCCTGCACTCGGGATGGAGTAACTTCATGCACAAATATAGACTGGGGAATGACTGGATAGGCCTCAGTACTGCAGAAAAGGACTTGGAAGTTACAATGCCCATAAACTGAATATGAATCAAAGTGCTCTTTTGTTACAAAAAAAGCAAAAGCCAATAACATACTGGGCTGTTTTAATGGGACTTCCACAAGTCAAGGGAAATGATCATTCTCCTCCATTTGGCACTGGTAAGGCCTCTCTTGAAGTACTGTGTCCAATTTTAGGCACCAAATTTCATGAAGCATGAATAGATTATGAGTCTAGTGCAGAGCAACATAAATGGTTAGAGTCCTGGGAAACATCATTTATGAGAAAAGACTGAAAGTGCTGGGATTATCTGGTCTGGAGAAATGAAGACTAAGTAGGGATTTGATAACTGTCTTCAAATACCTGAAGATGGTTATACAGAGGATGATGATAAACTGTTTTTGTAGCTTCAGGGGACAGGACAAGGAGCAATTATCTTAAATAGCAGCAAGGAAAATTTAGGTTGGATATCAGGAAGAAATGTCCTAGTAATATGAGAATAGTTAAGCATTGGAGTGGGCTATCTAAAAAGGTTGTATACTTTCTAGCCATGGACATTTGCAAAAGCAGGTTACACCAATACTTGACTGGGATGGTTTAGATAGGGATGAGCAGAGGGTTGGACTAGATGACATCCCAAGGTCATTTCTAGTTCTACTTTTCTATGATTCAATGGCTTGTCTTTCAAAGTGAAATGAATGAGTTCCTGAGTGCTCTGCTTTCAGTCAAATATTTTGCAGCTCATTTTCAGGAACTTCCACAGAAACAGAATTAAGTTATATGAAGGTAAGGCTCCATTTCCCCTTCTTCAGTAAGAATGGTGTCAGTCTTTTGCTCAGTTTCCACTAGTTTAATTTTCAGCTTACCCAATGGCAGGCCTTTGAGAAAGGTCCTTCTAACTGGAGCTACTGCAGCCTCACTTGACTCTCCATTTTAGAAAAGTATGAAAGGCCCAGATCATCCTGGGATGAAACTGGCTGCTCCCACTAATGAATTCTGGTGCAGAAGGAAAGCTGGGGTCTAATAGATGCCACAGCATGAGGTACGTTTACAGCATCAACTCACCTGAGTCTTCTATAATTGTGAGATGAGGTGGCGGTTGCTCCAGACCATATTCTGTAGTGGAGAGGGCAGCAAAAATGCCCTTGCTAAACTCTGAAACACTTTAACAGCAATTCAGTTAGTAGAAGTTGCAGTTCAAATTCATGACAGTGAGCGCATCTACACGTGCTCCACATGACACAGTTGTTACTACACCATCATTTAGTACTTGCTTTAGGAAATACTAAATGTTAGAGCAGTAACAGCCATTACTGTGCCATCCCAAAACCACATGATTATTTTTAGCAGCTATATTGCCATAGCAACACGCTATAGAGAGGTAGCTCATCACTACTGCGACAGTGTCGGCATCACAGTTTGTACCCACCTATGCTACCTATGTAGCATCTCGTATAGACACACCCAGTGTGAATAAAGGTTCAAAATGTGCACATGTAAGAGGAACATCCTCCCCTCCACCTTTCAGACTAAACTGGTTTACCATTCCCTCCTCACTTTCCATAATAAATGCCTGTTTGCAGCCCATTTTTGTTCTAGTAATGATGTGTGCACAGCCAAAACAAGCCACAGACTTGTGTAACTTGAGAGGAAAAATAATTACTTTTATGTTCATCAAGTATTCCTTGACCCCTTCCTTCAGGCTATGTAACTATTGACAAAAGTAGCCTAGTTCGCAGTTACAAAAGGCTGTTATATGACCAAGTACAAATTGAGAGCTATCTGTTCCTATTTTACAATATCATTATAACCTAGTTATCCCACGTTTAGAATTCTCCAATACAGTCCTTTGTTAATGAGAGCAGGCCCCCACAAAGAATAGTACAACTTACATTTTAATAATTAGAAAAGCTAGGTGAGAAGGAAAGAGAAATATATAATGCTTGACACATTGTATTATATCTACATATTCATTGGGCCAGAGTTAGTGAGAATGACTTTATAGCCCTTTGGTTAGGGCACTCTTCAGGGACAGGGAGTTCAGTTTCAGTTGTAATGGATACTGAACTATTTCATACAAAATACAAAAGCTTCTGCAAAAGAGGCTGAGGGAGTACTGCCCCATTCCTATAGCTGGGCAGCAATATTGTAGCAATGGTGGTGGCAGCAGTGCACCAGCACCAGGAGCCTTTACAATAGTCTACAGTAGCTCCATCACCTAGCCCTGCTCCCCACTGCCCAGCCCTTCATCTGGCCTCCCCTGTGGTCCTCAAATGCCGCTGGCACCCTGCCACACTAAACTGTGCCAGGCAGCCACCCTGACTCACCCTGTGTAGATAGAGGTGGTGCACAGGACCACCTGGGGGTGGACCTGCCCCAAACTTGCTATCACAAGGGGCCACCTACTGTTCAGCCCCCTGGAGTGTCCTAGCCAGACTGTGCAGTGACACACTTGCCCTCCCCAAGGAGCACCCATGCTGTACACTAGGGCTGTGCAAATTTCCCTGACTATTTTGTTTCGACACTATTTCAACTAATTTCAAGGTCAAAACAGCAAAATCGAAATGAAACAAAGGGCCTCAAAACAAAACGAGGCTAGTCGAAATGTTTCTACCATAGTGCTGGGGATGGAAGTCAGCCCAGCTGGGCTGAGTTCCCATCCCCAGACTGATCTAGGGCTGGGGAGAGAAACTGAGCAATTGGGTTCTGTTCCCTTTCCCAGTCCCAGGTGGCAGCACCAGCTTCCCTCCCTCATCTGGCAGGCAGATTGGGGCCCGCAGCCCGATCCAGCGCTGGGGATGGGAAGTCAGCCCAGTTGGGCTGACTCCCCGTCCCCTGCCCGATCTAGCGAAACATCGAAACAGAGTTGAAACAGCCTCACTGTTTCGATGAAGCAAAGCAGAACAGCTGTTTTGAATCAACATGGAATTCAATACAAAACGCTGTTCTGTCGAAACCTTCTAACTCAAGGTGAAATGGAACGGTGCCATTTCGCACAGCCCTGCTGCACACCATCCAGTGCAGCAGCCACCACCTCCCATGCAAGGCTGCCCCACCTATGAACTTGCTCCAAGACCCCCTGGTGTGCTCTAATGAAAAGCTGCTTGGGGTCCTGTGCAGACTAAAGCAGAGGGCCATCAACCTCCTCCTATAGCCATGGTCCAGAAGGGAAGAAGTGCTTGCAAAGTCCTGTCCCTGCCCTGCTGTGGTTACATTTTAAAGCCAGTACTGTATGTACTTAAGTTATTCCCATATTGTATCATAAAAGTATCTTCTTTTAACAAAAAAAGGTAAACTATAATACATAATAAATTTTATTATGTAGCAGCACATAGGCGGGTGTTCTGCACATGATGTGCACCGGGCACCAAGATGCCTGGCTATGGCTCTGAGCTTGGGAATTGTTACCCTCCCTTTGTAGACCCAAGGCCAAGTCCAATACCCTTATTAGAGAAATGGGGAGTTGAACCTATGTTTTCCACAGTGCAGAGTTTAATTCTAACCTCTAGGATACTGGATGTAAGGCAGGGGAGGGAGGCACCTGCTTTTTGAGAGTTTTGCGGAAAATGACTTGACCTCTAAGAGAAGGCTCCTTGCTGCAAACCCTGAATGGTGGGAGGTACCTCCCTCTAGTGAAAGGTCCCACCCCTCCATTTTGCATTTCCTACTTCTTCCTAGTTTAGGCAGCTGCCCCCTCAAAGTATGTGTATTTGTCAATCCTGGTTTTAGGTCTCTAGATATCCAATTATTTTGGATATGGTACCTAGGACTCTAACTCATTAGGCAGCAGGGAGCCTAAGAGTTTAGAGTTCTAATGAAATGCTCAGCCTAATTCACCTTTGTGGGTTCAGCTTGTAGGAACCTAAAACTTTCAGATGTGACAACAGGCTGGATCCAAAACCATTTTAAAGGCACCTTTGCAGGAGTTGGATGGAATAAGTGTGTAAGCCATAAATGTGATTCAGACTGACTCGGCCTGGAGAGCTGCAAAACAGTTGAAGTTCCTAGATTTAGGATGTGCTTCCATTTGGGCCTGGAAAGATCTTTAGACTACAGCTTCTCTGAAAATACAAAAGAAACTAGATAAAGTATCTAGGCATCTAACTCCTATCTAAGCAACAGTGGGCACATCTACACATGCAACTAATGCGGCTGAATAAACCCCAGCGCAGTTCGCACCGGACTTTATTGCTCCCAGGTGCCACATTTGCATGTGTGCCCAGAACCACAGCATGTTGAGCCAGGGCGCAGCAGCCCTGGAACTACTATCCTATGGCAGAGTTAATTAGCTTACTCTGTCCTAATAGCACCACATGTAGATGGTGACTTTTTACTATGGAGCCAATTAGTCAACTCCACAGTGAGTGTCTTGTGTAGATGCACCCAGTGTGGTCCAGAACAATGTTGAGAAGCAGCTAAATCCTACCTCAGTTCCTGGTTTGTTAGGCTTTCACAGAAGATGCCTAATACTAGATTGACACAGACAACACTGGGTGCAGTATACAACACAGCAACCCACTTGAACAAAGATGACAGTGGTGGGAGTTGTGCCACCAACTTTAACTTCGGCAGTTAGTGGCCTTGACACCCCAAGGGACTTCCTACCTCATTGGGCTGCAGATACATGCTTCCTCTAGCTTGCTCTTCTCGGTGCCCTTTTGGATACATAGTGGCCCAGATTCAACAGGAAGGATGATGAGTGCTCTCAACCAATCAATTCTATTCCTTAAAAGGTTAAGGTGTTCACTTACAAGTTGGAAGATATAGATTTCCAGGGATTTGAGCAGGGTGGGATAGAATTACATGTGGGTATCTAAGCCCACTTATACACCCAATAAATAGAATAGGATCTGGCCTTTAATTAGCTGATAGTCCAAGGAAGTTAGATATGTAACTACCATAAGGGCTTCTGAAAAAATTCTAAGAACCATTGTAGCAGGACCAGGCCCCAGGGGTGGCCATGACATCCCCTGGTGGCTAAATGGTTACTGCCCTACTCTGATTCTATGCACCCCATCTTCTGCCTTCACTACCAGGCCTTGATGTAGTTGTTAGATTGTTAAAGGGAAGCTTCCTAAGGGTCCTAAACTTGCCCTCATCTTTCCTTCACCAGCAGATCCCCCCCGGACCCCACTAGCCTAAACCTGGTCCATCAGTAAATGGGCCCTCCTGGCCCATATGTGCCCAGAGCACCCATTGCCTTATGGGCCATTCACAGTCTCTGACTTCCCCCACAGCTATGCCCATGCCTTGCAGGTTTTACTCAATACCATACTGTCCCTTGTAGAGGCCTCAGCCTTCTCAGCTTCTGTCTTCCTTTTCTCTGGCCATCAGCCTTGAGCTCTGTCCCACTGATTCAGGTCTGGCTCTCTCAGCTTAAGCCCTGTCAATTTTTAGTCTCTCTGGGCCTTGTGCCTCTTGCTCTGAGCCCCTAACCATAGAATTTGCCCTTCTGAGCATCTGGGCCCTTGGCCTCTGCTCTTATGGGCTGATTTTACCCCTTGACTCTGGTTACCACCCCTCTCAGGTTATGAATTCACCCCTCCTGGGCTATGGGTTCCTGACGCTTGTTCTCACCCTACTCGTGCACCGGGCCCCTGACACTGCCTCTGCCTTTCTCACAACTTTAGCCCACCCCTGGTTGGGCTCAAGACAGTCACATGCCCCTTAGGCACAGCTGGGACCTCCACCTTCTCAATAGTCCAAAACCCAAGCCATTGGTTAAGCAGTAAAACAAAATGTAAGCTCCCCGGCTGTAACTCAAACTATCCCCGCACTGGATCTGAATCTAAAACCCCAGCTCCCTGGCTGTATGTCACAAAGCTTCCCCTCTCTGAGTTATATCATCAGTTCCCTGGCTGAACCCCCAAACTTTCCTCTTATACAGGGTCCTACTTCCCCGTAGGCATCTTGTTTGCAGCTCTTCAGGCATCTTTAGTCAGTTCCCTTCAGTGTCCCTGCTTAGGAGCTCCTTCCTTTTCAGCCTGCAGAGCTAAACTGACTATCTGCTTGCAGGCGCTGGCTTCATGAGCCTCTCTAGCCCTCACCTCTCCAGTAATGTAACTCTGAAGCCACTCACAGGTTTCCCTTTCAGTGTCTAGTGAGCTGCCTGCTTTCCCAACTAGGGCTTAGGCTCAACAGTCTGCAGCCCCTTGCTTCTGGGCAGTGCGATGGCAAGGAAGTTTGGTGCCTGGGACAAAGCCCACAGCAGCAGCCTGCCCATAACCTGCTCGCAGACCCAGGGGGCACATGCCCCCATGCTTGCCCAAGAGTGCATGCAGAGTTGGGAGCCGTCCTCCCCCTTTCCCCATGTCCTCCCTCAAACAAACCACTCGCAGCCCTGTCCTGCGCCCCACGCCAGCTGGGCAGCACCTCTTGGTGCCCCTTCACTTTGGTACTCGGGACTGTCACCCCACTCAACCCCCACTTGTACAGCACTGCTTTTGGGCTGGCTGCCTGCCTGTCTACTGCAGCAATCCCCTGCTCTGCTTCTGTTCCCTGGATGAGTCACTGTCCCAGAGTTAGTCCTTGCCTGCAGCTAGGCATCTGTCCACTTGCTGGCAGCCAGCTCATTAATAGCTAGCTGGTCTCCTGGTTGCCAGGTCTCCTGCAGCCAATCTGTTCTATGCAGTGGTCCCCTGACTGGCCACAGTTGTTCCCCTTTTCCCTAACAAGCCACTCCCTGCCTAGGCACAGTGATTTGTGGCTGCTTGCTCTCTCCCAGCTGGCCGCCTCTTCAGCTGTCCTGGGTCCCAACTGCAGAGTTCTTTCCCTTTCAAGTGAGAGGAACCCCAGGCTTCCTGCGACACCCATTTCCACTGAAAGTAGCACTGGACGAGGAAAATGATGCAAAAACATAATCCATATAAAATAATGTGCATGTTATTATTTATCATGTTCAAAACACTTTTGAAAATATAGTTTAGTTTCCTAATTTATTGGGTATTTTTGAACATTTCACCTGATCTCTCTTTGCTCTCCACTGAAACTACATTTTCAAGTAGGCTTTTTGTGTCCAGATTAACTGTTTCTTCAGTCCCCCTTGCAGTTTACTTGTGACTATCTACTCCCAAATGGTGGAAGAGAAGTTGGAGAGGAAAATATGCAACTTCATTTCAGTAAAACACAGGGCCTCAGCATATTTTATACCTAAGGCTTTTTACCTTAGTGACACTAGGAATCATGATTTCCAAAAGGTCACGGTTATCTGGAATGATAAGCTTACTTAATAAAGAGATTTATAAAGCCAAATATAATATACCAAATATACACATTGGAGCTCTGTTAATTCAAATTTCTTCTAAAATCTCATTCTTTGAAGGTGCCCACAAGTAATAAACAGATATCAGCACATAGTAATAATCACTATAATTAAATGCAAAACATTATCTTCTTTGGATTTCCACTGCATCCTGTATACTTCATGTTTGCCTCTTAAATTGTAAGCTATCTGTGGCAGGGACTTATCTAGTTCAGTACTGAGGATTTTTGAACATTATACAAGTAATAACCTGCTGATAGTTAGCTCTGATGTAGTAGAGAACCTGTTATCAGTGAAGTGCAGCAAAATAAAATCCTGCACTGTTGCAAAACATCCTACTGTTCAACTTACACTTTCAGAAGCTGGTGTGCCAATGTTTCATGTGGAAAAAGGAGCACTGCATGAAGTTTATTCCAACTTGCTGCATGATACCACAAAATATATTATTTCATCACAGGACCAATGGACATGTCCAAACATTCATCACAGGACACATGTCCAAACCATTGTTAGTAGTGAAATTAGATGCATGTGCAGTCAGAGGTAAAGCAAACAAAAAAGAGTCTGTATTTAATTTTATTACCAACCTCTCAATTACTACAAAAAAGCAGACTCTTAATTCCCCATCTGCTGCCTGCATTTTGTCTTCTGGTTGAAGACAGTCCATAAGTAGCTCTTCAGAGATTCCCCATTCATTATTGGGTTCACTGAAGAATCTGGCTTAATCATACTGTTTAGTGCCCATTAATCAATTACTAAAAATTATATAGCCTCTTCCACCAAAATACCCCATCAGAAAAAGGCCCCTACTCTTATCTCCATAATGAAATGGGAAATGCTTTCAATGTTTATACCATTTTATTCCTTTTACACTAATGTCATCTTCAAGCATGGGAGAACAGTGTAAACAAACATCAGCTTTCCTCTAATCTCTTTCCTTTCAACTTTTCCCACCAGAAAGATTAAGAACAAGAATCTTATTCTGATACATGAAACTGATATATAAGGGAAATCAGTTAGTGTTTAAAACTTGCTTTAAATATGTACTGCATGCACATGTGTACATGGAAAGTGATTCTATCACCTCCCTTTGAAATAAATTAAATCCCACTTTGGCAAGAATTAGTCCTGTCAAACAATTACAAAGAGAATACACTCAAATGGCAGATTGCACTGTTTAATCTTTATTTTTATATATATATATAAAAATAATATATATAATATATATATATGTTATATATAAAAAAGAGTGTTTACTCACATATCATAAATTCTTTTCTTCTCAACCTTTTTTTCCTGTTCTAACTGACAAATTTAAAATAAGGGTACTATAATCACTACAGGGTGTGAACTGCAACTATTATTTAAAATACTGCAGAGAAAGATTAGGTAGAAGATTCTCCCTTGCTAGGTAAAAGTCATTTTTAAAGGCACATAAAACCCACAGTCTGATTGTATAAAAAAATTACAAGCCCATTGTTTTTAGGTAGATTCCACTTTTGCACACTTTTGTTTCCTATTTACCTGTTTTGCACAATATACCAAAAACAAATCTCCTTGTCTGCTGTTGATTGGTAGTGTTGAATTACTGCAAAACATTCCAGTCAATATTTAATGAACATGTCTATAGAGGAAAAAATTAGAGCATAATAATTGTTCCATTTTTCAGAAATATATAGCAAAGTGTTAAGAGAAACTGCAGGGGCTGATTCTCTTTCTTACACTTCAGCACAAGATGGGCAAACATTATAGAAAAGGGACTGACTAAATTTGAGATAGAATAAAGCCTCAAAGAGTGCATCCCCACTTGCATGGGTGTGCGCTTGCAACAGCACAAAAAGTAGCGACACAAATTTGTGGCATTACTTTTTGCCGCTGCACATGCACCTGCATGTGTGCTTTGGTGTGGAGCAAAATGCCTCGCTTCAGGGAAATTGTCATTTCCCCACTTCTCCTGGCTCCTGGCATGCTGGAGGAGCCCAGGCAGAACTAGAGGAGGGGAAACACTGTAGCTAGCAGCCACAGCATCTCCCAGGAGGACTCTCCTATGGCACGTGCCATACCGCTTTTTTTTTTTTTTTTTTGCAGCATTTTTTTTTTTTGCTGCTGGGATTTCCAGGAAGATGTGGTTTAGTGCAAAAACTATGAATGGATAAGGAACTGAATTATGTATTGAAAAGGGAACCATTAGGGAGCAGAGTCCTTACTACTAGAGTTCCCTGAGGATGAGTCTTGAAATCAGTCTTAATTTAATTAATACTTTGACATTAAAAGGTGTGTGAGAATGAGGTCGGATGATTATACAAATTTGGGAGCATCTCTGCTACAAAGGTAAATTAGAATATCACACATCAGGAACAGTATGATCTGGAAGACTTGAGTAACAGTAATAGGATTAAATTTAACAGTTCAAAGTGAGAGGTCATGTTTTGAGGAATCAGTAAGAATTTGTTTTATAAAACGGCAAGTAATCCAGAAGAGAATGACCTGAGCATACTAGTTGGATACAGAAGACCACTAATTTTATGTGGCCATGTTAAAAAAAAGGCAAATGTAATCCTAGGATGTCACAAGTGAGACAATGCCTTTGTTTATGGCACTATTAAGACCTCATCTGGAATACTGAGTACAATTCTGTTTGTCCATAATCAAGAACAATAAATTGAAGCTGGACCAGGTGAAGAGAAGGGTCACTAGGATGATCAGGGGAAAGAGATTATTTTGTATGAAAAAACTAAAAGAGCTTGGATCAAAGACTGAGAATGGACATGCCTACTCTCTATAAATATGTAGCGTGGTAAGCATCAAGGAGGGAGTATAATCCATCAAAGTAAAGGACAATGCTGGCCTATGCTGTACAGGCTGACCATGGAGAAATGTAAGAGGAAATTAGTAAAGGGTTTCTATCAGAACAACAAAAATCTAAATCATCTTCCAGTAGGAGCAGTTGAGCCAAAATATCTGACTGGTTTCAAGATACAACTTGACAATGTTATAGTAAGGATTGTACAACATGGTTGTTTGCAACACCAAGGGACTAGATGTAGAGGGTACCCCTCAGTCCTGTTTCCTAAATTCATTTGAATTTTCAGGTTGCCATTGGGCATGTATTCACCAGGCTTTTTTGCAACAGAGTAGTAGAACTAGTGAAAGTCATTATAGAAACTTTAGATGAGAGGTTTGGACGGGTACGGCAGGATAGTGACAGTGGGGCAAAACACTCCAGTTTCACAAGTCCCACACTGATGGAGGATTTTTATGCCATCTTAAAAAGGACTGACAGCCTGCTATCTAATTATAAAGGAAGGTCTTTCAGAAAACCAGAGCTTTCTGATTACTTGCACTCATTTTAGTTCTGATCAATTTATTTTTATTTTCTTGCCCTCCTGAATAAACTGGCTGAGCTGGCTTTTCCATGCTATTCTGTCCCCATTACAACTTTATGGCAGCACAAAGGAGAGCTAGCTGGAAGACCCTGGACTAGATTCCTTTTGCAAAGGGAAATCCCTTCATGGTATAAAGCTAGAGTGATTAGGATGTCAGGGCAGCCTTTGAGGTGGATCTAACCTTTTTGAGGAACCAGAGTAATCACCAGGACCATGAACTTCCCTTCAGGTTAGTGAAGATTGAGGCCCAGGAAATCAACAATACATATAGCCATATTAGTAGTCCTTGAATTAAGAGTAACTCATTTGCATAAGAGATTTTAGTGCAGCCTTGAAAAGAAAATGTGAAAGGGCTAGGTCTTTAAAGGGGAGAAAGACACGGAAGTGCTGGCTGGTGTTGCAGCACCTAACTTTTGGGTGCCTGAGCTCTTAGTGGAATTCACAGTGTCCAAGCAATGCACTTTAGCTCCCCATACAGTGCCTGGGGAGAGCTGGGCACTTCCAAACAGAGTCTTCAAAAGACAGCACATAAAGATTAGGGAACCTCCTAGGCCAGCCGATATCAAATAGTGGAAACAGAGGGGTAATTTAAGTACCTTCAGAGACATTGGCATCCAACAATGTGCTGCAGGAAAACACTGCTCTGCACTTTAGGATTCACAGCTCTAATCCCACATAAGCACCTAAATCCTGTCTTTTAATACCCTGCTAATAGTGTTGCCTTGCAGGGACAGTTCCAGAGGGGAGCAAGGGGTGTGGTTGTACTCCTGCTCTGGCAGTGCTGTACATGCACCATAAGCTTTCTCAGCTCACCAACTCATCACCCTGGCTTTTTGCTGGAGCTGCTGTTTTGGGTCAGCTCCAAGACCCTGGGGGGTAAATACTGCTGCTGGTTACACCCCCACACTTTTTCCCAGCCACCAAATTCATTTGTAGGCAAAATGTCTATGGTTAGCAGCATTTGCATTCACCACTGGGGTTCTGGAGCCACACCACAGCAGAGGGTTCAACAAAAAGTCATGCTGATGAGCTGGTGAGCTCAAAAAGCTCACTGAACATGGACAGCATAGCAAAAGGGGGAGGGGGTTGATCACACATTTTGCACCCCCTAGATCTGTCCATGTCACCTTTACCCAATAGAGCTAGGGTAAAAGCACTCACCCAGGCTGTGGGAGACATGGGTCCATGTCCCCTCTCCTTCCTGAAGGATTTTGAACAAATGGTTCTCAGAAGAGGGTCATATTATAAATTAATCTGGGGTGGTAGTGGGAGGGGTATACTCATTATCTCTTCCTGACACTGTTCCACTGTGTATGAAGCAACTGGTCTGAAGAACAAGAGAATAAGTCTGACTATTGTGTATTCATTATACTACTTACCCAGGAAGAGGGAATCCTGGGGCTCAGGCCCTGCTGCAAAAAATACTTAGTATTACATAGTGAGATATCCACTGGGTAGGGGCTGGAGCCCAGGACCTTTCCCTACCAGAAAATCACATTATTCTCTCTCTCTCTTTCTTCTTCTTTCTTGGCTTCAGTGACTGTCTAATAGTTATATTCAGAACGGAACCCTTCAAGTAAAGGAAGAGAGAGGACTCTTCCAACCCATAATACTCAATATTCAATGCATTGATCTTATGAAGGATGTGAGTTCACATTCATTCATGCATAAGAATGGCTTGAAATTTCCTACATCTAAGGAGTTGTGTGACCATAAGGCTGTTTGATAAAAGGTGTAGGGGGCACCAACACCTCTGGTAGTGTTGTACGTAGATGTTTCTGGGCTTCAGCTCTCTCCAGGATTAACTGGCAATTGAGTGGGGATTTCTGAGTTTAAAATGGTAGTTACACATGTAAATAAATGCCTCCAACATCCTATGGTATGATTGTGCATTTACCCCAAAGTGACTAGCCCTTTCTGTAAATAGCCACATTTAGGAATGCCACCATCAGAAAGGATGAAGGCACAGGGAAGGAAATGTATGCAGATCTAATATAAGCTAATTAATTGCCCTTAATTTATATACTTGAAAGAACACCATGCAATAAAACCACATGGAGTCTCCTTTTATTTTGTAAAAGGAAAATGTACAATCCTAAGGCATGGGGAAAAGAACAGGGAAGACGTAAGTTGTAAATAGCCCAGATGGAGGTATTTTACTATAAAAACACCTATAATCATGTTTTAAAGCAACAACAACCACAACCTTATCTGAGACTGGAGTGGATAGTTTCTTCTGCTACAGGCATATACAATACTATTTCTTCATCTTTTACTATCACACCATGCCTCTCTGTGACAATCTGGAGTTGGTTATTAGATTGTATTTATTACCATTCATTGATGCTTCTGGATTAAGCAGGATATGAAAGGATACACATGTCAATGCAGTGAGATGAAAACAGCCTATGGTTTGCAATTTTTTTAATACTGCAATATTGTAAGTGAATTCAATTACAATATTTTTTGCATTCCTACCTAATATTGGCATTGCCATTTAATAAGTTTACTTTCCTGTTAAAGATGCTTGAAAAAGAGAAGGGTTCCAAGTTCTACCTGATCACAACTTGCAAGCTTGTTAGAAAGGTATTCAAACCAATCAAAAGGGACAGAATAGAACAGCACAAGTTGTGTGATTATAGTTCTGGTTAGAGGCACTGGATTGAAAATGTCAGAGAATGAGAAACCCGATTGGCACAGCCTTTCATAATCTTTTACAGCTGTGTAGAGTAAATATAATGAGAATAGTAACAGTTGAGAATAGTAACATTTTACACCCAGCTTCTGAATCTGGTGCACACAGTGGGCACATCTACACATGGCACTATGGAGCCATTAGTTTAGTACTTTTGGAAGTACTAAAAGACAGCACAGTAACACCCTGTACTGCGCTGTGCATGCCATGCAGAGTTATTTTTAGGCACTATGTTACTGTAGCAACATACTATAATGGGAGAGCGCATCGCTGTGGCGATGTAGCTATGGCATCACGATTCTTGCCCGCTGATGCTATGTCGCCATAGCATGTTGCTACAGTGGCACTGGAGAACCAGACCAGTCAGATACAGAGGTTACATCCCCATGAGTGGGAATGTGCATTCCCCAGGGACAACTAGCATATTTGTGCCGCTGCTAGTTGTCCCCAGGGAATGCCCCTGTATGTGCTCTCACACTGCAAGTTGCCCTAGCAAGGGGTAGGGGAGGCTGGGGCCAGCACCTAGGCTGGGTCCAGCAGCCTTACCTGGGGTCCCATGGGCCTCCCAGGACACCGGCAGTGGCGATGAGCATGCGGAGCCTGGCCAGTAGCTGGAGCATGGCTCTGGCTGTCCAGGTTCTGTTTTGGGGGCCCAAGCTACTGCCACATGTCCCACCCCACTTTTTTTCTGGCATAGGTATTTTGACACCAGAATCTCCTGGTGTAAAAAAAAAAAAAATCCACCATGCTGCATGTTAGCAGCACAGTGAATGTCTGCATGTGCAATTTGCATGGGTCTGTGGCACCGCAAACTGCACGTATGTGCTCATGGGGACACGCCCAGAGAGAGCACCAGACCTTTTCTTAGTGAACATCATTCAATGAAAAACTCATGTAATCTTTCACATAAACAGACCAAGCTTTGTTACAAAAATGTGTAAACTTGACTTGCAGCTCTGGGCTTCATTTGCATGTTTTATGCATATCTGTTATTTGCATGGTTCTTATGAAACAGTTTAAGAAACTGTGTAAAAATATCCATAACATTGGGGGTTTGAGGCTGGCAAAACACTGTTTGGCATGTGTGCAGAGATGGATAATTGAATTACGCTTATTGTACCCAGGGTCAGGAGTCACTGTAGCTGCTTCTTCAGTCTGCAATAATATAGTGAAGAAACCAGGGGTAGTATCAGATAAGGAGTACTTCCCTGTGATCTTAAGGATCAATCTGGGACCTTGTATACCACTGATTTCTTCTTGGAGAATTAGAAAGGAAAGAGATTCCATGTAAATAACATGTACCGGTGCTGGGGTCAGCTGAGGTTGTTTGCCGCTGATTCTCCTGTAAAAACTCTAACTTAAAAAGCCATTTTGTCCACAGTGCAGTGGCAGGATTGATCTGTTTTGTGATCTGGATTCCTTCAAGCTAGCACTACAAATGGTGAGTGGGGTGTAATGAAGGAAGGAGTCATCATCACTCGCTTATAACTTGATTAGAAGGAACCCCTAGAAATTTTATTCAGTTCTTCTAATGGCCAAACAGTTACTTTGATTGCTTGCCTTCATGGTGCCTAGTCCAAGGGTCTTCCAGAACTTCACTCCTCTTATGGCATGAAACCTCCTTCTAATTTACAGCTGCAGCTTCTCGTGGCTGCTTTACACCCATTTGTTCTTATGCCAACAATGTCTTTATCTTAAACATACCTTTTTTCTTCCTAATACCCCCATGATGTATTTATAGAGAGCAATTGCTCCCATTCTCAGTCTTCATTTTGCTAGGCTAAACAAGCTCATCATTTTGTGGTGTGCTTACACCATGTCCATGCTGAGGCTGAGAGCACTATGGAAGAGCATGCCCTGCTTACTCACTCCTGTTGTGGAAATGAAGCAGTTGAGTTGCTTTAGGGGGGCCCTGAGCATATGCCAAGACACACTAGAGACAAGAGGGCTTGAGATAGGCAAGCTGTGTGCTTGCTCATCAGTCTTGTACAATGGCTACATTGCCTCATTCCCAGCTCTTGACATGCCTGGAGCAGGAATGAGTGGGTGAGGCCTATTTCTTGATGATGTTCCTATGCTCAGCGTGAAAGCAATGTACACAAGCCTTTAGTCTCAGCTCAAAATGCCGGTTCTCCGTTCACCTGATCATTCTAGAAGCCCTTTTCCATGACTATTCCTCTTTGAATGAACCATTCTTGAATACAGGTAACAAGAACTGTGTACGGTTCTCCAGACAAGGTTTTACCAGTGCCCTGTGCAACTCTATTAACAATTCCCTGCTTCTAATGGAAATATCTTACCCAAAACCTTGAATGGAGGCAGTTTGGTCTCAAATTTCCAAGTGCAATTCAAGTAGAAAGCCTAGAATACATACTAAAAAGTGCATTCTGTTTTAAATCTTTAAATAATCAAAGATTCCACAAGAAACACAAATATTTTTTTAAGTGGCAAAACTGAAACCCTTTTTAGGAAAAAATGGTGGAATTGTAATTAATTTAAAACAGAGCATGCAGCAGCTGTTTGTTTTAAATTCTCTTCTGGACTAAAAAGCACTGTGTAGCATCATGTGTAGCTTTTACATGTCCTATGAGCCCTTTTCAGAGGTTCTCTGATTTTCCTCCCACAGCCCTAATTTCTGTGTCAGAGTTCAAAGCACAGCACTATTGTCTCTTCTCCCAGCTCTTATACAAAAGGGAAGTGTGAGTTGCGGATTTGCCATGGCAAGTGCAGACACCCATCAGACAGCTCTCTGCAATGCGTGCTTTGCATGCTATGTATAGAATAGAGGGAGGAGCAGAAATATGGCAGGCCAGTAGGATAGAAGCCAGTTTTTACGCTTTAGCATCATGACCCAGTACAGAAAAAATTGCTTATTGTTGCTGGTTGTCATGCAAGAATGCTTCAGCTGTGCAGGTCCCAGTTCTGAAATAAAAGAGAACGCAGCAGGGGAGCATATTAGATTAATCTAATGGATAGCTAGCTAAAAGAAATTGGCAGCCAGATAAATCTGATAAACAATGACATTTTCTCTACTGCCTGTTACATAACAGTTCTCAAAGAGCTGGTTCATGGCTATAAATGGAATAATGGAGAACTACTACAGTTATTTACATTAACCATTTAAAAATAATGCGGCATTCACCAAGGTATATAAAAAATGAATAATTAGCAAATATGCAGGGCATTATTGTAAGATTGAGAGACAAAGGCTCTCAGGACACAAATGAATGGATATGGAAACAATGAACATGAACATGCTGCTCATTATTTTCAACAAGATTTTTGCAAAACACAAAATTATTTACTTGCAAGCTTTTGGGCACAAATACCCTTCATCAGGCATTCGAGAAAAGATTGTAAAACTTTTCCTGGGTAGAAAGTTCATATTTCATAGGATTTCACAGAGGAGTCAAGAGATTTTTTTGGCAAAAATCTTGTTGGTCTAATAAAAGATATCATCTCTACTAGGAGTGCTGATTGCCTTTTCCTCTAGACCAATACGACTCCAACCTGGATACTTGGTCATTATTTTTGTTTTGTTTTGTTTTGTTTTGTTTTAAGGAGACAACAAAGCCATTCTACTACAGTTCACTGAGTCTTTGGGAGTAGGAGACCCAGTTTATGGAGTAATTTCTGTTCCTATTCTTTGAATGGGGAAAGTTGGAACCCCAGATGTGAGCAGAGTCTGTCTCATTCATGCCTCAGAGCAAAGAGACTAAAGGCTGAATCTAGCAGGACTTTAGCTCCTGGGTTTTGCCTAATTCCCATATTCAGTACCTAAGTCCGAAATTTAGATCTTCAAAACTTTGGCTTTTCTGTCACCCTATTCAGAAGCAACCTCTTAGCACCTCAGGTTTTGACACTGAAGTTCTTGACACTGACATTCTCCTTGAAATGCAAGCTGACTCAGTAAATGCTTATTCTCCATGATATCCAAGTGATTTAAGCAATAATGTATCAAATATGTGTCTGGCTCACTATATAATTCCCTAATGCCCTTCAATACACATCAGCTAAACACCATGTTTTATATTATATGTCCAACTTCCTTATCTGCTCTAATCAAGAACTACAAGTTCAAAGTTTTTCCTGCTTCAGAATTGTCCACATTTTTATTTATGTAAGATATTTTCAACCAGATTGATGGCTTAGTAATTCAATTCCATTTCTTTCATGAAGCTCATAACCAGAACTATGTAAAAGAGCCCACATGGAATTACGGGCACTCAAAATCTGTCTGTCTTCATTTTGACAAATCTGTTCTCTCTCTTATGGCATTTTTTTCTGATTGTTTATGAACATTTGAACAGTTTTCCATAGTGCTGCTCAAAGTTTAGGTTTTGGAGAGGTTTAGGTTAGGCTACAGCTGAAAGAAATTTGATGTTAGCTTTGCCTTTCCCACCTGCACCAAAGAGCCAGCAAGAAGCCATTTGTACTTGATCCCTTCAAACTGAGAAGACCAAAAGAGATAGATTTTTAATTGTGTTTGGAGTTAAATACAAAAAAGGTCTTAAGCGTATTGTTGTAGTTCCCACTTTCCAAGTGAATCCACAGCTCTGAGTTAGGTCTCCAAGCCTAACTCCGAAAAGGGACTGCCACTTTAAGAGTGGTGTACAGTTCTTTCCTGGCTGGCTAAGTGACCATTCTTTGTATGTACATGTCCAGGGAAATTCTGTTTCTGGATGTGTGGATGAGTAGACATGACTACGTAATCATGCAGACTGGGCATACTCATTAGTGACCATAATCATTATGCATGCCCTTGGTGGATGAGTAGAAGCTTTAGACATTTGAAAATGGAGTCTTTCAGAGCCTATGATGACTGGGCTTTGACTCAAGAACAAAAATGGGTCACTGGGCACATCTACATGAGATGCTACGTCACAGTATTGATGAGCTATGGTGACGTAGCTCATCACTATGGCAATGTAGCATCGTCAGGCACGAACTGTGATGCTGATGCTGCTACGCGGGAGGCTCGAAAATGGCCCATGCACCGCTGGGACTGTGCAGTAGCGGTGATTATTGCACACTCATTTAGTACTTGCTAAATGAAAGTACTAAATGACTGTGTAGTAATAACTGCACAGTCAGGGGCATGTATACACGTGCCCTATGTGTCCTTCTTTTCCCTCCATCTCTCTACGGCTGTGTTATTCAACATGGGAAGCTGAAAGTCCTGGGTTCTGGGCTCACCTCACCTAGAAGGAGGTTGCTAAAGACATTTTCTCAGTGCTCATCAGCTGCCCAAAAGGCAATAAATGTTAGGAATTACACAAAAAAAAAAAAGAAAATGAAATGAAATGAAAAGTAGCATTATGTCCCTTTATAAATCTATCGTACAGCCACACCTTGCCTACTATTTGCAGGACTTGAACCTGCTAGCCCAAAAAGTATATAAGAACTAGCAAAGGTACCAAAAGGGAGCAACCAGGACTATCAGAGGTATGCAGGGGATTCCATATTAAAAGGACTAAACAGAGTAAGACTGACTTTGTAGCTTAGAAAAAAAAAAAAGATGATTGGAGGGGGACATGATAGTTGTTTACAAAGTGGGGAAGAGAAAGTATATAGAAATATACTATCACAATACTAGAACTGAAGAATATAAAAATCTAATTTTTAGTTAGCATGTTTAAAACTAACAAAAATAAATTTTTTTTGTTTTTTTTAAACACAGCATGTCATTAACTTGTGGGATTCATTACCACTAGATATTGTGGAGGCCGACAGTGTAACCCAGTTCAAAAGGAGATTGAACAAACTCATTAAGAAGTAGTCTGCCAGTAAGCATTAATGTGGTATGGTAGGGATGCAGCTCATGAATCAAAATAACTAAACCTCTGGATTCTGGAAGCTACAGTGGGAGAGAAGCAGTGTGTGGAAAATCTTGGACATTCCCGGTATAGCTTTCCCCTCGGTATCCGCTCTCTGCCACTGTGTGAGATAGGATCTTGGACCAGTCTGACTCAGTAAACGGCAGTTCTTACGTTTGCACTTTTCAGTCCAGTGAGTTATTTCAGGCAGTATGAAACAGCCTGGAAAAGTTGGAGCCTTTCCATTTTGGAGTGACAACCAGAATCCCTCTCCTGGGGTGAGGTACCAAACCCAGCCAATTCTCACAAAACAGTGTGTGGAGGAGGTGGTTGATGCTTTCTGCTTCCATTGCTTAGAGAACTTTAGAATATTTAAATGCTCCTTGGCCATGTCTACATGAGGCACTGACTGTGTAGACATTACTGTGCAGTCATTTAGAACTTATTTATACAAGTACTAAATGACTGTGCAGTAACCGGAGTTACTGCACAGTAGTGTTGCATCATGCTTCCTGCCATGCAGCACTACTACTCAGTAGTCATAGGCTACTGTGCAGTCAATGTCTCATGTAGATGCAGCCTTTGGGACAGAAAATGAGAAAGACTAGGTAACTAAATGGGTTTATTACTGACCTGGAGAGGGGGGAATATGGGTTCTTATATAACTGAATATTTAATTGTTTTGCACAAAGTATAACAGATTCATGAGGAAAGCTCACAAGAAACCAAGAAAAGTCAATAGTACTGAGTGCTCAATGGTTATGTACTAAGTCATGATGGGATTCTCAAACTAGGCAGTCCCCTGCCTATTTGGGTGCAGGGCTTGATCCTCATGAAACATGCATATCATATATGACTTTAGCAAAATGTAGCCAGGAAGAGGAGGTATGGCATTTTCCTTATTCCTAACAGCCCAGTGATATAGGAGACATGGTTTCAAACCCTTCTTCCTGATTTGGATGGAAGACCTGACCCCCAACTTCCCAGTAGAGTTGACTAACAAATGAGCTATTGTATAAAATATTTAGACATTCATTTGACCGGAAAAAGGGGGAGAATGACTCCATAACCAGATAATTCATGGAATCACCAGGGTGTCCAGCTTCTTGTCCCTGATAGTCCAATTTTAAGGTTTTTATATAAAAGTGGAAAAGCATTAGCAGGAGACCCTTAGTACCAAATATTTTCAATCCTAGTGGCAAAAGCCCCCTCCTAGGAGGTGGGAACCTTGGTTCAAATCCCTTAACCAAGTCAGCCAGAATAAGGACTTGGATCTCATTTTCCCACATCCCAGATAAGTGTGCTACCCACTAAGTTATTTGGAAATAAGGCAGTTATACTGGCATGTCTTAATTGTTGGCACTTCTTACTTGTGAAAGAAAGGGTTTACTTGTCCAAGGCTTGTAGCCTCCAGGGTTAGGAGGCTTAAGGTTTACCCCACTCTTCCTGTCACTCCTGCTAACTGTCACAGATGACACTACTCAGTGCTACGTTCTGTGATTCCCAGCCTGAGGAACCTAAGGGTGCATTTACATGTGATGCTTTAATGCACATTAGCCTAAGTTAATGTGCATTCAGGGCATGCATCTATACATGTACACCCTTAATGCACCTTAAAAATGGTGAATTTAGGCTACTGGTGCCTAAATTTGATACCTGCATTTACATTTGTTAAAGCGCATTAACGAACATGTAGCCGTGTTAAAGTGCATTAACTAACTTTAATCCCAAATCAATCCACACACGGTGTTAATGCATTTTAATGCCTGCATGTGTAGACACCTTCCTAAACCCACTTAATGTGCATTAAGCTAACGCACATTAAATTTAGGTGCACTTAAATGCACGTGTAGACATATCCTAAGTGTCCCTAAGGGTTGAATAGGAAGTCTACGAACCTAACATGGAGAACAAAATAAAACTTACACTTGACATGCATATAAGCATATTAAAGTAAGGAACTGTAGTTAAGGTCCTCAGACAACTCCAATGCATGGCAACCTGCGCTGGGCTCCAGAACCCATCAGACCAGTGTCAGGGCTCCAGGGCTGAAAGCTGCAGGGCTCATCATGGTATGCTGAAACCCTTTGGGTTTTGATATACCATGCCCAGTCCCAGATTTTAGGCCTGTGCTCCAGTCACATCACTTGGAGTGCCTCTGAGGAAGGGGAACTTGGTGCAGCCAAAATGGGTTTCTTTCTTTTACAATTTTGGGGCAGCCAAGACCATTGAGCCTCAAGCAGTGAGCAAGCCAGCAGCCCTAGGGACTTGTGTTGTATCTCTGGAGCTGAGCAGTAGGTATACCCCATGTGACAAAGAGCGAAAGGGAAATGTTTGGAGCCGTCTGTGGCCTCTTCTTGTTGGGCACAGGGCCCACCCTGAGGGCATTGAGAGGAAGAGTGTGAGTGCAAGTGTGATGCTGGTTAGGGCTGAAAAGGCCCAGGTGCTGGTCTTGTTGTCTGGATCATGGGTTTGTATGCTGAGCTCTTTGTGGGAAGGCTGTGAGTTCAAGTCTGGCTGTAGACTTGGAGACTCAACTGATATAGCCTAAAAGCTAGGTGCATCATCATTCAATGTCCTTTTGTGCAGACTTTATGCTCTCATTCAGACACTTCCTCCCACTAAGTTGTTGACTCTTTGAATTTGTAATTACTACATTTAACCATGCAAACAAGACACCCTAGCTTCTAAATACCCGATTTAGATGCACAAAAGCAACACACAGTCTTTAGCACAACTAGTTTTAGATGCAGGAACTTAGGAAAGCTGGACTCCTTTTAAACTTAGACGTCTTAAAATTTGTAGTAATTTCAGTGTTCCGCTTACGGCCCTCCTTAAAAACTTGGTGCAAAATGTCTTTACTTTAACTAGCACTGCTGCAAGATTACATTATCCCTTCACTACTGGTCCCTGTGTTTTCCAGTGGAAGTTGTCACAATTTGTGGCAGCTACATCAACAACTGTCTTCACTGCATCCTAAAAGCTAGCAGCTCTTTGACCCTGATCTTTCTTCTCTTTTAACATTAACTTGGCAGTGGCCCAACTTCACATGAGAGACATTTAATTGCTTGTTCGCTGCCAAAAAATTGTGAATATTCCATTTAGCAAACCATAGTAAATGTAAATTAGACCGAAGCGAAGGACTGGCAGATGACCTTTTGTTTGCAACTTGCTGTTCTCTTTTTCTGCTTTCAACTATAGGAGCTGCAACAACTCCTGAGTTTATCATCGCTGATTATCTCTTATTAGACCAACTACAGTAGTTGGAAAAAATCTTCTTTGCAAGCTTTTGAGTACAAATTCTTCTTTGCAATACTTCAGGCTGATGGGTGTTTGTACCTGAAGGCTTGCAAAGAACTTTTCCAACTATTTTAGTTGGTCTAATAAAAGATATCAGATTTATCCAAAGAATCTTATTTGCCTATGTCCTTAGACCAACGCAGCTACAACCTGTACCCCTCATCACTGATTATTCACTCTGAGAAGTCAAGGGTTGTGTGAATTTGACTATCTTGGTGCTATTCTACTATAAGGGAAATATATATATTATAAGGGGGAAAAAAACATCCCAAAACCAGAGATCATTTGCCCTTGAATGAGATTAGTTGTTTCAATAATTCTTGGATGATGTTAGGCATATACTCCAATTCAGCCTTAGCAGTGCCTACATTTCAGCCCCCCTAATGGAGACTTCCAAAGCTCAGAAGCACCTACTCCATCTATTCAGATCTACTCAAGTCCCAGAATCTTTTCCTACAAATAGGTGCCTTGTTCTTTGAAAGAAAGGTACTGGGATCTCCATTTTCCTTTTAAAATTCAACCAATGCTGATGTTGCTTCTACTTACTAAAACCTCACCTAGCATGAGATAGACCTGGATTCTATACCATTGTTGGTCTGAAGGTTTTCAAATCTACACCTGCTTGGGAAGTGCCCTAACTAGCTTCGGCAACAGGGAGGCATTTCTGAACCCTTCTGTTGAAACCTGGAGACTGTTTAGAAAAAAATATAACTCGGGGCTAGGAGGAGTGACCATAGGAAGGAAACTGACTCTGCAGCCCAGTGATGAGTGTAGTCTGTACAAGGAGGGGAAAGTCTTAGATTCTAGTCCTTGCTCCCAATTCTGCCAGTGTATTTTATCCAGCGACTGTTCAATGTGCAATGCTAAACAATTCTGGAAGCAATAACTGAACCCTTCTGGGTGAGATCTTGATATGCACTGAACTGCAACTGTAGCTGCTTCAGGAACAGGGATGTGCCTTATTAATTTTCTATACATACAGGATTAGACTGGCACTAAATCAGGGTGTAGGGGCGGGGAATCACGTTTCAATTAGGGAAGTAGGTGCCTAAAGTCCACCTATGTCCTTTTCTGGGTCTGGCGCATTAATCATGCATCTCAAATTAAAAAGATTCAAGGCAGAATAATTGATATCAATGAAGTTTCTCACAGTGTTAGCAAGAGATATCTTCTGTTGATTTGTTTTTGGTGGCATAAACAAGCCAAACATTCTTTTCAAAGCATCCCAACTGCATCTTTTCATTCTTTCTAAGAAAAAAGAAATGAATGAATCAGTTCAGAATAGTAGGTATACCCCATGTGACAAAGAGGTCACTGTAGTATGTATATAATGCTGAAGAGAAACATAATCATTGTAAAAAAGTCACATACTTGCCAGTACACATCAATAAATATATTAATGCAGATTTTTCTCTCTTTTCCTTAGGCTTACTGTACAGTGGAGCTAGGATGATCTACAAACAATGAGTCCATTTTTACAATCACAGGCTCACAAACATGTTCTGAAAGCAGTCTGAAAATACTAAGACACTCAGTTCAATGGATTACAAGTAAAGAGGAACAAATTATAAAGTGAAAGCATCAGTACTTATAAAATAATAAAACGTGATGTATTATGCCTTTCTAGGAAAGCTGTTCCTGTCCAAAAACTCCAAATTCCACAAAATAGAAGTGAATAAAGAAAATTGCCTGTTGTAATATATGTTAACTACCCCTACCCCCAGAACACTATATAAACTAGCTTTGTTGAAACAGAGCAGATCCCTTTGACAACCCTCACAAAGAAAATTGTTTTTAACCAAACTATCAAATGCTGCTGTAAGTTAGAAAGCTCCTTTTATTCCTGAGTCATAGACTTACAATTAGGACATTCACCAATTCAATTTGTGCACAGGTGCTTCTAATGCAATCAAGGCCTAATTTGTCTGTCATTTATTCCACTGAAAAATGTGGCTCTTTCAGAAGTTCTGATAAAGACAACTCAGCCACTATGGAGTGTTGAAGCATGTCTCTATAATCAACAGTGCCTGGTTTAGCAAGCTGGGCAATTTTGCAAATAACATTGTATGGAAAAACCTTCAGGACAGACACTGATGTCTAAATTGCCTTGATTCTTTTAACCTGCCTAACTGATTGAGACAAAATTGTACAGCTCGCTCTGCCTAGAGAGGATGGTCTGATGATGAGATGAGTGTTTCAGTGAATATACACAGCTCTGTATTTCCTATTTATGAGCTCGCTTTGTTCAATGCTTTAAGCCATTACTGATTTTGAAAGAAAATAAATAAATAAATAAATGATCGGGCTTTGGCAATGTACTCTTGCGTGAGCTTCTTTATGTGTGAAATAAATTGTGCTTTGGGAGCAGGCAGTACTGTCAACATGAGCACTGAAGAGTCAAAGGTCATGCAAATAGTTTGCTTAGCAAGTTAAGTAACACGACTTTTGTTTTTTGGCAAAATGTTTGGCTTGCCAGGTCTCCTCATTTGAAAGAAGTTGTTAAATTGAGCAATATGTCTACTATGGGAGGTAATTTTCTCTGGTAATAGATGTTGGTCAACGTAGAAGTGAGAGTGATAGGCAGTCACAAATCCAGGACGTTGCACAGCAGCAGTGGAGAGCTCGCTGCACAGGCACCCAGCAGCCAAGGCCAGGGTTCTCTGTCCTGAATCCACAGCGCAGTGGGGTGCAAAAGTACCACTAGACCCCTCCTGAAACTGCCCCTGCTAATAGAGGAAAATATCAGTGGTGATCAAGAGAAGAATGAAGCCAAACTAGTTTCTGAAACCAGGACTCCCTTAAGCCAGAAAGCACTGAGCTCCTGTGAGCCCACATGAAAGTTTCCCATGGGTTTAAGCTTGTGAATTCCACAGAAAGCAAAACTTGGCAGGTTTTGTACAGCTGTGTTTCACAGGGCTGTCAAGTAATTGTAATGAATTTGCTACTTTTAAAATATTCCAAAGAGGTTTGGGTTGGCAGTTTTCCCAAGAGGAGGGGGCAAAGCAGAAAGGAATAATAAAAGCATTTATTTTTTAAAAGCCAAGCTTAATGTTTTCAGGTTTTTTTTCCCCAGCATCTTCTAAGATAGGGGTTTTTTGGCTCTGAGCATAAATACCATAGAAATCATTGTGCAGTATTGTCTATATGCTCTGAACTGGGAATGTTTTCATTTCATACATCATTTACATCTTTCTGTAGCAATTATATAATGTCAATACATATCCTTAGGACTCAGAAAAGAAGAAAGTATATGTAAATATATGGCATCATATTGCTACTGCTATGCCATAGTCAAGCCTTTAAAGGCATTCAAAGTCTTTACTTCAAATCATAATTCAATACAAATAAAATGTTACTCTTTAGGCTAAAATTTCTCATGCTTGATTTCAGCTTAGAAGTAAACAGTTATTTGGAAAGCTTAGTGAAAATCCAGTTAGTTATTTGGCCATAACAATGGAAAGAAACAAATCTCATAGATTAAGATGTTTCTGATGTGTTCTTATGGGGGTCCTTATTATAGACAGCTGCATTAAACATATCTGAATTAAATGCACTTAGAGCTGAAGGTGAGCTAGTATCAATTAGTGACATTTTATTTTAAGTGATTAGTTGTGGATGTTTAAGAGGGGGGCATTGTACATAAAGGTACACTACTGTCATTTACCTTAGAAATACACATTATGGCATGACTGTTCTAAGGTATCCAAGTGGACTTAGTAAATTTATGGCAGGATGAGCGTGTAAAGTCTTTCTGACCTGTTCAATAGATTTGCTGTGTCATTATATAAAAATAGGGGGTCCCCCCCGCCCTTTTTTGGCTGACAAACTGCTTGGCATGATGGGTGTAAGAGGCAAAGGAGGTAAATCATGGACTGGGACTCTGAAAAGACCTGTGGGCACAGGAACTGTAATGGGTAGCTTATTGAATGGCTTCCTTCTCCCACATTTCCAAATACAGCTGTACTACCTGGACTGTGCCATCATGGTTCATTTCAGTCCAGCTCTTCTTTTTTCACTATATGGTCCATATTTGTGCAGCTACCCTGTTACCAAAGTGTGAGACTGTATATGTGAAGTTAGTTTCTTATCTGCATTTCTGTTGATATAGCGCTAGGTTCATACAGATGGCAAAGATATGGACACTGGAGTTCATCATATAAAAGTTTAGTGTAACATCGGGCTTTCTCGGGGCCAGACAGTCATTGGCCCACCCACCTGTTCCTGGGCCAACCACCCGCTTCATCGTCTGCCATGCCTTGATGATACATAATAATGGTGTTAATTAGGTGGGAGGCTGCCCATTCTTGCCCCGATGCCAGGGGGTGCTATCTGCAGTTCTGTTGCTCCCCTACACCACAGTCCATGCCTTGCAGATGGCATCCAGGTGACATAATTACTTCCAGCCTGAGACTGGAGCAAAATGAGTCCAAAGTTGAGTTCCACGCATCCACACACTCATACCACCTCCCCTCTCACAGGAGGCCTCTTCCACTCTGCCCCTCTCTCATCAGGACCTCTGGCATACTGCCAATTACCAGGCCACTCTCCACTGCCCTGCTTCTCCTTGAGCAACCCCTCAGGGCCATCAGGCTTCACTACTCACATGCTGACCTCATCACATAGTCCCTTTGGCTCCCATGAGGTCCCCTGCTCTGTGTGGTCTGGCCTTGTGCCAAACCCTGGGCTAGTTCTGCCCCACACCCCTCACTGGACAACTCTATACACACACTGGGCTCCCAGCCCTCTGGTTTTCCCCTCACTGGGGCTCCTCATCACCCCCCCCCCCAGGCTATGGGATTTCCCTCTCCAGTGGGGCTCAGGTGGCTATAGCTATGCCTGGCTCCTTCTGGGTCTTACACCCTCCCTGGGCTCAGGTGGCTATAGCCATGCCTAGCCCCCTTGTACTCACAGTGATGTGGGGGCTAGGGGTTAAGGTACCCCAACCCACCTTTCACTGGGGTGGTAACTGGCCTGGTATTTCATGGGGGCTCCCGTGCCACTGGGAGCCCCATCAGGCCACCCACTGCCAGCAGGGTGCAGTTTTAGGTCATACCCAGGACCACAAGCCTCCAAACCATCCCCTGAAGTGCCTGCCTTTACCTCTAAGATGTTGCATTCAGCCTTGCAGCCAGGCAATGTTTCTTCCTGGACTGTCAGTAGTGAACTGCTCTGTTTAGATAGGCAGCCGGAGATCTAAAATGGCCACTACAATCAAGCACCTGCTGGCTGCTTGGCTCAGCCCTTAAAGTGGCAGGCACCAACTGTGCCCTGCCACATCTAGATTGCAATAGAAAACAGACATGAACCAAGTCCTGTAAGAAGGTAGCAATATGAAAAGTGTTGAGGAGAAAACACTTCAGCAGATTCATAACTTCAGAATAATCATTACACATGCTTGTCTTAAACTGTAATGTATGTACACTCCTGAGAGAATTAATTGTGTTAGTGCATGCCTCAAACCACACGACATCCCTTTCAGGGTGCAGTGTGTATAAAGTGGGTGTGGTGCACTTTAGCAAGGTGTTTCTTAGTTTAGTTTTCTGTCATGGTAGATATGCCATTAGAGATGCCAAGATACTTCACGATAAAAGGAAGAATTGCTACGTTCTCATGAAGGAATGCCAGTTACCCTTATATTACCAATATAGATACACACCTAAATTACATAGTCATCTGATTATTTTGGCAAGAACAAAGGCTTTTAATGAAGCTTTTTCCATTTACATTTCATACATTAAGTGAAATGACCAGTATTTGTCTTATGTGTTCTCTCCCTTTTCTCCTCACTGAGCAAATGTCATAAGACTCTTTTAAAAATCTATTTTAACTGCTGTGTGTATTTGACTGTGAAGACCCGAGGGAAGACTTTATTCCATGTACTAGGCACAGAACTGGACTTAGGCACCCAAGCACAATTCCCTTCCACCCTGCTTAAGCGCCTGAAAAACAGTTAATACAGAAGGTAGGTATGTTGTCCTGCTTGCTGTTCTTTTGTGACTTGGTTTTAAGGGTCAGATGACAGTATGTAACAAAAATAGATGTGTGAATAGATTTTCAGGGACTTGAGCAGGATAGAATAGAATTACAAGGTGTCTTTACATGTGCTCCAGGGTGGTAGGGAGGGGTGTGTGTTTTAATTAGTGTGGCTCTCAGGAGCTGCTATAATGAAAATGCCTGCAGGATCTCATGTATTCAGGTTCCGTGCTTCAAAATGGCAGCAGGGGTCATTTAGAACACTCCAGCAGACTCAGTTAATCAATTGAGCAAACTCAATGAAATCAAGTCTGCTCTGATATGTTCTAATTAGGTATCTAAGTGTGACCATGTGTATAAGTGCCCACACTTAGGTTCTTAAGTCCACTTACATGATTAAAAGGTGGGATTGAGTCTGGGCCCATGGCTTATAAAGTGTACTGCATACTTGGGATGAAGAAAGGTGATTGGGAGGTTGTTCCACAGTCTCTGACTGGCCCCCAAGAAAACTTCCTCCTGCATAGACAAGCTTTATACTTTTGTGGTAGAAAATTCCACTGTGCCTGAGGAACAGAGTTGTTGGTCACAGCATGCTTCTTGAGAGCTTTAGGCAATCTCTTGGGTATTCTGAGCCAAGAGGATAAGTACCTAGGAGATAAGGACAGAGGTTATGAAATTAACTATACATTTAGTGGGAGATGAGAGTAAAGAGTGGATGAAAGGTTTGATATAATTGTGGTACCCTCTGTGGCCAAGGTGATATGCTGCAGCATTCTGTGCTAGCTGGCATTTCTTATGGTGGAAGAACTTCAAGCCCAGGTACACTGTGTACTGTATTGCTTTATGATTGGAGGTGACCAGGACATATGTAATTGAAGCCAGAGCACCATCATCCATAAGGGGATATGGATGCCTTGCCATCTGGAGATGGTAAGAAGGCATGCCTTGTGAGACCTGCTATGTGGGAGTGTAGTGTCAGTGAAAAATCCAGACAAGGTTATTTGGTTAATGTGGGCACATCTATACATACACTTTAATGCACATTAGCCTATTTTAATGCATATTAAAGTATCACAAAAAGTGTGCTTTCACTAACGCACATTAAAATAAGCAAATGCACCTTTTTTTGAGGACTTCACAATGGAGGTACTAAATTTAATGTGCATTACCAAAAGCACATTAGTGAACATGTAGACACACCCTATGCTATCTTTTATTAGATCAATTGAAGAGTTGGAAAAATTGTTCTTTGCAAGCTTTTGGGCACAGGTACCCTTATGCCTAAGGAATAGCACCTGTGCCCAAAAGCTTGCAAAGAACAATTTTTCCAACTATTCAGTTGGTCTAATAAAATATATCACATTTACCCAAATAACCTTGTCTACCTATGTCCTTAGACTAGCCAACACCAGTGAAAAATCCAGGAATACTACAAACTAAAATAGACTTTTGATATGTATTTTTAATCAAAGCAGTGTGTGCCATGACTGAAAAAACTCTTTCAAGTGCTTGTCTTTGCCACCCAGTGGGTGCATCTATATGAGATGCTTTACTGCTCAGTATAGCTAATTACTGTGCAGTAAGCATCTGTGTCTACACACGCAGACGCTCACTGCACAGTAATTGGCTCTAATTGTGAGTAAATTTGCTACCTGCAAATGCAAGTATAAATTTACTTGAGATTACACATGCACTACTGTTGTAAGTAGATGCCTGACTGGGAGCAAATATGCTCCCAGTCAGCTGGGCAGCAGGGGGCAGGAGATGGTTCTCTGCCCCTGGGAACTGCCTGCTGCCAGGGCAGGCTCGACCACCAGAGCCCGGGCAGGGACAATGTCCCCTTGGCCCAGCAACACGGGGCTCCCAGACCCCACTTCGTGATTGTGGGGACAGGGATGGGAGTTCCTTATCTCCCAACCCAAGTCCCATGGTTGTGCAACCCAGGTGGGGAGATTCCTTTCTTCCAGCACCAGCTGTGTGGTGGGGCTGATGCTGGGAGATTCAACAAAGCATCTCCCAGCACTGGCTCTGCAACTGCGGAGCTGCCGCTGGGGGATAAGGATCTCCCAGCCCAGGTCCTGCGATTGTGGAGAGGGGGCTGGGAGCTCCCTGCTGCCAGGTCAAGGGAACATTGGCCCCACCTGGGCTCCAGTGTTGCCTGTGCTGGCAGCAGGCAGCTCCCGGGGCTAGGGAGCAATATTCCAACCCCTGCAAGAGGACAGCTGTCTCGTGGCCCCTGGGCTAGCACCCAGAGGGAGTCTAGAGTTCCCCTTGGCTGCTGCAGGGGCCTGTTGCAGGGCTGCAGGAAGTGCAACAGTCTGCTGCTAGGAGAAGAAAAATCTGCTCTCACATCCCTGAACATGTAGACATGAGAGTAAACTGCTTCCAGATCATTTGCATGTATAGACATGTGCGCTATAATCTCCATCTTGTATGGGTTCAGTTTCAACCATCTGCTATACAGCCAGGAGCTAATCTTAGCCAAGCACTAGCTCAGTATCATACGTGATGAAGGAAACAGAACTTGTTATCCACATGTTGTTGGTACTGAGCTCATGACATCATAGTTGCTGCATGTTGATGTGAAATAGGAATAGTCCTTGTGGGGCTCCACAAACAAGGGGGTTGCAGAGAGATATGCAGTTACCCCATAAACTATTTGGATGTCTCTCCCCAGGAAGGACTCAAACCATTTCACTGCATTCCCCCAAATGCCTGCAACCACCTTCAAAAGCATAAGGAGTGTCTCATTGGATTAGGAACAAGAGATTACAATATTCTTGGACCCCTTGTTAATTAGTTTTAACAACCACAAAAAGACTAAACTAAGGCATTGGGTAGAGCCCTATTTGGCTTTTCACTGTTGCATTCCTATGCAGTACTCTTATACCCATCCTGAGTGATATGATCAAAGTTCTGCTTTTTGTAGGATTTCTTTTGGAGTTTCAACTCCTTGAAGAAATTGCTGTTTAGTAGGTCTGTGTGAAGCTTCAGTCCCTGATTCAATCTGGCTAAGATCTGGCCTGATTCAATGTCCAAATCTCCAAATCTGAATTGAATTAGGAGACCCTTTAATCTCTCTGAATCGAATTGGAACCCTCTGAATTGATTCAGAGAGATTTGGAAAGATTCAACGATTTGGATATAGACACAGCTTTAAATGCTTTTTCTACATGCCTCAAGGTACTAGGTGGCTCATGAATGCTGTGATGGTGGGGTGGATGGAGCTTCCCATGGGAGCGTGAGGGGGTCCCCAGCGCACTCAGCAACAGACCTGGAAGTAGACCAGAAGCACTTCTGGTCTACTTCTGGGTCTAGTTCTGCTTAGGGGCCCCACCTGCACTCCTCCAGCTCAGCGACTGGTGCCTCCTGGGTCTGGGGGGGGGGCACCTGGGGTCCCCCTGTGGCCCAATTTTCAAGCCTTGGGGCATGGGGAAGGCCCTCGTGTGCTCAGCAGCAGACCTGGAAGTGGACCGGAAGTACTTCCAGTCCACTTCCAGGTTCACCACTGAGCATGTGGGGGCGGGGGGGCTGTGTTCCTGTGGGATGCTCCATCCATCCCAGCATTGCAGCGTTCACAAGCCACGCCTGCTACCTTGAGGTATGTAGAAAAAACATTTAAAGCTGTGTCTATGGCCGAATCACTGATTCTCTGAATCAGCATCAGATCTTCAGATTCAGCTGAATCAAATCAGGGACAATATTCTGAATCAATGAATGAATCACTGTCCCCGGTTTGGACTGAATCTGAATCAAATACAACCCATTTTGCACACCCCTACTGTCTAGATAGGTTGACCTATTGTTTCATTTCCCATTCTTCCATTGAATTAGGGATAACTTGCTCCTGTACTCTTTAAAGGACCTTTTTAAAGTATAGCCATATCTCCTGGACTCCTTTGCCACTCATACTTGCTTTCCAGGGGATTTTCTTATTTATTTATTTGTTTGTGTAACCCAGGTGGTACTCCAAGATGTACCCCCTCTACAATTGAAGGGATCAGAGCAGGTGCACAAGAGCTGTGGGAGGTGTAGGGACCCTCCTTCCCCTATGGAGCAGAGCCAGATCACCAATGGGGACTTAACCATATACCTTTTAATGAGAAAAACAGAAGGGGAAACATAACCAGTATAAACCAGGGTGTATAGAGGACAATACAATGTCCCAAGGGGGCAGGATTCAATAAAGGTTAGGCACTTAGAATTGTAGACATATTCATTCAGTTGACAAAAGACAGGTTTAACAAAATATAAAAACACAAACAGCAGAACGAACAATACTGGTTGGCGAGATATAAAATGCACAAAATACAAAATGTCAAATAACAAGAAATATAAGGCCTAGGTACCTGGAGGGAGGAAAGAGGGAAACACAAGGATCCCCTTCCACTGCAACAAGAATTTCTCCCTACCACTTCACTCACCCCAATTCAACTCAGCTGGGACTTGAACTCAGATTTCCCCCATGGTAGGCAAAAATGCTACCACACAGCCACCATTGCTCTAAGCTACTAGGGGTTTTGACTTTCCAGGAGCCCCTGACACATGTCAAGCTTCCTGGCCTCTTACTGGAGGGGCTAGAAGCACAGCTGGGAACCTCTCAAGTCACTGATCAACTTCTTGCTGGACCTGGGAAACCTCTCCTGCTAGCTGCAGCCTCTCATAGGTGGATCCTGGAGCCCAGCAGGGAGCCTCTCCTGCCAGCCACACACTGCACTGCTGAGGGTCCAACTGCTGCCTGCAGGTCCTACTCCTTCAGCTTCTCCTGGAGCAACTGCTCCCACCCTGCTGGCCCAGCTCTTGCCAGCTCTTTGCAACTCCTTCCTCATGATCCCTTACTAGTCTCCTCTGAGTCAGCTGTGCTGCCCCTTTTATCCCACTCCAGGTGACCCAAGGGACCAATCAGGGGACATGGAGGGTGAGTCTCTGGGGCCTGATTGGGGAGGAAAGGGAATTCTACGCCCTCCAATCATCTTTTACCCTTTCAAAACCCCTGGGCCAAATCACCACCAGCCACCCTGTCACATTTGTTTGCTTGTTTATTCAGTCATTTACTGCTCATACTACTTCTAAAATAGTATAAGCTTCTGTCAGCATGTTATTCTCACATTCATTGAAGATAGATGGCACCCCCGCTGTTGCACTATAAAGCTAAAGAGAGACCTAGAGAAAGTGAGAAGGGTCCTGAAGACCTATGAAATAATTTCCCATATACTAGCAGGAAGGTGCCAGTAAAAGCTAGCTGAAGATTACTCTGGGTGTTGAGAGACTGGAAAGAGAGACAATGATTGTATGCATGAATGTGTATATTTATTTCAGGTACTCCCACTGTTTGTGCAGCCCACAAATGAAAAGTCCAGTTGAGTTTAATATAAAGGCATATCTTTTTATGCTTTTTGAACTATTCTAAGTCTGCTGTGATTTTTTATGTAAGATTCCAACCTACAGGAAGGATATCTTTTGTTACTGAATTCAACTGAACCTACTCACCAGGGTCAACTCTGGTTCCTTGCGATCATTCAGTATGAGGACTTTAGAGAGAGTAAATGAATGCTTTAGGAGACTGACTGATTTTTATCGTCTTGGGTGAGAATGGATCTTACATTTCACCTCAGCTGTTTTTACTGATGTGGAGTCCAACTCTTTTAAAAGCTTTTAAAATTATATTTCAGTGTAGTCTAAAGAATAGCTGCCTACCTCAGTGAGGTGGTTAGAGGGAGAGGAGGGAAAAAAGATGAGATATAGACTATAAATAGACTAACAGATAAATTAAAAATAATAGGATACAGTAACAGACCAAAGAAGGGAGATAAAAGAGAATCTAGTTATGGGGGAAAGAATGCACATAACTTCAGGATCAGTACATGTTACTTGCCTGTTGTATTCCTTCAGTTTAGAGTATTTCCCTAGAGGAACTAATGAATAGATTAATTCTTGCACTTTTTAGGGCATTTCATCAGAAGATCTCAATATGTTTTACAAAGTAGATAGATATAACATAATAATAAGACACATAGATTCTCTTTGTAGTTTGGGGGAGAATATTCTAGTTAAATGTCAGCTGATGGGGGTACCCCACACTCCCAATTTGAGCACTGTTCAAATATTATTCAATGTGACAATGCATTGTGGAAGGTACAACATTTTTGAAGGCTTCTCTTCCAAAAGAAAAAGAAAAAAAATATGCCACAAAGCTCAAACTGTAACATGATTAATGTTTCAGAAGTTAACTTGTTGCAATCAGCAAAGAAACCAGGCTTCTGCACAGTGGTGATACACAGTATTTGAGCAGCTGCAGGTGTTGATTAAAGAATGTCATTCCAAATCAGATGTCAACAGGGAGATGCTACATTTACAAACTCCTACAGCAGTGTTCTCATGAAAGCACTAGTACTGTTTTCATCCTACCACGGAGTAGCCTAGGTCGTCCTAGAGCTTCCACAATAATAGTCATTTTAGATGCAGCAATTCTGAGATGAAGCAGAATTAATAGAAAAGGAAAGAAATTGATGGTCACAGGCCTCACCACCAGTTAGAGGTGGACTGTTCATGAGTCATGGCAGGGCAGGAACTACACTGAAGCTAAGTTTCTGTTGCTTTTGTTTGTTTCTGCACTGAAGCGTTCCTAGATCAACCATTTCCCTTTCAGCGTTTCCTTCCACACATCTATTTATCCTTTTCCTTTTCTGAATCCTATATAACTTTTGCAACCACCAGGGATCCATCTTCTGTCCTGAAATGGTCCAGCTTGCGGGTGCTCATGTTAGGTAGCCTAGGTGTGGTGGGCAGGGTTGGAAAACTGAAGTCAGGAACTGGAGTCCGGGTTGGAGAACTGGAGCCAGCAGCCAAGGTCAGCAGGCAGATTCAAGAATCAGAGGCAGGTTGGTACTAAGAGTCCCAGGTGGGTAGGACCACAGCATAGCAGTCTTTGCCCACACAGTTTGCTGCTATCAGGTTGTTCCCCAGGGCTACAGGAAGTGGGCCCAACCCACACAGGCCTTTATGAGCCCAGACTCCTCTGGGCTCATAAAGGCCTGTGTGGGTTGGGCCCACTTCCTGTAGCCCTGGGGAACAACCTGATTATTTCCAGCTGGGGCCTGGTACAGAGTCCTGTATAGCTGGACCTAGGCTCAGACACAGCCCCACAGCTGTATGTTCCACAGTAGGTGTGTCTACACATGCATTTATGACAGCTTAAACTTACTGCACAGTAAGTTACTGTGCAATAAGTGGGAATAGGCTCACATCTGCATGTGTAGGCATTAAAGTGCATTAACCTGCACTGTATGTGGGCTGACTTGGGTCTAACTTTAGTTCCAAGTCAGTCTACACACACAGTGTTACTGCGCAGTATGGCATCTACATGTGCGTTACTGTGCAGTAATTAATTGGGCATACATTTGATACCTGCATCATGCAGGTATCAGATTTATGCTCAAGTCTACATAAGTCACCATATTTACTGTGCAGTATGGGCATGCACGTGTAGATGTGTGCCCATACTGGCAGTAATTTCAGTTACTGCACAGTAAATGTGCACATATAGATGTGCCTAGTGAGTATAAACCAAATAGCCTTTATGCTCTGTCAGCTGTCTGGTTAAATTAACAGACGGGGGGGAGGGATAAATGCCAGGGTACACAAATCCAAGATTGCCTTGAAAATATAGAACTTCACAAGTGGACCTACAGGGAGTGTGGTGGTGTGGTTTCTCCCTCCTTTGATTCCTGCTCCACCAAAATTTAAAACAAAATTAGCAGCAGCAGCAGCATTTCTATGAGGCAGAGCTGAAGGAGTCAATTGACTGAATGGCTCTCAGTAATCTACCCAATTCCTTCTAATCTTTCTTCATTCCACAGGTGTTAACAACCCTCTCTCCTCTTAAGGGTCTTGATGTTTCAATAATCAAGGTATCCTATCTTCTGCAATTTTGCTGTCTGCTAGCTACTCTTGGTAATTTTTCTCCATTTCACAGCCCTACAGACTATGTTAGCTCTAGATAAGAACATTAACTCAGGTGTGGAAATTACTGTCAGTGAAATGCTGGATGCGCTATCAAACTAGTCAAGCAGTAGCATAACTAGGGTGATGTGACCAGGGCAGCTGCTCTGGGTGCCAACTTGGTGTCCAGGGGGAAAGGGGGCCAGAAAAAATAATCAGCTGCCACTGAAGCTGCTTGATCATGTTGGCAGCATAGATGCAGCCTGAAATTGTTGCTGCCCCCCTGCGTTCTGCTGCCCTCATGTGTTCTAGCTGTTTTATTATGTCTCTGTGCTCAAAAAGGATAGATATTGTTTTACCAATCTGCATATGACATGTACATTTAATTTACATTTAATTCTAATGACTACAGGACTCAGAGACAAAAGAAGCTCTCTCAGTGCCATGGCAAGGCATGGCGAGAAAGGAATTGTGTTGCCCACTGCACAGGGGGGAAGCAGGGAGAAAGAGGGGAATGTTGCCTGCTGGGACTTTCCTCACTTGAACCACAGGTAGTATTCCCGGCCATTTGTAGATGACACGGGGGTTTACTTTGCCCTAACTAGAAGCGGTGGTTTTTTAAAAACACCACTTCAATTTCAGGTGAAGTAAACCCCTGTGTTGTGAAACCCATCAACAACCATTGGAGCCAGTTTGCCCCCTGGCATGTATCCTCTTTGTCTGCCCTCCTTTACCATCTCCTGTGGTTCTGCCCATATGCCAAGGGTCTCTGCTTTGCCTTGGCATGTTTCCCTGGGACAGTAAAGCTGGCTTCCCTATCCCTTCTCCATTTCAGGGCCTGCATAGATAGTGCTCACTGGGCTGCTTGCCAGTTCAAGAAGTCCTTGAAGTCTTTCTATAAGCCCTTGCGGAATTTTGCTTCCACACAGCCTGGCAGTCACTGCTGGAGAGGAGAAGGTCCATGATCGACAGTCTGTCCCTGGTCACCTCCTGCATCTTTCAGTGGTTGGTCATGGTCACACAGGCTTCTTTGAGCAGGTTTTATTTGCTCTGGAATTTGTCTAGGACCTTGTAGAACCACGGCTGATCCATGGTCCACAGTCTCCCACTGGGCAGCATGTATACCCACCACTGTCTCAGCAGATACCCTGCACAATATCTGACTAAGATGGCCATTTTTCTCTCTGCTCCAGTTGCCAGCTTGAAGATCTGGCTTGTGTACTTGGCCCCAAGGAACAGGAGAATATCTGGCACTCCTCTGCCTGCAGTTTACTTGGTCTTGTATAGTGTCTTCCTTGCCACCTTCTCCCATCTGGATTCCCAGAAAGAAACACACAAGGCTCTCTCCCATGAAGTGGTGACACATGTGCCACAGTCCCAACCTCTGGTTTCACTTTGGCCTCTGTCTTTTTCCATGCCTTCCATCCACTCAAAGCAGGGTCAAACTCTACCCCAAGGATCTTGACCCACTCATGGGTCAAGTCCCTGAGTTCACCCAGTGCCAGGAAGGAACTCTTACTTATATTGAACTTGGCCCCCACCACTGATTTGTAGACCTGCATGTATTTCAGGGGGCCACTTCTCAACTGACCACTTCTTGCTGCACACTGAGATCATCCATGTAGGCCAGGATCCTGGTCTCTTCCCCGCTGTCAGTGGGGATTGGGACTCCACTGATCCTGGGGTCCCATCTGATCTGCTGGGCTAGGGATTCCATCACACAGATAAAGAGGTGCAGGGAGAGTGGGCAGCCCTGCTGGACCCCTGACTCTACCATGATTGGGGCACTCAGAAACCCGTTGACCAGTACCTCGCTGCAGGCCTTTTCCAGGTCCAGGTTCGGCATACTGAGATTCTGCCCCCTCTCCCATTGAAACTAGAGCATCTCTCGCAGCTGCATTAGGGCTCCATGGATCTGGTACCCCAGCTCTGCATACAACTGGTTCTCATGGATGATGGATCCTAGGACAGATTTGAATTGCTTGGCCAAGACTTTGGCCAGCAGCTTGTAGTCAAAGTTCAGGATGGTGATAGGATTCCAGTTCTTCAACTCCTCCCTTGAACCCTTCTTGGACAAGAGGGTCATGAGGCCCCAGTCCATCCCAGGCCCCAGGCAGCCCTCCTGTAGTTGCTCTTGAAAGAACTCCACCTGGTCCCAGAAGGCCATGTAGAACTCCTTAGACAGGCCATCCACCCCAGAAGTCTGCTGGAAGTTGCAATATGCATTATACACGCAAAATATTATAACAGCAGTTTCTGCCAGGCCTAAGCAATAGTGAAATCTGCAAGTGACCTACAGGGGGCAGAAAAAATGAACACCGTCTTGTTTCCCTAGCTACTGCTACTCAGTTACCTACTACAAGGAAAGAATTTTGCGATCATTCTGTCATTCAAAAACCAAGGTGCATATTTTGTTCTGGCACATACTGGATGTCAGAATTTTTTGAGAATATTTGAGATTTAGAATTCAGAAAAACTGCATCCCAATTAGTTGTAGATTGGCCTGTGCAGAGCAATACTTGACATAGTTTTCAGCATGATTGACAATATCTTCATAATCCAGAATGACTGTTAGCATTAACTATTACTTACTTTCTGCTGACAACATGCTCAACACCCTGGAGAACCTTTGCCTTGGAGAATTAACAGGCTAAGCAAGTGGGATATAGAACAGGCACGAGACACTGACAAGCCCTGAGGGGAGTTTCCAAAACATTTACGGGACTACAGTAAAAGTTTGGACCTAATGCATCGTGTAATCATGTCATACTATAAGGTAATGTGCAAAGACCTATAAAAAAAAGGGAATGAGGTGACACTAAAAGTTGGTATGGAATCCTCAAGTAGCTCTTTTCCTTTAAATACTGACATCAAACTACTAATCATAAGGGATATTGAAACAGTAGGATTAGACATATGACATATATTTACCTTTTACTACACATTTTGCTTCCTTTTCCTCATGTCTTCCCATCATAATATTTTTTTCCCCATTATTGAACATATAACATGCGCTGGCCTGCAGCCTGGCTAGGTCTTCAACAATAAACGGCACCTTCAGGAACAGACAGGCCTTGAGATGTTTTATGGTCTGTCTCACCCTTGCCATGTTCTCCTGGGTCATTAAAATAACTACACTGCTGAATGTCATCTTTTAACCTGCTGACACTTGTTTGAAGACAATTTAAACATCTGCAAGTTGATCAATTCCTCTCTGGTTCTCTAGACAGCTGTTTGGCAACACATGCTGATTTTCTCCTCTTTATATCATGGCAAGTACTGCCATGGCTTTAGATTTCTCTTTAGACTAACGCTACTGAATCATGGGCTAAGAAGACAGGTACACTTTAGAACAGATAGGCAAGCCTACCTCATCTCCCCTTTCAGTGTCCCAGCTTCAAACACTATTTTGATCATGGGGCTGGATGGGGTGCACCCAGGGGTGCTGAGGGAGTAGGCTGTTGTGATTGTACAGCCACTGGCCATCTTTAAAAACTCACAGTGATCAGGACAGGTCCTGGATGATTGTAAAAGGGTAAACATAGTGCTCATATTTAATAAAGGGAAAAAGAAGAATCCAGGGAACTGCAGACCAGTTAGCCTCACCTCACTCCCTGGAAAAAGCATGGAGCAGACCCTCAAGGAATCTATTTCTAAGTACTCAGACAAGAAGAAGGTGATTAGGAATAGCCAGCATGGATTCATCAGGGGCAAGTCATGCCTGACCAACCTGATTGCCTCCTATGATGAGATGACTGGCTCTGTGGATGCGGAAAGACCAGTGGATGTGGTGTACCTTGATTTAGCAAGGTGGAACTGCTTTTGATTTTAGCAAGGCTTTTGATACTTCTCACACGCAAGCTAAGGAAATACAGGTTGAATGAATGGATTGTAAGGTACATAGAAAACTGACTGGATCATTGGGCTCAGAGGATAGTAATCAATAACTTGGTGGGGTGTGGGGGCCCAATTTGAGGCCCCCATGGTGAGGGGGGCAGGGGCTGGGGTGAGTGGGTCCCTGGGGCTGGGCCAGGTCATGGGATGCTCGGAGCCCGGGCAGCTCATCCGGGCATGAGGAGGGGGCTCCCACCACTGCACACACTCCAGCAGAGACCTGGGAGCCATGTGCCCCCCCGGATCTGTGCATGGGGCGGAGGTGGGCTGCTGCTGCAGGCTGGACTCTGCACCCCAAATGCGGCAGGCACATAGTGTCACGCTGCTCCCAGGGCAGCAGCAGTGGGGGGCATCCCACAACCTGCTCCAGCCCTGGGGCCCCATTCACCCTAGCTCCTGCCCCTGCCTCTGCCCCACTCCCTCCCTCACTACGGGGGCCTCAATCTGGCCCCCCATGCCCTTTCCCCACAACAGACTTACCTGCTGGGGAGGGGTGCATGTGCACATGCATACTCCGCTCCCCCATATTATTTTGTCTACCTCTGCTTATGCCTCTGCAATTACATAGTGGGCACAGGGATACTCCCTCATCAGTAAATTCAGTGACAGTTGGCAACCCTGCCAGTTAGACCCTCAGGTGATGAGAAGGAAATGTAGAAGATGGTGTGTGCTGCCTTCACATGGATGGTACAGCTAACTATAGCATCTCATAGCTTTACCCAACTGTCAGACATTTGTGTTTAAAATGCAAACAAGCTGAAGAAGACATGTGGGTCTCCACAGGCAATAGACCTTGGTGGTAAACAGCCTCCCCTAGAAGAGAGCTTTGGGGCCTGAGGGGAATGAAGGGTCACCTCAAAGTAGCTCCTGCAGTAACTTACATTTACATCAAAGAGTCATAGGGCAGAATTCTATTTCCCCTAGCGTGGATGACCAATGGTGCAGCTCAAAACTAACTCTGAGTTACCTGGCTAAAGTGCAGAAATGATTCTGTTATCCCTTATGGATATGTCAGTGTACCCACTATAGCAATTAGGAAACATCTATACATCTCTCCAGGGTGATTCCATTCCTGTAATGAAGACAACTTATGTACCCAGAGGGGCTATTATAATTGCTCCTACTTTTTAGTTGGGTAATTCTGAGTTAGTCTCAAGCTGCACTTTAGGCATCTACTAGTAGAAATAGAATTTTGCCCATAAAGCACAAAAAGAAGCTGGGACAAGCCCTGCACCCCCCTCTCCCCACCGTAAGCTCTTTATTCCCTAGCCAGTCTCCCTCTTGCTCTATAGATGGCTAACACCAACAGGCCTCTTTTAAAAGAAAATGGCAGTCAGACCAGTATTTTGTAGGGAGCCCTGTAAGGTTGTTTTCAACATGGCCTTAGTCCTCCTCACATAATTTCGTTAAAGGAACACATGCACTGCTTTCAGACATTCAAAAAAAACCCCAAAACCATGCCTTACCAGAAGAAGCAATGGTAATGAAGCAATGTAATTAGATACAGATTATCCTGTTGGTATCTGCACTTTTACTCTCTGAAGTTCTTTATTTTCAGAAGTATTTAGTTGCATGTTACGCACTGTGGCCACATCTACATGTGCGCTTTACTGCAGAGTAGACTAAACCTGGTTCTACAGCCTCTGTAAAGATTGGGCACTTCAGTGAGGCTTTTTGGTGCTTTTAACTAAAGCAGATTCCATCAGCTATTAAATAAAAGCATCAAAAGAGCCCCAATATTTACAGACGTTGCAAAGCTGGGTTGAAGTAAAGCACCATTTCAGGGAGGGGGGGGCGAGGGGAATGGGGACTAAACCTGCAGGCATTCATGGTTTCTAAATCTCAGCTGGACTTGGGTAAGGAGCTAGATGCTTAGCTGTTCTGCCTTGGAAAAACTGAGAAAGTTCTGTATATGCCCAGAAGTCAAACTTGTGCCCACTCAGGGAGCTTTAAGATCAACACAATGGCACCTACAGAATTAGGCGTCTGCAGGGCTAGGCAGCAGCTGAACAGAGGCAGGGTTTGGGACCACTTGGGACTCAGGCACCAAAATTCTGCCTAAGTCCCACTTTAGTTACCTACCTCCCCTTTTAGGGTATAACTGTCAACCACATTGAATATATATACCTCTATACTGAATACTCTTGGGCTCTTCTCAGATTTTTTACCTGTGTTCTTTCATGTTGATATCACTGTAAAGAATAGCTTACATAGAAAACCTGTGACCATTTGTTTAGGTAATATTTATCTGATCATCAGCTCCAGGATCTAATGGATAAGCAGTAGCTGATATCCATGTGGACCCAAAACAGTGCTTTTTCACATCCTACTTTCCACTAAAGTTAAATTTCTACTAGGATGTAGCACAAAAGACTGGCATGGTGACCACTGGCATCGTATGAACAGAGGCAGCTCAGGGATACAGTATTCACTAGTAATCCGCATGACTAGCTATCAAGAAATACAGGCAAACAATATAGTCACAGAGCTTCACATTATATAGAAAGATATCCAAGTCTTCACTAGACTATCTGCCAGACCTGTTCTAATCCTATTTTTTAGGGGTTTTTTGTTGTTTTTTTTAAAGAAAGTCAGTAAACTTTCATTTGAAAGGCTCAGCTGGCAGAAATTAGGCTTTTTTTTTTTTTTGGATTAAACTATCTGCTTGCTGTTTTCTATCAACAAATTTGACATGACACCAGCTTTATTTATGAAATACCTTAATGTGTTTGTTGCCACATAAAGGAACATTGTCATTCAGCTAATGGTAATCAATAAGCAGATATTACTCTGCCACTGGATTCTACCTGAGGGCAGATTTTACCCAAGATAAATGAATGTGACCAAAATGCCTCAGCTGCCAAAGTAGAAAAATATCCCTATAAATTGGTTTTAGTAATATCCAAAGGCAAATCTGCAAAGGGCCTCAGAACAGGACAGCATTTGTTTAACAGAAACACCATACATTTTCCAAGGCAACCCTAGCATATCCCTTCTTAATTGATTGAGCCCCACTGAAAATGAAATCTTCCTTGTGAGGACAGCTCTGTTGTCTTTCAGAAATATGAAAAGGCAAGAGAAGGTTAACAAAGTAATCAGATACAGATTATCCTGTTGGTTTCTGCACTTTTACTCTCTGACGTTCTTTGTTTTCAGAAGTATTTAGTTGCATGTTACACACTGTGGCCACATCTACATATGCACTTTATTGCAGAGTAGACTAAGTAGCTGTGGAGTAAGCGTCACCGTCTACATGTGTGATGCTTTTAGGCTGCAGTAAACTAATTAACATTGGTGTAAGATAGTGCTGTCTGTGGCAGTACTATCTCACACCAGGGTAAATAACTGCAATCAAATGCATGTGTAGATGCTGATCGCCCACATAAACTGCACCTGGTCACCAGCAGGGGCCCAGACTCCTATCTACTGCCTAGCCACAGGACTACACACTTTCAGCACCTTTATGCCCCAGCCAACCCCTTTGCTATCTAATGCCACCATCTGGAGCCCAGGGCAGAGCAGGGCAGGAGCGCCCCTGGTGTAAACTGCTTCACCCTGGCTCAAATTTCTGCTTTCCCAGGCACTCACATAGATGCTGCACCCAGGAGTAGTTTACTCCAGCTCCAACTTCTCTGGAGTTTATTGCTTCAAGTTAATTGCACATGTCGCTACACCATGTATATAAGAAAACCCACTCTGGAAATTATTGCTTGGTCATCCTCTGCTTTTAGCTTCAGGGCACTACTTCCTAATCTTTTCCACATTCTGGTAAGAATTCTAATATAATAAAAGGCTTGTCTGTCTGTCTGTGTGTCTGGCCATAACACTTCTGGCCAATTGCGCATACACCACCGAGAGAATGGGCGGAGATTGGCTGGGCAGCTCAGACTGTGCGGGCCCAAGTTTGCACCACTGCTGGGGAAGTTTGGCAGTGGGAACACGCCCCAGCCATCTAACCAACAAGGCTTCCCCATGCCTCCCTGCCTGAGGGCGAAGGGGGAGATCACAGTGGCGGCACTCCCCAGCCACCCGGCCCAGACGCCCCCCAGAACAGCCGGCAGGGAGGAGGCGGCAGTGGGCAGGAAGGGAAGTGAGGAGGCAGGCAGAGGTGGGCCAGGTGGACCTGGAGTGGCCGGAGGAGGGGGGCAGTGGGGGGAGAGGGGTGGAGCAGGGTTGGACCCAAAGCAGCGGGGGAAGGGGAAGAGTGGGGTTGGATCCGATACAGTGGTGGGGAGGGGGGGAGTGGGTTGGACCCAATGCAGTGAAGGGGGTGGGGGGGAGCAGGGTCAGACCCAAAGTGCTGGGTAGGGGGAGGGGGTAGAGAGGGGCCGGATGAGGAGCAGAGGGGTAGGGGGGGCGCAGGGCCAACCATGAGGCACCATCCCTGTCGGCCTCCCCATCATTCTTGATGGGCAATTTGCTAATTTATACAAGAATGAAGATCTCTGCTTAAGAAGATTTTACCCAAAATCCCCGCTTCATTTCTTATTGCAATACAAAAGAGGATCTGACACTTGGACAAATTTAGCAGCTCCATTTCAGTTCAGAACCTACTATGGCACTGAGTTCTCTCAACAAAGCCATATCAGATGCTGTTGCTGCAATCATTTTTCTGGCCCTCTTTCTGAGCAGGCTATCATCTGCTTTGAGACCTCCCACCAACTCTCCCTTCTTGCATCATATATGAGCCCCAGTCCTTGCTTTTAAAGCACTTTGCAGCTTAGTCTCCCCCTCCAAAATAATTTTATTCATTGTATAAAGCTACTGCATGGCTCTTTTTCAAATCCTTCCCTGAGATGCCTTTTTAATATTGGGCCTGTAGGAAATTGCTAGCTTATTAGTTGTCAAATAGTAGGTAACATTTTTTATATTCTTACTTTCTGCAACTGTACACACACCTGGCTTGGAATTGGTGTTTTCAGCCCTACCTCTTCTCCTCTCCTTCCCACTGTTTATGGGGCCTGTTTACTGTACTTGACCTAAGTTAAATGGAAAACTCTTTGGAGAAAGGACTGTGCCCTACTTTGTGTTTGTGCACATTCTAGCACAGTGAGGTCCTGATCCCGACTAGGGCCTTGTAGCAAGGTAGAGAGGTGGCTTCTCTCCTATGTCCAATCCTCTAGGATGAATTTATAGTGTCTTATGCAGGCACTTATGCTATGCTGTTTACTTAGCTACATATTGCTTACCCCAAATTAAATCCATGCAATCCCTTGGGTGGCAGTGTGACTTTCCCATCTTACCATAGGCAGGGGCCCCAGGTCTACTCTACTCTACTTCACTGGGGACCCAGCTCTACAACCTGAACTGCGGTGAGGGTCACCCAAGTAGGCTAACATCACTTTGAACAATGACCCAGCAAAAATTGTCTAAATGTCCCCATTCCTTATCCCACTATGCTATTTCTAGTCTCCATCTGGAGTCAGAGTTCTCTAACTTCCACAGGCCTTCATTGCAGCCTCTGCTCAGGAAGCTCTTTCTTCCACTTGCCTAGGATCTCCTATTATTTCATCTCCCCAGCCTAGACTGTCATTCCTTTCCTGGCTTGCTGGTTTTATAGCTCCAGGGGGTGGAGCTGAACGTGATCATACCTCTGAGTTTTAAAGACCTTCTACTTGGCCGTAACTCATAGTTCAGTTCCTTTCAACCTGTGTGGCATTCCCAAGTTTTCTTCACAATTTTTTATGCCCTGTCATAATGCAAAGAATAATGAGAGTAATAATAAAGTCATGCCTGTCTTGATGGGTATGAGAGATATTTCCTCATCCTCTCTTTTAAAATATAATCCCACAGTCAGATTTTCACTGCTAAAATAAAGAGAGCAAATTTTACCAAGCTACGTTTTACAGACTCACCAGAAGATTGCTTTAACCCAGGAAGTGGATATAAAATCCTGTAGAATACCTGGGTTCTGCCTGCTGCTGTGAGATAGCTCCTCACAATATCTTCTGTGTGTGTACAAGGTGCCCCAGTCACTTTGTCTTCTTATCTTCATACAGAGCTTTGGTGGGTAATCTTTTCAAAATAGATATTAGTGCTCATAGACAGATTATGGTGAGGGAGTGTAATACCAGCCATATACTGGTTATAGTTTCATTTTCCTTCAGTGTGTGGGGGCACTATTAGAAATGTGTTTTTACCCTCAGGTAATTAAAATGTATGTATGTGCAAGTCCAGAGTCTGTTTAAGCTGCTCCTTTCCTATTACTAGCAACACTAAAGGTGAAATGTTGCAATGATTTGGTGCTGTGCACCTACTGATCAAGCCTAATTAAATCTGAGTATGTCTACATCTGACTTTGCCTGGAGACATGGCTCAGAAACTATATTATTTCCCTCAGCTTGTTCTCTTTTTCCTTGTCAGCCTCTGGCCAAGCATCAGGGCTTTTGTCGCAATCAAGCTTTTCACAGTCATAGAATCATAGAGCATTTATAGACATGCTCTCAGGAGGCAGGGAAGGTGCTTTAACTAGCAAGCTGCGCTAATTAAAAGTGCCCAAGAGTCACACGTATCAGTGTCCTTGCACTGAAAAATGGTGGAGGGGCGCTTTGAACTCAAGCTCATTGGACAAGCTTTAGTTTAAAGTGCCCTACCACCATTTTTCAGTGCAGGGAAGCTGATACATGTGACACTGGAGGTTGCTAGATTGCATTAATTTGTGTGCTCCAGCAGACTTGGTTAATTGAGTCTGCTCCGCTGTGCTGGATTTACAGCATGTCAGAGCAGCCTCACTGCATGTCTATAGGCGTCTATAGAAAATTAAGGTTGGGAGGGACCTCAGGAGATCATCTAGTCCAGGGGCAGGCAATTATTTTGGGTGGAGGACTGCTTACCCAGTTTTGGCAAGCTGTCAAAGGCTGCATGGGTAGCCCCGCCCCTTGACAGGTGCCCTGCCCCTTGACAGGTGCCCCGCCCCCTGGTCACTATCTTGGGATCGATGTCCCAGTGTCTTGGGACCAGTGTCCCAGGGCCAGCACCAGTGGGGCCCAGCGCAGGGTGCAGGCTGACAGGGGTCTGTGGAGCCGGGCTGGGATGCACCAGCAGGAGAAGGGGGAGCTGGCCCGAGCCGGGCCAGCCAGGACCCTACCCCTGCCAGCCATAGAGCCCATGCCAGCCAGGACCCTGTACCCCTGCCGCCATGCTCTGGGCCCTGCTGGCACTGGCCCCGGGACATACCGGTGCGAGCCCTGTGCTCTCACGCCCACTCACTCCCAGTGCCCCCCGAAATCCCGTGGTGTGAATTTGGTGAGGGATGTGGGAGGGGAGTGTGGGTGTCAGTATGCTGGGGTGTGCAATGTGCATGTGGGGGCCCTGGCCTCTTGCCCTTGCCTGCCATTTGCCGGAGCTCTGAGAAGCCCAATCCTTCCTTTGGCAGAGCTCCCCTTTCCCTGCCACCCAGCATGAGCCTCCCAAGCTGCCTGGTGCCTCCTGCTGCAGGCTGCTGCTCATGCTGGAACTCCAAGAAGCCCAATTATTCCTTCTGCAGAGCACCCACCCCACTTTTCCACCCCCCTGCTATTGTGCCTGGCTTGCCTGATTCATACGGGAGCCACCACACTATCTTTCCTCCTAGTGATTTCTAAAATGCTCAGAGGCCTAGAGACATTGTACAAAGATAGAACTGTTTTGCATCTACGCCTTTACCAATGTCTAGGGTTACTCTGCAATTTGCATGATGTAGCTAGAAGAAAAATCTTTTTCTGGGTTGTCCCAGCATTGTGGAGACTGAGCACATCGTTGTTCAGCTACTTTTTTAGTTGTAGTTCTTGGTGATAAAGCAAAACTGGAGATGATTATACCACTGCTGTTTGTTCTGTATGTGCATTCCACCAGGAAAATGCACAAATGCAGTTTGCACACAAATACTCAGATGAATATGTATCACTTTCTAATTTCTGGAATATGAACACATGACACAACAAAGAAATGAATGTAAGTGTTAGAATAAATTAATTATAAATCAGTTATCTTTTTATTTTCCACTCATTTTCACTACATTACTGAACATCATGAGCACTTATACACGTGATGGATCTCTGCTCCAACGCATGCTAATTTGCACGCATCAGTGCAGACTTAATTAATCAAGTCTGCTGCAAATCTGTTGGAGCATGCTAATTAGCATCATATAAATTCAGCGTCCCTGTGTTTCAAAATGGTGGCGGGGGTGCTTTAACTAAAGCTCGTTGAATGAGCTTTAGTCAACGTACCCCCACTGCCATTTTGAAGTGCAGGATGCTGAATACACATGACTCTGCAAGCGCTTTAATTAGAGCAGCTCTCGGAGCTTCTCTAATCAAAGCACCCCACCCTCCACCCCAGAGTATGTGTATAGATGCCCCATGTGCTATAGACAAAAAGTTAGGCATTAACACAGTTAAACTAATAGTGTAGAATATTTTACAGACATTTTGCATATGATGCTATTTGTTCCATAATTTTGCAGGGCCATGGGGGCCCCTGGCTGGGTGTGCAGGTGCTAGGGCTGGGTCTGTGGGGCTGTACTCAAACACAGGGGTTCTCCTGGGCTATTTGTCAGATCTATGTGTACATCATGGGGTGCTTCATGACAGGGTGCAGAGGCACAGCCTGTAGATGCGGGTGACCCGGTCCCAGGGCTTGGGCAGAGGACACAGATGCCTTCCTTCCCTCTCCCCCACCCCTGCCTGTCTGTGAATGAGAGCTGGCTGGAGGCAGGAGGTGGGGCTGGGGAGAGGGGCTTTGTTGGTTGGGCTGTGTGAGAACTTGGGGTGGGGCCCACTGGGTGCTTGGCCAGAGCAGCTCCGAGCAGGCTGAGTGCTAATGCACCTCCCTGCAAGGGGAGGGGTTGTGGCAGGGAGGGGCCTCAAAGGAACTTGGGATGCCAGGGGACAGTGATCTAACTTGAATTGTTAAGGGATCTGATACAGACTTTCAGTGCACCAGTCTAACCTAAATCAATTGAAAAATGCAAGGTTCTCCACTTTGGGAAGAAAAACCTGCAGCATGCTTATAGGCTCGGTAGTGCTATGTTGGCTATCGCTACGAACGAAAGGGACTTGGGGGTCATGATTGACCACAAGATGAACATTAGCCTTCAATGTGATGCTGCTGCTAGTAAAGTGAGCAAAACACTGACTTGCATCCACAGATGCTTCTCAAGCAAATCCCAGGATGTCATTCTCCCCTTGTACTCGGCCTTGGTAAGGCTGCAGCTAAAGTACTGCATCCAGTTTTGGGCTCCACAATTCAAAAAGGATGTGGAGAAGCTTGAGAGAGTCCAGAGAAGAGCCACGCACATGATCAGAGGTCAGGAAAACAGACCTTACGATGAGAAGCTGAGAGCTATGGGACTCTTTAGCCTTGAAAAGCGCAGGCTCAAGGGTGATCTGATGGCTGCCTATAAGTTTATAAGGGGTGCTCACCAGGATCTGGCGGAATGTTTGTTCACCAGAGCGCCCCAAGGGATGACAAAGTCGAATGGTCATAAACTCCACCAAGACCGTTTCAGGCTGGACATAAAAAAGAACTTCTTTACTGTCCGAGCCCCCAAGGTCTAGAATAGCCTGCCACCAGAGGTGGTTCAAGCACCTACTTTGAATGCCTTCAAGACATATGGATGCTTATCTTGCTGGGATCTTATGACCCCTGCTGACTTCCTGACCCTGGAGCAGGGGACTGGACTCAATGATCCTCCAAGGTCCCTTCCAGCCCTAGTGTCTATGAAATCTATGAACTAAGTTTGTATATACATTTATCCAGATCTATCTTAGTCTGGGTTCCACCAATTTTAGACTAGTGTATGTGTACCAGACTTCTGTACAGTTGTGTGTTTAGTTCAATTTCCAAGCATTTAAACCAGTCTATGTGTAACACGTGTACCTGGCCTTAGTGGCAATAGTAACTACAATGGAATGACCTATATCAACCTGACAAACAAAGGTTTTTGCAGCACAGTGCCATGTAAACAGACAGCTGCCATTCTGGATCAGACCACTGATCCACAGAATCTAACATCTTGTATCTAGCAGGAGTCAATATTGGCTGTTTGCTTCAGACTGAGACAAACAAAATCACCATGACACATCTAAACAACTGTGCTGTTATAACAGGAAATTCAATATGGTTACGGCTTCACTGCACTATATGACTTCAGAGCAGTGAAGCCGTAACTGTTGTTTTATAAAACTGGCTGCCCCCCAATACAGCAGCACCGTTAGACAGCCTAGATATCCACTCTATGCTAGCTCAAGAGGCCTCCCTTTTCAGAGATGTCTCAGAATTTCTCTGCCAGATCCTTCAGCTTCAGATGCCATAAGAACTTACAAATTCTATAATAGTGCAGTAGAATCAGAAGTCTCCAATAGATGCCCAAGCTAATAACACAGCAATGCTATTCCATGACTTAAAAATCAGGAGAGCTCTCATGTAACTGGTCTTCCCTGTTTGGTGAATGAAAGTCGAATGTTTCATCCCAAAAGTACATACATTAATACCAAGCTTTCAAAAGGAACACTGAGCATGAAATCTAATGTGTAGAAGCCAGAAAGGATTGAAAGTATACTTTTATTAGGTATGCTTAACAACATACTGGCCGCATCTACACGAGACACTGACTGCACAGGAGCTCATTAATACTGCACAGCAGCATCATGGGGCAGGAAGCATGATGTGACACTACTTCACAGCAGTAACAAGCTACTGCACAGTCAGCATCACAAAAAAAGCCATTTGGTGATGCTCCTGTGAAGTAGTACACTGGTTCAGAATTAATTCATCTGTTTAAATATGGTGGTCAAATGTAACTCTTTGGTCCCATACTGGGATTTTCATGAGAAATTTAGACTTTTTGAACCAAAGTTCAACAAAGATTTCTTGGGGTTTGTTGCAGTCTTTGGTTATAGACAAGATACAGCTCTATTAACCTGAATCAATTTAACAATCCAATTAAGTTTGAGTGGTTCAGTTTGCAAATCTATTTTTAAGAGTAAAGATTACCTAGTTCCGCACAAAGCCACCAGATTTCATTTGCTACAGTTGGGATTTCCTACATGGTTAGAGTGAAATAGGAAAGGTTCTTTCATGAAATACCCCCAGCCAAGGGTGAATCTTGGTGGAGGAGGGGTGCAATGGTGCACTTGCACCCCTTTTTGGTTCCTGCTCCAACCAAAGTTAAAGCCAACTGTCTGGCAGTGGCAGCAGCATTTCTATTCAGGCAGTAGTGAGGGAGTCAGTTGACTTCATAGCTCGTTATAACATGCTTGATTCCTTCTAAACACTTCATTCCTCTAGTGTTAACAACCCTCTTTCCTTTTTAATGGTGTTAATGGTTCCACTACTCAAGCTATCCTTACTTCTGCAATTCAGCTGCCTGTTAACTGATCCTGGTAATATAGCTCCCATTTTATAGTCTTGCAGACTGTTTTTTTAACTCTAGATATAAACATTAATTAACTCATGTGTGGGAATGTTAACTCAGGTGAACATTAGCTCAGGCATGGAAATAACTTTCAGTGAAGCACTGGATACAATATCAGGATGCTCAGCAAAGCTAGATTTTGTTTTATGAAACTGAAAAAGATGTACACTTAACTGTAATGACTATAGGACTAATGAAACATCTCTTGATTATTTTTGCCTGGTTTGTTGTGTTTTTAATATATGATACAGCAACCTAATGCACATTCCAATAAAGAGGGTTTTTTTCTTCAATCTTAAATTGAATAATATAGTTCTAGGTCCCTAGCTTATTAGTGAAGCATCTAGCTTCTTTTTAACTAGAGAAAAATGTGTGTCATGTTATATGTGATGATGCACTACACTATCTGAACCTCATTTTTCAAAATCCTATATCCAACTGTGCCTCCAGCTAACCCCAGTTGGAGGGTGATTCCTTACTTTTGGAAGCCTTAGGGAGGAAACAGTTTGCCCATTTGCTGTGTTAGAGAAGACAGCACCTCACAAACTTTAGCACTCCTGGCAGAGAAAATTATATGGTCTGCTATCTTGTGAACTAACAGGCAAAATTGGCCTTCATATTTTGAGTGCCTGCAAAATAATTTTCCAGGAACTTGATCCCTAAAATGTCTCTGACCCCTTTCTACTGGGGTTGTCAGAAAGAGCATAACAAACATTCATGCCAATAAAATCAAAGAATTTTGTTTTATTTCACCTTCATATTTAATTCACAAATAAGCATGGCTAGACATCCCTCCAATGGCCTTTTGCTTCACTCTCATCCTCCTGTATCTTCCGTTTTTGTGTCCTTTGTATTCTTCACCTTGGTTTTTCCTTGTAATAAACCTATTCACCCACTGTCAGCCACCCTCTTCTCAATGCTCACTTTCTCATTCACCTTATTCATCTCTTCTCCTACAACCATGCTCTTTTACCCATTGGCCCATTGTCCTTACCCACACATTAATTCACCCAGTCTTCCTTTGTCATCCCATTTTACCATATCCTTCATTGACCCATATCTTTCCTCACCCCTTGGCTTACCTAAGAAAGCTTTTTCCTATTCATTCATCCACCTTTCAACTCTGTTCATTCCTCAGCTGCCATGTTGGATAGACACTTGAATGGGATGTCTTAGTCAGAAATGATCCTGCCTTGAGCTGGGAGCTAGACTATATAACTTTGTGAGGTCTCTTCCAGCCCTACTTTCCTTTGATCCTATGTTCCTGCTGCTCTAACCCACATTTTATTAATAAGTTTATGAATAATGAAGGGAAGATGGGGTTCTTCAAGGAATCTATTGAGTGAATGCACAGCATCCAATTATTGCAAAAATAAAATAATACAATTCCACTCTTCTTTGAAGTTCTTTGCACCATGGCAAATGAAAGCAAAATCTAGCCCATTAATTTTACAAGGTTAAAAGCATCTTGGACCAAGACTTGGCCTAACTGACACCCAGTACAATTTCCTCTAAAGTCAGTGAGGTTGCAGCCAGCTTAAGCCATGGTAGTATTTGATATTTCCTTGTTTGAATAAGATTCTAGCATTAAGGCAGTGGCTTTTGTAAATTATATTATTGTGTTTAAAAAGGTCTAAAAGTAATTGTTTTGCTACCTCAGTGGGTAATTTTTGCTCAAATTACTTTGAAAAATGTATTTTTCACCTACGTGCTTTCAGATTGCTAGTTTTGGCTGTGTAATCAATCATGTTATAGGTGTCATCTGAGAAATTGGATGAAAAATGAATTCTTCTGAAAACTGTACTTGAAACTACTTTTTACAGAAGAACATCCACAAAATGATTATTTTCAGAATAAAAATACATCATTAACCACTTTTTACTACTACACACAGTCCCTAAAACAGAACTGTGTGGAAAGATTGAAGTCTACATTTTAATTAATCAATTAGACTTAGTTGCAATAAATGCATCATTGTTGGAGATGAAAATATCCATTAGGTAATAATAATACTTAGCATGTCTCAAAAGCATTATAGTAAAACCGGTGTGACCAAAAATGCTTATAGAAAGGTTTTTAGAAAGTAATATTAAAATATTAATTTCAATTAACTTCTTAATTTACAGATGAGGTGAATAGGAGGGGGCATGAAAAAGATCAATAAAATAATGATATAGGGAAAGTAAATCAGATGTTCACTTTAACATTTGTAAGGATGCAAAAGGCAGCAGCTGGCCAATGAAACTGAAAGGGAATTCACTTAAAGTAATAAAAGCAAATAATTGTCCACAATCTAAAATTAACATGTGGAAAACATTAGCAAAAAATATGAATGAGGCCAAGATGTAAGTAGACTTGCAAAAAAGATCTAGCCATTTCTACAGATTATTAAAATATGCACACTTAACTAAAAGGTACAACTAATATCAGTATATTGGCATGGTTTGATCTTGCGGGCATTTAAAAATCCATCTACATGTTTAGAAAAGCTGGCATTGTTAACCTTGATGCCTAGGGTAAATGATTTCTATGTGAATCTGTTTATTGGCTCCTCCTGGGAAAAAAAATGAAAGGATACACATATATAAACTAAAGCAAACTTGCTTTCCACTCAAAGTAATTATAGCTTGTCTATACAATAGTACGACCTACTCTTCTACTGCTTTTCCCTCTGCATTCATACGGCCTTCCAAGTGAGAGTCTTAGTTTAGATACATGTTGACAATTTATTATTCAAAAACAAAGAATAGATCTAAAAAAGCAATAACAGTTATATTTATTTTCATGAGTTTGCATATTTCTTAAAGAATGGTGAATTTCAGCTATTTCGTGTTATGCAGCCTTTTTCCTCTCAAAGGCTGCATTTCATTTCCCCCTGTACACAGGCATTGCATTTTGCTTTGAAGTTTGGGTTTGAAGGATCTTAAAGAACAAGATAAACAAGGGGGATAGACTCCTGAATCAGTAGCTTGATTTTACAACCAAATAATGTCCAGTAATCAGCAGCAGGTCCCAGACGTTCAGCACTTTAGAAAACCAGACCACTTAGGAGTCAAAGATATTGACTTAGAAGCCTGACTTTAGACTTCCTTCTCAAAAATTTACTGGCCAGAATATCATAGTGAATTTCTGTCATATCCCTGGGTTGGCTTTTACCACATCAGCAGTGAGTCTTCAAGAGAATGGGATGGACCATGTCCTACCACATCCTGCCCACCTATGTCTACTGACAAGCTGCAGAGATGGAAGTTCACTGGAAAGGTTGCCCTGGATTCATGCTAATTCTTGCCTTTGAGCCCTCAGCCTCTGGTGGGTACAAAAGATGAGTGAAGCTCACGACTGAATTTCTAGCTCTAGAGCATGTCAACAGATTCAGGTGCACAGGGAATGCTCAGTCCCATCCTCCACAAAACCAGCTTCAGACACAGACTTGACATCCCCCAGCTTCCCCCGGGCTTTACTGAAACCAAACAAAACATTTACACAAGTTCATTGCAAAACAAATACCAAAACTACCTCTGCCATATGTTCTGGGTTCTGCTTAGCATGGGACTGACCTTTATTTAACAGCTAGGAAGTGCTGAACATTGTCATACAGCTATTCCAGACGAAATGCTCCTAATTTCCCAGAATACACTGGTGCTGATATAACCATTAAAAAAAAATTATAATAGCAATAATCCCCTAGAAATCACCCATTACTGCAGTTAACAAACCAATGCTGTTAATTTAAAACAGCTCATACTAGGGCATTAGCTGCCTTAGGCTTCACATCAAGTTATAAACAAATTTGGGAACCAAAGTGTTGGCGGTGTGTAGGCTGTATAGAACATGGGATCATTAAAAGACTGACTACAGATACAAACAAAGTACAATGAAAGATTTTCCTCAGACATCTCAACAATTCAATCAATTTAATTTTATTTTAATTAAGTATGCTCTGGATTATTATATTGTTTCTTCCTCTATCTCTAGCTGACTTCAGCCCTAAAACATTTCATAGCTTAAAAATATTTTTTGTGTTCCTGCTATACTCCATTTTATTAGTTCCTGATTGTTTTCAGTTTGTATTATTGTCTTGTATATCTGCTACAGCTGCTAGCATTTACTTTCTCTGCACAAGAACTAGTAACAGGTTGAGTGACCATCATACATTTTCAGATGAACCCCTATTATACTTTCTAGATGGAAAAGGACCATTCTCAGATAGAAGCATTTGCTAGTTTGCGCATTAGGCATAATTCAGTATTGCTCAGTAATTTTTTAAGGGGATGCTGGAAGCAGTTTTTCTGTTAAACTGCCTTGTTCACTAGGGTTCTGCGAAATTTTGCCAGCCATTTCATTGTGTTTTAACACTGTTTCGACTAATTTCGAGGTTGAAACAGCGAAACTGGAATGAAACAAAGGTCGTCAAAACAGCCTCGAAAAAAAATGAGGCTAGTCGAAACTTTTTGAAAGTTGAAACGGTTTGACCATAGGCTGGGGATGGGAAGTCAGTCCAGTTGGGCTGACTTCCCATCCCCAGTGCAAGATCCAGCAGGCCTAGCTGCCTTGACTCCCCATCCCCCGCACTAGATCCCCATCCCTGGCACTAGATCACTCAGGGGCGGGAGGCAGCCCAGTTGGGCTACCTCCCCATCCCCCACTCTAGATCATGACATGCGATCTAGTGTGGGGGATGGGAAAGCAGACCAGCTGGGCTGCCTTCCACCCTGGAGTGATCTAGCGCTGGGGATCAGAAGTCAGCCCAGCTGGGCTGACTTCCCATCCCCAGCGAAACATCGAAACAGCATCAAAACAGCCTTTCTGTTTCAATGGAATGGAACAGAACAGCTGTTACGACTCTAAATGAAATTCAGAATGGAACGCTGTTCTGTCGAACCGGTGAAACTGAAGGTGAAATGGAATGATGGCATTTCACACAGCCCTATTGTTCACCTCATATAACGAATGCTTTCATATACAGCTGTTCTAAATATAGTGCACTTTTCTCTGGAAAGGCCAAAATGTTTCCTAGAATGATATAGTGGCTCAGTTTTGATGGAATGATAGAAATGTTCTTTGTTTGTGAGTGAGCAAATATGCACAGCAAGAAATATCTGCCTTTGTGGTAGGAGACCTAATGCAAAGCAGCTAGATTTTTAGGAACCGTAGGTAAACACAATTAAAATCCCCTTCCAATCCAAGACACTGGAAGCAGGAAAAGCTGTTTAGCAGGAAGAGCTGGTAAAGGAATATTAATTACCTTATTACCATCTGTTATTTGTGGAACACTGTCACTCTTGGGCACCTTACGTCAGATAAAAGATTTTTATCTTTATGGTCCCTGCTCAGAAACACCTGAAATATGAATATCAGAGCTGCTGGAGCCAGCAACCCTAGTATGTGATAGGGTATTCATTTTCTGCATGCCTGACCTCTGTCAGGTGACTGTGGCAATAAAATTCAGTATCCCTAATCAGCACTCCCATATGCCAGACATGCATTATGATGTTCCAGGAGTAAACTGAATCCTTGACAAATATGGACCAAATAAAGGGAATTAAAAGCTTGCATGGACTGGTTTGTAAAATGAGATGCTATTGAGCAAATCCACACACCAACTGACTGAATGAAGGGTATGGTCCCTTTAATAAAGCCAGACAAGTTAAGGATTGGCTTAGACCCTAAATATTTAAATAGCATCATCAAATGTGAATGCTACTCCAGAGAATACTTAAGGAGGTCAGAGCTAGATTTTTCAATACAAGCCAAGTCTCATTCAACACAGATAATGCATAGGCTGGCACCTTCAGCTGCCTTTTTCATACTGTGGGCAAAATTCTGCACTGCTGCCTAGATGTCTACATGGCATTTGTTAAGTTTTTAGTCATCTAAATCATGAAAGGACATTCTCCTTTACCCTGTATAATGGCCTAAGATACCCAAGTTCTTAACCTACACAGCTAAGTCTGCCTTAATCTACCTGCCCAGAAGAAATTCAGTAAGGCCCTGAGTCATCTAACTCTAGTCATTCTCTGTTGCAAGTCAATCAGACTGAGGAGGCCCAGAAACCCCCTAAAGAGGAACTGACCCAAACCTTCAAGGAGTGACTTGGACACTACATGGTAGTAAAGCAGACGACAACTTGTCGGGCATGGTATCCCCAGTGAAAGCATGAGAGAACAAAGAACAGAGTCCTAGGTCACGTTATGGGCCCAAATGGCAGTTTTCCAGGTGCACGGCTGCCATTTTTGGCACTGATGCACAGTTTGCTCTACTGTTCCCCATGCCGTGTGGACCCACATTGAGCTCTGGCACATGCCGCTCAGTATGCATGTGGCAATGGAGCATGCACCATAGGTTATGCACTAGCTGGCAGATGCATGGTGCAGTATGCATGTATGCTGGGCAAGGATGAGTCTCATAATTCTACCCAGAAAAACCTCATGGTAGTAAGTGTTAGACACTGGAACTCCCCCCCATGTTGTGTCTGACTGGTTAGGACACTCACTCCTCCAGGAAAAGGGAGACCCTGGTTAAAGGGCCCATTCATCTGTATTTCTATGAGCTCTCAGGACAGCACTCTAACTACCACACCACAGGTTAAATGATGTTCTCCAGCACTCTTTTTTGAGTTGGCCCCCTGGGAATCCAAGAGACCAGGCTAGAGAGTCTGTGGCTCAGTGGGACATTTGCTATGCTGGACGGGGGAGTCCCTGGCTTCCAGCTTACATTCTTGTTTCCAATGAAGCAGAAGCTTTTGCACTGCTCTCCAAGCTCTACAAGACACAGCAATTACTGCTATGGCATCCAGGGGTCTGCCTGGATGTTTTCATTCTCTGCGTAGTCTCTGTACTTGAGCACAGCCCCAAGGAAAAGTGCAACCTCCTGTTGATGACAAACACATGTCTGCAGAAGGACTACCCAGTCATCAGAGGTACTCACCACTTCTGTCTCAGTTGTTCCAATCTAGAGGTGGGAATGAAAACCAGATAGAAATAGTCAGTTAAGTGGAAGTCCAGAGAGTAACATCATCATTGTGCCACACAGCCACATCTTAGCATGGTATCATAATGATTTGCTCTGATGTGGCTTGGTGAAGCTGAACTGCAATGACAGAATACCATGATGGAGCCATCATGACAGTGTTCAGGAACACCCCACTCTATTTTGTTGCTTGTTGTGACTCTCTGGCTTTCCAAAGTGGGGAAGAGGCTTTAGAAAAAAACATTTTACATACAGCTAGCCAACTCCATAGAGGAACAAGCTGAAGCCTTTTTTTAAAAAGGTGTGGCTAACTCATGAAAATTTAGTAAAACTTTCTTTTTAGAGATAGTGCCACTTAATATGATGAGTCATTTTCTGGTCTCTACCCTTCTAGGCACTTGCTTTTTCATGCTATCTCACTAGTTTAATTCTAGCCCGGGGAAGGCCTGCTTTTCAGGGAAAGCAGCAGCCAACAGTTATTAGGCCCATGGTCTTGCCTAAAGAAATTATTTATGCTGGTTTGGCCATGTGAACTGTTAAGCAGATCCTAGAAACAAGCTAACTCTGGCCAAGTAACTGCCTCTAAAGTCAGTGATTTATTTTTTAACCTTCATGTGCCTAAGCAGCAGGTATGTAGCCACATAACTGCAGCTTTTGGCACTTCACACAGTTTGCAATTTCATTTCTCCCAGTGGAAAAAAAATACCACTGTGCCTGTCCCAGCCAGAAGTAAAATAGAGGAGAAGGAGGGAGCCTAAGTTCCTACAAACAGTAAGTAGTGCAGTATCAACCTACAGTCCCACAGTTGGTGATATTCCTCTTAAATCTGGCATAGCACTTCTTAGGTCAGCTTTTAGCTGGGTGCAGGGGAAGAACAAAAAGCATAAGAGGAAGCATCTGTATTCAATCAGCACTGTGTGGGTTTACAGTAGAGATCAGATTCAGCTCCACCATTCACATCAGGATCTAGGCTGCCAACATCCAGAAGCATGACAGTCTTTGAATCCACATGTTTGAGTTGGGACTATCTCTGGTCCTCAGTTAAAGCAGAGTTCCATAATTTTTGGATTCCCTTTCCTTTTTGTCACTAATCCAAGATAGAAAGAGAAATATAAAAAATAATCACTATGAAAATTTACTAAAAATCAAGGCAGGGGACTGATAAGAAACTGCTGCCAAGGGAGGTGGTCTGTTATGCCAGACCACTACTGAACTCACTGAAGGAACTCCTGCCAGGCCCCCTATACACTGCAATGACTGCAGTGCGGACATCCCCTAAATTAATTTAAGATAATACACATGTGCTGCATCCTACTGTTACCTCAGCAACCTTCTAATTAGGCTAAAATGCGAGGGCTGTTGCCATCAGTAACCCTCTTTGAAAATACAGTAGCTGTTCCATCTCAGCCTTATAAGAGGACATGTATTTCCAAGGACAAATGTGGTATCTGATAGGCTTGTGCGAGTAGGCAGCTATTTGATGCAGCTTTGGATCCGGCTGCTTCAGATGCCAGGGATCCAATCTGGACCTCCAGATCGGTTTCCTGCTTCGATCCAGCCAAAGTGACTCTGAAGTTTCGGAGCCGCCTCAGAGATCTGGCCATAGGGTATAATGGGGAATCAATGAAATATCTAAAACTTTCTTTTTTGTCTGATTTGCATGAAACTTGCAGGGGTGGTAGCCTCTACTGAGAGCATGATGCTTCTTTCAAGAAGATGGGTGCAGGGTATTGGGGGGAACTGCACCTCAAGCTGCTGACTGGCAAAACTCATGACATAGATGACCCTGTGTGTGTTAAGGTGCAGTAGGCTGAAAACTGCAGTGATGGTGGCCCCTGCTGAGGCCACAAAGCCTGCCAAGTTTCAAGGAGATAAGTGCAGGGGTTTGGGGGAAACTGCACCTCAAGCTGTGGACAAGCAAAACTCGTGACATGGGTGACACTGTGTGTGTTAAGGCGCAGCAGGATGAAAGCTGCAGGAATGGTAGCCCCTGCTGTGGCCATGAAGCCTGCCAGCTGTCAAGGAGATGGGTGCAGGAGGGGTTCTGGGGCCCTGCACCTCTAGCTGCTGACAGGCAAAACTCGTAACATGAGTGCTTGTGCAACTGTGTCTGTCTTGGGGCATTGGGGGTGGTGGGGGGGGGGGGGGGGACACTACTGAAGACCTGGCTGCTAAGCTGCTGTGTTACCATTTACCAATTAATCATGATTCACTCAGGGACCAGCTACTACACAGTACCTAGCTACTGTGTAACAAGTTATCACAGGGGCACAGAAGGGAATTGGTGAGTATTTATTCACCAAGGCGCCCCCAGGGGTTACAAGAAATAATGGCCACAAGCTAGCAGAGAGCAGATTTAGATTGGACATTAGGAAGAACTTCTTCACAGTTCGAGTGGCCAGGGTCTGGAACGGGCTCCCAAGGGAGGTGGTGCTCTCCCCTACCCTGGGGGTCTTCAAGAGGAGGTTAGACGAGTATCTAGCTGGGGTCATCTAGACCCAGCACTCTTTCCTGCTTATGCAGGGGGTCGGACTCGATGATCTATTGAGGTCCCTTCCGACCCTAACATCTATGAATCTATGAATCTATGAATAAGTTAACAAGCAAGGATTAACACCTACAAAACCACAGACTAAGGAGAAGAAATAATCAATTCAATCAACTACCCCAAAACAGACAGAGTCAGTTGCACAAGTACCCATGTCACGAGTTTTGTCTGTCAGCAGATAGGGGTTCAGAGCCCCAGAACCCCCCTACACCGATCTCCTTGACAGCTGGCAGGCTTTGTGGCCTCAGCAACGGCTAGCAGGCCTGCAGCTTTCACCTTGCTGTGCCTGAACACACACAGTATCACCCATATCATGAGTTTTGCCTGTCAGCAGCCAGAGGTGCAGGGCCCCAGAAGCCAGACTCCCCTTGCAACTGTCTCCTTGACAGCTGGTAGGCATTGTGGCCTCAGCAGGGGCCACCACCCCTGCAGTTTTCAGCCCTCTGTGCCTTAACACACACAGGGTCATCTATGTCATGAGTTTTGCCTGTCAGCAGCTTGAGGTGCAGTTCCCTCCAAACCCCTGCACCAATCATCTTGAAACTTGGCAGGTTTTGTGGCCTCACCAGGGGCTACCATCCCTGCAGTTTTCACCCTCCTGTGGTGTAACACATACACGGGACATGCGTTTTGCTTTCAAGAATTTGGGGTGCAGTTTACCCAGAACCCTCTACCGATCTTCTTGAAACTTGGCAATCTTCATGCTCTCAGCAGAGGCTACCACTCCTGCAAGTTTCATCTAAATCAGACAAAAAACAACAAAGTTATAGATATTTCATTGATTCCCATTATACCCTATGGCTGAATCTCCAAAGTGATTCCAAAGCTTTTCCGAAGCAGTTCAGAAGCTCCGAACCACTTCAGAAAGCCTAACGAAGCCAGCACTTTGATCTGGACATGCTGCTTCAGATGCTGAAGCATCCGAAGCTTCTCCAGATCCAAAGCATAGTACAAAGCCTTGCACAGCCCTAGTACCTGAACCTTGTAGAATATGTTGTGAGCGTCTTTTGAAAGGCTTCTCAATACAGGTCCTGATGCAGACATGAAAAAATAATTAAAGACTGATAAATTATTAAGAAAGGTAAAAAAGGAGTACCACCCTTAGCCCAGAAGTACTTGCTTCAGGATATGATATTCAGAGCATCACATAAGTGCACTGCCTTTCAGAAGGGCTATGCCCAGACTTTTAACTTGAAATAAATACCTGCCTTTATCTGGTAATGAGTTTTCAACAGACAGAAACAAAATTTTTTGTTCAGCTATTCTGATCTCCTTCCCTTTCTTTTATCTCCTTTTCAATCAAGGAACATGTAAATACAAATATAATAAAAAATATTCTTAAAGGTCTTGCCATATATGTTGACTCTTCTTTCACTCATGCCCTCCTTCTTTCATTCTGTCTACCACTTTCCATCACCAGTTTTCCCCTCCTTTCATTCTGTCCCTAACATTTTCTTCTGCTTTCTTCCTCTAAGACTCTCCTTCATTTCTTTCTTTCAGAACCAGTGTACCCAACTCTTTTTCATTTTTGCTTGGGTTTGTGGGACTTTCTGAATACAAAGCAGTGTTGATTATGTCCTGTATGCACAGGCTGTTTTACTTTTCCACTTTTTTTTTTTAGCACAAAAGTCATTTTTTCCAATGTCTCTCCCTTTGATTTGCAATAAGACCTTGTCATCTGCCTCTCATATTTCAGGAAGGTGGTGCCTTGTATACTCTACTGGAGAGACAGAGATCCTCATAGTTTTCTGCTCTTACTCAGTCTGGGTGAACCTATTCATCCTGATCAGTCCTAGGTGGTTAGCCTGGAATTTGCTGCTCTCGCTGCTCAGAGCAGAATGGTCTGTACACGTTTTGGATGAAGCCCCTGTGATTACCAGGTGGTAGAGCATCAGCAGTCTGTTTTGAACCTGCAGAAGGTTTGTGCATGCCTGTTTTCCTGAGAAGGAGGAAAGGGATTCCCTCTTCCCATTGCTGGTTCTCTCTCCTTTATGGATGGATTGTGTGCTATCAAGATGCTGTCTGGAACTGACTAGTAAATGTTCCTTTCCTAGTTCAGTGGGACTATGAGCAAAAGGCAGTTTTCTGGTGTCTTTGTATACTGTGGCTTCATAACATCTTTTCTCATCTTGTGGACCCCTCCTAGAGAATGCATTTGTCCTGGAGTTACTTCATGCCCAGGCTGGAGGATACCCCATAAGCAAAGTGCAGTGGTAAGTGGCAGTGACGTGTCCTACATGGCCCTGTACCAGTCACTTTGTGAGCCATATTGCTGTACCTGCACAGCGCTCTTGTTGCTCAGCCTCATATAGAGGGTTTTGTTAATTTCTTCCATTGTCCTCCTCTGTCTCCTCTCCTTTAATTGTATGTGGTAGTAGCTTTTCAGCAGCTTGGGACTGGCCTTCTCCAGGTGTCTGTTTCTTCTCAGGCTGTGATACAGTGCCAGCAGATGGCCTGCTGCCAAACCAAAGAATTTGTTAATGTTTTTGAAATCTCACCAGGACAAAATAGTTGTGCTGGATGGGGGATGTGTACAGGGATTGTTCTGCTTACAGACTGTGGCTAGACATGTTTAAACTTTTAATCTGGCTGCTATTTTGTTGACCTGGTATGTTGATAATGTTTTGGGTGAACTTGGTGATACTAACACTTTCATAATTCATATGCGATATTTGCCTGTCATGGATTAATTTTTATTTATTTCTTTATGTGGGTATGCTGCAATGCATAATGTTTAATACTTGTATAACACTGATTGTACATAATGTTGTAAAGAACAAAGGAGGTTTTCAGGTGTTCCCATCTCTTTCCCCATTTTCTCCTCAATCCTATCTCTCCCTCTCTCTTCTATATCTCTTCCTTCCTCATTGTCCTTCATCTTATTCTTTCTTCCCTACATTCTCTAACTTTACTAGTTCTCTCTCACTTTTTTCACTCTCTCAATTTCTAAATTCCCCTTTGACTCTCCCTATTCCTGAAGAAGGGTGTTTGTGCCCAAAAGCTTGCAAAGAACATTTTTCCAACTATTTAGTTGGTCTAATAAAAGATATCACATTTACCCAAAGAACCCTATCTGCCTATGTCCTTAGACCAACATGGCTACAACCAACACCCCCGTAACTTCCCCTTTAGTTTTTAACTACTGTCTAACCTTTCCAAAGCTGTAGCAGGCTCCAAATCTTTTTATCCGCTATAAATACTCCAGAGGTGATCTTTTCATAATCAGAAGTATTAAAATCAGCCCATCACCACCATCACAATCCCTACCCCTGTCATCTAGTAACTTCTGGCATTTTCTTACCCTGACAGCCTGGGAACAACACAACCACAGTGAACTTTCTTGCGCTTTGCTACTCTGGGTCAGTGGCTACTCTGGGTCATACCAGAGTCCTGGATGGCTCCTTTGTACTGCTCACCTAATGTGAAGTAGAGATTTTTTGGCTAGAGCCAGCCAACTCAGAATATGTAAGAAGTTATCAAGGGATATGAGGTCAGCAAATATAGGCCCTGTGAGCACATCTACGGATGCATTAAACTGGGCCCCCACGTGCATCTGAACATGCGCCCCTGAGGAGTAAATTTGCTCCCAGCCGAAGCAATTCAGTTTAGGGCTATTCTTGCCCTGCTCTGCCCCCTGCAGCCAGGAGGAGGTCCAGGCTCCCCTAGGTGCCAGCCCCGGGCTGGGAGCAGGCACGGGGGCTGGTTTCAATCTCTTCAGTGGAGGGGACAGCTGTCCTGGCTGCTGGACAGCTGCCTTCCAGCCATGTGGAGATCGGCACTCGTCCTGATCTCCACGTGGCTGAAAGGCAGCTGCCCACTGAGCTGGGACAGCTCTCCCAGCCATATGGAGATCAGAACAGATCCCTATCTCCATGTGGCTGGGAGGCAGCTGCTCGGCAGTTGGGACAGCTCGCCTAGCCACATGAAGATCAGTACAGGTCCTGATCTCCATGTGGCTGGAAGGTAGCCTTCTGCTGAGCCAAGACAACTCTCCCTGCCCCTTGTGGCCCCCCTGCTGCCTAGGCTGGCCAGGAGCAATTTGTTGCCAGTCAGTGTCTACATGTGTTCTTTAGTGCATTATTTTAATGCACCAATTTCTCATACCTGTATCTATAGGCAGTAGAAAACAGCATATTAAACTAATCCAGTGCACAGTAATTACTGAGCATATATAGATGGTGATACTTCACTGCACATTAGGTTAGTCTAATGTTCAGTAATATGTCTCATGTAGAAGCACCTTATGTTACCCTTCCCACTGCAGGGAGGGACAGGGTGATGCTCCTCTTTGCTACGTTGGTGTCCTCTTGAAGTACCAATGACATAAATAAAGGGTGTGAAACATATGGCCTGTGGGCTGGATCCAGCCCTTGGAGCTCCTCCATCCAGCCCCCCCCCCCCCCCGGGCTACTAGTGGGCTACTGGAAGTTGGGAATATGGGAGCAATGCAATGGGATTATGGCACCAATGCAATGCTGTAGCTGGCAATGCAAATAAAACTGTGGCTTGCATTTATCGATGCATCTCAAGCAAGACCCATGTCACCCTCCCACTTTACTTGGCCTTGGTGAGGCCATAGCTGGAGTACTGCATCCAATTCTGGGCTCCACACTTTAGAAATGATGAAGAGAAGCTTGAGAGAGTCCAAAGGAGAGCCACATATGTGATTAGAGGTCAAGAGAACAGGCCTTATGAAGAGAAGCTGAGAGGCATGGGAGTCTTCAGCCTGGAGAAGCAAAGGCTCAGGGGTGATTTTTGCGGCAGTCTGTGGAGAAAGCATGCCCCAGTATGCCTCACTGCCATAAGCAGACAGCCCAAACCCCCCTGTGTTACCTGCCTGCCCAACCAGCTGGGCTATAAAAATTCCAAAGGGAGCGGGCTTAATCCTCTATTGTCTCAGGTTCCTGCCTCTGCAGGTTATGTGACTAGTTATCTCATCTGGTCAGGCTGATGTCATTTGGAAGCACCAGTCAGCAGTCAATGGGGCTGCTTCTGCTGGGAACTTAGTGATGAGGTCACGATAGGTGTATAAGAGTCTGGCCATGAGGAAGGGGGCCTGACATGTTTTGGGACACAGCAAACAAACCACGCAGCCTGCAGAGAAACAGCTTGGTTAGACTCTGGATGTAAATGTGAGTAACTAACCTGGATTTCAGCTAGTAATTTAGGATGAAGTGATCTAGAAGCGTATCACAAGGCTACCAAGTCACTTCTGTTTGCCTAAGGTTTTTCTTTTGATACTTCTCTGACCTGTACCCCTCCTCATGCCTACCTTCTCCAATCAATAAAGTTATCCATTATAGCATACCTTGCTGTACTTGCTTGAGATGGATTTGGTAAGCCTTTTAGCTCCCTGACTGAGGCTACTGTTAATGCTTCAGGCTATAAGACATACAAAGAACTAGAATTCTTGGTTCCAAAATGATACCTTTTATTAGACCAGCTAGAAAATGGCAAGAAAATTGTAGGTAGGGAGGCAAAAAAAAACGTCCTTGTTGTTCTGCAATGAAGTTTAAAATCCAAAATTGGCTGAAATTCGGCATCTTCCATGCTTCAGGGGTGTACTTGGTAGCCGTGTTGGTCTGAGACAAAAAGACATACAAACAACTAGAACTCTGGTTCCAAAATACCTTTTATTAGACCAACTGGAAAATGGCAAGAAAAGTGTAGAAGGTACAAGGTGGTTAAAAAGTCCCCATAGTCCTCTATGGGGACTTTTTTACCATCTTGTACCATCTACACTTTTCCCAGAGCCTGACAAAGGGACTTTGATTCCTGAAAGCTTGCAGAAAAGGACAATTGTCTTGCCATTTTCCAGTTGGTCTAATAAAAGGTATCATTTTGGAACCAAGATTTCTGGTTTTTTGTCAGGCTATAAGAAGCACCCGAATACATCCTGCTGGGGGCAAAGCACCCCCAAGGTCTACAAGGTCTGTGTACTCTGGGTGACACAGAGCTCTAACAAAGACCAAACCCTGGGTAGTGGCAGCAGTTACCCCAGGCTTGCAGATGTGCTCCAGGAAGGGGGTTGGCTGGACGTAGGCACCCCAGGGGAGACACCTGAAGCATGGCTTTGGTCGGGCACAGTGAGGCAGGTGGCTCAGAGCAGGAGCACCCCCTCCTGGCCCACCACACAGCCTATAAGTATATAAGGGGTGTGCATCAGGAACTGAGAGAACATCTTTTCACCAGGGCACCCCAAGGGAAGACAAGATCTAATGGTCACAAACCATTGGAAGACCATTTTAGACTGGACATAAGGAAAAACTTCTTTACTGCCCAAGTCTCCAGGGTCTGGAATAGACTCCCACTCTGGATACTTTTAAGAAATGTTTGGATGCTTATCTTGCTGGGGTGATCTGACCCCTGCTGACTTCCTGCCCCTTGGGCAGAGGGCTGGACCCGATGATCTCACAACGTCCCTTCCAGCCCTAATGGCTATGAAATCTATAAGCAGAGGAATGTGACCTGCCACAGAATTCAGGGCTGCTGGGTCCCACAGACATCACCCTTGGTGACAGAAGTGGAGCTCAGCAGGTGCAACTTTCTCATGAAATCATGGGGCCTCTATGCAACCAACCAATGTGTCTATCAGGAGAGGCAAACCATGGATCATCTCCCTGCAGCACTACAATGCACCCCACAAGATCTGGCAACATGAACACCAGAAGCCAGTGGCCTGTGCAGAATATTGGAAATAGACCATATAGAAAGGCTGGACTGGAGACATGACGAAGCAGAAGACTATGAGATTCCTTAACCCTTGGGCAATACAAAGAAAGGGCTCTCTCCATTTATGGCTTCTCTTGTTCAGACACCCTTGAAAAGCTGCTGGGGGATCTGGTGAGCTCTTTAGACATGTGTTAGGGCCCAACACCTGTTCTGAACTGTATCTGCTCTCCTAAATCCCAGCATTATAAGTCAAAGACAGAGAGGAAGTAACTAGATTTGAATAGTGATTTTGCACCCAGAAACAGCCACCAACCTGCCTCAAAAAGATTTATTACTACTAGTACTTCCACTACTACTCTTTCTGCCAGTTTTACAGTCTTTTGCAGCTCAGCTGTCTTTGAGCATTCTTGCTTCAATGGCAATGGTAGATTAAACCAGGTTCAATGACTAGAAAAGACCTTCTCTAGAGAGCTAGTGAGCATCAACCAAACCAATTCCCCCTCTCCATTCCCCTTCACAGAACACATTTTAGGAGCTTTTACTGTGTCAGGCATCTGTGAAGCAGCTTCCTATTTCACTGAGGTTTCTCTTTGTGACTCTTTCCACTTTTGCGTAACCAAATTACATGTCCATATAAATAACCACTGTTAGAAATTCATCACTGTCACTTTTTTATCATAAAATGCAGAAAAGCATCAGGGGAAAAAATAACATTGATGTTGTTCTCTTGGCCTCATACTGAGTTTTAACATTTTCAAGGCCAAATCCTTTATAGCAGTGTCTTTAATTAAATATTCTCCATCTTTTGATGAAAATATATATTGATATTTACATACACACACATATAGGATACATATGGCAGGTTAGATCAAAGCTGTTGCTTTTAAAAAAAAAAATTAAAAGAGGTCTTCTTTGCAATTAGCAAATGCAACCAGAATATCCCTGCTACTAAAAGAATGACTTTTCCTTATAATCTGGTAAGGACAGCAATAGATTTGTGCATTGTCTTGTGGGTCTTTTGAGGAGGAACTCTGCTTGTAGTCATGCAACTACCAAAACAGTAGCAGCTTTGCAGAGCCTTCATGATCGTTTCATTCATAGAATTTATGGCTAGGGACTTTTCTAAACTCCTGCTTGGGTTCCACAGAGACCACAGTTCACATAGATCACCACATAACTTTGTCTATCAAAACACACTTTCACTGTAATTATAGAGCCTCTAGATCTCTATTATAATATAATTATATGCAAAACCAGATAATGTAACAATAATTCTGAGATTTTAATCATTCAGAAGCCAGGAAATTTGGAATTGAATTCTCAAAGCAGCCTTAATTCTTCTGCCTTTCACATCCATTATCGAATTGCAATTCTGATTACAGGTTCTCAGAGGAGGATGGCCAGTAAGTAGTGTGTGAGTGTGCTCTCTCTTGGCTGCTCTGGGTTGATGTGTATTTACAAATGGCAGCTGGGGCATATAAAAGGTTCTGTTCCCTGTAACAGAGTAGTCTTGTCTCTCTCTTTAGCTGAAGGCACAGGATGCTGTATTTTCAAATGAGCTGACTTAGACTTACGAGTGGTAGTGATAGGCCCAGGGAATGATGCATGATAAGGCATTTACATTTGCACAGAATATAGAAATACGATTGAGGAGGCCACTGCAGAGACACAGGTATTCTATTTGTACCCATAAGCAATACTTTTTCCAATCCTGACTGAGGCCTAGGAACAGAATTCCATAAAGTCCTAGCCTCAGGCATTGTGGCATTGATCTCTCTTATAAAACTTAGAAAGCGATAGTTTAGAAGGGGAAGTCAAAAGAGGAGAGAGGTGAATCATTGAGTCAAACATCCACGAGCACGTGGAAGGTAAGAGGGGTAGATGAACTCAAAGCTTGCTTGTGAAAAGTAAAGGTTTTTTTTCCCATTCCTGGGAGCAAAAGATAGGACGTGGGATCTTCATCTCTCTTTGACAGTGTGGACAGTAACAATGGGCTACGTTTTACTTCAATTCATTGGCATACCACAGTTAATAGAAGGGAACATATGTTCAAATCCCTATTGAAAGAAAATCTACTTGTCTCATACTACCTCCCAAAAGACATGCCCACTGCCCAAATCTGCCCCACAGTTCTCTGTAACTGAAACCTCTGGCTGAAGCAAAACCCTTGAGGACACTGAGTGTTGCATGTCAGAAACGGAGTCTGGCCCAGGCATACCTGCATGTGAAGGACTGTGCTAATGACAGTCTGGAAGTGTTGCTGATTATCTCTTCACTCCCTGGAGCATTGAATTTACTCCCATATATTAAAATAAAAGCAAATTAAATGCAACAATGGGTGAAGGTGCCCAGATAGTAGATCCCATGTGCTGATTGTTTGCAGACCCATATTAAAGTAAATTTTATGGAAGTTATTATAATTAATCTTTCAACATGGTGGCATGGGAAAAGATGTAGTATAACTGTGGTCTGATCAAAATAATCAGATGCAATTGTTATTCCTCAGGGTGATAGCATTTTATTCTCCACGTGGCAGCCAAGAGATGATGGATAACAAGCTGTAAATGTACTCATTTGTTGGCTCTGTTCCCACAGTACCTTAAACCATCCATAACCTAATTTGCACATCTTGTCATCAATCATTAACAAAGATTTACCATGCCACAGATGAATTGCCTGAGATTCTGATTTCACTGGTTAGGTAAGGGAGAAATTATTATTTTTTATTAAGAGGGAACAGAAAATCCATAAGACCCAAACCACCTGGCCATGGGCAGTAATGGCTCAGGACTGGTGTCATGTGCTCTTTAATTAGGAAGTTCACAGCTTGCAGCAATCAGAATACATCACTGCAGGTGTCTCAGAAGTTAGATGATACATTTAATGTATCATGCTACCAATACCTGTTTCCATTTATGGTCAGTTTCTAGGAAGGTATGAGAAACTAACTGCATGTTAATTGCTAAAATAAAACCAAATTTAGGCCTGAATAGGGAAGTGAAATGTACGCATATAGACCCCCATGTAGTAGTACATGCATGTAATATCTCATTGATATCAGTAACTGAAGTCAGAGGAAGGCAAATGGACAAAGAGGTTCAGAGACTCTTGCAAGTAATCGTCCATGTGTATACAAAATGCAAAGGTATCAGAGATAAAATGTAACGAGAATGGAGGAGAAGGTGGATGATCAGAGAGACAAAAGTGCTGACTGGTGAAACTGGCATGAATTCCTAGAGTCATATGTAATTAGGACTGGAGTGTTTAGACTCTAACATCTGCTCTTTTAGGGTACAGCATGAAATATAGAAAAGAAGACTGAAAAGTGTAAAGGGAGTGACAGGATTAATTTTTGGCTACTGTCATACTGGCTTATTAACATTCAGTTGTATGATTTGCCCCTCATTTAGTGTTTTTGAGGGGATTCTGGTGTTATTATACTGATAACACTAATGTTTTCACTGCAACTTCATCCAGTTCTCCATTATATAATCAGACCAGCAGGATTCAGCATTCCAGTCCTTACAAGTTATATTTAAATCTTCTACTCTGTACAGCAAAGGTGCAAGAATATTCTGAGGGCTTGTCACTATGATCCTTTGATGCTTCCATGACCAAAGATACTTCTCAGTTTAAAAAACAACCCCCACCCCCAACCTGTATTTTGGGAGGGCAGGAGACATGGTTTAACTACCAGTACTGAAAACTCAACCTGTGCTCTGAAACAATAGGGGTTCCCTTTTTACTTGGCTCTCATCATCCACAACACAGAGTTTCTGCAGGTCTACTTAAGCAGTCCTGCAATCTACAGGTGTGATAATGTGGGAAAAAGCAACCAACTTGTTTGAGGCACAAGATAGAGGCCCCAATTCTGCAAATATTCCCTCACACACTTAGGGCCTTGTTTGCTTGCTAAGCTTTTGTAAATCTTTAACTTTACCTTTCCCACATGTTAAATGCTTTTAAGATGGGAGTGCCCACACATCATAGCAGGAGAAGATGAGCTAAATAGGCTCTGTCTCAGAGTTATGCCTTTTTGGGAAAGAAATATCTCCATCTCATGCTATGCAGCTTGTGCTATGGTAATGTCAGTCTGCTCCAAAGGGCAAATACAAGCAATTTACAGTCCTCTGGCATCCTAGGATGTACCGTTCCCAGCACCCTCCCCCCTTCCAGACATAGGTGCTCTATCATCCTGGACTCTACTGCCCTAAACGGGTGTGGAGCCAGGGAGCTGGGCAGCTGGAAAGAGAGCTGATGAGCCAGGCAGCAGCAGGGGAGCAAGGGAGCAATGGGATCACTGACAGCTGTGGATGAGCTGTGGAAGAGCTGGCCAGTGCAGGAGAGCCAGGAGGAATTGCAAGAGAGCCAGAGAGTCACAGGAGAGCTGACAGCTCCAGAAGGGAGAGCTGCAGGGCAGCCAAAGTAAAGCTGGCAGGTGCAGGGGAGCTGTGAGAGCGTGGGAGAGCCAGGCAGCCAAGGGGCAGACTTGGCAACTCCTAGCCACACCCTGCTCACCAGGCCTCAAGTGGCAAGTCAGAGCTGTGCACATCAGAGAAGTCATTAACCTGTAGCATGTGACTGCTCACAGTACACACGTCTACACGAGATGCTAAATGTGCAGTAGACTAATCCTATGTGCTACTGCGCTATTGTGCAGTAGAATTGGCTCCTGCACATTAGCATCACTAAAGACATGTGCCAGCACTACTGTGCAGTAGCACTGGTTACTGCACATTTAGTTAGTACCTGTTATTGCAGGTACTAAACTTAATGCACAGTACCTATGGCGCATTAATGAACATGTAGACATGCCCACTGTTCTAACTTTGAAACCATGTAACATATCATAGAGTTAGTTCATGTGAATGGTAACATCTGATGACGCCTTTAGATTGAAGTTAGGCAGAAGCCAGGGCAGAATGGCACCATATAGACTAACTCATCCAGAAAGACATAAGCTTGTACCACTTCTGTAGGCTGTAATGGAGGGCAGTCTTATTTATCTGAATAAAAATAGTTATTTTATTTACCACTCATCCTGGGTGTTCTTGAGGGCTGGAAATACTGGTTTTGTAATATAATAATAATATGTATGAAATAAATACAAGCATAATTCAAGCATTATATATAGATATATATAAAATGCTTTTATTTATTATATATTACAATATAGACAGAGACAAATGTTACTACTATTACCAGTCCACAAAGACAGCCAGAATGAATTATGATGAGTAAAATATATACAAACACAACACACACACATACACACATATAGTAGCATCTGTGGGACAGTATACGAGCTGACATTTTCTGAGGGGTGCCTTAAGTGTAAAACTGTTGAGGATCACTGCCCTAGTCAAAGAACAACTGAAGTACTACTCTAACAAAGGCAAAGTTGCTCCTAGGGACCTCCACAGTAGCATAATGCTTTGTGAAGGTATGACAACAGAGAGGATCTGCTTTTTCTCAACTGAAACGGTTTAGTCATGCTTTGAGGAGAGGGATAGACTAGATGACCTTGTGAGATCCATTCTACCCCACTTTTCTATGATCCTATATATATAGGCTCATATAGGAAATGTGCCATTTATATATATATATAATGCTTGTATTTATTATTTAAACTTTTACTTGATGCTTTTACTGTTTCCTTCCTGTTAAAATCTTAGAAATAAGAGACTGACTTGTGTCATTTATTAAATAAGTATAGGGGCATTTATGCCACTAAGCTTATGTGTACATATAGAAGTGTTATCTGTACTAGGTCTATTACAAAATTGCATACTTTCTGTACATAGTGCCTCACCAAAATAAGCAGCATCCTCAAGTACAGCAGAATCCATTTCTGAGGGAACCATTTTTGGTACAATACCCATATATATTAGCTTTCTGTTTCTTTCATGTGCAAGATGTAATTGCATTTGCTCATTGTCATGTGAGCAATAACAGATATAGGTATCTAATAACCAAACAACCACCTGAGTTCAGAACCTGTCAGCGCTCCAAACGATTGTGCAACAAATATATGCATGAACTAAACCACAACTGCAAGTGAACAGACATCCTATTAAAGTTAGTGAGAGCTATGGACATACATTCAAGTGTAAGCCATGTCCCAAAGCTCAGGACAGGTAGCAAATATATACTGTCTTTCGCCTCTTCCTTATACTACTCCGCCTGGCTGAGTTTGGGCCTATTTGGGCCTCCTCAGAATGAAACTAGCAGGTACTAAGTTTAAAACTAACAACAGGAAGGGGGTTTTTTTGCACACAGCATGTAATTAAAGTGTGGAACTCATTGCCACCAGATGTTGGGGAAGCTGACAGTTTAGCCAGATTCAAAAAGGGTTTGGACACATTCTTGGAGGAAAGGGGCATCAGTAGCTATTGATCATGGGAGTTAGGGATACAGCCTCTGAATCAGAACTTTCTAGGCCTAGACCTTAAATGCTGGAGGCTGTAAGAGGGGGAGGAACAATAGAAAAAACTCTGGTCACACCCAGTTCAGTCTCTCTTTCAGCATCTGCTCTCTGCCACTGTGTGATGCAGGATACTGGGCAAGATGGACCTATGGTCTTACACAGCAAATAGCAGTTTTTACAAGTTCATCAATACATTTCCTCACCATCATAGAGCACCTTAGGATGAATAGTGGCAATATTACACCTTTGGTAGGATCTGCTGTAGGCAGTTGACTTCCTTGGAAAAACATTTTTTACTATTTTGAGTCTCTGTGGCTGTGCTAATCATGATTCTGCGCAATGCCAAAAGTCCTTTCAAACACAATCCATCCCATTCTATCTCAGGCTTCTTTCTTTTCCTAAAGTAATTGTTGCAAATATTTTAGACATAGCTTTTATAGCTCATTAGTCTCCAAATAGCACTTTGAGTCCTTGCAATACAAAATTGATTGTTTTAACTAAAAACTTTAGAGCCCAAACTAATAAAAATAAAATCTGTCAGGAAATTTTCTCCCAAATTAGGAAACAAGAGTTATAGAATTGCAATTTCCATAGCATTTATTTAAGATGGTAATCAGCTGGTGGCAAAATTACCAAAGCAATCACTTTTCTGCATTGCAAAATCGAGATATTTGAAAATAATGTTAAAGCTTTCAATGTTTCTTTACTACTCAGGTCAAAGGACTTTACTACAAATCCCACCTCTTAAGCAGTCCCATTAAAAACAATAGTATAATAAAACTGTACATAAGCAAGAGAGGTAGCATGTTTTTTTTAATCCATGCTGCATTGCCATTTCTCTCCACCTCATCAGTCATTTTTTTCATTAGAATTCTTTTAATAATATATCTTCCATTTTTCTGCTTAAAGCTCTAGCCTTAATGAAAATTTTAAAAGCTTTTAGGACTACCAGAATATATGACAAATGTAGCTCTATGAAGGAATTTTGGAAGCAAAAGCATATCTTATAATACAAAAAAAGAAAAGATCTATATATCCCTACACCCAAAGCAACAAAATCTTCTTGGGGTAGCTTCCTAAATTTTACACTGCAGTTATCTTTATTACAAATCATTTGCTCAGTATATTTTCTAATCAAAACCCATGTCATTCGGTTGTAAAATACATATTTGAGTGAAGAGTATCTGTGCTCATTCAGATGAACCCCAGAGAGACAGAAACTTTCCTTTAGGTAAAAGCATTAAGGATGCAATGCATCTAGAGAATAATTCAAATTATAGTGAATATAACAAAAAAAAAAATCAAAAACACTTGAGTTTCTCATTACTCATTTCCAGATTTTTTGTAACCATTGTTTCAAACAGGTTGGAAAAGAGGCAGAAAGGGCCAAATTTATCTAGGACTTTGTGGTAAGATTGATTTGCAATAGAATGAAGCAGAAACCTTGAATTAGCTTTAAGGGAAAAGCCAACTATACTCTCATTCAAAAATAGATTTTTCAAAGTTCAGAAAGCTATGAAAACTATTTTATGTAACCAGAAGGAGCCCTTTGCAATATCTGAGGGAATTTTATGAAAAAAAAAATTGGAAGAGTTACTTTTCATCTGCCCCAGATCTCCGCTCTACATTTTCACTTCAGACAAACCCAGAAACATGTTCCTTCACATTGCTCTTCTAAGCTCCAGTATTTCTGGTTTCTCTTGAAACATCAGACCAAATTCTGAAGGCTTTCCTCTTACAAAGAACTTGCTTGAAATGAGTTATTTGTCTAATTATGGACTGAACAAAAACTTTAGGGGTAGGCCTCTGATTATTTTATTTCTGCTTTGCAATGCTGCCTAACAACACACTGAGCATGTCTACATGGGAAGCTAACAACACAGTAGCCTAATAACACTGTGCAGTAGCACATCACAGCACAAACAGTGCTAATACTCCACTGCACAGCATGATTAGGCTACTGCGTGGTAGCATCATTTAAAAGGTGTTTGCCGGAGCTACTGCACAGTATCTCTGATTACTGGACATTTATTTAGTACTTGATTATACAAGTACTAAATGAAATGTGCAGTGACCACTGTGCATTAATAAATGTGTAGATGCACCCACTGAGAAATGTATTTTTCTTTTTTTGAAGCTTTCAGAAACATACCTTGCAGACAAAACTCTGGCATGATAGTAAAGTGAGTTCCAGTCCTGGCTTTACTAACTGCATGTTGGGTGACTCTAGGCAAGTTAGGAACAGATCCATAAAAGTATTTAGGGGCAGATTCTGTTCAACCTAATAGACATGTAAGTAGAGTCGAGCATTTAAGTACAATTATGTTTCACCTTGCTCAAGCCCCTGAGGGGGTAAAGGGACCCTCCTCCTCACTGCTTTTATGTGACTCAGCTTTAAGGGTCAGATGATAGTATGTTACTAAAGAACATGCAATGTGGATTTTCAGGGACTCGAACAAGGTGTAACAAAATCACACTTAAGTGCCTAAATCCATTTAGGGCATGTCTACATGTGCATTAATACACCATAATTACAGCACATTAAGTTTACTACCTGTGGGTGCCTTTACACAAGTGCGGAGGCTCCAATGTGTTGTAATTACAGCGTGTTGGAGCAGACTCAATCAAATCGAGTCTGCTGGCACGTGGCAATTACTGCACTCCAGCAGCCTCCTGTGTCTCATGTATTAGCATCCCCACACTTAAAAATAGCAGCAGGGGCACTTGAACTAAAGCTTGTTTAAGTGCATTTTTAAGCACAGGGGTGCTGATACATTAGATGCTACTGTGCTGTTATTAGAGTGGCTCTCAGAGATGCTCTAATTAAAGCACCACCCCCTACCCCCAGAGCACATGTAAAAGTAACCTTCAATAACAAGTACTAAGTTAATGCACCATAATTGGTAATAGACATGCCCTTAGATGCCCAATATGTGGAATAGAATCTGGTCCTTGAAGCTTAAACTGCAACTTGTGGAATTTAGGCACATAAATCCAAGATTGTAATCCACAAAAGCTATAGAAGCTATAGGGGGAGAGAGGTAGGAAACAGATCAATCTGGATAGGTCCCTCTGTTGGCTTAGAAATGGTATTTAAAGGTTTGTTTTTTGGGAACGGATTCATAGATATATATAAATATATAGATCTATCTATCTATGCATTACAATGGTTTAAGATGGGCAGCAGTGATTAATTGATTTCTAAAGAACTTAGGTCTCACACACAAAATGCCTCATAAGCCTGGAAGCAGACAGGCTGTCTAATACAACAAGGCCAACAAGAACACATAGTTTGGAAACCAGTCTGGGAACCAAGGGAGTATGTAATATACTGCTCATAACATGAGATAAAAGTGGTACCAGCTAACAAGGCCCCAGAGCAGGGGGGCCTGAGTCCTGGTTTTGGGAGAATAGACCAAATTAGGAGAAGGCCTGGAAAGCTACATGGACATGTAAGCACAAAGAGACAACCAACCAGAGATAGCCATGGATCAAGAGTCATCAGGAGTCTTCAAGAGGGAAGGAGAATACAAAAGCAGATACTTGAGAGTAACCAAGGGTCCCTCCCTGTTCCTTCTCATCACTCCCGATCCTTCTCCCCAAGAGGGATCCTAATCCCTGTCCCTGGAAAGGGTTTCTGAGGCCACCATGGGCAGAGGGCACACAACCAGCCCATCTCGCCCACCCCACTGGAGAGGAGGGGTGTGGGCCTCGGCATCCCACCTCAGACTGCCAACATGCTGACACCTAAGAGAGAGTCTCAGAGTGGAGCCTGCGTCCTGGCCAGATGTGCTTTGACTCTGATGAAAGTCCTAAGATTTGGTAGATACATAGAATTGCTTGATTGTTTGTATTTGTTTCTTTTCTGTTATCAGTGTGTATCAATAAATTTGCCTATTATCAAATGGAAAGGTTGTGATCGGTCTGAGGGTGGGTGTGATGCACAGGACACTAGGTCAGGTGTACTTTGACTCAGAATGGCATTTCTTAAAGACTTAAGTATCTAAATGTACAGGTGTTTAACTCCTCTGTGTGCGCCCAGGACTGCCACCATCTTGACTGAGCCAAGCACCTCAAAACCTGTCTCATGACTAAAGCCATTTGGGATTTGCCAATAAGGTGTCCCTTTAGAGGTCCAGTTCACTGGGCACACTCAGAGCCCACCTAGCATACACTAACGGCATTGAGCTCAACACAAAATGCAGCGAGTATGTCATTTATTTATGCTTGTATAATCTTGAAACAACTTAGGCCCACATCACAGTTGGTCCTCAGCAAATGTATGCTGAGTATGAAGCGAGAAGCCAGATGCAAAGAGCTGTCCCCCTAGCCCTTATTTCCCATGGAAGGACCAGGTACTCTATGGTTGGGAAAATGCAGCCTACGCTGTGTGCTAACAGTTCTGATGCTACCAGCCTCCCCAGAGCTGGCATGAAAGGATGAGATAAGAGTGGGGCTTTGACCCTGTCAGCTTTACAAAAGTCAGCAGAGCTTATCTGATAAAATGGAGAGTGCAGACTGCATATGGATCCTCTAAGAGGAGCTATACTTCAGGCATTTGCATTGGGGTGCCTTGCACCCTAACCCTAACACAGAGCTATGCCTATAAGCAAGACCCTGTGTATTCATGGCAAACTGGTCTCAGATTCTATAGTAAGGCTCTAGTTTCCATAGAAAATGAAAAGTGCAATAGCAGCATCATTTGAATTAAAAAAAGAGATGATTACTGGATTAAATATTAAAAAGAAAAAAACTCAGACTTTGCAGATGCTTTTCTATTAGGTATTTGATATTAACTTTGATTTATTTTATAGGTTCTGCAATTTCAATATACCATGCATATTTCTATTATCACCTAACAGGCACATCACTGGGATTGTCATGGAGGTAGATGTTGATGTAGAAAATGTAGATGTTGGCACCTTTGAGATCTAGAGGCAGTTTGGGATTCTGAAATAAATGCATGTATTGCCTCAGTGCCAAAAATGATCAGTAAATAATATTGACAATAAAATTGGCATCATTAGTTTTTGGATTTAATGACCTATTGGTTGAATGATACATTTCACAGACATCAGAACTTAGGTTTCAGGGAGCTTCAGGTCCAGAAAAATCAGGTTGTAGACCAACTTCCTTTGAGATATGAAAATAGTTTGTAGAGAATGTAGGATTTATTCCCCATACTGCTTCTCTTCAGAACACACCAGCACATTTCCTGCTGTGAATGATGTTGAAAGGTATCAATGTCTTGCTCCCTTGTGGTCACTGATGCTAATGCACGAGCCATTACAGATAACTGCTGAAACTCCCTATGGACAAAAATACTGATTCCACAGACTATTCTCTACCTCAAGAGACTTAAATGCTATTGTGTGCAGTAAAGAATTCTTCCTCTCTAAGCTATTAGGCCTTTCTCAACTTCTTTTCTGTCAATAAGCAGCTACACAGAAGTAGAAAGAAATAAGGGGAAATTCAGGCTATCTGCTGAGCACTGGTGACACGTAGGGGGTGTACACGGGCGCATGTGCACCCTGAGTGTGGCAGTGCACCCCCAGCAAAAAGGCGCTGCCAACACTGCCAGTGGCACCTGCAGGCGGTTTCAGCTCACCACCACCCTGCCTCTCCTCCGACAGCATCTGCAGGCAGTCCGCAATCACCGCTGGCCATCGCCACCACTGCCAGCGGCATCTGTAGGTGGTCGCTGACCACCAGTCAGCGCTCACCACCCCCCACCCCCCACCCCCCGCCACTGACAGCACTGCGGCTGCCTGCGGGAGCTCCCCGCTTGCTACTGCCACACTCCTGCTGCCAACAGCGCTGCTGCCACCTGCAGGAGCTCTCCGTGTCCCCCAGCCACCAGGGGCACATGGCATTCATGCTGCTGAGAACAGGCAGTCTGAGGCCTAGAGAAGTTTCCTAGGTAAAATCTGGGTGTACATATGCCTGAACGAGTTATAAGTGCCAATTAGTGAGTTCCTGAGTTGGGCATGGGGACAGAAAGATAGCAGGACAGCTGGTTCTTAGGATAGGATGATAGGACATTTATACACATGCTTTGGGAGGAAGGCATTTGAATTAGAGAGATTCCGAGAGCCACTCTAATTAAAGCGCCCAGAGCACCACGTGTATCAGCATCCCCACACTGAAAAATGGCAGCACGGGTACTTTAACTCAAGTGAGCTTTAGTTAAAACACCTCTGTTCCCATTTTTCAGAGTGGGGATGCTGGTACACATGACACTGGAATCTGCTGGACCACAGTAATGACCATGCTCCAGCAGACTCGATTAATCAAGTCTACTCTGGCACACTGTAATTACAGCGCATTGGAGCAGCCTCAGTGTATGTGTATAGGGGCCCATAGTGCCTAAACTATGGTGTCAGCAAGTCTGTGGCCTGTACACCTAGTTCAAGTAACTACATCCCTAATTTTTACCTGGGAAATTGCTCTCCACCTTTGTGAAGCTGCTTTGTGATGCGGATGAAGCTGAGAGTGCCTGTATGTAATGGGCTGCTACTTTTCCACCACACTTGGACTTGCATACAGTGTACAAATAAAAGAGTTCCAGTAAGAAAATACCTCACCTCCAATCACTGATTTCAGCTCCAAGCAGAACTGTAACCTCCCAGCTCCAAGTTCTGTCACCATTCACCTAAACAGCAACACTTGACATTCTTAGTCTTCTTCTGGCAGAAGCTGGATGTCCCATATCTCACTGTGGTAAGGAAATGAGAGAATGAAGACTGTGTATTTTAGCATGCATTAAAACTGGAAGTGTAAAGTCTTTACCTAGACATTTTAGACACTTAGCACACCTTTAACAGCAGGCCGAGTTCCAAAACTGGATGACAGTTTTGTTGGTAGGAATGGCTCAATATCTCCTTTTATCTTCACCTCTTTATCCACCTTTAAATTTTCTAATAAGTAAAAGGCATTTCAATAGAAAAAAAATAGTTGTAGTTGTCATGAATATGTTTAGACCAGAAACTGTTGTGCTTACCCATACTGGGTGATGCCTTACTTTACTCTGCATACTGTCCTATTTACTTCAGTGATATGTCCTTTGCATTGGAGTATTACTCAGAATGAGTAGAGTCACAGTCTACTGGAGCCTCAGATGACCACCCCTTTTGTAACTATGACCAAAAGACTATCAAGCTAGGAACATCTCCTTAATGTCATGGGAAAAGATCAGGTATGGTTCTTTATTATGTACAGTGCATAGGAAGATGGAAGGGTGAAAGTGTTTGGTTCTGTCGATATTCTGAAGGACATTGGAGAATATTGGGATAATGATTATTTCCTCCTACTCATAACTTTTTAAAATGACAATTGTTTTGTTTTAGTTGAACTTAACTGAAGCTTCCTTGAATTTGGGCCTCAGTCTCATTTATTTGTTACCCACTATTCTTCTATCAGAAAGTTAAGTAGTGCTGGTGTAGTTAATCTGTGCTGTTATGTATGGAAACAAATATAATTAAATCTGTGAGCACTAAATGAGAGTGATCTAAAAGTGCTGATTGGACCGGTTGTTTGGTTTACAATAGACTGCTGAACCATGCAGGCTGTCAAACATGTCAAAGAGGAAAGAACAATATTCAGGCAGGGTTTGTATCCGTTGAAATTCAGCAGACAAGGCAAGAGTATAGTGGAATGTCATTTATAACTCAGGACTGTGGGAGTTCTTATAGACAAGAAGTGGGGCTTCTATTTTTTTCCATTCTGATGGGAAGAAAAATAAACCCAGTATCAATATACTTTAATAGTCTAAATAATTTCCTAGTTCTATAGATGTAGAAATAATAAAGCAGGAATCCATGTTGCTAATCTTGTTTGACTTCCTTGATAACACAGCCCATAAAACTTCTTTGAATTAATTTGTGCTTGAACTACAGTAGGTCTTTTAGCATCTTTTAGGTCTAGAAACATATTATTTGATTGAAAAATCACCTGAAATAGAGAATTTACTTATACTGTTAACTCATTCCAGCAGTTATTTACTTTCACTGTTAAAAGCTGGTATATTACTTCTAGCCTGAATTTGCCTAGCTTCCGCTTCTAGCCATTAGAACTTGTTATATTTTTGTCCACCAGATTGAAAAACCATGTGTTATCAACTTTGTAAACTGTGATGCTCTACCTTCTGTTTGAGATGCTTGCTAACCTAACCTCCAAGTCATTTATTACCAGGATTGTTTTCTAGTCTTCTACTCATTCTTGTAGTTTTTCTCTGAAACATTTCTTTCATCTATGAATAGTGGACACCAAAGCTAGATCTCATATTCCAGTAGCAGTCATGCCACTACCAACTAGAGAGGTAAATAGCCTCCTAAGTCCTGCCAGATATTTCCCTACTTACATCTCCAAGGGCGACTTTAGCCCTTTTAGCTATTGTTTGGTATTGAGAGCTCACTTTCAGCTGATGGTTCAATTCATCACCAGTTGAGGATGGAAAGGAATTTCTTTCCCCTCATGAATGCTATTGGTTTCTGTTTCTCTTTTTCTTTCCTCTGAGCTTTGGAAGCATTGGGAGCTTTGGGAGACTTCGGCTGTCTGAAGGGTGGTTCCAAAGAGGAGCTAGACTGCTCTCAGTGGTAACAGATGACAGAACAAGGAACAAAGGTCTCAAGTTGCAGCAAGGGGACTTTGGGTTAGATATTATGAAAGACTCTCTCACCAGGAGGGTTGTAAAGCACTGGAACAGGTTACCCAGAGAGGTGGTAGAATCTCCATCCTTGGACATCTTTAAGACCTGGCTAGACAAAGCCTTGGCTGAGATGATATAGGTGGAGATAGTCGTACTTTGAGCGGGGATTAGACTAGATGACCTCCTGAAGTCCCTTCCAACCCTAATTTTCTATGATTCTATGATTGGCCACAGCTAAAGCTGGGCATTTTGACAAGTGTGTGCTGATGCTCCTGCCAGTAATAGATAACCTGGAGATTCCTGGCTAGAGAATGAGGCTTGGAGGGAGCATTTTGGGGATTCCTTAGTTTAACAATTGCTTGCAAACTCAGGGGACTGCACCCAATATTCTACGACAGTGATCCTCTACCAGAACACCACAGGCTTGTCCCAGCCTGATCAATTCCCCACCCCCATTGCCCATCCCCCTGTAGGAGGAGGTAAGTTTAATATATAAATTAGTTTTTGAAATTGCATGCTATCCAATATACAAAAGTTATGGAGAGGCTCCACAAGTCAAATGAGGGGTTCCTTGAGTCCAAAAAAGGTTGAGAAGCACTGTTCTAGGAAGTCTCCTCCAGTCCTGTGGTTCTTTTTCAGAGTTCCTGCTTCCCAGACTCCCCAGGTTGTAAATCAGCATCCTGCATTCCAAGATGTACAACCTTATGTTGCCTATAATGGAATATACAATTTGTTTATGACCAGCCTAACAGTGATCCTAACAAGTGATCCAGATAACTCTGTATCAGAGAACAAGCTTTATTACTTACCAGTTTACTAATATTTTTGTTTTGTTTTGTAAATTTTCTGGCTTTTTCCAGGGCACTGAGATGTCAAGTAAAATATGGCCAAGAACTGATTCCTGCAAAAACCCCACTAGAAGCACTTGCTTCGTGATGATCCCCACTTTACAATCACACCAGGATACCTATCAAGTTAACTAGTTTTTAATCCATTTTATCTTGTATCATTTTAGTTTCTTAAATAAAACATAGATAAGGATACTTCATACATTAAAGTAGCAGGAGTAATATGTAATGTGTCATATGGCAGTAATATCTGATATAAAAACAAATGCTAGCAGGAAAATAACATGAGTTTTGGGAGGGGAGAGTGGGAGGGGAAAAAGAACTTCTTGTATGCATTCTCCATCCATTTAAGTGGTAAAATGAGGGGGGGAGGGCACTGTTTTAGGTCTGTTAGGGAAATTCCCAAAAGGTAGTTTGCAGTTGGTTGCTTACAAAGTTTTGCATTCCTGTTGCAACTATTCTAACACTGAGGGCCCAATCCATCTCCTTTTGAGGTCAATCGAAACAGTCCTATTAACTTCCAGGGGAGTTGAAGCAGGCCCCAATGTCTTAAAGCCTATACATTGTAAAGTAACTTCAGCTTCTTGGATAAAAGTTACTGTATTGTGTAAGCCCAAACTATGTCATTTGTCACTATTCATAGTTTGCATTTAAATAAGGAAAAGCTAAGAGGTTTCTTATCATTTTCTTGTCTGTTTTTCTGGGTTCATATGAATCCAAAACTGAGGGCATGAACTCAACTAAACCACACTAATAGAAATTCCTGAATACCCTTTGGACTGAAATCATGATGTTCTTTTCAGTGGGAAGTGACTGACAACAGGCTTTGTTCTCTTTTACTAAAGAGGGAATTTGAATTAAAACACACCCCTCTCAACTCAAACTTATATTTTCTCCTAATAGGGCACATAACCCCTGCTTTATCTCTATAAACCAAATGATTGATTCTGAGTCACTTTTTATGGAAGAGTTACCTTGGGAACAAACCCATGTACCAGCTGTGTCACAACCATCATTCTGCAATTAGATGAACCAGTCCCCAGGCAGAAAACAATGTCACTATTTAACAAAGGTCAGAGCTTTTAGGTCAAAACAATACAGGTTTGTACTTTAGACTGCAGTCCTCAGTCATTCGACAAAATACTGCAGAACATTAGAGGAAAGGGGAAGGAAGGGCTTCTTCAGGTGCCATATTTAGTTGCTCAAAAGAAAAAAAAATAAAGCTAGCAATGTAAACATCAGTATTTTTACTATTCAGTAAAGCCATTTTGGTATTTATGTGGTATCAACTATCAGAAGAATAGCAGAGTCAAGTTAATAAGTATTTACAAACTTCACGGTGTTAAGAAATATGGGCCCGATCCTCACTCAATTTTTTGTCAGAAGGATAGCAAAGAGCTAGTACATTTCATATGGATTTTTTTGTTTTTGGATGATTCCTGTTGAAATTTCTAGAAGCTTTAGGTCTGTCCCATTTTGACAGATAGCTGCCATCCTAATTTTCATGCATGAGAATAGCATGGAATCATAATTAATTAGTTTTGTGAATAATTTTAGTTTCAAACAGCTCAAATTGTGATGATACAGAATGGCATATGGAAAGGGAAATGAAACCACTACGCACAGTTAGATATTCACATTGCACTATTCCTTCACACTGTCCTGAATGACCTTCCCTCCCACCCCCTACCCCCCTTGTGGTTTAGGTTTTTCTTTCTGTATGCCAGCAGTGTCTTAGCCTGGATTACCATCTATTTCAACTTCCATTTTTTATTACATTTCCCACTGAAATAATCAGCCAAAAATTGATGACCATGAACAGAAACAGTGGTAGATAGGGCAATAAGGAGAGAGCAGAGCAATGTTTTTTTGAGCAGGAGAACACTATCATCAGAGAGAGCAGAGTGGATCATCAGGCAGAGGAATAGGATCAGGGTAGCACTTGGGGAGGGGACAGGGCTTACCCCATGGCATACCTATAAAAAAAGATTGGCCTCTGGTGCTGTAGGTCAATGGTTTCTCCAAAATGATTCTCTAAGCAGAAAGAATCCTAACTCTGTAACCCAACATGTGCTGGTTCTAATTTAATATGCATCAGATACCAAGATGCTGATATATTTATGCCAAACTAATTTTCTCTTAGTACATCCAGAGAGGACACTTTGGATCAGAACCTAAACGTGATCCTATTCCACCTTACACAAGTCCCTGAAAAACTCTCGGCCACCTATTTTTGTACACATCACTATCTTAGGCTATCACACAAAAGAGCAAGTAGGAGGAGGATCCATCTGCCTATTGCCTTAACTATTTTTCATGAGCTGGAGCAGGGTGAACTAGGATCATACTTAGGTGCCTAATAAGTGGAATAGGGGGTGACCCTTCACAGTAATATACAGTAAGGGACAGTATATTGTAGTGGATCTGGAGAGACCCCCAGGGTGCTTGGGAGCTGAGGAGTCAGTCTGTCTAATGGATTCCCTGCTTCTCTGGGGAGGAAGCAAATGGTGTGATACCTAGACTTACTATGGTTCATGGTCCCTGCTGGAATTGTATGACTGGGCACAATGTGGGGGAAGGCAAAGCTTCTCTGCTTCTCTGGTCATTTCACACAGAAAAACATGGTCCCAATGGTTTGTGCACAATTCAGTCAACTGCAGCAATGGAGTGTACAGGCCCCTAGGAATACTGTGTGTCACATTCTGAGGGAACAGTATTCAGCGCACTGTTTATTTCGATCAAAAAATCAGAAAACCAGAAATGGCATTGCCACTTCAGCTGGAGTATACAAGCATGCAGGTAAATTGTGAATGCAATATGATAACTCAGCCAGCTTATGAAATCGTGTAAAAAAGAAGAACTCAACTCAAACTTATCTACCAGTCTAGAAATGGCACTGTCAGAAATCCTGCTCCTACTCCCCACCCCCCAAAACCCCCTACAAAAAAATGTAGCTAATGCCACCCACCCCATTCTGACTAATAATACTAAGTCTGACTGAACGGATAGGGTCTTTCAATGATTTTCCCCCATGGTGGTGGTGTTATTTATTTTAGTGAGTACCCAAGTGGTACAATAGACATGATGTAAAATTTGAAATATGAAATGTAAAGTCGGGGGATATGCCTCTCTGTTTATGTAAAAATGGCTGAAGGAGCTTAAATAGGCATCACACAACTTTGAGCCATGCAAGAACCTTAGACCAGAAGTATGGAGAGCCCTCTTGACAAACTAGCACAACACAAGCAGCTCTTCATGGGAGAAGCAGCATCCTTAACTGCATTATAGTTACAGAGGGACACTCCTATATCACTAGGTGTGGCCATTTGTCATACATCTCACATCTCAAATAACCATGCTAGTTCCAAGGCTGGCGTGGCAGTTCAAAGCTACTGTACTCAAATCTAAGATGAAGTGTGCCCCCCGCCCCCCCATCACCTTGGGAGAGACAAGCCCCTCATCTTACATTTGTGTCCAAAACAGGTGGGAAGTGGGGAAGCAGGAGGCTGCTGTGGCTTTGACTCTGGCTCTGAACCCAGATTAGGGTCAGAGTCCTATCCACAGCAGCCGCCTGCTCCCCCCTCTCCACTTGCCCTCTGCAGCTTCTGCCCAACCCTCTTCCCCTACACTTATTTTCAGGCACTGTTCAGCTCCAGCTCAGGCTGGATTCCCTCTTGGGCATGGAGTATACAGGGGAACTGCATTCCTTGCCCAGCCAATCAACAGCACCACCACTGCTGCTGCACTTCCACGTGCTGTGCTCCGGGGAGAGAATAGAGCCTAGGCACTAGGGGTGTGCAAAACAGGCCATATTCTATTTGGATTTGACCCAAATCAGGGACAGTGATTCGATTCATTGATTCAGTTCACTGTCTCCAATTCAATTTGGCCAAATGCAAATCTGAAGATTCAATGCTGATTCAGAGAATCAGTGATTCGGCCATAGACACAGTTTTAAATGATTTTTCTACATGTGTCGAGGTACCAGGTGCAGCTTGTGAACGCTGCGATGCTGGGGTGGATGGAGCTTCCCACAGGAGCGGGGGGGAGGGGGAGACCCAGTGCACTTAGCAGCAAACCCACAAGAGGACTGGAAGTACTTCCAGCCCTGGAAGGTTCCGATTCGATTCAGAGAGATTAAAGGATCTCCTGATTTGATTCGGATCCAGAGACTCAGCCACTGAACCGGGCCAAATCTCTGCCAAATCGAACCAGGGACCAAAGCTTCACACAGCCCTACTGACATTAAAGGGGGCAGGAGGAGGGAAGAGGCAGAGACTGGGGGGGGGGGAAGGGGAAGAGACTGTAGGGGGCTGTTGAGAGAAGGAGTGGTCAGCAGTAGTTGGCAAGGGGGTTACCCAACCCCCATTCACTATGTTCCTTGCTGTAGGTGGGGGGAGGAATGAAAAATTCAAGACAGCCCTCTCTGATAATTAGATTCTATACCTGGAAAATTATAACAAATTTATAATTTTTCCATATATAGAATCCAATTATTGGGAGGTCATCTTAAATTCAAGGTCATCTTACATTTGAGTAAATACGGTAGATTATATAATGAGGAGATTTGGAGGGAACAGCTTGCTACCATTTTGCGCATCACAGTCTGACAGCACCCATTGAGGAGATGATCCATAGCATAATCTAGGTTGCTCTGCTGATGAGCTAGTGGTAACATGCCTTATGATTTTCAGAGAGGTATGGTAGTTGTTTTTGCTCGATTTTGTGGAGCAGTTTATCTGCTGTAGTAGGATGCTTAATGGTAGGAAATGGGATATTGGGGCTTTGTTACATGTTACACTGCGAGCTGCACAAATGTTGATCGGTGTTAGTGCTAGCTCAAGTTGGGAGCAGACACATGTTCAGGCCAGCAGGGCCTGGAGGACTTAAAGGTAAGACCTGCCCCCTCCCATTCCAGGCTTCTCCCCGCCCCTTGGGGCTCCCCTGGCTCTGCCCCCACTTGTGGGGCTCCCCTGTTTCTCCCCCACCCTGGGGCATTACTTGTGGTTGCCTGCAGTGTTTTAGGGGAACAGGCAGGGGAGGGTTAACCTGCCTGCCCAGCTGCCCCTGCTGCTCTTCTGGCCCTGAGACCAGCTGCAGTGGTGGCCAAGCAGCCAGGTTAACCCTTCCCTGCCTGCTCTCCTGGGATAGACAGTGCAGGCAACCACAAGTAAGCAGGGGGCAGGGGACAAGAGGTAGTGAGCAGATCTGGGGTGCTGGAAGTGGGGTAGTAGGCCCAATCCAGACTACCAAGAGAAGGGGGGATAGGTGGGTTGTTTAAGGTGTTGCCAAGAGTGGCTACACCTTAGTGTAATGTGAGCTGGGGAGTATGAATCAGAGGTAATCCCTCCTTGGTGTGGCATAACTTTGAGCCACATTAGTTCTTAAAACCAGTTTCAGATGTTAATGTGTAGACAATCCAGGAGTTTAGAGTTCCAGAAGCTACCCAAAATTACCATGTCACAAGGCCCTTAGAAAGTACTGATAACCACTTTGTGAACCGGTCTCATAAAAATACCACCAGTTCCTTTTGTTGAATTGAATTGTACAGCAATTAGTTTTGTGTGGGTAGAGTTCAATCTCACAGTATTCTCTGACTAAGAAGCAGAGGACTAGCTCTTGTCTATACAGTACATGGATGTTTGCTTCAAATTCAGGCTGCAAGCTTATTTAGAAGCCCATTTTTGCTTTTTCTGAGCTACCTTCAGTGAGGTGGCTATAAGAAGACTGCGATCAAGAGTGACTCCTAAATAAACTGTCTTGTATCAACCATTTTCTATTCTTGATTAATGGATGATTCGTGCATGAGCTCCATGGGTGTCACTGCTGGGTAGAGAAGTACAAAAAGGAAAGGAAGACCATTTTCACATCAAACCTTCCTTCACTGACCTCAGGAAAGATGCATATACTTTCTGGGAAGAGAGCCCCATGACCCTGAAGGTGGATGAAAAAGGTGCAAGATGAAGTGGAACTTGAGATTTTCCACTGGGTCCCATTTCAAATACCATTTCACCTACCTCTAAATTCAGACAGCCTTCTGCTCCAGGTCTGATGCACCTAATTTCTTAACATGTACCTGATCTGGGTAAAGGCTCTGAATAGGACTTCATCAGGAACCCCCATGGAGCATATTTTTCCTGTTGCGTACATGTGGTGTCTTACCCAGGTCTAATGGCTCTTCTAGCTGTCAGAGCCAAGCAACTCAATGTCATTTCTCCATTGTAGACAGGTCATGTATGTAGAGTTATGAGCCAATTTGCTCTTTCCATCCCACTAATACTGGCTGCTTGCAGATGTGGGGAAACCCTACCCCGCTCCCCAAAAAATCAACACTTTAAAGTTAGTGCACTTCTCACCAAGCCCAGCACATTTCTAGAAGAGGCACTGCATTAGTGAGACCCAGCTCTCCCAATGTCTGTATAGATCAGGCACTTCAGTGGGGTTTTTTGGGTGCTTTTACTAGAGCTTTTTGGGTGCTTTTATCTAATAGCTGATTGAATCAGTTATTAGATACGGGTGCCAAAAAGCCCCAATGAAGTTGTAAATTGACAGTATAATTTGCAATTTCCTAGCATGACCCTTCAGGTCACACAGTAGTCATGTGTTAAATGCAGGTCAAAATAGACATTTTATGTTATTTACAACATGATAAGCAGGGTCACATGCAGCCTCTGACTTCCCTTTTAGCCACCCCCAATACCACCCACATGCTATTCAATTTTTCTTGTCAGAGGTCTCAACAGTCCTCTCCAGCCTTCTCTTGGTAGCTGTCCACAACATTTTCACCCTCTGAGTTCTCACGTTCTTGGCAACCAAACTGCAACTGACTTCTCCTTTGCTCATTCCTTATATAACTTTAAAAGGGAGGAAGTCAGAAATGGGGGTGGCTGGAGCTTTACCCCAGCCTCCTTGCCCTTTAGGCACAGATCTTCCTACTCTGTGACACATGCTCTTAAGTTAAAAATCTGTAGCAAAAGAAATGTGTGCAGGTGAGCACATCCTATTCAGAGACTGTGGAAGGTCAAAGATACTAATGTGAATTGGAGGCAGGACTGAAGTTCAATCTAAATAAAAAATAACAATGGTGTAATGGAATTTACTAGTCATTGGAGGGGCTGTGGAAATAAGATGTATACAGAAAAGAATTACATTACATCTGAAAGAACCATAAATTCAATTTCCTTGAGAATGACTGGGATTAACAACAAGGTGCAACATCAAGAGAATGCACAGGTATTTGAAGCCATAACTCCGGGGTTAGATTTCATAGATTTCAAAAAGGGAACACAGGAAGCCAAAGACAAATAATAATTTCTACAAGAGCTGCAAAAGAGACACTATAAAAACGAATAACAAAGGCATGCTGTGCCTGAACCAATTTAACATAGAGAATACTTCAAATACCAGATTTGTTCTAGTATATAGGTGATAGAAAATGACATTAAATTACATTTTTAAATAAAAGGGAAGAAAAAAATGGGGCTATTCTCAATTTACCAGTGTTCAGCACTCCTTATTTTTATGATACATTTCCAAGCTCTTTCTTAATTGATATGGGAGCTGCAAAAGCATTCTGATGATTTAGGAGTGGTAAAAACAGATGTCACCAAACACAGGTCCCACCACAGATGATCCACTTTATTGTGTGAAACATGTCTCCCATTGTCCTGCACTGGGCAGGGAGCTAATGCAGGACAGCAGGTGATATGTTCCTTTGGCTGTGGATTTGCCACATCCCTGCCACCCCAGCCCTCCTTTCCAGGATCTGCACCAGGTTCTACACTGACCAGTGCTTCATGTGGAGGCATGGGTATGTGGAGGTCTCAGTGTGGGGCAAAGTGGGGGTGTGGGTTGGTGCAGGACCCAAGGAACCCCCAGTGCCCCATGCCTCCCCATCAAGATCCATGCCAACCCATGCTGCCTTGTGAAGGAAGTAACTGGCACTGGCACTGGCAAGGAAGTAAAGGGTGCCTGGGGAATTTCTGGAGCACTGTGCCTCCATTCTGGGACCTGTGCAGACCCATGCTTCACACAGAGGCACAGATCAGTGTGGATCCTGGCATGGAGGTATGGCATTCTGGGAACTCCCCAGGCCTCACACTAACCCATGCCTTCTTGCTGAGACCTGTGCCAATTTATGCCTGTCACAGGTCCCAGCATGGAAGCATGGAGCTACACATGTTCCACTATAGAGTCATGGGGTGCCAGGGATTCTCTGCGTCCTGTGCCTCCATGCTGGAACCTGCATGGGCTCCCCCCTCTTACAGATACATGCCCCTGGGGATCTCAGAGTGGGTCTCTATATATGGGAACCCCAACTTTCCCAGCTTAGAGAGGAGCCCCAAAATTTCCCAGCATAGGCAACTGGTAGGGGGTCCATGGGGGTGCACATCCCCCCCCCCCAATGGCTGACACTGATGCTGTCAGTAGGGCTGGTGCCGTCCCCCTCCCCCCCCGACAGGGCTGCCACTGTTGGCGGCTTCTGTGGGTGCCCCCCCAGATGCAGGAGGCGCCAGTTATTCATGTTTCCTAGGGTGCATCCCTGTAATCAGGGGAACCCAGGAAGGTGCTTCTGGGCTCTGAGGGGCCTGATCTTGCATGGGAATTCCCGAAGTGTGCAGGATCAGGTTTCTAAAGCCCCAGAAGCACGTGCAGTCTCCTGCCACAGAACAAAGAGATGTTCACTGCAATGAAGCGACACTCGTTTGCCTGAGAAATTTCTGGAGCTTTTGTTGCAGCCACTAATGTGGCATGATAAAGGGTGGGCACATCTATTTTCTCACTGTTGGTGTTGCCATAAAAATGTTGGCACATTGCTACAAATGTGTCATCTCCACATTGCCACAGATGCAACATCAGGCAAGGTCAGACAACATTTCTATCCTATAAGTCTCTCATACACTTTTGCAAACTCAGCCCGTGACAAACCGTGGTCCAGTGGTGTTTTCCTATTCTCAGAGGTCCAACTGAAGTACAAAATACAGAACAGCATTGTTCTTGGGATAGTGCAATACTGCAGTCTTCCCCCATTTGAGATTTGGACTAATTAGAAATCTTGGTATCATCTGAAACTGGGAAAATCCAGCTGCTAAAAGGGATTTTTTTCTGCTTTCCTTTTGCTCTTCCTAGCAATAAATTATGGGGTTGTAGGCAGAAAAGACTGTTTGTCCTTCCAGCCAGAGGGTAAATTCAAAATTAATTTGTAGTTGCTAAAGAGGAGGGGATTATATACAAAAATAAACTGCAATAAGTAGTGGGTTGGTTAAAAACCTTATTTACCCCTAGATTGGAACTGGATAATATTTGGAGGCATCTTGATGAAACGAATGATCCCTGATCCATGTGAATGAGTAGGAAATAAGATGCCTGAGGGTCTTGTCTGCATATTGTTATTGCATTACATACACAATAAATTGTGACATCTTGGTATACTGGGCAATTGAAAATATTTGAACAGCTCTGCAACTTCAAAGTGAATTATAACATACTGAACCTTTATCACATGCATTTCAATTCTTTTTACTTTCAACCAGCCAACCAACCACATTATATAGAACACAGTATAGAACAAAGAAGGAACTATAATTAACCATGTATAATAAAGTTACTGAATCTCAGAGGGGTAAACCCCAGGACCAGATGGCCTAGTAGCCTAAGAAATTAAGGGAAATGAGAAAAGAATTAGCAATTAGTTGAAGAACTGATTACCAGCAGTTCTTCATAAAAGGTTAGGGGAATCCTTGAGGCTGGGAGATAAATAAAAAATGAAACTTAGGAAGGCAGGTGGTACAGTGACTTAACACAGTCTCCTGTCACCTCTGTAAGGTCTAAGCACAAATCCCAGTTATGAAGAGGACCATGCAGTTTAATACTGTTTTCTATCTCTCTTGAAAAGAGAGCCATGGCTAAAAAGGAAGAGTTGCAGGCCAAAACTGCAGAGGACTGCCCATGGAAGCTTGCACATCGATTGACACTAGATAGCAATGCTAGCCCCTGACTTCCAAGAGAGCTGTTTTATTTTGTTTTTGAAGAAATACAGGAAACCCTCGCTATTCACGGGTTTGGCATTCGTGGTTTCAAATATTTGTGAATGCCAAACCTGCAACTTAAAGACACTTAAAAGAGCTCCTCAGGAGCTCCATACTTGCCGCCGCCAGGCTCCACCACCACACTCCCACCATTGCCAGCACAGCCCTGCCCACCCCCCACAGCTGCCGGGGGCACTGTGCTCATGAATGCAGACAGCGTTCATGAACGCAGTGCCTTATTCATGGATTTCACCATTTGCGGGGGATATGAGAACATATCCCCCATGAATGGCGAGGGTCTCCTGTAAATACACAAGGGGGATTCCTGACTGCCCAAGTCAATGTGGAATATCACTCAAGTTGAAGAGGAATTGCAATCAGCACCTGGAAATGGGAGAAAATTATTGTAAATATTTGTCAACAATGCACACTGTTTAAAAGAAAGGGGAATTCATTCAGAAAATGAATCCTGTACTACAAAAGAACTTATTTGTTTTCAGACTATTGAGACCTTTTTGTGTGGTGGGCTATGGGCAGGGCTTCTAAGACTGATAGCAGTTTATATCCAAGACACATAACTATTATTTTTTATGGTTGCTCTTGATGTTGCCTTGTAAAAATAAAACTGCTATTTAGATAGACATTTTTTGTATTTTTATGACTTGAAATAGTTAATATTGTCTTTAAAAGCCTGGACTGTTTGAGATATATGACAAAGACAAAGGAATTATGGCAACATGTAGAGGTAAATTTCTGTCTTTGATAGTCTGTCATAAAGTGTATTTCGAACCAGCTGCTGTGAGTTTGATTTCAAAGCTGTTTTTGACAGCATGTTCCAATTATATCCATATTGAAAGTCTTAGAGTTTTGCTAGTGTGGCAAGGATTTTTTTTCTTTCTTTCTTCCTTTTTAATGAGAAATACAATCTGTTCCAGTATCCTGATTTAGTTTATTTATTTTTGGATTTATGAAATGTGCTCTGCCCACTTCGTCTGTCTCAAGGTGTGTGTACCAACAATAATAAAGTAATACACTCTTGAGAAACAAGGACTGGGGGGGAAAGGAGGTGAGGGCAGGGAAATGGGTCCATTCATACCCAGTTCACCCGCCATTGCTCTGCAGGGAAGTACCGTATTTACTCAAATATAAGACAAGCCCCACTCCCTTCCTCCCCATCAGCATGGGGAAAAAGACTTTTCATCTTACATTTTCATACAAAGAAAACTCACTAATTATATATTATGTATCTTTGAACTATTGCTAAAAGCAATGTGCTCCGTACAGCTGTGCGAAACAGCACCGTTTTGTTTCAACTTCTGCTTCGCCATTTTGAAGGGACAATCTTTCATTTTGGCATTTCATTTCATTTTGAAGCACTGCTCCATTTCATTTCGTCGAAACTGTTTCACTGTTTTGATGCATTTCAACGTTTCACACATAGGTTATAAGGATGAATCATGAAAACTTATCACTGTCATTTTTTGCCTGATTGAGATGAAAATTGCTGGGATGGTAGCCCAATCTGAGGGCATGAAGCCTGCCAAGTTTCACAGAGATACATGCAGCAGTTTCTGAGAAACTGCACCTCAAGTTGCTCACAAGCAAAACTCATGCCACTTGCCAGCAGCAGCAGCCTCCTGCCATCCCGCGCGCAGATCTGGGGGCCCGCAACCCTGGGAGGAGTCTGGCTGCACTGGGAGGACAGATTGAGCTCTGTGGAGCTGGTGAAGCCACTCAGAGTGCAGCCCTGGCTCTCCCTGCCTCCCACCGCTGGGCTGTACTTTGAGCAGCTCCACCACTGACTCCTCCACTGCCTCCCACTGCCGGGCTAAGCTCCATAGAGCTGGCAGAGCTGCTCAGAGCACAGCCCTGGCCATTGGCTCTCCCCTACCTCCCGCTGCCAGGCTCAGCTCCCTGGGGCTGGCAGAGCCAGTCAGAGTGCAGCCTGGTGGCAGGAGGTGGGGGAGAGCCAGGGCTGCACTCCAAGTGGCTCTGCCAGGCCCACAGAGCTCAGCCCGGCAGCAGGAGCAGAGCACAGCCCTGGCTCTCCACTGCCTCCTGCCACTGGGCTGAGCTCCATGAGGTTGCAGAGCCACCCAGAGTGCAGTATTAGTATTAATTATTATTAGAGCATTAGTATATAGGCACTTGAGCCCCATGGGCTCAAGTGCCTATATACTAATGCTAGGAGCATGGGGAACAAGCAGGATGAACTAGCGCTCCTGCTTGCACTAAACACCTATAACTTAGTGGGGCTAACAGAAACCTGGTGGGATTCATCCCACGACTGGGCGGTACATATTGAGGGCTATAGATTGTACAGAAAGGACAGGTCGGGGAAGAAAGTGGGGGGGGGTTGAACTTTATGTCAGTGAGCAATATACATCAACCCTCATCAAGACAGAATCCGAGGTTGAGGAAGTAGAAGGATTGTGGGTTAGGCTACATGGGGGGCAAGGAGAAAGGGATTTGGTGGTAGGGGTCTGCTACAGACCCCCACACCAAGGGGAAGAAATAGATGCGGGGCTCCTGAGGCAACTCTCAGAGACCATAAAAGCTAAAGAGGCGGTAGTCATGGGGGACCTAAACTAACCGGACATCTGCTGGGAGACACAGACAGCAAAGTCCCACCGCTCACGCAGGTTTCTAACCTGTGTACAGGACCTCCACCTGACACAGGAGGTACATGATCCCACTAGGGGGAATGCCATACTGGATCTGGTATTGGCAACAGGGGATGACATGGTAGGGGACCTCCAGATCGGTAGCCATTTGGGAGACAGTGATCACCTAATAATAGAATTCAACATAAGACGTCGAGTGGGTAAGGTAACTAGTAGGGTGAAAGTGCTAGACTTTAGGAAAGCTGATCTCAATGAACTCAGGCGATTAGTCAAGGACACACTGCAGAGTAGGAGTTTTGAAGGGATGGGAGCCCAAGAAGGGTGGATGTGCCTTAAGGAAAAGATCCTTCGGGCACAAAGCAAGACGATCCCTGAGCGAGGCAAAAGAGGGAAAGGGGCCAGGAGGCTTCCATGGCTGACCAGAGAAATCCAGGGCAGCCTAAGGGCCAAAAGGGGAGCACATAAAAAGTGGAAACAAGGTGAGATCACTAAAGATGAATATACCTCCTCTGCTCGTGCTTGTAGGGAGGCAGTTAGACGGGCCAAAGCTACCATGGAGCTGAGGATGGCAACCCAAGTAAAAGACAACAAGAAATTGTTTTTTAGATATATAGGGAGTAAAAGGAAGGCCCAGGGAGGAATAGGACCCCTGCTAAATGGGCAGAAACAATTGGTGACAGACAGGGGGGACAAGGCTGAACTCCTCAACGAGTTCTTTGCCTCAGTGTTCCTAAGCGAGGGGCACAACAAGTCTCTCACTGGGGTTGTAGAGAGGCAGCAGCAAGGCGCCAGACTTCCATGCGTAGACCCTGAGATGGTGCAGAGGCACTTGGAAGAACTGGATGCCTTTAAGTCGGCAGGCCCGGATGAGCCCCATCCGAGGGTGCTAAAGGCACTGGCCGACATCATTGCAGAGCCACTGGCGGGAATATTCGAATGCTCATGGCGCACGGGCCAAGTCCCGGAGGATTGGAAAAGGGCTAACGTGGTCCCCATTTTCAAGAAGGGGAGGAAGGAGGACCCGGGCAACTATAGGCCGGTCAGTCTCACCTCCATCCTTGGTAAAGTCTTTGAAAAAAATTATCAAGGCTCACATTTGTGAGAGCCCAGCAGGGCAAATTATGCTGAGGGGAAACCAGCACGGGTTTGTGGCAGGCAGATCGTGCCTGACCAATCTAGTCTCTTTCTATGACCAGGTTACGAAACGCCTGGACACAGGAGGAGGGGTGGATGTCATATACTTAGACTTCAGGAAGGCCTTCGATATGGTATCCCACCCCATACTGGTGAGCAAGTTAAGAGGCTGTGACGTGGATGACTACACAGTCCGGTGGGTGGTGAACTGGCTAGAGGGCCGCACCCAGAGAGTCGTGGTGGATGGGTCGGTCTCGACCTGGAAGGGTGTGGGCAGTGGGGTCCCGCAGGGCTCGGTCCTTGGACTGATACTCTTTAATGTCTTCATCAGTGACTTGGACAAGGGAGTCAAATGTACTCTGTCCAAGTTTGCAGATGACACAAAGCTATGGGGAGAAGTGGACACGCCGGAGGGCAGGGAACAGCTGCAGGCAGACCTGGATATGTTGGACAAGTGGGCAGAAAACAACAGGATGCAGCTCAACAAGGAGAAATGCAAAGTGCTGCACCTAGGGAGGAAAAATGTCCAGCACACCTACAGCCTAGGGAATGACCTGCTGGGTGGCACAGAGGTGGAAAGGGATCTTGGAGTCCTAGTGGACTCCAAGATGAACATGAGCCGGCAGTGTGACGAAGCCATCAAAAAAGCCAATGGTACTTTATCGTGCATCAGCAGATGCATGACGAATAGGTCCAAGGAGGTGATACTTCCCCTTTATCGGGCTCTGGTCAGACCGCAGTTGGAGTACTGCGTGCAATTCTGGGTGCCACACTTCAAGAAGGATGTGGATAACCTGGAGAGGGTCCAGAAAGGGCCACTCGTATGGTTAAGGGCCTGCAGACCAAGCCCTACGAGGAGAGACTAGAGAAACTGGACCTTTTCAGCCTCCGCTAGAGAAGGTTGAGAGGCGACCTTGTGGCTGCCTTTAAGTTCATCACGGGGGCACAGAAGGGAGTTGGTGAGTATTTATTCACCAAGGCGCCTGCAGGGGTTACAAGAAACAATGGCCACAAGCTAGCAGAGAGCAGATTTAGATTGGACATTAGGAAGAACTTCTTCACAGTTCGAGTGGCCAAGGTCTGGAACGGGCTCCCAAGGGAGGTGGTGCTCTCCCCTACCCTGGGGGTGTTCAAGAGGAGGTTAGATGAGCATCTAGCTGGGGTCATCTAGACCCAGCACTCTTTCCTGCTTATGCAGGGGGCAGACTCGATGATCTATTGAGGTCCCTTCCGACCCTAACATCTATGAATCTATGAATCTATGGAGCTCAGCCTGGCAGCAGAATGTGGTGGGTAGCCACTGGCCAGGGTTGTGCTTGGAGTGGCTCCGCCACTGGTTCTCCTCTGCCTCCCACTGCCAGGCTGAGCTCCATGGGACTGGTGGAGCTGCTCGGAGCACAGCCCTGTCTCTCCCCCACCTCCTGCCACTGGGCTGCTTCAAAACTTGAAATGTTTCAAAATTTTGAGTTCCCTCATTTCATTTCGAAGCCTTTTGTTTCATTTAGATTTCGCTGTTTTGAGCTCGAAACACATCGACACAGCTTCAAAACAAAACACTCATCGAAATTTTTCACAGCCCTAGTGCTCAGTAATGGAAACCAACTATATAGCTGATTGAATGCAGCCAACATTAAACATGACTATACAATACATAGCCCACATTGGGCAAACATCCTTATGGGAACCTACCACAAAGTAAGTCTGGTGCAACTGATCTGAATGAGATATATGGTAGTGCCCAATGAGCACAGTTCCCCTCAGCGCTGATTGTTTTAAGTCATGGTGAGCTGAGCTACTATTTTGAATATGTTTCAACTTCCTTTTCACTCCCACAGCTGGGCTGCACCTTTCTTCCCAATTTCCAATGATTCCTGTTTCTTCATGAGCCTTAAATGTCTGACAAACATCAACAAATAGGGCCCCAAAGAGTTCATCATTCTGGATAAACTAAATCTCTGGGTACTATATGCAAATTACAATATCTCTGTTTATTTCAAGGTCTATTTTTTCAAATTCGCTCCTTACTCCCATGTGCTCAGAGAGCAGAGTCTTACAGTAAAAAGCGGGGAAGGGGGTGCAGGGGAAGAAGTTAGGGGGGAGAAGGCAAAGGGGATACCTGACCCCCCAGATTTATTTTCTCTGCGGTAGCAGTGGGAGGGGGACAAATTCAAGATAAACCTCCAATAATTAGACCCTATACCTGAAAAAAATATATGAAACTTATATATTTTCCACATATAAAATCTAATTATGGGGAGTCACCTTATAATCAATGTCATTTTATATTCTAGTAATGATGGTACGTTGGGAAATTGCTACAGACTAGCCTATATTAAAACATCTGATTGTTAAAAATCATGCTATTAACATGTTGACAAACACAGTTTAGCATTGTGTGTAACCAAGGGAGGGTCATAGTTAACATCATGCCATTGGTACCTGTTCTATCTGCCAGTGCTTTATATTGGGTTCCTTATATATGCTTATATATATAATTAGAGCCATATTCTACCACATCTATTAGGCATCTAAGGAGACTTAAGCTCCTAAGTGTTACACATTTTCAACCACTAACTTTATAGCTGGTTGGCTCTTTTTATAGCTGGATAGTAATTTTTATTATGAGATAATTACTTTGCACAAGTGGCTGGTCTAAAATTAATGGCATGATTAACCAGTTAATTGTGTGATAATTATTTTGCACTTTTGGCTGATCTTGCTTTGCATGTGTGGTGGGTCTAAATTCATTGCAGGATTTCCCAGGATAGACCAGTCTAATAGTAAAGACAGTCAGGGCTAAACCCAACTGTATCTTCATGTATGTATGAAATGGCGATTTAGAGCACCAACTCATAGTTTGGATTCTGTTTGCATTCATGACAGAATAAGATTGTCCAGGCATATGCCTACCTGCTGAAAGTAAAACAGAGGAGAAAGGTAACCCTTCCATCTTTTATCCTAGGGAGCACAAGACCCAGGTTCCCAATCCCCCTTACCAACATTATTGAACCACATCTCTCATCCCATATTATTCTAACCACAAAGCCTGGACTAGGCCAGAGGTGGCCAACCTGTGCACATAGCACAGGCAGCCTCTTTGTGGTGTCATATACCAGATAAGCAGGGGTGGGGGCAGGCATCATACTGATAGACAGAGTAGGAAGCAGAAAGCAAAGCAGCACATGGGGAAGGAAGCACAAGGAAGAAAGAAGAAAGCAGAGTAGGCAGATGAAGGGGATTGGAGTGGCACTTGGGGATGGTGTGGGGCTACTCTTTGGCACATCTACCAAAAAGATTGGCCTGAACTGGACTAGGCATTGCCAAGAGTGCTTGCCAGCCATCCTTTTAGTAGCAATCAAGACATGATGCCTGAAATAGGTACCATTATAACCATTAGGTAGCTAGGTAATGTAATCCTATACCTCTGCCTATAGTTGGCCTTGCCTATTTACTTTGTAATGAATCTAATTCTACTAGGATCTTGTAGCACAGCTGATAATGTAATGTAACCCTTCTGCTGGACACCAGTCAGCAGCAAAAAGGGATGGGTTTGCATTTTGGGGTACTCCATAAATTATACCAGTGGCTTGAACCCCTACCCAGAAATCTGGGAACATTAAATTTACTGGGGCATCCCCTATAAACAAAACCCACTCCTCACAAGCAATGTAAACAAAAACTCAAATTTATTACAAAAAATAAGAACAAAAAACCAAAAGAAAACACTAAATGTAATTTTTAAACACTATTAACTACCAAATAAAGTCTATAGGTGACACCTTCTTAGGGAAGCTTTACCCATGCCCAGATAGTCTGGGACTTGGGGTTCCCCAAAGGTTAGTTCCAGGTGCCTGTGGGTCTGCACCCCTACACCTGCCCTTCAACAATGGGCTGTAGACTGGGGTCCACACCAGAGAGTCCTATGAGCTGCTCCTTGGGTTCACTGCACCCCAGGGAGCTGCTTGAGTGTGGCTCCTTCTGCATAGCAAAGGGCTCTGTTGCTTCTGAAGAAGTGGTAGAGCGCTGACCTCCACTTCCACATGGTGTCTTTGAGGGGTTAACTGTGGCTTTTGTCAGCATCCAGAACCCCAAAATTCCTAGTTCCAATCCCAGCTCTCCTGGGCAGAAAACTACAAAAGAACTTGAAGGAAAGGTCAGGCCTATCTTGGCTTGGGCCTGAACTACAACTAGTACCCAACCACACTGTTTGGTTGAGACATAAGCTACAAAAAGGACAAAAGGAGGCCCAGACGTATATCTCTGGGCCTGAACTGAGCAGCAAAAGCCAGCCAGGCCTATACTGCACTGAGGCCTGGATCAACAAGATCCAGTCCCTGCTCACTGGCTCCCTGGACACAGGCTCCAGCAACTGGGAATGGGAGCAAGGTCACCCCCACCTCTGGTGTCTGCTCTTTAGTGAGGTCCCTGGAGTCCCAGGTGATTGAGCTCCAGGCCCAGGTAGGCAGACTTTGTGCCATCAGGGCCCACGAGCAGGAGATTGATGACTACTATAGTCAGGCTCTTCTCTTGAAGAATGAAGAAGAAAAGAAGATAGAGGAGAAGGTGGCCGACAAGGATGCTGACCAAAAAGGCACATCTGGAGCTAAGTGAAAGAAAGTTGTCTCAGGCTCCAGGACATGTAAGGCTAAGGCTGTCCCTTCCCCTGGCACTGCACAACAGGTATGCTCCCCTCACCACGCATGAGTAGGCTCTGATGGAGACACTGGAGGAGGAGGTGGGTAGTCAGCAAACTGCCACCCCCAAGAGGAGACACAGGGTGTTGGTGGTGGGAGACTCCCTCCTCTGGGACACCGAGGGACATCTGTCATCTAGACCCCCTAGCCCATGAGGTCTGCTGCCTCCCTGGGGTCCACATCCGGGATATTGCAGAAAGGATTCCTAGGCTCGTCCAGCCCTCTGACCACTACTCCATTCTTTTTAACCACATGGGCATGAGTGACATGGCCAGGAATAATCCGGACTAGGTCATGAGTGACTACAGAGCTCTGGGGGAAGGGATCAAGGGGTTGGGGGTACAGGTAGTCTTTTCCTCTGTGATTCCATTTGCAAGCCATGGACCTAGGAGGGAAGGATGTGTTGAAGAAGTGAACCAATGACTCTGATGGTGGTGCTACTAAGAGGGCTTTGGTTTCTTTGACCACAGCGCACACGTAGGGGAGAGAGGACTCCTGGGAAGGGATGGCAGCCACCCCCCACAGAGGGGTAAGTCCCTGTTCTCAGTCAGGATGGCCAATCTTCTAGATAGGACTTTAAACTAAAATCACTGGAGGATGGGGAAACACTGACTGAAGCATGTTGGGGCACCGGCACTCAAGAAAGCTCTGAAGTCAGGGACACTAGGACAGCCACTTTTGCAAGAGCTGAGGGAATGGTTTTCCCTCAGTGTGACAGGAAATCAAGGGTCTCAATTGGAGGACTCAGGTGCCTGTACACTAATGTCAGGAGCATGGGGAACAAGCAGGAGGAGCTAGCCCTCCTACTCCCCAGTGAGACCTGGTGGGACTCCTCACATGATTGGAACATAGCCATAGATGGCTACACCCTGCACAGAAGGGACTGAGTAGGAAAGAAAGGTGGAGGGCTAGCTCTCTATGTGAGGGAGCAGTACACCTCCTTGGAGGTTGACATCAGCTCCAAAGAAGAGCGGCTCGAAACCCTCTGGGTCAAACTACAGGGGGGAGGGGGGATGGACAACACAGTGGGAAAGACCTAACTGTAGATGTATACTACAGATCACCAAACCAGGATTAGGAGCTCTATCTGGAGTTCTCTCAAGAACTGACAGAGACCACATGCGCACAGAACATGGTCATCATGGGTGACTTTAGTTACCCAGACATCTCTTGGGAGGAACACTCAGCTAAGTTCGAACAGTCGTGTTGCTTTCTGACCTGTATCAAACAGCTCTACCTGACTCAGGAAGTGCATGGGCCAACTAAAGGTAACCTCTCCTAGACTTGGTCTTGCCCAAAGGAGAAGATCTGGTGAGCAACTTGAATATAGAGGGTAGCCTGAGTGACAGCGACCATGAATCCATCACATTCACTGTCCATCTCAAGGCAGGCAAATCAGCTAGCAGGGTTGAAGTTCTGGACTTCAAAAAAGTGAATTTCAACAACCCCTGGCCAATAGTAGGGGAAGCACTGTGGGACCAGGGACTGAAGGCGAAAGGAGTGCATGAAGAGTGGTCATTCCTCAAGGACACAATCATCGAAGCACAAAAGTCCATTCCCATATGGAAGAAAGATAGCAGAAGGGATGGTAAGCCCTCTTGGTTTAATAGGGATATCATGGTCCTCTTGAAAAAGAAGAAAGAGGCATACAAACAATGGGAGCTTGGGAGAATCCCCAAAGAGGACTATACAACAATGGCCTGCACTTGTAGGGAGCAGATTAGAAAGGCTAAGGCAGTGACTGAATTTAAACTAGCCACAGAAATCAAGGACAATAAGAAGTCATTCTTTAGGTATGTAGGGAACAGGAGGAAAACAAATAAAAGTGTGAGTCCATTGCTTAACAACTCAGGACAGCTAGTTACTGACACACAGGAGAAAACTGAACTCCTGAATGACTACTTTGCTTTGGTCTTTCACTGGACTAAAGGGAAAATCATACTAGATAAGGTTCAGAATGGACATGGTGGGAATGACTGCCTTCCTACTGTTGATGTTTTGCTGGTGCATGATCATTTAGAAAAGTTAGACATTTATAAGTCAGCAGGACCGGATGAACTTCATCCAAGAGTGCTGAAGGAGCTGGCCAAAGTCATTGCGGGACCTCTAGCAAAACTCTTCCAAAACTCAAGGTGCATGGGAGAGGTCCCTGAAGACTGGAAGAGGGCCAATGTTGTGCCCATCTTCGAGAAGGGCAGGAGAGAGGACCTAGGCAAGAATAGGCCAGTCAGCCTAACTTCTATCCCAGGGAAAATCCTGGAAAAATTCATCAGGGAGTCTTTGTCTGATAGCCTTGCAGAAGGTAGGCTATTCTGAATGACAGTCAGTATGGCTTCATTGTGGGTAGGTCTTGTCTTACCAATCTCATCTCCTTCCTTGACCAGGTAACTCATCATCTGGATAAGACAGAGGAGTTTGACATTGTATACCTAGACTTCCAAAAGGCCTTTGATCTGGTATCCTATGATGTTCTCATGGGAAAATTGGAGGATTGTTGGCTTAACTGCTTGACAGTTACGTGGGTAGGAAGCTGGCTGCAGGGTAGGACCCAGAGAGTTCTAATGAATGGATCTGTGTCGTTCTGGTGAGAAGTGGGCAGTAGTGTTCCTCAGGGGTCTGTGCTTGGTCCAATGCTTTTCAACATCTTTATCAGTGACTTGGATGTCGGGGTGAAGAGCTCACTGGCCAAGTTCACGGACAACACCAAGTTATGGGGGAGCGTGGTCACGTTTCAAGATAGGCTGCAGATACAGGTGGACCTAGACAGGCTGGCAAGTTGGGTGGATTGGAACCAGATGAAGTTCAACATTGAAAAGTGTAAAGTGCTCTATCTGGGGACGAAGAATCCCCAACATACTTACAGGCTCGATGGCGCCAAACTGGCAAGCACCACGACTGAATAGGGATAATAATAAATAGACCATAGTATGAACATGAGCCATCAGTGTGATGCTGTAGCCAGCAGGGCAAACAATATTCTGACATACATCAACTGATGCATCTCAAGCAAAACCAAGGAAACGATTCTTTCACTTTACTCAGCATTGGTGAGACCCCAGCTGGAGTACTGCATCCAGTTCTGGGTGCCGCACTTCAACAAAGACATGGACAATCTTGAAAGAGTCCAGAAAAGAGCTACCCATATGATCAGAGATTTTCACGGAAAGCCATACGAAGAAGGGCTGAGGGACTTGGGCCTCTTCAGCCTAAAAAAAAGAAGGCTGAGAGGGAACTTGGTAGCAGCTTGTCACTCTATCAGGGGAATACATCAAAGGCTCAGCAAACAACTGTTCACCAGGGCACCCTTGAGGAAGACCAGGGATAATATCCACAAACTCCTGGAAGACTGTTTCAGTTTAACACTAGGAAAAACTTCTTCACAGTTAGGGTGTCCAGACCGTGGAATAAACTCCCTACAGAGATGGTGCAATCACCTACCCTGGAAATCTGCATGAGGAGACTGGACAGTCACCTCATTGGGGTCAACTGACCCCAGTTGTCTTTCCTGCCTAGTGCAGAGGGGCTGGACTCGATAATCTTGTGAGGTCCCTTCCAGCTCCTTACACTCTATGAATCTATGAACAACGAAAACTGCCAGGTCTCACCCTGGCTCAAAAAGTGCCAGGCTCCACCCTGGCCCAAATCTGCCAGCCAAACATACGGCTGGGGTTCAGCTACACAGTGAGGCTGAAATGCAATAGCTCTGAAACAACAAAAAGGGCCCAGGCATATAGCTGCAGCCTGGACATCCAGTGTCAACTACACCACTATGTTGAGACACTAAATTACAAAACAGAGGGGGCCAGGCCCATGTGGCCAGTAACTGCCAGGACCCCATTCCTACTCAGTCTGCTCCAGGGATTAATAACCCCATGGTACTATCCCACTCAAGGCCTGTGTGGCCAACACTGTCAACAAGACTGCCAGGACTCCATTTCTAATCCGTTTGCTCCGGGGATTAATACCCCTATGGTATTATCACACTTAAGAAAAGAAGGGGAAAGAGGGAGCAAATAGGGGTCTCAAACTCCAAGACAGAGTTTCTCTCCCTGTACCTGAGGCTTTCCCTTCACATAGCTTTTGCTTCCCTCTCCAATGAATGGGTGGGGAGACCCCCACATGGGGAGTAGTTTTTCTGGCTTCCAATTCAGCTGTGCAGCTCTTAGCAGTAGGCCTGCACAAAGTGGCTAGTATTCACTTCAGATTCGGCTAATTCGGAGGACAGTGATTTGATTTCATGGTTTGAATCACTGTCCCAAATAGATTCGGTCGAATCTGATTCGGAGATTCAGCCACCACCAAATCGGCAGAATCTCCAAATCAAACAGACCCCATCCCCCGCCCGCTCTGCCACACACAATATACAACAGCCAAAAGCACAGTGTGGGTGTTACAGTAATAAACTCACCTTTCTTTTAATAGAGACACACCCCCATGGCTGTGTTAGAACAGCTAATTCCAGAACAAAAGTGTTTTGCACTGATATGAGTCTTCCATGGTGTTTCTTATACATGTTTATCTGAGACTATTGGTCAAAGTGCTTTAGCTGACAATAGCTGGTGTCCTGGAAAAGGTACATACTCTCAAACAAAGATAGATCTGAGAAAAGTTCATACCCAAAAGAAAAATTATAGTATACATGCCTACCCAGGCACCGTTGGAAAAGAACGTTCTTAACTTTGGTGTATAAGAGGAATTTCAAAAGGAGCTGGGAATACAAGAACACCTTCATCTTGCAAACTTCTTAGCCCAACTTGAGATGAATTCTCTCAATTATTGAGCAGAAAGCACTACATTAGTCTCTCAAGATCTTTGCCCACTGGATGTGGGGCATAAGCGTAAAGTAACTGTACAGTAGAATTTGGTGATACAAAAGCATTCTGGAAATGTACAACTACATAGGTCTGGATGATTATTACTAAAGCTGCAAAGATTTTCAAAGTAAAAAAATCCTAAATTAAAAGGGGGAAACAGCCCTTAGAGAGAGAGAGAAATCAAAAGGTGTCAGACTTTGATTAATGGTTATAATCAATGGAATAAAGCTGATCTGGATAATTCTGCAATGGGTCCCACAGGAATTGATGCTAACGCTATTACATTTTCATTTAGCTTTACCTCTTTGTTAATTTAATAGAGATGCAGGATATTAATAATATTATTGTTATATCAATATCTTAATTGGCTGAATTAGGTTACAGAGATAATATGAACATTCAGCAGTGTATTCTCTCATCAAGGGGAAATATTTTCCTGCATGTCTAAATTTCCACAGCGTGAAACTTCTTGGAGCTGCAATATACATGTAGCTGTTTCTGTCATAACTTCAGTTCAGTTCCTGAGTGTTAAGTGATATGCAGAAAGGATTTGAGAATATCTCATTTTCCAACATTAAGCATCATGTTATGATAAACTTGTCCTTGCCTGTTTGAGTACCAATCCATCTGTAAGTTAAAAAGTGAAGCACTGTATACATTTTCCTGCAAGGTTCTTATTACAGTATTGATTTGTTATCACTGGTCTCATAGAAAAGAATTACCATGTAAATGAGAACAAGGAAGTGCAGAATAAAGCAATCTCTCTCCCAGAGCTGTGTAAAACAAGAGGAAATCAGGAACACTAATCTATTATAAATGATTTCAAATCAACAAATTAACATTAAATTCCTACATAAAAAAAAGAAAGAGATAGCAAAAGCCACAGAATTTACAATATTGTCATTTCAGAATAAAGTTGGCAATGCTGTCCATTTATAGTAAAAACATCTCTTGTTTCATTCCCAGAGGACAACAGCTAGTCAAAATAAAGTATAGATGCCATATAAGATACAGCAGATTTATGGATAATACAGTCAAGCATGCAGTGCCTTCCATCTGCTAATGCAATGCAATTGAAACAATCAGGAAGTGATAAGAATTATACTGTGTGGCCTGATCCTGCAAGATACTGAGGACACTCCATTCCATGGGAATCGTGTACAGCAGGAGTGGCATTCTATTCTTTTCTGGTCACATAGGTGTCCAAATCTGGTCACCTGCACGGCATTTTTGATGATCAAAGTCCCAGAAAAAACATTTTCACACAGGTTGTTATTCTACTCCTGCGTGTGGATGACTACACACCACTTTGTAGTCATGCAAACTGAGCTGGTGTGGTACTGGCCAGGGCACATGCATGTGCTCCTTGTGCCTTAGGCAGCCGGAACTGAAGATGGCTAAAACCCATGACTACTGGGCTTAGATTCAGGAGCCAAAGAAGACTATGTGCACTCTTTTGCCCCCATGGCTCAGTGTCTAGGTCATTGGGTCCCATCACCTAGAGGGGGTTTAAACAAAGACCTGCTTCTGCTTCCTTGCACTGCATCTATCCATCACACCACAGGTCAGACAGTAGTCATTTGGTTCTGTGGGGCTCCTTTTGAAGTTGAGCTACTACTATAGTCATTGGAAGAAAGGCATGCAGGGGCAAAGCTTCTGTCCCACTCAGAACAAGGTCCCAATCTAGAACCCAAGACCTTCTTTTCTACACTAGCAGCCACCTCACTGAGATGCACACTCTCTGGCTGCTCATTTCTTCAGGGCCCCACATCTCCCACAGACTTCCTTCTCATGGCTGCCCAAGGGGCCAGCTTCAGAAGAAGTACCAAAGAGAAGCCTGTATAGTTTTTAAGCTGTGATGTGGTAGTTAGAGTACTGTAGAAGAAGTCAGACGCCCAGCTTCAAACCATCTCTGCCCAAGGGGTGCAGGCTTAGAACCAAAGACATTCAGTTTTCCGGCAACCACACTGGCTAATGAGATGTTTGGGAGGTGGGGATGATGTTTCCCACCATGTTGTCGGGGTGTCTGACCAGTCTAGGCAGCCATGTGTGTAGGTATAGAAATCCAATGCATATGTAAGTAGCTTTTTTGAAACTTAAACAACCACACAGACAATCAAATCTAGTCAGCTAGGTATCCAGAAAAGAATAGAATGCCATCCAAAGTGCTCAGAAGTAAAAACGTCTAAGGATTGGACCCCCAGACAAGAATATTTGCTAATAGTAACCAACCTCACCACGCTATTGTACAGCCTTTGTTTTACTCTTTGAAGGAAGGGAATCAATTTGTGTGTTGAGAGTAAGAACCAGTTTTCCTCTCTTTCCTAGAGGATGCTGGCAATCTTTTTTAAGGTACAACAAAATGTCAAAGGAAGCTGAACCCCGAGCTGCAGCTCTGCCTGCCCACTAATACGGGAGGAAGGAATGTTGACCATTAGGCAGCCTCATACATGCATGTTTTAACACCAGAAATTAACAGGGCCCATTGAATCGAGTGAAGGGAAAGACCTTGTTCATTGTACACCGTATTCCTTGTACTTTCATACACTCCGTTTCCCTGCTAAGAAAGGAAGCATTTACTCTTATACATTTGAAGTAAGAGTTTTGGCTGGTCTAGATTTAAATACATCAAGCAATAAGTTTTCTTCTCCCTCTCTCCCTTTTGGTTGTAACTTGTCTCTCCTTTAATTGTAACTTAGCCAAGTGACAAAGTGGGCTTTTTAAAAAAATATTGCTTTATATTCCTACATCCCTCTTATAATTTTTTTTCCTCTTCTTTCTAGCAGTCTTTCCATTATGTCAATATCTGTCTGGTTGATAAAAAGGTTGTCAGGGCTAAATACCATGGACCAGGTGCTACTGCACAAAAGCCATTTAAAGAGGACCAATTGTTTTAATCAGTTGTAATACAATCCTTCTGCCTATGGAGCCCAAAGTCATGTTAGCTGCCCTACCCCACTGCACACTCATGAACAGATTGATACCCACTGTTCTCCTAAAGTCTTTCTGAGAAACAGAACTGGTCAGGTTTTTTCTCCTCCTTATTGGGAACACGAAGACAATTCATTTTCCTTATACAGTGTTAGAATCAAATGTTGGAGAGGAGGCTATGTTCCACTCTCCTGCATTTATGGTTGTTCTTCAGGAATAAAACATTCATTAACAGAAGAATCCAATGAGCTTGTTATGGGATACAGTGACCCAAAGTTTTCACTTAATTTCTTGAAAAAGTGTAGCAGCATTATATATATTATTTATATACACTGTGGTTGGATCATTTCTAGGGGAGGTATGTGTGTAAAATATATTACACACACATTTATATAATATGTGTATACACACACACACACACGGTATGCATATATGTATAATGTATATATACAAAACACACACACACTTATATGTGCACACACATATATATGTATATATACACACATCTATATACATACATATACATTCATACACACATATATATACACACATATACACATAACACATACACACATACATATACATACATATACATGTGTGTGAGCAGATGTATACACACACACACACACACACCTTATGTATTTATGTATGTCTGTATTATAAATGATTCATCCAACAGTAGATGGATGTTGAAATTCAGAGGCAGGATTGACTAACTGATACCTCACAGCCAGGAACCCAGTATGTTGGAGTAGGGAATGTGAATGGATGACAGGGCTAATGAAAGCAGTAGGAGGCATATACAGTTCAACTGGAACAAATGAACCAAAGAAGGGTGCTAAAGACATGACAGTTCTTATGTTAACATGCATAGTTACCAATCTAAATCTGCAGTCACAAAGCAAGGAGGGTCGAAAGGAGCTGAAGGGAATCCAGATTTGTTTCCAAAATACAATTACATCTAATTCTAATACATATGGTTAGATATACACACGTCTGTAAAGGGAAAAGAGTGGGGAAAGGGTTAGGAAGACCAAATCATGATTGGAGTTGCAGCTAGCAAGGGATGTAAAGGGCAACAAGGAGGATTTCTACAAGTATGTCAGTAACAAGAGGAAGATCAGGGAAAGTGTGGGTTCCTTACTGAATAGGGGAGGCAACCTAGTGACAGATGATGCACAAAAGGCTAAAGTACCCAAAGCATTTTTCACCCCAGTCTTCACAAGCAAGGTTAGCTCCCAGACTACTGCACCTGGCAGCATAGTTTAGGGTGGAGGTGAGCAGCCAACAGTGGTGAAAGAACAGGTTAGGGGCTATTTAGAAAAACTGGACATATACAAGTCCATGGGACCAGACAAAATGCACCCAAAGGTGCTGAGGGAGATGACTGATGTGATTGCAGAGCCTCTGGCCATCATTTTGAAAACTCATGGGACTCAGGAGTGGTCCCAGATAATTGAAAAATGGCAAACACAATGCCCATATTTTAGAAAGGAAAAAAGGAGGTTCCAGGGAACTACAAACTAGTCAGCCTCACCTCAGTCTCCAGAAAAATCATGGAGCAGATACTCAAGGAATCCATTTCTGAGCACTCGGAGGAAAAGGTGATGATTAGAAAGTCAACATGGGCTCAGCAAGGGCAAGTCATGCCTGACGAACCTGATTGGCTTCTATAATGAGACAAGTGGCTTTGTGGATGCAGGGGGACCAGTAGAAGTGGTATACCTTTGATTTTAGCAAGACTTTTGATATGATCTGCCACAGCATTCTAGCAAGCAAGCTAAGGAAGTATGGACTGGATGAATGCACTGTAAGGTGGATAAAAAACTGCCTGGAGCATCAGGCTCAGAGGATAATAATCACTGGCTCGATGTCTAATTGTATCAAGTGTAGTGCCCCAGGGGTCGGTCCCAGGACCAGTTTTGTTCAATATTTTCATTAACAACCTAGAAGATAGGATAGCGTGCAGCCTCAGCAAGTTTGCAGATGACATCAAGCTGGGGGGAGTAATAGATATGTTGGAGGGTAGGGCTAGGATTCAGTGTGACCTAGACAAACTGGAGGATTGAACTAAATGAAATTTCATGAGGTTCAAGGAGGAGAAGTGCAAAGTCCTGCACTTAGTATGGAAGAATCCCATGCACCAGTACAGGCTGGGGGCTGCCTGGCTGGGCAGCAGCTCTGCAGAAAAGGACCTGGGGGTTACAGTGGACAATAAGCTGAATATGAGCCAGCAGTGTGCCCTTGTTGTCAAGAAGGCTAATGGCATACTGGGCTGCATTGGCAGGATTGTTTCCAGTAGGTCAAGGGGAAGTGATTATTCCCCTCTATTCAACACTGGTGAAGCCACATCTGTAGTACTGTGTTCAGTTTTGAGGCCCCCACTACAGAAAGGATTTGAACAAATTGGAGAGAGTCTAGTGGAGAGCAACAAAAATGGTGAGGGAGCTGGGGCACATGACTTCTGAGGGAGCTGGGCTTATTTAGTCTAGAGAAGAGGAGACTGAGAGGGAACTTAATAGCAGCCTTCAACTACTTGAAGGGTGGGTTCAAAAGTGGATAGAGCTAGACTGTTCTCAGTGGTAGCAGGTGACAAAACAAGGAGCAATGGTGTCAAGTCACAGCAAGAGAAGTTTAGGTTAGATACCAAGAAGAATTTTCTCACTAGGAGGGTAATAACACACTGCAACAGGTTACCTAAAGAGGCTGTGGACTCTCCCTCCTTACAGGTTTTTAAGACCCAGCTAGACAAAGTCTTGGCTGGGATGATCTAGTTGGGGCTGGTTCGACTTTGAGTAGGGGTTGGACTAAATAACCTTGTGAGGTCCCTTCCAACCCTAACTTTCAATGATTCTGTGATTCTAAAAGAAAAGCCCTGAGAGACTCACCCAAAGAACCCTTACCTCAGGTATGATGGGAGGCTCAGCCAAAGTGCTGAACCTGCTGCCATGCTTCCACAGCATGTGCTCTCTGTAGATAGGCGGGTGAAAGGCACGGGAGGGTATTTCTGGCCCTGTGGAGGGGCAGTTGATGGAGGACCATGCCCAGCAGACAGAGGCAATGCAGGAAGTCTCTGACAATGCCAGCAGCTGCCCATGCCAGGAGTAGAAGAAGGAGGCAGATCCTTCAACCTTGTGACCCTTTGGATTAGGAATCCCTTGAAGATGGGCAGCCAAAGACTAAAGCAGCAGAACCCCTGACAAGCAGTGCATGAGTTAAGGGGCCTCCACCCAGTGTGTTTCTTCCCCTCCCCACTTTTGCTGTTGTTGTTTCTTTCCCAGTGGTGGTAGAATGAGTAGGGGAAGAACTCTCCTCCTGGAAGTATGCTCTGAAGGTTCTCGCCCTGAGAAGCCAACCCAGGGAGAAGAACCCAGGGAGAAAGGGGTTTTTTGTTTGTTTGTTTGAAGACCTGAATTAATCAGCACAGGAGCCCAGAAAGGGACATTGGCCTCATTAGACCCGTTTGTCCATGTAACTATTTGATTAGGCCCTCTAAGGGACTGAACTGGGCCACTTAACCCAGGAATGGGGGATGCTTTAACTTTATTTTTCTTTTCCTTTGTTAGCCACTGGATGGTATAATTGGGTACTTAAGGGGCCAATCTGGCCCGATTTACCCCAGAAATCCAGGAAAAGCTGATTTAAGGTTGTTGGCCTAGTGGACTTGTGATGGGCTGATCTGATTGTTGGCAAATACTTGACCCAGAAAGGGTGAGGGACTTTGAGAGAACTGACCTTAGGTGGCCCAAGAAAAGGGGTTAAACTCTGGGGTACCTGTTCAGTCCTCCAGCGCTGAACTTTCAGTGACCTCGGGGTGATTTGGGCCCCAACATCAGGAATTCTGGAAGTGGTAAGGGTGGGGTGTGAGGGGATCTGGAGATCTACGAAGAAAACCTTCAAAGGAACCATCCAGCTCCTAGTAGTTAATAATACATCAAGATGTGACAGGCAACCAGAGGACACTGGAAGTTAGTGGTAGTGATATGGTCTGGTGCTCCAATGGCGTACTCAAGTAAGATGCCCAACAGTTGGGGGCCACGGCCGTACAGCACCCATCCCCAACAATATCAGAGATGATACTATATACTACACACACACACATGCTGTACTATAATATATATATGTATATATACATATACACACTATATATATAGTATATGTTATAGTACTCTGTGTGTGTATATATGTGTCGTATATAGTATCATTTATGATATACACAGATGCACCCTATATATATATAAATATCATCTGTGAAATAATATAGATCGTATATAACCTATTTCTACAAATGGTCTTTGTGCCAGAGGATGGGCAGGATGCCAACATAACAAGCATCTTTAAAAAGGCCTCCAGACATGATACTGGGAACTAGAAACCAGTGAATCACTTCCATCCCTGGCAAGTTGGTAGAAACTATAATGAACAATAACATCGGTAGTTACATGGACATATTATGATCTGCTGGGGAAGAGACAACATAGTTTTAGTAAATGGAAATTCTGTTTCTCAGATCTCCTGGAGTTCTTTGAAGGTTTTAACAAGTATAGGGACAAGGGCCATATTTTGGCCATCCCTGTTGTAGATGGTTTTCTAAAAATGTCAGCTCAGTGTGCAGCCAAAAAAAGCCAATAAACTGTTGGATATCATTAAGAAAGGAACTGAAAACAAAATGGAGAACATCATGTTGTTATACAAATCCATGGTGTGCCCATATCTTCAATACTGTGTGCAGTTCTGACCCCAACATTACCGAAAGGATGTAGTAGAACTAGAAAAGGGCAACCAAAATGATTAGGGACATGGAGCAGTTGCCAAACCAGCAGAGACTAAATGTGAGGGTTTGGCTGAGATGTAAGTGGCCAGGCCTGTGGTAGGCTAGTAGGAGCAACCTGGGGGTCAGCCAGGTGGGGACACAGGTTATAGGAGCTGAGAGGGGATATCCAAGAGACATATTCCAAGATATAAGCCAAGGTCAGGAGCTAGGAGTCACAGAGCTGGTGCTGAGTTCCAAGGAAGATCTAAGGTCAGAGTAAAGGAAGCCAAGCTGAATCGGGGTGCCAGGGAAACCAGAGGGAGCAGAGCCATCACTGAGGTTCATGGGAGATCCAAGATCAGGGTCAAAAAAACCCAAAGTTGAGTCAGGAGCCAGGAGAACCAGAGAATAGTGAATGTGAGGCTTGTCAGAACTGACTGAAGCTGTGTGAAGGCATGCCTGTGGCCTAAGGCTGCACGTATGGTTATAAGGGGTGAGAGGCGCTCTCAGCAGCCAATCCAGTTGCAGAGAACTGGAGCAGCCACACAACCAGGGATCAGGGGCAGGTGTGATGAATCAGGTGCTAGCCAAGCCAGATATGCCTGTTCAGAGGCCCTGACACCTGAAAGGCTAGGAGTCTGCAGTTTAGAAAGGAGAAGACTGGTGGGGGGGAGGCATGACAGAAATCTATAAAACCATGAAGGGTGTGAACCACATGAACAGGGAACTGGTGGTCACCAAGTCCCAGAATACTAGAACTTTGGGGCATCTGCTAAAATTAGTAGGAGGCAGATTTAAAACTAACAAGAGAAAGTACTATTTTGTGCAATATGTAGTTAACTTGTGGAATTAATTGATGCAGCAGGTGGTGGAGGCACTGGTCAACAAATAGCATAGCCTGGTTCAACAAAGAGACTGGATAAATTCACAGATGACAGATCTATTAATGGCTATTGACCAGAATGGTTGGAGAAGTTTCCTTTGGCATCTTTAAACCAATAATGGTGGATGGGATGCCAGGGAGGGTATTGAATAAGGGACAAACCACTCTAGAGTTATCTGGTTGATGTTCTCCTTGCATAGCATCAATTTCTGCCACTGTCAGAGACAGAATACTGGGCTAGATGGACCACTGGTCTGACCCAGTATGGCAATTCTTAGGCTATTATGTTCTTATACGTCACAAATTTAGGTTACTCAGTCCAGTCATTGTCACACAGACAACCACAACACAGAACACAGTTCATAAATTTACCAAGCTCCATTGAAGACCAATTTCTCCCATTATACCTACTGGCTCTTCTAGCCTCTCTGTCCTCTACTGGAGATAGATCTTCTAATTTCCAGCTTAAATATACCCACATCTATAAATCAGTTATGTTTGGTTTATGTACCTTTGATCTTGTGCCCACATTGTCCTTTTCCTTTCTCTCCCCTCCCCTTTCTCATGTTAAACTCCCCAACATATTTATAGACAACAATCATATGTCTTCAAAGCTTTGGATCTGCTAAGTCAGCCAACCTTCTTTAATCTCCTTTTGTAAAACAGATTCACTCTCATCCCAGTTGCTCTACTCCACATCTGTTCCACTCTGAATTAATCTTCCTTGAACCTGGGTGACCAGTTTCTATGTAAACTGAATTCCAGATGAAAGTCTTACCAACCTTCTGTTCAATAGCTTTGATATAGTCCTATCTTTACTGGAAATAAATCACCTAATATATCCTATGGTTGCATTTGCCCTTTTCACAGCCTCATCACATTGATGGCTCAGAGTCATCCTGTGATTAACTAATACACATCCTCATCTGTCACTCTAAGCTGATGAGCTCCCAGATAATAGCTGAAAGTCTTGTTATTACTCCCCAAGTACATGGCCTTGCACTTTGTGCTATTAATTTCTTCCCTTTTCTGTTAGTCTAGTCCTCAAGGTTATTCAGTTCTTTCTCTATGAAATTTTGATTCTCCTCTGTACTGATGAAGCCTCCCAATTATCAGGATGTCTGTACTGAAAACAGATAAGAAGCAGGGTAGATTAGCCCATATGGCATTCTGTGCTACAGCTAAACCTGAGATAACTTAGCTCTAGCTGGAGTTTCTCTACATTACAGTGAGGGCATGCCTTTTGTGTCATCAGGAAATGTCATTAGTGTGCTTCTATTTCTTGTGTCAAGGTCACTGATGAATGCATTAAATAATAAAGGCCAGATCCTGTTTCGCCTACTAGACACATAAGCGGACTTAGAAACCTAAGTGCAATTCTGTTCCACCTTGCTCAAGTCCCTGAAACCTGTTAATATAAAAACTAAGAGGGACCTCTTTTCCTCACTGCTGTTCTGTGACTCAGTCTTATGGACCATATGGTGGGGTGTTACAAACATAGGTGCATTCTTGGACTTTCAGGGACTTGAACAGGGTAGAACAGAACTACACTTAGGCACTTAAGTCTGCTTACATGCTGAATAGGTGGAATAAAATCTGACCCTACCCGGCCAACAATCAAACATTCTGAAACTGTTACATTTTTCAACCCCAAAAGCTCTTCTTTCAACACAACCAGTTGTTGTTTCAACATCAGCCAGTTCCTTACCCACCTTACGACTCTTCAACTAATCCCCATGTTCTCCAGTTTAACTAATAATTTACCATTTGGGGTTTATCAAATGATTTACTGAAGTCCAGATAAATTACATCTACCACAATTTTTTTTATCTAAAAAGTCAGTTATTTTAACAAGGAAAGAGATTCCCTCACTCAGACACAATCCCCCTTGAGTAAACCTGTCTTGCACCTTATTTCATTTTCCATTTACTTAAAAGTCATTAGTTATTCTTGCCTTCAACATTTGTATGCATGCCACTGTGGCCGGAATAATGATCTGATAGCTGCCTCAAATCACTTTTTCCCCTTTCTTATACAATATTTATCCTTCCCCTTTATATGGTACCAGCACTGATTTGATCTTTTTATTAAGAATTGTTGCAACCAAACATGTGATTTCATGGCTCAGTTCTTTCCGTATTTTTAAACAGAGATTATTTGGACCCGCCATCTTGAGCGCATCAAACTCCTTGACTCTTCCATCCACCTTTGTTGGGTAATTTCCCTTTCTATTTCTGTATTCCCATTAGCCAAACTACTTTGCCCCCATGTTCAGCATTATTATCTTTACTGAAAACTGAGGGAAAGTACTCATTCAGTTGGGGGGCCAAGTCTAATTATCTTTAGTCCCCATTCTATTCTTACTACCTAGAAACATGACTTTTTTCCTTGCTTTTTTATTTATGTGGCTAAAGGGCCTTTGACTTCATGCTTTCAGTTTCTTAGCATCTTGAATTGTATTAACTCTCACTTTATCTTTTAACCTTTCCCTACTCCAAGGGGTACCTTTACTTGCCACCAGTGTCCCAGGTTTGCAGGTCAGGTAAAACTGATTGTTGGGCTGGATCCAGCCCATGGGCTGTAGATTGCTAGCTCTAGACTTAGGTGACCAGAAAAGAAGAAAATGTCACTCCAAAAGATCAAAATCATTACAAGTTGCTTTAACAAAGAACATTCTGGTCTGGCTTTGGACTTTTGAAAGCCTGTGGATCACAATCACTGTGGGTGTGGAAGGGGAGGGAAATGGTGTTACCAACTCTCCCAAATGAGAGTCAGGTGATTTTGGTCCTCAACACAGCCAGATGTAGAGCTCCCAGCTTCTGTGTTCCAGTCTTATCTGTCCACTTCTGAACCCAGCAATTAATCCCTCCCCTAGCCCCTCAGTCAACAGTGCTTCCTTCCAGCACCTGTTCAATTTTTCTTCTCATCTGCTGTCCCACAGGTGCAACACCAGTTATTCACCCACATCATTGTCAGCTCTAGGAGAGGGATATGGAGAATCCCAAAGGGAACACTCAGGTCTTCCCAATACTCACTGAATGACTGGTCTTAGTGGCCCCCACTTAACCACTAGTATCTCAGAAGACCCTGGTCCAATATCGTATTCTACCTTCTGGCTGCCTACATGGACTTCCAGACCCAACTGCCACTCTGCTCAAGTACCTGAAAATCCATATTATATCTATTTCTATAATACACTGGGCACATGTACATGTTCATTTTATGTGCCACCAGTTTACCTGCAAGTAAATTACTCACGAGTAAATGGTGCAGGGAAGCAGGAGCAGATTTGGTGCCAATCTGCTCCCATTTCCTGGGGCTCTGCAATGGGCCCCTGCCACCACTGGGAGGAATTCCAGGCTCTAGCTGCAGCTGCCAGCAGCCCTCTTCAAAAGCCAGCCACACTTGCTGCTCTCTGGCCAGCTACTTCCCTGGCCAGGAGCAGCGTGCCCAGCACAGGACAGCACACAGCAGTGCTCTCCTCCCCACACTATAGCTTCTCCAGTCCCTGCCCCTGGCAGCGATGACCAGTGCCCTGCATTCCTGCCGGCTACTGCACTGGCCCTGCTGGGCCACAGTGCTGTCACCTGGCCCATGGCTGTCTCAACCCTTCCAGCTCACCCACACACAGAGGCAGCCTGCCCACCTACTGTGCACTATCTCAGAGCTGCCACCACATACCTGCCACCTCCACCTAGTCTGCCTGGTCAGACCCCAGTAGAGATGCTGATGACTGGCTCCAGGATACCACCACCGGAGACACCCTTGCCCTCCTGGTCCTCCAGCCCTGCCACCTCTGGGCTTGCCAGGCCAGCCAAGACTAGTAGTGGTGCATCATCCAGCACACCTGGGACAATGAGCAGTGGCTGGAGGCCTTCCACATGACCCAGGTCACCTTCCTGACCTCCTGAAGCAGCTCCAGCCCCACCTGGAGCAGTAGCAAACTGGCATGTGGCCACCCCTCCCTGCAGACACCCAGATGGACCTCACCCTGTTGTAGCTGGCCATGCCCACCAGTCTGCAGTACATCGGCCACCTGTCTGGCATAGGCAAAGTCACCACTGAGAAGGCTGTCCTGGAGGTATGTGGCTCCCTCCAGGATGTGCTGGGGCACACTGCTCTCTGTGCATGACCTCCCAGCAGTGGTGGTGGGGTTTCATGCCCTGGGATTCCCACAACACATCAGGGCCTTCTACAGGACCCACATTCCCATCACCTGCCCACCCCACAGACTCTGCCTCTGTTACAGCCAGACAGACTTTCACCACCACAGGGCCTTCACGCACATGAGTGCTGGCTGGGCAGACAACACCCACAATGCCCGCATCTTCTGGAACCCCAGCCTGCCGGGCCTGGTGGAGAGTGGGAATTTTGCACCAGGGGTGCTGGACCTGCAGCTGGGTGCTGTGGTGGTCCTGCCCCCCTTTATTGGGGGCCTCACCTACCTACTCCTGCCCTGCACTGGCCTCCACCAGATTCACTTCAACCACTGCCTGAGCCATGTTACACCCCGACTCCATGCAGCACACAATGGAGACAACAATCCAATTGCTCAGGGATCTAGTTGCTCAGGGAGCAAACACCAACACATATTGCTAGCCAACAGCTTTATTCAGAATGGAGACAGCTTTGGGCCAGCTCCAACAATAATGTTCAGAGAGCTGCAGTGAACATTAGTTCTTTCTATACTTATACACCTTGGTTTATACTCCCTAACATTTACTCCACCTTGGTCCCTCCTTTGCTCCACCCATATTCCCTCCTATCTCAAGCTCCGCCTTGTTTACTGTTTGTTTCATTAGCATGGAATTACCTATGCATTTTACTTATTTGCATGCCTTTTTGCTATGAGCGCATGTCTAAGACCTTGACTCTACTTCTTTGGTCGCTGGGCGGACTTTGACCAAAACCTGGAAGCTTCTGGAGACATTGTCACCAACCACCATTCACCTTTTTGCATATGTTTATCTCAGATTCTGTTACCAGTTATGTGTTTGTGCGGGCCGGGGGCGAGCCGGACCCGTCTTTGTGCACGCGGGCTGTGGCCAGCAGCCCGGGCACGCGGGGTCGGAGGAGACCATGCGGCGGCAAGGCACGCACGGGCTAGAATTAGTCACAGAGGCGTAATGGTTGATTGAAAGATTATTTACTTACACCCAAGATGGTCGCGGTGTAGGCTGGACAGTTTCCAGGTGCAGCTCCACTTAAATCCTTGTTGGAGGACTACGACAAATTTGGTTCTTTGGCCCCGGAGTTGTTAAGGCTCCGCAGGTTTGGCAATTCTTTCCCACAGAGTTGTCGAAGCTCCGTGGGCTCTGTTCGGTTCTCAGGCCCCGGAGTTATTAAATCTCCGTGGGTTCAAAAATTGAGTATATAGGAAAGGGATACGTCTAGGATTGCGCTAGGTGACAGGGAGAGGACAGAGGCTGTTTAACCCTCTGTTGCCTGTTTAAGAAATGCGTTGGGTCCGTGAGGATCCGCAGCGTTTAGAGATCTTCACGCTTTAAGTGATTTCTCTCCAAGTGATTTCTCTCCAACTTGGGCGGAAGCCACCCAAGCACTTTATACAGCTAGCAAGCCAATCGCTAGCCGTTACGTGTGCATATATTAGGATTGGCCAATAATGTGGCACGAACTCTCATACAAATGGCGGGAACTCCTTTGCACCATGCATCTCTGAGATGCAAAAGAAATGCACCGTGCAAAGAAGCTACAAATTTGGCGGGAAATTCCCCGTTGCACCAGAGTTCTCTTCTGCAGCAGAGAACTCCGTCGTGCAAGGAAACTGTAATTTTAGCGGGAACATAATTTAGCGTTGCCGAAGCACACACAAACAAAAACTCACAACTTTGGGTTGTGACAGTGTTGACTGTCACATTCGTCTGTTTTTCAGTTCCATGTTGTACCATCTCCACATTCCTAAAACTTCACCTCATTCGCAGCACACAAACTTACACAGACTCACTTGAAAATGGTTGATATAGTTAAGATGGTTACTTAGCATAAGCAAATGGCTGGCTTAGCATAAAAAATCATAAGCAAAATCTGCTTTACCTTCTAACAATACATAATGATATATATATATATCTTACAACGCTACTATATTGTTAGAAAAATATTTGCCTAAGCATCTTGCAATCTTACTTTTAATATATCATTCTGCCTTGTGGTTAGCAGCTCTGCTATACCACAGCCTAAAGCCTTTTATTCAGCTGCAAATCCAATGCTCCCCAAGATCCAAATACTGACACCCTAACCCTAACCCTAACCTGCTGCTGCTGATCGCTAGGGTGCCAAGTACACCTGGAACTGAGGCATGATGGCATGGGGGCAAACCCAAGCTGCCCCACAACCTCTTGCTGCCTGCAGGCCTACCTGTGGCTGTGCTACATGTCCCTGCCCCCTGCAGAAGGACATTGCTGCTGGCATTGACACATTCCTTGACATGCAAGAGGGCCATGCTGGCTTAGCTGTGAGGGCACAGGCTGCTCAATAAAGTTTGGCACTGTCTTCTGCCTTCCTGCATGCTGTGGGGGGAGAGCCCAGGGCCAAGGGAGTGCAGGCAGGCTAGGCAGGAAAGGGGGGCAGAGGCAGGGACCAGGGGCAGGGGCAAGAGCATGGGCAGGGGCAAGTTGGGGAGGGCCACTCCTCCAAGACTGTTTTAGGCTGGACATAAGGAAAAAATTCTTTACTGTCCGAGCCCCCAAAGCCTGGAATAGACTCCCTCCGGAAGTGGTGCAGGCACCTACTCTGCACTCATTCAAGAAACGTTTGGATGCTTACCTTGATGGGATCCTTTGACCCTAGCTGACTTCTTGCCCCTGGGGCAGGAAGCTGGACTTGATGATCTTCAAGGTCCCTTCCAGCCCTAATGGCTATGAAATCTATGAAATCTATGAAAGTGTGGGGTTTACCACATGGCCAGGGCTGGTGTGGCTGGTGGCTCTGCATGGTCATGGCTATTGGCAACTGCATATGGCTCTGGGCAGTGTCCTCAGACAATGGGGCATGACAGGTGGGCTCCCAGCCATGGGCCCCCCTGGGGAGGAGCAGGCACTGCTGGCAGCTGGTAGTATCATAGCTGGCCATGACTTATGGTAGGGGATGGGGCTGTGGAGCTGGCACAGAAGGTGCTGGCCTGGCCTCCCTGAGGTGCTAGTGGAGGGTACAGCCTAGGAGCACGGCGGGACAGCCTGCTGGACACCCGAGGGGCCCTCCCCCAGTGACATGTCACAGGGGTTGCCAGGTTGGGGCGGGGACTCAGGCAGGCCATCTGTGCTGCTGTAGACAGAATGGCTGAAGCCTGGGTTCCAGGGCACAAGCATGTCCATCAGTTGCCACATAAAGGACAAGGTCTTGTGGACACTCCCTAAATAATAACTGTGGTTGGTGATGGAAGCCCACTGTGCCCTCAAGACCTTGACCTTTATGCAGCACTGCCACAGTGACCAGTTGTACCTGTGATCCCACATTCAGGCTGACATCCCTTCATAGGAGTGGGTGTTGGAGTGCCCATTCTGCTCAAACTGGCACTGCACCTGTGCCTCGTCCCCAGCACCACGAGGTCACCAGTCTCCTCCATGGACCAGCTGGGGCACCGGGTGGTGGGCACAAGTGTGGGCACAGCTGTGGATGAGGAGGACATCATCGTGGGTCCTGCACTGGCTCTCTGGATCCCTGCACAGCTGTCCCTGTGCTGCTGGGCCTGGGAAGCTGCCCAGTGCAAGGGCCTGAAATGGGACTGGGAGTCGCACAGCAGAGGCAATGCCCTGCAGCACCTGTAAGTTCAGGGCAGGCTGCTAGGTGTGGGCTGTGGGCAGGTGGAGCTGGCATCAGCACCTGGCCAGCATCAGGGTGACACAAGGGCATGGAGTGGTCTCAGGCTCCCTGCTGGACTGCCCCAGAGCTCTGAGCACCTGCAAGCTTGTAAAGGTCTGAGGCAGGAACCGCCTTAGAGGCAGCCCAGCCCTGTGGCATAGAGGCTGCCAGGCCAGCACCCTAGGGCTAGCCTCAGGCTGATCCCTAGTGTCAGGGCTGACCTGAGAGCAAACTTGCTCCTGGGTCATGCCTACATGTATGTAACTGCACAGTAACTAATCACAAGTAAATTTGCTACCTGCATTTGCAGGTAGCAAATTTGCCTGCAATTAGAGGTTTTTACAGTGCAATAAGCACGCACATGTATAGATGTGTGTGCTTACTGTGTAGTAAACTAAGCTACTGCACAGTTAAGCATCTCCTGTAGATGCTCCCATTGTTATCTGACCCTTAAGACTTTTACAAAAAAAGGTGAGAAAATGAGGACACCCCACACCTTTTGCATTAATAGTTTCTCAGAGATTTGTGCAGGGAGGAACAAAACTGCACTTAAGTGCCTACTTTTATTTATTCACTTAACGGATGGAATGAAATCCAGCTCCAGGTGGCCCACTTCACCAGCTGAACTCTTCTCTTACTAATAAATATAGGCAGCTTCAGTGATAAACCTGATTCCCTTGAAGTCCTTGAATCAGAATAATCTGAAATGAAGGAGACCTATTAGCTCATCCAGTCAATCCCTTGCAGTACAGGATTGTCTTTAGCAGCATATTTCCTACTGCTTTCATTGAGTCCAGTTGCTTGTTCTGTAAATCACTCATCCCCTGGGGTTTGCAGCACTTTAATATGCTGTTCACTGAGACTATCACCTTTTACATGTGTAACTGATAAGAGCTTCCACCTCCTCATAGGATTATAGGGCTAGAAGAGTCCTCACAAAGTCATCTAGTCCATCCTTCTGCTCAAGGTAGGCTCACACTGACTAAACCATCCCAGCCAAGTGTCTGTCCAAACTGCTCTTGAAAATTTCCAGGCATGAAGATTTCACAGCATCTCTAGGTAGCCTTTTCTAGTGCTTGACCACCCTCATACCAACATATCCAGCCTAAATTTCCCCTGCTATATCTTGAGGCCATTGCTGTCCCTTACAGACAAAGAGAAAAGCCCATCTCCCTCCTCTCTGTAATCACTCTTCAGGTATTTGAAGACTCTTATCAAATTCCCTGTCTTCTCTTTTCCAAGTTAAATGAGCATAGCTCTTTCAGTCTTTCCTCATAAGTCTTGCCTCTGAGGATCCTAACCATTTTTGTTGCCCTGTGCTGGACTCTTTCCAAATTGTACACTTCCTTCCTGAAATTTGGGGCTTAAAATGACACAGTACTCCAGGTGAGGCCTCACCAATGCTGAATAGAAAGGAAGAATCACTTCCCTTGATTAGTAAGTGACACTCCTATTAATGCAACTCTGGATGCTGCTGACTTTTTTGCAACAAGAGCACACTGGTGACTCATATTCAGCTTACAGTCCACCGTAACTCCCAGGTCCTTCCTGCAGTACTGCAGCCTAGCCAGTCATTCCCCAGTCTATACTAGTACATGTGGTACTCCCAATTAATCATAAGACATATAGTTGGTGATATGAAGGGGAAACTATAGACTTGTAAGCAGAGTCTATTAAGGCTTGTGTGCACCACTTTTGGAGTCTGTATTAAATAGATTGCTACAGTTCTAATAAAGCTAATGATATCAATTCTCTATACGCCATCCCACATGTTCAAAGCACTTCTCAAACATTGGAGTACTACTGGTAATTCTCACAGCACCCCTTAGAAAGAGTCACTTAACCTTTCCACACCTCAATTTGCCCACTGAAATAAAAATGCTATTTCTTTCCTATGTTACAAGAACATTGGAAAGAGAGCAAAGGATTTCCATGGAAACCAGGCTGGACTTAAGCTCTATTTGTTTGTGGATTTCACCCCGAGTTCACAAAGGATTCTTGAATGTGGGTTTATGCTGTTTAAGTCCCCTCACAGCTCCTTCTTCTCCCCAAAGCCCAACAAAATCTCTTTCTTTAACTCTTAGCATCTTGTTTTCCCTTCATCCTTCTAGACCAGATGACCTCTCAAAATCCCTTTCCTTGAATCTTCATGAGAGGCTGGCATATGCATGGGACTGTTTTATATACGCTCTCTCTGCTATAAAAGGTCTTTTGAAGGCTGGGTATGACACCTAAGAACACAGTAGTGGAAAGGGCCACTACATGGACACCACATGGACAATCATGTACAGTCCCTGCATTCACAGGCAAGCACTAATCCAAGGAATCCCCATAATTACCACTTAAACCCTCACAGTCAGCTAGAAGGCCCATTACCCAAAACAGAAAGAACAATCTATAACGTGCTGTAACTTCCCATGCCTTTCTCCTGAGCGTCGTGCATGTGGACTCTAAGAATCTCACCATGGCTGCTTGGACTGCATGGCTAAGTTAGTGGGAGTGGCCTTGAGTCAGATCCCCAGGGGTCTCACCTGCCACGTCTTTGATTATAAGAGGTTTTAAATCAGAGGACGATGTTTGGTCCTGTCCCCCTGGTTCTTTCCCTTGGTCTTCCTTGTGACCGCCTCTTCTTGGGGCTCCACCTCCCCTACACCCCGCCTAACACCAACCGTTATATTGCTTGTCGGGGCCGATGGTCCCAGCCGATGTTCGGGCCCTCCCTGGTGCTCAGTCCCTTGGGGCTGTGGTTGTTGACCACCAGTGTAGCTAGTGCCGAGTGCTCTCCGTGACCCCTCTCTGCTCTGTGGTCTATGCGGAGCTGGGTTCTACCCGGACTGCCACCTCCCTTGACGTGTTGCTGCTCCCCTGAGTTCGGTACCTGCTGCTGGTTGTTCGGTTCAGGGTTCCATCCTTGCTGCATCTGTCATTGTCCCAGTCGCTGGGGCTACTGGCTCTGGCCCACGACAGGTCCACTGGCAGCTCCTTGGGCCCACGCTGGCCCAGTATTCCCTCCACACTCCCTTCCTGAGGGAGCCACCAAGCCTCCTCCTGCTCCACACCGTCCGGCTGCTCTGACCCTTCTAGGCCAGCTGGGGACGCTCCTTCTGGTCTCCCTGGTTCCCTTCCAGGTGAGCCTTTTCTGCCAGCTGCAGCTGCCCACCCAGCCAATCGCCCTTGGCACAGGTTTTTTCTTTGATCTTTGACCATAGCGGCTCCAGCCGCCACGGTTTCACTTTTGCCGTCAAACAGCTGCCAACACAGCATCCCACCACCTCCCCCCTTCTCTCGGTAAGTTTTTCGTATACATGCCAAAGCTAAATGCCCCACCACTGCAGCAACCATAGAATTATTGATTCATATACGATCAGAAGATCCTAGGAAAAGGACCACATCCCATATTACAGAGAAAGGAAGGCAAAAATCCCCACAGTTCTATTCTGTCCTGAGGGAAATTCGTTCTAGACTATGAAGGAATTCCTTCTAACCCAGAAAAGAAGAGCAAGTCCCTCTATCCAAGAACCTTTAGATTTTATTAGTGGTATCAGGGGCATCAGTACGCCGCAGCCAAAACCCCCTAGCCTTAGCTGCGGTCAGTGTTCTAGTGCCTTAGAGCAGTGGTTTCCATCCTGTGGTCCACAGACCCCTAGGGGTCCACAGACAATGTCTAAGAGGTCGGTGAAAGATGACTATGATTAATCAAAAGTATGTGAATACCCACACTTACAATTCAAAGGAGTCCGTACCTCCATTTGAAATTTCCAAAGGGGTCCGCAGATGAGAAAAGGTTGAAAACCACTGTCTCAAAGGAAGGCAAATTCTGAGCCCACCCCCTTTTACCACCCCCCCTCCAGTGTTGAAACCAATAATATTTCATAAAGGGGAAAAAATCCCAAATGGTAAATCAGCAAAAGCCCAGACTCATGGGATTATAAAACACCTTCTGTACCACAAGAGCCACCTTATTACCCCAGATGCTTTTCAGGGATTCAAGAAGGTTGGAATGCAAACACCTAAGTGAGGCACCTACGTCTATTTACATGAAAAATAAATGGAATAGGATTTAGCCCATGGTATTCTGAAACAAAGCTAGCATAGTCTTAGTGGTTCTGAGAATGCCTGTCAACTGTTGCAGGTTTCCATGCAAGATTCTTAATAGGCACACTTAGGACTGTAAAGGTATGCTTGCAACACCCATGTACTGGTAGACAAACATCCAGAAGTGGATACTCTGATAGGTCTATCTAGAACATGAATCTAGGGGGAAAAATCCAAGAAGAATGTATTAAGAATAATTTGTGCACATCATCTTAATGAGTACGTTAAATGTTGCTGTAATGGCATATACATATTCTAAAATCATGCAGGGTAGAATAGCATCCAATTGCTTCAATAATATTAATATTATGCTATGTTAATATTATATAATATAGCTTACTGCCATTTCATGTACCTGAGAGAAAGTGACACACATTGTAATAACATACTTGGAATGCTCCAAACTCCAGATGAAGCTAAAATGTCAGTTTTATCTGCGTGATATACTACTGCACGAAGCAGGAATCTCTAATTATAACTCATACCATGCTATATCCATTACTAATATCTTAGTTGGAACATGTTCCTTAAGCATAGTATATGAATGACTCTCTCATAACAGGTTGGTATATTCCTTATTTCACACACATAGCAACACACAGTTTCAGTTTCTGCTTGGTGTGGGTGAAACATGTTAGATAATAAGAGATGGCTCTAATGAGTCAGGAAAAAAGTGATAGAGTGATGTTGTAGCCACAAAGGTCCATGAATTATATGAGAGGCAAGGATTTCTTAGGATGATATCTTTTATTAGCCTAACTGTATAGTTGTGATAGATTTAGACAAGCTTTCAAATACAAAGCATTCTTTATCAGATGACCTGAATAAAAAAAGTTTCATGGAAAGAAGTCCTCGCCTTTTTCAGGAAAAAAAAGGTCATCCTTTGCTTGACCCCTAGCCAGATATGACATCTCATGGGTTAGGTTGTGAAATGTTACCACTATATTTTACTACAAATCATGCTGTGACAGGGGGCACACTCGGGGCCGGGTCTCATGCTGGCCCACCCACCTGTCTCTCTGGGGCAGTCTGCCCAGTCTTTCCTGCCATAACTTTGTTGTTCCCATAAACTAGTGATATAATGTGGGGAGCTGCCCATTCCCAGCCCCAATGCCAGGGGGTGCTATCTACAGCGCCAAACCTCCCCTACATTGCAGCCCATGCCTCACAGATGGCATCCACATCATGTAATCGTAACCTCCACCATGACTGGTGCTCCAGGGTCTCACAGGGACTCTCACTCCCTCCATGGAGCAGCAAGTCATTGTGCTTAACCTTTAAGTCTTCCTTTCATCCAACTCTTGGCCTCCTTGCAACGGAGGACTTAGCGGGGTCAGGACTTGCCACTAACTCTCTGGCTGAGTCCCCTTCTCAGCCTCTGGCCCAATTACAGCCTCAGGCATCTGAAGACATACCTTGGCCTACTCCCCCCACCTGGGGTTCCTACTGTGCCTGCTCTAGAGCCTCTACATCACACCCCTTCCTGGGGTCTTCTCACCTTCATGATCAACTATTCACAGGGCTGGCCCTTGCACTGTCCTTCAGGCTTACTCCCAGTTCAGCCCTACTCAACACATCCTTGGTACTGCCCTTCAAGCCTACTCCCCATTCAGCCTTACTCTGTGTGGGGCCACACTCTACACCTCATCCTACCCCCTATGGGTCCTCTGGGATGTTGCATCCCTGCTGGGCTCAGGTGGCACTCCGCTTGCCATGCCTGGCCCCTCTACTCTCACAACTACCTCCAAAGCCCACCCAAAGATGGGGGCTGGGGTTAAGGCACCCATCCTCACCTTTCACCAGGGAGGCAACTGGCCTGGCATTTCCTTGGGGTTCCCATACCACTAGGAGCCCCACCAGGCCATCTTTCCCCAGCAGAGTGCAGTTTTAGGTCACACCCAAGATCAAGACCCTCTTGCTCTTGCCTTCTAGATGTCCCATGCAGCTTAGCCAGGCAATATTTCTGTCTGCTGGCAGCAGCAAACTGCAGCCTTTATATCCCTTGTTCTCAAAATGGCTGCCACCATCAGGAACCTGGCAGCTGCCTGATTCTGCCCTTAGGGTGGCAGGCACCCAAAGGTGCACTACCACACATGCATATAGGTATTATTTTATTTTGATCCATGTTGGTTCCTAACTTTGAGTTTTGAGTTTCAGTCTGTGACCTCTGCCAATACATTGCATAGACTGCCTCCAAGGTGGATGAGGCTGTTAGCTTGCAGGAAAGGCATTATTGAGGAAATACATTAGTGGCCAGTTTCACAAGTGTTGGCAATTACACATCAGTCACGGATGTCCATGTTCATGACAGCTAGCTTATCACCCACCGAATCTTGCTGAGCCATAGAGGAGCACATGAGTATCTAACCCCTCTGGAATAAATAATTCCCCTTTCTAAATCCAACAGAATGAAAAAAAAAACACAAGACTACCTAAGAGCAGCCATGGAACAAAGCAAAAATTGATCTGCAAGTAGCATAGTAAACATAACACTGAATAACTGAGCTGCAGCAATCCAGATCCCTGACTCCTCATGCACAGGTATTCATCATCATAAACCTTCTGGACTTTCAATATGGCATCAGCCCTGGGAGGCTGGTAGCCTCCAGGGGTGGATTGAGAGGACATACAGTGCCACAGACACACCCATTTGTATTCCTGTTCCACTCTGCAGCTGGACTGTGGGAGCCTGATTGACCAGCACAAGATGGGATGAGGCTGGAGGGTGAGAGTCAGAAGAGGAGTGAGTGGGTAAAAGGGAATCCCAGGGGTTGGGGTCCACAGCAGAGCATAGAGCAGCTAGCATAGGGGCTGCCAGAGGGAAGAGGAGGTAAGTGTGCCCACTGATCATTCATACCCCGGGCACACAGAGCTGCCCCTTTTCCCCCCTCCAGCATCCCCTGCCCTGGCCACTCTGAATAGCATTCTCCACTGTGGGTAGGGAAGGTGCAGGCACAAAGCTGCACTTTTCAGCTTGGCTCATCCCCTTACTTCTCACAGGCTTCCAGGGCTGAAAGGAGGGGCCACAGTCTCCTGGATCTGTGACAGTAGGGGCTGCACTTGCTCCCCCAAGTACAGACTGGGGGCTGGGATCCATCTCATGTGTTCTGTTGTCCCTACAATCTCCACTCCTCCAACTCCATAGTGCCCTGCATGTGCCACGTGTGTACAGCCCAGCCCCTGGTCCCTGCTCTGTCTGTTTAGCCCCAGGGCTGGGGTTCAGCTGGGATCACATTGGGGGTAAATAAGGGCACCAATTGGCCCTTTGGGTCCCAGTCTCTAGCTGTGACTTGAGCCTAGGTCTAGGTGCTGTACTGGAAGCAAATGGGCGTAGGGCCACATAGAGACAGGGAACAGCCTGCAGGTGTTACTATTATATTACATTTTATGTTATACTAGCTAATTCCCAATAAGAATGATTGGGGGGGGGGGAGGCAGGGACAGAGTGCCCCCCCCCCCTCCGCTCCAGGTCCAGCCCCACTCCACCACTACCACCACCCACCCCGGCCACTCTAGGTCCAGGTCAGCCCTGCTCCACCCCGACTTCTCACTGCTCTGGGGCCAGCCCTGCTCCCTCCCCCCCGTTCCGGGTCCATCCCCGCTCCACACTCCATCCCCACAGCTCCGGGTCCAGCAATATTTGCATCAGTATAGAAATTGGAGTCTTGTTATTTTCCCATTTCTTCTCCAAACCATATTTAAAACACTTAAAGAATGCTTTTGTTTCAAAATGATACTAATTCAAGTCTTTAGCTTGTATTTTTCAATTATTAACAGTGGGGCTGATCTAAAATTTTCTATCAAGTTTTTTGACAGAAAAAAAAAGGTTTTAAACTAGATGAATGTTCACAAAAAAATAGACTTTCTTTGGAATTTCGTGACATTTTTACTAGAGCAAAACAAACAACAAAACATTTTAAAAGGTAAACCTGAAAACTTTGTTCTGCTGGAAATACTAGGTTTTTGAGTGAAACCTAAATTTTTTCAAGGAAAGTTAAAACAGGTCTATGTAAAGCTGGCAAATTATTAGTGAGGACAGGATGCATAAAGAATCCATATAGATAATAAAAAAAAATCATAAAGTAAAATTTGCAAAAGCCTTAGAAAATCCTCACTGGTAAACTTCATCTGAAAAACAGGCTTTCATTTGCATTTATCAGCATGCAAGATTCAAATCTTTAAGCCAAATAACAGGAACTAGGAGAAGTCTGTAGGTAATATATCAAGAGGTTTGGTATTTTTATCATTCTCTAATCATGCAGCATGCTGTTGATTTTATATTAAGAAAGCCCCCAAAGAGTTTAGAAGACAGCTTCATACACCAAATGTATAGTACTTTGTTCATAAGGACACAGTTTCTTTTATTCCCTCTGATGGGTAATTCAGAATTCTTGCCTTCTCCCATCTGTATTTGATTTACATGTCAGACAGTTTCTGGCTTTCTAAATTGCCTATTAATTCAAGGGAAGGAGGAATGCAATAAAAGCCCATTTCAATAATAATAAAAAATACTATCAGGACATAGAACAACATATTAAAAGAGTCAGGACATCTGGTCACCTTATCATGTGTGTCAGATCAGCCTTGGTTCAAGTGCATTGGTTACAAATTATGGAAAAGCCCATGAAGGGCAAATATGCAACAGATTGTGGCTGAGTTGGGGGCTGAAATTGATGCTAGACTTTTTTTTTAGTGTGCTCAGATTGTAAAGAAAGCCTGCAAGATATAATATTCAAGGTTTATTTCACAAACTGAGCTGTGACTTAGAAATAGTCAGCAAAGGCACTTCACACATAACCTTGCTATTACATTTAAATCGGTACTGGAAAAAAAATAACAACCTTTCTCTCCCTCCCATCTTTGCAAGGTTTTAACATTATTTGTGCTGCAGAAGGTGCTACTATAACCTCTCCTGGAAAGATACAGATCCAGAGTTCTTACTGAACCATTAGCAGTTATTGGCACTCTTTCTACATGGAAGTCTCTAAGGACCCAAACCAAATTAAACCTCAAGGCAACCCCATTGACTTTGATGAAGTTACACCATGGGTGAAAGTATTGTTTTCAGTAGATCTTATTCAGAGGATATGTCTATTCTACTGCTTAGTCCTATTCCCAGACCTTCCTATAGTCCAAACCCATTGACCATCTACATTAAAGCCTCTTAACTTGTACCTTGTTCCTCCACTCCCCAGCCCTGGTGTCAATCCCACCTGTTGGGAGGATTGAAAGCTCATGCACACCACCGCCTGAGGCAGAACTTCCCTTTAGCCTGACCTACCCCTACATCCTATCAGAACTCATCTGAGTACTGCTCACCACAAGCACAGGAAATCCATCAGCAGCAATCACTGAATATCTTTGTCCTGACTTTTGGCTGTTCTGCCTCTGGTTTCTTTTTTCTACTATGCAGAATTTAGATGAAGCCCAGGAAAGATTAGTAGTAGAAGACTGATTCTTAGAAAGAATGCCTGAAAAGTGGTAACCTTTCCTAAATAGAGTCCTTCTAGGAATCAGCCTACCCCTTAGCTGTATCTCCACTGCTTCTAGCATGTAATTGCCATGATGTAGTGTGGCAGGGAGAGTGGCTCATGGAGCTGAGGGTGCTCCTTGGGGTTAACCCTAAATATAGATATAGATACTGAAATTTCTATCCTCCATCTTAAATAAGGAAAGGTGTCTCTTTTTCTGGTACCATTATGTGTCAGGATTGACAAGGGAATAGAAATAAGTGGGCGCATCTGTACATGTGCGACTGAATATATTCAGGCTCATTTTAGAGTAAACTAATCCTGATGTCACCATCTAAACATGTATTTAAACATGGTAATTTACTTCACTGCTGGATACCACTTGTATCTGACAGGACTATCCAGAAGCACAGCAAATTAGTCTACTGCACCCTAATTGCCACGCATGCATAAACGAGGAGGCTTTACTGCACAGCAAATTAGTCTGCTGTGCAGTAAAGCACCTTGGGTAGATGTGTGCAGTATGGGATATGCACAGCAATGGGTTTATTTTCCCAGTCCCTCACAGAGATACAGAATTACTATTATTTCAACCTTATGGATGGAGAACTGAAGTATGGAGAGATAAGTTACTTGACCAAGATCACATTAGAAATCTTAACTGTCAAATCACCCTGCTTTAAATACTTTGCATTGATAAAAATGTCTGAAGGCAGAACTAGAAAAAAACTGAACTGGCCTTTCATAAATATACACAGCAGCACTCGACAGAGAGAACAAAAGAGTGAATGTATTTATAGACTGTGGGTTTAGACACCTAAATCCCACTACCATTTCTTGTGGCTCGGTGGCAAACAGTTTACGGTCTTTTTTTTTTTTTTTTTAAGTGAGGGACTCATTCAGCAACTCAGAAGGCAAAGTACCATTATAGAGCAGACAATTAGCTTCTGTTTCTATTGACACTTCTCTAAATTTAGTGCTCTGATAAACTTTTCTCACTGTGTGTCACTTTGTGCTTACTCATAATGGTTGATAAACAGTAACATTTGAACTATCAGACCACCGATGTTAATTTCTGGATGGGCAAGTTATTTATAATGTTTTGGTAGTGCTAAAGTGATGTTGTAGCCATGATGGGAAATATGTGAGAGGCAAGGATTTCTGTCTGTGATATCTTCTATTGGACCAACTGTATGGTTAGGATAAACTGAGGCAAGCTTTTAAGTTAGTCCAATAAAAGACATCACCACAGAAATCTTGCCTCTCATTTATAATGTACTTTTTGCTGACAGTATGTTAGCTAGGACTGATTATTTGCCTGTGTGTTAAATTCTGCATTGTTTACAGCACACTGGCTGCTATAGGTAGCATGTGACACACCAAAAATAAATGCATAAATCATGCCCACCTACCTCTCTGGCTTGTTGTGGTACTAACTTGTATAAAGCTCTGAGACTGCTTAATGTGAACTTTAAATTTATACAGGTGTATCAACAATTGCTAAAATCTAGTCACAGCTTCCTTCAAATTTGGTATCATAATCACCTGATTCTGTATTATTATCTGGTATCTTAATAGGTTTCTTTTTCACATCTATCTTTTTATTTCTTTCTATTCCCTCACCCCAGATTTAGCCTCTGCTGCAGCTGTTGTGATATTTTCAGTGAAGATCTGGTATTCGGTTAGACTCTCCAAAGACAGCCAAATCCTTCAGATGCCTTCACATCCTCAGTATCCATTTTAACCCTTCCATTCTTCCCTTTTTGTTTCCTGTATGGTCTCTCACTAAATATGGTCACTCTTTTTCTTTACAATAAAGATGCCTCCAGCTGTTCCTTACTCCTCATGCACTTAAATATCTTTGTCCATCTCCCTCACTGAATATTCTGACTTTCCTTTTCTGGTCTCCCTTCTTCTAACCTTTTCCCCCACCAGTCTATACACAATGTTACCAATTAATGTCACCTTTTCACAAGTCTACAGCATCTAAGGAGCATCACAATGAAATGCTCAGTCCATGCATGCAACCCCCAAGCAAGAGAGCCAGGCATGCATCACAAGTTCTCTGTTTTGGGTATGTTTCTGTTTGTGTGTGTGCCCAGCACTACACTAAGAAGGCTATCTGGTCCTTGTATTTCAAATGACCTCTCTATTCTTGTCTTCCTGGAATCCTTTATACTGTCTTCTCATGAACAATCCCTTATGCTTCCCTTTTCTAAACTATTCCTTTTTTTTCTTGGTTTTCTCTAGCTAAAGTTTAAAAATAAAAATTATACGCAGTGAACGTGTTTTACCTATGCTTTGTATAGCACAGTGCACATATGGCAAGCAAGTGATTTTGAATAGCAAAGATAACCGTGGCAGGGGAGTACTAGATGTCTGTTGAAGTGTGCTTTCTAGGGTTTCAGGAGTGCAGCAAGTAATGTCTTCTACTGACATTCACTTCGCTTTCTCCATTGTCCAGGTCTTGGATCTGGTTGCATTCATCATCATTTTAAATTAATCAGGAAGGGAGGAAGATTTTCTTTTTTTTTAAATGATCAAAAAGCAATCATGGGTAAAATAGTGGAGAGTTTGTTCATCCAGAGGACAAGGCAAAGAGAATGGAGAAGGAAAGTGAATGTATCTGTATTCTTACACAAAAAGAGACTGAATAGCAGAAGGAAGGACAGAATAAGAAAGCAAGAAAAAAGTGTAATTACTCCCCTAGGTGTCTACTTAAAAAAAGGTCAGGAAGTACAGGTAATAAAAAGAAGATTATGAGATACAGCTCTATGAAGAAAATTGCAACCTGACTGGTATTATGCAAGTGTAGGAAGATGATCCATACAGCTACAACTTCAACAGTGAAAGAAATGCTGTGATTACGAGAGACAGGGGAAGGAGAGGAAGAACTGAGAGTGGGAGGAGGAATGGGTGTTAACAACAAAGGCAGACATAGAAAAGTACAAATGGAAAGAGATGATTATGGCTCGGTGCAAAAAAAAAAAAAAAGGATGAAAAGGATCTGAAATCAGTTTGTTGCAGACCAAACTTGATGAAAATAATAAAGTATTTATTAAATAAAGAAATAGCAAAATTATCAGATGCAGCCTTCAGCCAGCAGATTATTTTTAGCTGCATCAGACTTACTCAACTTGACCCATAGCTTGAAGTTTGCAGTATGAAGGCAACTCAACCCAAATTCACTTAGCATGGTTCCTGTAGCACTCCTAGGAAGCTGAATACACTACATCTTGCAAGTCACCTCTCCCAACTCCTCACCTCCCTTTGTCCCAGCAACAGCAAATCTTATGCCCAGCATGTTCCCTGAAATATTGGAGTGGATACACTCCTTTTGCCTAACACTGAACTAACATGGAGGCTGAAGTTTTAAATATTTAGTTCTGCCCTGCACTGCCACCGCTACCCTAAAGGGCAGCACGGAGGAGGCAGTGATGGCAGCAGAGACGCAGGGCAGCCTGGTGCGGGCTCCAGGCAGCAGCAGCAGGGAACTACCTGCAGCAGGAGGGGGAGAAGCTGCTTTTCCCCCACATTGAATAACGGCTTTTGTCCTGCGCCACCGCTGCTGAGACTGGGCAGGCAAACCCAAAGCAGGTGTAGGGTTGAGCCTATCCAACACAGGTCCCCGTTAGTACCGCGGGGATGGTGCTAGCAGAATCAGCAGCTGAAAGGAGCCACCTGGGCTGCCTAGAAAGGCAGTCCAGCTGCAGAGCTGCCCCAGCCCTGCTACATGCCCAGGGGACAGTAGGATACGCCACGGCTGGACTGTGCCTGGGCCACATGGGACCGAGGAACCCACCGTGAGCCAAGCAAAGGGAGCCGAGGGATCCAGCCCACAGACTGTATTTTGCACACCACTGAAGTTTAGTCATCAGTAGGCACAGGATGTTCAAAGCAAAGCTTTTAATGACATCTCTAACAATATCTCAAAGTTGCAGCAAGGAAAGGTTAGGTTAGATATTTGGAATAACTCTCTTGCTAGGAGGGTAGTAAAGCACTGGAACGGGCTTTTTATAATCAATTTTATGCTGCACACAAATTGATATAGCATGGTACTGTGCTGATATTGCCATTATTCCTTCTGTAAACCAAAAACATGGGTTGTGGTGTTTTGGGTAATCCTTTATATTCACATTTAAAAAAGCATAAGAATTCTGGTTAATTAGTGTAAGACTTGTGGTTAATATTATGAAGTAGTTATTATGAATGTAGCAAAAGATGAGATGATTGTGTTGTTTACTTATGTCTGCTGACAAGGTCTATTGCACAGACCCACCAGACCAGGGACAGGATTATTTAACCTTATGACTAGGCTTTAACCAAGCAGCTAGTATTGGAATGACTTCAGTTGGAGGTGGAGAAGCCACTTCCTGTACCTGTCTGGAGTGACACATTTGAAGGGATTAAAAACAGAAAAACAACGAAGGAACAGAGGTGGCAAAAGTGGGAGAATGGGGAAGTGACAGAGGGGATCTCAGGGGAAGATTCATAAAGCAGCATAGGAAACTTTGGGTAGAAAGAGGAGAAAAAAAAGTCAGATCTCCATCTCAAACCACAAGAAAACAGGACCTGAGATTGACAGGAAAGGAAAATTCTGGGTATGTAGCTTGTCGTTGCCATCTTACCCAATTGAGCCCCCTCATCAGTTTCCAAAAGCAACTGACCCCTTACCTAGAGACTTTGTTCATAGGCAATCTTTTCCCTGTTCCCTACTTAGGATCCAATTTGTTGCTTGCAGCAATTTTATTTCCATAGTGAAATACTTATGTTCTTTAATTCTACTCGTGTGTCACTGCCCCTTGGAATCCCTGCCTAATACAAATGCAAAAGATTAACAGAAAAGGCAAAGAACGCCACATTCAAAATGGAGTCTGCAATCTGACACCCACGTTCATAAATAGCAAACCAAAGTAGGAGCCGATACATAAACAGAGTCCCCAGATTGTCACAGAAAGCTTTTAGGGATGTTAAATAACTTCTTTTGTCTTAAATTTCTAATTGAGTGGACAGCTCTTGACCTGCTAGGAAGGTCTTACAGATTTTCATAATCTAGTCCTTGCCTTGTTCTGTTGTATATTCAACATTACTTTTTGACAGAGAACAGACCCTCCACTACCTTTGGTTTAGAGAAGATCATGAGAAAAAAAGGAGAGAAAACAAGAGAGAGGAATGGAAGAAACACAGAATGATAAACGGAGCAGAGAGCAATCAGAATAAGAAATTAAATCTTGAAAGATACTATCCTCCTAGGATTTTTGCCTTGATCTCATGCTCCCAAAGAAAAATGGAAGTACTCAAGATGAAAGCTATTTAACCCTTTTTCTTCTTTACTGGATAGCAGCGGTCAACTCACACTCCTGATCTGGTTTTCCTCTGTCTTTTATCTTGTGTAGCCATTTACTCATAGGCAAAGTGAGTATGAAATGCTACAACCTGGGAGAAAGGAAAATTCTGGGTACGTAGATTGTCGCTGCCATCTTGCCCAACTGAACAATACCCAAATGCCAATACACAGAGGAGGAGGGACTGAGATGAAAAAGTGAGATTTTGCAAACTCTCAAAATTAATTCAAACGTTTTTCAAACCCTCAGACTCCTCAGGACTAACCTGTGTCTCATGCCAAGGCAAAAAAATGGGAGAATAGGAGCAGAAGAGAAGGATCTTCTCATAAAGTGCTGTCAGCCTCCAATATCAGATTGTTATTATTTGTATATCCATAAAATAGGGGATCTGGTCATGAAATTGGACCCATGATTAGGCCTTGTCCAAAACTGCAGTAAATGTTAGGACAGAGAGTTATTCAAAGTGAACCTGAAAAGTTTCATTTCCTTTCTGTAACTGAATCAAACTTCATGTCCACCCTGTGTGTAGAGAAATACCATAGAATGGACTTCACTATTGTCCAACGGATCACAGGCAATAAGCAATTAGCAATTAAGCCACAAGCTAGGAAAACGTATCAAGGAGGGTCACAAAGGAATCAGTCAAGTGTATTCATTGATGATTTGGAGCACAATATAAACTCTCTGCTGAAGACATGTGGAGATTACATTGACTTTAGAGGACTGTAAACACTGAAGAGGACACACCAAAATGATAGCATGACCTTGTAAGCTTGGAAAGTATATATAGGACTGTAAATTAGCTTAAATTTAACATTGATAAACGTAAGGTAATAAGACCGAGAAAGATATAGACAGCATTCATGTGGAATGACTGCTGCTTAGGAATGAACTGTGCTGAAAAAGAGCTGCTGTTTGTGGTGGATTGCAAATTGGATTCTAGGCCCCAAACACAAAACTAAATTCTTCCTATGTCTTTATGGGATTGTAAAATAGTTTGGACCCTCATTATAGGAACACCTAAATATACAGAGAAAGTTTGTGATGGGCAGTTAAAATAAGGGAGAGTAGATTTGACCTGTGGAAATGAGGCTTGATTTATGTATTGGAGATCAAAGGGGAAATACGATATCTGTATAAATATTTCAGAAGTGTTAATTGGAAGGAAAAGGGACTGTTTTGTTGCTGACAATAGGAATACAAGGAAAAATTGTATGAACCTAAAACAGAAAAAAAAATCAGGTTAGCTATAAATGGTGAAACACAATGGCCATTTAGTAATGGTAGGAATGGCCTCATGTGATATCTTAGTCATTGTCATCAGATGTGATCAAAACTGGGTTAGCTAAATTTACTGGGTGCTTAGCACAGGAAAAAAAAATCATGCTATGCTTAGGGATACAAAAATCACCTCTTTGGTTACCAGGCCAAGCCCACACAAATTAGGATTCTGTGGTAATTTACAAAGGTTTACGGTTTGACTAAACTAATAAAGTAGCCTTGACGGATGATGGCCTATGGGACAGCGCTCTGACATGGAGCTTAGAAGGCCTAGGTCCTGTCCTCAGCTTAGACAACGGTCTGCTGAGTGTCCTTCAGCAAATCCGTGCGCGCGCACATGTGTGTGCACACGCATCGGTTTTACTCTCTACAATTGTGCTTACCTGTTTCAGGATCTCCTGGTGAAAAAGGACTGTATAAGAGCTAAGTAGTGCTGCTACTCCATGGGTCCATCTGGTGAACAGACTGATTCAATTCAAGGCATTCCTTAATCAATATTTGGACATGCTGTTGAGCCTTTTGCACCTTATGGCCCCACAGCTTCAAACCTGGCCCTTGGTGCTTCAAAGTCACAGGCACCACCAGCTGAACCAAAAGGAACTCTCCTTTGGTCCAAGCCAACAGGAAATGTGTTAAGTTTGCCTTATTGCCCATTGCATGTCTTAATATCTGCTGTTCCCAAGGGACTGAAAGCACCTACAGTGTCTCCATCAGCACAAAGCAGGTACAGAGTCATGTTTCCCAGATGACAATGTGACATTATCCAATTGTCTGCTATGCTACCTTTATTTCATTTAGTGGGGAGCAGAGCAGGAAGCCCACTCAGTGTTGCCAGGGCTTGCACATTTCCAGCATGGCAAGTGGTGTGCCAGACACTGCTGACTGACATGGATTTGTAAAGACATAAGGGAGAAACAGAGAGGGGAAATCTATTCAAGGCTATCACTCTCTACAAATTCTCCATTCCTTTCTTCTCTTTTCATAAAGAGCACCTTTAAATGGCAGGATCCTTTATTTTTCTTGTCAAGCTTCCTTTGTTCAACCAAATCAAAGGAGCTTTTACTGTCTGATTAATTGTCAGGACAGGGTTAGGCCACTTTTGCAATTTGCACATCCCTATTAGAAAATTAAAACCCAGCATTTCCATTTTTACTGGGATGAGGCTATCAGCAATTTCATCCCCCATAAGCACCAGATTGCTTCCTTTTACCAGGCTGAGCCCAGAAAATGCAGTGTTCCAATGTAAAACAAATAATAGAGACAGTAATGAACAAGACAGAAAAAGCGTCTCTAGGGGTTATGTAGCAGCATAGAAACTATGAATAAAATGAGCTCTAGGAACATAAGAAGCGCTGTACCAGAACAGACCACTATACAGCCCACCTAACCCACAGACCGATCAGTAGTAATGACTTATACCAGATGCTTCAGAAAAAAAATAAGTCCAGCTTCACCCTATGTTTTATGTGACCAGCTGTGGGGGGAGGATTTCTTCTTGGTACAGTGCACCCATGTGTATATGCCCTGCAAATCAGGAGGTCACACACACTATAGGTTTAGTTGGCTGAGTCTACCGTACACTCAGGAGGCTTCTTGTATCCCTCCATTTTCCCAGTAAGTTCCTTGTGTATCCTCTTCAATCCCAGAGGCTCTCTGCAATCATCCTCTAATTTTCCTCATGGCCAGGACTCTGGGGGGTCTTCCCAGTTCCTCCAGTCCTCATACTGGGTTTCTCCATTCCCCCCTCTCACCAGGGGCTCTGTGGTCCTTCCTTCATCCCCATTATGGCAGAGGCTTCTGTGCCTCTGCAGTGAATTTAGTGATTTGGCCCTTCTTACAGGAGGAGGTAAATAACATCAAGGGCCATGTGTAGACAAAACAAAGGGAGTGTGTGCACAACGCTTTAAAGTGAGCTAAATGCTTTTGCACTACTTTAATGGTGTCGTGTTTGCACACCTTGGCAGCATATTGCGCATTAATTCCAGCCGCTTAGAAAATTGGGTGGTGTAATGCCCCTTAAATCACTTGTGGCACAGCAAACTAAAATTCCTCCGGGGAGTTTTAGTTTGCTGCCCCTACAACCGCGGAGTGAAGCACCGGGCTCCATGCAGCTCAGGGGCTGTGCAGGATGCCCTGCAAGCAGCCTGGCAGTAGCCCGTGAAGGCAGGCTCTGCCCAAGAAAAGTGGCAAGCCTGTTCTTTTTTTTTTTGCCCTGGAGACTGTCTGCCTGAGCTGTGCTTCCCTTTACGGCTGTGGTGCCCCTGGGGACCGCCCAAGCTGGGTGCCTGCAGGCGGGTGCCGCCAGGGGGGCCGGCCGCCATTGCTGAGGAGGGAAGCACCAGACCCCCCCTCAGCCCAGGGACCACTCCACCCACCGCTAGCTCACCCTCCCCTCCCCACCACTGGAGAGGCAGGTAAATTGGGTGTGTGAATGACACGGGGGTTTAATTGGCCCTAAACTGCAGTGGTGTTTTTAAAAACCCACTACTTCAATTTAGGGGCCCTGTTTAATCTATACATGCCCAAGATGAGCATGAAGCCTCTCTTTGCTCAGCCAGAAACGTGCATCACATCATCCCTGCTGGTTCTCTTTCATGTGCTATAGTGGGGCATGTTACAGGGCACCACTGGTGGAGGACTCCAGGGGTCCAGTCCACCACTGACATATTAAAAGTCCTGCACTCCCACCACCTTTACTTTCCTGCCACACCTTGTTAAATGACTTAGGGCGCCTATACACAAGTGGTGAGGCTGCTCCGATGCGCTATAATTATGAAGTGTCAGAGCAGACCTGATTACTGTAATTGAGACTGCTGGAGTGTGGTAATTATCATGCTCCAGCTGACTCCAGCATCTCATGTATCAGCATCCCTGAACTTAAAAATGGTGGGGGTGTTTTACCTAAAGGTTGTTCAACAAGCTTTAGATAAAGGACCTCCACCACCATTTTTAAGTTCAGGGAGCCTGATACATAAGCCACTCTGGATGCTTTAATTAGAGCGACTCTCTGAACTGCTCTAATTAAAGCCTCCCTTTCCCCACAATTCCCAGAACACGTGTATATATGCTCTTAGGTTACCTCATCCCATAGAGGAAAAGAGGTGCATAGTTAAGACCTGGTGTCATTGTCCCTGTCTGCCTCTTCCTATTAAGTCTGTTATCAACTACTTAAGACCAAGCCCCCTTCCAGGGCCCTAGTCTCTCTGGCCATAAGGTCTCTCCTTGTCTCTGACCAACAGTCCCTTCTGGGTCTTGAGCCTAGAGCTTTGTGCTCCACTAACTGATGAGTTAACCACTAGGCCAGGCAGGCAGAATTCCTGCTTGCATTACCTTGTCGAAGCCTAGGCCTCAAAGCATATTTCCTCTATTCCAGTGTGAGGTTACAGCCCTCCCAGGGTCTATCACCACTAAATCCAATCACTTGGCATCAATCACTCACCATATGGCCTCTTCATCTCCACTTACACCACACCTGGTCCACTGGTTGTTATCAACAGATGTTTAACAGAACTGCCCTTCCACTCTGGGTCACAAAGTCCACAACACAATACTTCACCCTCCGCAGGCCCAAAAGATTAAAAAAAGCAAAACAAAAAACAGCTTACGGCAGTTGCTGTAGACATCCTTGGGTCCACTCCTCATCTGTTTGGGGACCTTGCTTTCCTCCTCCTGCGGTGTTTCTCCGCTTCCTTGCAAGGGTAGTCTCTCCTGGCTCCACAGACAGGCTTCTCCTCCTTCCTTGCTTGCTATCTACGACCAGTCATTAGGCTCCCTGGCCCTTCCCCTTTGTTGGTCACTTGGCCCTGCCTGGTCTGGCTAGCACAGAAGACTCACTAGAGGCTTGCAGTCTCTAGTAGGGATGAATCCACAGCTTGACACCAGCTGTTGTGGACCAACTTCTTCTGTCTCCTTTTCTGGTTTTTCACTCTTTCTGGCTTGGAAAGTCCTAGTCTTAAAGGCTAGGAACAGAAGTTACACATAAACTGGTTTAAGTGCTCAGGAACTGGTTAAAACCTGTAACAAAACAGAAGGTAAGTACACATAAACCACTTTCAAAATGACCAAAACCAGCTGGAGGTAGTATCAGACTTAACTGATATAATTCAAACCGGTTTATGGAAATTCTGTCACAGACCCCTTCCTGGTTCAAGTTAAATCACAATCCCCAGCATCCTAGGATGCTTCGCAACCCTGGACTATGTGGTCTGCTTCAGTGGAGCAGGGACTGTGTCACTCCTCTGCTCCTTAGCCTGTTACCTGCCTGTGTCCTTCAGCCCACAGGGACGGGGGGAACAGATGCCCAGCCACCCCTAGCCAGGGATTACATAGCACATGGGGGGAGGGAAAGCCCCTGTGGTGGTGGCTGGGCTTTCCCTCCCCCCATGTGCTGGGGGGGGGGGTAATATTACTATTAGTACTATGTAATATTAGGATATGACCTGCATTGTTCTCTATTCCTTTTCACTTCCAGCAGAATAACACAGTTTCTTTTTCACCTATTTTTTTGGCAGAGGTCTTCACTGAACTGTTCCCCCAAGGCAGGGGAGAAGGAGTCCTTCTGGCCATCCAGCATGGGGGCACCAAGGAGCCCCTGCCTTGGTAGAGCTTCCCTGCCATCCCAGCCCAGGGTCCCCCAAGGAACTGAGCTGAGGTGAGCTCCCTGGTGCCCCTATCCTGAGCTGCATAGGCAGGCATCTGGCTGGGAGGACAACTTCTTCCAGTGACAGTGAAATATTTCCCTAAGAACTTAAACTAATTCTGAATTTGCAAGTGAATACAAATTGTTCACATAGCTCTTTCTCCTTTATCAAGAACGTAACCCTGAACCAGGCCCATAGAGAGAAACTCCATAAGGACCTAAACCAGAGCTGTCCAACTTTTAAGTGGCTGGAGGCCACATACCCCATGGGCTACACCAGTAGGAGCCATGCATGCAGGCACCCTCCTGCTGCACTGTGCACACGGATACCCAACCCTCACCCTCAGCTCCCTGACCATAGTGTCTCCCACTACATGACACTACAGATACCCTGAACCACAAAACTACAGGCTACACTGAGCCGCAACACCCTCCCTGGGATAGGGGCAGGAAGTAGAAGCCGGAAGAGGGAGCCCCGAAGCTCAGAGAAGACATATGCTGAGTACTGAACTCAGTTTGTTCAGGTGTGTGAGTTTAAATATCTGTGTAAGCACTTGCAGATCAGGTGCTCTTCTCGCTAAGTCACCTATTCCATTCTGAAAGTCCAGAGCTGCTGTTGTGTACAGTCCCAATGCTACAAAACCTATCAGTGAGGAACTGGGACCTTGCCAGTAGTGCTACATGAAGACGGAAAAACTCCAAACTAATCATAAAACCCTCTGGTCTATGCTCTAGATTCCTTTTTTTACTTTAATTACTCCCTTAAAGATATTTTTCTCAAGAAAATCCAAGGAAAAAAAAAGCTTTGAAAAAAGCTAAAGTGTATGGAAATGGATGACCATTCCATCATGTGGCTTTGATTTGTTAATTGTTTTGCAAGACAGAGTTATTTTGCAACAAAGACAAATTAGCAGGCTGTGTTATTGACTAATTTAATCTAATTCAGAGTAAGCAAAGTAATATCAACAGAGTTGTTTCCTATTTACCTGTAGATAGGTGGAATTTAGAATGTGACACCCTTTTTTTGGTGATGCAAAATGCCAGCTACCTAAATTCCTGCATGAGTATTGTTGTAAAATAGTGTCAGGTTCTGGATATGGTGCATTGTCTAATAAACCTAATGATGGATGAAGAGCCTATAGAGAAAACCCTAATGAGCATCTGTGGGACAAAGAAAAACAAGGATATCATCATCACACACAGCTCCCATCACAAATAAACTTTAAAGACCTTCCCACAGAAATTGTTGCTAATTACATACCCCAGAGACACTAATATTTTGTTCCGAACAGCAAAGAGAAGGGTGTAAATAATAGTGTGATGCCATTTTACTTTGCTAAAGTACTTGCATCTTTTTAATTTCAGACCTATAGACAGGAACACCAGGGAAAAACTGCAAATTAGAGGTTAGGAATAAGCGAGTACTTTCTGACAAATTACTTCTCCCCACCCCCAGCCCCAGTTTATTTGAGGAACCAAACTTCAACCTGTCTTTTCTTTAAAGTCAGGAAATGTACAGAAAGTGTGGGAGGAGAACTAGGATTTGGAGGGTTTTATTTTTACACAACTTTTATATTTTCAGGTTCTGCCAAGAACTGGAAAGACTAGGGTATAGCAAGATTTTATATATATATAATCTTGCCAGAAGCAGAAATGCCAAAAATCTTGCAAGAAATACCTCTTTAAAAGAGTTCCAATCCTATATTGCAGGTAAAATATGTCTAGATAGTCCAGACAAATATCCATAGCTTTTTGGAGGCTCTTCTGGCCTGAATCCAGCTAAGCCTTTGCAGTTCCACCCATCTTTGAGAGATTCCAGACAAAACTGAGGTCTGAAAAAAATGATCAGAGAAGGGCTAAGTGAATATTTAGCCATCTGGATTTCAAACAGTTTGAATATGAAATGTAGAAAGCTTTTTGGAAATGACTTGGCACTAGATTTAGGGAGAGGGTTTTCTTTTTGATTTTTGTGCAATATATCCTGATTTAATTATTTTTTTCCAGCTTTAGAAAGTGAAAGGTCTGAATGCAGTAAACTGCTTGAACATAGGTTACTTATTCTGCTGCTTCCCTTCCAGCAAATGGCACGCTATTGCAGGAACTTCTGGAAGAGTGACTAATTACCATGGAGTACATGCTCTTCTCTACCAGTTAGGCGGTAAAGGTAGAACAGACAGCAAAAGAACAAAGTTCTGGAGGCAGAATAAAGGCAACCTGGTACTTTTATGATTCTTCAAGGTTTCATTACAAGCAACCTGACAGAAATTCTCCATTCCAGGGTTACCATGATCTTTTTGAAGTCATGTCTCTGTTTGCTTACCTCCCTCAGTTCATTTATGACTGGCCTCTTTTCTGCACTCCACCACTTTTGATGCAATAGCCTCTACAGCTCTTTGAATCTGAAATGGCTTTCCTGTCTCTCAATGCTTTGCTAGTTCTTTGCAATTTTGCATCTCAAAAACAAAACAAAACAAAATGCCTCTTCTTTTGTTTATGCCGAGCTATTGATGTTTTCTGCAATTGTGATGGCAAAGACTGGTCACGTCTGATATAGTTAAAGCTGCAAGACCTTTTCCACTACAATGTCCAGCCTCCCACTAGTGTCCTTGTCTATGCTCAGAGCTCTCTTAAATGCTCACCTGCTGTGCTGCGTTTTTCTATGCTGGCCCTCTGGCTAAAAGTTGTGGTAGAGACTATGGGAGGAAGGAAAATGTTATGGGGAAGGTTATATCAGTTCAGCAGCCTTTGAGCTGCCAGTGAATGAAAAAAAAAATTACATATAAAACCTACATTTGGGGCTATATGAAAATGGTAGCATCTCTTTAAGCCCCTCCGTTTTTCGTCTCATCCAAAAGAAAGGGTTCCTAAATGCTTCAAGACTGTTTGTTGTGTGGGGAAGGATGGGGACCCTAAGGAATGTCTTTTCTTGCTGATTTGAAGCACCAAGAAGGCTGAGAGATGATGCTGGTTTCTGCTGTCAATAGCGGTAACTCTTACTGACTTTAATGGGCATGTGATTTGCATATCAAAACGAAAGCAGAACCCTTTATGTTCTACAGTGAAGAGAACATTTTACATATTCTAATTTCTGTTGATAATAAATTTGCCCCCTTTCTAATTTTTTTTTCTTGTTCTCTCACATTCTGTTCATTTTGAATATGGTCTGCAAAATGCAAGAGAATTCCTAAATTCTTTGGTTTGTCAAAACTCTCCTTGAATTAGAGCTGGATAGTTACTGAGACTACATATGACAGGAAATGACTCCCTGGACCATCCAGTACAGTCATCTCCTGATCTAAGCACCAACTTCATATAATCCTGTTCATAAATGTATCCAGCCCCATCTTAAAGATACTGTATTTCCTCAGAAAGAACACACACTTTTTCCCCAAAAATAAGCTGCTGGAAATTGGGGCTGCATTTTAAGCAAGTAAATATGATAACAGTATTCTCTGCTGCTTAAGCTTCTGATGGGCAAAGGCACAGTAAGTTTGAGTAAGTCTGAATGTGAACCACAGGGAGCAGAAAAATGAGCCATCTTGGCTCCCTAGCTGCTGCTATTCAGTTCCTTACTACAAGGAAAGATCTTTTTTTTCATTCTACTTTTTAAAAACAAGGTTCTTATCTGTTTATAGACCACATGATATATGAGAAAATGTGGTAACTAAGGGTGTTTGCCATGCACTCTTTCCCTCTCTCTCTTTTGCTCCTATTACTCTGATTCTAAGACTATTTCAGAAGGTCACTGCTGTGATGGTTAGGAATTTCCTTCTGATTTGCTGCCTAAATTTCTTTCATGGCCAGTTTATGCCCATTTGTTCTTGTGCCATTATCCTTGTTGCATAACTCTTCTGTCTCCCCACAGCAGTAGTGTAACTACAAGTAGACAAGCAGGACATGAGCCCTAGGAATTGCCTAAGAGGAGGCACTGGAATGGATGGAGGGGATATTCCACAGTCCCTACTCTTACCTCCCCTGCCCTTGCACCGCGGACTTTCCCTGATGTAAGATGGATGGGGAGACCAGAGCAGTATGCACAGCCAGTGGTGACATGTAGGGAGCACACGCAGGTGCATGTGTGCATGTGTACCTTCTAAGATTGGCCATGCACCCCCTGGAAATACCAGCTGCAAAACCGGAAGTGCCGGCAGAAGTACACTTCTGGTTTCATCGCTGGCTCAGCAATTGGCCATGTGGGGATTCCCCCCCCCCATCCCCAGTTGGTGATCAGCTGCTGGGAGACCCCCTCCCGTCAGCAATCTGGTGCTCCCCCAGACTCGGGAGGCATCAGTCGCCCATGCCCACAGCTGCCAGTAGACGTGCTGGAGAGAGTTAATCCTCTCACCTCCAGTTTTCTCTGCTAAATTTTGACTTTTAAACTGCCACTCCACCCATGGATTATGGTGGGTTCCATGTGAGCCTCAGCCATAGCAACTTGCCCTGGGAGCAAACACTTTTAGTTACACCTCTGCCACAGTGCTTAACATTTTGGGCGCAGACAGAAGTACAGCTCCCCACTGTAACTCATAACCCTTTGCAGGAAGTGTTCTGAGTTACAGCAATCCCCCGGACCAAACAGAAGTTCACTGCTGTTTCTGGGGGGAGGGGAATCTAGCTGCTGGCTGGGAACCTGAAACCAGTTTCCCCTAGTAACAGCCCCTCTTCTCTCCCAGCCAATAGTGGAAATGGGAGCAGAGGGAGCTGGTTCTAGGGGTTCCCAAGCCAGTGCTAGAGGGTGGGGTAGTTGAATTAGAGTCCCCCCACCTCGAGGGATGGCGCCCCAATACATCCACCCCACCCTCCAGCGGGGCTGAAAGAACCCTAGACCAAACTCCCTCTGCTCCCTTTCCCTCCTCCCATTCTGAAAACAGCACAGAGGCTGTGCTGCATGAACTGCATATATGCTGCAAATATAGCTGCATGAACACAAGTTACAGAAGGCACTATGTTTTGAAATGTCTTCATCTAAACCTCATGCAATTTTTGAAGCAGTCTGCAGCTGTGCATTTCTGTTTGTTTATGACTATAGACCACTTTCTGTGGTCAGAGTGGGCAAAAATTGTTACTTCTGTCTGCTCCCTTAGGGTGTATTGATATATTGCAATCCCTCTAAGTATTCATTAATTAGTTAGGCTAAAGAAGCCGAGCATCCTCTCCTGTCATAGATTCATAGATGCTAGGGTCAGAAGGGACCTCAATAGATCATCGAGTCCACCCCCTGCATAGGCAGGAACAAGCGCTGGGTTCAGATGACCCCAGCTAGATGCTTATCTAACCTCCTCTTGAAGACCCCCAGGGTAGGGGAGAGCACCACCTCCCTTGGTCATGTGCCCTATCATTCTAGTAGGCATCTTTGTACCTCTGCTAGTTTGGATTCCTCATTCTTGAACACAGGTGACCAGAGCGTTACATGGTATTCCAGAGGAGGGATCACCAGCACCTTGTGCAGTGACATTGGCACCTATATATCTATTCTGAAAAACCCCTCACCTGATACCTACAAGGACTGCATTTACCTTGTGCACAGCCTCTTCATAGAGGTGTTTGTCCTTTGATTGCCAAATATATCCCAGTCTTTCTCCTCCTCTGTCATTTCCACTGGATGAGCTCCTAGCTTATAAAAGAAATGATCGTTGTTAGTCCATAAATGCATGGCTTTGCACTTTGTACTCTTGAATTTCATTCCATTATTTCAGTCCTCATGTTCTATTATTCTAGTCCTCATGGTTTTCCAACCCCACTCCCTATGATATACTACTCCTTCATATTGACAAAGCTTCCAAATTTTGTCTTACTGGCAAACTTCATTAACACACTCCTACATCTTGTGTCCAGGTCCCCAAGAAAACTATTAAATAAGATGTGCCTTAAGACCATTCCTTGAAGAACTACACAATTTAGTTCCTTTTAACCTGATATAGGGGCAGAATAGGGACTCTCCACCTGTGGCAGCAGCTACTTTTGCCTCCTCTCATCCCCCAGCAAAGGCAGTACTCAGGGCGACTGCCCCAGCTGACTCCCTCAGTTACACTACTACCCTGACTCATAGCCTTTCTTTGTTTTATCATCTCCCTTATTGTCAGTTCCTTACAGATTTACAATTCTTAATGCCCAATTTAACATATTTTTCATGTGGCACTGTATCAAGCACATTACGTCAAATGCAGCAATCCTGAGGTCCAGATGGGTCTACCACATTTCTTTTGTCTCAAAAATACAGGCAGTCCTCGACTTACAATATTTCAAGTTACAATGTTTCACACTTACAACATTTATAAATTGACACCCCGTTTCAACTTTCTGATGTCAGTTTCAACTTTACAACGCTTGATCCAATGGGACGCCATGCCACGCCAGCGAACAAGTTTGCTGCATCACCCATCTCCCTGGAGAACACCTGTCCAAGCTTCCTTGGACACTATCTTTAAGAAAGCAGACAAGACTCCAGAAAAACCTGCAGCCAAGACTCCTGAGAAGACTCCAGCCAATAACCCTTCAAAAAGTCCAAGCAAGAGCCTTTCAAAAAGTCCAACAAAGTCTCCTCAAAGAAGTCCTTCCAAATCAATATGATTGCTATTTACGATATAAATACATTAATGTAGCTATATTACTCCTCTATAATTGATTAAGTACAAAATTCTGGGTTATTTTTTGGTGAAAATAAGATATCAGGCCTTGGTTCAGGAACCAATCCCCCATTTATAACATTGTTTCCTATGGGAAAATTGGTCCCGAGTTACAATGTTTCGGCTTAAGATGTGGTTTTCAGGAACCAATTGTGTCGTAAGTCTGAGGACTGCCTGTACCCACCTATTGAAGAAAGATAACAGGTTAGTCTAACATGGTCTGGTAACCCCACGTTGCATTTTATCTCATTTTCCATTAACCTCCATATATTTCATGTAAGATCATACTTAGATTACCATTAATCTTTACTGCATTTTCCCTGCTTACTAGGACTGACTATTCTTTCCTCATTCTCTTTTTATTTACATAGCTGAAGAACCTTCTACCCTTTGTTTTCATATCCTTTAAAATGTCCAACCCAGTGAGAATTTTGGCAAGTCTTACTTTCTCCCTGCATTTCCTCACCTTCAAAATATAGCTTCCTTTGCTGACCAATCCTTCTTTCCATTCCTTTTAGGCTTTCTGCTTAAGTGTAATGACTCAAACCCCACAGCAAATTTTCTGTCTTACTTGGGATACAACTTTCTGCACTTCTGACTTAAAGAAATGATAGGTCTCCTCCACATTCAAATCCTTACCAAACATGTAGGAAGATTTAACAAGGTCCTTTGTTTTTTTTGCTCAATCTATTCAGACTATGAGTCTAGATGCATAGGAATAAGTGGGAATTGTGTGCCTACTATATCCCCTCATGGGATGGAAATGGAAAGAGTGTGGGTGGGTAGAGCCTTGGTTTTACTTCTTAAATGCCAGCTGACCTACATCAACATGAAGGCCATTATCATTTGTTGCTTGTGGAGGCTATTGGCAGAGTATTAGCCCAATCCACTGGAGAAATGTGGCAGCAGAAAAGGAATACCCTGTACGATGGGGTCTTTCTGGGGGTGCAGGTTACATCTAACATTTGCTTAAGGCTACATCAAATGTCACAACCCCGTTCTTAAATGTGGAGTAGGGGTTTCACGGGATTAGACTATTTCTCAGTTGAACAGATTCCAGCCACAATTTAGGGAGCTTATTCAGTGACACCACTATGTGGCAATGTCTTATGCCTCTCAAGCTGCCAATTGCCAAACATGGGACATACTGCGTGCACCTACATGATATGCTGTACTCAATATTAGAGTAAATTACTGCATAGTAAGCATCACTGTCTACACATGCAGATACTTACTAAACAGTAATTTGCTCTAATCACAAATAAACTTGCTACCTGTAAGTACAAGTACAAATTTACTTGCGAGTAATTACTGCTTAGTATGGCACATGTAGACGGCTGACAGGGATCAAATTTGCTCCTGGTCAGCCAGGCAGCAGGGGGCAGGAGATTGCTCCCTGTCCCCAGGAGCTGCCTGCTGCTGAGACGAGCTGTGCCACCAGAGCCCAGCTAGGGACAATGTCCCCCTGGTCTGTGTGGTGGGAGAAATCTCCCTAAGGTCCGTTGTCTAGCTGTAATTTGATTGACAGACAACGCGGGTAAAGAAAGACAGCTGTTTATTTGCTCGAGCAAAGACCATAAAGCCAGCAAAAGGCAAAATGGCCCCCCCTCAAGGGTGAGGCGATCTTTTATACTTCTTACAACAAAGCAAGACTATATGGTTAACAAAAAGCAATACTTGGGGCAGTGCTCTACAAATCTTTGTAACAGCATATTTCTATTAAGCTGAACTAGCACTTTTTAAAAGCTAAAAGTTAAGTAACAGTAACATTATGTTAGCAAAACCTTACACAGTAGAAGATACTTCTCAAGGACACAACCAGTAAGCTCAAACAATGGTTTCTCTGTCTTATATTACTTCTAGCTGTAGCTGATTGTTTTTTTAGCACACAGACACAGATTCACTTTTTAACTCAGAAAATGCTTGTTGCAGTTAAAATGATTACTTGACACAAGCAAAGGCCTAGCTATCATTCTGCCTTGTGGTCAGCTGCATTACTAGGCCACAGGTCATGCCTTGTATTCAGCTGTAAAGCTAATACTTCTTAAAAATCCAAATTATTGTAAACCTAACAGTATGCTTTCAGAAAACTATTCTATTTCAGGGCAATGACAAACCTGCGGACTACATCTGGCATCAGGGAACTCCAAGCCCCAGCTCCACAACTGTGGAGCGGGCACTGGGAGATGATTCTTCCCCACCCCGGCTCTACAATCATGGAGCAGGGGCTGGGAACAAGCTCCTAGCCCCTGCTCTATGATCATGATTGTGGAGCAGGGGGTGGGAGCTTTATGCACTCGCAGAGTTCCCCACCCAGCGTGGAGCTAGCTGGGACCTGCCCCTGACTGGGACAGTTCCTAGCCAGCCCTGAACTCCGCAGGGAAGTCTGCAGGTCAGGGCAGGGGGCTGGGACCTGCCCCTCCCCTGCAGCCTTTTCCAAGCCTCCTGCACCCAACTGGGGAGCTGGGGCTGGGAGCTCCTTGCTGCTAGGGCAGGGGGACATTGTCTTTGCCTGGACTCCATCACTGGAGCCCACGCGGGCAGCAGGCAGCAATCTCCCTGCCCCCACCAGCTGTCTCCTGGCCCTGTGTTCCCTGCCAGCCCCTGGGCTAGCACCAAGAGGAAGTCTAAAGCTCCCCCTTGCTGCTGCAGGGGGCTGGTGCAGGGCCAGAGCGAGTAGGAGCAGACTGCTGCCAGGAGCAGTAAATCTGCTCCCTCATCTCTGCACATATAGATGTCTGCCTGGGGTGGGTTTACTCTAGAGTAATTAACTCTAGAGTAAACCCACCCCTCAGCATTTGCACATGTAGACACCCACTATGTGACAAAAATAGTAAACCAAAAAAAACCCATTCACACACAAAACTAAATGAGATGGGTTTTATTCCTTTACCAAAATTACTTTTTCTATGATTATTTGTTTAACTTATAAATACATTTACATAGGAAAAGATAGGAAACATCAATATTGTGCGGAACATAGGATGAAGGTGAGTGACAGCTCTTGAGATGAGGAACAGGTGAAAAGCATGCATTGGCTATTCATTTATGTAATTTCTAAGAGGATGTTTATTATATATAAAGATCACATCATAGTGTATGAACCCAAATTAAATCTGGATTCTGAGGAATAGGGGCATTATGAAATAAACAGGAAAACTGGAAACAGTGAGAAGAAAATCATCCTTCCAAATCTCATGCAAGTTAGCACTGAAACCACAAATTATATTATTTGTGACTAAACTGGTCTGCAGATTGAAAAGAGATAATGAGGTATTCTTATATATTTCCTTTCTTGTTCATTCCAAATTTTTTAAAACATCTAAGCAAAACAGTTGAGGTTGCTAGGTAACAACAATGTACTTGCACATCCTTCTCATTTACAAATCCAAGCATTTAAAAGCAAGGAAATGTATAATTGAGAATGTAAATTTTACATTGCTCACATAAGAGGCCCAACTACCATGGTTCATATCTTCTGTGTGAAAATTTGTATAGTTCTTTTCCTGTCAGGCTACACTGGTTTATACCAGTTATGGATCTGGCCAATTCTGGTTGAAGAAGTGCATATTTATCAAAAAAAGGTAATGTCAATTCTGATTCAGGGAATCTTTCCTATTTCCAGTTATTTCCTTTTGTTCACTAGATTTTGGTGTGAATATTTTCCATGAGACACTGCTGGATCAGGAATAACATTAGTCAACATGTAAAATTCACTGAAAGTAGATTTTTTATAATCTATTTATAACTGCTGATTCTTAATAAAATTGAACCTGTAGTACAATAAAAAATGTGATGACTTTATTGGTATATGGTAAAATTATGTCCCTGAGAGTTTTAAAAACTCTAATGTGACTCAGCAATATGGGTTCAATCAAATATAATCTGTGCTTCTACGTCACTTTGGAAAATATTTTTTTATATAGAAAACTATTCAAGATTAACCATTGGGGTAGGTCCAAAGCACTTTAAAATCAGGGGAATTCTTTCATTGATTTCAATGGACAGACTATAGAATGGGTTCATAAAGGAGAAGTTTGTGAGAGTGGCAATAAGAAATTGTGCTGTAGGTACTGGAGCTCTTAGGGAAGGATGGGGCTTGATGTGCCTACATCAAAGCTTTGAATTCTATTCCTGCCTGTCTCCCTCCATATAGGGGACTTATATGTGGAAGTCCCACATGTGGCTAAATATAGCTGCATGAAACAGCTCAGCATCTCTGTGATCAGCTGTTGCTAACTACAGAAACTTTACACAGCTAGAGACATCCTATAGTAGGTGTCTCCAACCATCTAGAGTGTTTCATAGGTAGAAAAATGTAGACATGCTCAGAGTATGATTAACAGGACTTTGTCTCCAGCATGGGCAAGACTGCTGAGTGCTCCAACAGCCTTCCTACATCTACAGCCAATAGAAGGAAGGGGCAGGGGCCATAGCCACTTGCAGGGAACAGGCAGATAGGCACAGCTGAGCCAGGTACCACAGAGACACCTGAGGGGGCCCAGGGAGATTGGCTATAGTTAGATTTAGGGCGCTCTGACTTGCTGTAGGGACCAGAGGGAAACAGAGGAGTGTGGGCTAGATTAGGTAATAGATGGGTATGCAGGGGGTCAGGGGGAAGCAGGGAATGGCTAGGGACAATTTGTAGAGGTAGGCAGGGAATGGGAACAGGATGCAGCAAGCCAGACAAGAGTAGGAAGGTGGGAGGAAACCTTGAGAGGTGTCAGGGGATGAGGGGGAAGAACAGAGGGCAGGGTAGGGGAAAGCATACTGGGCCCTGTGTTCCATGCCCATGAAAGAAATCCAAGTTCATTAGGCATAGGCATACACGAATGAGAAGAACTAGAAAACAAGCTTTATTTGTGGGGCAGAAGGCAAACCTCTGAAGCCCTACAGTTCCTCTAACCAGTTGACCTGAAGGACCATTTCCCAACTCTCAACCTCCATACCCTTCCAATCAAGGGAGTGTCTCCAAATATCACTACAGTACCAAGGCAGGAGGCCACTCCTAGGCCACTAGTGTACCTACTTCATCTCAAGATATATGAGATGTCAACCTTGCCAACACTGCAAGACCTGTCACACAATGACCATGGGGGCTACCAAATGTAAGTAGGGCACCATGGGTGTCTTTGCACATGCTCTGGGGTGGTGGGTGCTTTAATTAGAGGAGCTCCTGCAAGCTGCTCTAATTAAAGCTTCTGAAACATCTTGTGTATTCAGTGTCCCGTGTTTCAAAATGGCAATGGGGGCACTTTAAAGCTCATTCGATGAGTTTTAGTTAAAGCACCCCGATGCCATTTTGAAGTACGGGGACACTGAAAGCACATGACGCCGAGGTTGCTGGAGTGCACTAATCAGCACGCTCCAGCAGACTTGATTAATCAAGTCTGCTCTGATGTGTGCTAATTAGCATGCATTAGAACAGGCATCAGGAATGTGTGTAGGGAGCCCATCCCTGGTAACAGCTCCTCCAGGTGCTAGGCCATGATCTCTTGTATGTTCCACAGTTCCCTGGGAGAAAACTTTGGGTGGCAAACAGGGGTGATACAGTTTTAAAAAATTTTAGTAACAAGCTTAACATTCCTTCTGTGTGGAATTTTCTAGGGATTGGGAAGAAAAAACAAGAAAGCCATTTCAGAAACATTTGCAGGCTTCTTTAAAGTTGTTCAGTGGCTGAGATCAGTTTCTTTATGGTGATTCCTCTGGGTCTATCATAGACAGTGTCCTATAAGTAAAATTTTCAAGGGAACCCAATATATTACATTATTTGTAAGATTTGCTGCTTCTGAAGATATTGATCACTCATGCGTTCATCAAGCTTTTTTGTTTGGTTTGGCTTAATAAGCTCAAGGCAGAGATCAATGTGTTTATAGTAGCAATGTCTCTTTTATACTCTGTTGAAGTCATTAAAATGCCTTCAAGAACTATGGTTACCCATGAGGAAGAGGTTGTTTTATGCTATGGCTCCAAATAGCACTGACACTACAAGTTTTCATAGCAATCTCCCATCACCAAACCCTCAAGCCAAGTGGTTAAATTTACTTCTTCCTCTTAGCTCTGAAAGAAGGGAGTTATACTTGTGTTGAATGTTACCAGCTGCTGTTGAGCGCAAAGAAATCAAGATGCCAATTTGCCAAATGCAAACTCATAAAATCCCCAGAATATGCATATGCCACTCTGATTACTACTAAGGGATCCGATTCCTCATCAGCAGTTTTTTGATTGTGTTGTTAAGTTTAATTTGTGCAACTCTCTGTTATACTGGGTCTCACCTCTTTAAAATAAGTGCCATGTATGTGGGTGTGCTGCTCAGCAGCTGAATTCTTTTGCACAATGTTCTTTTTCCTAGGAGGGCATAATATGAAAAGGGCCCCATGGGTCAAATATTGCAATGATCATCATTAAAAAATACATGTGTTAAGAGGAGTGAAGAAAAAGACTAAAGTAAATAACAGAGCCCCAATCTTGCAAACACTGTAAATAATGCAGTTGGGGCCAACCTTCTTGGCAGGCGTGTTTCACAGGTTAGCCCTGTACCCTCCCAAGTGCCACTTGGCTCCCCTTCCCCTACCCAATCTGCTGCTCTGCTTTCTGCACTATCTACCACTGTGCTGCCTGTCCCTTCCCCAATCTGCTCTCCCACACATAGAAGCTTCCCCAGCCACTTTTGCCACAGGCACCACAAGTTGGCCACCCCTGCACTAATGCAGGTGTTTTGCTAAAGTGGGTGACACCACTTTGATAAATGTATGCTTGCATTAAGTATTTGTAGGAGCAGCATTTAGGGCTGGGGCAGGCAAAATCCAGCCCGCGGGCCAAATCTGGCCCACCAGATGATTCCATCCAGCCGGCAGGCGAGTGCCCACTATTTAACTGTATCCACCCATCCAGCCTGTGGCTGCACTTGCATGAAGCCTAAGCCCTGCCCACTCCAGCCAGGGTAGCCTACTGCAGTCCCAACAGCCAGCACATAGCTTGCAAATGGAGCCGCTGCTGCTGCTAGGGAAACTGCTCAGCTTCCCTGGCTCCTCCTCATGTCCCTGCTGCAGCACTCTGAGCAGCGCGTAGGGAAGTGCCGGGGTGGGGAGAAGATGCAGCTGGGTGGAAGTGCAGAGTCCAGGGCCTGTGCCCAGCGGGCAGTGGGAGCACGGAGCCTGGGTCAGCCTGGCAGCTCCCAGGACTCGCATGCTGCTGGAGGGAAGCTCCGCACTATGGAGCCAGAGGCCTTTGCTGCTCCCTGCCTGCACATGCAGCTCCTAGGACTCTGTCAGAAGTGGTGGGGAGCCCTGCACAATGGAGCCAGGCCAACTCAGCCCCACTCTCTGCTTCCCGGCAGAGCCCCAAGATCTGCATGTGGTGGCAGGGAGTGGCACCAGGCCACTGGCTCCATCACACATGGCTCCACCCTCGTGCCCTGCGGCTCTGGCCAGGTCCTGGGAGCTGCACATGATCAATGGGGAGCCCCACGCAATAGAGGCAGGCTGGCCTGGCCCTGCTTCTTGCCACCATATGTAGTTCCTGGAAGTGGCCAGAGCTACAGGCCACTGAGGCGGCTCTGCCTGCATAAGCCAAGAGCATCCCAAGGGCCTGCTGCTTGCTGGTGGTGCCCCCAGTGGTGGCACCCACACCCTTCCTCACACACCACCCCACACACCCACAACCACACCACTCCCATGCCCTGCACATACACCCTGCCCATATGCCCCCACCTACACCTCCCCCACACACACACTCACACCCCTTCACAAACCCCACATTATACACACCCCCACCACACACACACCCAACCACACCCCATATACTCCCCCACACACAATATACAAGAGTAAGACTTTATTTTTGAGATATTAAGCAATCATCTTTATATAGACTATGCAAACACATAACAATCAGGGCAAAAATATTTTTTGAAATAAAATTAAAATAATGTTATAGTAGATGTTTGATTTTTAGCATATGATTTTTTTTTCCAGTTGCAAGATAGCAACTCTCCTCCACTCTCCACAAAAGGAGTACTTCTGGGGGCAATAGGAGGGACTTCTAGTAGCAAAAGTCAAGGGTTAGGGAGCGGGACTTCTGGTTCCAAGACGGTGACTAGGGGGCGCCCTCAACACCTCAGCAAAACTCATTAAGTGGCCCCCCAGCCAAAATAATTGCTGACCCCAGTTTAGGATGACATACTGAAGAACTCTATTTTAAGTAAAATGGAGGCTGTAACAAACCAAGAGGTTCCTGAAAATTAAAAGCATGGATTGACAAATAGTACATGTGCTTTGGTGCTACATCAATTTAGAAGTGGCCAAGCTGTGGCATGAATGCCTTAAGTGGTACAAGCACCCCCTGTGTGTGGCATACAGCAGGGGAGGGGTGGCGGGGGGCAGGCAGGACAGCCACAGATAGAGCAAGAAGCAGGAAATGCAACGGAAGATGAGGCAGGGGGCACAGGGAGGTGGAGCAGAAAGTGAAGCAGGAGGCCAAGCAGGAAGCACAGAATAGGGAGCAGAAGCAGAGAAGAAGATAGAGCAGAGGAAGGGGATTGGAGTGTCACTTAGGGAGGCTGCAGTGCTAATTTGTGGCAGGCCTGCTAAAAAAGGTTGGCTCCTTAAATGTAGGATGTACTGCACTAATCTGAGAAACGATATTGGTTTAGCCTTAAAATCTTGATTTGTCACTTTGGGTATGTCTAACCTGAAGACTGCATTGTACTGTAGAGAAACCCAGGCTAGCTGTAAATGAAGCCATCCAGTTGCAGATGCATGACACTGACTGGACACAGTAGCATGGAGCTCTATATGGCTAATTTAATTTAGCCTGTTGAGAGCCTAGGTCATGCACTTCGTGCTGCTGCAAATAAACCACTCCCAAGACCAGGGCTGGCCTGGGTATCTTGCAATCTGCAGTGTAGACATGCAAGATTGTGGTACAAAGGGTATCTGTTGACCGTCTTATTCTTATACTTGCCTTTCATACCTTTCCATCATTACAAATAGTCATTTTATTTCTTTAGGTTGTCATCTAGTGTCTTACACAGTGCTGTTTCCTGGATAATGGATGTATTTTAGATGGTATGTGCCAGCCTTGTCACTTCTGAGTGTTTCCACAGTTGTCAGGCTTCCTCCATATTTAGGAAGCTAAAGTATCCTAGTAATAGACATCATAACCATATCCATAATTCTTTCAAAGTAACAAGTAGTCTGTTTTTTTAGCATGGCCCAGAATAATGGGTAAACTCAGAGTAGCTCTTCTGCAGTGCAGTTGTTGAGAATTGTTATGACACACAACAGTAATGGCTGCACTGAAATACAGCATGACTTCCCAGCCAAGCTGTCCTCTCAGACATTTACTAGGCCTACTGACATCAATGGAAGCTACCTGCGTGCCTCCAAGGGAAGAATTGGCTGCTTCCTTTTTCTCTCTCGTGCTACTTTCCTCTCAAATGAACTAGAGTAACTTTTGTAAACACAAAGAAAGACTACCTGCAGGTTGCTGAGATCATTTATGTTTCTTTAGCCCAGGGTGAATTATTACACATTGGTTATAAATCCCTGAAATGACATGGTTTATAATGGAGATGCTGGTGGGTGTGCCTAAGGAATATAGAGAACAACATGGCATCTCTCTTCTTTGGGTTTTGATCTACTGTACTAAAACACCCTATTTCATGCAAATTGATTAGAGCCAATCAAATTCATTGCACAGCTAAGAAGGTTTCTTCATTTCACATTACTGCCCAGGGTCCCCCCCATGGCACCATTATGCAAGTTAATTCATGACAAAGAAATATATGGATTGCAATCACTTCTTAATTATCACTTCATCCAGTAAAAATATGCCATTCACTTTGTCTGAAGGAACATGTGATCATTTAAAATGCCATCTATAAGGAGGGTTACCTTTTCATTCTGCTTTAGTGGGCTGCCTAATTAGGATCCTGTACTACAATGGCAAATAATGGATATTGATTAATGGCTTTCACAAAAAAAGTGAGGGTAAGACTGGCATCTGGTGGACTTGACAGATGCACGAGCCACTCACAATGCTTTTGTGTCAGGCAATTCAGACCCCAGAAAGGGAGACTGCATGATTAATGAGTTTTGCACCTCCTCTTCATGTGCTCAACTGCTTCCCCATTGATGCAATTCATTAAGCATTTATTTGGGTCACTATTCGTACACTGAAGTGGGAGTGTCTGGTAGTGGCTATAATAATAGCCAAAAAGCAAATAAAATTGAAATCAGAAAATTGGGAGAGCATGTCTAAAAGGACAGGAGCACCTGCTTTTCATCCATGTCTGCACTGAATATTTGGAAGGCACATTTTAAAATCAAGTAACATTTGAAGGTTCGTAACTCAGTTGCATTCACATCTTTATGAACTTCATTGTTCATGCTTCATCTTCTCTAACCACTGCTGAACATTTTAAAATCATTCAAACGCAACATTAACACTTGTCCTGCTTTGCTGAAAAAAGAAAGTTCTGTCATGGGGAAATATGTTTTAAAATAAATCACTGTAAGGTGGGTACATACCTGGTTGAAAAACTGCTTTCTGAGGTTAGTTATCGATGTGTCACATGCACTGGGAAGACATTCAAGTGGGTCCCAGGATGCCAGGATATCCCTCAAAATCAGGTTTTTCCATTTCTCTGATTTTCACCACAATACATGGGGTTCTGCCTATTGATAACTTGAACATTCCCTAAAGTTCAGCGTGGATTAAATGTATTTCTTGACCTTTACTTCATTACAAATAGAGAAATAGTAGTGAGTGGAGAGCAGGTCTTCATTTCTCTCAGCCAGCTAGACCTTGGAATATTCCTGCACCAAACAGAGGCCCAAATGTTTCTCTTTAAAGTATGGTTACCTCCAGAAAAGTGAGTATTTGGAAACCTTTTCATGGTTGTACATTCTTAACAAAACATAAAAGAAAAAGTGTCAGTGGGATATATTTTCAAAAATATGATGAAGGCATGAAAACCTTCCATAGGAGGGCAAGAGGGTGGTTCAGGGCATTAAACATAGCTATTATGCAGCCATGCAGGAGGGGGAGGAACACAATAAAACTCTCCTGTTCTCCTCCTTTGTGCAGTTACAAGGAGAGCAATACACAGTAGCAGTCCCTGGGACATAGTAGGAGGCCTTCAAAGAGAGGGACAGGTAGGAACTGATGCCATGAAGGGACTATAGGGAAAGCCTGAGTCTGAATGGGCTTGCTAAACGGTCTCAGGTACAAGAGAGATGGGCCTGGCATAAAATCCTAGACAGCTAGAAAGGTGCAGGGAAAAGTTTGGTTTGTGCCTCTTCCTGTAAAGTGAGCCTATTCTTTAAAAAAAAACAAAAAAGTGTGTGTGTGTGTGTGTGTGTGTGTGTGTCCGTGTCCACCCTGGGAGCTATCTCCATAACTAAAGAACCGACAAGATTATGACACCAGAAAAACCAGACTGACTCAGAATGGAAATGGTTATTATATTCTGCCTGTTAAAACCTTCTGGGCGGATTTTTTTCCAGCTTTCTCTTAACACTTATTTAACCCAAATGCTCACTAAAAAAATAAAATGCTTGCTAAAGTTACAGCAGTCTTCCCCTTTCAATTAAGGACTAGCAAATCCTGGCTATCCACAGATGTGAATGATCCACACAGTCCTTCAGCAAACGCAGGCAAGAAAAGACCTGGATTTCCTTATGGTTCAAAAGTAAAACAATCAAGAAAGGAGGGGGGAAGCCTCAAACATCCCTGCTTCCTTTCTTTACAGTGCAAAGAAGTAAAACAAATTAAATCAATGAAGTTAAATGATATTAAATTAAATGAAAGGCACAATTCCATTCTTTTCCTTTCCCAATCATTTTTATCAATTCGCTTGATAAATGGAGAGTGAGGAAAATAGCTTGAGATTCCCTCACTCATTCATTTTGCTTCAGTAGATGGAGATTGGCCTTCAAATGTTATAAGTTACCAAGGCTTCCTTGTGCTACACAGGCAGGCCCTCTGAGGAGGAAAGGGTGGCACCTGACTGCTCCAGTGACTACAAGTGTCACATGTATCCAAGTGACAGCCCAGCTTTAAGGGTTTTTAACACAATCGGGAGGCGGTGGTCTACATGGGAAGTTTGTTGCCTATGCAGCAGTGATGTCAAGCATATGGCTTCCTCCTAACTGGAAGCAGTATAGCAGGGGTGGGCTAATTAACTTGGAGGCACGTTATTTGGCACTGTCACTCACCAGTGCTAATTAGCCTGCCCTAAGCACCACACAAGATGGGCAGCTATTTTGCTTTTGGTTTCAGAGCAACTTAACTGAAGCAGCATAGCGTGCTTGACAGCATTACCACTGGGCATGGTAAGTTTACCATACAGACAGCAAACTGAAACAGTCCTTTGGGGACCATCAGAGAAACTGCTTCTGTCTAAAGGTGCTGAGGAACAGCTGTTTAGCTGCAACTTTGAATGTGAGATTTTCTGTGCAGATGCTGTATGCTCTTGTTTTGGTTTTTTTCTTTCTGTCTGCTCCACTGCAGTTCAAGGTGAATGGGAACACCGTGTTTCTTGTGAATAAAATAGACTAGGTAAAATTGCCCTTGTTCAGCTTTATGAAGAACATGGACAAATATGGAATTGGTCCTAGGGAAAAAAAGAATTACAAGTACAATTTATTCTGATACAGTATTATAGTGGCTGGTTTTCCAAGTCAAAAGTAATTCAGACACATCATGAATTTATGTTAGTTCCCCAGTTTCTCATTGGTTAAAAGCGCAGAATATTTTAAGAAATAGTAAGGTCAGCCAAGTGCCTGCCAGGAAGAGTGCATGAGAGAAGAAATGTGTTGGTAGATAATTTTGTTTAAAAAGGACTTCTGTTGAGCGTTGGCATCATATCCATTGCTTCAGGGAAAACAACTGTCAGTCTTAATTGAGGAGACCACTTATGTGTCCTATGGTTCATTTTTCTAGATGTGACTGCAATTTAACTTGGATGACCTGGCCAAATCAAAGGTTATGGGTGACAGAACTTTCCACCATGGCAGATTTGCACCTGAGAGAGGGCTGGGCCTCTGACTTTCCAGAACAGCTGGATACAGCTCATTGTGAAACTGTTGATTGAATTCTGCCCCTATTTGCTGGATCAGGCTTAGGTGCGATTTGGGAACCCCACTGTACAGCCCTGTCCACACTGAGGGGCTTTGGGGCACGCCCAGAAGTTTACCTTAATCTTCCTGAGGATGAATTGAAGGATCACTTTCAATTGTCCCATCCATGTGAACTTTCCCTCCCCATCCACGTTATCTTACTGAGGCATCAGGCTGAAAACACAGGAGGAGAGAGAAGTAGTGGGAAGCCTGTTTCCTAGAAGAACAGGGACAGCAAAGACAAATCGAACTCTTCTAGGAAACGCATCTACTACCTGTCTCTCTTTCTGGGTTTACATCTAATTAAGACAGGAAGTGAGGTGCTGAAGTGCCAGTGGCAGACTTCTTATGCTTATATCTATCAGCATAAAATAAGGCCCACAGACCATATCTGGCCCACCAACTGATTCCAGCTGGCCCATGGCACCAGTAGAGGCCAGAGCCAGAGCCACTGCCCACCCGTGGGCCAGCCAGAATCAACTGGCAGGCCAGTGGGGGTCGCTCTGGCTCCAGCCTCTGCTGACATGGTAGGGGACACTTTGCAGAAGCAGCCCCAGCTGCCCACCCACCCAGCACCACGTGGCAGCCTAGAAGATAGCATCCAAGCTCACAGTGCCAGGCAGGCAGGGCTGCTTCTGCAAAGCATCCTCCACTGCACCAGCAGAGCCAGAGCCTCACCTACCTGACACTGCAGCAGGGGGTTAAGGCATGGGTGGGAACTGAGCCCTCCAGCTCCCTCCCAGCCAGGATCTGCAGGTTGTGGGGGGAAGCCAAGAGGCAAGAGCAATCCCCCTACCCTGCAGCCCAGCTCTGTGGGGCTGTGAATGCCACAGCCCCACCCCTGGTGCAGCACAGCTTCCTGCCCGTTCCTGCCTGCCAGTGTCAGCCAAGCCACTTTGACTTGGGGGCAGCAGTGGGGAGCGGAAATGAGGCGCTAAAGCCACTGGCAGGCTCATGCTCCCTCTTCTGCTGCTGCTCTGGCATCAGCCTTGGCCTGGCTGTGTGGAGCTCGTGTGTGCATGTGTGTATGTGAGAACGTGTGAAAGTGTGTGTGTGTGTGTGTGAGAGAGAGAGAGAGAGAGAGAGAGTATGTGTGTGTGTGTGAGTGTTGGTGTGTGTGTGCATGCATGCATGCACATGGCCCTCAACAGCTCACCAAAACTCATTAAGTGGCCCTCCAGCCCAAATAATTGCCCACCCCAGTCTAAAGGGATTCCCCAAAGTATTGTACTATTAGGTATCCTGGGGGCTGTGGAGGAGAAAATTATCTCTCTAGCAGGAGATTCTCTCTCTAGTTCACCACTTCAAAATATTTTGTGGTTTTCCTGATGCGAAGCAGGAAAAATTTTAAACTCTTGAAACCTTGCATAGGATGGGAAAATTGTCAGTCGAATTATTTACATGCTTTTGTTTACGTATGTGGTTAAATGTTTTGCTGGACAGGAGAGACTGATGTTAACAGCAATACTGTGTGCAAAGTCCGTTTCTGATCTAGTGCTCTGAGTGGTTCAGTAGCATTGCTTCTTTTTTCCCGTTTGAAGCTGTTTCTTTTCACCTTTTTGGATCTTGGGGGAGGGAGGGAGGTGACATTTTATGTCATTTGACTATTCTCTCTCACCCCCTGCTTTCTCTGGATTCTAATGCTCCTCTGTAGGCCCTATTTCATCTTCAGTATCAGATTCCTTGCAGGTCTAAATACTTCCTGGTGCGTTTTTCAGAGGCTTTAGATGTGGCTATGGTCTCAGCTGTGCTCCACAGTGCATTTTGTGCTTTTTTTAAAAAAAGATTGAATTTCTTTATGAAACGTAAAAGTTACAGAGCTCAAGAATACACACACAGAGACATATAGGTGACAGACATCAGCAAGGAATGGTGACAAACCTCATTCTGATTTATCATTTAGAATGCAGTCTTATGTTGATTTTATGCTGATTATAGTAAAAGTTTCCTATGTAAATTTGCAAGCTGACTCTTGTGAATTATTCAGAGATCATTAATCATATTGTAGGTTTTGAACTGTGGGAAATAAATGTTTATGCCTGATCTTGCTTTAAGTACCTGCAGTGTTTTTAGAGAAGAGAGAAAAAGGGCTATCACACTTGTATCAAATATCAAGGATGGTATCTCAGTCTTCTGAAATGAAAAAGCTTATAGACACTGTCTCTGGTGGCCTAGCCATGATGCTTTTAATACAGTCCCCCAGCATTCTTAACCAAATAATTTTCCTGGACACCTTTTCCAGACTCTTTTATTGTTGCACCTTTTATCAGAATCAGCTCTAATCAGACTCTTAAAAGTATGTCTAGGTGCGTGTCCTGACTCTCTTTCAGAATGATGTGAAGCTATGGTATTTAGTTCTTTTTCCCCTCTAGTATCAACTGAAAACATGCTGGGCATTAATATGCTTTAGTTAACGCACATTAAATCTAATACCTCTATTGTGAGGTACTAGGAAAATGTGCATTAGCCTGTCTTAATGCAAATTAACTAAAAAGCATGAGGTGCCTATACACTCAAATGAGCTTTAGTTCAAGTGACCCTGCCGCTATTTTTAGGCGCAGAGGCATTGATACACATGATGCAGTGGTGCTTTAATTAGAGTGGCTTACTTTAATTAAAGTGCCACTCCCGACCCCCAGAACACATGTAAAAGTGCCCATGGTTTTTAGTGATACTTAATATGCATTAGCCTATTTTAATGTGTATTAACTAAATAGCATTTTTTTTTAGTGATGCTTTAATTAAAATAAGCCAATGCACATTAAAGCACACATGTAGAAACACCCTGTTATGACCTAGATGAAGGAAAAGGCAACCTTCTTTTAGTTCATTAATTAATGAATGTGCTTAGTAACCAGTTATTATAAATACATTTAAGGAGCTGGTTGGCACCTAAGTCCACAGTGGCTACTTAAAATGCTTCCATATTATACATATGAAGTATAAGCTGTGCCAACTGTGTGTCTCCAGAAAAAAAATAGGCATAGTCCCTACAATCTCTTGTGACTCCTCCAGGTTTCCTGGTTGGGCAGTCAAATGTAGTTCTCTCTTGATCCACAACATTTTTCCATCATTCGTACTCACTCTGTTTCTTGGTTTTGTACTGTTCGATTTAACATATTTGAGGTTATAGAACTATGAGTTCCTTTGGAGCTCAGCATGGCTTTTCCAGTCAGAATAAAAGCAAAAAGCAAACTTTCTTCCATGATGGAAGCTTCTTCCTCTTTAAAAAAGAAGTATCATGAGGCAGAACACGAGCTTATTCACTTGCTAATGCATCTGCAGCTGCAGAAGGTTGTGAATCCAGATTGCTAGGCCTCCAAGGGCAACCTTCCAAACTATGGAATTTATCCAAGACAAAATGAATTTGTGACAAAGGTCCCTCAAATAAAGCAGACAAAAAGAGAGAGAGTATCTCCCGTGTTGCAGATGATAAAGGGCTTTGGCAGTGCCCTTGTCTGCCCTTTTTACCTGTGGTGCTTTGTGTGATGTTCTTTTTTTCATTTTTGTAATAGGTATCTGTGACTGTAGTATACAAAAGGAGTCTTGGAGACAATCTTATGGACCCTTTTGTTCCTATATTTACATGATACAATGCAATTATCTTTGGTTATAGCTCTGACAGCACAGAGCTTCTCATGGATTACTGTATTTTCTCACATACCACACCCCCACCCTTTCAGTCTTATTTTTGGAAGGCAGAATGTAGAAAAAAAAATGATTTTTCCCCCCACAGTCGGAGTCAACTGTGTTACAGAAAATAAATTCTCTTAGAAATATAGAGTATCCCAGAAGTGAGGCATCCCAGGTGAGGAAGAAATTTCCTGATGTGGCAGGACAGCAATAAGGCTAGGCCACAGACCCTTGCAAAGGCAGTAGCAAGACTGGTACATCTTTATTGTAAATAGTTCTTTATATAAGTGTCTGTAAATAATAAAGTATTGTTTCTACACCTTAAGCCCTATCAAGATACTATAGACTGGATACAGACTTACTTGCTGTAAGACAGCTTAACTACTGCTTTAGGCACAAGCTACAGCGTGCAGCAAATAGCTATGGCTGCGAGAAGGTTAAACACAGGACTGCCCCTTCTGCTTGCTGGGGCAAGAGACAAGCAGCAACCGTCTTGGGAGCCATTAGAGAACAGCATCTGCTTGCTTCTATTCCCTCCTATTTCTATTCTAGTAAAGAAAAAATAGCTTCTCCACCTAAGACATATGCCCCAGTTTTAGAGAACTGATCTTGCAGGGGAAAAGGTGTGTGTGAGACACATGAATAAATATAGTACTCAGGGTAAATTAGCCCATGCAGAGCTCCTTGCAGCCATCCTGCACCTAAGATGAGGGGTTTTAAACTAGCTTAGATATTGTAGGATTATAGGAAATTAGGGCTGGAAAGGACCTCATAAAGTCATAGAGTTCAGCTCCCTGCTCAAGGCAGGATCATCCCTGACTAAACCATCCCAACCAAGTGTTTGTCTAACCTACTCTTGAAAACTTCCAAGGACGGAAATTCCACAATTTCTCTAGGTATCTCTCCAATATGCTGCAGTTTGCAGTCTGGACTTGCCCTTTAGGCTAGGGACATACATTCAAAAAGCCTGAGACTGAGTTGATTCAATCTTTGCAGGTTAGTCTAACATGGCTAGGCTAAATCAATTTGTAACTGTACAGATATTCCAGAAACACAGGCACATGCCTGCAGTAGCTCAGGCTAGAACAGGCTAAAGCAGCCCTCCCTTCCCCTTCCACAGTGCTGAGCTGAAAGGGGCATGGCCAGGCCCCAGCAGAATGCTCTGATAAGGGAGGGGTTCTGGACCCCCTTCTGACCAGCCCATCAGGGAATTGATAACACAAATGTTTATCACCCCATTAAGAAAACAACAGAGGGACATTACCAGTTACCTATTGATTCTGCCTTTGTCCCGTCTGCCACAGCACAAACCATAGCCAGCTTGTGGTCTGATACCTAATGCTGAGAAGTGCCTGTGTAAGGCAGAGGGGACAGGGTAATCCCTGCTTAGCAGGGAGTGGGAAGGGGAGGTGGGGAGCAGGGGGAAGCCAGGTAGATGCCTGCAGTCTCTGCCAAGCTTCAGCCAGGGAGCAGAGGGGAGGGGACAGCTCTGCTGTGGACCAGAGAGCCCGGCTCAACCCAGAGTGCATGCCGGGATGCTGGGGGAGTCTAATTTAACTTAAACCAGCAAGGGGTCTGGGACAGACATTGCATAAACTGGTTTGAGCCCAATCAGTTAAGTCTGATACTACATTCAACCAGGTTTATCTCAAACCAGTTTCAGCCATTTTCAAACTGATTTATGTGCATTGAACATCTGTTCTGTTACAGGTTTAAACCAGTTTCTGATCACTTAAACTGGTTTATGTTTAATGTCTGTCCCTACTCTTAAAGACAGAAAAAAATAGATAGGAGTTACCCCTGCTCAGGATAAGGCAGCATATTTACTACTAGTCTGAGAGATAATAGTCTTCAAAATAAGGTTGATGAACTGAACAGGAAGTCCCAGGTCAGATATTGGTAAGTAGTCAAATCGCCAAAGAAACGTTTTGGAGGGTTTTTCTGACATCCTCATTCAAACACTTGCATCCTGGGAATACGTTAGGAAACTTCGGCCCAAATTCTGTTACCTCTTTATGTGCCTAACTGGCAGCTTTCCAGCTGCGTAAATGGCATTTTTGGCACTTACACACAGTTTGCAATTCTACTATCCCTGCAATACAGACACATAAGCATCCACTTGGCTATTGAGAATGGATATACACTGGCCAAGCAGATACACATGCATGTATGATGAGACTATATAAGTCACTAAATTCTGACCAGCAAACACCCATGACTAGTCAGTGTTAGCTGCCAAAGGAGTAAGGGCCCTTCCATTTTTTAGCACCAATAGCTACATAGTCATGACACTTATCCAGGAAGCATGATATCCAGATTCTAGATCCCCCCCTCACCCAGATGAGATTTGAGCCTGCATCACTCCAACTTTCAAGTTGCTGTAATCAGCACATCACAGCATAGGCATTATCCAATCCTCCTTTGAAGCTGGCCCCCTTGGTAACCAAAAGAATAAGGTATGTAGGGCCAAAAGGACAAAGAAAAGCTAGGGAGTGCGTGGTTCCATGAGATCGCTACAGCTGTGGAAGTGAGGGGGCCCTGAGTCCTAGTGAGGATCCTTGTTCCCAGTGCAGCAAGAACATCCACAATGCTCTCCATCCCTCTTATCCAATGTTTGCTATGTGCAAGGTGCTGTGGCTCAGTTTCAGCTGGAGGGCTAGCTAATGTTGAACCTATCATGTGCTGGTCAGAGCACTACACTGGGAAGGTGTAGAAACAAAAATTCAAAACTCTGGGTCAACTGGGGACCTAGAACTTTGGCCTTCTACTTTCTGGGCAAGCGCTCTAACCACTAAGTTCTTGGGGCTAAAATACTGAAAGCTGCCTTCCTCACTTCAAGATTTTTTGCTGAAGTACATGACTATGCCTACACAGACCTGCCCAGTCAATGTATAGGCTACAGATCATACTCGTTTGCTATGTAGACCTTTCTTCACGGGTGGATCTAAGAATTTCAAAAAGGGGGTGGAGGAAGTGTTGCAGAGGCAGCTGGATCCCAGTCCTCCTACCCCCACCCCTCCACCAGGGAGAGATCACACCATGGCAGCAGCTGCTGGGGACTTTGAGTCCCTGAAGCAGGTAAGATTCTCTCCTTCCCCCACTCCTCTCAGCACCTCCTTCCTCTCTATTCCCCTCCCCCATCTTCAGCAGAGTTTGCCCATGGTTTGCCTCTGGGTGCAGGTAGGAGGAACCCCTACCACCATCACTTCTGCCACTACTGCTGCTGTCCCCAGGTGATCTGGGATGGGGGAAAACCCCAGAGCTGCTCCAGCCCTGCTCTACCTGGGCCTTCTGTGACCAGCAGCACAGGTTGCTGAACTTGGCTGGGGACAGCAACAGGCAAGTCCCTCTTTCTGAGGGCTCTTGCTCCCTGCCCAGTCTCCCCAGGTGTCCTCAGCTAGCCAGGAAGCTGGAAGAGAGGACCACCTTCCACCTCCACCCCGAGATGAGCCCAGCCTGCTGTGATCCTGTAGCTGGAGCCTCTGGTTCAGCAGGAGAAATGCAGTGGGCAGGGTGGGGGAGAGGGAGCAGGGACCCTCCCACTGCTGCTGTTCCTGATCTCAGCACCCTGCATAGTCACTCCCTGCAACCCCAGCTGGAGTGCAGCAGGAGTGGTCCTGGGCTTCTCCTGGCCCTGGGTCAGTGAGGGACAGCAGTGGCAGGAGATGGATCACCCCCTTTCTCACTTGCTCTCTGCTTGGTCCCCCCCCAAGCTTCCCACACAAGCCTGGAACATCAGCTGTGTCTTGGACTCCACAGGAGATCCAGGTATTTGGGGGCACAGGTAACTGGAGCTGCTAGCACATGACCTATATTGTAGAAGGGGGGAGAGGGGGAGGTGCAACTGCACCACGGCACTTCCCCAGATCTGTCTCTGCCCTTACACACCTACACTGCACAAGTAATAGAATAACAAACTGTGCATAAGTGCCAAAAAATTATACTTACACAGCTTGAAAACAGCTACATGGCGCATAAGGGTAATAGAATTCTGTCCTTTGTGCTTCTGAGTGCGTATACAGGGCCTAACAAAAAACTACTGTAAAAAGTCTCCCTTGTAAGCATCCATCATACCTCAGGAGCTGTGCTGTTCAGCTGCAAGTTCTTCCAGGTGGGAACAGTAATATTTTCTAATAAAACATGAGCAGCTGGGGCTTTAACATGGCAATATAGCAAGAAAGGGATTGTTTCACATTACCATTAGGCTTTGATGAGAAGATGTTAAGGTTTTACAGAGGTAAACCAGCTACAATCTGTGGGATTTCCCATTACTGTAACTAAACATATGCTTCACTGACCCAAAGTTTGCCACGTTTGGTGAATAAGAGGTTCTCAGTGAGGGCAAAGATGACAGCAATTGCTGGGGGACAGGAAGAGACAGGGACTCCGGTCCCTGGCCTTGAGGATAATTTTGATTGTATTCTGTGCCACTTCTCCCTTTTCACAAGTCATTTTAGGCATATGCAGTTCCCAAGTGCATTGTATACCTATTACTGAAAACTGCCAACTCTTTTCATATTATGGAAAAATATAGTATTTTATCCCGAGTTCTGTTTACAGACCAATACTATGGCTGAGTCTGGAAATCTGGTGTCCTCTGAAAACTGCCTGATATGTTATAGAGGAAGATTAGACCGTTTCTGCCTGAACTGAAGAAAATTCTTTCAAATGTTTACAAAATCCAAGATGTGCAAATGATTTGGTATTTTCACTTCTGTCTTTCACTTCTTTGTCCCATCCTGGCTTAAAAATACCTCGTTACAACTCCTTCAGACTTTCCAGCCTGGTCAATCTCCTATCAATATGAACAGGAGGTTTTTGCCATATGTAACTTGCCCAAAGTCATCTAGAAGGTTTAAACTGGGACCAGGACCCATATCTCAAAAGCCAGGGTGCTATAGTTCACCTGCTAGACTCTGTTCATTTGCCATTAGCTACTCACTTTTTTGCCTGTTTGGTTTAAGGTTCCAGGATTTTGCAGAGAGCACAATATGTAACCCTGTCTTGTCACTTTTGCAACCTGAAGCTATGTGTTTGGCTGTGGATTATCTCTAGCGTTCTGTTCTTTTATACTGGTTAAGATATGAACGATGGAAAGAAAATGCTGATGCGTGTATTCCCGTGTTTTTCCCTCCCCCCTCTGCAGTTTGCAGCCCCTGAAGACCAAAGCCATTAGTATCAGGTTGTTTCAGAGGAGGCAGCTGCTGAGTTAGCCTGTTCCCTAGGGGGAGTTCTGGTCAGACCTACCAAATGATGCATGTTTGTTTAAAGTCTTTCTGTTAATTGACTTTATAATGGTGGGGGAGCTAGTTAGGCAGTCTCTGTGATATTTAAACTCTGTAACTCTTGACAGCTTTAGGCCTCTATAAATTAGTCTCCGACCCTTCAGAGAACATAGATTTCAGAGTTTTCCAATTGCTCAGCTTCCTCCTCTGTTTAAAGCTGCCCTGCATTACCTGCGGGAAATAGCCCACTATCCTAATCTGTGAACCACTGCATTGTCAATGAACAGCCAATAACAGAAAGTTATTTTTCTTGCCCATAACTGCCTTTTGTTTCAGCATCAAGAAGTTTGCATTAGCCCTCATCCTCAGAAACTGAGAAATATGGATGTCTCTGGGTCCCAGCAAAAGGCCTTTAACTGCTAACCTGAGAAAGGATACCCAAAAGCTTGTCTATGTACATCCTACCTATACAGTTGTTCCATTAAAAGATATCACCCACAAAAATCCTTACCTCACTACCCTCTGAGGGCCATCCTGCTCCTCTGTGATACAGCTGGCGAGTTTAATCCATTTCTAGTAGAGCCGTGTTCACATTAGATGAGGGTTTCGTCCAGTGTGGCGCAAACCTCCTGGAGAGGACACAAAAGGTCCTGGTGGGGAGTAAAGGAGGGCATGTGCGAATGTCAGTTGTTAATTCCCTTGACACCAATTCCTGGGCAGCAAAATCAGCAGCTGTTGGTGGCAGACGTGGGGGGGAGAAGAGTGGGGAGAAATTGGTGGCAGTCAGCAGTGGGGGCCAATTCCCCTCACTGGCAACAACTGGCAGCATGTGGCAGCAACTGATCTGTGGGGGGTTCAAGGGTAGCCTACCCTTCATGGGTGTAAACCCATAAATCTTGGGAAACACTGCATCAGAGCTGGCACTACTGCAACCACCAGCCTTGTTGCTTGTTTTTCTTGAAAGAATATGGGCAGAATTAGCATGGGAATGAAATTACCATCTCAGCTCCAGATGTAGTTCCTCAAGGTCAGGTTTCAACAACACTGCTCAGCTCATACGGGAAGCTTGTATTGCTGCTACCTCTGCTGCATGCACTTATAGACGGACAAAGAAGTTCCAGTCAAATACCTTTCATAATCATGAATTCCATATCCTTTTTTAAAATAAATAAATAAAATAAAATATAAAGTAGTGCAAACGTGCATGCAAAAAGATAACCAGTTCCTTCTTTGTTACAAACATTCCTATGATAAAGCAGTATAAATATATTCTATTATCTAAGACTTATTTGAATTCAGACAAACTGATAACACACACAGCAAAACACAACAGAAGGGAAGCATTTGCATACAACAGCATTTCACTGTAAGGAGCATGTCACTAATAACAGAGTAAATGCCTTTAACAAATGGCAGAATCAAATAAAAAAGGGTTTGCACTATGAGTGCTTGTGTTGTGTGTGCAAACACACATGCATTCACTGTCAACAGAAGTGGTTAAAAGCAGGTAGCTTTGTTTTAATCATTCAAATATTTGACTTTCCTGTCTGTAGGCAAGAACAAAGAAAGATCCTGCCTCACCTTGTCTCATTGTGTGTACCGCTTTAATTATAAAATTAATATAGGAAATGAATTAATGCTCCTTTTCAGTTCGTATAAATTCAAATATCATAGAAACACAGGACTGGAAGGGGCCTCATGGGTCTTCTAGTACAGTCTTTTGCTGTCACAGGTGTCCATGGCATATATAATCCCTTTCATAAACTGTTCCAGCTCCCTCATAAAACCAGTTTGGTTTCTTGCCTATACTACTCCTTTTGTTCCAGAACAGCAACCTTATTATAGGCTGCTTCATGCAAGTGAATAGGTCCACTTCATTATGTCTGCTTCTCACTTTGTTTCCCTGTTTAGAGGTTCATTATTCTTTTTTGTAAGAAATAAAATTATTATAAACAAGTGAAAAAGAAAAATCAGGAATGCATTCTGTACATTAAACAAAATGCCCAATTTACAGCAAAAGGAGTTGATATACCTTTCACCCATGCTGCCTTTGCAGCAGTATTACATTGACTACTGAAAGGTGTCACCTAATCAGAGACTGAAAGATTTAACACTCTCATTTTCTTCTAGTCTCATTCATGCCAATTCAGTGAGCAGGAGTGAGGAGGTCTCTCAAGTGCTAAGGAAGACCTTCATTTACAGGCTGCTTTTCTTAATGATCTAATAAAAGACAAAACTCTGCAGCTCATTTAAGACTACCCTAGTTTTCCCAAGAGATCTGGCTGTGTAACTAACAAGTCAAGCCACTCCTTAAGCAGCTGGATATGCACAATGACAATGAAAGACTCAAAGATAGTTGTATGTGGGAAAGAGTCATCATTAACCCACCCTGCCTTGGATACTAGAACAAAGGACTCCACAGTATCACAGAGGTACAATGGGTGGTGTCAGAGGGAGATTTCCCTAGGGCCACAGCACCAGAAATGAATCCAGCTCCATAGCAGGAACGAAGGCAGTCAGAAGAAGGATACAGCCAAAGCAGAGTATGACATTGGTCCTATTTTAGGGCTCATTTTCATCAATCCTTTAATGTTGTTTGAGCTACATACAATTGGCCTTGTGGTTATATGAGGAAGGAGAAGGAAGAAAAGATGGTAAACTGGGCATTCAGGATGGCAGCCACTAATATGTTAAATCGTGTTATATCCAATAGTTTTTCAGTCACAGAACCCATGTGCTAGTGGCTACTTTCATTTTCAGTCAGTTTTACAGGATTCTTGCAGATTAGTCAGCCTCTTAAAACCTTGGATCTCCAAGAGCAAGCACAGCGATATGCGATAGGTAGAAGATGTGGGGAAGCCCACACTAGCTGGATCCTTCATGGGCAAATGGCAGAACAGGGCTGCCGGGGAAAGAACACACACATCAGAAATTGCGGTAAAATCCAGGATTTTTTTGCCCCCCCAAATATGCTATGGTTCATCTATCCTTCCCTCACTCAAACCTATTGTTTCTAGCTGTTCTTATGAGTGTTTTAATTCTGTGCAGTTTAGCCAATTCATTAGGCATTATTGTACCTTAATTCATCACAGAAACAACTTTCCTTGTCCAAATGTTCAGCTCTTATGCTCCCATAAGAGATCAAATACTCTTTCAGCAGCCTTTTTTTTTTTTTAAATACCTCTTCGCTTACTTTCCCTGCAGAAAAAAATTTCTGACCACACCCAACAATGTGCAATTCAGTTCAGTCCTTGACATGGGCAGGAATTTTACATATTCATGAATCACTATTAAATGGTTTCAAACCTGCTGACATGACCATCTCTGAAGCGTTTCGGTTAATCTTGCTTTTCAAAAGCTTCCATCTCACTCATCTGCAACTTGCTTGCAGCTACAAGAACACTCCAACTTCACCTTCATTAGTCATTTCTGCACTATATTTTTGCTGGAGAAAGCTATGCATAGTTCTTTGTTAACCTCGCTAGTTGTTTTTTTTAATTTTATAAACTCAAATATGTATGATATTGCAATTCCTCAGTTAACTGCACCTCTGTCTCTCTCATGGGGTCCTCAAGTGTTATGTGAGAGTTCTGCAGAGCAACTCTATTCAAGCTTTCACGATCAGTTTAAATTGTATTAATACAAGATCCTAAGGAGAGGGATATACCTAGGAGACAAGTCTGTTGTACAATTCAAAGGCCTTGCTGTGGACCTGTTCATCACTGTTCTATGCAGTAAGCATACTTGCATGAGTACAAGCCGCTTAAAAGGACCAGTATCCTTATAACCCCTTTACATTCATAGTATTCCAGCCTCAACAGGTCTCACTTAGTCTCATTTTTTGTAGACCTCCTTCAGATTTGCTGAGGTTCAGACTCTGCTACTGAATTTGATTCCTTCAGTTTGACAGCTTGTATTGCTGGACTTGTGTTCTGCTCTTTTTCCTCTTTCTTTGATGGAAAAAGCTATAGGAACATTCTGTTTCTCCTCTAAGTCTGTCCATGGTCCCCACATGGTCCCCAGACCTCATATGATGGAGGAACCACCCCTCCCCAGACTACTGCCTTTGCATCCATGTTTTGCTGCCATAAATTCATATATGACCATGTGGCTGCAAAAATGGCAAGTCATGTTCCCCTCTGGCACAGCACCTCTCTTCCCTTGTAGGAACATGAAAGTGTTCTCTTCTTACATATTTGTTTAATTCTTTAGATTTTGACAGAGATGAAACTTTCTATAGTTCTTTTCCACTATTAATAGGGAGCGAGCCCACTCAGATGGGTGGTCAACTTGTTCTCTGATGTTTATTTCAACCAGTGTGTTCAATTCCACTTTTAGTTTCTAATAAGTGGTGGTGGTGGCAACCATCAACCATCCTGAATCTGTATGCGTGAGGGCCATCCAGACCTTTGATGCAATGCTTGAGAAAGCATTTTTGGAGGAGTAGAGGCTGCCCAGACCTTCCATCCTCCCTTTAGGGAAATGAAGCAGAATCCAAAGACTGGTCTGAGTCCAGATGTTTGGTGCCTCCATGGCTGTAGTTGTATAAGTGTCTGGGAACTGAACCCAGGTCTCCTGTGTGGCAGATAAGGATTCTACCACTGAACTACAGGGGAGTCCCCTAATAAGTGCTAAGGCAATAATTCTCCTATGTCATCAAAAACATCTGGGAACTGATTTTCTGTCCAATGATTCTTGGCCTTCTACAGTATAGACTTTTAAAATTAAGGTTATGGCTTGACACGTTTTCAGCCCCAGTACTGAAACACCAGGCCCAGCTACAATAACAAACTTCAACCTGTTCTGATTTTTTTTTAGTTTTTCTTTACTTTTAACTCTAACAAATATCCCTTGTTAGAACTGGTCCCCCACTATATGATTTCAGGTTCACCTGTGTTACCCTTATTTGTGTAGCTTTTTCCTTTAGACTATTAGTGGCACACTCTGAAATTACATTTATGGGTACACCAGTATCTACCTACACGTAAGACGTTCCATTTGCATTCAGTGTAATGGTCCAATCACTGGAGACAATTCTCTGTTGCATAAACACCTGGGAAGAAATAGTCTTCTTTGAAGACTATGCTGTTGCATCCTTCTCTGTGCATGTGCTGCTGTTCCTTTCTATTGTGTGAAGTGTTTGGATGCTGTTTCTATTCAGGAACACCAGTCCTTCCTTGCACACTGTAGCTAAGTGATTCAGTGTCAAGCATACACAACAGTTCTTCCCTTAGGTAGGACCAGGGTTTGAAATACAGGGGGTTTGGTGAGGGCTGAGCCTCCCCCGCCCCACCCCACATCTCTAAAAGCAGCTCAAGTGGTGGTGGTGGTGACAGTGGCAGCAGCTCCTTCTGGCTTCCGGCTGCCACTGCCACAGACCCCCCCCCCCCCCCAAGTCAGAGTGTAATTTGAACCCTGGGTAGGACATTATCTGGTCCTGTGTTTTCCACAGTGTCTACAGTACTTCATGTTGCTAGAAGTGCCTTGTATAAACTGCTAGTTAAGAGTAGAAGCTGTGCATGCTTGAAGCAGCATGCTAATTTTCCTGTTTTCAACATTGTTTGCTTTCTAGTCAACAGTACAACAATCTTGTTTTCCCCCCAAAAGCTCTGTTCTGTGTCAATTTTGCTCAGCCTGGCATATCTAATACCTTTAGCCAAATCCCCATCTCCAGCTGTCTGTGCCCTGGTGTGCGTGCAGCTACCTGCCCACAGACTGGATCTGGGAGTTCCCTGATCCCCAGCTTGCATGCATCTGCTGCCACTTCAAGGTGCATGCACGCACCATTTCAGTGCATGGCACAGGCTTTTATCAGCGTGTGTGCAGCTGGCTGCACCCATACTGGGTGCAGACAGCTGGTATCCAATTGCTCTCCAATTCCCAGCTCCCCTAGCCTGGATGGGTGCATATAGTCAGCAGCACACCCTGGTAGACATGACCGCAATCTGATGAATTTTATCACAGATCCCAAAAATGACATATCCTGCTATATACGTGGCATTACAGGACACACATTTTTGGGGATCTGGGCTAAAATTTGTCAGATCCCAATCCCATGAGTAAATTAACATCTGCCAACAGCAATAGTTAAAATAGTTCAAAGACAATACAAGCCTCTTAAGCACCTGGTATTCTTACACCCTGCTAGGTCACTCTCTTACATCTGTCTGTTCATGGATGTTGGCACCCCTTCCCTGGTCAGTGTCATTTCGTATAGGTGTAAGTCCTTTGATTTCCTAGAACTTTTGAACCAGGACAAAGCAGCCTTCGTGCTTCTTCCCTGGGCTGATTGGGAAAACTTCAGAAGACTGGCTACATGTACCATTTCAGTATTGGGAATTTGTATTAGTACTGTTGGATGCCTCTGGGCCCTTCAGGAAACATTCTTTGTCTTTCCCATTTAGGCAACAACATCATCAGTTAAAAAGACTCAAAGATACACAATAACATTGTTTCAATCAGGGATCAGCAATGTTTTTGGCCAGAATGCCAAAATCACCCCAACCTCCACCCACACCTTGACTTGGCCTGCCAGAGATAAGGGAGCCACAAGGGGCCCAATCCTCACTGCTGGTGGTGACTGCACACATGCATCCAGATGGATGCCAGGGGAGGGGCCAGGGTTGCGCTGCCCCCGCCCCTTCCCCACCATGCACCATGAGCTGCACGTGCAGCCAGCAGCACCACAGAGCCAGTGCCAGGACCCCAGAGCCCAGCGCAGCTGTTTGCAGTCTCCTGGCTGCCTACCATAGCCAGCCTGAGCTCTGGGCAGCTGTAGCAGGAGGCTGCTAACAGCTGTGCCAGCCTCCCCAGCCCCAGCTCCGTGGCAGCTGCACATGCACCTCCAGGCAGATGAGGGGGAGGGAGGAGCCAGGGTTGCACTGGCCCAGCCTCTTCTCCGCCATGCGCCGTGAGCCACGCATGCACCTGCTACTGCCATAGAGCCAGTGCTGGGGATTGAGTCCAGTGCAGCTGTTTGCAGCCTCCCAGCTGCCTTGCACAGCCAGCCGGGGCTCTGGACAGCTGTTGCAGGCGGCTGGAAGACTGCAAACAGTTGTGCTGGGTGAACAATGGGGGAGGAGCCAGGGTTGCACTGCCCCAGGCCACTTCCCAGCCATGTGCCCAGAGGTGCATGCACAGCTGCCACAGCCACAGAACTGATACTGGGACTATACATCCCCATGCAGCTGTTTGCTGCTTCCTGGCTCTGGACAACTGCTGGCAGAAGCTGCCCAGATTCTGGGTAGGCTGCGGCATGCTGGGGAAAATGGCCTCACACACCAACCTCTGGCACATGTGCCAGGGGTTGCCAATCCCTGGTTTATATTTTTTGTTTAAATGAATACAATGCTCTTTGAATAGTTTATTGTTCCTGTTACACGGTACTACAGTATCTACTAAAATTAAAGACACACAGCCTAGTGCTAGTGCAACATAAGGGTTTGTGAGAGCAATCAATCAGCATTTTGAGTATACCTGCAAAAATGTTATTTATGCATTCTTTGGCTTCTATACATGGTATTGGCTTTATGGTACAGACATTACACTTTACTGGTATAAATGATTCGAATACCCATAACAGAATGGAAATTCAGCACACATACACTAGTTTAAAAGTGGCAGAAGCTGGTCTAAGACTTGCCCCCCTCCTCCTTCTGGCTCCCTTCCCCTGCCACCAAAGGGCAAATGTTTTTTGTGTTCACTACTGATCTAACTAGAAAAACGCATAACAGATTGACTCTGCCTTGGGCTTTCTGAATGTCTCTACCTAGTCTATCGATAATTATAAGGACTGCCGTTTGGAACATTCCACAAATATTCAGACCTGAACTAGCTCCCTCTGCTGCAGAAAAGTACAACCCAGATGTTAGAGCAGGGATCTGTATTCTCTAGAACAGGGGTCAGCAACATAATGGCCCACAAGCCAGATCTGGCCTATGAAGTCACTGAATCTGGCCCATGGAGTAGGAGAGCTTTGCCTGTACCCATGCCACAGCCACTTCCCCCCACCCTGCTCCCTGGCTACATGCAGACTCACTTCAAGCAGGTGGGTGGCTATACCAAGGCTGGGGAGCTGCAAACTGCATCCCCACTGTCACTTTCTGCTCCGCTGCTGCCACCTTCCAGCTGCAGTGCCAACACAATTAGAAGCTGCATGGCCCTGAGACAGATCCTCTACCTACACCCACACTGAGGCCATGCAATAAGGAGGTCTGCCAGGGCATGCAGCTTCCAGCTGAGCCCACTCCAAAGCCAGGTGGAGTGGGAGAGCAAACACTGTTGCCTGGACAGCAGCAGCATAGGCACAGTTTTCAGCACCCTGGGCCAGCACAGCTCCCTTGGCTGGGAGGAGCAGTGACAGCATGGCCACGGTGCCCAGCTCTCTGTCTCAGCCTGGATGCAGAGAATGTCCTGACCCCTGTCACAGACATGCTACCAAAGCCACCCAGCTCTCATTAGACCAAAATCAGGTTGTTCCAGACAGTGTCTTCTTAAAGGGTGCAGACCACTGCTCTAGAACAGTTCTTGCTCTATGCCCTGGTTGTAGCCCACAAGGTCCCCCTCTATCCAATGTTTTCTTCCCCTCCCAATTGAAGTATAGAACCCAGATTATCTGTTGATACTTATGCTCAAAATCCCACTCTGAGCAACAGCATGTCCTGAGCGAAAGACAATAAAATTGAGTAAATACAATCCTCCCACCTAGAAGTTGTCCTTTTCTTGCTTATTTTGGTCTTAATTCTTTTACAACCACTTTTCCCATCTTTCTGACTCATTGCACCTACCTCCAATCCATACTGTGTTTTCTTTTGCTTTTTTCTCACTTTTCTTCAAACAGCTGCATCTTCTTTCCTCTCATTCTTTGCTTTCTGCTCCCTGCAGCTCTGCCAGTAACTCCTATTTCTCTTCTGTTTTCTCTTTCACTTTGCTATCTTTCTCATCCCCTGTCAGTTAGATCCCAGCTGTCACACACTGTCTCTTCAAGGTCCATTCCTCTCTCTCTAGCACTTAGCACTTATTTAGCTCCCTATTCATGATGGTTACCTGACTTGAAAGTCAACCTGGGACCACTTCAACAGTACTTAAATGTGTATTTAAACTTCAGGACATGGTTAGGGCTATCTGGAAAGTATAGCATTAATTTGGGTTTACACAGAGAAGTGTGACCCAGAATTCTAACTGTTGTGAAGCCAATTCAGCTACATTGATTTTAAAACTACTTTGGAGCCAAAAATCAGAATTTTTTATGTCAATTTGTGGATCCAAACAGCAGTTTTCCAGCCACCTGCTTCTGTTTCGGGCACCCAGGCACAGTTTGCAAACTTATTAGTGCAGTGTGGTTATGTTAAGGGACCACATGGCTCCTGAGCTTGCATAGTAGGCTGTGCTTGGGCTGGGCAGGTATGCAGTGCTATACAGGTATACTTGGGTGATTATAAGTCCTGGCATTCGAGTCAGATACCATTACTCTGCCCCCTGGCATATGTTAATTTAATGGCACAATGGGATCTAATGCCTGATCCCAACAACCATGCCTGCTGCCATGCCACATGTGCAAAGGGTTGGGGATTACTGGGATCAAAGATCAGATACCAATCATGCCATTGCTACTTGTCAGCATGGGGGTAGCCTACGATAGTAATCCCAGACTCTTCCTACACTGGCAAACTGAAAGGAGAATGCCCATATGTCCAGCCAACTGACAATCAGCAGATTGTCAGCTGGCCCCATGTGATCCTACTGGGGACTCAAGCTAGATTCAGTGTGGTCTGGGGCCAAGCTGACAATCTGCTGATTATCAGTCTGGGGGTGGTTTGAATCCCCAGTGTGGTCCAGGGGCTAGAGCTGATGATCAACTGATTATTAGCCCTGGCTGGAACAGCTCTGGGTCAGGTTCTAGACTAGGGCTATCTAGGCCAGGCTGATAATCGGCCAAGTGTCAAAACCATGCACCCAACAAGTAGGGTTGGGTTGCTGGGGCTAGGGGATCAGCAGGAGAGGATAAACTGAAGGGCTTCCCCTACTAGGGACTTTAAACCCAGCTGGGAACCTCTGATCTCCAGCTCTGGGTAGTCCTGCTACAGCTGCCAAGCATAGGACTTAAAGATCTAGTAGGGAAGCCCAGGCAGGGTCTCAGCAATGCTCTTTAAAACTACCCATGTAGGAGCTCCTGGTTCCCTGGCTGCTTCTGCCTGCACCTGTGGAGATACCAGCCCCTCATTTGCCACTGTGAACTTAAAGAATTGGCATGCAGCTGAGGCTTTCAGCTGGATGCCTGCTTTTTATAGGTCCAAGATACAGTAAGTCCAACATCAGGGACATGCTCTCAGGTGCTAGGCTCATGGCATCTTCCCCCTGCCCCATCTGCCTCTGGGGAATGGAGAGAAGCACTAGGTCCAGGACACAATGCTGCCCCTGCACACACCCCCCCCCCCCAAATCACTGAGTAGGGTATGGATGTATCTGAGAGCCTGGGGCTGCCCTATGCCAGATCTCTATGCTTAGCTGAGCATCTGGATTTGTCATGGGTCAGCCCTGACATACCACATGTTCAACTGATACAAACAAGCCAGAAAAACATTACACACGTGGAATGTCTTTGTGGTTCATTTGCTATATTATCACATCATAAATTGGCTGTAATGTGTGGCCAGGTTACCATTAATGGCATATTTACCACCTTACTCTTAAATGTAATGTGTGCCAAGGGGCAGTTGATGAAGAAGGACCCTCCCATAGTTACAGAAATTATGAGGCAGGGAGTGATCTCACTCATTAGGCCCTTGCCTCACTCAGAGAAGGTTTGAATCTACATCTCTCTGACTTCCTAGCAGGGGTCATGATGTTTCACAAGCAACCATCTATCCAGAGTCCTAAAACATATCCTCACACAAGGGCCTAGCAATTGCTCTTTCTCAGGATGGGTCTACTGTGGTCAATTATGTCTTCTGTCTCTGCAACAGAAGATCCTTGACAGAGCACTGCAAAAGGTAGAAAGGTTTGTGAGTTCTGTACCCCCCACTGACTTTCTATACTCCCCTCAAGTTGTTTTTCCCTCAGCTAGATTTTATTTGTGTAAAGTCTGTGCTGCAATAATGAGCCTTTCAAAGTACAATTTAGTAAAGTACTTCTGAATACGCTTAACTTTAAATCTATGACTGATCTCATTTTCTACTCAGTATGCAAGGTGGGCTGGTAAATAAGAATTCTGTTTCAGGAAAATATTTATGGTTTCATAAGTTGTTTCTTTTAAAAAAATTTAAGTTTATTTTGAAGTTTTGAGATGTTTCATGAGAAACAGACAAAGACTGACCTTAGAGTAGCCAGTTGGCCACTGTGGGGGTGGTTATGTAGTATAAGAGGAAAACATGTTCAAACCTCGGGTCTGCCTGATTCCAGACTGGACTTGGATTTCCTGAATGAATGCCCGAATCACTGAGATGAAGTGGATTTCTCAGTTGTTTTGACCAAAAAATGCATCCTCAAATTGGGAAGTACTGATAAATATGTTCTAATATGCTTGCATTGATATAATCAGCATTTTCTGGCAAAAAAAATGTTTGTCAGGGAAATTCCCAACCAGCTCTTGTGCTTACTCACACAATCAAAGTTAAGCTTATGCTTAAGCACTTTGTTATTTGGATACAAGAAAACATTGGACAAATGTGACCATTTTGTTGACTTTTGGCCATTCCTTTTAAAAATAAGTCCCTAATGCTGCTTGCACACACTCTTTAATCCATCTGTCATACTGGCAAAAGCATTGCTCTAGATATTAATACTCATCTAGACAAAGCTTTCGATAGGAATTGCAGTTGTCTTGAAGCAGCATATCATTCATCACTGCCATTATTTTTATATCCTGCCAATAATCTCCAACATAAGAAAAGAAAATCAAAAGTGCCTTGTTCCCCTCCACCTCCTTCCTTTGTCTTGCTGGCTATTTTCTGGCAATAGGAACCATGATGCATCATTGCCTCTCTCATTTCTGTCTTACATACTCAGCAAAAATCATCTAAGTCTAAAATTAACATGTCAGATGACAGAATTATGTTGCTGTTTTCTTTATCTTTCTATTGCCCTTTGTAGATAGTTACTGATCTAGAGTCAAACCCAAGTCTTGTTGGAAGGTACCGAAGTTCACATTTAACCAGGTTTATGTAATGGAAATTAACTCACTGCTTATATGCACCCTTTACTCCAGACACTGTAATTGCTGAGAATTTCAAATTTCAGATGTTCAAATTTGTAGCAAGATACAGTACCATTTGTCTGTGTTTTTCATCCTCTCGTCCCTCACCTCCCAAAAACCTTCCCCATACTTCCACAGGAACTTGTATCTCCCCATCCAGAAGTGGGTTCTTGAACACAGAGAAGAACATGAGGAATACCACACTGGGTCAGACCGTAAGTCTATCTTGCCTGGTGTCATGTATCTGCCACAGTAGCAGCGAGTAGGTGTTATGGGGAAGAGAATTTATGCATGGCATATCCAGAATGATTCACCCCTGCCCCTCTCCCACTAAAGATCTACTTTTGATAGATCTTTCAACTGAAGTTTCAACTGTTTACGCAAAATGAAAGCATATGAACTGAACCTTCATACATTACAAAATGCAGTTGGACACTTCAATGCACCAGAGGGAGTCAGTGATAGGCACTAGAGTGACAGTAGAAGGAGTTAAATCCACAAAAAGACATGGTTCTACACCATGGGAACCATGTGTCCCTGAAGGATGGACCCTACCACATTCAGAGTGTGCTTGTAGGCAGGGATAGACAGGGTGTGGGTAGAGTATAACTGGGACCATTCTTGCTCCTTTTTATCCAGCAGTTCAGGGGTTAGTGCACTGACTCAGGATGAGGAGGACTTGGTGCAATTCCTTCTCTGCCTCCGCTAATTCAAGCCCACACAGCCACCCTTCAAGAGAGTTCCCTGACCACCATCCTATTTTAGAGGGTGCTGTCAATTCCTGCTTACTGAAGCTGTTCCATTTTTGCATTACATAATTACAAATATTCATCAAGTCAGAGTGGGAGAGAGAGATTGAGTATGACTCCCTGGTCTAAGACCCAGGGCACTCAGGAAAAGAGGGGGGTTCTGCTTTCCCAGTCTTGTTTCACTGAATATTTCATATAAAAGAGTGGCACCAGAACCCAAGGCCACACCCTCCCAGGTGAATCCCTAAGCCTTAAGCTATGGAGTCCTGCTCAGACTCTCTCTTTGGCCTGATGAATAGTTACATATGTATGCAAAGGGAGCAGCTTCAATGGAGAGAGCTGAGAGTGCCTCCACCCACTTACCTGTCCCCAGACTAACTTATGGTTCTTTCTTGGTAGATAGGAAGGTGTGCTTGAATCCTGATAGATGGAGGAGGGAATTGAACTGAGGGCTCCCAAATGTGGGGAGTGACTTAACTACTGAGCTACTGGGTAAGAGGGAGGTGATACCTTCCCCACCATATATGGTTTTGAGCAGAGCCTGGCTTAAAATGTGTGCTCTGAGCACAATAACCAGGCCACGCCCCTGGAGCAATGCAGCTGGAGGAACAACTTGGGGTGGGGGCAGGGGGATTGTGCAGGGGGGGGTTCCATGAGTTTCCACAACATTTCTTAGACTATATGTTCTCATTTTTGATAATCTCAAATTTCAAAAAAAGAAAATCCATTTGGAGAAAAAAAGTCACATCTGTAATCAAGAGCTGTCCATTCCCAGTCACTGATGGGAAACACTGAAGGGGAACCCATTATTCATTAGCCAGTTAGCTGAACATCAAGGGTCACAAGAAACATACTTACATATTACTAGATAATTTTTCACCCAGCATTTCTACTCATTTTGTTCTACTTTTCTTGAAAAATGAACTGCAATGGCTTGCCTGTAGAGATCCTCAGCTATTAATCATGCTTTTGGATCAGGTTTGTCCTGATCTTGTTCATATAAAGGGGGTTGGCCACACCCCTTATTTTATTACTCCAGAAGCTGAATTTGGATGAGCCTGGATTAATGATGGTGAGGCAATGAAGCCACGTTTCTATTCCATTAAACATGGGATGAATATTCATATCTGCAGTTATGTAAGTCTGAACAAGAGCCTCCAAAGATAACTTCACTTTTTGGCCCAATTACTTTTCTGTGGTGGCTTGTTTTACTGCTTGATGGTGCACAGCCTAGATTGTTTTCTTGGATTGATGTACTACTTTACATAGGCTGCTAACAATGTAGTGATTCTTTTCAAGAAATGAGGAGGACAAAAATGGACAGCTATCTATTATGAAAATTTGTAAGCATTTAGTAGCTGGATATATTGTCATCTTCTTCATTTTGTTCTTCACTTATTTAATAATGATGAAATTCCACTATGGCAAATAAAACAATTTAGTATAATTTTTTCTTACATTACACATCATGTGGTCCAGTCACTTATGAAAACAAAATGAAAGAGAATGACTGACTTATTTTGAAAATCCTTTGAAATTTATATGGATCCTTTGAATTTATATTCAATACTGACTAGTGTTAGAGATCCTGGGTAAGTTATAATTTCCAAAAGAAAAAAAACATTTGGAATATAAGCTTTCCAACAAAATGTAAATGAATGTCCCTTCACACACTTTACAGTAACTACAACCATCTTTTTAAAATGGTAGATTAAGGAAACATTAGCCAGCTAACATAGCCCCACTAAAATCAATGGAGCTATACAAATTCACCCCAGTTGATAACATAGGCCAGCTTTTTATTTTTTTATATATATATATATAAAATAATATGTTTATATATGTGGGTGTGTATAAAATCTCAAGTTATGATGTATTTGGGAATCTTTCTAGTGACAAAAATAAGAAGAAAAATATTTAGTTGCAGACTTAATATAAAGAGCAACTCTCTTGTCTAAGATAATGCAAAAGATGGCTTAGGTGATTTTACAAGTTATTTTTCTCTCTCCCTGCACACATTTTACAAGTTAGTCTCTTGATGCTCAGTAAGCATGTACAAAAACTCAGGGGAGCCTTTAAAATGTTTTACAAATGACAAAGATACTATGAAGTCAAACTGTAAGCAGGGATCATTTTAAATTGACAAAGCAACCATCAGGCTGTGGATTTTTCCTACAGTACGATATCTTCCAGTGGGAGCTTAGCAACAAAAAAGTTACCACTATATCAATAAAGTCACTCTGTAGAAAAATACTCCATGTCTTCTTCTGATGACAAGAGGAAGTAAAACCGGTTTTAGTTCTTCAATGTGAAAACATCTGGGATTTCTAGATATTCAGTAGTCGGAGGCAAGTACCCAAAATTGGTTTAACATTTCAGTAGTTGGGGGGAAAGGTACATAATCAGCTGTTGCTTATATTCCCCTAAATTCTACATAACAAAATCCTGGTTATGTCCATATAATGTTTTTCAGGTCCCCCCCTCACCGGGCCCCCCCCCCTCCCGAAAAATGGATTGCATACTGCAAACACAAAAGCTGCTACTTCAAATTAAACTACTAGAAAGAGGCAAACCAGACATTAATTGCCTTCTGCATTCCATCCTATACAAAAAGTTGCAGTTGTATATATGTGATCACCTCACCGTGGACTGTGACCTTGTCAGATCTCATAAGTGGGATGTGGTCGGCAAATAGCTAGATGACCTTTAAGAAAAATCAGAGCACTGGAGGAAGGGGTACTTGTGATTCAGGTGATGGTGCCCTGTCCTCTGTAACAGCAGTAGACCCAAGGCTAGTGCCATAAAAAGACAGAGCTGTGCAGAGTTACACAGTACTAGCTCTGTATGCACTAGCTTTGGAGCTAGAAACCCTGGAGTGGCATTAGTGTGCCACACAGTCAGGTTAATTAACCCTGGACCTCAGCCAAACTAATTAGCTCAGGTACAGTACAGCATGAACACAGCTGTATTTCTTCTGATTCTGTACTAGCATACAGAGAATTAGCTCAGGGTGCCTCCACAAAGTGCTGCCTTGCACCATGCATTCTTACCCTTAAGCATCAGTGCTCAAAATTTAGATCCTCAATACTCTCACCCAGCTGCTGTCTCAGATTTCAACAACTGAGTTCCCCTAACACCTAAAGGCTAGGCCTTGGGTGTGCCCATGACTGACCCGAGCAGCTATGCATCTCACCCACATTGGCATTCTCAGAGAACACCAGCAGCATAAGGCTACTCCAACCCCCCCCAAAAAAAACAGTCAGAGGAGGAAGAGATGATGCCCATTCCCCCTCCACCTGCTTTAATCCAAGAGCTCTGTAGTGAGCGTACTTACCCAGGGTATAAGAGACTAAGCTTTAATTCTTTCCTCTCTCTCAGGATGTTGGTATTTAGTATGGTGTAAGTATAACATGTAACTTCATTCTTAAATGTCTGTGTACAAAGTAGACCAGTTTCAATGGGAGGGAAGGAGAGTGTGTCTCTCACCCAGAATACTTGAACCTTACTTGGAAGAGGAAAAAAATGTAGGTTCAAATCCTCAGATGAGGGAACTGAACCAGGGCCTGCCAAATCTGGATTACTGCACTAACCACTAAGATACTGGATAACAGAAGGGACAGGAAAGAACATAATTTCATTCTTGTATTTTGTGAGAAAGAGTTAGAAAGGAGTCTATGTCCAGGAATAACTCAAGGCTGTGAATCTTGGTAGAAGCATATGAACACAGGAATGGGAAGGGCATTCAGAGCCATCAAGTCCAGTCCCAGACATCAACAGATTATTGTTAACCAAAGGAATACCCAAAATTGCCACTTTGATCCCTCACTCACAAATACAACAAAATATCTGAAACACCAAGAATACTCTATAGCATGCCAATCTTTGGACTGTCATCCTGACTAGTCCAAGGATGACTACTCAGCACTGGCCTGCACCTGCAGAGAGTACTCCAGAAGGGCCAAGGCAGAAACTGAACTCAGACTACCCACCGGAATCAAGGATAACCAAAAAATCCTTCTTCGGATATGTGGGAAGCCAGAGAAAGATCAAAGGCAATGTTGGACCTCTGCAAGATCAAACGGGGAAACTGATGTCTGACACTCAAGGGAAAGCCAATCTCCTAAATGATTACTTTGTATCAGTTTTTCACCCATCCAAAGGGGTCACACTATCAGACAGGGTGCAAAACACCCAGGGAGCGGGAGATGGGCCCACAATTGACATAGATCAGGTGAGGGAACACCTCAAAAGGCTAGATATTCATAAGGTCGTAGGCCCAGATGGAATGCACCTGAGAGTCTTGAAGGAGCTGGTGGATATCATATCTTATGGCTTAGATATTCGAAAATTTATGGTGCTTGGGTGAGGCTCCAGAAGACTGGAAAAGAGTCAATGCCGTCTTAATCTTCAAGAAAGGAAGGATCCAGGGAATTCTAGGCCAATCAATCTGATGTCCATCTCTGGAAAGATCTTGGAGAAAATCATCAAGGGATCCATCAGCAACAGGCTAATGGACGGCAACCTGCTGAATGCCAGCCAACATGGCTTTGTTACTGGCAGGTCTTGCCTGACCTCGTCTCCTTCTATGACTCATTGCCTGGACAAGAGAGACAAGGTTGATGCCATGTATCTGGGTTTCAAGAAAGCCTTTGACTTAGTCTCTCATGATGTCCTCATGGTTAAGCTGGGGAGCTGCTGCCTCAACCATCTCATGGTCTGATGGCTGGGGAACTGGTTCCGGGGTCAAACCCAAAGAGTACTAGTTGACGGGAGCAAATCAACATGGTGCAGGGTGACCACTGGTGTCCCTCGGGGATCAGTACTCAGGCCAGTACTCTTCAACATCTTCATTAATGATCTGGATTTGGGCATCAGATGTGGACTGGCAAAGTTCATGGACGACACTAAACTATGGGGGAAGGAGGTCATGCTGGAAGATATGCTGGGGATGCAAGCCAACCTGGACACAATCGCAAGGTGGGCAGAACAAAACCTGATGGTCTTCAACACAGAGAAGTGCATGGTGCTTCACCTTGGAAGGAAGAACCAGCAGCATACTTATAGGCTCGGCAGTGATACGCTCACTAGCACCATAACCAAAGGAGACTTGGGGGTCACCAATGTAATGCCATGGCCAGCAAAGCAAACCAAACTCTGGCATGCATCCACCAATGCATCTCAAACAAAACCAGGAGCATTATCCTCCTGTTCTTCTTGGCCTTAGTGAGTCCTCAGCTGGAGTATTGCATCTAGTTTTGGGCCTCCCACTTCAGGAGGGATGTGGATAAGCTTGAGAGAGTCCAAAGGAGAGCCACCCATATGATCAAAGGCCAAGAGAGCAAGCCTTCTGAGGAGAGGCTGAGGGCCATGGGACTCTTCAGCCTGGAGAAGAGAAGGCTCAGGGATGACTTGGTGGCAGCTTACAAGTATATAAGTAAGGTTCATCAGGACCTGGGAGAACAGTTGTTCACCAGGGCTCTCCAAAGGATTAGAAGGTCTAACGGCCACAAACTCCTGGAAGGCTGGTTTAGACTAGACATAAGGAAAAGCTTATTTTTAGTCCAAGTGTCCAGGGTCTGGAACAGACTCCCCTCAGAGGTGGTACAAACACCTACTCTGGATTCATTCAAAAGACATTTGGATGTTTATCTTGCTGGGATCATTTGACCCTAGCAGACTTCCTACCAATGCCGGGGAGCTGGACTCAATGATTTCACAAGATCCCTTCCAGCCCCTAATATCTATGAAGTCTAAAAGCAGGGAAGGTAAAAGCACTGCCAATATCTTGCCAATGCAGCCAGAGGGAAGGAACTAATTAATATATGTTTAGAAGATCCTAGAAACAGGACCAGGTCCCATGCTATGGAAGAAGGGAAAACCCTCACAGTTCATGCCAATCTGACCCAGAGAAAAATAGCTTGCTGCAGTCCAAGATAAGGTGCTTACATCGCTAAGAGATTGCCTCCTTCCACACTGCCACCTCACTTGTATAGAGAGTTCTCCGCTTTGTCTGCTGGCTTCTGTGGGCCTCACTGCCATGTGACTAACTCTTCCTGTGTATTGTGTAGAAAACTGTGGTGCCTGTCTTGGGACTACAAATTCCACTAGGTATGAAAGGGTTTCTTAGCATTTGGGGATGAAAGGCATTATGCAATGCCTTAGCATCAATGCATTAAAAAGCTGCAGGATAATGCGCTGCTATAGCAGATGCTTTTCTCATAGTAACACCTCTAGCAGGTGGCCACCCTCCTTTAGGTTTTGCAGTAGTGAAGTATATTTTTGCAGACAAGCTGTGCTGTAGATAATGGTATTTCATTCCAAACTTCTAAATTCATCCTCAACTTATGAATAGACTTGAAAAGCTGAAGGGTACAAAATGAGCTTATAGTGAAAGGAGAGCTATTATCTTGCTTAATGTTATCATAAACAATATTGAACTATACCTTACCCAGCTTGGAATGATATATTGTAATAATATGGCAGCCTTATTGCCCCTTCCAGCTGAGGCTCTCAGAACCCTTTATGAATATTAATGAATTCAGACTGACATCATATTAGTGATGTGGGTATCATTATCCTTATTTTACTGATGAACAAACTAAGGCATAAAGATGTGAAGTGATTTGGCAGGGATCACATAGTAGCAAAGCTGGCAATAGCACTTCTGTTTCTCAGCTGGTATGGGATTATAATTCCCTGAATATATACATGTTCACCATAGGTTGGTGGTGGAATATTCAATTTGGTTGTATAGTGTGATGAGTGATCTTTTCTAAGTCTGTGCATTGTATGCGTATGTGCAAACAGTGCCCTTTTGTTTCTGTCTAAGATGATGCACTTGTCTTCTACTGTGTCCTCAGAACCAAGAGAATTTTAAAAGACCCTATCAGAGCAAATAGGCACTAAAAAGCTAGCAGGTAGAATCAGCTGCTGGGTCGCATCTCCAAAGTTTCCAGCAGTGAAGCCATGTTCCAGCTGCAGCTCAAAACTAGACAAGAGCATTATTTTTACTTGCAATGAAATCTTACAGCAGCAGACAATACAGTTTGCCCCCTTTGACTTTAATCAAAGTCAAATAGAAGAGAAGAACCAAAAATTGTGAGCATATTGGTATCTTGTCCTTCCAACCCCTTCTTCTTTGTTTGGGTTCCTGGGTACTATAATAAGTAATGGCAACAGCAGCACCTGAACAAGGATTCTGTTCCCTGGACTTTATTTTCATGAGAGGAATTTGGCTGAGATTGCCTCCATTCTGAAGGTTTGTGCATTTTTGTGGAGCTTGGTCCATTTCTGAACTAAAGCCTGAGAAGCAGCATAATCCACTGATGAGAGCAGGGGTCGGGCCTCGGTGTCAGAATCCTGAATTTGGTCTACCCGGGAATGTATTGTTTCCAGAGCGTCATAGCTGTGCACAATTCTACCCAATGGAAGGCAGGAGGGAGAATAACACCAGTAATACAGGTATTTCTGCTAGGCTTATCACCACAGCATCTGAGCAGTGTAGATTAAAATAAGCACATAATATAATGTGTTGCTGCATATTGATCGCCTTTATTCTCTCACTCATGTTTTGAAAAATGTATTAATTTCTGCTACCTGCTGGGCTTTGGTTATTAATATGTCAGCAGGTTGTATGGGGTCAGATAGGCCTTGCATTTAGCCTGAAAGTGTTGAGGTTCAAAGTCAGAGTGTTACAGCCACGGACTGGCAGATGAAAATGCTTTGTTGCTGGCTCTGGAGAGTCTTATCCATGCTGTAGATAGCTGGTCAATCTGATAGTGTACAATACAGAACAAACAGAGGAGGAGACAATACAGTGAGAACAGATTTTTTCAGGCATCCTGAATGACAGCTTCAGCAAAGGATAATGAATATAATTCATCTCTAGAATACTACCCTTACAAACAACGGTTAACAAGAAGCCCACAGATCCTAACACTTACCTCCACAACATTAGTAACCTTCCCAAACATACCAAAACAGCTGTAGTCTATAGGGAGGCCCTCAGCCCCTACTGCATTTTCTCTGAAAAAAATACTCATGACACACCTCACCAATCAAAAATCCAACATTACACAGCAAGGACACTTGGAAAAGAGACTGTATCTTTGAGTGAGTCACCCAAATCCCCCACACATACCTAGTGCAATACAAAAAAGAAACCCCCCATGAACTACACACTATCCCACAGTAGAACCTATGTGAAAGATCGCAGAGTGACAACCTAAACTTGAAGAGGATCACACCTTGGGACAAATATTACCAACCTGTCCAGTCCTGGCTTTCTAACAATCCTCCATCTTCCTCATCAAACTCATCACCTCTCTGCTGATCACCAAATACCAGAAAAAAACACAAGACCCTGTCTAAATGACAAATGGAAAATCCACCAATACATCTCAACCCCACGACACTACCATCAGAGTAAATGGATCCTATACATACTTATAACAACATGCAGTACACCTCATCTAATGCCCTCATGGAAACTATGTAGGTGGAGCTAAACACCCACTGTACTCCAAAATGAACTTTTGCAGATAAATGACATGATAAAAGACAGAAACACCCAGTTGTCAGTGGGAGAACATTTTTCTCAGAAAAGCCACTCCATCTCTGACCTCATAGTCCTTCTCCTCAGAGGAAACCTATACAAGACCTTGAGAAAACGGGCCTAGGAACAAACATGTATACTTTACTGGATACCAGTAAACATGGAAATAACACAGATAGTGGTTCATGGCCGACTATGACTTTCTCCTCTAACTTCTCTGTGATAATGGCCCTCTTCCCTTATGAGTGGTCTTACTCTTTATGCAATTTTGTTTATCTACAAAAATGTTCTTTACCCACTGGTCTGTACCTACTTCCAAAAACTTGTCCCTGCTTCACAGATTTATTGCCCACTTCCCATTTTAAGCAGTCACCATCATAAACATGCATTAAGGCAGGGGTGTCAAACTTGTTTGTACCCACAAGATGAATCTAGATTGTGGGGCTTCCTGCTGGCCTGATCCAGACCATGGGATTTCCCATGGGCCAGATGACCCACAAGCTGTGTGAGCTTGGTTAACCCTGCGGCTGCAGGAGCTGCTGTTTCAGCATAGCTCTGGAACCCAGTGAGTTAACACCTCTGGTGCTTGCTCTCCCATCCCATTTCCCTCTGGTGCAGACTTCAGTCACCCTGGGTGACTGAAAACCCTAATTTTTCTGGCAGGGGCAGGCAGACAAGTGGCATCAACTCAGATTCCAGAATCATGCTGAAAACATAGCTCCAGCAGCCAGAGGAACCAACACTGCCACCATAGGGGCTCTGACAGCTGTGGTGATGAACCCCGTGGGCTGAAGGACCACTTCCACAAGCCATTTGTTTGACACCTGTGAGATAAATAAAGAATATATTCTGTCTGGTATTTAGCTTAGGCTGCATCTGTTTCTGTCACAGACCTGAAGACAGGTATTTTCTGCTCAAAAGCTCATCTAACATCTCTCCCTATAACATTGGTCCAGCAAAATATATTACCAAAGAAACCCTGCTTCTTACAACTTAGTTGAAAACTGTAGTAAAGAGAGAATCAAATAATGGTCCTGTAGTTGGCTTTAAGGCATGATGCAGGCACAGTAATGTTCCAGCTACACAGCTTTTGAACCTATCAAGCTATGTCCCCTACCTCAGAAATATGGGCAGTGTACAGGAGAGCCTTGAAACTGAAGGGTAGTAACTAGATGCAGAAAAAAAGGAAAGGCAATGTAGGGACTCAGGTTAAAAGGAAAAATGCTATCAACAAACCAGGGAAGGAAGCACAAATGAGCTGGCCTGGGAGATGCTGGCATTGTGAGAGTTGCTAAGTAACCATATAATAATTATGTTACTTTGAGATTACTTGATAAGTAAATTTTGTCAGTTGAGAAATTAATTACTATTTAACCTGCTCTCCTGCAAAGAAAACAAGCATACTAATTAATTTACTTTGTAATGATATGTCACTTCTTACCCTCCCTTTGCTGTGCTGTATTTCTAAGGCTAGCATTTTTAAGTGCAGGTGACCAAAGTTAGGATCTTAAATCCAGATCTGGGCATCTGGAGAGAAGCAGTCTCATTTTTCAAGGTGCTGAAGAGCCTTTGAAACTATTTTTCTCTCATTTTGTTGTGATATATTGGCGAATATATCATATCATGGCTCATTACTGCTGCAAAGCCTGATAGTGATCATTGATTATTCCAGCTCTGCATCACCTGCCTATATCTCCTAGGCAGTCACATTCTTGTGAGCTGCTGGATGATGGGTTTCAGCTATATGCACCAAGAGGGGAGTATGTGTCAGAACAAAAGAGGATGAACTGCAAATGGTGCAATTCCCAGTTCACCTGCTGATTTATGCTATAGTAAGTAAAGACAAGACATCTCCTTGGTATCTTTCAGCCAAAAGAAAACAGGTTCAGCAAGAGCTGTCACTGTTTCAGAAGCATTCTGAGAACCAGGCCAGAAAATTTGAAATATTGCCGCATTAAAATCTCTTAAATTTCCAAGGACGTGTGTGCCACCACCTTTGCAGGAGCTGCCAAGAGTGAAAGTAGTGATTATATGCACGTCTTGTGGGATCACAGGTGATTTTAATAGGAAAATCTCAATTCTCAAGGCCTTAGAAGGTGAATTCTCACCTCAGCAGACACAAAGTAGGGCAGCTCCACCCCTCTTCAAAATTTTTTTGGCTCTTTGTGTGCTCAGCTGTAATTATCTAATTAATTCTTATAATTTATGTGCAAACACTCAAAGGCTTAAGTAAGAGCTTTGGGTGCCTGTAGACATGTGGGATGCCTGCTCCAAGGCACTGTAATTACAGTATGTTGGAGAAGACTCGATTAATTGATTCTGCTGGAGCATGCTAATTAGCATGCACCAGTAGCCTTGGCGTTTTGTGTATTCAGTGTCCCCATGCTTCAAAATGGCAGTGGCTGCACTTTAACTAAAGCTTGTTAAAGTGCCCCTGCCACCATTTTGAAGTATGGGACACTGAATGCACAAGATGCTGGGGGCATTTTAATTGGACTGGCTCCCAAGAGCTGCTCTAAATAAAGCGCCCTCCATACCCCCAGACCACATGTAAAGATACCCTTCTTTTATAGTTACAGGAATCCAAATAAAGGTATAAGCAGGGAATCCTAGCATTTGTCCCCTGCAGATTGAAAGCTTTTAAGCTTTTATTCTTCCTGTTGGACTAGGTTTTCTAATGTCTGTAGATCTGATCCCAGATTAGTTCCATATATGGGAGCTGTTCCACATATGTCACTAAAGGGAGAGACGGTCACATATTTGACAAGGGAGGCACGGTCATTTCATACTTTTTATTGCCTTTGTACAGATGATCCAAAGAGTCTGGAGATGTACAAAATTATATGCTACAGGGAGAGACTCATATAATTAGAGTGTAAAGAATTTGAAAGTAGATTAATAGCTTAATATGTTTTCAGATATGGATATTGATTTATGCCCCTGTGTGGATAGCATTAGACAAAAATGCACGCAACATATTGATTAAATATGAATAATCAGCCCGTTATAAACCTTTTCAATATCCATTAAAATAATTCTGATTCAGACTTTTCCATGGAATATAATGGGCCAGACGAAGCTCCATGGCTAATGTCACTAGAGGAGCTCCCTTGAAGTCAATACGTTGATTTACACCAATTGAGTAGCTGGCTTGTTATTTTCCATATAGCCATCTCATTGCCAGGCACTGTCCAAATATTGCTCAGAGAAGAGCCAAGATGATTTTTATATTTGCAAGGGATTTTGTAGTTTTTAAAACAAAAGTTTATCCTTGCCATTATTCAGTGTTGAACATGAATCATAAAACTCACCAACAGAGCAGCTTTTAACCTTATGGTTGTATCATGAATATTTATCTGGCTTTGAGCATAAGCTCTGGATCCCTTGCCTTGGCTTCCCTTCCCTTCTGCAATAAAAGAAATCTATTGTTGTGAAAGTGTTTCCATAGCAACAAAGGGCAGCAGAAGGCAAAAAGGGCTGAGAGTCCTGTATACAAAGCAGGTTGGGTTTTCAGGCTAATTAAAAGGTTTTGTACTTTGGGTCACCTTGTAAATGAGATATGTCAGTCAACGACCCACAGTCAAAAACCTCTCAACAGGGAAGTGAACAAATACACGTCCATACATTTGGTGCTCACCCTGTCCCAAGTGCAGCCTGTAATTTTCCACGGAGAGCCACTGTAAAGCCAACAGTAAACTGGCTGCTGGTTCATCTTATTAAGCAGACAAAATCTGTTTTCATCAGCAGGCACGTAAAATGACTTACTCTCGGCTTGGTGAGCAATTGATGAAAAAGCACTTCCCTGCTCGGGATCACTTCCAGTACATCAGGTGAAATGCAACAGAAATTTAGAAACAGAATCAGAGCCAAACTGAGAGACAGCAAAGTATAGTAGGCCAATACTGGTTTCAAAAGTCCCATACCTCAGGCATTCGCTTATTCCAGGCTTTTCAGTGACAGTCATAGAGTCTGTAATAAAGACATTGCCTAGTAAGATCCATATGTATTGGGTATGTAGAGGGAAAGAATGCAATCTGTTTGAAGGATCCCAGCTCTGCCCTGATACCCTATGTGGTCTTGGGAACTTGCTTTGCCTGGCTGATTCAACTTGCCCACCTGCAACATGGGATTATTCACTGTGGGCATGGTGAAGATTAATATTGCACAAGTCTTTGGAGAAGCGTGTTGTTAACTGTTGTTATTTTGCGGGAAGGGAAGTTTAGAGTGGAGATTGGGAAGAACTTTCTCACTGCGAATGTCGTTAAGCATTGGAACAAGTTACCTAGAGCGGCTGTAGCATCTCCATCCTTGGAGGGTTTTTAATGGCAGGTTAGACAGGCATTTGACTGGGATGGTTTAATCAGGAGTAAGCCTGCTGTGAGTAGGGAGGGTATGTACTTTGTGGCCTCATGAGGTCCCTTCCAGCCCTACTTTCTTATGATTTTCTAGATGAAGTGGATCCAATAGGTGAAATAGATGGATTAGAATTTAGCACTGGAATTCAGTTAAAAAAACGCTAAATATGATTTTCATGGCATTGAGCCCCTGGCAATGTTTTTATACTGCAAGAATAAAATAAAACATCAACCCTATGATTATGTAGGTCCCTTTCTCCTGCAGGTTTTCAGATCCCTAAAAAATCGGCACAGGGCCCTTTGGGAGTTCTACGTGCATCTCTTTAAAAAAATTGGGAGCTCTAACGTTAATCAGAGGACATTGCCTTCACCTTGTTTGTTGAACCTGAGGCTTTGCATTGTGTCAAAGCCTATAATCAATTTTCATGCTTCAGGGCTTCTGCCAACTGCCTCCAAAGGTCAGGCCTTTTGATCTGCCATTCCAGAATATGGGCCAGAGCCTACCAAGTAGAGCCATAAGTCTCCCTTGATGAGGGGAGCCACTAAGGGCACATCACTGATTGCTTGGGACAAATAAAAGCCAAAACAAGCACAGGAGTGAAGGTCATAGATTCAAAATGAGTGCACCAAGGGGTGACACTGAGCAGACTGTACCCAATGTGCCCACTTACCCTTGAATGCAGGACACTGCCCAGTGAAACTCTTCCCAGAGACTTGAATGAACCAGGAACAGGAAAACAGCCCTGTAGTTCCTGGGGTCGCCCTGGAAAAAGCCTCCTTCCTGATCAGGTAGATCACCTTGCAAGGGTCAGGAACAGTGTTTTCCTCCTGTACACAGGTGGCCATATACATATTCTGTTGTTATGGGGCTTTTTCACCTTCTGCAATAACATTAATTTTCCGCACTTGGAAGCAATCTTGGATGGAGAGAGCAACTGTACTAAAGTCGTACAAAGAACCTTTGCCTTAAATGTATAGCTAATGGGCTGTAGCTTGTCTGGGCAAAGAGGGAAAGAGGCTGCATTTATGGTTTAGCCATCAAAGAGCATGGTTTGGTACATGTTTCCTCCCTGAGCATGTTTCCTCCCTGCCATTGCAGAGGCATTCACAGCACCTCAGTCTCTCCTCTGCTTTGCCTGTGGCATACAACATTTCAGTGTCCTGAATAGTGAAGTGCTTCAGTCAGGGCTCGTTATGGGGTGCTTGGGTGAAATACAGGTTGTATACAGACATTCAGGAAGGTTGGTGGGAAGTTATATCATGTTAAAAATGGCCACCCAATCTGACTTAGTTCACCCAGGTGTGGACACTACACTAGGTAGGTGGATCTATATACAAATTGTACAGAAGTTCAGGACAGTTAAATCGGCCAAAAAATGGCCAACCCGATCTAAATTAAATATACCTCCAAGGTAACATAACTTTCTTGTGTCCAGCAAGACAAATCTAACTGAACTTCTGTACAGGTCCCAACGCAACCCCAGGGCTGGGAAAGCCCAGCCACTGGCCCCACCCCCAGGGCTGTGCTTTTCCTACCGCTACCCATTCCCTGGCACTGGGCTATATTTATATTTAGACAATGCCTCTCACTAGCAGGTGGGAGAGAGAGTTCCCCCTTCCCCCCCAAACCTGCTTGCAGCCCCAATTCTCTAACCCCCCACCACTAGCCCTCACCCCCCATCCCAACTTTCTTTAACTTGGGTGGCTTTTTTAATGCGATCTAACCTCCCCCTAGCCTCCCTGAATGTCTGCATGCAGCCATAGTGGCCTATGAAATACAGAAAGTCATGGAGATGATCTAACAGTCTCTTCTGGCCTTAAGCTCTGTTAATCTATAAAACAGTGTTGCCCCCTGCACTTTCACTGAAATCATTTCACTGACCACTGCAGGGCCCACAGCCTGAAATCAGAATTTTGCAACCATGTAATGGTAAGTAATACTGAAGCAGGGTATGGCAAGTTGTGGAGACTGTATTGAATTATGACCAAATGAAACTGAAAAGGGAATAATACTATGCAGAGAAAAGAATGCAATCACTCCCCACAGAGTGGAGTCAAGAAGTTTGGGCCCCACCCTCATTTTAATGAAAACTTCTTTGGGAACTTCAGTGACTAAAATTTGTCAGTGTCTCAGTTTATGATGCAACACCATCATTTCTGTCAATCTTTAACACCATAGTAAGGAACCCATCTTGAATGAAATACTAGAAAGTAGCAGAAATATTAGTGCTAGTATGGCAATCTCCGTTTCCTTGTGAGATATCCCATCCAAAGATGCATCAAACCTAGCCCTTCTGAGATTGTGATTTGTAATAAGATCAGAAGTTCAGGCCATTGTAACTTTACAACATTACCACTGCTAACAAGTTCAGTTTTATTATTTTTTCCATGCTCAAAATGCCAGTTCTGGACACAATTTAGCAAGAGACATTTCAGTTTAATGTCAGCATATGGTAGGAAATTGGTACAATAGGAGTATGGATTTACATATAACATTAACAACAATGTGGATAATCATTCCTCTTTAAAATAAAATGTAAATGCAACGGTGTGAGTTGAACTATTCAAAGAAACAGAAAGATGGTCACAAACTGAGAGAGAGCAGATTTAGGCTAGATATCAGGACAAACTTCTTCACGGTAAGGGTGGCCAAAATTTGGAATGGGCTTCCAAGGGAGGTGGTGCTCTCCCCTACCTTGTGGGTCTTTAAGAGAAGGCTGGATAGGCATCTGGCTGGGGTCATCTGACCCCAGCACTCTTTCCTGCCCAGGGCAGGGGGTCAGACTTGATAATCTGTTGAGGTCCCTTCTGACCCTAGCATATATGAATCTATGGAAAGAGGCTAGAACCAAGACTTTTTTTTGCAAGAACTTGACCATAAGATGGATGGAAAGGTTTGATGACCAAGTGACAAGCCAAAGACTTAACAAAATCAGAACTGATGCCTGAATGACATTCTGTCACTGCATGTCTCTTCAAATGTATGTCTCTTCAGAGTTGGCTGCTATCAATAAGGGCATCTGAAATGTATGGATCAATGAAAATGCATGCTGGAAAGAAAAAGAACTCATAGAAAGGAAGAATGTATAATCACCTAGTAATACATTTGTCATCTGGAAACAGTGCCAAATGAAAGTCAGGTGCCAAATTATGAGTTCATTGAAATTCCAATTAAATCACTGCTTAAGCGATGTTTGTGTCATTTACTCCCTGACACTTCAGCATGTAAATAACAGCATAAGCAGCACAGGTTACAGTACAGCATAGTACACAAAAGGAACAAACTGCAGCAGAATATTTTCAGAAGCATCTTGTGTAGCAAGTCAGACAGACATTTATTTTATATAATATATAACATTGAAGGCATGTTTTATGGCAGGGAAAAAATAAAATCCATCAAAGAGCATGTTTTCCCCCAGTGAGACTGTCCAAAATAATTAAAGGGTTTGGCTATATAGCAATCCTAGTACTATCACCTAGAAACTATGAGGAGGTTGAAATGTGAGATGGTTAAAAAAAACAAGTTTTGGGAAAACTGAAAGAAACAGTGGGTATGATGCCAAGACAAAGACAAGACAAGACAAAACAAGGCAAGTATGCAACCTCAACAGATGGCCTAGCAGGTATCAAAAGATAGTGATCTTTTGCTCCCAACATTTATGAACCACAAAAGCCAAGGAAATAATCTAAGGGGACTCTTCTCTTTAATGTTGTACATGCTATATTGCTGCACTAAAGAGAGGAAGACATGCCTAACTCCAACAGGAAGGTAGCTCACTTTTGGACCTGAACAATTCCAGCATTCATATTTTAAACTGTTAACTCTTCTATGAAACCATGCTGGAAGAGCTAAAGAAAATGATAGCGATGAGGTAAGGATGAGCTCCAGAGCCCATAAATTTGGCACTGACTTCAGCATGGACAACATTCCTGCCCCAGATTATGTGATTTAACAGTATCTCTTCACTTTTACCTCTCCTCCAACTATCTCTTTTTCACTCACTTATATCACCATAACCCCTGGATCACTCAGTCAGGATCAGAAGCACTTTGTGCTAAACAAGTGCACAGAAAACCACAGCCCTGTGTAGAAGAGCTTACAACCTCCTTAGAAACAAACATCAAGGTTAAATGTTAAAAAATAGGAGAGTAATGTTAGGCTCCTAAATCTGTATTTTGGCCCTTGTGCCTAGCACAAGAGGGTCCTGACCCTGAACAGGCCAGTCCTCACAACTCCAGTTGACAGGTGTGCAGCAAAAAAAAAAAAAACAACAACCCTAAGCATTCAAAAAACAATATTAGAAAAAATACCCTGAATTACATTTGCAACTGTTAATTCTTCTTAGGTAAGAAATAATAGAATTTCTGATAATTTTCACAGAATCGCTGAAGAGAATAGGAGCTTCTGTGCTACAGCCACTAGATTTTATCTTATGGCATGTAACTTGTTCAATTAAATGACTCTAGACAACACAAGAGGACAGTATAATTCTGGATAGTTTAAAGTTACGCCTTTCCAGAAAATCCGTACCCTTAAATTCTTTACCAGATTAAAATAGTGTCCTACAATAAAGGAAAATAGTACTAAGTTTTCTTTATTTAAATATTTCCAAGGGAATTTATCCACAATTTTTCTTACTTTTTTTAAAGGGAAGATTAAATAAATCAACAAGTATTTTTTTTTCAAATTAATTTAAAGCTGTAATGGATAATTGTAAAATCTCAGGGTTTCTAAGCAACAAATAGCCAACTGTTGTAAATGTGTAACTTGTCCTCAAGACACTTGTCATCTATTTTTTTTCCTGAGAACATTTCACCATTGTGTGCCAATTTTCATAAAATCATGCTTGCTCTCTGATGGTAAAATGAGGGCATCCAACCTGTTTTCAATAATAGTTCTGAGTTGAAAGTGTGGCTGATGTCACAGTATAATGCCAAAGGATTTCCTCAGACCCATCTCAGTCTAAACATGCTATGGCACTCTTTATTACAAGGGGACTAAAATGTTTTTTTACCAAATATATGCCTCATTAGACCTTGATACTAATGTGCTACCATAGTGTTCTGACAAGAGAGCTTTGGCCTGAAAGAGAGGAAGATCCCTAGGTTGTATGAAATAATGCCCCACCTTACCTTTTCTCAACAATATTTATTTCTGTGGATCTCGTTTGGCCTATGCAAGTACCATGTCAGAAAAAGGTGCAAGGCACACTAAACCCATACAACAGAATGATTTTTGTCCATGTTTATATTTTTTCCCCGTCAGTATCAAGTGACTTTAGGCCCTTTGAGAATTAAGAGCATGTCAGGTCTCAACTTCCTATGGTTTTAGCTCTAATGATGCCTTTTAAAAATAGTACATCTTTTTTTTTTCTCACTCTCTTGTAATTAAAACGGAGATTATACTGAGACTTTCCATACAAATTCACCTGCAGCTAGACATCGATCATGAGAAATTTCAGCTCAAAAGAATTATTTCAGGAAGTTTTAATTATATCACGATGGGGTAATAAGAGGTGGTCTCACACTACTCATTGCAAAATATACCCCACCCCCCCAGAGATGCAGTCTAAATTTGCCCCCTTCCTGACCTTTTTTTTATTGTTAAATAACAAAACATTAAACATCTGCCTAACCTTGTTTTTCCCCAAAACGTATGGCCTGGGCGCATGAACTAGTTACTGCGAAATAAGAGGGGGTACAGAGTATCAGCTGCTTCATGCTAACTACTACATGCACTGCCTTACCCCACATCAGGTGTGTGTACACATGCTATTAATGCAAAGCAATAAACTCCAGGGCAGTTTGTGCTGGAGTTTATTGCTCCCAGGTGTTGCATTTACACATGTGCCCAGGACAACAGCATGTTGATCTGGGTGGGAGCAACCCCAGCTGGCAGAGGGTCTGGGAGGTCAGTCTGCCAGCCCAGGGCTGCTTCAACCCAGCTCCATGTGCTGCAGATGGGCTGATTGGGGCATGAGGGTGCTTCAGTGCAGGGCTAGGTAGCAGGCAGCCCCTGCACTGAAACACCCTTATGACCCAGCCAATTCCGTCAGTGTCTACATGTGCATTGCTGCACAGTAAAAAACTCTGCTGTGGGATAGTACTTGTATTTACAAGTACTAACCTACGGTGGAGTTAATTAGTTTACTGTGGCCTAATAGGGCCACACATGTAGACTCTGAGACTTTACTGTGGAGTTAATTAGGCAAATGTCTCCTGTAGATGCTCCCACTACGTCGGTTCATAGCATTAAATGAAGTAGATTGTGGCCTATGAAGGATCGTGACTCTCTGAACCACTTAGTCTCATGCCGCCCTGCCTTACCTTCTGCCCCGGGAGTAAATGAAAGCCAACCCAGGAGATCTTTCCCATGTTTCATTGAGGGAAAAGTTGCTGCTAGTTAGGTTTCATTTACCATAGGTTAAGAGTGTGCCGTCTAGGTAGTTACGAAGCATGAATAAAGGGCAGTAAGTTCCTCTCAGTAATTTGGTCATGTGCTCAAGCCTTTGGCCATTTCTCAGAGTTTCCCTGCAAAATTTCCCTGTCTTAAGACTCTCTTCAGACTTGGCTACACAAGAAACCAATACCAGTTTAATTTAGGGTGTGAATTTAAAACCAAGTTGATAAAACCAGCACAAACTGCTTTGTAATGATTTTTATTTCAGGTTTTTAAAAGGCTGTATTTAGCTTAGCTGAAATCAAATCTGGGACTCTTCAGCCTGAAGAAAAGAAGGCCGAGAGGGGACCTGGTAGCAGCTTACCGCTACACTAGGGGAGTACATCAAGTGCTCGGTGAGCAACAGTTCATCAGGGCACCCAAGAAGAAAAGCAAGAGTAATGGCCACAAACTCCTGGAAGATCAATTCAGGCTCAACATTAGGAAAGACTCCTTCACAGTCAGGGTGTCCAGACTGTAGAATAAGCTCCCTCCAGAGGTGGTGCAATCACCTACCCTGGAAATCTTCAAGAGGAGACTAAACAGTCACCTCTCTGGGGTCATCTGACCCCCAAGTATCTTTCCTGCTTGGTGCAGGAGGCTGGACCCAATGATCTTCTGAGGTCCCTTCCAACCTTACAATCTATGAATCTACAAACAGCTTTAAGCTAAACTGAAAGAAGCTACTCTGAAACCTAAGTAGGAGTGTCCAGACCAGGACTTGCACCAGGTTAACTACAGCTGTGTCTCACCAGTAAACTTACTGCTCCACATAACGGTACCTTTCGGCAGTCGGTGCTGCTACAAGCAGGCTGCGTTTGAAGCCAGAATGGCCCAGATGTCTCCTCACAATGCTTAGGAAGGCTAATTAGCACAGCTGAGTGGCAGTACCAATCAGCCCACCCCAAGCTAATTAGCCCACTTGTGTGGCCACTTCTAGCTTAGGAGGCAGCCGACACAGAGCAGAACAGCATGAGGGCACCGCTGCTGGGGATGATACATTTACCATCTGGACACCTCAGTATAAAAAACTATTTAAATGGGTACAATTTTCTTGTGTAAATAAAGCCTCATTCTCTTAAGTCAGAACTAATTGGTCACTTGGAGTGACTCGGTGTTTCATATCAAGATGACACCACAAATTTTTACAAGATGACACCACAGAAGATGCATCTGAAGAACTTGCTGCCATGTTACATGGGGTTAGAGCAAGAGCTAAACCAGGTGTGACCAACAGCTACTGTCATATTTTAAATCTTCTAAAGCAAACAAATTCTTGGTGGATTTTATCTTACAAGCATGTTAAGAGGATTTTATTTCTTACTGTTAGTATGATGATCTGAAGGGGAAAATATGGTGATGTGCTAAGTAATATTATTGCTATTCTCAGTCATTCCTACTATCAAGGATGTACCCAGCAGTGTTCTATATCCTGTTAATTCCCTGTTGCCATTCACTGTATTGTTGTCATTCACTCTGTGCTAATTTTGCCTGTACAAACTCTCTCTGGAATATTTTATAAATACCTTTTCTCAAACAAAGAGCAAATTCACTAAAGATGTTCTATTGGCACAATGAGTGCAATCCTCTGTAAATCATAAATGACATCCCATGAAGATCCTAAATTCAACATAAATTACTTAAATGAGATGACAAGATTGCACCTACAAATATGTATTTTTATATAGATCTGAGCATATGTATGTGTGTTAATGTGGTAGGGAGCTGTGTGCTGATTCACATAGCACATTAAGTGTTATCAAATGGAGCTGTATTGTGGGTTGCATCACATCTGTCTTTTATTTGACATAGTTTTAATTCAACAAAATGCAATACTAAGTATAAACTAAACTTAAAAACGGATGACTGAACCTGCACCCTTTAAAACGCTACTGTGCAGTATCTCATCAAAAAACAGCAAGAAGGGCTTAATGGTTAGAACAATGGTCTGGGAAGTTTGAAGAGCTGGGATAAGATTCCTGATTACACCCAGACTCACAGTGTAAATTTGGGCAAATGAATTCATTTCTATAAGCAGCTTCTACCTGGTGCTACTTATCCAGTTAACCCAATGCCTTTTTAATGCAAAATACATACAGATGGAGCCAGAACCCAAGACTCCCCTCCCAAGGGACTGACTGGCCTAACCATTATTCTCCAGGCTCACAGTCTGGTCTCAGGCCTTTTCCCCCAACAGCCCAACTGCTACATGAGCAATAGAAGAGTTTCTCAGCCCTTTGCCTGGTGGTTAGGGCATGCATTTGCTCAGAGGCAGAGCCAGGATTTGGCAAAGTGGGGTGTAGGAACAGCTACCCATGCTTCAGGAGTGGTTGTGCCCTCACTCAGCCTCCACCCCCAATCCCAACCCCTCGGTGGCAGAAAACTACATGATAGGAGGCTCTAGGGACTTTTTAAAGTGCCCAAAGCTGGTAAGCATCTCCCACTTTCCCTCTGTGTTCAGAGGCACATACCCACCCCTCCCCTTCTGTCCCCTCCTCCTCCAGTCACTGCTGCTTTCCCTGCTGTCCCAGGGGTGCGAAAGCTTCAGAACTGCTCCTGCCTGCTCCAGCTGGCCTGTGCAGGGGCAATAAGAAGAGGCTGGGGTCTCCCATACTGCTCAGCCCCCCTCAGGAGCAGATGCCGGTAGCTGCTGCAGCAGCTGCTGTTACTGTAGTTGCCCTAAGTGAGCCCAGCCCCAAACAGCCCAGCTGAAGCAGTCAGGAACAGCTCTGAAGATTCGCCCAGGAGAGCAGGGAAATCCACCGTGGCAGCTGGGGGACTGAGGAAAGAGAGGGGAGGGGAAGCACCTCTGAGCAGGTAGGGGAAGCGGGGGTGCCCTTCCACTTTGGGGACTTTATTTTAAAGTCCCCAGAGGCTCCAGCAGTGCAGTCCAGTCTGAAAAGAGGGGAGGAGGGTGGGCAGCCATACTACTGCACTCTACTCTCTATGGCCCTGCACTCCACTCCCACCCTGCACCTAGTAATCAGCATGTTTCCCATGTCACTGACATGTGCTTTAACCACTGAGCTACTGGGCAAGACTACACTCCGTGGTTTCCTCTTTTTACAATGAAATTAGTGCTGCTGTCCATCACTTTTGGCACAGTTAAGCCACTGGGAGATAACATACCTAAAGGAACTGTAACCAAAAAAGGGCATCTCATCTCTCAGTGTGGCAGATCAAGCTGAATCCCAACATGATGGAAGCATTTATTTAAGTTTGCACATAAATCTGCCCACAACGAGAGTGAAAGGAGGAGGTATATGTTAGGACCACAGGGAGTCAAACACGAGGTGGCTGGGCTAGCGCACAGGCTGGGTCTTCAGTGCCACCACACAGCCAGTCAGACACTAGCCCCAGCCAAGCCTGGTCCCTCCCATAAAGATATTTGGGATATATCAGTCAACCAGGGGGAACAGGACTTGCCCTGTGAGCCCCTGACAGGAGGGCTGTAAAACTCCTGCTATTTCATAGATTCATAGATGTTAGGGCCGGAAGGGACCTCAATAGATCATCGAGTCTGACCCCCTGCATAAGCAGGAAAGAGTGCTGGGTCTAGATGACCCCAGCTAGATGCTTATCTAACTTCCTCTTGAAGACCCCCAGGGTAGGGGAGAGCACCACCTCCCTTGGGAGCCCATTCCAGACCTTGGCCGCTCGAACTGTGAAGAAGTTCTTCCTAATGTCCAATCTAAATCTGCTCTCTGCTAGCTTGTGGCCATTATTTCTTGTAACCCCCGGGGGTGCCTTGGTGAATAAATACTCACCAATTCCCTTCTGTGCCCCCGTGATGAACTTATAGGCAGCCACAAGGTCGCCTCTCAACCTTCTCTTGCAGAGGCTGAAGAGGTCCAGTTTCTCTAGTCTCTCCTCGTAGGGCTTGGTCTGCAGGCCCTTAACCACATGAGTGGCCCTTCTCTGGACCCTCTCCAGGTTATCCGCATCCATCTTGAATTGCGGCGCCCAGAATTGCATGCAGTACTCCAACTGCGGTCTGACCAGCGCCCGATAGAGGGGAAGTATCACCTCCTTGGACCTATTCGTCATGCATCTGCTGATGCATGATAAAGTGCCATTGGCTTTTCTGATGGCTTCGTCACACTGCCGGCTCATGTTCATCTTGGAGTCCACTAGGACTCCAAGATCCCTTTCCACTTCCGTGCCACCCAGCAGGTCATTCCCTAGACTGTAGGTGTGTTGGACATTTTTCCTCCCTAGGTGCAGCACTTTGCATTTCTCCTTGTTGAACTGCATTCTGTTGTTTTCTGCCCACTTGTCCAACCTATCCAGGTCTGCCTGCAGCTGTTCCCTGCCCTCCGGCGTGTCCACTTCTCCCCATAGCTTTGTGTCATCTGCAAACTTGGACAGAGTACATTTCACTCCCTCGTCCAAGTCGCTGATGAAGACATTAAAGAGTATCGGTCCAAGGACCGAGCCCTGCAGGACCCCACTGCCCACACCCTTCCAGGTCAAAGCCGACCCATCCACCACGACTCTTTGGGTGCGACCCTCCAGCCAATTCGCCACCCACCGGACTGTGTAGTCATCCAAGTCACAGCCTCTTAACTTGTTCACCAGTATGGGGTGGGATACCGTATCGAAGGCCTTTCTGAAGTCTAAGTATACAACACCCACCCCTCCTCCTGTGTCCAGGCGTTTCGTAACATGGTCATAAAAAGAGACTAGATTGGTCAGGCACGATCTGCCTGCCACGAACCCGTGCTGGTTTCCCCTCAGCATAATTTGTCCTGCCGGGCTCTCGCATATGCGAGCCTTGATAATTTTTTCAAAGACTTTGCCAAGGATGGAGGTGAGACTGACTGGCCTATAGTTGCCCGGGTCCTCCTTCCTCCCCTTCTTGAAAATGGGGACCACATTGGCCCTTTTCCAGTCCTCCGGGACTTGGCCCGTGCGCCACGAGCTTTCAAATATTCCTGCCAGTGGTTCTGCAATGATGTCGGCCAGTGCCTTCAGCACCCTTGGATGGAGCTTATCCGGGCCTGCCGACTTAAAGGCATCCAGTTCTTCCAAGTGCCTCTGCACCATCTCAGGGTCTACGCATGGAAGTCTGGTGCCTTGCTGCTGCCTCTCTACAACCCCAGTGAGAGACTTGTTGTGCCCCTCACTTAGGAACACTGAGGCAAAGAACTCGTTGAGGAGTTCAGCCTTGTCCCCCTGTCTGTCACCAATTGTTTCTGCCCATTTAGCAGGGGTCCTATTCCTCCCTGGGCCTTCCTTTTACTCCCTATATTTCTAAAAAACAATTTCTTGTTGTCTTTTACTTGGGTTGCCATCCTCAGCTCCATGGTAGCTTTGGCCCGTCTAACTGCCTCCCTACAAGCACGAGCAGAGGAGGTATATTCATCTTTGGTGATCTCTCCCTGTTTCCACTTTTTATGTGCTCCCCTTTTGGCCCTTAGGCTGCCCTGGATTTCTCTGGTCAGCCATGGAAGCCTCCTGGCCCCTTTCCCTCTTTTGCCTCGCTCGGGGATCATCTCGCTTTGTGCCCGAAGGATCGTTTCCTTAAGGCACAGCCACCCTTCTTGGGCTCCCATCATTTCAAAACTCCTACTCTGCAGTGTGTCCTTGACTAATCGCCTGAGTTCACTTAAATCAGCTTTCCTAAAGTCTAGTACTTTCACCCTACTAGTTACCTTACCCACTCGACGTCTTATGGTGAATTCTATTATTAGGTGATCACTGTCCCCCAGATGGCTACCGATCTGTAGGTCCCCTACCATGTCATCCCCCGTTGCCAATACCAGATCCAGTATGGCATTCCCCCTAGTGGGACCATGTACCTCCTGTGTCAGGTGGAGGTCTTGTACACAGGTTAGAAACCTGCATGAGCAGTGGGACTTTGCTGTCTGTGTCTCCCAGCAGATGTCTGGGTAGTTTAGGTCCCCCATGACTACCGCCTCTCTAGCTTTTATGGTCTCCGTGAGCTGCCTCAGGAGCCCCGCATCTATTTCTTCCCCTTGATGTGGGGGTCTGTAGCAGACCCCTACCACCAAATCCCTTTCTCCTTGCCCCCCATGTAGCCTAACCCACAATCCTTCTACTTCCTCAACCTTGGATTCCGTCTTGATGAGGGTTGACGTATATTGCTCATTGACATAAAGTGCAACCCCTCCCCCTTTTTTCCCCACCCTGTCCTTTCTGTACAATCTATAACCCTCAATATGTATCCCACCAGGTTTCCGTTAGCCCTACTAAGTCGTAGGTGTTTTGTACAAGCAGGAGCGCTAGTTCATCCTGCTTGTTTCCCATGCTCCTAGCATTAGTATATAGGCACTTGAACCCTGCGACTGGTGCCTTTGCTGCCCCCCCGCTCCGAGTCCCAAGCGGCCCATTGTTTCTTACCTTCTCATTTCTTACCTGTGCCGTAGTGCTGGCCGCCCCACGTCTTGCAGGTTCCCAATGCTCTCTTTCTTGAAGCTGGGCTGTCCTTGTGGGTGCCACATGGTTTGGTGGTCCACAGCTTCCGCCGCCCTCATCTTCCCCTCCCCCCGGCTAGCCTAGTTTAAAGCCCGCTGGAGGAGATCCGCCAACCTAGAAGAAAACACACACTTACCTTTGGGGGACAGGTGAAGCCCATCCCAACTGAGCATGTCCCTCATCGTGACGTGCGGGTCGTTGTCCAGGAAGCCGAAGCCTGCCTCGAGACACCACCACCGAAGCCGCCAGTTGGTCTCTCGGATGCAGTTCTCATGCCGTCTTCTGCGTCCGTTCACTGGTAGGATGGAAGAGAATACCACCTGTGCACCGAACTCCCTCAGCACGCTGCCCAGAGCACTGTAGTCTGCCATCAGGTGATCGAGGGTTCTCCTGGCCGCATCATTAGTACCCACATGGACTAGGACCATGGGGTAGTAGTCGGTGGGCTTGATCCTGGCCTGGATTACCTCCGTCACATCCCGAATCTTTGCTCTGGGCAGGCAGTATACCCCTCCTGTAGGACTTGTCCAAAGCATCCTGTGGGACTTGTCCTGACAACATCACTTGTGCATGTGCTCCTTGGACGTCTGCTTTGCTCCAGCTCTGCTCCTGTCTTGTTCCTGCCTCATCTCAGCCTCACCATAGTCCCTGCCCGCTACTCTGTTTGGGCCTCTTGGCTCTGATTTACCTTTACCCCTGACCATGATACTGCCTCAGCCCTTGGCCTGAAGACCCAGACTGTGATACCTGGTGTGACTCAGGCCTACTGTCGCTTGTTGGGAAGTCTGTTGGAGCTGCTGGCTTGCTTCCTTGCTGTAGCATCTCCGCGGTGGCTGAAAGCTGCCTACCTGTGGTTGAGTCAAGGGTTGACTAATGCATTCTGGTGTAATGTTAGTAATTCAACACATGATTGCCTATGACCTGGTGAATCCTGACAGTATGTGTCCCCCTGGGTAGAACAGGATCAGCTACTATGAAATAGAGTCACCCTCTGGACCAGCAAATGTTGTCTGCCAGTCCTTCCCAGAATGCAAGAGCCATGGGACTGCACAGAATCAGAATAGGGGTGTTCAGCCTACATCCCATGGGCCAAATACAGTGTGTGGAGCCTTGGCATCCAGGCTGCAGGGCCCTCCATGGGTTGGGGAATTTGGCAGCTGATTGTGGTGACAGTAAATATGGCCACCCTCCCTCCCCCCCCACCACCAAATTCCCAAACCCTGAGCCAGCCATGGGTGGGAGTTGGGTCATACCCCCTCCCCTCCTGTGCAACTGGTCCATGCCCCCTTCCCCACTATGGGGCTGGGCCATGTCCCTTTCCCCCCAGTGCATCAAGACCTTCTCCCCTTTCCATCCTAACCTGCAGAGCTGGGTTGGGGCTGGGCAATTTCCCCATCTTCTCACAGGGACAGGCCATGCCCCCCTCCCACCACAGGACCAGATTAGGGCCAGGCCACCCCTTCTCCCCACAGGGCCAGGTTGGAGCTGTCAATCCCTACTTCCTCACTCCCCATTGGGTTGGGTTGGGGCAGAGTTGCCCCTCATCCCCTTCTGCACATCTGGATGGAGCCTTGCTGTGCCCATCCCAGGTGCTGGATTGGGACCAGCAGCCAGATCCATCCTGCGGATGGACCAGGCACTGCCCATCTAGCCTGCCAGATGAGAAAGTTGAGCACCACTGCACTACACCATCCACTGAGAGAACAAAAGACCATGGTGCTTTATGGACAGAATGAGACCAGTTCTCATGAAGGAGTTGCATGAATGCAGAGAGGGCCAGCTAAATCTAAGTCACCTTACAGATGAAGTTTGATTTGAACCCAGGTGTCCACTTATTTATTGATAAAACTGAATGGATAATACATACATATACATTTTTGGAAAGCACTTTTAGATGTGCAAGAAGTTTTACTAGTAATATAGCTGCATGGTGTTATTGTCAATCCACTTTTATTTGTATCTAATGTCAACATCCATCAGTAGAAAGATTATGAGAAGAAGATAAAAAAATAGGACTGGAATATATTTCCTGGCTCACTGAGTCCATCCCCTGCTATCACACACAGTCACCTCATATAATCCCTTGTCTAAACCGGTCAAGTTCCATCCTCAAAGGAATTTCTGAGGGATTTTTTGCCCTGCTGCTGTTAGTGGGAGGCTGTTCCAGAACCTTATTCCTCTCATAGGTAAAAATAAGATTTCTTCTAATTTTCAGCCTAAATTTCATCATGGCTTGTCCACATCTATTTGGTTTTTATGCCAACATTGTCTTCTAGTATAGACAGTCCCTTCCCTCCCCTAAGGTATATACAGACAATAAGCATAACTAGGGTGATCACGCTTCCTGGTTTGGCTGGGGCAGTCCTGGATTTTGGCGGCCAGTCCTGACCAGCCTGTGATTATTAAAACAAGCATCCTAGATGTGGGGCAGGGAGGCAAAGTGGCATGAGCTGTGAAACAGGAAGCCCTAGCAGACAGTAAAATTGTTCTAAAATAGGTTAGCTTGATTATTGGAATAACTATTAAAAAGGAAAAATGATTGTTAACACCTTAGCTATCTGAATAGCAATACCTGAGCTGCATCATGCTGCCCCAACTCTGCCTCTGCCTGCAGAAGGGGCAGGGGGGAGGGGAAGTGTCCTGGATTTCACATTATCTTGGATTTCACATTGTCCCACATGATCATGCTAAGCATAACTATCAGTTTTCATTTTTCTAGGTGTAACCTGGGTGGCGGCCCAATAGTTGCCACCTCTGCTCAAATATCAGGGATGGTGTGGTGAGAGTGGGGCAGGGATTCTGGCCAGCACCAATTTACTTTCCAGCCGGCCCCTGCTCCCCACAGAGCAGCCCGTGGTCTCAAGAAGGTCTAACACTTAACTGATTTTACTATTTACACTTTATTTACAAAACAAGAATAATAGGAAAGGTTATTTACAAGTGAACTTTAATGCCAAAACAAACCAGAATGCATTAGTCAACCCTTGACTCAAGAACCACAGGTAAGCAGCTTTCAGCCACTGTGGAGATGCTACAGCAAGGAAGCAAGGTGATCACTCCCAGCAGCTCCAACAGACTTCCCAACAAGCTACAGACTGCAACAGTGTAAGCTCTTCTGGTCTGCAGCAATCAAATTGTATCAAACCCCAACCCCCCCAAAGAGACTGAAGGGTGACCCTCCATGGCAACCAAAAAGACAAGCAACAGAGTAGGCTCCTGCAGCAATCAGCATGACCCAAGCACAAAGCTCAGGGACTCCAACCGATGACAATCAGCTGCAGAATAAGGGACAGGACTGAGTCCCCTCTGGGGCAGTCAGTGGCAGAGGGTCAGCAGCACAGGCAGCTCCCAGGGGTCGCTGCTCTAAACCCCTGCTCCAGGCACCCCACATGCCTCACAGCTCGCAAATCCTACTCCGAGCACCAGCCTACACCCCAAGCTCCTGGGGACCCTCATCCTGGTGCTCCACTGCTCCTCAGGATCCCAGTGCCTTGCCTGCTGCTGTCGCTTCCCTGGGGAAAGTAAGGGGTTTCCTCAACTCACCAGTCCAGCTCCCTGCTCCGGATAAGGATGCCGGCTGCACTCCTGGCTGTTGCTTCTTCTCTGCAGTGGAGTGGGATGCCACACTCCTACCCCTAGCCTTCAGGATGGCCGGCATGTCCAGCACACTGCGATGGGGCCTTAGGGCACCAGCTCTCTGACCCAGGTCCTGGCCGCGGCTCCCTTTCTGCTGCAGAGCTGGAGGCACAACCAAATGCCGCTGCCTTCTTCTCCCAGGGCCTTCAAGGCTCGTCAGAGGGGTCTCTCTGCTCCCTCTGCTGGGTCAGTTCACCCCAGCTCTTCTTAGGCCTCCTGTGTCATTCCCCAGAGTCACTTTCAGCAGCCCCCACACGCCAGTTTGGCTGATGCTTTTATCCCCTCCAGCAGTCCCTCCCTGGCTTGCAAACTGGCCAACCAGGGCTCAGGGTGGCTGGCCTACAACCCCAGCCATCCCCCTCCGATGTGAATGAGGGGATTGAAAACCCCTTCTTTCGATTGGCTTCTCCTTTTCCACAGGGCTGGGCTCCCCTGCTCCACCCTTGGGCTCGCTCAGAGGTCACCAGCACTGTTTCTAGCCCAAGGTAAGTCTCTCAAGCCAATCTGGTGAAGTCTGTTACATAGGCTAAATGGCCTAACCTCCTCCTACACCCCCATGTGCTCTCCATTCCTATGATCATCTTTGTAGCCCTTCTCGCACCTGTTCCCATCTTTTTTGAGTGTGGACAGAACTATGCTCACTGTTCCACGTGAGGACTCATCTATGCCTTCTACAGTGGCACTGATAATACTTCCCTTTCTGCTGGGAATGCTGACCTGCTACATCCTGAGAGAGTACTGGCATTTTCATTGACACATCACATGGGTCACTCACAGTCATCCACAGATTAACTAATATTGTGAATATGCTAATAATATTAAAATATTATTAAGAATATATATTATTTAAAAATGAAAAGCAATCACCCAGTAATAGCATGGCAGTGAAATATAAATAGCTTGTTAGCAGTCAGTAGACAAGCAGGCAAGAATTCCCTAAAAACTGCATGACTAATTAAGTCTACAAGTGCAGTTCCATTCCTCAGGTTGCACACTGTGCATGCTGTGTCCTATACCAGGGAGTCAGTGTCTAATAGAGCTGAGTAAATCATTTCTAATGAATAATGTATAGTAGAAAATTAAATTAATCTATTTTTCTGTTTATTAGGTAGCCAAAGGCATACTGTAAAACACCATAATTATTTAAAATGTACAGAATCATAGAATCATAAAAAAAATAGGGCTGGAAGGGACCTCCAGAGGTCATCTAGTCCAACCCCCTGCCTGAGGCAAGACCATCCTGATACAAGCCCTCCTGGACAAATCCACTATCTAACCAATTAGCAAAACTGCACAGTCAACCCTGATAAAACCACAAGACACAACACCCTAACCTGCCACAGGGAAAGCAGAAGGACCATGGGAGCCAGTGTCCTGCTGCTACACAGGTTATTAAAATATGCTCGAGAGATCCACATTAGAAGGGCATGCCCCTGCTACAGAGGAAGGCAAAAACCAGCACAGGCCGTATCAATCTGGTCATAGGGTAAAATTCCTCCATGACCCCAAATATGGCAAATAGTCTGACCCTAAGTGGAGGGGCAAGACCCACTAGCCAAGATTCTCCAGGTTTGAGTTCCAGCAGAAGCACTGGCACATCCCAGTCAAAATCCCCAGCCTTGGATGCAGACATCATTGAATGCTTCTGAGGAAAGCTTAAGAAAGTCCCTGAAACAAGTTGCAGCAGGAGGGGGTTCCCTCCCAGCCTCACATGGCAGCAAGCAAAACCCAGAAGCATGGGAAATACCCATAGTAGAACACAGGTATAACTACGCCTAGATCCTCTATGACCAATGCCTGACTAATGTATTCTTGAACAGGGGCAATGCATAAGGGGTGCACATGGGTGCATTGCACCCCCTGCAAAAAAGCACCGCTGACACTGTTGGCAGTGCGTGTGGGCGGTCACCAGCTGCGGGTGGTTGCCAACCGCTGGTTGCCGCTCAACAGTGCCGGCAGCGTCTGCGGGAGCTCCCCACTCACCGCCACTGTGCTCCCGCGGCCACCAGCGCAGCCGTGCCCCGCCCCCCGCCCCCCCCAAGCCGCCGGGGGCACACGCCATTCATGTTCTTGAATATCCACAATGACAAAGAAAAAGTCCACAATTTCCCTAGGCAATCTATTGTGTTACCTCACTGTTCTAACAGTGAAAAAATGTTTCCTGGTATCTACTCTAAACCCACTTTGCTGCAACTTCACTTATCCTACTTTCGCACCCAGAGAGAAAAGGTGCTTTTCCTTTTGTTTATGGCAGCCCTTCAGATATTTGAAGACTGCTATTATGTCCTTCGTAAGTACCTTTTCCACAAGCTGAACATACACTGATCCTTCAATCTCCCTGGTATAACCTGTGGGTAACAAAAATTATACAGGACTTGGGAAGACCTATTGGACCCTCTCTAACTTCTCCACATACTTTTTAAACAGTGGAGCCCCAACCAACACACAATATTCTAGGTTAGGCCTAACCAGTGCCAAGTAGAGAGGCACTATCGCTTCCTCCATATTACATCTAATGCTATTACTGGTGCGTCCCAAAACCACATTCACTTTTTGTGCTGCTGCATTACACTGCAGACTTATGTTGAATCTGTGATCTACCAAGAATCCCAGACCCTTCTCTGTTGTGCTGCCATCCAGCCAGCTGTTGCCCATTTGGTATTTGTATTTAAGATTATTCTTCCTGGGTTATAACACCTTGCATTTGATAGCATTGAACTTCATCCTGTTAGAATCTTAGAAAATTAGGGTTGGAAGGGACCTTAGGGGATCATCTAGTTCAACCCTCTGCTCAAAGAAGGACCAATCCCAACTAGATCATCCCAGCCAAGGCTTTCTCTAGCTATGTCTTAAAAACTTCCTATGATGGAGATTCCATAACCTCTCTGTATAACCTTTTCCAGTGTTTTGTAACCTCCTAGTGCGAATGTTCTTCCTAATATCTAACCTAAACGTCCCTTGCTGCAACTTGAAACCATTGCTCCTTGTCCTGTCATCTACCACCACTGAGCACAGTCTAGCTCCATCCTCTTTGGATCCATCCTTCAGGTAGCTGAAGGCTGCTATTACATCCCTTCTCAGTCTTCTCTTCTCTAGACTAAATAAGCCCATTCCCTCAGCTTCTCTGCATAAGTCATGTGCCCCAGGCCCCTAACCATTTTGTTGCCCTCCACTGGACTCTCTCCAATTTGTCCACATCATTTATGTAGCGGGGGGCCCAGAACTAGATACGTACTCCAGATGTGGCCTCACCTATGCTGAATAGAGGGGAATAATTACTTCCCTTGATTTGCTGGCAACATTCCTACCAATGCAGCCCAGTATGCCATTCATGGCAACAAGAGCACAATGTTGGCTTATATTAAGCTTAAGGCCCCTGGGTTCTTTTCTGTACAGCTGTTGACTAGCTAGTCAGTCCCTAACCTGTACTGGCGCATGGGATTGTTCTGTCCTAAGTGCAGGACTTTGTGCTTGTCCTTATTGAACCTCAAGAGATTTATTTTGGTCCAATCCTCCAATTTGTCTAGGTCTCTCTGAATCCTAACCCTACCCTCTAGTGTGTCTACTACTCCCCCCAGTTTGGTGTCATCTGCAAACTTACTGAAAGTGTACTCTATGCCATCTTCCAGGTCATTGATTAATATATTGAACAAAACTGGCCCAGGACTGACCCCTGGGGCACTCCACTTAATACCAGCTGCCAATTAGACATCAAACCACTTGATCACTACCCTCTGAGCCCAATGTTCCAGCCAGTTGTTTACCCACCTTATAGTCCATTCATCTAGCCCATACTTCCTTAGCAGTTGTAGCAGACTGTATAAAAAGCCTTGCTGAAGTCAAGGTAAACCACATCCACTGGTCTTCCTGCCTCCACAGAGCCAGTCATCTCATCATAGGAGGCAATCAGGTTGGTCAGGCATGACTTGCCTGTGGTGAATCCATGCTGACTGTTCCTAATCACCTTCTCCTTCAAGGGCTTAGAAACTGAATACTGAAGATCTGCTCCATGATTTTTCCAGGGATTGAGGTGAGGCTGACTGGTCTGTAGTTCCTTGGATGCTCCTTTTTCCCTTTCTTAAATATGGGCTCTGTATTTACCCTTTTCCAATCATCCGGGACATCTCCTGATTGCCAAGAGTTTTCAAAGATGATGGCCAGTGTCTCTGCAATCATGTCAGCCAACTCCCTCAGCACTCTTGGGTGCATCCCATCCAGTCCCGTGGACTTGTATATGTCCAGCTTCCTAAATCATCCCTAACCCGTTGTTTTACCACAGTTGGCTGCTCACCATCCCCCCAAATTGTGCTGCCAAGTGCAGTAGTCTGGGAGCTGACTTTGCCTGTGAAGACTGAGGTGAAAAAGGCATGGAGTTCTTCAACCTTTTCTACATCCTCTGTCACAAGGTTGCCTCCCCCATTCAGTAAGGGACCCACACTTTCCCTGATCCTCCTCTTGTTACTGGCATACTTGTAGAAACCCTTCTTACCCTTGACATCCCTTGCTCGCTGCAACTACAATTTGTGGTTTTACCTTCCTGACTTCATCCCTGCATGCACGAGCAATACTCTTATACTCCTCCCTAGTTTATCCAGGTTTACACTTCTTATAAGCTTCCTTTTTGTGATCTAGCTTACTAAAGTGTTCCCTGCTAAGCCAAGCTGGTCTTCTGCCATACTTGCTAGTCTTCCTTGCTATCTCCAGCCCAGCTTTCAATCCATCAAGAACCTTCTGAATTGTGCTTCCAATGTGTTTGCAATCCTTACCGGTTTTATATAATCTGCAAACTTGCTCAAGTTCTAACTCCAGCTTCCAAATCATTAATAAACATGTTGAACAACACTGGGCCCCGGACAGATCTCTGTGGGACTGCACTCAAAAAATGTCTTGCCATTCTGGCATGAATCCACTTATAATTACCCTTTGCTTGAAGCTATTGAGCCAGTTGTCTATCCACCTCATAATAGTTTTGTCTAGTCCACATTTCTCCACTTTGTTTACGAGAAAGTCATGTGAGTCCTAGACAAAAGCCTTGCTGAAGTCCAGATATGTTATATCACAGCATGTCCCTCATCCACCCAAGTAGTTACTTTGTCAAAGGAGGAGATCAAGCTTGTCTGAAACCATTCTTATTGTGTCACCCAGGTATAGCATCCAGGCTGGGTTCTTGTGATGTCTTTCTTCCTCCATATGCTTCCAAATGGATTTCCTTGGGATATGCTCCAGTAACTTCCCAGGTATTGAAATGAGGATAACCAGTCCATAGTTCCCCAAGTCCTCCTTTTTGCATGTTTTAAAGAAAAGCACTGTGTTGGCCCTTTTAGTCATCTGGTTCCTCACCTGTCTCCCATGATTTCATCAATACTATTGCCAAAGGTCCAAGATCACCTCTGCCAGTTTCTTTGGTACCCTGTGATGAAAGTCATCAGGCTCTGCTCCATCAAAAACCTCCCTGACTGTTTCTTTTGTTACCTCATCCCTCAGTTTGTCCCCTTTCTTATCCAAATTATCTATATTAGGTGCCTAGCTACAGTTTTGTTTTTGTTTTGTTTTGTTTTCGGGGGGTTGTGAGGACTGAGACAAAGTAACTGTTGAGTAGCTCTGCCTTTTTTGAATCTTCTGTCAAGAGTTCCCTCTGCTATTTAACAGTGGACCCACAGCTTCCCAGGTCTTTCTTTTCTGGCCAAAATATTTATAGAACTTATTCTTGTTGCCTTTAACTTCCTTCACCAGGTATGGCTCTTTCTTTATTTTTGCCATCCTAATGTTATCCCTGCAGATTCTTGCTATTTTCTGCTATGCTTTCTTGTGACCTGCCCATCTTTTCATTTCTTGTGTGCTTTCCTTTTGCATTTGAGGCATCATAGAAGCTCCTTGTGCAACCATGTTGCTCTTTTTCCATTCTTCTTGTGCTTCCATTGTGTTAGAATAGTTTCTTGTTGGATTTCCAATACTGTGCCCTTTAGAATTTTCCAGCCCTCCTGGGCATCTTTATCCTTCAGTCTGCCTTCCCATGGCACCATCCTATTAACTTCTTTCATTGATTGAAATGTGCCTTTTTGAACTGTAGCATCCTAGTTCTCCTGGACTCATGCTTTCACCATCTCAGGAGCTGAAATTCTATCATAACATGATTACTTTCACCCAAGTTTCCCATCAACTTCACATCTTCCACCAACTCTTTCCTACTGCTCAAGATGAGATCCAAGATAGATGATCCCCTAGTTGTATCTTCAACCTTCTGGAACAGAAACTATGCTCCACACAAGTTAGGAACTGGCTTGACATTTTATGTTTGGCTGTATTGTTCTTCCAGCAGATGTCTGGAAACTTGAAGTCTTCCATCAGTACCATCTCATCACTATTGGATAATTTTGTCGTGTCTTTGAAGAGTTCCTCATCCACCTCTTCTTCCTAAATTGGTGACCTATAATAAATCCCCATCATTATATTGGTGCAGCATCTTTCACCTTTTATCTTACTCAAATACATTCTGATCTGCTATCTTTTACATCCTGAACCACCTCTGACCCAGATCAGTAATTTGAAATTATTTGACACTTAATTTGTGTTCAAAATTCTAGTTTGTGCATCATTTTTAATGGTGCCAGGATTCCATATAAATTGTGTGCTTGTTATTATTTATTAGATGCAGAGAATGTAAAACCTTTTAAAAACTAATTCAGGGCATTAGAATAGAAACAATCATTTTCAAATGAAGTGAAAATTGGAAGTGGACCTGAAATGGTCCTTTCCAAACCCTGTTTAATGGTAACTCTAAACTCTCTAGCACTAGTGAAGCAACTCAGAAATCTGTAACTGAGGGTCTTTGAAGCATATAGCGCTACATAAATGTTTGAACATCAGTATAGTGCACTCCATTTAAAAGTTAGCCTCAGGACTGAAGAAATGGCTATGCGTTTATCCAGAGCAGGGCTGTCCAACTTATTTGGCCCCATTCCTGGATCTGGACCATGGGGCTTCTTGCAGGCCAGATGACCCAGCTGCAGCAGCAGGGTGATAGCTTGTCACCACATCTGCCAGAGACATTGTGGTGGCATAGCTCCAAAACCCAGAGGGTGAATGCCACTTCTACACTTCCCCCCACCCTTCCCTGACCCTTATCTGCTGCCAAATTTAGGGAAGAGTGGTGGCATCATTCACCTCCTGGGCTCCAGAAGCCATGTTAACACACCTATGGGTCAAAAATTAACCACTTATGGACCACATATGGTCCATGAGCCACCAGTTGGACAGCTCTGACCCAGAGCATGCACATATCTGAACTTAACAAAAACAAAGACCATTAAGTATATAGCACCAGTGATTTGGGTAGGTCTGCCCACCTGTTTTTCTTTGCTGAGCTGGGGCCAAACTGTGATTTCAGAAATAGGTAAATTCTGTGCCTCTCTTTTAAAAAAAAACAACAAAAAACAAGCAGCAGAAGGCAGAAATGTGTTATCTGGGTGCTGTCCAACTCCATAGCACCCTCAAGTCTATGACTGTGTTTTCTGAGCTTTTGTCTGTTTTGTCTTTCAAGCCAGATCAAGTCTACAGTGATTTGTGCATTGCTTCCATTTCCTTGACAAGCTGTCACTCACATTTCAGCTGAAGGTAACAAAGTACTGACTCCATGATAATTATGTGTCAAGAATGAAAATGGATTCCAAAACTCCATTTTGTATCCTTTCCTAAGACACAGGGGACTCCCATGCTGCCTTCAGCAAACCTAGCATCCCTTTCTTTTCTATTTTGGCCATCTGTCTACATGGCCATATATAAGTCTAGTTTATAACCTCTGTAACAGAGAGAATTTCATGTGAATGTATTTCTAAAACATTTAACCCAACAGAATCTAGGTCTTTTATTGGCATGCTAGGTTTTACTGTGATAGAGATTAATATGAATAAGAAAAATCATGGCAACCTTGCATTTATAACAAAGGAGAACTGTATTTGATAATACAATAGGATTGGAGATACCATGTAATAAATTATGACAACTGCATGGCAAGCTGGTTATTGGAATGTTTTCGGTATAAATATCTTGGGTTATGTAAATAGTGGGCTGTAAGGAAAAAACCTTTTGTTAGGAGAAAACAGATGCCTGTAAGGCATTTCACTTGGCAACATATATGTTGATTATGAAATAAGAAAGATTTTTTTAAATCCATAGAGGAGCATTAACAGTAAAAACTAATGTGAGTGATGGAAGAAGACTACATGTTCATAGTGTTCCTTTCTGGTCTTCTACTCTATTAATCCAAACTAAGAATTTTAGACACAAGTACCCACTCAGCACTGAACGAGTTAGGTTTAGATTGGCCATGGCTTCTATCAAGGGTGGCTAGTCCTTATGTCAAGCCTCTGAGGAAAGTGTTCTTTGTTTCAAAACACTTTCCCCCTCTTAATCTTGTTTCACCCTGTTAAAATGAACAGCTCTTGAGTTTTAAGAGTGTCATTTTGTCACTGAATATCAGTTTTCCCAGATTAGTTAGAAGAACCACAGATGCCCGAATTCTTTCGGACCTGTGAAGTAAGCATCTTTGATACGCAAAAGACTCTGTGCTCGGAGCCCAACCTGAGAGATCTTCAGAATTCCTTCTCAGGGTAGCTAAAAACACAAGATCTGACATTAGCAGTGGTGGGACAGAAAAGGACTGGAAGTATAACTAGCCCTGCAACCATAACAGTCTTTCCTTAAGTCTATCTATTATCTTTGCATGAATCTACTGAATATGTGCACTCAATAAATGTCTTCATTCCTTTTTTTCCCCAAATGCATAACAAATCATGATTTTTGTAATTCAGGTTTTCCTTATAAAAATGGCAGAGGAGGTAAGAAATCCTGGGCCAGCAGCAGATGCTCAGTGCAGCCCGGACTGAGCACCAGGAAGACTGCAGTGCACTGCTGGCCCCAGCCTGCAGCGTGCTGAAACATGGCGTGGGGATCCGGAGGCCTGAGCCCCGCAGAAGAGTTTAATAAAACCATTTCATGGCTTGAATGTAAAAGTCAGATCTAAAACTTGAGATCTGAGTTTCAAAGTATCATAGAATCATAGAAGTAGGGTCGGAAGGGACCTTGTTGGATCTTCAAGTCCGAACCCCTGCCTGGGCAGGAGGAAAACTGGGCTCAAATGACCCCAGCCAGGTAGGCATCAAGCCTCTTCTTAAAGACCCCCAGGGTAGGAGCCAGCACCACTTCCCTTGGAAGTTGGTTCCAGATCCTAGCTGCCCTAACTGTGAAGTAGTTCTTACAGATGTCTAATCTAAACCTACTCTCCAACAACTTGTGGCCGTTATTCCTTGTTATCCCGGGGGGCACTAGGGGAAACAAGGTCTCCCCCAAACCCTTCTGGTCCCCCCTAGTGAGTTTATAGACGGTCACCAGGTCCCCCCTCAGCCTTCTCTTGTGAAGGCTGAACAGGTTCAGGTCCCATAGCCTCTCCTTGTAGGGTCTGCCCTGCTGCCCCCTGATCATGTGGGTGGCCCTCCTCCGGACCCTCTCAATGCTGTCCACATCCCTCTTGAAGTGGGGTGCCCAGAACTGGACACAGTACTCCAGCTGCGGCCTGACCAGTGTCATGTACAGGGGGAGGATCACCTCCTTGGCCCTACTCGAGATGCACCTGTGGATGCACGATAAGGTCCAGTTAGCCCTGCCGACCGTGACCTCGCATTGTCGGCCCATGTTCATCTTGGAGTCAATGATGACTCCAAGATCCCTTTCCGCCTCCGTGCTCTCAAGAAGGGAGTTTCCCATCTTATAAGTGTGCTGCTGGTTACTACTGCCCAAGTGCAGCACCCTGCACTTGTCAGTATTGAAACACATCCTGTTTTTGTTAGCCCACCCCTGCAACCTATCCAGGTCTTGCTGCAGTCTTTCCCTCCCTACTAGCATGCCCACCTCACCCCAAATGTTGGTATCATCAGCAAATTTAAACAGGTTGCTTTTCACCCCATCGTCCAAATCACTGATAAAGAAATTGAACAGTGCAGGCCCAAGGACCGAGCCCTGGAGGACTCCGCTGCCCACTTCCCCCCAGGTCGAATATGACCCGTCCACCACCACCCTCTGAGTACGACCCTTCAGCCAATTTGCAATCCATCTGACTGTGTAGGCATCAATGCCACAGTCGCCTAGTTTTTTATGAGGATGGGATGGGAGACAGTGTCAAAGGCCTTGCTGAAGTCCAGAAAGACTACATCCACGGCAACACCTGCATCCAATGCTTTTGTGACCTGATCGTAAAAGGCAATCAGGTTGGTCTGATATGACCTGCCCCTAATGAAACCAGGCTGGTTGCCCTTGAGCATCATCCCCGATGCCAGCCCGTCACAGATGTGCTCCTTGATGATCTTCTCAAAGAGTTTCCCCAGGATTGAGGTAAGACTGACAGGCCTATAGTTGCCCGGGTCCTCCCTCCTCCCTTTTTTAAAGATGGGGACCACATTGGCTATCTTCCAATCATCTGGCACCTGGCCCGAGCACCACGAGCGCTCATAAAGCCATGCCAAAGGCCCTGCAATAACCCCTGCTAGCTCCCTCAACACCCTGGGGTGGAGAGCACCTGGACCTGCTGATTTGAACAAGTCTAGCCCCTCCAGAAGCACTCTAACCCAGTCCTCCTCAACCTTAGGTCTTGGGGCGAGTCCGTCTTGAATCACAGTGGGGGAGTCCCAGTCCCTGCACAAGAAAACAGAGGTGAAGAACTTGTTAAAGAGGTCTGCTTTCTCCTCTGGTGCAACCACCAGATTGCCCAGCATATCTTGCAGGGGCCCCACGTTTCCCAGTGCCTTCTTCATCCTCCCTATATATTTGAAAAAGGACTTTTTATTATCTTTGATCTTGGACACTAGTCCTAGCTCTATGTCCGCCTTAGCTTTCCTAACAACCCCCCTGCAGGCCCAACCAGTGGAAGTATATTCCTCTTTGGAGATGGCCCCGCCCTTCCACCGGGTGTACGCCGCCTTTTTGGCAACCAGGCATTCCCGGATGTCCTTGGTGAGCCAGGGGGGCTTTTGGGCACTCTTGTCCCCCTTGCTTCTTGTTGGGATCATCACCCCTTGTGCCCTGAGTATCGTCTCCTTAAAGAACGACCGCTCATCTTGGGCACTGAGTTCCCCTGCCCTCAAGAACCCCAGCACCTCTCCCACCAATCTCAACTCATTGAAGTTGGCCCTCTTGAAGTCTAGGGCTACCGCCTTACTGCAGGCCCTTGACACCCTGCGCTGGATGGTGAATTCCAGCAAGCGATGGTCGCTATCACCCAGGTGGTCAAGGACCTGGAGCCCCCTTACCAGATCATCGCCTGTGGCCAGGACCAGGTCCAACAGGGCATTTCCTCTGGTGGGACTGTGCACCTCCTGGGTTAAGTAGAGGTCCTGTATCTCAGCCAGGAACCTCCTGGAACAGTCCAACCTGGCTGACTGCTCCTCCCAGCAGATGTCTGGGTAATTTAGATCACCCATGACAACTACATCGCTTGCCTTAAGTGCCTCTGCAAGCTGGCCCGAAAATTCCCGGTCCAGCTCCTCCCCTTGGTTGCAGGGTCTGTAGTAGACCCCTACCATTAAATCCCTCTCCCCACGACCCCCTTGTATCTTGACCCAGAGCACTTCAGCTTGCCCCTCCTCCGACCCCATTTTGCTGGCAGAGGATGTGTATTGCTCATTTAAAATAGAGCGCCACACCCCCTCCCTTCCTTCCTTCTCTATCCCACCTGTAGAGACTATAGCCCCTAATGCTAACTGCCCAGTCATGGGATGAATCCCACCACGTTTCTCTAAGCCCTACTATGTCTGGGTTTGAACTGGCTATTCTGAGGGCGAGTTCCTCCTGTTTGTTCCCCATACTACAAGCACTGGTATATAGGCATTTAAGGCCTTGCATAGCTGCGTGTGCCACCCCCCAATTAGGCAGACTATCTGGACCCCTGTTTCTTACCTGGGCACTCCTTGCATGTGTCACCTGTCTTGCTCAGGTGGTGTCTCCACATCGTCCTGCGGCCCCCTCCCCCAGCGAGGCTAGTTTAAAGCTCGCCGTATGAGATCAGCCAACCTGGAAGAGAAGACACGCTTGCCTTTAGGAGAGAGGTGAAGCCCATCCCACCCCAGCAAGTCCCCCACCCGAAAGCATGGGTCATTATCTAGGAACCCAAGGCCCGCCTGGTGGCATCAACTCCGTAAGCGCCAGTTGACCTTGCCAATGCAGGCCTTGTGTCGCCGTCCCCACCTACTCACCGGAAGAAGAGCGGAGAATACCACCTGCGCCCCCGTCTCCTTAAGCTTGGCCCCCAGAGCCTTGAAGTCCTTCATAATGCGGTTAGGGTTGCCCCTGGCCACGTCATTCATTCCCACATGGATGACAACCATGGGGTACTGGTCTGCAGGTCGGATGTAGGCTGGGATCCTCTCTGTGATGTCCCGAACCCAAACCCCAGGCATGAAGCAGACCTCCCGCATCATGGGGTCAGGCTGGCAGCTGCAGGAATAAATAGAACGCATCAGTTTCCTTACCTGAATTATTCAGAGGTAGAGTAAGAAAAATAATTCATAATAAGGACCCCATTCATCATACAATGAAAGGATATTCATTGTTATATGAATGATAAATTATATAAATACATTGGCTCTAATATTCCCACTGTTTTGCAACTTGTGTGATAGTACTTAACATTTTTTCAAAGTGGGTGTATCTACATGAGACTCTACTGCGCAGTAGCATTAGCAGCCATTAACCATGATGTAACACTACTGCACAGTAGTGTCTGAAAAAAACTGCGGTGATGGTACTGCACAGTCTGCTGCTTAAGTAGACGTGGCCAATGAGTCCAAACTAAAACTTTCAATACGATTTTACACCTCTCTTGTTCTCACTTTGCACAGATGTTAATGATTACATTAGTTGCAAGGCAGTAGAGAATCCTGACTACAATATTTTCAGAACAATGCATAATGATTTAGACATCAACATGATTCTATTTAACCTACTGCACAAGCTGCTGGAGTCTGTTGTGTTAAGGAAGGTAAGATGCACACAGTGAAGGTAAAATTCAGGGCCTCCACTTTTAAGCTCCCCTGATCCTGAACTGTCCAGGTACTAATCTACTTCCTAGTGTAAATTAAAGCTACCTAACATTTCTCTCTCAAACATCTGCAGCCAGTGGCTCCAGAAAACAAGATACAAGAACCTCCTTTTTTCCATCTGCCCTCATTTCATGTACCAGACAAGTTTCACAGATGTAAAGCATAGGCTGTAAATAGAGTAAGAACAGCTGGAAAACAGGAAGTGCAATCCTGTCTGAAAATGAAAATAAATCAAAAGGATAAAAAATTAACTGGCATTTTTCATGCCTGAAGGTTTCTTGTATTTCTGGATTGTTCAAAAGAAACATCATGCTTTTCCCCTTTCTACTTTTGAAACATCCTCTTTCTGTCATGCTTCAACCTAGGAAAGTTAAGGGAAAATAAAAATGAAGAATGGCCACATTTTTCAAGTACCTCAGAAAGATTTTTGGCTCAATTTATCTCTTGGTTAAAAGTCCAGGTTAGTTAATTACTCTATATCTATTATTTAACTTTCTCCTTGTTCTAATTTTCTTTTTTTTTTTTTTTTTTTTTTAAGATTATGAACATTCAACTTTCTGTTAATAGGAAGACTTGATTTTATAGATTCTGGGGGACTTTCAGTTGTTTTTGTCTTTTTTTTAAATAAATCAGTGCAGGACCCCCACATACATGAGTAGAGTCCAAATAATAATAAATAAATACAGCTACAAACTAAAAGTAATTCTCATTTTCAAGAACTTAATATTTCATGCCTGCTACTGTAACCTCTTTTTTTGTGACCTGTCTTCCTGGATTTATATTCAATATTTATTTTCACAAAGACTATAGTTAGCAAAAAGATTTCTGAAGTTCTTGGCAACTGATTCAAACTTAACAGTTTTTCCAGATACATTAATTCAGCTCTCAAAAAAACAGAATATTATTATAACTCTGCATTTGCTGGAATGATTAATAAACAGAATGAGAGCGCAGATTGCAAGTGATTTTTAAAATAGCCAATCTAGGAAGAAAGTAATAAATGTACAGGACTGCCAGTGCAAGCAACTTTTTTTACTAACAATCTGCAAACTTTTTCCTGACAATCAAACTTTTTTACTGATATAGGTTTTATATAATGTAAATGTAACCCTTCTATCAGGTCCTGGACAGCAGTAGCAAGTGCCGGGTTCAAATTTAGGGGGTTAACACCAACACCAACTTTCTAAATCTGGTAAAAAAGATTTTAATTAGGTGTTCTATAGAGAACAAACATCCCCACTCACAAGCAAAGTTCAGCTAAAACAGGGTTTTTAGCAGGGAAAAAGGGATAAATATACAACCATAGATAAAAGAGAAACCCAAACAGTTAACAGTCTCCATCACTGACAAACTACCTAAAAGATCTACCACCTAACCCAGTCTATTGGAAAGGGAGATTCAGCCAGGGCTGCTGTCTGGGAGTTCTACCACTTATACCAGCCAAAAGTAACCATCACAGCTCTGTCTTGGCTACACTACCCCCTCCCCGTTCCACCCAGTGCTTCATATTACATACAGCTGCACAGTCCTGCCTACCTGAGGTGAGTAGCCATTACAGGCAGATGACAGCTGATGGGATGCAGCAACAGCACATGATTGGGAGGCAGGAGCAGATTATGGAGGCTCCTGTGGGCTACAGCAAAAATTGTGCTCCTGCTCAGAAAGAAGATGGTACTCATCTGCTCTGTTTATCCATGAACACTTGCATCCAGCCTCATTCTAAAAACAGGTCTGTAATCAAATTCACCGTAACTTAGTCTTTTTTTATGGGCAGCTCAATTTTTTTTTTTTTTTACCAAACAAATGTTTTAGTCTCTTTTACAGACTCTCTGTAACTTTATGAACAGTTGGCAACCCTGCATGTGAATCATGTAAGTCTCCCAGGGTACATCTACCCATGCATTGAAGCACAACTAAATTTAATGCATATTAAGCTAATGCACATTAAGTGATTTTGGCAGGTGTCTACACGTGCAGAGACTTGGCACTAAATCTAGTGCAATTGGTACTAAAATTAGTGCCAATGCCCTGCAGCCCTGCCATGTGCCCCTGTGGCCACCAGGGGGGAGCTCCAGCCTCCAGCCACATGGCTGCCTGCACTTAGCAGCTGTGTTGAAACCAGAACCAGCTGCCAGTACTTGACAGCCATCATGGAAACGCTGATCCCTGGCCAGCCCCTCTCTGCCCAGGTGCTGTGCCCAGCACCAGGGCAGTATGTGTCAGCTCCCTCCTTGTCCACCCTGTCTCCCCACACCAGGGCTGCTCCAGCCCCTACCAGCAATGCCCAATGCCCTGCACTCCTGTTGACCATGGTGTGGGCCCTGGTGACCCCAGCAGCCTCCCCACCCCCCGCAGGCCCCAGAACAGTTGTGCACCTGCCAGTGGGGACCAGGGCACCAGGTGTAGGAGGCCCTGACCAACCCCCTCCTCCTGCACTCCCCACTATAGCCCATCTGCCCCACACCCCCTACCCCTTGCTGACCCCAGCGCAATTCTCAAAACATGGACATGGGTGAAAGAAAAAGCTTTATTACTCTCACAGCCCCCACCCTCTCTCTCCCCCCTGCTTCCCCAGCACACAGAGCCCCCTCCTCACTCACTCCCCAACACACAGTGCCTCTTCACCACCACCCCACTCACCACTAGTAAAAAACCCTTTTCCCAAAGTGACAGCTATTTACAAAAGTCTCAGTGTTTTGGTCCCAGAGTGGGAAGCTGGGGGGGGGGGAGGGGCTAGGGGGCAGAACCCAGGGGCAGGTGACCAGCACCCCAGCTGTGGCCTATTCCCTCATGGGTTTAGGGACCACAGCAGGTGGTGGGCTTGTCCTCAGTGGTGGGTGGCTCCCTCTGTGTCTGTCTGAGTCCAGGGCCAGCATCCCCCTTTGGTGCCATACCTGGCACCTCTATGTTTTCACCCACATGGTCTTAGGTCAAGTGGCTGGGCTGTTCCCAGGTGGGTGGCAGGGGACCCAGGGTGGGGGTTGGGCCAGGGTCTACAGTGGCCAGGAGTTGCTGGGGAACCTCCTCCCAGAGCCAGGCAGCAGCCTGATGTGGGGCAGTGGGTGGGACCCAGGCAACCTGCAGGGCCTTGGATGGAAGCCAGTCACTGGGAGACAAGGACATGGCCACCAGGTCCAGGAGGGTGTCTAGGGCCCAGTGGTCAGTGTCCATAGCCTTCACTGTCAGGGCCTGGAGGCCCACCTGCTGCCAGAGCACTTCTATGCATTCCTGCTCCAGGGCCTCCAGCTGCACTCAGTACTGCTGCTGGGCCTGGGCCTGTGCCTCCTCCCGGGCAGTCTCCTACACTGTGTCCTCCTCCCACCAGGCCTAATCCCATGCCTTCTGAGCCTGCTCCCATGCCTCCCACTCCTTGGCCACTTTGACCACCTGATGGAGCAGGAGGGTCTAATTCTGTGTGTGCCACTGGCACAGGCAGTACAAGCAAAAGGCCCCACTGGTGTGCTCTCCCCTGCATCCAGATGTTGACCTTGCAGAAGCAAGATACAGAGGCAAGATTTCAGAGATAAGACGCTCTACCCTAGGGGCTGTGCACTGCCTGGATTCAGATAGGAGGTCAGCTTTGCATGGGTGCCCACAGACTATGATTAGTTGGCTGAGCAGGCCCAGGCCTAGGTGCCTGCCAACCAAGCCCCCCTGTCCCCACTTGCTCCCCTGAGACCAGCAGCCCACTGGGTGCTGGCTGCAGGTAACCTGCCTCTCCTGCCCCCTTCCCAGGATAAAGTAAGCCAGGCTGGCTGCATGGCTCCAGACCCCACTCCCCAACTTTTCCCTGAAACTCAACCACTCTGCTGCACCACCAGCTAGCCCACAGTGCCTGGGCTTGGGGCACATGGGGCTCCTGGACAACAGAGCCGTGGCCCTGCCCATCCCACAAGAGGCCTCTCTAGGGAGGTGCCCCAGGGCTGCCCCCACCAACCATGCTGCCACTGTGTCCCGAGCATGCCCCTGCTGTGCATACCCCAGGTGGTGCATGATGAGCTGTGTGCAGATAGAGTGGTAGCTGAGCCACTATGTCCTGCTGATGATGATACTTCTGGTGCTGGGAACACCTGCATTCCTGGTTTGGGAACCTGAGCTATGACGGCATGGCAGGGAAAGCCCAAGCTGTCCCGCAGCCTTTGCCACTGCCTGGAGGGCTACCTGTGGCAGTGCTACATGTCCCTGTCTTGTGCTACCAAGGAGGACATCGTCACCAGCATCGACACCTTCCTTGGCATGTGATAGACATGTGCCCACCCAGCTGCGGGGACATGGGCTTCTGAATAAAGTTCTGAACCATGTCCTGCCTCTCTTTGTGTGCTGTGGCACTGGGAACCCAGGGCCAGGGGAGTGTGGGAAGGGCAGGCAGGAAGAAGAAGCAGGGGCAGGGGCAGAGGCAGGGGCTGGGGCCGGGGCCAGGGCCAGGAGTAGGGACTGGGAGGACCCTCCTCCCAATGCGGGACTTACCATGTGTGCAGGGCTAGCAAGGATGGTAGCTTGGCCCAGGCCTCCCCATCAGTGATGGCATCCAGCTGTTCCTGGTGTCCTTGGCCCATGGTGTGCGGTGGGCCCCCATGTCTTCAGACAAAGTAACCTCTCTTACAAACATGGGCATTTATACATGTACCTTTTTCTTCTCCAACACACCAGAAATCCATCACATTGGAGCAGACTCAATTAATAGAGTGTGCAGAGCACGCAAGCTGACACACTCAGCACTTCATCACGTGCATTGTATAAATGGCAAAATGCACATCAGCGTGTAGAAAATGGTGGCCGCCATTTTCTCAGCACTGACATGCATTTTGCTGTTTATATAAATGCATGTGCCACAGTGCCAGGTGCTTTTAAAAGTGCCCGGTGCTGCAGCACATCTGTGTTCATATTACATAGAGCTGCACAGTCCTGCCTACCTGAGGTGAGTAGCCATTACAGGCAGATGACAGGTGATGGGATGCAGCAACAGCACATGATTGGGAGGCAGGAGCAGACTATGGAGGCTCCTGTGGGCTACAGCAAAAATATACAAATGCCCCGTGAGACAAACACATAAACCATGCGACAGTCATACATTATTACAATGTAGCTGCTACTGCACACCAGCCTCCCAAAAGCATAAGCAATCATCTTCAGCAAACATGCTGAACTAATATTAAATAAAATTAGTTAATCTGGAAACTTTCCAACTAAAATGGGAAACTGATACTACTGGAATCCTTTATTGACTTCTATTGCTTCTTACAACCTCTTTTCTCAGGTGTTAGGCCCCTGGTGTGGTTGCATTTGTTGGTGTCTCTGCAAGCAGGATGTGTTATGTGCTGAGCTCCATGCTGCTACAGCTAGACTGCTCCCAGAACCCAGGCTAGGTCTTTAAATCTAGCTTGCCTATCTATACACTACACTGCAAACTGCATTGGAGATGAACCCATTTAAGCCATCGTGCACACTTATTTAATAGCTTTTTACTAGGCAAAATACATTGAAGACAGCCTATTGCTGCAAAGTTGAATGAATACAGGGCAAGAGCTGAGCCCATGTAACTTGCACACGGTCATAAAGAAAATCTATTGCTGACCCAAGCAATGGACCCAGATCTCCCTTACTACAATCATTATTCCTTTGAATGATCAAAATAATTAAACAAAAATAACACTAAGATATAAAGATAAAATAGTAACGGTCTCGTTCAGAAATCCTCTTCCTGCTTATTCTCCCCTTCCATATTGCCTCAGAGTACCTCAGAATGACATTTCATTTAATATTGCTGTACAAGTAGTTTCCTCATCCTATTAGAATGTATGTGTGCTACTCTCATTTTTTAAGCTGCAGATCTTTTTACACCTCAGAAAGAAAATACAATCCTGATATAACCAACTGTAAAAATGTGTGGCTGTGAATTTGTCCAACAAATGTAATCTAAGAATCAATAATAATCATTCCTTTATAACTCAAAACAAATTGCAACAGGCACTGCTTTATTGTTTTATTGTACATTGAGATTTCAGAATCATTAAAAGGCAAATAACTAATCATTATGCAATCAATATAAAGCAGTGTGTATTTGTCAAACAACTGGCTTTTTGACATTTCATATACACATCGATTCCTTCAATAGATTTTAAGATTGTTTTCATCATTGTTAATTTAAACTTTCATGGGTTAACCATGTTATGGTCTCAGATACAAAAATGTACATCTAAAAATAGAACTTGGCCATATATATGTTACTTCGGGTAGCAAACAGAAGCAATAATAAATACAATTCATAGCAGGATTTAGTAGATCCCATTTTTAAATGTGATCCTCCTCAGATTTATACCCATTATACATACATGACACCTAACCGAAATGTATTTAGCAGTATTTATTGGTTTTACGAAAACAACTAGCTGCTCCAGCCAACAAAAGCTGTGGTACAGATAAAACAAACAACCCCCCCCACCCAGTTTCTAAGCTTTTGACTTAAACAGCAAAGACGCATAAAAGTAGTATTATTACACTTGTTTTAGAGGGCACAACTGAGGCAACAAGATTAAGGACTAGATTTTCAGGGGGGACTTTGACCCTTAAATGTCTCATCAGAAATGCAGGCCCAACATTTAGGTGCCACTGGCATTCACAAAACCTCTGCCTAACTTTTTGGTACCTATATTTCTACTGGAAAGGTCCCTTGACACCTAAGGGTGTTTTTACACATGCTTTGGGGGTGGAAGCGGGGCTTTAATTAGAGCAGCTCCAAGAGCTGCTCTAATTAAAGCACCCACAACATCTCACGTATCAGCATCCCTGTGCTTCAAAATGGCAGCAGGGCACGTTAACTAAAGCTTGTTTGAAAAGCATTAGTTAAAGCGCCTCCATTGCCATTTTGAAGTGTGGGGATGCCAATACATGAGACATGGAGGCTGGCTGGAATGCACTAATTAGCACGCTCCAGCAGACTCGATTAATCGTTTAATCGAGTCTGCTCCAACGCACTGTAACTACAGCGAGTTGGAGCAGCCTCCCGTCACGTCTACAGGAACCCTGTGATTCTGTTAGTCCACATGCATAAATCACCAACACCCTGATGCGGTCTGAGCTTCTCTGTTTTTTTCACACCTAAGTCTCTATGGGATGCACAATACAACTATTTTCCAACGTGTCCTACTTGAAGGGCCTTGTTTGGTAGACATGCTCAGACCACATCTAACAGAAAACAAAATATGCCCGTTAGAAGTGAAGGTGGTTAACTCCCCCCTCCACTCCCTTGCTTTTCACCCATTACCCTAGTAGTGAAAACACTCACCAGGATGTAGTAGGCCTGGATTCAAATCCCTGGTGGAGTCCTTTAATCATGAGACTACTATCAACACTCCACTTAAGGCCATGCTGTTGAATGAAAGTGGCCATAACTGCTGTCTTTTGTACTGAACTCTACATTGTCAGCGTATGTCAAGCATGCACTGAGCACATGTAGCAAATCACGCAGCCCCCAGGGACCTTCATTTCTGCTCTCCCTGCAGCAATTCTGTAGTCACCAAAAGTGTATCTACACTGCAACACTGATTCATCCCAGTTGGGCCATTCTCAAACATTCCCTGACAGGCACGCTCCAAACCCAAAAATATTCAGCAATCTTTTCCAGCATCCACTCTACAGTTTACCAAAGACCAGGCCAGCTAGATGCCTTTGCTTCAGGTGACTTCGGAGTTAGGTGACTGCTGAGAGGGACTGCTTGGGTTGCAATTTTGGGTGTTGATGTCTAAAGTCCATTTAAATTGTTTTAGGCACCTTGATCCTTTTTTTAAAAATCTGCTCCTAACTACTTCCTCTGAAACTAGCTCAGGGTCACCTAGGAAGTCTATTGAACAACCAGAAATGGAACCCAAATCTCAGTTTAGTTGTTAAGAAAAAACAAGCCTTCCTCTAAATTCAATGGGTTTATTTTTCATTTGTATTGAAAATGAAAATCATGCCCATGATTAGAAAAATGAACACTTCATTTTAAAACACACCTTTTCCTATAAAAAGTTTATAAAAGCATATTATTAAATAAATAATAGCTATGGCCCCCATGGGTAGGAAAGTGTTCTCTGTTAATTGCCCGCATGAGTCTAATTCACTGCTGGGTTTTTTCCAACTTACATAATGTAACAAAACAAAAAAATGGAACTATGATGAAAGTATAATTGAACAATAAAGGTCAGTACAATGCAACAGAAAAAAACCCACTCAAAATGAATTTTCTAAAATAATTTAGAAGACTCTTGTATTTGTAATGGCAAAAGTGAAGTCGGTATTTTAATGCTTTTCATGCAGTCACTCTGTGAGCAGTCACCTGAATGAAATCTTATGCTTTAAAATGCAACAATTTTGATTTCATTATCCAGAACTACTAAACCAGGCACCTTTGTCACTCACTTTTGCTTTCACATTAGCTTTGGTAACAAAATGAGTGCTGAATCAGTGTAATTGCTAATAACACCAATTTTCCCAAGTATCAAATTATTATATGCTCTTGTTATGGATATCATCTACTTACTGTACTACCAATTTTTATCCTTATAGTTTGCATATCACAAGTCTCATTTGGTATGCTATTCTAATTAAAAGAGATACAAGCCAACTTCCTGAATTAGATAGAAAACCATTAGTCATAGCTAAATGTTTCGCAGCACAAAGGATGTCGTATCAACCAGATTTGAAATGGTAGAAATAGTTTAATCCAAGCAGAAATCCCGGGAAAACACTTTAAGGCAAAGATAAAAGCCTCAGCTCACAGGATTAAGATACCCACATACATTTGAAACTGGTATATCAGTGGCAATTGTTATCAAATGACCCCCCTGCCACTACGGCTTCAGTATGCCACCGTTCTGTACTCCCCTCATCCCCTGTTGCTGGATATTTGCCAAGCCTCTCCTTGAATGCCCCTTACATTATGATTTTTTGATAGTAGGCCACTCCAAGTCACTGTTCCCATGTCATCTAGCATGTAATTTGGGAGAAGCTTGTTCTCTGACCTTTGCTTACCAATACCACTGTGCAAATAATTTCACCTGGAATTCTATTAAAAATTTGCCCCTTTTTTAAATGTGTGGAATCTTTTGCCAAAATGCATTCTTTTCCTGCAACATTTTTGGATTAGCATGAATTTCATTGATGTTGGGCATTACTTACTTCCCAGCTAGCTAAGATCCCTGTACTAAGCCAGGGCTCCATCCCTCGTTTCTTGGCGCTGTAATTCCAGAGCTGTATAGCCTCCAATTCAGATTGGGATAGGACACAGAACCTCAGGCTCTCAAAAATACAAGTTGCCATCACTGAAGATAAAGGAGAATTTCCATTGATAACCACAGCATGAGGGTGCATATCCTTTAAGGAATCCAGGAATTTTGGCTTATTTTTAATGTTCATATAATTAAAGTATTCATTTTATTTTATGTTTGTTTCAATGAGGCATAGAGAGGATTCCTAAAGCCTTCTCACAGGTGGAGACCCCAGGCATGCCCCCTGCACAGGAATACAGAATGAAAACTGGGGAACTTGAGGATGGGCCAGATCTAGCTCCTGAATGAAGCTAAACACAGTGCCCTGCCTCTAACCTCCAAGGGGGAGGAGAATGTCCCAGAATACTACAGAGAAGACATACACAAGGAGTCTATAAATCTGCCCCTGTAAATTAACCTTCCCATCTGCTGAGTTACTGCTGTCCATGGTTTGCAGAGTAAGTGTTTCACCAGGGAAACCATTTTTTTTATCCTATGTCCTCCTCTAACTTCACTGCTTACATGTTAAAAAGGAAGGCTATATTCTTCCAGGCCCCATTCAACTTGCTATTCTTTCCTAGAGTAAGAAATCACAGTTGCTTTTTGCTGAGTCTGCAACAAAGATGTGTATGCTGTCCAGCTCTCAGCCTTCTGCTCTTCTGAAAGAATATTTCTCATCCTGAAAAAAGTTCAGGTATTGCAGTTGTATTTACAGCGCAGACAGACAGACAGACAGACATTTTCCCCAAACCCATGGACTAGTGAGGGGAAGGGAAATGCATGAAATCAGGGAGAGGAGTGCAGGTGACCAGGAAGGCACAGAAAAGGACAGGGAGAGTGTTTCATGCCTTTGGAAAAATACAATTTTCTAGATATTAAAGTTCAACAGCTTAAATCAATGATTGTCAATCATGGCACTGTGGTACCATGGGTTGCCATAAGATACTTTTATGGGTGTCATGGGGTGCCAAGCAATATTAGCACTGTTAGGTGAGAAAAGACCTACACATGATTCACAAGATAAACCCAGATATTTCAAATAGGAATCCATGGAGTCCAAATCATTCTGAACGTTTGTGGTATTTTTGAGTTATTTTGCAAGAGAAGAATTGTTCTATTATGCTTCTGTAGTCAAGTAACAAGGAAAAGCTAAGAACTGGCATTTTGCAAGAATTGCCATGAGTCTAAAAAGGTTGAGAACCACTGATTTAAGTGGTTGATAACATTAAACCATTGGATATGAACCTCTCAAGCAGATCATACCATAGAAGCAGATCATTCATCCCAGCTCTGTTCACAAAACATTCTTCTTTCCCACCAATACATCACATTTGGAAATTCTATTGAAACTTGTTATACTATGCCACTTTGTTTTTTTCAAAAGCTTTACTTCATACTTCTTGAAAAATAGGTCATTTAAACGGTGTTCAGCAAACAACATGATTCTATTATGGAGCAAAACAATAGGATATTAGTAGAGAGTGTAAGCTGGTGAACTATGTGACATCATAGTGAATGAGGATGGATTGTATAGCAGTGAAGAAACTAGCTGCATTACTTAAATCTCCGTATTGGGACTTTAATTTTTAAGGTGTAGAGGTCTGTGTCATTTTTAAGATGTAAAATATTTGTAAAGAAGTTGTGATCTATATATTGAACATTAATTAGAACCCTTTGGGACACATTTTCCAACTTTTCTTTTTAAAACAAAGGGCTTTAGAAACAAATTAAGCATACATTATTTAAAAAAACAAAAGGAACAACAGGGTTTTGACAGCAAAGGTGAATGGATGCCTCAAATTAAAATGATTAAATTATCCTGCACATCTTAAGTGATGTGTACTAATGAAATCTGAGCTTTTGGAAAGGGCTAGATGTGACAAAACGTCACGGAAAATAGCTTGGTGTTGTCCTGAATAACAGACAACTCATCAGATAGAGATCCAGAAGGTGTGGGGCAGCACAGTCACACCCCTCTTTGCATTGGCAATGCATAGGGGGTGCATGCAGGTGCATGTGCACCCCTTGAGTGTGGTGGTGCACTCCCTGCCAAAAGGTGCCACTGACACTGCCAGCAGCACCTCTGGGTGGTTGCTGCTTGCCAATCCCCACCCCCCTTGCTGCTGACACCACCTATGGCATCTGCAGGTAGTCTGCAATTGCCGCTGGCCACTGCTGCTTGAGAGAGTTCGCTTTGCCCCCCCCCCCCCCAGCCTCTGAGGGCATGTGGCATTCATGCCTCTTTGGCTGTGCACTGCATGGGCAGTGAGCTCTCTGAGTGCACTGTTCTGTCCGTGCAGCTCCAGCGGAGCACTCTGTATGTGCTGTGAGCTCTATGAGCTCACCAGCTGGTCAGCCATGGGGGCTGCCCAGAGCCCCTGCTTGCATGCAGCTCTGGAGCCCAAGGGGTGAGCATAGCTGCTGTTCACTCTTCCCCTCTCTTCCTCTCCACCACAATTCAGCATCCGGGGGAAACAGGAGGAGTGACTGGAAGGGATGCTCAGGCCCTGCTTTCACACAGCTGCCCTGGGGCTGGGTGCCAATTCCACTTGTTCCTTCTTTTTTTCCGCTGCTGAATTTGGGAGGAGGGGAGCAGGAGGGAGGCAAAACTGCTAAGATTGAACCCTGACAGAAGAGCTAATGTTTTAAGTGAAGTCAGATAAAGTCATTGTTTCCATTTCTTACCTCCCTTCTGTGGAAAAGAACTTGCAAATTCCTCTGATTGTAGATAACATGCAGCTGGTAGACAACTGCAACAGCTTTTCCTTTAATGAATCAGTGCTTCCAGGTCTCCAACAACTTACTGTCCTCTTGCTTTCTAATGCAGAACCTCACAAAAGTTTGCATTTCATCTCTAGGCTGATGCTCAGAGATCCAGATTTTCTGTTTGCCATGGAAAAAATGCAAAAAAAACCTCTGGATTGTCTTGCTTTAAGGAGAAAAACCCAATTTTCTCCTTTAGAGAAAAGCATGGGAAATGTTGGGTTTCCCATTGCAGGAGGGCAGAGTTCCAGCTTTCAAGGGGCTGGGGGGAGCAGGGGGAGGGGGATCAGCAGGGAGTGCCATGTGCATATGCACACGTACACAGGTTACATGAACATGGCCACCAGGCAATGTAGACAGCAGCTCCCACAGCTCCCCACAGGTCAGTCTCACGGTGAGGCAGGGGGGAGCAGGGGAAGGGTGCAGGGATTGAGGGCCCCATCATGAACGACAGAGGGGGTTGGGCAGGGCTGTGGCTGCTGTAAAACTGGGGCAGTGCATAGGGCTGGGGGCCCAGGCCCAGAATGCGTGGCCACAGCGCCTGGGCAGGAAGTGGGATGGGGCCACAGGTGGCTCGTCTGGCATGGCGCACAGTCCCAGGGGGGGTTATGGGGGCATGTGCTGCCCAGATTTGTGCATGAGATGGAGACAGGTGCAGGCTGCCTGCTGTAGGCTTGGGCTCCCTGCCCTGCTGCCCTCTTCCCAGGACCCCTGCGGCCCAGCTGATGGGACCCAGTGCAGCAGGGCAGAGTGAGGCAGGGAACCTCGATGCCACCACTGTAAGCCCCATGCCACCATGGTGAAGCACCCCCTCCCCACCCAGCAGCAGCAGGGGTAGCAGCGTGGAGTTGTGTCCCTTGCTGCTGTCAGGCAGGCAGGGGGCACATCGCCATAGTGGTGCGGAGCTCCCAGTGGCTGCAATGAGCTTCCCCACCTGGCCCCACTCTGCCCTGCCATGCTGGGTCCCACCCACTGGGCTACACAGGCCCCAGAGGGAGGGCAGCAGGGCAGGGAGCTCCAAACCTGTAGTGGGCAGCCTGCATCTGCCCTCACAACAGGCTCTGCTCTGGCCATCCCATCCATGGAGGAGGGGGAGCCAGGCTCCACACTCCACTACAGCAGCCACCTCCTCCCATGGGCAGCAACCAGGGCTCAGGCACTGCTGGAGGGGCAGGGGGCTGCAGCCCCAGGTCCCTGGCCCCATATCCTTGGCAGCTGGTTGGGGAGTGAGATGCACCAGCAAGGGTGGGAGGGCTGTGGTTAGGGTGTGGGGGCACGAGCATGGCCCAGGTGGCTGTGGGTTGAGAGTGAGGGGCAATGGCATGGGCAGGGCGCCAGCATATGAGGGCTCCTCAGTACCACAAAGCAGTGGGGTGGAGGGACTTTACTTTTCCTGCCATCCAGGAAGAGCACACACCAACTGCTGAAACTTCCTTAGCCTGACAAAGGGTTTTTGAACCCAAAAGCTTGCTTAATAATTGTTTTCCAGCTATTTAAGTTGGTCTAATAAAAGATATCAGATTCACCCAAAGAACCTTGTCTGCCTATTTTTCTATGAAGAATATTCCCCCCCACAATAAGTTTCTTTCTCTCTTGCCTAATTTTTTTCTTCCCTTTCCCCTTTTTTAATTTTACTTTGGAACCATTGCAGAGCTAAGTAATCAAAAAGCCTAAAAAACCTCATAACGAGAATGTCTCTGCTTTGTCTTTTCAGTTAACAGTACCTCTCCTGAGATACTGCTGCTGGAATATGAGTTCCATGATTATACCCTCAGTAATATGTCAGTTCAGGCTGTTGTAGACAATTTATAATTATTGACAAATCTTGGTGATTACTGGCTGCTTTGTAGGGATTACATAAGCAGCTGACTGTAATATTAAAGCGATACCTCTTTTCCCCACCCCCCATTTTTGTTCAATTTAAGTATGGAAAGATTCGGATAGAAAGTACTACAGCGGTATTTTAGCTTTTCAGTATATTGGGTCAGGCTCAAGCTCTAGAAAGCAAACAGAGTTTAGAGATCATCAGAGACTCTAATAATCAATACAGATTGACTATCATGTTTGCTGCCTCTGTTTTGTTGTAGAGACTTCTTAGCCTAGCTATAAATCCATTGCTTTGAAAGATTTAGGGTACTGGCTGTTCACTTTGGGCTGGTTCAGCTGTATTGTGTTCTGGCATAAAAGAATACATCCAGAGTGCACTTGGCTGGCCAGTACGAAATTGCTTTAAATTTTTGAAAACTGTATTTGAACCCTTAAAAAGAATCTGAACAACATGGTAGGCCATGTCTTGGTGAGTACAGGTGTGCAGTATGTGACACTACAGACCCATCTGCAGCACCACATACCACACATTCAGGCATTTCCCATGCCACTACCTTGCAGTGCAGGGTTGTTGTTTTTTTTGACCCCTGGAGATCCAGAGCTCAAATAACCCATGCAGGGTAGTGCATGTGGGGACAGTGTGTGCTGCCTAAAACCAAAGCCTGGCTGGTCAGAGCCATGCTTCAGCTGATGGCCAGGCTCCAAGTTGCAGGAGCGACACAACTGCAGCTGTCCCTATCCCCAGTACCTCAGATAACACTGCTAGGGCCATCAATTGGCTCCGAAGTCAGACCCAGAGAGTAGGGGTTGATGCCAGTAAGTCATTATGGCACTCCGTAACCAGTGGCATCCCCCAAGGCTCTGTCCTTGGACCGGTTTTCCTCAACATCTTTATCAATTATGTTGACATTGGTGTCAGAAGCTCCCTGGCTAAGTTGGCCAATGACACTAAACTTTGGGGCATACCATCCACACCTGAGGACAAGCTAGTGATCCAGGCTGACTTGGATAAGCTTTGTAAGTGGGCAGACACAAACCTGATGACGTTCAATACTGATAAATGCAAGGTACTCCACCTCAGAAACCCCCCCCCCCCCCCCCCCCCCCCCGCAGCATACTTATAGGCTCGGCAGCACTACGCTTGCTAGCACCACTGCTGAAAGAGACTTGGGGGTCATGAATGACCACAAATTGAACATGAGCCACTAATGTGATGTCGCAGCTGGCAAAGCAAACAAAACCCTGGCTTGCATTTATAGATGCTTCTCAAGTAAATCTCAGGACGTCATCCTCCCACTATACTCAGCCTTGGTGGGGCCACAGCTGGAGTACTGCGTCCAGTTCTGGACTCCACAATTCAAGAAGCAGCTTGAGAGAGTCCAGAGGAGAGCCACTCACATGATCAGAGGGCAAGAGAACAGGCCTTATGAAGAGAGGCTGAGAGCCATGGGACTCTTCAGTCTGGAAAAGCGCAGGCTGAGGGGGGACCTGGTGGCTGCCTACCTGGTGGTACATAAGGGGTGTACATCAGGATCTGGGAGAACATCTGTTCACCAGAGAGCCCCAAGGAAAAACAAGGACTAATGGTCATAAACTCCTACAAAACTGTTTTAGGCTGGACGCATGAAAACATTTCTTTACTGTCTGAGCCCCCAAGACCTGGAATAGACTCCCTCCAGAGGTGGTGCAGGCATCTACTCTGGACTTATTCAAGAAATGCTTGGATGCTTATCTTGCTGGGGTCCTTTGACCCTAGCTGACTTCCTGCCCCTGGGGCAGAGAACTGGACTTGATGATCTTTGACGTCCTTTCCAGCCCTAACATCTATGAATCTATGAATTGTGCTGGCCCCAGCCTCCCCTACCCCACCCGGGGTAACATGCCATGCACAAGAGGGCACCTGGCATAAGCATTCCCCAGGGACAACTAGCAGCAGCACAAGGTGTCCTGCTGCTAGTTGTCCCTAGGGACCCAAACATCCGTGCTCATCTGGACACGACCATACTGTTTATGCTGGTTACCCAAATCACACTAAGAACTGGTTTAGCTGGAACCATATTTAAACTGATTCAAACTGTTTTCCATGCTGGCTCAAAGCCCAGCATGGAAAATGCTGCATATTGCACAGCAATGCCAATAGTTTGGAACAAGCACATAAGAAATATATTATAATCAGCTAAATTTGAAGGGGCATTTTAAGTATATTTAGTTCAGTGGAAATTTGACTATAATGTACCATTGTACTTAAGATAGAGGAATAGATAGAGCTTTAAAAATACCTTGTGTGTTTTAAAATAACTTAATTTGTTACGAAGTGTATTAAGAAAAAACCTCTAGCCTGAGACATAATGTGATGAGTTAAGATCAAACCAAACATTTATAACATACTTACAGCAGTCACACTGTATGTAATTAAGATGTATTGCCTACCTAATGTAGCAGAAAGCCCCCTTTTCCTCTTGCCTGCAGTTGGTCTCCCCTCCTTGGATATGTTTTTCCTCTTCTACCTTTTCTTCCTTCCTCTTTCTTTCACTTTAAGATAAGGAATTGTATTTTAAAATTTGTATGTGTGCATTTTTGTATCTCCCCTTGTATTTTGGTATTTTTATCTATTTGTGCGCCATGGCATTACTTTTGTAGCTTATATTTTATACTCCTCACCTTTCAACTTTCAACTAAATGTGTTTAGTTTCAGAAGTAAGTTATACATTGTAACAATGTTAACAAGGGCAGGCTTCCCTATATCATTCAGGCCCCTGAAAGAGCGAGTGAATCTGTGATTGAATGTGTAACACGGTAGCAGGCAGTAATTAACACCTAGGAAAACTGCAGATCAACCAATGGAAGAAATCAATAGAAGACAATGTAGCAACCGGGAAATCTCTAAACGTCACTGTTCAAGGGCTAGAAGCCCTGGCCTGAGTTAATCAATACCGGGGACCAACTTTTGGGATGAATATCTCTAGATCAACTGCTCCCAGAGCCCTATTCAAAATTCATCAACGGACTCCCAAACCTGCATGTACATGCAGACAACCCCTGGGGCTGACAGATGCCATCCAGTAGCCACCGAGAGGGAAGTCCCATGAGGGTCAAGGACCCCTGGATTGGGCAAACCTGAAAACTGGGGAGTCACCAAAGTCTGCCAAGGACAGATAAAAAAGCAGTGAAAAGTGACCCTCAGTGGTGCCCTCTTGATTTCCAACTTGACCAGCACCCAACCTGTCCAGCCAGAAGGACCAGCCGGCAACCCCCATCTGGAAGATACCACCATGCTGAAGGAAGCCTCAACGGCAGACTCCAGCGCCTGTGGGATAGGTATACCTGACTCTTGTAGCTTGCTACTGTGTGTGTGTGTGTGTGCGTGTGTGTGGGGGGGGGAGGGGAGGAACAGCCTCAAGGTTTATGATTTAACTTCATTACAGTGCTTCAATCCGCCTAATAAACCAAAATTTTAAGGATCCCGAGTTGGACATTTATAGCCAACACTAAAAGGAGTAAAGCTTACTTAATATAGGAAAGCTTGGGGGGATTCTTAGATAATGGATCTTACAGAAATGTAAAGCGTTGTTATTTTTAATATACAAAAAGGTGATCTCATACTTTGCAAGAGGCAAGAATTTCTTAGCCAAAGACCAGCTGAAGTTGGTCCATTAAAAGCTATAAGAATTCATTGCCTCTCACATAATTCTTGAACCATCACAGCTACAACATCACTCTAAAACTACCAACTCATACTTTAGCATTCCATAGACAACCAATATCAAATCCAAGGGCTAAATCCTATTTTAACCTTTATGCAACTAAGAAGAATTTGCACGCAGTTTAGATTCTATTTCCACCTGTGAGGAAACCGAATTGCCCAGCAAATATACTTTCTAGTAGTAAAATAGGGGCAGGTCTTCCCACCTTTTAACCCAATAATTTAGCACCAGGCAACAGGAAACACTACCAAACAGCCTAGGTTCTAGGTATTTCTCACCCAGAGAGTTTTAAACCTGCACCTTCCACTTGCTAGAAAAGTGCTCTAACCATTAGACAATGGGTTTGTTATGGCCCAGAGCATTCTTCAGCTCTTCTAATGGAGCTTGAACATTGAGCCTTTCATTTAGTACTTATTAGATAAAAAAACACTGGGATAGTTTCTACTACCTCTCCAGTTCAGAGCCCAGGATGCCCTGCTGCCCAAGGCAGACTCTGTCCCACTGAACTATATTCCCTCTGGCTTCAGTACTTCTCCTTGTGTCCACATACCTTCCCCTCCTATCTGCCCCATAGGTCAAGTACATAACTGCCAGTTAATCACATGAAGCTTAATTAGGATTTAGCTCCAAAACACTCCCCTGATAGATTCTTGATATTTGAAATTAATTGTATTATCCAAAGTCCTCATTTTTCAAAACACAGCATACCTGAAAAGAGCCTTTTTATCACTTTAAAACCTATTCAAAACCTAAAGTTTGATAAAATATGTCCATTGCTATCAACTGAGTAGAACACACTAATTCTTTTAAGCAGATGAGAGAGTATAATATATTATCTCCATTAAATTATAGGAAAAAATACTTCATTTTAGCAATAAAAAATTCAGGCAGGTTTTATTAGCTATAAAAAGTGATTTACAGATCAATGGGGGAAATGAAATAAGTAAATAATATCAAAATACACTCATACACATATTTTAAATAATGTAAATTTTACTATTTATTTCTGTATAAAAATGGGTGAGCCTCTGGAAATCAGAATTAAATCACAATTACTCTAGGGTATCTGCAATGCTTTGATTTCTCTTTGTATGTTAAATGTTACCTGTGGATTTCAAGAAAGGAAAGAATATATAATCTCTGTCTTCCCCTTTAACAACTGAACGGATTGAATATCTCTCATCTATCTGATCTGCTCCTTTTTTCATTTATAGTCTCAGTTCAGGCAATTCACCAACACAATTAACAGCTAAACACAGCTGCAGAAACAACAAATGTACTAGGTTCTAAATTGTTTAATATTGTTAAAGAAATGAGTAAAGAAAAGAAATAGCTATTGAAAGCAATATGAATTAAGCCAGAGGCTGCAGGATGCACCTTGATGAACATACTATTAAAATTGGCCAAAGAATACATGATTGCTTGTCACAAATTAGGATATGTTCAAAAGTAGACTGAAGCTTTGGATGTAATCACTGAAAGTCATGAAGGGTACCTCTCTCAGCCTTGGAGATCAGACTATTAAATGCATTCTTTCACCCGGGCTATTAAGATATTAGATGCTGCAGAGTTGCTGCTGGAACAAAAAACTGAATTCACCCCAAATAGACTAGCTTTAGAGAGATCAGCTTCTGTTTATCTTTGCCTTCAGAGAAATTTGTCTTGGATCAACAGTGTCAGTAGCAGCAGAGTAGTAGCTGTCCCATCACTTTAAGGTGTAAACTGGGCTTCAGTGAACTTTCCATAAATCAAAGTGCTTAACATGATTTCTTTCCACATTCCAACATTTCCAAGCCACATTATAATTGCCTTGTAAAACTGTGTTCATGCCCTGCTATGGAAATACGTTATTTTCTTGCACATGTAGGGGAAATCTTTTATATAGGTTTCTGGTGAGTGTGAAATGGTGTAAATGATTTAGTAATACTGTGACTTGAAATGTGTGTAAATCCTAATGCTGTGTATGTGTACTCTATTTAGATTTGGATCAATGAACCTTCTAGTGTGAATGTTGTTTATTTCCACCACCTTTGTCTCAGACATTTCTGGGTCCCTTTTCAGTTGGTCCCTTTATGCAAACTCACATGCACATGTAACACCAAGAAAATGTGTCTAGTATGAAAATCAGGAACTCAGCATGGGAACATGCTACCATTGTGCATTCAAATAACCAACTTTATGCACGTGTTTGTAATTTCCAAGGAACTCTACAAGTTTAACCACTGTGTCTTACAAGTTATTATGTATTTGTGAACACACACATTTGTTTATATGCTACAGAGGGCATGTCTACATGAGATATTTACTGTGGAGTTGCCTAATTAGCTTCGCAGTAAACATCTCAGTGTCTACACATGCAGGGCAATTAGGCTGGAGTAAACTAATAAACTCCATTGCAGGTTAGTACTTGTAACTACAAGTACTATCCTGTGGTGAAGTTTTTTTTACTACTTAGCAATGCACATGTAGTTGCTGATGGGGCTGGCTGGGGCACAAGTGAGCTTCAGTGCAGGGCCTGCCTTCTAGCTAGACCCTGCACTGAAGCACCCTCATGTCCCAGCCAGCCCCTCCACAGCACACTGAACTGGGTTGGAGCAGCCCCAGGCTGACAGGCTGGCCCCCCAGGTCCTCTACCAGCCAGGGCTGCTTCAACCCAGCTCAATGTACCATGGGCCCAGGTGCATGTTCAAATGTAGCGCCCACAAGGAACAAGCTCCAGCATGATATGCACCAAAGTTTATTGCTGCATGTTAATATGCATGTGTAGACATGCCCAGAATTACCCAAAGTAATAGGAACAGCAAATCATGTTGTCACAATGTATGTATATTACCACACAAAGATTGTACAATGTACTACTACTGCCTGTTTCACATTGATTTCAGTTGTACTATTTGTAGCCCATAGACCTACTCTAGTTATGATTTCAGGTATGGGAACAATGGTAACAATGATTGTTAATAGAAGGAGTACAATAAGAAGACTGAAATTGGATTAATCCAAACAAGAGGGGCTTTTAATGTGAGGATGGTATTAAGCTTATGACAAAAAAGGAGAAGGTGAAATCAGAAATCCAAGGAACAAACTTGATGCATTAGCCCAGGGGCAGGCAATTATTTTGGGTGGAAGGCCGCTTACCCAGTTTTGGTAAGCTGTCAAGGGCCACATGAGTAGCCTTGACAGATGCCCTGCCCCCTGGTCGCCATCTTGGGACCAATGTCCCAATGTCTTGGGACCAATGTCCCAGGGCTAGCACTGGTGGGGCCCAGAGCGGGGCACAGGCTGGCAGGGGTCTGTGGAGTTGGGCTGGGCTGCCCCAGCAGGGAGAGGGAGGAGCTGGCCTGACTTCATAGAGCCCCTCCTGTTGCCCTGTGGGGTCAGGCCAACTCTCAGGATCTCAATATTGTGCTGTTAGACAGGAGGGTGTGACACAATTGCACATATACAAACACACAAATCAATTAGGTGCACACACACACACACACACGCACACACACACACTACCAACTCAAGCACATACACATCCAAACCAGCCTAGGCACATGAATACCTATCACCAATTCAAGCACACACACTATATACCCCAAAATTTAGACAAAAATCAGTTGTCCATACCTGCACACTCAGTACACATACATAGATCACTAATTCATATATCATGCACACAATGACATTTTATATATATATATATACATATATACATACACACACACACACACCCCACCTACACATACACACAGGTAAGTTCCTAACTTTGATGGTACAGTGTGTGTGTGTGTGTGTGCTTGGGGTACCTGGGATACTTGGGGGAAGGTTAAGGTGAGAGAGAGAGAGTTAAAGTGTAGGGAGTGAAAGCTGCCAGAACCAGGATTAGAACTGGTGGATTACAGAGAAGCTAGCTGAGGAACTGAGGCTTGGGGTTACTTAAGATCAAGTGGCCCTAGGGTTACTTGAGGTCACTGGTACAAGGGAGGGGAAAAAAAAAAAAGCCTGGTGTCAAGAAGGAGACAGCCAGGAAAGAGAGAGAGACAGAAACCTGGGAGCTTGGGGCTGGAAACTGAGGAAGACAGCTGAGTTATGGGGGGTGGGGGGCAGATAAGTGGTGGCAAGGAGGAGACAGCCCAGAAAGAAATTGAGGCAGAAACCTGGTTGCTCAGGGGAAAAGGCAGTGGGAATAAGATAGTGGCAAAGAAACAGGGGGGTTGGAGGCAGAGAGGAGCTCAGGACAGGTTTTGGAGGTGGCAGTGAGCCAGAAGCAGGAGAGGGAGAAATAAGACAGAAGTTAGAGAGGTGAGGAGCACAGATTGGAGCAGGGCTGAACCATAGTAAAGCAAAACCCAACTCAGGGGTCCAAATAACAGGTTTATTAAACAGACAACACGCTACACAGCCCCATGAAGTTATTGGTTCACACACAAGCACTCACAATGGCAGCAGGAGAAAGAGACTCAGTGGAAGGGTTGGAGTCCAAGTAGGGAAGAGAAACAGAGTCCAAGTCCTTGGTTGAAGGAGGGTGGGGGTGATAGCTACCTATCCAGGCTGGAAAGGGGTCTTTGTCCAGCAGGTGTTGTCCAGAGGGGTGTCACCTGCAGGGCCTCTGGGTGGATAGGTGGTGTGGCATGGTGCTGGTCCAGATGGAGAGGGCGTCCCAAAGAACCAGTCTTCACTACCCCTTTTTGTGGGGCAGACTACCCCTGATCTCCGATGGGGAGGGCCTGTCCAGGCAATGTCAGCCCTGTTCCAGAGGGCTCCAGGTGTTCTTATTGAGCATGTGCAGCCTTGGCACAAGTAGGTTGCCTCATCTTTTGTTTCTTGAATGCTGAGGGTGGTTTCAAGAGCTGGGTCGTTGGTCCAGGTATTGGTACTGATGGTTCGGTCATTCAGAGGGAGCTATTTTTAGACCTACTGCCATTGTCTCTCAAGCACTCTCTTTCATCCCCATTCATTCAGGAACCAAGTTACATAGGAGGGGTAGTATGAGTCATAGGTTACACAACTGGGCATGAGGATAAGATGGAGGCTTGTCATTACAAGATGGAAACTTGACATGACTAATGCTAACTTACATATATAGGCCTAAAACAGTAATCACACAATATAAAAGCAGTAAAAAATAAATACAAACATAATAATTATCACTTATGAAACAGTGGATATCTATATCAAAATAGCAGGGCACTTATTTGCAGAGGGGAGAGAAATCAAACTTACTACCTAAAATAAAATGTTAAAGTTATCCTACATCTTGGCTTACTTATACTTATCTATAGGGAATAGATAGGGAGAGACAAAGTCAGAAATGGTTGGGGAAGGGGTGGGAATGTATTTTAAAAGAAAAAAAGCAAAACTGGGGGTTTTGCTACACTCCCAGCTGGGACTCTGTATCCCTGCCACCCTGCTCTGGGCCCTTCTGGCACTGGCGCTGTCCCTGGGACACCAGTGTGAGCTCTGTGCTCACTTCCAGTGCCACCCTGCCCTGTGGTACAGGCAGGGGGCAGCACACAGCCCCGACTCCCTGCTCACCGGCAGGGAAGGAGCTGGTGCTGTGTGCAGGGGGGAAAAGTGGCCCCTCCCCAGACCCATGGCCAGCACTCCCTCCTGCAGCTGCTCGCAGCCCGCGTGGGGCTGTCCTGAGCAGGCACAGGCAGCCCCATGTGGGCTGCGAGCAGCTGAAGCATGGGGTGCCAGGCAGGCAAGGGGCTGCTTTTCCCCCACACTCAGCACCAGCTTGTAACTCGGCCTCGCTGCCAGCCTGGGTCCCATGCCGGCTCTGGGCTCACCTGTCAGGGCTGCACTATGGCAGGAGCAGCTGTGGCCCCCCTGCTTGCCGCACTAGACAGTGTTTGCTGCTGCTGCTAATCTGGAGTGCATGCGCTGGGCAGCACAGAGGCGGCGGTGGCAGCCTCACCACAGCGCAACCTCCGGGTGGGCAGCAGAAGCCAACACTGCCTGGCACAGCAAGCAGGGGGGCCACAGTTGCTGCCACTGTGGCGCAGCCCCAATGGGTGAGCCCAGAGCTGGCGCAGGGCCCAGGCTGGCAGCAGGGATGGATTACAAGCTGGTGCTGAGTGTGGGGGAAAAGCGGCCCCTCGCCTGCCCCGTGGCCAGTGCCCCACGGTGCAGTTGCTCGCAACCCATGCAGGGCTGCCTGTGCCTGCTCAGGACAAACCCACGTGGGCTGCAAGCAGCTGCAGCAGGGAGCGCGGGCCACAGAACGGGGGAGGGGTTGCTTTTCCCTGCCCTTCCCACCCCCCAGTTACCTGAGGTTCCAGTGCCAATGCAGCTATGTGGTCCCAGGCCAGAAGCCCCTCCTGGGGCTTCCGACTGGGTGGGCGGAGCCAGGTCGGCCCAGCTGTTGCAGGAGCCCGCTGAGGATTCCCCTGGGTCGTACTGCCCCTGATTCCTGTCATCTTTGACAGGAACCAAGAACAGATAAATTTTAATTTTCAAAAAATTTTTAGGGGCCCTGAGGGCTGAATCCAGCCTGCAGACTGTATTTTGCCCACCCCTGCATTAGCCCTAAGTAGTGAACAAAATATTGAACACATGGTCTATTCCACCTATACAGGCAACCTTTTTTGATCTTTAAAAAGAGAGACTTTGGGTACTAAAATGAAGGAAGAGTCATCTTGGAGACTGCCTGGGGAAATGGCTGAACAGCTTTGATTTTATTTCAGAAAGACTGTGTGGTTGGTAACTGTGGATGATCAGAATCTCCACAATGTGAAAAGCTGTGTCCATCACCACCAGACCACTAAGGATACCAACATGCTCTCTATCTCTCTCTCACTCTCTCAGCTGTTCACCTGATCCTGAGGCCAGGATGTGGCAACCTGTGCAGTTCTGCCTAAGCAAAAAATGACCAGTAAAGGAGAGGAACTGGACTGGGCCATCCAGATGACATCCCAGACAGGGGAAGTGATTCAAGGTACAGAGCAGCACCTGTCATGGCTGATCAGGCATCTTATATCTGGAGAATATCCACGAAATCGCATTACTCCCCACCTTTTACTGTCCAACCTCAACTTCCCTTTGGGGTTTGTTTTGCCAAAAGCAGGAAAGTGATCACCATTCTCAATAATCAACTCAAGATTCAACAGAACTAACCCGTTCTTCCCTATTCGAAAGATGGATTCATAGAGTAAGGAACTAACTAATAGGCTGTGCAAGGCTTCGGATCTGGAGAAGCTTTGGATGCTTCGGGGTCTGAAGTACCACGTCCGGGTCATGGCGCTGGCCTCATTCGGCGTCCCGAAGGGTTTCGGAGCCGCCTCAGAGATCTGGCCATATGGTATAATAGGGAAACAGTAAAAGATCTATAACTTTGTTGTTTTTTGTCCAATTTGGATGAGCTTTTCAGAGTTGGTAGACTCTACAGATGAATTCTACCAGGTTTCCAGAAGCTTGGTGCAGGGGTTTGAGGGAAACAACACCCCAAATTCCTGAAAGCAAAATTCACGTCACATTTAGGCTTTACAACATAGCAGGATGAAAACTGCAGGGTTGGTGGCTCTTACTAAGGCCACAAAGCCTACCAAGTTTCAAGAAGATCAGTGCAGGGTTTGGGGGCAACTGTACCCTAAATTATTGAAAGCAAAACTCCTGTCACGTCTATGTGTTATAAGACAGGGGGGTCAAAACTGCATAGATGATGGCTCTTACTGAGGCCACAAAGCCTGCCAAGTTTCATGGAGATGGGTGCAGGGATTTGGGGGGAACTGCCCCTCAAGCTGTGGACAAGCAAAACTGGTGCCGTGGGTGCTTGTGGGACTGACTGTGTCTGTCTTGGGACGGGGAGGGGAGAGACTGCTGCAGGCCTGGCTGCTAAGCTGCTGTGTTACCAGTTACCAATCAATCATGATTCACTCAGGGACCAGCTCAATACACAGGACCTAGCTACTACATAACGACTTAAAGAGCATCAATTAGCACCTACAAAACCAGGCTAAGGAGAGGAAAGACTCAAACAGAGTTTTGGCACAAGTTTTGCATTTCAGCAGCTAGAGGGCCCCAGAACCCCCCTGCATGGATCTCCTCCACAGCTGCCAGGCATCGTGGCCTCAGCAGGTGCCACCATCCCTGCAGCTGTCACCCCGCTGCGCCTTAACACATGCAGTGTCACCCTTGTTGCAAGTTTTGCTTGTCCACAGCTTGAGGGGCAGTTCCCTCCAAACCCCTGCACCTATCTTCTTGAAACTTGTCAGGCTTTGTGGCCTCAGTAAGAGCTACCACCCCTGCAGTTTTGACTCCCTTCCCCCCATGTTGTAACACACAGATGTGACATGAGTTTGGCTTTCAAGAATTTGGGGTACAGCTCCCCCCCCAAACCCCTGCCCCAATCTTTTTGAAACTTGCTCTCAGCCGAGGCTACCATTCCTGCAAGTTTCATCCAAATCAGACAAAAACAAGAAAGTTATAGGTATTTCATTGATTCCCCATGATACCCTATGGCCAGATCTCCAAGGTGGCTCCGAAGCTTCAGAGCCACTTCAGCAGGATTGAGGCAGAAACCCAGTCCGGAGCTCTGGATCGGATTGTGGCCATCCAAAGCAGCCAGATCCGAAGCCAGATCGGATCGCTGCCGACTCGTACAGGCCTACTAACTAAAATCCCTTTTTCTAGCAAAGGGACTTTGCTAGGTTTTAGGTTTCTCAAATATAGCCATTCCATTTCAATTTGTAAATTCTTCATGTTTTGATTGTTGTTTATTTTTTCTCTCCTTAGTATCTTAATCAATCATTTCCTAAATTTTGACATGAATTCTCTAGTATGTAAGGAGGTCAAGGGCTCTGTACTGCCCTGAACCGTACAGTGACAAGGTTGTGTTGATGCTCTGGGCCTTTTGTTCCATCAAAACAAGCACAACAGTTTGGGTCTGGGAGTTACAGGAAATGGGCTCTACTCCTGGCTCTTCCCAGACCTTCTGTGTATGCCCTAAGCAAGTCATTTCACCTCTCTGCCTGTGTTTCCCTACAAGCCACTGTCTACCACACACACAAAAAGAAGCTTATAAGAGGTGTAAACTTGGACAAATAACTAGGGAAGAATATAAGAGCATTGCTTGGGCATTCAGGGATGAAGTCAGGAAGGCCAAAGCTGAATTGGAGTTACAGCTAGTGAGGGATGTGAAGGGTAACAAGAAAGGTTTTTACTAGGAGGGTGGTGAAGCACTGGAAGAGTTACCTAGAGAGGTGGTGGAATCTCCATCCTTGGAGGTTTTAAGGCCCAGCTTGACGAAGCCCTGGCTGGAATGATCTAGCTGGGGATGGCTCTGCTTTAAGGAGGGGATTAGACTAGCTGACTTCCTGAGGACCCTCCCAACCCTAACTTTCTATGATTCTATCCTGTATCTGGTTCAAGGACCCTTTTTCACGCTGTGCTTGTACTGCATTTAATAATCATGAGCCACTAATCTCAGCTGGGATCCTTTGACTGTAATAGAAATAATGTTTTAGATAATTTTGTATTTCAGAAATCATGGCTACAGAATTAAATAATGGGTGCCAAAAATGATGCTCCTAATTATTAAACACCTAAAAAACACCATTTTTGCTGTGACTCTTTATTCAGACCTTGTAAGGGGCTACCAGACAGGAAAAGATACAAAATGAAATCATTTATATTTACCTTTCCCCTTTTCAACATAACACCAAAATTAATTTACAGAACATGGAAAAGTATTAAACTGGTAGCAATCTTAAGTTGACTTTGAACCAGTCTCTCTGCTGGGTGTAGATGGAAAAAGGTGTCACAGCTGACACCAGTAATGCCAGGAGTTCTGATGTATTCAGCATGTTGCATTGAGCTTTGACAAAAAGATGTAAATGTGAAGCTCATCTAAATAAAGGCAATATTGCAGGCTACAACATCTCACAATCTCTACGTGCTGCTATATGTTCACTCTGAATAGGAGAGATGAAAAACATAGAATTATGTAGCGCTGTGCAAGTGAGAATCTTCAGTTAAGAAAAAAAAGTGCAACTATTATATAAATCCTTATATGTGGCCAATAATGGACTTCAGTCCATCATAATTCAATGATCTGCACTCCCTAAGCATCTTGAGAAGTACAGCAAGCATAAAATTCTGGCAACTTCAGACAGACATAGTGCAGAGATTTGCATAAGTAAGGGGGGGGGGGGGAAATGTTCGGTTATAGTTCAGATAAACAAAACAATATCCCTGTGCTTTATCTAAGAAAATTCCATTTCAGCATAGGCAAACAAATGGTACGGTGTGTGGATTAATACACCTGAGTCAGAACTCTGCTAAATATGCAAGCCTCCCAGGTGTGAGCACTTGGCTGACTGCATTCTGCATATTTGAATACACATACTTTAGCATAATTACTGACATTCACCTGCAACTGTATGAATAGGCAATCATTAAAATAACTTCAGGTGTGTCTGTTTGAAGTATAACACACTCAACTAAATGCATCTGTGTTTCTCTGAATGATCCCACAGCACAAAGCCTATAGGAACAGAATGTCAGGAATAATAGAATAGATTTGCCATTATTCTATCCATGGCTCTCTATGTATGATTTGATTCCTGGATGGGTTATAGAGCTACAAGAGCAAGGTTATGCAACAGTTAAAGCTATAATTGGTTACATTGTTTCCAAATCAGACTACATTTTATGCCAGTGGACAGACAGCCTAGGTGGAACTTTTTCCATGTTGGTGGACTCCTAAGCTATGTAACGTGTGCTTATATAGCTCAGTTCAACATTTACTCTCAAAAGCAAGAGCTTTATCTCCTGAATCAAATGATTGGTCCAGCTATTGTACCCCCAACTTGTCTTCAATAGTATATGAGAGATGAGAATCTTGCATAATGGCCTATTCAATAGTATCTGAGAGAGAATCTAAAAAAGTCCTTTGTGATCCCCACAAAATTCAATTTATAATCTGGGGGAAAAAGAGATTTGACAAGTACTAATTTGGGTTTTGAACTTGCAAACAGACAAATATTGGAATATACTCATTGCAGCCCAGATTTAAACCCACCTTTGATGGCTTTTAGGCATTAAAGATGCTAATCATGACCCAATTCCACCCTACTTGGGTTCCTGAAAAACTATTAATCTCCCTACTTTGGTTATATGCCTTCATCTTAGCCTTGTGTACCTAAGACGGTGGGAGAAGAGAACTTCTACATTCCTCTTCGCTGAATACCTGTGTCCAAGGCACTTGCCCAGAAAGTGGAAGACCTGGGTTTTAGTTCCCACTGTAGGTGAGGGCATTTGAATCCACATCTTATACTTGCCAGAAAGGTACATAATCACAAATCTATGGGTCAGGCTGGACTGAGGACATCATCTACCCCCTGTCCTGGGCACACTCTTCAGAAGTGAGAAGTAAATTCAAATCCTGACAAGCTGAGTTGGTCCTAGAGCCCAGTTCTCCTACTTCCTGAGTGAGTGCCCTCACCAGTAGACTGTTTGGCAAAGTGAAAGCTGATCTCCTTCCTTCTCCCAGGTTGAATGGGACCCTCAGCTGCTGGAGCCATGTAATTTGAAGTTCCATGTGACATGGATTTGCATTTCCTATAGACAACTCCTGGCCCTGTGTTTATGTGCATTCCCATTGCTGAAAAAGGAGAGGAGTACAGAGATGTAACCAGCAGGTTTTGTGCCCAAGGCAGAATGCTAGAGGTGAGGAAGAGGGTGTGTATTTTTCACAGGATCCCCAGCTCCTGTTGATGTGGACTGGTCTGTCCAGCTCTGGCTGTTGCTGCTGCTGCTGCAGCAGCAACAGAATCTCTAAACCCGGATACTGCTGCTATAGCTATAGCGTGGAGCTGCTGCTGCTGCTGCAGGACCATGGACTTCCCAGGAAGTCATCATCCTGGTGCCCCCTTTAAGGGGGTGCCTGGGGCTGGTGCCCATTCACCAACCTCAAATTATCCTACTGGAACTATGTTAACTCTTCTGAACTGAAACACATCTTTCTGGGGTGAGCAAACACTAAGGGTGCTTGTACATGTGACACCATTAACATGTACACGTGACAAAAATGTCACTTTGTATAGCTTAATGGCATCACAGTGTACACATGCAATACTTTTGGGGGTTTTAAATGACTTTGCATCATTGAAAACTAGATTACATAGAGATGTAGTTTAGTTTGCAATGTTCCAAATTGCAATGATGCAACTGTCAGCTTGAGGTGGGCAGGCTCCACAGAAAAAAAGGGATCAGGCCCCTCACCACTTGTGCCTTCAGCAGGTGTCTGCTGAAGGAAGAAGTAGCAAGGGGTCTGATCCATTTTTTTTCTTTTTTGGCAGAGCCTGCCCACCTCTCCTGTGGCCAGGGGGTGAGCTGCTGGTGGGCCAAGTGGCCCCTGAGCTGCTGGGGTGGGTCCCTCCCTCCATGGAGGTGGCACCTGCTGGGGCTGCCTGGATGGGATGCAGGTGGGCCCGGTGCTGTCCCAGCTTTGGGTCAGGGAAGAGTTGGACCTGGCTGGGTGCTGCCTCAAGCTTCCTGCCCAGGCAACCCTGGGGGACACTGCTGCTTCAGGGGGAAGGACCAGGGTCCCCCACAGCTCAGAGGCAACTCATCCTGCCAGCAGTGCCCCCTGGCCATGGGAGAGGCAGGCAGGCTTCTCCCAAAAAAAGGATCAGGTCCCTCACTGCTTTTGCCTTTAGTGGGCGTCTGCAGTTAGCAGGACACCTGGGGCAGCCCAGAAATGGGCTGGCTTGTCCCTGGGGCATGGGAAAGCAGCAGGAAGGAAGCTGGGTTTGCTGGCAGCTGGAAAAAGAGATGGTGCATGGGGCACCGGAAGCCCGGGCAGGTTGCTAGCTGGCTAGATGCTGCCCCAGCTTGGTGGTGCCTGATCCGAAGTTTCCCTGAGCCCGCCTGGACCTCCAGAGCCCTATGTACTGTCCCTACCACCTTCTCCAGCCACCAGCAAACCCAGACACCCTCTTGTTGCCTTCTCATGCTGCCCCAAAGGCAAGCCAGCCCATTCCCGGGTAGACCCAGGTGTCCTGCTGGCCACAGGACCCTGTTTGCAAGCAGAAGTGGTGAAGGGCTGTTGTGGAGCGTCCCTGCCACCCCTGCGGCTGGGGGGTGAGCTGACAGCATGTTGAGCAGCCCTGGAGCTGCAGGGGGTCCCAGTCCTTCCCCCCATAGTGGCAGCACCCCCTGGGGTGACCCAGGTCAGCTGCTAGCAGGCCAGGTGCTGCTCCAGCTCAGAGGCAGCACCTTGCTCAATCCAACTGTTCCCTGAGCCCACCAACTGGAAGCCTGCTGGGCACTGGTCCCCAAGCCAGCTTGGGGAACAGCTGGATCAAGCCGGTTGCTGCCTCTGAGCTCAGACAGCAGCACCCAGTCAGGTAGCAGCCCACCTGGGCAGCCCCAGGGGGTGCCGCCATTGTGGACCACTCAGACCACTGGCAGCTTGCCCCCTGGCTGCAGACAGGCTCCAGCTCTGACAAAAAAAAAAAAAAAAGAATCAGGCCCCTCGGTATAATGTGACAGAAAAATTGAAACGGTTTAGTCCTCAGGGTTTTATTTTATGCCCTGATCCTATTCCCATTTCAATTAAGGGGGCATAGAATAAAACCTTGGGGATTAACCTCCATCACAGTACAAGTGCCCTAAGTCTTGGACATTTAGTAGAAAAATAGGCTTTGAGCCTGGAAGCTCTCCCACTGAATGGCATATGACTGTACAATACTTCAAGGTGAGCATAAGCACAAATCTTTGTAGGACTGGCCCTTTTGTTTGCCTACCTTAATCTTTTTACCCTATGAATAATTTACAAAGAGGAAAAGGTTGACAAGATAGAAATGACAAGAATAGAATAATTTCTTCCTTCTTTACCCAAAGAAATGCCAGCACCTAGTTCTTATTTAATCTGCTAACAATTCTAACTGTTATTATGAATCCTTAATTCAAACTGCTGAGCTCATGTGAGTAACCCTTCGGATGTTAGTGGGAGTATGCATGTGTGTGACTGTTCACCTTTGGGAATGGGGGCTTCACAATAAGGTCCTATGGGATGAAGTATGACTAAGAAATTTCAATCACTTCCAAGATCTCAGGAATAAAACATATTTCAATATCAGAATATTGTACATTTCCTTAATGTTGCCCTTTCTACAAACTAATGCCATGTATTCGATTAAACCAGGGGTGGGCAAAATGCGGACCGCAGGCCACATGTGGCCCACCAGGTCATTCTATGTGGCCTGCAGGGCCCCTAAAAAATTTAGAAAATTGATATTTATCTGCCCCTGGATGCCTGTCTCGTAGACCTCGATGGCTTGCCAAAACTCAGTAAGTGGCCCTCTGCCCAAAATTATTGCCAACCCCCGGATCAGTCACTGGTAGACGATTTTGAATGAAATCCTATCCCACAGGAATCAATGGTAAAACTCCCAGGCTGCATCCAGATAAGCACAGATGTTTTGTTCCCTGGGGACAAGTAACTGCAGCACACTTTGCACCACAGCTGCTTGTCCCTGGGGAACACCTGTGCCACGCACACTTCGGCGCATGGCAAGTTACCCTGGGGACAGCACTGTGCTGGCTCCACCAGTCTTACCTAACTTCTTGGGAGCTTCCTGGACATTCAGGCAGCCCGCCTCTGCTTTTCAGTAGTGCACACTGCCTGGCAATGTGCTGCTCTGGTTTTTTCTGCAGGTTAAATATCCAGGGGTCCAAAAAACCCACGAAAAAAAAAAATCTGGAGCAGTGCATGCACAGGCAGTGTGCCTTGCAGCACAGAGAACAGCTGACTGTGCAGTATGCGGCACTGCAGACGTGTTTGTGGTGCCACATACCACATGGCTACGCTCGTCTGGATGCGCCCCCAGTGTTCAGGATTTCACACATTATGTTTTTGTCAAGAGAACATGATCCCCCAGTATGCTGAGTACTTACAAGCACTGTTGGAAGGTAAGGATTCTTAACACACAACAGGACCCTAAGACTCTAACCCTGCCAACATTAATGAGCATGCTTAATATTTAGCATGTGAGTTATCCTACTTATTTATGTGTTAAGAGCTAAGCAAAACTGTAAATATTTTGCTGAACTGGGGTCTGTACTTACTACTGTCTACACCTGTTGCAGTGAATGTGTGGAAGAGAGCTACAGATTTTTATTTCCCTTTTCCCCACTCATAACTGCACTACAAAGATAAGATAGTATCTGACATTTTTTTTCATGATGCTGCTGACAGCTGTTTTCTTTGGTGGTTATAGGACAACTGAGAAGGTTAATCTATATTTTCTTGTTTCTATGTGAGTTTTCAGTAGTAGTATTTTTCACAATGCAGTTACTTTGTTTCAAAAAGAGGGAAAGACTATATAAAACAGATTTGACTGAAAACAGATAAATCCCATCTCAATTGCTGTCAACAGTTTCTAAGAATTTTCAAAACAGAAAGAAATAAAAGACCAGGCCTTCAAAGGCCCGGTCTGCACAAAAATTTGTTAGCTAATCTGATATCTGCCTATCAAAACATTATACATACATTACAAAAAATACCCGATGGGACTAACAAGATACATGCTCCACTTCACTGCCCAATTATGCTGATTTCTGTCTGTTCTTGACTTCTTTGCCATCTGTATGTTGTCTGGTCTGTTGAGATTGTAAACTCAGCTCTGCAGGGCCTTGTCTTCACACCTACCTATAAAGAGCTTGTTATGCTCTTAGTATTATGCAAATAATTATTAATATCAACATCATTATTGATAATAATACCACTTCCCCGGTGAACCTTATAGTTGACTGATCTGTAATAATTGGAACTCAAATAAATAAAAGACAGAATGAGTGCTTTTACTCTTCTTTTTTCCCCCCCTTTCACCATCATGTTAATCAGTTCTAGCATCAGCTAATGATTCTTTCTTCTTCATTTGATTAAAGCACAAAGTCATTGAGGTAGCAGCAAATTAGATTTGTCTCTGGGACCTTAATGCTCTGCAGTAATGAAATCCATGACTTTCAACCTCTGGTGATGACACAGCTTGCATGTAAGCTGTGTAACCAAGGGACTCTCATTTGTCTGAGAGCTGGTTCCCTTGCCTGGGAAAAGGCCTCTAAGGGGCAATATATCTTCCAGTATATTGTTTGGCATGCATACCACATGAGAGGAGTGATTCCCAGGCTGAGTAAAAGTCATTAACAGATCTTTGCTAAAAAGGCAGTGACTGGCTGCAGTGTTCTGTTACATGTCTCTTCAATTGGAGTACAGCATGATACAGATCTGTTAAACAAGATATTTTGTTAAATTATTGTAACAGGAGCTTTAACACATGCTTCTTAAAGCAGGTTCCATTTTATAATCAAGTAGAGGCTGGTTTGATACACAGCAAGAATAGATCTGAACTTCATTTTTCATTTTGGCATATTCCAATTGCAACTATTTGTTCATGAATTGATTTAAAAGGTTATAACTCAACAACCTTATTTAATACTGGTACCCAGACAGCAAGGTAGCGGTTCCACTTAGACATAAATAGATTGCATGGGATAAAATAGACTTAGATAGAATGGCTGCTGAAATTACATGGAAGATCTATTCAAGGCCATTCAAGTTTTTTTCTGGAAATCCTTGCCCATGGGGATGAGTCCCAGCAGAAGAAGTTTTAGCCCATGAGACACGGCCTGAGAAATCATGAGCTGAATAGTAGGTTCCGTTATCAGATGGATAAGAGCAGGAGTGTGTCCCCCAGATTCATACAAGGTAACCTGCCAGGTACGTGGGCTGCAACATTTTTCCCACACTGTACACTCTTGATGGCTTCTTATTCTTAGGGAGAGGCTGATTAGCCAGTGCTTTGCAGCTGAAATATCTGAACATCAAATACAAATGCTAGTAAATTAAATTCAAGCCAGGTCTTTGGAGTGGGAATCCTTCTGTGTAGCAACAAGTCAAGAAACAATCAAGATTATGGTAGGGTATTTGACCAGTCAAATAAAATTTGGTCAATTGACTGGTCAAATATTGGTAAAAACGTGTTTAAAAATGCCAATAGGTCCAAATAATACACAGGAAAAGCAGAAATTTTCCATTAAAAAATGTGTCAAAAACAACAAAATTATATATTTCTGTCAAGAAAACTAAAAAAAAAAAAAATGTATTTTTTTTTGTGAAATTCCCATAATCTTTGGCTGGTCAAAAAATATGCAGTCAATTGACAATATTTGAATGGTCAATTGATCAGCTGGCCTACTCTAATTAAGATTTTGCTTTTCAGGAAGGAGGTGTAATGTGTACATATTAGACATAAAGACATTTCCCTTCCCACCATTTTTCTTTGTCACCTATGGAGCATAAGGAGACCAGCTTCTCTGTGTCCTACACCTGACAGACCAGGTGGATATCTTCAAGCTGAGGCATTCCTTACAGCTGTGACTCTAGGAAATGAGGACTGTGGAAAATAGAATATGACTCTCTCTTTAGCTCTTTCAAGGGTCATCCCTGGTTTGTATTATTTTAGGAAAGGGACCAGCTGTGGCTAAAAAGGATGCAGAAGTATTAAAGGCAGTGTTAATGATACAAGCAAGGTGAGATTTCTTATCCCCAAACAGACAGGGGTTGATATGGGATGCGTTGACGGCCAATCCTACCTTCATCAGCAAGAATTTAAGGATGATGTTTTCCTTTGTCCTAATTATTGATGCTTACTACAGTGCAGGGGGTTGAAGCTTTCATCTCAAAAGACTTGCTTCAGAGCTACTCAAAACCTATGAAATTCCCAGATGACTTTTCCCCCATCCCAGAAACAATGATTTAGGAGACTAGGAGTTATTTGAGTCCCCTATCAAAGGACCAGGAATTCCATATATCTACGTTCTACAGCAGGGGTGGGCAAAATACAGCCCTTGAGCCATATGCAGCCTGCCAGGCCATTCTATCCAGCCCACGGGGCCCTTAAAAAATTCAGAAAATTAATATTTATCTGCCCCTGGCTTCCTGTCATGCAGCCCTTGATGGCTTGCCAAAACTCGGTAAGCGGCCCTCCACCCGAAACAATTGCCCATCCCTGTTCTAGAGGTCTGGCAGCATTGTGCCTGACTTTTCAGACAATGAGCTGTCATGGTAGTCCTTACAGGGCTAAGCACAATCCACCTCTAAATATGAAACATTTTATGATTCAGAAAAGACATGATTTCTGAACCTACACCATTTTAGGGGCTGTTATCTTGACAAGTGTTCCCATGAAGAAAAAGTGCAGACTGGCCTACTAAAATGCTTAAACCTTCAGAGTCTCAAAGTAAATGTAGCACGTGTAGTAAGACACAATGTTATGAGACACAATGTTCTGGGAAAGATTCAGGAATACGGGTCACCTAGACTTGATTAGATTAGACATTCTGCTGAGCTGGGGGAGATGCTGGCAGCTGTCCATAAGCACTAGAACTATTTAGAGGTGATATAGGTAGTTGGCAAGCAAACTTTTGTTCCAGTTTAGGAGCTCAGAAACATCTCAGCCAGGAAATTTTCAGTTAGACTAAATTGCTGTCACATCCAGAATTTAAAGGAAGGGACTATTTTTCTTTCACAAAAGTGGTTCATTAAAGTCAAAACAGTATTTTTTTTTTTTATCACGCATCTTTTAAGTGCATTTATTTAGGAAGGTTTCACTGAAATGTCCACGCCGCAAAATTATCAGCAGCACAATTAGTGATCTTTCCTTAGAACTACATAAGAGTGCTGAAGATCATAGCAGCGTTGGGTAAGAAAATTGCATAGTACTCAGTTGGAGTTATACGTCAAGAGCTTTTAATCACTCTCTGGGCAAATCTACACTAGACATTTACTACACAGTTACCTAATTATCTCTGCAACAAACATCACACATTGACACATGGGCCCCTATTAGGCCGGAGTACATTAATTAACTCTGCAGCAGCTTAGTACTTGTAAATACACATACTATCCTGCTGTGGAGTTTTTTTTGTTTGTTTGTTTTTTGGGGTTTTTTTTTTTTTTACTTTGCAGCACTGCACATGTAGATACTGCCCCAGCTGGTTAGAGCACAAGGGTGCTTCAGTGCTGAGGCTGCTTGTCAGCTAGCCTCATGCTGAAACACCCTTGTGCCCCAGCCAGCCCCTCTGCAGCACGTTTAGTCAGGGGGAGCAGCCCTGGGATGGCAGGCTGACCCCCCCCCGCCCCGACCTCCTGCCATCTGGAGCTGCTCCCATCCAACTCAATGTGCTGCACTCCCAGGCACACAGGTAGACATGGCACCTGGGAGCAATAAACTCTGGAGCAATAAGCTCTAGAGTTTATTTATGCACATTAATAGCATGTGTAGACACACCCTCTGTCATGCTACCTATATTTATCTGGAAATTAAATTATAAAAATACCTCACCACAAAACCTTTGATTAATGATCAGGCCCTCATGAGTCATATAATGGTGTTTTATGAATAGGCAGAATTCAGGGAGAGAGAATGAAACCAGCTTTCCTCTGCATGGAATGAGCTTCTGACTTGGCAAAAGTGCCTTCTGGATAGCATGAAAGGCAAAGGAAGCCCAGGCCCTTGTTTGACTATGTATCAGCCTCCTCCAGCTGGCTTTGTAAGGCCAGAATCAGTTGGCAGCCTGAAAATAAGATGATCCACATAAAAGCCAGTAAGAGCAGTGAGCTGGATCCACAGAGGCACTTTGGGGTTCTAGTGCATAAAGTTTAGGCACACTACTGACCAGTGGAGTCCACAGCTTTGAGTTCAGTGCTCCACACACTGCATGGGGAGAGTTAGTAAGCTAGCATGTGGAACAGGGAGCTGCCCAAACTAGCCAGCAGGAAGTGCGAAGGCAGCGGTCATCAAACAGGGGATCTCAACCCACCAGTAGATCTCGGAGCTTCTTGTGGAAGATCTCACAGCCTCTTGGAGTCAATCTGAGGCTGGGGTGTGGGGGGCTGAGTGCCCACGTGCCCAGCAGGTCAGTCCATGGGGGAGGGAAGGGTAAGGGACTAGGATCGAGGCCCCCGCGGTGAGGGACAGTGCCGCAGGGGTAAGTTGAGTGGGGCCCCAACTGGGTGGGACTTACCTGCTGGGGAGGTGTACCCCCAAATAAATTTCTCTCTTTCTGCCTTGATATGTGACCCCCTTCTCTCCCCACATACTTACCTGCTGGGGGTGGGGGGTGGCGGCGCATGGTAGATCTTGGGTTGCTTTTAAATGCCAAAGGTGATCTCCTACTTTAAAAGGTTGGAGATCACTGTGCTAAGGAAAGAGGCAGAATTTTGGCCACAGTCTTAGTGGGAGTTATGTGCTTACCCCCAGGGAGGGAGGTCCATATCACTGGTTGGGATTTCTTAGCCATAGACCCACTCATGGAATTATCTAGGGATTATCTATTAAGTCAGCCCTTTTCAGGAAAAAACAGAGAGAAACAGTCCATCATGACTTGGGCACTCAGTGGAAAGGGGGGGGAGAGGCAGCAGAGCTATTTCCAAATCCCACCCTGTCTGATTTGGAACCAAGATTTAACTCACTTGCCCCATATCCCAGGTGAGAGTCCTACCCACCTGGTAGTAGAGTCCTGTTTTACTTTACATGCCCAAATTAACCGTGACTGCAGTTTTGGGCACTTTACATACTTTTTGTGATTCAGACCTAGGCCCACCAGCCACCATATACCCACTGAATTTGCTTTTTAGGGATGCACTTTGGCTGGGCAGGTACAGGGGGGCATAGGCTCTCCAGGTATGTGTGCAAGGCCAGTAAGTCATGAAATTGCAGCTGCTCAAAAAATCAAGACCAGTGGAAGGGAAGCGGTAGAGAACCCTCCCATGGTTTAGCAAATAACCTAATAGGGCTAGGACACCTGCCCAGGAAAGCCAGGTACTAGACCCCCCTCACCCAGAGCGAGTTTGGACCTTCATCTCCTGCTTCCCAGGAAAATGCTCTCACCACCCAGCCACAGGCCAAACATTACCCAGGACATTTAAGTTTGATCTTGCAGGACAGTAAAGAGGAAAATACAGGGGCCCATAAAGAAAGAACAAATCAAAGGATATGTGGCTCAGTGAGCTGGATGCTGCTTTGGATAGGAGGCAGCCCTGGGTTTAAGCCTGGGTCCTTGCTCCCAGCGCGGCAGGCATTTCCCCATCACTTCATGTACATTTTATCCAGTAACTATTAATTGGCTGCCTAAGCAAGTGACCCTCAGGTTGAAAGACAGAAGGGTTCTTGTCATCCTCCTCCTCATTTCCTTTTTCACTATAGGAAGAAATAGAATCTGAAATGACGGGCAAGTGCCAAAAAATGCAGCTATATGTAAATGCCAAATAGGCATATAAAGTGATATAGGATCCTATGCAAATTCTCAGTTTTACTCTTTCTTAGAAAGTCTCTGAAATGCAGTGCTCTGTCAGCTAATGTCCCAGTTCTTAGATATAGTACAGGCAGTACTCGCACTTACAGTGGGTTACGTTCCTGGAAAAGGCTCTGTAAATCGAAACCATGCAAGTCGAACCTGATTTTCCCATAGAAACAATGTTATAATAGAGGGTTATGTTCCTGACCAAAGGCTTGATGCCCAACCTTTTATAGATATTTAAATCAACTATTTAATCAACTATAAGTGATACACTGATAAATGATATACACTGTAAAAAGCTTTCTAAAGTGCAATGCAGCAACTAAAGGAGGCACGGGGGCCAGTGTGGGACACTTACTAAAGGTAAGCTCCTCAGTCCTCATGCAGGACAGATGGCAGCTTCTCCCTAAGGCGAGGTGAGGCAAAGATGGGGACGGGGGCTGGGGGCTCCACCGGCTCCAGGAAACTGCTCAGCATCCCCCCATCACCTTGAGAGCGAGGAGGCACATGGCGTCAGGGCTGGGGATCAGAGCAATTCCCCGGAGCTGGTGGAGCCCACACCAGCCCCCGTCCCTGCCCTTGCCTCACCTCAGGGAGCAAGGAGGCACATGGTGTCAGGGCTGGGAAGCTGAGCAGTCTCCACAAATTTTCAATCTTTTTTAAGTGTATAGTATTTTCCTGGAGTTATTTTTTCTTATTTATTATGTTTGTTTGCTTGACTTCAGGTAGTCATATAAGGCAGTGTTTCTTACAGTTTCATTTAACATTTTAGATTCATATCTGCCCATCAAGGCCAAAGACAAGGAGGGATGGAATGAGAAAGAGCAGTTCTACAGAGTTCTTCCAATAAATACATGCAGTTCATATGGCTGACTGCTCACAAATATATAACCCCTTCCTCTCACAAATGCCCACAAGTTTATCACCCAGCCAGAATTTATGCTGTTGTCATTCGTACATTCCATTTAACAGAATCAATCTGCAGTCCAGTGAGCAGAGAAGCTAGATTATAGTATTCCACATGTAGCTGGAAATGGGAAGTGGTTTTCCTTCTGGTACTATTCACCCTGCCTTAGATTGTTATATGACATTACTAACAGCATCCAAAGTCTCTAATGAGAGTCCAAGACCTATTGTATTACATCTATATATAAACCCCTATCAAGGGACACGCCCTGTTGTGAAAAGTTACAGCCTATTAGAGTACCAGTTGATAGAACAGCTGATGCACACTATGGAACAAAATAAAATAAAAATGAAAGGTGTATACTCAGGCATGGATCCAGGGGGATGCAGTGGTACAGTTTCACTGTCCCCTTTGATTCCTGCTCCACCCAAAATTTAAAACAAACTGCCTGGAAATGGCAACAGCATTTCTATTCAGGCAACAGAGAGGGAGTCACTTGACTTCATGGCTCATTATAATCTACCTGATTCCTTCTAAACTCTTCATTCCACAGGTGTCTCTCCTTTTTTAATGGTCTTAACCTAAACAAGATATTCTTCTGTCTGCTGGCTGCTCCTGGTAATGTAGGCTGCCTATACATGAGTTCAGAGGGGAGTGGAGGAAGGGACGGGGGGGCAGGGCTCCACTGATTAAGGAGCCCTGTCGGAGGCTCTCCCACTTGGGATGTCACATTGGCACTGGTGGTGGGTAGGGTGTCAGGAGCAATGGCCCATGTAGCAGATTTCAGGCATGTCAATTCTGCCTTCAGGAGACCCTGTCACCACCCTGGAAAATACAGTGGGTGTTTGGAAGAAAATATATGCGACTGCTCTGCACCCTGGCTGTCACCCAGCATGATCAGAGAAGCAGATGGGTGGGAGCATAGGAGGTTCAGTGCCATGGGGATGGACTACCAACTAAGTGCCATAATATTGGGCATCCTTGCCTTTCTGGCACAGTGGAGGTAGCAAAAACTTGCCCTTCAGGCTCCTAATGGAGGAGTATCTCTGTCAGGACTGTAAACCTTGACAGTGTTGTAGGTTATGTGCAGAGCACAGGTGAGGCCATGTCATTGACACCTCCAGGTTGCCACCAGTTCATAGGTCAAAACGTGTTAGCGGTGCCAAAAGTATAATATCAGGGATCCCCACAGAGATCCATGCCAGAGATTCAGCAGATGACAGAGGACCTTTTGGTGGCTCAGGAACCATTGGGTCCTCAGCCTGATGCCTCAGTGCTGCCCCTCTGGCACCACAGTGAGTGTGACTTTTCTTGGGAACCACTCAGCTATAAAGTATTCAAGGGAAGGTGTAGCAAAGGAGCACTCCTGGAGTTCTTCCCTGGGAGATGTGCCCCTATAGCTCTCTCTGCCTTTCTCCTCTTGCAATGAGAATTTCTTGTCAGGTTTGGTAGACTTGTGCATCAGAGCAGATGCAAAAGTCAATCTGCAGCCTAGCATAACAGTCCTGGAGGCACAGTCTGTGATTCAGTATTCTCCCAGGTATCTCTGTAAAGCCAAAAGCTGGTTGGCTTAGATTGAGGCCTGGTGGGGGCAGCACAAAGACTCCTAGAAGCATGCAGCCCTTGGAAATCCTCAGACATTGAAATAGCCCTTTGGGACCAGGGGCTGTAATTCACATTAAAGGCTAATGCAACTTTTCAGTGGCTCTGGGATTTGAGGAGGGGAAAAGGGGCTTTAAACTTCTTGTTTTTTTCTTTCAGACCCCCCCCCCCAACTCCAGACATGTGCTGAATACAGCTCCCTTGGACTACCATATGCAGAAGAAGTGCAATTTTTGGGGGGGGGAGCAGGGCACCAGTCCTGAGCACTGTCTATGAGAGGGCACCAGAATGGTCCCCCAGGAGTCTGCCACAGCAGTCTGCCCTGCACTGCCCAGCCATCAGTGCTGGGTAGTATAGTACCCCACCCAGCAGTACATTTATAGGGTGAGCAGAACTGTGCTCCCCTCCCAGGAAGGCCTTGTCAGAGCAGGCACAGCCCTGCACCCAATAGTTATGTATCCTGCAGTGGGGGAACAAATAGAGTCTGAACAGGTAAATCTTCCCTTACTGTCATCCACGATTCCCTCCCCTCTTCAACAGTGATCAACATACCCTCGCACCACACACCAGAAGTACCCAGGGCATGGGTGCATAGTTTCCACCTTTTTATCACACAGACTCAGAGTTCCTGGGTCCAGTCTCCATCTAAGTCTCATGAAATCCACATCAGAAAAAAGGCAGGGCAGAGCAACACCTTATAGAATAACTGAATCAAAGATGCATAAGCTTTTATGAGCAGGAGCTCACCCGAGACCAACATGGATAATTACCTCTCCCTAAAGCCACATCAGTTGATTAGCCCAGCATTAGCACAATTACTAAACCCGTTTTGTTTCTGAAGGGAAGAATGGCTAATAAAGTGTGTGTTTTAATCCTCACACAGCAAAAAAGGTTGTTGAGCAGAATGATTAAAATTTAGAGGAAATAAACAAGATACACATAGGATCTCTTCAGACCTACTTCTAAAAACTTCTTCTAAGTGACTTACAAAAATTGAATTGTCATTGACAGGGCACAAACTTGTCATGTGTAAAAATCTGATTTCATAAGGGTTAAAATTACCTTGTTTTTCCTAAAAGAAAACAGTTCCAGGAAAATTGTTGCTTTATTGTGATCACTGACTGTGTACCACTTTTATCCCTGCTGGGCTTAATAAACATTGTTGTTAAAGATGACTCAACACAAACAGCTCATGTTCTGCAGGTCTAAAGGGCATCAATTTAAAAGGAACCTTTAAAAATAATGATGCTGTTTACTAATCTTGAACCATGGACTCTGTTAACATGACCTAAGACCACATAAATTGGCCTTTTAAGATTCTCTTTTAAAAGTCCATCTCTGTAACTGGATCTGCTTGGAAACTTTTAGATAATATTTTACTGTTGATTTTATAATCAAATTAAAGCAATTAGACCAGCCTTGCAGGTCCACCTGTCCTGTTAGATCCAAATCTCTTCATTCAATTGCTTGGGAAGACTTTAAAAGCCTCCAGTCACTCTTCAGTGATGCCCCTGCCCAGGAACATGTATTTCTACACTGTGAAGAATGTGGCAATATTTTATGAATATTGTACATATGATCAGGTCATGGCTAAAGGAAGCCTAAATATTAACTCCATGGTATGGGAATCTGTATGAAGACTGGGAGGCAGACAATCTGTGAAGTAAGCATGATATTCCTCAGTCTGTACTTGTGAATGCAACTGTTCCATCCCAAGTGTCAGTCTTCACACTGTTCATTGTTGAATTTCATCCAGTTGATTTTGGAACATTTCTCCAGTACGTCAAGCTCATTTTGGATCTTAGCCCTAGCCTTCAGCATCTGCAACTCCACCCAATTTGGTGTCATGTGGAAATTTGCTAAGTGTGTATTCAATCCCATCATCCAAATCATTAATGAAGATGTTAAACAATACTGGACCCAGGACAAACCCTTGGGGTACCCCACTTGAAACCTCTTCCCAAGCAGACCTTGAGCCATTGATGACTACAAGGTGAGCACAATGATCCAACCAGCTGTGTTGACCTACAATACTTTCATCGAATCTGCAGTTTTATGGACAAATCAATGCTTGAGAGACTCCTATCGATAAATCAATGACACATTGCTTTAAATAGGCTGTTTTATATCACCATGTTTACCAGATGGTCACAGCCCCCAAAGAGTGGGCCTGTCTCAGCCCACAGGAGGTAAATATAGTTGGCCAAGTGGTAGAACCTGGTCCAGTTAACAGCTGGTGAAGCACAAGTCTATCATTGGAGAGGGCTGCAGACCAAACACTTGCAAAAGGGTGTCCATAGGAGAAAGGCCAAAGGTATAGTTCATCCCTAAACTCTAACATATCCATTACAGTTACCAGATTACTGGATCATTAATAATATACCATTACCGGATTATTCCTCCAGTTCGTGCCCGGCAATTCCAGATTTGCCAGCTATTTTGACTCAGTGCAATTCATCTGATTCAATAGACTTACCTGCCTTGCAATACCACTCCACCACCTTCTTCTTCTGTAATCTCTCACCCATCACTATCTCTTCCCCACCTTCCCCATCGTTCCATTCGGCTTCCTTCTCAAAGTACCAATGTTTGTCCTGCCAAAAAAAGTGTATCTATCCATCTGTCCATTGGTAGATAGACAGACGGACAGACATGAATATGAGTGCACACGCACACACACTATATATATAGGTCTATTGCATTGACTATACCAAGGGAAATGAAAAGAATACTCAAGATACAGAAACTATCTCCCTGTAGATCTGAAAATCGTGTGAAACATGCACCATTAAGGTTCAAACTATAGAAATCAGAGGATGTGATATTATTTCAGGAAGAAGCTATGTAAACAGATTTTCACATGTTGAACTTAGTCTACAAGATCAGTATGGGATGTGCTGTTTACTAAACACCAGGAAGAATTCATATCAACAAGCAGTCAGGCATCGGAAAGTAGAATCTGAGGGACAGCAGCTTTTTGTAAATAGCGTACTCAATGTGTAGAGTCTTTGATAAATATCACATCAGTCAAGGAAGCTCCTAGGAGACAAGTTTAAGCTTGAACCTCTTGTCAATGAAATGTCTTGTCAAGAGATAGCATGTTACATGCTACTTTAAAAAGGTATCCCAACATTAAGAATACTGTTTTAGTTTGTAAAGATCATGAAAACAATATACTTTTAAAAGCACGATTGCATATGGCTTGCATTTGGCTTACTTCTCGTTGGTGGCATATCACTGTCTACAGAGGAGTGAAGAGTCAACATTAAAAGAACAGCCAAACTATGGGGTCACAGATTTACTGTCTCACTCTATGCCATTCAAGTGAAACAAAAGAGGCAATAGGAACAGGCACTGGTTGTATAATCAAAGTACACTCCTCCATCACCCTGCCTGCCCCCCCCCCGCCCCAGCTTGTGTGGGAAGGAAGGGTTGTGGCTAATGTACACAGTGCTCCAGCAATTTCCAGGTGACAGATGTTCCCTTGGAGACAAGCACTTAGTGCATGTGATGGACATACAATCAATTTACCACAGGGTAAAAGGGAGGAGAGGGGACTTTACTGTGGGTCAGCTGCTCTACAATAATTATCCATGTGCTTGCTCTTACCCCAAAATAATTAAAAAATAAACTGAAGTAGCTTACCCCTCTTTCATGAGACCAAAGTAGCTTTCATTTATCACTGGCAAGGCCTTGATCTCTAATCAGCTTCTTTTCCTCTGCTAATCGCATGTCTCCTACCTCTGGGAGTTTCTCTCATCCCCTCCCACAACTTCTTTACTATGTTGTGCCTGACTTGTTTTGCTCAGACCTGATGAAAGCTTGTCTAACTCTATCCCAGCTACACAGCTGATCCAATAAAAGATATCACCCTAAGAAATCCTTGCCTCTTGCCTAATTTTTAAACCATCACTCTTAGACTACCACTTATCATTAAGTAAGAGTGTACTGTACATTCAAGCAGTACCACAGTACTTCCAGTGAGTGGTAATTCCCTTTTACATCTTGGACACATAATTAATCTACTCTTAGATTTATCCTGAAGTTGGGGAAAGAATCAGAAAGCATTAGGCAATACTATTCCTGAAGGGTCCCTGCTTTGTGTAGTTCTGTGCTATACACAGCAATCCAGTTCTTATACACACACGGACACACATATGGAGGTTAAAATAATATTAAGGGTGCAAGTGGAGCACTCACAAGTTAAGAAATACCAGCTTTAGAGTTCAGCCTTAATTCAGTCCTCTTGCATGCATGCATTATGGAGGAGTGTGTAGTGGGTATGTGTTATGTTTGTCTTTAGTTACCTGACCGCATTTATATTTTTCCACAGGAACCCTGTCTCCTGTAGTGCACAGGCTAGACAGAGTTCAGGAAATGAGGTAACTTTTCAGTTTTTCTTTTTCGCCTCCTTTCAGTGTGCACCAAGCAGGAATTTCTACTAAAAGTCCGAAATAAATTTTTGATCTATCACCATAGTAACAGGCAGCTGTGCAAATGGGAATGAAGTTGCTTTAGCATCACCCTTGTATGATAGGGAAGCATTATTATCCCCATTTTACAGACAAAGAACTGTGGCACAGAAAGATCAAAGCCAGCAATTTTTGGTTCCTCATTAATAGTAATGCTCCAGAAATATTTACTTCACATGTTTGAGGAAGGTAGAAGCTGCTAGCTATGCCCTTTGTAATAGAAACATTTACTTAATTTGATCTACCAGTCTCGGCAACATTGCACCTACAATCTATCTTCAGTACCTCTCCTTCTGTCAATACTTGCCCAACCCTGTTCTTCCTGAAAATCCTGAAATTATGGGAACAAAGATATGAGGAGTATTCAGTCGGTTTATCCATTATTCTTCTACTTGGAAACGTTCAGTGATCCAGTTAGAATGCAGAACAAATACCATACGGTTTAGGTGCCTAATCACCATGAACATTAAATAATGAGAAGACTAACTGGAAATCTGTCAAAGTTTTGATAACTGGTTACCCAAAATAAACCAATTATTTGGACAATACTTTCAAAAAACAAATGCCTTTGCAGAAATCAAGACTAGTTCATGGACAATTCACAAAAAATGGGCTATTGTAATCCGGTTTCTTGGACACAACTACTTTGGACAGCTCTATTGCCGACAAAAATGTGTCAAGGCACCAGATGAGGCTCTCAATCCTACACTTTATTCCCAGGCATGTGCTATATAGTCCAGTTATGTAAAACATCTCTTTATTTGACATTGTTTCACATCAAATTCAGATATAATTGGTTTATTGTCCCCTGTAATAACAAAAACATGGTTATATATGGGTGTGTATGTGTGTATACACACACACACACACATATACACACACATACACACACACACACACAAATTGAATAAAACAACATATAGAATTTTGTTGCAATGGAATGGAGGAGGGAAGAGAGATATGAAGGGAAACCACCAACCTATAAGAAAGTCTTTTGCTTTATACCATAAAATCACTGTATTGCACTAAACCCTGAAATTAAAATTCGAGGACTCTCAGTACAGTGGGAGAAAAATGAAATACTGTAAATATGTGAACAACACCCCCCCCCCGCCAAAAAAACAAACAAACCCATGTATTCTGGTAATGTAAAGTTGTTCAAGGATCTCCAGCATAATAGGTGGCTGTCACCCACTCATAACTTTTTAGAAGTGCGCACTATTAGGTCAATGTGGGCTATAAGTCTACAAATTTCATTCTACAAACACCAGTTTAGTAAACTAGTTTATTTTAATAATGTGATATTCAAGTGCTGATAATGCTGAGAACTAAGGATGCATAGTGCCTCACAGTTAAACAACTTTCATAAACAAATTTCTAATGTACAGCAGAGCAGAACAATAGTTAAACCTAATGAGTGCCTGAAAACACAGTATTGTAGAAATAATTTTTAAGGGAAAGGAGATTTCTGATATTCTCACACTAGCATGAAGTGCCACGAGATGCTGATCTTAGTCAAATACATAAAAATAAGGTGAATTTTGTATAAGTTTCATAGAAGAGGGACAAGTAGAAGATCATTCAGCTGAACAGTTTTTTTTTCACGTGATGTAAAAGACTATCCAAGGACGATTAATGTTGCCCTTCTCAGCTGCCAAGGGGAGGAACCAAGAAGGCAGAAGCTCTGATAGGATGATGTTGCAAAAAGCTGCTAGATTGGCTAGCAGAGGCACAGGGCACTCACACCATCTAAGAGAAGGTTAGACTTGCCTAAGCTATTTTATAAGATTTGATGGTGTCTGAGGTAACAGATTGTTCTGGGTTGATAGCTATGATAGGCCTTGTGGAGCCTAACGGAGACCTCATAAAATCTTATACAGCTTTGGTTTTAAGTAAGGAGGGGCTACAAATGTGACAGTCTGGATTTGATCCTCAAAATGTGGAAGGGCTTAGGATGGGTGGCGTCTCTTGTCTTCTCTCTTTCCCTTCGCTGCCCAAGCAGATAGTCTTAAGAAATAATCCAGTTACAGATTTTAAAAAAGAATCAGCCACTTGGCCTAGTGTCAGGTGTCAGTATCTGTCCTCATTGGCCTCCATTTGCAAGACCTCTCCAGAAGTAGCAGCCAGCCCAGGAAAATAAGGTCATAATGCAAAACACAATATTTCACACTCAGCCCTTCCTCATGTGTTCTCAGGCCTGAAGAAATACATGTCTACACTGTGATGGCAGTGTGTCCCAACTGGGCTTTTTCCAGGTGAACCCCATCCATCTGCTCCTGCTAGTACGCTGTAAAACATGGCAAATGTGCCATTGAGAATGTCTCAAGGACTTCGGAACAAATCCTGAACAGCTTCAGATGCACATTTGTGGGTTTGGAGTATGTGAGCAAGCCTGAAGGTACAAGGTGTGTTCAAAAGTAGCTTGTCCAGCACATGCTGCTGCCATAGAATGGACAGGCCCCCAGAGCCATAACATGCAAGGCAGCTTCCTATCATGGCTGGTGAGGGGCAGAGGCCTGGTTTGAAGTCAGGCCACATTATTAATAAGTTGAACAGTCAAACAGGGAATGAATTGTTCAAGTTCATTACTGGAAGGGAGGATATGAAAAGAAGGATTATAGAATGAATGGGCTGAAACAGTTTCAGAAGACCAAAGATTTTAGTATTTACAATTGTGTTAGAGTTCCTTATGTATTATATGTGATGCTGTAATCAGTCATACTATGCAGGCGAGGAGGAAAAATTAATTCATTTAGTAATCTGTTTCCTTTGTACAATATCTGTTTAATAAGCACAGTGTATATGTTTGTATGTAAGGAACCAGACCTCCACCCATTAGAAACAATGGCCAAAATGCCCACTCAGTTATATACATCAGCAGGAGCAGGCCTGCAACCTTTAACTCCTATAAATATATTAAAAATCATGTTGTAAAATATGCAGTAGAAAAAGAACTTAAGAACTTTACCTAACCAAATTCAAGCAGCACTCAGTCTACATCCAAGACATATGTTAACTTCCCAGTGTGCACTATACCTGTACAGAATATAGAAATGTTAATCTATGTGCCAGTATTTTGAGTTACAGCTCAACCCCGTGTGAAAGTATTAGAAGTTAATGAATTAATAATAACGTTTAAAGTAGACATATGTGCAAAAACAAATTTGCTAAGTATGATTGACTTTTAGAATAAGTAGTACCAATTGAAGGTTAAAAGCAATAAGTCGCCCTGGAAGGAACATAGTGGCTAAGCAATTGAATCAAAGGCTAGACATAACCACAAAACATTTAAATAAAACCATGCTTGATTCTTTGTTAAAGCTCCAGACTGCTAAGGCTCTCAGAGACCTTAGTCAAAGTCATAATCCCACATGGCATCACTATCAACACAGCTGAGTGGTAAGATCATACAAACACAAGGAATCAGAAGCAGATTAACTTAAATTTGGACAGACCTCCACCACCTACATGCCCAGCTTGGTACCACCAGCACCAAGCATGCCTTGTCTATTTGCCCCCATCCAGCACGCACCAAAGACCAGAAAGTAGGCAAACTTGGACAGTTTAGAGCCTCTATGAGCATGGATCAAGCGCACCAAAAAAGGGGGAGAGTGAGAGTGGTGTTGGGTTGCACACTCAGAGCTCTTCTAAAATGACTACCTAATTGCTGGCCATAAGCATGAGAGAATAGTAGTCATAAAGGAAGAGTAAATACAAAACATGTAGTACACTAACAAATTAGCTTCTAAATAAAAAGAGTTCATTTTTCCCAGAGGGAGCACTGCTTTTTAAAGGTAAACTTAAATTTTCAGATACCTTAAACTCTTTAAGTTGCTAAGCCTGTAATAGAACTGTGTGATTTCAAACAAATACCTTGTAGAGATAAATTGGAGCATTGTTATGGATGCCTGTACAGAGTTCAGTGTCCCATCTGCACCTACGGATACTGATTGTGACTTGCACTATGTAAAAAATGCAGCTCTCTCCCGTGGTTTAGCCCCCTCTGATGTCACCTGCAGTATGTAAAACAAAGAACTTCAGCCTGAGGACCAACTCCCTGAGAAGACTTTCAGTTGATTTGGCTTAATATGTTCTAGTCATTGTTGAGTCTACCTACAACCTGTGGATAACTTAAGATACCCAAGAACTTGGATACTTCTTCATGGAAATGTGGTGCATTTCTCCTTTTAAGAGACTGCAATTTGGGAAGATACTGGGGGAGAGGGGGGTGACAAGTTGGCGGGAGACCTGCCTTTCAGCAAGAATGCTCCAAAACATACCATGATTGCTAGTAGTCATACTACTTCTTCCTATAAAGCCTTTATTTCCACCAAAGAACACATTGTACAAAAATATTGTTAGACTTGTAATGTTTTAAAGAAAAATAAATCTAAATTACTTACATTTCAACTGAAACATTTTTCAAACTGTGTTAAGAAATTGAAATAGTCTCCAATTTTGGGAGCCAGCAGAGTAACTCAATGGACAGAAGGCAATTATCCTCTTCACAAAAATGTCTCTGTCAAAATAAACATTAATTTTTTTCTTGCTCTTTGTTGCAGATCAGAACTTAGTCTCAGGCCACTGCCCTGAAGGTGCTTCTTTTGAGAGAAAGTAGAAAGCATTTCAATAAATATAGTCAATAAACTTTTCCTATAGACTTTCCTGTTTCTTATAGCCTAAATGTAATTGTGCAGGTATGTGGGTTTTACAGGAAAAAGCCAGGCATATGCTTGAATTCAGCAAGAAATATGGCACAAAGATAACTCAGCCTATCACATATTCCAGCTGTCCCTTTTCTTCCCTAAGTCTATTGTATATATAGTTATTCTTTGAGATTTTTTTTTAAGTACCTATAAAATGAGAGCGTCTGTTCAGGAACAGGTATGCTGGGGAATTTCATTTTCTTCAACCATTTCATGGTATAAGATTTGCACCAAGATACATATTGCATAAGTAAAATAGCTGCTTCCACCTGATACAACTCCTTGCATTGGAGTAAATTTAAGTAAATCCAGAAATTGCACGTGCTTAGACCAGGCCTTGTTTTGCCTCAGAGCAAGTTATACCGGAGCAATGTTTGTGATTGTGACTCTCCTCTCCCAAGTAGGTTGGTGATCTTCCAGTTGCCTTTCCACATTGTTCCTTGCCCCAGTAAGTTACTTTTTTTATCTATGAGGCTTCTTCTGCCCTGTAGTCACAGATGCTTGAAGTCAACTCCCTGTTTAAAAGTTGACATGCAGTCAGGTTCTGTCTCCTGGTGCTCAAACCATGGCAGTATACATGTGTATATCCTACTTACTAATCTTATGTCATGTCTGCTCATTACACTTATAGATTCTAGGCCTTCTTGTCCCTGTGAAGAGGAGCAAAGGTGCCGGAAGTTTTTGTGACCAGGCACAAAAATCAGGGCTTTTAGGAAGCCATTGCCACAATGACAGTCATGCAAAGCCATAGATGGGATGCTGTGCATTGGCCCATCAAGAGAAAGAACTTGATGATGGCGCATAACCATGTCAAGGACAGAAAAGCACAGCTCCAGCAGCATTGCAGCTACTGCTGGGCACAGATAGAAGTGACAAATTTTGCCTGATTTGGCCACAGAAAGCAGTCTATAGCTGTGACCAAACACAAGTGCACGACTGTTGACTACTTAAAGAATGGCCAGTCAGGCAAAAATCTGAACCCTCATTGCATGTTCAGATGAAGATGTTGCAAAACAGAGCATCTTCTGTAACTTCTGTCTGCACTTCCTCCCAGCCTGTTTTCAGAATGGGAGGGAGGGAAAGGGAGCAGAGGGAATTCAGTCTGGGAGTGGGGGGTGTCAGCTCCCACTGGAGGGTGGGGTGGCTGTATTGTAGCCTTCTCCTCCCTTCCCCCAATGTGGGGAGGGCTCCAATACACCCACCCACCCTCCAACCCTGGTGAAAGCCCTAGAACAAGCTCCCTCTGCTGCCTCTCCACCCTCCCATTCTGAAAACAGCGCTGGCTGGGGGGGACCAGGGGCCATTGCTAGGGAAGTCAGCTGTAGGCTCCCAACTAGCAGATAGGTTTCTCTCCCCCCTGAAACCAACCGTGAACTTCTGTTTGGTCCCGGGGATTCCTGTAACTCAGAACGCTTCCTGCAAAGCACTCTGAGTTACAGTGGGGAGCTGTGCTTCGGTCTGTACCCACTTTGTACTATGAAACACTGGACAGGAATAGTATCATAGTTGGTAAGGTCAGAAGGGACCTGAGCAGATCATCAAGTCCGACCCCCTGCCATGGCAGGAAAGAGTACTGGGGTCAAGTGACCCCAGCAAAGTGTTCATCCAGCCTCCTCTTAAAGACCCCCAGGGTAGGAGCCAGCACCACTTCTCTTGGAAGTTAGGGCAGCTAGGATCTGGAACCGACAGTGAAGTAACGCCTCCTGATATCTAGCATAAATCTACCCTCTGCCAGCTTGTGACCGTTATTTCTAGTCACTCCTGGTAGTGCTCGGGGGAAACAGGGACTCCCCCAATGCCTGCTGGTCCCCCCTGACTAGTTTGTAAACAGCCACTAGTTCCCCCCTCAGCCTTCTGTTCTGGAGGCTGAACAGGTTCAGGTCCCTTAACCTTTCCTCGTAGGGCCTGCCCTGCTGACTCCTGATCATGCAGGTGGCCCTCCTCTGGACCCTCTCCATGTTGTCCACATCCCTCCTGAAGTGCGGCGCCCAGAACTGGATGCAGTACTCCAACTGCGGCCTGACCAGTGTCGCATAGAGGGGGAGGATCACCTCCTTGGACCTGCTTGAAATGCATCTATGAATGCACGGCAAGGTATGGTTGGCCTTCCTGACCGCGTCCTCACACTGTCGGCCCACATTCATTTTGCCATCAGTAATGACCCCAAGATCCTTTTCTGCCTCTGCACTAACGAGAAGGGAGTTCCCCAGCCTGTAGGTATGCTGCTGGTTCTTCCTCCCCAGGTGCAGCACCTTGCACTTGTCAGTGTTGAAACCCATCCTGTTCTCATCCGCCCACCCCTGTAACCTGTCTAGGTCTGATTGCAGACTATTCCTCCCTTCTAGCATGCACACTTCTCCCCACGTCTTAGTGTCATCTATGAATTTGAACAGGGTGCTTTTTACCCTCATCCAAGTTGCTGATGAAAATGTTGAACAGTGGGGGCCCAAGAACCAAGCCCTGGGGGACCACACTGCCCACATCCCTCCAGGTCAAAAATGACCCATCCACCACCACTCTCTGGGTGCGGCCCTCCAGCCAGTTAGTGACCCATTTGACTGTGTAGGTGTCAATGACACAGTCCCCTAGTTTCTTTAATGAGAATGGGGTGAGAGACAGCGTCGAAGGCCTTCCTAAAGTCCAGAAAGACTATGTCCACTGCTACATCTGCCTCTAAGGATTTTGTGACTTGGTCATAGAAGGCCACCAGGTTGGTCTGACAGGATCTACATCTAATGAACCCGTGTTGGCTGCCCCTAAGCATAACCTCCCCTGCTGGCCCCTTGCAGACATGCGCCAGGATAACTCTCTCAAAAAGCTTACCCAGGACCGAGGTAAGACTAACTGGCCTATAGTTTCCTGGGTCCTCCTTCCTCCCTTTTTTGAAAATGGGAACTACATTGGCCCTTTTCCAGTCCTCTGGCACCACACCAAAGCACCATGAGTACTCGTAAAGCCATGCCAGGGGTCCCACAATGACCTCTGCTAATTCCCTCAGCACTCTGGGGTGGAGATTGTCAGGACCTGCCAATTTAAATATGTCCAGTTCCTCCAGAAGTTCCTTGACTAGGTCCTCACTGCCCCTAGGCCTGGGTGCGCCTCCCCTGGGTCCTATGGGGGTCCTGGGGGGGGGCGGGGTGACCCAATCCCTGCTCAGAAAAATGGAGGCAAAGAATGGAGGCAAAGAAATTGTTAAATAGGTTAGCTTTGCTGTCTGGTGTGATGACCAGATTTCCTAGCATGTCCTGCAGAGGCCCCACATTAACCGATACCTTCTTTTTACCCCCCATGCATTCAAAAAAGGACTTCTTGTTGTCCTTGATCTGGGTAGCTAGCTAGTCCCAGTTCCATCTCCGCCTTGGCCTTCCTGACTGCCCCCCTACAGCCCCAAGCAACCAAGGTATAGTCCTCCCTGGTGATGGCCCCTCCATTCCACTGGGTGTACGCCTCCTTTTTAGCTAGATGTTCCCGTATGCTTTTGGTGAACCATGGGGGCTTTTGTGCCCTCTTGCCCCCTTTGATCCGCATTGGGATTCCCTCCCTTTGGGCTTGGAGGATCGTCTCCTTAAGGAACAACCACTTTTCTTGGACACTCGACTCCCCTCCCCTCCGGGACCTCGGTGCCTCCCCGACTATTCTCCTTACTTCATTGAAATCCGCCTTCTTGAAGTCCAGAGCTGCTGCCTTGCTGCAGACCTTTGCCACCTTTTGCTGGATGGTGAATTCCAGCAGGCGATGATCACTGTCGCCCAGGTGGTCGAGCACCTGCAGACCCCTCACCAGGTCATCACCCGTGGCCAGGACCAGATCCAACAAGGTGTCTCCCCTGGTGGGGCTGTTCACCTCCTGGGTTAGATGGAGGTCCTATATCTTGGCTAGGAACCTATGTGAGCAGTCAGACCTGGCTGACAGCTCCTCCCAGCAGATGTCTGGAAAGTTCAGGTCACCCATGATGACCACATCCTTTGACCTAACTACCTCCGTGAGCTGATTTAAGAATTCCCGGTCTAGCTCTTTCCCTTGGTTGGGTGGTCTGTAGTAGACCCTCACCATTAAGTCCCTTTCCCCTCGACTTCCTTGTATTCTAACCCAGAGCACTTCAGTGTGCCCCTTCCCTGTGCTACTCACTGAGGATGTGTATTGGGCACAGGACACCAGCACTAAACCTTAGTTTATATCAGACATGGGCAATGGCCTAGAGGAGGCTGAGGACAATGGGACTAGTTTATGGGACCAGTGGATCCACTCTTGATTGCGTCAGACTCTGAAAAAAACTCATCAACACAGGACACTGATCCTCATATGGGTTTGTTATAGGAAGTACACGTATTCTGACAATACAGGCAATGAATACAGAAAAATCAGTGAAAGTTTGTGAAGTCTCCAACTCTATCATTAAAACGTCATGGTGTTATTTCCAGAAAACAATCTTTGGGAGGCTTTTTTATAGATTAAAAAATAGTTAAAGCACATTTTGTTTCAATTTTCATGTAAAATAGGCTCTTTAACATTAAAATAATTCTTATTTATGTAGCTGCATATTTACTGTGAACTATATTGCTGCCATTTCCACAGTGCAAGGGGGACCCCGGTCTTTCCCTCTACAGTGGTGGCACCCCCGGGGAGGGCTTCTAGTGGACGGGCTCTGCCTGTGGGGTGCCACTGACACAGAGGGAAGGACCAGGGTCCCCAGCAGCTCAGGGCCTGTCAATAGCTCACCCCCTGGCCACAGAAGAGTTGGGTAGGCTCTGTGGGGGGGGGGGGGGGAAGCAGGCCCCTTGTGGCTTTTTTTTCCCCCATGGCGGAGCCTGCCCCCACAAACTGCCACTGGCTTGCACAGCCTTTAAGCTGTGGTGGGGGGGCCTAGTGCTTCCCTCCTTGGCAGCAGCAGCGCCCTCCAGAGCCACCCGGGCAGGGTGCTACTGCTAACAGGTGGGTGCTGCTCCAGGTCACAGGCAGCACTTGGCCCAATCCAACAGTGCACGGGACGCTGGAAATCCAGGCGTGCTCAGGGAAGCATGACCAATGGATCGAGGGAGGTGATGCTCCCCCACTATGCAGCGTTGGTCAGGCCGCATTTGGAGTAGTGTCCAGTTTTGGGTGCCGCATTTCAAGAGGGTTGCGGAGAATATAGAGAGTTCAGAGGAGGGCCACTCGTATGATTAGTGGCCTCCGTGCAAGACCCTATGAGGGAAGATTGAGGGATCTGGATCTCTTCAGCCTTCACAAGAGACATCTGAGGGGAGAACTTGTAGCTGCCTATAAGTTAATCAAGGGAGGACAACAGAGAGTTGGAGATGTGCTATTTACCAGGGCACCCCTAGGAGTAACTAGGAGTAATGGGTACAAACTAGTGGAGAGTACATTCAGGTTAGACATTAGGAATACATTTTTCACAGTAAGGGTGGCCAGAATCTGGAACGGGCTCCCGAGAGAGGTGGTGCTATCACCTAGCTTGGAGGTCTTCAAGAGGAGGCTAGATAGACACCTGGCTGGGGTCGTCTGACCTCGGTCCTCTTTCCTGCTTGGGGCAGGGGGTCTGACACAATGATCCTTTGTGGTCCCTTCCAACTCTACAAAACTACGAAGATCAGGCTTGGCGGGCTTTCAGTGCCCCATGCACCTCGCCATCACCTTCCTGCCTCCTGGGACCACCCAGAAACAGGCTGACTTGCTCCTGGGGCAGTGTGGGAAGGCTGCAGGGGGGTGGCTGCATATGCTGGCAGCCGGAGAAGATGGTGGGGATGGTGAACTGGGCACTGAAAGCCTGCCAAGCCTGAACTTCCCTGAGCACACCTGGGCTTCCAGTACCCTGTGCACCATCCCTGCCACCTTCTCTGGAAGTACCACTGCAATTTGTTACATAGCAAACTAAAATACATCAAATGCATTTTACTTTGCTACATAAAGTCATTTAGATCAAAATACGCCACCACATGTGTACCGCATGAAGAAATTGAAATGTAATATGCCACCACAGGTGGAAACCGTGACAACATTAAAATGGTAAAAAAGGGCAATTAAACCACTTAAAATGCCAGTTTTGTCATGTGCACAAGTGCCCAAGGTTACAGATAAGAGCTTCATGGTCACTCAGAAGAGCTTGGCTACTACAGAAAGAGCAATATAAATGGACAAAGACATACAGCAGCATCACATGGACATTAAGAACAGACAAATACTGCTGCCGAGTGATCCAAAGTTGCTACTTGCCATCTGTGACCTCTTCCATACCACAGGACATGCAGCAACTGCAAGGTTCACTAGCCCCAGTACTACAGACACTTGGGGCACCTATACCTGTGCAGGGAGGCTGCTCCAATGCTCTGTAATTACAGCACATTGGAGCAGACTCAATTAATCAAGTCTGCTGGAGCATGGCAATTACTGTGCTTCAGTAGATTCCAGTGTCATGTATATCAGTGTCCCCACACTGAAAAATGTCAGCAGGCGCATTTTAACCAAAGTTCATTTGACAAGCTTTAATTAAAGGACCGCCGCTTCCATTTTTCAGCATGAGAAGGCTGATAAACATGATGCTCTGGGCACTTTAATTAGAGTAGGTCTTGCAGCCGCTCTAATTAAAGCACCCTCCTTCCCAACCCCCCACTCCTAGAGCACATTTATAAATGCACTTGAGGACTAACCCTGCTGGGAATAGACATGCACCTGTAGGACACTCAGCCACACCTACTGCCAGTCTGAGCAGTATACGGCTCCTTTTGAAAACAGAGCTCATATGAATGCTTGAAACCAAAGACTAGACTACTCCCATGATACTGCAGCCTCATTGGCTCCTGAGTGAACAGAAGACTATTTGTTGTAGATACAAGTCATCACTTTGCAACATATCTTGACTTTCACTCATCCACTTAAGCTTAACTTACCCCTGTCAACCCCAAAGCCTATTTGCACAGTTCAAAATGTTTTAGAAGTTTTCATTTCGATGTACACGTTTGCCACTGTCAGGTTTGACTGCACTTTAAAATTTTATTTTCTTTGCCTATAAGGAAGTTTTACTTTCTCCCTTCACCCAAGTAACTGCTCTTTGTAAAATGCATGGCAGACTCTATAGCTTCAGGCCCTAGCACTAAGATCATACAGTTAAGACCTAAAGATACACCATGCTTTGAATTCACAAAAGCACCCGAAGTATGCACAACAGATGCTATAGATCCACCACACAACTCCCCCACAGGTAATTGATACCCACCATTCTAGTTACAAATTCATCAGGGAGCTGAGAGTATGCAAAACTAACACCCCATAACCAGAAATCCCCAGGCAGCCTATCAAAACCATTAGGCTTGTTCCTCAAAGTAGGTGTAAAAGGCATCTCAGATAACATTCTTTGAGTGATTATCACTTAGCAAGGGGCAGCCTGCAGGCTGCTCAAACCAGCTTGCATGTTTCTGAGCCTCTGCCTCTCAGCCCTCAGTGATCCAATCTCTCATTCTCACAGATGTTGTGCAGAATGCATCATGCAGTTATAATTTGAGGTATGGGTTTATAATGTGCTCAGCTGCCTTAAACCTTCCACTTAACACCAACCATCTATATTTCAATCTCCCAAAGGCACATGTCACTGCCATCCTGCAGATGCTCAGGCTAGTCAAACAGTGCTTTTCTTTGATTCAGACATCCAGTAAAAGACTTCACTAGCCATGACAGCAAAGGGTAAAGAAGGCTCCAGGGATAAAAAGTGCAATGCTGACATAGTCTGTGTCCATGTTTTTAGCCAGACTAACAAACTGCCCTTTTCCACTGACAAGCGTTCCTGAAAATTATGAGCTTTTTCAGACCACCCAGAGTAGGTATAGTGAATCTATTTTGCTGGTGAACCAGAGCTTGGGTCACAACAGAAAATACCCCTTTCTGTTTAGGAGCACAGGGGACTGATATAGAGAACGAAGAACAGGAATGTGTATTCCATCAATAGTACCAACGCAATTAGGGTCTCCTAGACATGCAAAGCTATTTCTCATGTCTTGAGGACCCACAAGTCTTATACTATGCAATGACAGTATTTTTTACTGGTAGTACACGCCTCCATCACGACAGTTTTGATGACTGACCTGCCAATGTCGAATTCTCTAGCGTCTGACCCACAGCAATAAGGAAGTTGAGCGTTTCCAAGCTGGTGATGGCCAAGTCTGAACTTTCATATTGGTGGACTGCCTTCTCCACTCTGACAAGCTCCACACAGTTCTTCAATGACGGGCTTTTTGTCATTATGAAGTGCTGCAGCCACTAATGGTCATCTTAGCTCTGCAGCACAAATCTCTTCCACTGATCCATGCCTGTTTTTCAAACTCAGAAGTGGTTCTGTGGAGTAAAGTGGTTCTAAGAGTCCCTCCTGAAGCAGTTTCTCACTCTCATCTTCCTCTTGTCCACTTCTTCAAGGTCCTCTAGATCCAGCTGCAGGCAGGGAAGAGGAAGCTGTAGAAACTATACCTGTCTGTTGCTCCAAAAGCTGCTGCCAAAGTCATTCAGAAGAATGGTGGTTTGCTTCTAAAACTGCACCTATCTGGCAGCAGCATGTCAAATACATCTGCAAAAAACACTGTATTGCTGAGTGTGAAGGTCACGGTGTAGACAACAGTCTTGTTTATCATGACCTTTTAGGAGTCTGAACGTGGTGCTGGTAGCATAAAAAAGTAGGTCATGTAACGGAGAGAAAGAAATCACAGGATTTCCAGAGTATGATCCCCAATTGTGGAATATGGCCACCTCCGGCTACCTTCTGTAACATATCTTACCATGCACTGCAAGAGCACTTCCACAAGACACACAACAGTGTCAGATGCCCATCTACAATGTTATGTACTCTGGGGGAGATTCCATCTTCTCCCATGTGGAACCCATAATTTATAATCAAGTGAAAGGCAGCTGTTTATCTGAACCCAATTACATCAAAGCAGCTACATATGAAACTTCTGCATAGATGCATTCACTTCAGTGTAAATCCTCTCATGGAGAAAAGCTCTTAGCTTGGAAAGCTGGTCTGGTGTGAAAATGATCAGATTTACTTTCAAAGCAAAAGGAAAATGGTTTCTGCAAACACTGAAAAAATTCACAGTATTTAAGACAGTTGGAATAAAAAAGAATTTATATTTTTGTAAGAATGAAAAGCAAAATATTAAATCAGATTTTCTATTCAAGTTTTTCTTAAAAAAATGAAACTTTAAATCTGAATTTATGAAAGCCTATGCTAAGGCTTAAATTTCCAAATATCTAATTATTTAAATACATGAAAAAAATACACTGAATCAATTTGTCCTTTTCATGAACTTCAAATAGTAAGGGAAACACTGCTTTTGTATGAACGGAATAAGAGAAATAACAAGTGTCAAGAGTAAGAGGAAGCACAAAGAAACCATAGGTCCCTTACAGAAGGCAAAAAGGAAGCTAGTTATGGATTATACAGAGAGGGCTGAGTTATTTAATGCCTGTTTTACTTCAGTCTTCACAAATTGGGGCGGCTCCTAGATGATGACTACAGCTGGCAGCAAAGATAGGGAAAAAGACAAACAGCCTAGAGTATTAAAAGAACAGGTTAGGGATTATTTAGAGAAGCTAGATGCGTTCAAGTCAGCAGGGCTAAATAGAATACACCCTAAGTTACTAAAAGAATTGGCTAAGGTAATTTCAGAGCCATTAGCTATCCTCTTTGAGAACTTATGGAGGTTGGATGAGGTCCTGGATATTTGAAAAAAGCCATATACAGTACCCATGTTTAAGAAAGTGAAGAAGGAGGATCCAGGGAATTACAGACCAGTCAGCCTGACTTTGATCCCAGGAAAGACCATAGACCATGTCCTCAACAAATCTACTGTGAAGCACCTAGAGGGAAACAAGGTGATCAGGAACAGCTAGCAAGAGTAAGTCATCCACAACCAACCTGATTTCCTTGCTGGATTGGGGGAGAGCAGTGGACTTCAGCAAGGCTTTTGACACAGTCTCCCATGACCTTCTCACTAACAAGCTAAGGAACTACAGACTAGATGAAAGTACTATAAACTGCACCCATCTGGCAGCAGCATGTGAAACACATCTACAAAAGGCATTGCATTGCTAACTATGAAAATTGTGATGCAGAGAACTGTCTTGCCTATCATAATCTTTTAGGAGTTTGAAACTGCTGCTTGTTTCAAGGTACATAACTGGTTGGATCATCATACTCAATGAGTAGTCTTCAATTGTTCAATGTCTAGTTGGAAGGAGATGTCAAGTAGGGTTCCTCATGGGGTCTGTCCTGGGTCTGGTATTGTTTAATATCTTCATTAAAGATTTGACTAATGGGATTGAGTGCAAATTTAGTCAACTTGTAGATGACACCAAATTGGGTGGAGTAGCAGGCACTCTGGATGGCAGACAGGGCTATGATCCAGACTTGATGATTTGACTGGACTGGAAAAATGGCCTGAAAACAACTGAATGAAATTGAACAAGGGCATGTGCAAAGTCCTGCACTTAGAACAGAATAATTGCATGCACAAATATGGACTGGGGAATTATTAGGTAAACTGGTACTGAAAAGAAGGACCTGGGGGTTACAGTAGACCACAAACTGATTATCAGCCAACAGTATGTTCTTGTTGAGGAGGGAAAAGGCCAACAGTATGCTGGGTTATATTAACAGCAGTGTCACTTGCAAATCAAGGAAAATGATTCTTCCATTCTATTCAGCACTTGTGAGGCCTCACTTGGAGCATGGTGTCCAGTTCTGAGCCCCACATTTCAAGAAAGATGTGGACAAATTGGAAAAAGTCCAGAAGAGAGCAACAAAATGGATTATAGAGGCCTGGGAAACATGACTGATGAGGAAAGGCTGAAAGAGCTAGGGTTATTTAGTCTGGAGAAGAGAAGACTGACGAGGAATTTGACAACAATCTTTAAGGACTTGAAAGGCAATCGCAAAGAGGATGGAGATGGGCTTTTCTCTGTGGCCATGGGGCAATGGCCTCAGGAGGAATGGCCTCAGGCTTCAGTAGAGGAAATTTAGGTTAGAGATTAGGATGAACTTTCTGACTATGAGGTGGTCATGCATGAGAACAGGCTATGTAGAGAAGTTATAGAATCTCCATCCCTGGAAATTTTCAAGAGCAGATTGGACAGACACTTGGCTGGGATGGTTTAATCAGGGATGATCCTGCCTTGAGCAGGGGGGCTAGACTAGATGACCTTGTGATGCCCCTTCCAGCCTTTCTTTTCTATGATCATAAGCTCCTAAATTGTGAGGTATAGCTTTATGAATATTATGCCATATAATATTCAAAGTAAGCATCTCTTAACAAGCTCAGTCTTTATAATGGACTGAATGTTTGCATTTATTCCAAATGTCAGTATTTTCAATCTCTGTTGCAAAAGAAATCTTTTAGCTTCACTTCTTTTTATAGATCTTGCACTAATAAAAACTGATTTTAAATGTATTTATGCATTTTAAATGAATTCTAATTTCCATCCAAATACAGCTCAGTAAAATTCATGATAAAAGAAGTGAATCATCTGGTAAAAAAATATATCTTCTAGCAATGAGACATATGCAAAAAATTTAAAATGTGTTTATCTACATAAGAGCTTGAATAAAAGTATACAGCTATAGAGCACCCAAAGGGCATCAGATCAAGTGTAAAGGATAAATTTAGTTATAAATAATTAAATTAATGCATTCAGCAAAGTCAATGAGAAAGAACTGTGATGAAAATAATAAACTACAAAAGACAAACCTGATAAAATTAGTTATTTATATAATGGTTTTCTGCTCGCTGAGTTAAAATAGTGATTAAAATCAGCCGTTTAAATCATTTCGCCCAGATAAGAGGTCATTAAAAAGCCATTTTTTTTGGTTAAGGTTAATGTTGATCCTTCAGATTGGAACTCTGACCACAAAATTTTTATCCTGTTCAATTTAGTTTAAGGCTTCTGAACAAGTTACAGGTTCTGGATTTTGATCAAATCGAGTTGTAATTAAACATGCATTTCTTTATACTCGTATATTCTTTATACTCATATATAAGGCCAGGAAAATAGTTATAGGCTAGGGCTTGGTGTTGGGTAATTACTTTGTCACTCATTAGCAGCTTCTTGTCAAGGTTGGTTATCAGGTAAGAGGCAAGGTTCAGAATCAGTATATGAAATTCAAGTTCCAGATAAGAGACAAGATCAGGAGTCACAATCTGGCTCAGAGTAGGTATTGAGCCAACTATCCTCACCAACCTCTTAAATGACTGAGCAGCATCCCACTTCCAGTGTGCTGTGTCCAATGGGAATGAAGGACAGGCTAGCCAATCAGGCCACAGGTACAGGGCAATATATCATCATTCAGTAGGAGTGACGGAGGTTCCTCCTGGGTGCAAGATGAGTTAGAGTCATCATCCCTTGTTTTTCAAATTAAGTGGGAGAGGGGTTGTTTTTTTCCTGAAACTAAATTGAAACTAGCTTTCTGCCATGCTGAAGGAGAAAATTGCTTACCTTGGATACAACGAACGGAAGTATTTTGAGCATAGCGAAAAAAGCCAGAAGACTGAGGTAGCAAATAAAGAAACAAACAGTATATTCAAGGGTAAGTAAAATAAAATACCCTAAAACATTTAAAATGTCAAAAGCTGCTGGAGCATTACTGTATTCCGTTAGAGTTTACATGGAGATGAAAAGAAAGATTCAGATAAAAGTACTGCACTTACTCAAATATAAGACAAGGTTTTTTTCTGCCCAATTATCTGCGACAGTTTCAGTAGGGTGTGGATAGTGGGGAGAGTTGATCTTCTGAGCACCTCAGTGTCTGGAATCTTCTCCTTCCACTTGACCTTTAGTATCTTTCGCAGGCAGCACAGGTGGAACTGGTATAGTTTCTTGGCACGACACTGGTAGATGGTCCAGATTTCACAAGCGTAAAGGAGGGTCGGGAGAATGATGGCTTGATAAACCTTCAGTTTCATCGACATTCTGATGCCTCTGCAGTCCCAGACCGACATACGGAGTCTGCCAAAGGCTATGCTGGCTTTCGCTAGCTTTGCGTTGACTTCATTGTCGATGTGGACAGCACACGTGAATGTGCTGCTTAAATAGACAAACTTGTTGACCATTGACAGCTGTTGGCCTTTAATTAAGACATTTGGTTCCTGGGGTGTTGTGCCAGGTGCAGGTTGAAACATCACTTTGGTCTTCTTCATGTTGATAGTGAGTCCAAAGTTGTTGCAGGCTGACAAGAATAGGTTCATGAACCGTTGCAATCCAGCCTGTGAGCCTGTGCATAACGCAGTTGTCAGCAAAGAGGAAGTCGCGAAGCGTGGCTGTCTGGATTTTAGAGCTTGCTTGGAGCCTGCACAGGTTGAAGATGTCTCCGTTGAAACGGTACCTGATCCCCATACCAAGGTAATCATCTTGGAAGGCATCTGACAGCATGGCAGATAATACCATGCTGAAGAGGGTAGGTGCAAAGCGCACAGCCCTGATTGACACTATTTCTGACTGGAAAGGGGTCAAAGCATTCACCATTTGCAAGGACTCGTGCCATCATGGAACTGTCAAGCCATATTGATGAATTTTCCGGGCATCCGTACGTCTTCATGATTTCCCAGAGGCCTTTGCAGTTCGCTATGTCAAAGGCTTTGGTTAGGTCGACAAATGTGAGAAGAAGGTTGATGTTCTGTTCCTGGCACTTTTCTTGAAGCTGCCAAGCCACAAACACTATCTTGGTGGTTCTACATCCTTTTCTGAAGCCGCATTGGCTCTCAAGCAGCGGGTCGCTTAGATGGTCAGTCAGCCGGTTGAAGAGGACTCTCATGAGAATCTTGCTGGCAGTTGAGAGGAGGAAGATGCCCCTGTGGTAGCCACAGAGTTGGTGATTTCCCTCTCTCTTGTACAGGTGGACAATGGAGGCATCCTTGAATTCTTGAGGGACTACTGCCTGCACCCACATACTGCAGAAGATCTTGCTTAGTTTCTCCATGAGGCCGTCACCACCTAATTTGTAGAACTCTGCTGGAATTGCATCAGTTCCAGGAGCTTTGCCACTAGACATATGTTGTATGGCCTTTTGGACTTCTGTGATTGTAAGCAGAGCTTCAAGTGAGGTGTTAATGGTGATTTGAGGCAGCTGGTGTATGACATCCATATTGACAAATGAGGTCCAATTGAGAATGGTGCTGAAGTGTTCAGCCCATCTCTGGAGGATCTGGGCCTTGTCAGTTAGCAGCATAGTCCTGTTGGTGAACAGCAGAGGGGAGGATCTGAGGTCCTGTGGACCACAGACAGCCTTTAGAGCATCAAAGAGATGTTTCACATCATTGTGGTCAGCACAGTGCTGGATCTCATCTGCTTTGTTCTTCAACAATATGCCCTGCATCTCTTGCAGCTGACATTGAATGGTCTTCTGTATCAAGCTGTAGGCGTGTTGTGCCGACTTGGACTTATCATAGAGGTAGGCTCTGTGGAAACATTTCTCTTCCAGCAGCCATTGTATCTCATCATTTTCATCAAACCAATCTTGGTGTCTGTGGATGCTTGGTCCCAGGGTCTCAAGAGCTGCAGAGCGTATAGCTTCATGGAGCCACTTCCAGTTGGCTTTGATGGAGCCAGAATGGAACAGTGTAATGCGAAGCTGATCTTTCAGATGGTTTGCAAAAGACAGCCTGGTGCTGTCATTTATCAACCCTGCAGTGTAGAGGTGCTTCAGTTCACTTAATCTTTGTGGATGCCATCTGGTTTGAATTGTGATCTTTAGTGAGAAGATAAGTCGATGATCAGTCCAACATTCGGTGCCATACACTGCTTTGGTTACATGGACATCACATCTGTCCCTCCTTTGGACAATGACATAGTCGATGAGATGCCAGTGCGTGGAACAAGGGTGCATCCATGATGTCTTCTTCCGGTTAGGGAGAAGGAACACAGTGTTGGTAACCAGGAGCTTGTGTTTAGCACATAGTCGGAGTAGAAAAGCATTGCTGTTGCGGCTTCCGATCCCATGCTCAGCAGTCAGAGCCAATCCTGGCATTGAAACTGCCAAGGAGGATGAGATTGTCAGACTTCAGTGCAGCAACTACGTATATCACACTTAAACAACATACATCAACTTCCCACAAGAAAACCAAACCCTTACAGAAATCTTGTCCTTCATACAAAACCCCATGAAAAACTTTTACCTCAGTAACCACCTGAAACTGCCTGCCCCCTCCTATCAGCCCTCTCTGTTGATTTAGTAAAATAAGCGAGTCCAAGTCCTCTTTCCCCCACTTTTTCTCCGCCCCTTCCTTTCCGATATTTTTCTTATCCCGATTGATGTAGTATTTCAGTTCATGCAGCCCCAGCTTCAGGCACTCTCTTTCAGTGAAAGCCAGCCCCTTAAACACCCAAAGGTTTCTTAGTTTCCATAAACTAGTTTTAACACATGCTAATAAAATCCTTATCACTTCCTCCAGTCCCTTTGGTATGAGTCCATATAGTACCATCTCCCGCGCTAATGACAGGTTTATTTTGGTGACAATCAGAAAACAGTAGACCCTTTCCTACACCCTCTTTACATATGTACACTTCCAAAACACATGACCCTCTCTTTCTCCCCCTCCCCCCCACCCCAACCTCTTCCTTGGGCACTGTGATGAGCTCATCAAGCCTTATCTGCATTGCACTTTTCTCACAAGCAATATATTTCTTACAACTATCCATGCTAGGTCAGCACGTTCACCTTCTAGTTGTTTACCTGCCATTGTTCCCCACACGTTCACTTGTTCTTCTGTGAAGTTTCCTACGACTGCCATCCTGTCTCTCTCCCTTAGCTTCTTCATCAGTTTCTTATGATCCTTCAGGACCTTCAGCCCTACCTTCCCTATTTTATACCTCTGCATGAATCCTTCCATCCTGACATAATAAATCTGTTGTTGCCACACTAATGGACTCTTCAAAGAGGTCTGATATATCCCCCATTTCCTCAAAATTGCAGCTGCGTGAAACTGAGTGATAAGCACTGCTTTCCCCTCTCCCTACATTACCACCTTGTATATGCACTTATATATTTCACATAGCCAAACAATCCCAAATTCAATCTATTTTGTTTAGTCCACATTGCTACCATACTCTGATAATGCTTTAGCACCCTTTACAACAAAAGTCTAACTACAACATTTTATCATCCATGTATAGTATTTTACCTCAGCCCCTCCCAGTATCTTTACTTTGCTTATGACTGTCTTTTCTCATTCTTTGTTCTAATGGTTCCAAGCCACAGAAAAACAATAGTGGTGACAGAGGGCACCTTTGTCTCACCCCTGTATGGATGTAAGAGGCCCTGTTTAGTTTGGATTTGATTCTGCTTCTCCATTAATTTGGATTTGATTTTGCTTCTCTATACAATAACCTTATTCAACATATAAATTTCTCAGGGAGCCCCATTTTTCATAGCGTTTTGAGTATATAATCATGATCCACTCTGTCATAAGCTTTTTTCTAAATCTAGGTTTGCTAGGTTTGTGTTTGTCTTCCTCTCTTGGATGTAGGACAGTGCACCTCTGACCACTTCGGAGCTCCTTCTATCTGGTACTTGGTCTTCATGTATTATCATCCTCTGGAGGTTTTTCTTCATCTTCAAAGACAGCATCTTGGCCATTAATTTACAGTCCATATTAAGGCATATAATCAGTCTCCATTTTTTCAAGAGTTCCTTCTCCCCTTTCTTGAAGAGTGAGATCACAACACCTCTTGTAAAAGCTTTCCCTGCCTCTTATGCTTCCGCTATTTCCTTGAAAATGTCCACTATATCCCTTCCAACCCATGGCCAAATTTCTCAGAAAATTCCATAGGTAGTCCATCTTCTCCTGGCGATTTTAAGGGTTGCTCAAGCATGCTTTAAACTGACTGAACATTTCCCTTCAAGGTTTAATCTGTGCTACTGTTTTGGGTACTCAACTTGTACCCCTCCTTCACTCACATTCCTGTAGCCTTTGCAAGCTGCCAGTTTGCTTTCGCATTTAGGCAGGCTCGCATATTCCCTCCTCCCCGCTGCCTCCCACCTTCTGGTCTCCACTCCAGGTTGGTGCCTGGATGCGTTAGCGGAAAGAAACTGCTCTCCAGCTCTTCCTCCAACTCACCTCCACCGTTATCAGGTTTCTTCTTCCTGGTCTTCAGCCCCTGAGTTTTCTTTCTTTTCCCAACCTCTCTCTCTGGTTCTCTGTCTTGCTCTATCTCCACTTCTGTTGTCTGTAGGGTATCTTCTTTCTTCCTCACCCCAACTTCACATCTAAGCTGTTGGTTGTTTCATAGATTCATTGTATAAGCCCTAGATACGGTGTATGAGTTGAGGTGGAAACTTAAGGGTAAATATTTGGGCATCAAACTTCAGCTTATACACTGTGAAATATGGTAAGTCTATGGTGAATTACTACAGGCATGGTTATTTCTAAGTCAATGTTTCCAAATTTGCTCCTCACTTCTGCGTGCTCAAAGGGAGAGCAAAGTCTAAGAGTAAGGTGTGCCTGGGGAAAGGGGCTGCAGAGGGTAGACATTGGGGGGCAGATGGCAAACAGGCTACTTGACCCCCCTGATTTATTTTCCCTGCTGTAGCAGTGGGAGAGAGACAAATTCGAGTCAGCCCCCCAATAATTAGATTCCATACCAGAAAAATTATAACAAATTTATACATTTTCCATATAAAGAATCTAATTGGGGGGGGGGCATCTTATATGGGAGTAAATACAGTAATCATTTATTCTTTTCTGAATAATCTGATGAGCAGTCCAAAATTAGCTAAACACAAAAATAAATATCAGAATGAATTACTATCAAATCCCTCACAAAAACAACAAAGCACCAGGCTTTGAGGGGTAGAGTGGAAATTTCCTTTAAAAGATGCAGTCATACTTGTTTTAGAAACAATAATTGATAGTATACAAAGTAGCCTGCCCAGTACATGGAAGATAACTGGTATTTAATTGATCCTAAAAGAGAGGACAAAACAAATCTTGCCTCCTGCAGAGCCATCTCATTACATGTTGAGGTAGAAATCTATTAAACATGTCACAAGACTTTAATTATTCAAAACATAGGCTAGTTTCTGTCTCTCAAACAGAACAGCAAGAATTTATATTTTGATGAAAAGGCTTGATTGGAAAATAACAAAACAACAATTTATTCCATCTCAGGCAAAACAAGTTTCTCGATAAAATTCATACTGTGAATTAAAACCAACAACCCTCCTCTGGCAAGGCTGAAACTTAAGTCAGTGGCTATAATTCAAAATTACTTGCTCATAAAATAATTATATTCCAGACTTGGCTTCTTATTTTGGAATCATCATTTATTTCAGTATGCCCACAGGTAACCAATAATAGATTTTAAACAAGGATAAACCAGTGGAGAATTTAATGCAAATGATGTGTTCTTCGAATACTTCAAAATCTCTGGCTGATTTATTCAAAACTCTATGGAAATGTGGCTCAATTTCTGGTAAAAAAGAAGGAAAGGAGATAGCCTTGCTATAAAAAAAACTGATGGAAGTCAAAGGAATTCAGGAAAAAGAAGTACAAATGATGCCAGATCTAAAGACTTGATCTTTAGCAAGGATTTGAGCAAAAATAAAATAAGTTACAGATGAAGTTGGCCCCTATTTTGGAGGCAATAATAAACAGAAATGGGTATTTTATGCTTGTGTGTGTGTAGCTGTGTATGTGTGTCTGTGCATGTATGTATATTTGTTAGGTTTATATGCTTCCCAAAAAATTTCAGGCAGCTGAAAAAAGAGAGAGGAAGACTTAAAGAAACAAAATGAAATATTCAAACAAGAACAAATTTCCCCACTCCCACCCAGAAAAAAAAAAATCCAAATTCAGAAGTAAACTACCCCACCACACACATTTTCTCCAAATATCGTTTTATTATCCATTCTTTCCACTATCAATCCTCAAGAAATAGGCAGAATTAACTTACTCCCTTTTAAGATGTACCTCAGTTGGGACTTAAAACCATTACAGCTCTAGGGGGAAAACAAAAGCACAGCCTAGCTAAGTGCATGTTTATATAATCTGCCAAGTATGTGACATTTTTTCTCTCTGGTCTCACAGGCCTCGGGGGCCTATAACTGCGTTAACTACAGCTTTCCATCTCCTCCTATCTTGTACAGTCTCCTTCTACTTTGTTGCACCCTCACCTATCCCTCCCAAATCAGTTTTTATGTCACTTTTCCATCATTGTGTTGGCCTGCCGCGAGGTCTGGTACCCTCCACCTCAGCTTCTAAAAAAGGGGTGGGCAAAATCTGGCCGGTGGGTTGGATCTGGCCCACCAAGGGATCCCCATCTGGCCCACAGTGGTGCGGCAACTGGACTTGGCTTCCTGGCAGCCCCTGTGGGGGCAGTTCACTCTGCCCACCTGCCACTGCCAGCGCCTCTGTTGCCATCAGACCTAGCCCCAGTACCTGGGAACCTTGGCCTGTCCACCCCATGCCCACTGCCAGGGGCACTGGATGGAGCAGGAGGTTAGGGTCTCCATGGAGACCAGCCCAGGACCCCTATGGACAGGGCGTGCTCAATCAGGCGGATGGGATAGGGACATAAGCAGGCAGGGAGTGGCATCTGGGAGCAGGACAAGCAGGCAGGGGCAAGGCCAGGGCCAAGGTTGCAGGGTGGCGACAGCATAGGGACAAGGCTCGGGGAAAAGCCACAATCTGCTCCCCACACATCCCTGCCCACAGAACGAGCACTCATTGCAGGGATGTACATGGAGCAGATCATGGCTCTGCCCCAGGCCCGGTCCCCAACCCCATGCTGTCTTTGACCCCCAATCCTGACCCTGGACATCACTCCCCGCCCTCCTGTAGCCCCTTCCCATCCACCTGGCCAAGGATGGCCTGCCCACAGGGGTGGTGGGCCAGCCTCTATGGACAGCTCACCCACCCACTCCATCTAGCAGCCACAGAGGTGGGTGCAGAGCAGATGAGCTGGGGTGCCCAGACACCAAGGCAAATGCAAGGATCAAATGCAATGCTTCAGGGTGACCTTCAACTTAATCACATGACCATCTTTTGTCTTCCTGCCATTTTTACTGCATATCTACAATCTAATTTAATTCATTTTCCCATTCATTTCCTCAGGACCATCTACTCTATATACTGATTGAAGCTAGAATCCTGTAGGGGAAAAGCCTTCTGTTCCTTACTTACAATTATTGTACATAAAACTTAATTTCAGTATTTCTTGACTTTTACTGCAATGTCAAAATATTCCTTAGCTTTGATTTAACAGACTTTTATTTCAATGCAGCTCCCTTTTTATTTAAAAAAAAAAAAAAAAAAAAAAAAAAAGCAGCCCAAACCCTACAAGGCTTGCTTCAAAGAGAACAGCAGTGGAAAATGATGTTTTCTATTTATTCTTTGTACATTTATTTTTTCCACGTAGGTTTAAAAAAATAAGATAAATGCAGGATTCAGGAAATAACAACAGATTGGGATTCATTTAATTTTCGAGAACAGTTTCAAATAGAAAATAATTCTGTTGTGATTTTGACATTAGATTCATGAGTAATTTCAAAATTATATTTCTTAAAATTCCCATAATTATGTTGGGAAAAGTTTAAAGATCTCTTTAAAATTTGTGACTCCAATCAAATCTGTATTATCTATATAATTTTAAAAAACAAATACTCACTGCTCTTGTTGATTACAATTTACTGGTATTAGACTGACAAGGGAACTATTTAAGGGAAGTTAAATCAAGATGCTTTGGCTAAAAATAAATTTATATAATTTAGCACAAATATACATGTTGTAACCCATCACAAACAGTGCCTTAACCTTGCTCTCTTCCCTTGTTTGGTATTCCCGATGCCTCCTTAGCTGTTTATTTAAGAATCTTGCATAGCGAACAGCGCAGTTTATATTGAATTAAATCAGCTACTACAAGGGTTTCTTAAGGCACTTAAAATATAGAACAGGGGCAGGAAATTATTTCGGGCAAAGGGCCGCTTACTGAGTTTTGGCAAGTCATCGAGGGCCACATGACAGGCAGCCAGGGACAGATAATTATTAATTTTCTAAGTTTTTAGGGGCCCCATGGGTGGGATAGAATAGCTTGGCGGGCTGCATCTGGCCCGCTGGCTACATTTTGCCCACCCCTGATATAGAACAATATATATGAATCCGGCACCTATGAATTATGCAAGTCACCAGAAATTCATGCCAAAAGAAAACATTAATGAGCAAAGATCGCTAAGGAGAAGTTAATGGTTACAAGTTAAAAGATCATTTAGGTTGCAAAGTCAAGCATTTGGAAATGAGAAAAATACCAGAATTTATGTCATCTGTGTGTTCCCCACCGCTCAACAGATATCAAATGGGACAGAGATTTGCCTTACTAATAGATGCTAAACCTGTCAACACATCTCCTCTGCTACAACCATGAACATACCCCACAACAAACCCATCAGAATTCTACACCTGCCTTTCCCTAAACATGATATAGCAGATCTAATGCACCAAATGTTCTTGTGATCATCAACAATCCCTTGCAGTGGAGGATGATTGCCTTCCATATAACAGCTTTACCTGAAGATGGCTGACAAGGTCAATCCAGGATCAACAGACTCTGTTGCAACTCAGGTATGTGTTTCCATGCATTGGGGTGGGGGGCGGCAGCTCTGGATTCTTGATTTGGTCCACGAAATGCTTTCTGCCACTCCTGCTTTTCCATCTCCTGTTGTTGTGGTGGTGGTGGGGGGGTTTCAAAATACTGAGATCCTTTCAGCAGACTTTTTCTCCATTTGGGGTAGTCCTGGGCAGATCTCCCAAAAGTTGATGTTGATGTATTTTTTCAAGCTGGCCTTGAGGACATCCTTGAGTCACTTTCTCTGCCCTCCTTTTGAGCACACACCTTAACTGAGCTTGAAGAATAAAACTTGCTTTGGGAATCTGGAGTTGGACATCCAGATGACATGGCCAGCCCAGCAACATTTACATTGGATGATTTTCACCTCATTGCTCATGGTGTTTGCTTGCAAATGGTGGTGCATCTGTCTTCCCACTGGACTTGAAGGATCTTTTGCAGGCAGCGTTGCTGGTACTTCTCCAGCAACTTGAGATGTCTCCTGTACGTTGACGTCTCAGCTCTATACAAGGGCAGGGATCACCACTGATTGATAAACCGTGAGCTTGGTTTTGAATCTGATATCATGATCTTTGAACACTCATTTCCCCAGGCATCCAAATGTTTTTCTTGCACATTTGAGGAGATGTTGGATTTCTTCATCAATGTCAGCCTTCTGCAAGAGATGGCTTCCAAGGTACGTGAAATACTCAATGTTCTCCAGTCTCGCCATAAATCTGAATTACTAGAGCTGGGGATTGCTCATTAAGAGCTTGTTGATGGAGGAACTTAGCTTTGTGAGTGTTAAGCAGCATTCCCACTTTCTTGTAACTCTCAGTAAAGAGGTTGGCAATTGCCTGAAGATCTGTTTTCACATAAGTAACACACTACAGCATCATCAGTGTACTGGAGATCAACAATTGATGTCCAGTAGTCTTGATTTTGGCTGAAATTAACCAATTTATCATCCATTTGGCAGTTTAGCTCCACTCTGGAAGCTTCTTGGTGGTCAGACGTAGCATCACAGTAAGGAATATCATGAAGTGTTGGAGCTATGATGCAGCCTTGCTTAATTCCCAGCTTAACCTCAAAGGGATCTGTTAGAGAACCACAACTTGCATACCATCATGGAGCAGGCAAAAAATGAAGATGAATTTCGGTGGACATCCGCACCTCAGAAGGATCCTCCATATCGCTTCTCTGTTGACTGGGTTGAAGGGCGCGTCCACACATGCAAGCATGTGCACTTGCAGCAGCTCAAATAGAAGCGGTACAAATTTGAGCCAGGGCTTTTTTCCTCAGCGCACGTGCTCAGGCATGCACTTTGTTGTGGAGCAAATTGTGCCACCTGGGGCAAAATAACCCTGCCTGGCTCCTCCCAGATCTGCAGCCAGGGGGAGCTGGAGCCTGGGGCCAGCACCTGTGCTGTCCCCATCAGTACAAAAAGCTGCCCTGGCAAATAGCTCGGTGCTACTCGCTCTCAGGAGCTTCTGGGGCCCAGTCAATTGGTGCCTGGGGACAATACCCATTGTGCCAGCTGGACTGCTGCAGCAGCATCTGAAATCCATTTTTAAAAATACCACAAAATCTATGTTCCACAGTTAAAGCAAAAAAACACTCTCTTTCTCTCTGTGGGGAGAGAGAGAGAGAGAGAGAGAGAGAGAGAGAGAGAGAGAGAGAGAGAGAGATCAGTTGAGTAATGTTTTATTGGTATATTTACAATGTTAAAGCAATTTGGAAGCCTACCAGTGTCTCTATCATGATGAAAAAATAAATTCTAAATACCTGTATGTGTTGATGTGTGCCTTTTGTTTTCTTCACATGTGATGGGTGTGTGCTGGGGGGACATGGTGTTTGCAGGAAGGGGGTGAGAAGGGGTGTGGGGGAAGGTGGGTGGGTGTGTGGAGGGACGTGGGTTGGTCTGTGGGTAGGTGTGGGGCAATTGCTTGGGGCACTGTGGGTGTGGGGGGATCTTGTGAGGGGGCTACTCAGGAGGGGTGGGTCCCCTGGCCCCCAAAGGGGGCAGCCCCTTCCCACCCAAGGTCCCAGCTTGCCCTTGGAGGGCCACAGCCCCTATCCCACATAGGGCCCCAGCCCCTCTGCCCAGAGTCCCAGGCACCCTGCCCCCCCGAGCCCAGATTGCCCCTGGAGGGCCACAGCACCTATCCCCCACAGGACCCCAGCCCCGCTGCCTAGGGTCCCAGGCACCCTGGAGACCTGCCCCCCACCCAAGGTCCCAGCTCCACCCTGGAGGGCCCCAGCCCCTCCGCCCAAAGCCCGTAACTAACCTTTCACAGCAGCAGCAGGGGACCATGCGCCAAGCTCAGCTGGATCCTGCTGGCCCTGGGGCTCCTCCTGCCCCCCAGCCAAGCCGGTCTCATGGAGGCAGAACCCAGCATGGTACATGGGGACCACGTGCCGAGCCCAGCCGGGTCCTGGGGCCCGTCTGCCACCTGGCCAGGCTGGGCCCATGGCAGCAAGACACAGCGCTGGGCCCAGCCGGGTCCTGGGGCCCCTCTGCCACCCAGCCAGGCCGGGCCTATGGCAACAAGACCTGACGTGGCATGTGGGGACCAAGTGCCAGGCTCAGCCGGGTCCTGGGGCCTGTGTCCCACCTGGCCAGGCTGGACCCATGGCAAGACCCAGCACCGGGCCCAGCCAGGTCCTGGGGCCATTCTGCCACCCAGCCAGGCCAGGCCCATGGCAACAAGACCCGGCACAGCATGTGGTCCCTGCGTGTCGGGCCCAGCCGGGACCTGTCACTCTTGGGGCCACCCTGCCATCCAGCACAGGAACTGCACGGAGCTGAGCCAGGTCCTGCCAGCCCTGGGCTGCTTATGCTGCCCTATAGCAGCAGGACCCATTTTGGCGTGCAGGGACCATGTGGAGCCAGGTCTTGCCAGCCCTGGGGCTGCTGTGCCTGCAAGGGGGTGAGGCCCTGGCCCAGCCCCATGTGGCTCTGTAGTCCGGCTTTGCACCAGAGTGGGTCGCAGGGCTCCAGGAGGTGCACACAGGAGCCACGCCTCCTAGAGCCATGTGACCTGCTTTGGTGCAAAACTGGACTAGCGAGCTGCAGGGATCTGGGCCAGGTCCTTCCTCACCCCCTGTAGCCCCGGGGACATCCCCCCCACCATATCCCCCTGCCACCCCTCACTCACCCACACCCATGAACACCCCACCACTTACCTTGGACAGCACCAGGGGCTGGAACTGAAACCAGAGCGTCTCTTTTGGAGGACTGACACCCTGCTGTCTCCAGGCACGGTCTTGAACCATGCCTTGCTCCGCTCTATTGCGGAGTGGGTTTTTTAGATCCCTGGATATTCAGGGGTCTGGTTTTCTCCCTGTGCTGCGAACTTGCAGCGCAGGGAACATTTTTTCATTCCCGCACATGCCTCTTGTCCCACCTCAAAGGGGTTTGAGGCAGGGCAAAAGGCACGTGCAGGCTTGTCTGAATGCGTCCCATGAGGTCAGAGGACCATTTAGAGAAGTGTATGTTGTTCCCCACATTCTTCCTGCAGCTTGCAAAATTACGTGGTGAAACTAAACAGAAACTATGCACTAAGATGAACTCTCAGAGAAAACATATAAGGGACAGAGAGAGACGAGCAGAAGTAGCAACACATTTTTCATAAAACAATCATTCCCTTCTGACCTTTCACAATCCACATTACCTCTTTTGATTGTTCATGATCTCCCAGTAATTAGCTTGTTTGCCTGCTATCCCTGGGAATTTCTCTCCTCTCCAGTTTCACAGCTCTAGAAGCCATAGCAATTAAGACTGGCACCACTCCACCCCCCATCTCCACCCCCTCCCAAACAACAAGTTTCCAGACCCATGAGGAGTACCTCTCCCTGTCAGTTCACTTGATCAGGCAGGCATATGGGGTTGATCTACAGCCAGGCTCAGCACACCAAGTCTGATTCAGCACACAGCCCTGGACCTGACACATCAAGTCTGGAACCACACACTATCTCTGGGGCTGTTCTTTGGGTCAGACCTGGTACGCTGAGTCTGGGACTATGCGCTGACTCCAGTCACGTGCTAAATTGGACTCGGCCTGTAGCTCCAAAGCTTGCATGTGGCCCAAGGTACATGTGGTCCTGAGCTTGACATGCTCTTGGGCTGCACAGTCCTAGACTTGCCACATGCAGTCACATGCACCACACTGGACAGGGTCTGTTGTGCAGCCCCAGGCCTGCCGCACTGGATTGGACTGTGTGGCCCCAGACCTGCTGCATGGGGCTGGCAACAAGTTCATCTCATATGCTGCTGCTCAGACACTTACCCACAGTCAGATCTTTTTTTCTTCCTGGTACCTTTTAAAAAACAGGGGGTGTGCTATATTCAGAGTCAGGTTATACGCTAGAAAATACAACATACGAACATAGACAGTGCCTGGCTTCTGCTGTTGAGGTGCTCCAGATGGTCATAAAGATTCTGCCTGGGGACAACAGCACATCAGAACATGTGCAGAGATGTAATAAAAGATTAATGGCAGGTCCCTGGCAAGTGCAGACCTGGGCCCTTCTAGGGCTTAGTTTTCCCTTGCCTGACTAGGTGCTGTGGCACACAGCAGCTATTGGGGCATTTTACATCTATACTGCTTTCTGGTCTATCCCTCCTTTCACCTAAAAGAAACTCTTCATACCCCACTCCCAGGTCTCTCTGCTCTGATTTCCTGTGGTCCTCCTTCCCCATCATGACCGGCTACTAGGGGTGCACCGATAAAGATTTTTTGGGCCGATATTGATGGACAATTTTTAACAAGCTATATTGGCTAAAACTAATCAGATTGCCGATACGCGGCCCGCCAGCTGGAAAGCAGTGTCTGGCTGGTAAGTCTGTGGGTGGGAAGGGGCATGGGAGGGGCAGATCAAGGCCCTCACGGTGAGGGAGGAAGTGGGGCTAGAGAAAGTGCTACACAGCCAGGGCAGGGCGAGACATGGAACACAGTTATGGCTCATCCGGGTGGCAGCCCCCCTGGATAAGCTGCTCACAGCTCTGTCCCACACTCTGCCCCAGCTGTGCAGCACCTGCCCCACTCCCTCCATCACCCCAGGGGCCCCGCTTGGCCCCCCCCCACCGCCCTTCATTCCCCACCCCCCGTTCCCCCGCAACAGATTTATGAGCCCAACGCTGCCGTTCTGTGCTGCACTGTGGCTGTGTGCATGCACATGGCATTTATTGGTGATCTTATCAGCCACATAAGCCAAAAAAACCCCAATTAGCAATAATGTCAATTTTCCTTATATTGGTGCCAATACACTATGGGACCAATGCACCTCTACTGGCTACTTGTGTCCCCGATCTTCACACTGCAGTCACATATTCCATTCCCTATCCATGATCAACCACACTACCTCTTATGCCCTATTTGCTCACTGCTTAGTCATAAAGGCTCATCTACATCTCCTGCTCTTGAATTGGGCTCTCACATTTACCATGTTTCCCAGTGCCCCCCACCCTGCATCTCTATGGGGTCTGCATTTGGCTCACCTTCATTGGGACCAGTGCCAACCATTAGGTGGCCTTTGAGAACAGCTACTAGATTGCCAGAAAATACAGCAGAACCATAACCAGCCTTTAGATTGCACTAGGGCCAAGGTTCCTGGCTGCTAAGCACTGTCAAGCCTGCTGTGCTTTTGGATGTACAGCATGAATAGAACATTAGGCCCCAGAGAATCTTTCAGGTTGAAAGCCAAGATGTTTCGAGGGTTGTACAGAAGCTGAGCAGTAGGGAAGACTGGACTGCACATTTGGATTACCCTAAATCCCAACCAAGTTTCATTTTAGGCATATCAGTCCTTTACTAGACCTGGCCCCAAATCTCGCAGCACTGTAATTTTCTATTAAGTCCACATTGACCAAATTTGGATTCTCATGAAGAAAGGCAAAAAAGTCAGGTCCCTGCCAAATTTTAAATCCCTGGCTTCAGAGCACAGGGAAATTTAAACATTTCAAAGAAAACACAGTTCTTTTAGCATAGGCAAAATGATTCACTTTAACCTGTCATTTGGAACTCTTATTTGGAATTGTACAAAAAAAGATGTGTCATGTAACCCACATCTAGGATGTAAAGTCCCTGCACAAATGCTTAAGACTGCCAAAGTCATGAGCAACTGAAAACAGGGTCTTAGACATAATAGGCAGCACTATCAGCCCCATCTCTAATTAGCAGCTTTGCTGGTAAAATGCTGTTAAAGCCTTGCTGAATTATTGAACTGCCGAACTGAAACCAACTCTCAATATACAGACCAATGTCGATGGACTTTAGCTGTCAGATTAAGGGAACGAGATAAACAGATGTCTCGCGTCATCTGAGCACCCCTAAAACTTCATAATGGAAAGGACCAAAAACTTCTTATCTAAAGTTTGTCTTCTTTATGTGAAGTACTGTCACATGATGATCCAATTCAGTCTGTCCAACTGAAAGGGACATCTATAGATGACTATGGCTGCCAATACTTCTGCACGGTTTATTAATCCCAAAATTATTCATTTCCAAAGTCTATATAGTTGCCTGCCTTAAGAAAATTAAAAAGCAAAAAATTTCCACTTAAGACACAAAGCCTAAGAAAGAACTAAGGCTTTTTCTGATAGAAATTGTTCAAACCCAAGACTTTTTGCATGTATTAGAATGATTTGACTAGTGCAAGACAAAAGGGTGTACACTAACTCACATTCACACATTTTTCTACCATTTTTGCTTGAAAGAAATAGTTACAATACTGGTAAACATACAAAAAACACCACACGCAACTCATTTCAAAGTTTAAATTTAATGTTTTGCCTAAAGAAAATGCAACACAAAGTGAAAAAAAAGTGTTTATGCACTAAACATTATGGTACAAAATAAACACACTGCTGTTGAAGCTACCCTTAACAAAGATTTCTTTCCCTTGGTCTGGCCCCCTGCCTTTTATTCACAGGACAAGTTTTTTTGAGGCCATATGCGACTGTGGTTCAATAAATCCAACGCTGCCTTTGATAGTGAGTTTTGCAGAATTTGGCAAAAAGATAAAGTGCTGCTTTTACAGTTGTCAAAAAAATTAAGTCATTGGCTCTTATTTATTATTTCCATTGTGTGAAACAGACTGAAGCCTATGTTATAATCAAGAATAAATAAATGCACTTCTTTCAGCAGCTAATTAAACCACATTGTATCACCAGCTCATCTGAAATTGAAATCCATTATTCTGTTCTAGTAATGCACTTTGCTCTTGAAATGAAAACAATGTACCACTGCTCCCAGGTTACATATATGCTTCCCAAATATTTCGGGGGAAGACAAACTTTCCATTACAATATTTTGATACATAGAAATATGTAGGAAAATTTAATGGCTTCAGAAGTAGAATAAGTGGTAATCAACTCCTTCATAGTCATTGACTCTCACATTTATTAGCACTCTTGATAGGAGGGCTTTGCTTCCCTCTCCCTCCAGTCAGAACAGGAAATATCAATTCCATAAAAATACAGAGAATATTTTAGAACCTACTGAAGGCTGAATATTTAAGTAGGAGGATCTTCACCTCGAATAGCTTTGTATTTGGCCATGTCCTCTGGGAAGACTTTTGTCAGTTCTTGAATTAATAAGCTTTTAAATTTCTAGAAAAAAAAGAAAAATTACTATTTATGCAAGCCAGTCCAACAGAGATACTGAATGAACAGAACTATTTGCAAACATAAGCCAGCTACTTTGAATACATTGGGGTCACTGGATGGCAAAGTGGGAAATGAATCTTACAAGACTCATTATTTACAGTAACAGTCTGGCATCAATTTGTTGAGGGGTAAACTCAAAAGTGTTTTGAACCTTATAAGTATAAGTGTGCTAAACAAGTAGCATCTTAAACTCTGCTGTGCCGGGTCCAGCATGGCCCTCCACTGTCTAGTGTACAGAGCAAATACCTTCAGTTTGTGAAAGACAATTACCTCCACTACCTTTCGTTACATTTTGTATTGTTTATATCTTTCAAGCCAAGGAACAGATCTTGCAACTGTTGCCTCTCTCCTGCTGCAAGACCTCAGCAATTAATCCATTAGTTACATTTTGCACCTCAAAGTAAGGTAAGGTGTAAGAATGTAATAAAGGAAGTTATATATATATAAAAAAAGAAAAGAAAAATAGCTCTGACTACTGCATTATTTTTGACATTGTGATAATGGAGCAAGATGTAAGAGAGTAAGGGGAGCCCCCTAGCTAGCACTATTTCTGTCCAGGGAAGTACCTAGTATAGCTGGTTTCCATCCCTCACACCACCACAGGGAAAAATAGGGGAGAGAATCTTTGCCCTTAAACCAGTCAGACCAGCAGAGGAACTCGTGGACTTGTGCTAGGTGACAGCGATCTCCAATGACTGGTTATGAACAGAGTTCATGTTCAAGTTGCATTAGAAATCTATGTGCTCCTCCTTTAGTTGAGCTTAAGGTTGTTATGATGGCATAAAATGAGTCCTAGTACAGCACTGTGTGAAAAAATTGATTCTTTTCCCCTCTTTTAAAAAACACATCCAAGAGTTTAAAAAAGTATAAGCACTTAGACAAGCACTCACCATTTTCCCAGGAGAAGGAAGAGTGCTTTGAGCCCCTGACATCAGTTTATATACTGCAGCATGAACTGCAGTCCTCTGGGTCTGCTTAAATGTAGCTAGCAAAATCCACATTATTCTTAAAAATGCACCGTCTTGCTCTGAATCTTGCTAAACTACATGCCACAATCATAAGAATTTACTGCTGAAACATGGTATATGCAACAATTTGCCCAGAACCTTATTATAAAAGAAGGTAAAATGAAAAAAAAACGTAGACACATATTTTAAATGTTTTCTTTCAATGAAAAGTTAACTTGCACTTAGTCATTTTTAGTAGTCTCTCTGTTATGGTCTCACCCACTCAAGATAGACAAAACATAAAACTATACTGTACAAATTGAAAAAAAAAATCTACACACTGTCTTGTCATACATCATACTAATCACACATTGGTATTATAAGTACAATGAATCTAAACAAGATATGGAAAACAACACTCCGGTTTAAGGGAAATAACATGGAACCAACTGCAGTTCCAGTTACGAGTTTTAAAAACTGCCCTTTATAATGTAGGGGTGGGGAATTGAGATATTTAATTCTTCCAGTAACAAATTAAGAAAAGATGCCACATAGCAGAAAGAAACATCTAGAGAGGTCATTCATGATTCTCCCTCCCCCTCCCCAAAATGTATTGCAGTGAATGTGCACACTACTGTTATATTTAAGGGACTACATTCACTGTCCATGAAATACTGCAAGCAGTAATCTCTCTTGCTCTTTTACAGTCCTTTTTTCAGCAGATCTAAAAAGTGTTTCTGGCAAAGGACATGATTCTATACCTACGCTTTACGTGGTCTCTTCAAACAGGCTGTTGCTGTAAGAAAACGTAAAAGAAGCCCTACAAATAGAAGACTCTCTTTCAAAAAAAAAAAAAGAAGTCACTTCTATTTCCACACTGACAGATATTTTTTAAAAATATTAGGTTTGATCTTACCTTCATTGTGTCAATTTTTCCTTTCACTTGTTCATTTTTAGCTAAAGCCCGCTCCAAACACTCTTTAGTGTAAAGCTGTGGATTACGGCCTTGATCGATGTACCTGGAAACAAGAAAGATGCTACATTACTGTCCCATGCAGGCTAGAATTCAACTTTACCACACAACAAAAATGAACACAAGTAAAAGAAAGCACTGGGTACAATCTGTTTCTTCATCTGTGTAAAGTACGATATAAAGGCAGCCACATCTAAACCATGAAAGAGATCATACTTGCTGATGAACCAGAGGCAGCTGGGCTGGTAATGCAGTATTTGTTCTCCACTTCTAGTGACTTTAGAAAACATCCAGGAAGTCTGGAGAAACTACTGGGAACCAGCACTGTACACGAAGACAATTTCCTACAGACAACTAAAGTGCATCTTTCCACATGGGAAGGAAAAGAAGGGAAAGAGAGAGGGAGAGAGCAACAGCAGCAGTAGGAATTAACCCCAGGAAACAGCATACTGCTGTAAATAAAGCCAATAATCATTTGGTGAACAATGTCTGGCACAAGAGAAGAATTGAACAGCAAGGGAATGGAAGAAATGAGTAGAGTGAGAACCTAAAATTAAATCAGCATGCAAAATATTTTCAAAGAGTTACACACCCACCCACCCCTATTTTCTATGGAAACAACTGCTAGAATTACCACAAAAATATTTTGAAATTGTAAATAAAACAGAAAAAAGCCTCATACTATTAAGAAAAAGACTACAACATAAACAAGTTTGAACGTATCCAGTTGAAGCACATTTACTTAGCAATACCAAATGACAAGCTAAGAAAATATGGAATTATGCAATTGAAGAATTAATATAAGTCCAGTAATACACATCAGACAACTCTGCCACTAAGCCTTATAAACATGCAGTTCTAGTTCTGCAGCCATCATATGCTATCAGGTTCAGATGAAAAGCTATATATCAGATATCTAAATTAGTCACACTCTCTCTCAGCCTCAGCTTTCCACAAATACAGGTAACAAAGCAGACCTGAGAATGAACACACACATTAATGATTTGTCTTAGCTGTGTTCCTTCAAACTCTTCAGGAATGTTTCTGTGAGAAATTAAAAAAGTAGGCAAACATCAGTGAAAAAAAAATTAGTAATGCATAACAGTAGCCTGGTATCTATCTAACGGTTTGATGCTGTTTAGCTGTTACCTCTCCAGTGGCAAGGTTACTTACTCAAAAACTTCTAAAGGCACACTGATATCATGAAGCTGCTGTCGACATTTATCAATGTCTTGCAGTCCTGTAACCATAAAATTCCTAGGAAGAGAGAATCAAACATAAATTTATTGCCTATAAAACTGGAGTTACAATTAAAAAAACAACATTATCACTGTATTTTCTTGAGTCTAAGATGATAACCTCTACCCCACCCCCTCTACAATTCAGCATGGAAAAAAAACCCCTCATCTTAGATCTGAGAACAGGCCATGCAAGCAGCTGCTGGGGCTCTGGACAAGGCCAGCATGGCTCATGTGGCAGGCGGGGGGATGGTGTGTGGAGCGGACAGAGTGCAGTGCGGGGGGGGGGGGGGGGGGAGAGTGTAGGGGAAGGGGACAACACGGAAAGCGCAAGGGATGGGATGCAGTAGTGAGAAGAGCACAGGCAAGGTGGGTGGTGCACAGTGCAACGAGGGGAAAGAAGAGGAGGGAAGGCACTAGATGGGAACAAGTGGTCAGGAGGAGCAACAAGCGGCAGGCTGCCAGACCCGCCAGCTACTACTTCCCAGGTCTCTACTCTTTGGTTGCTAGCTTTTAGAAGACTACAGGAACAAGCCAGGGGATTAAGAGGGCTCCCTGAAAGTTATCTACAGCCAGGAATGACATTCCCAAAAGCATAATCTGTGCAATACTATGTCAGACCAGTGGTTCCACTAGCCCTGTATCCAGTGGCAACAGATGCTTTAGCAGGGCTCCCAAATTGTGGTAAGCATGCTCCTGGGGATACACAACACATCTCCAGGGAGGTATGCAGGAGAAACTGTAATGGTGGATTGAATTTCATTATAATAATTGGGATTATAAAATATTAAATGTATGCTGGTCGGCGTATGTGGGCAGCTGGTAAATCTGGAAGGGGGCACACACAAGAAAAAGTTTGGGAACCTCTGCTCGAGAAGGAGAGCTAGACCAGCGGTTTTCAACTTTTTCAGACACAAGGCACCACTCCGAAAATGCCAGCTCTTGAATTTTAGGGGTGTCGGTTAAGTCTTGTTGCTGTAAGCACACAGGCAGACAAGTTGGTCTAATAAGAGATATTGGATTTACCCAAACAACTTGCCAGCTCTTCACTTTCACAGAGAAAAACACCAGAGTAGCTCTGCTGCTGCAAAGAGCGCAGGCTGGCACAGCAGATTAGAGCGTTTCTACCATGATAGATTCCTGTCCAAGATCTCCAGGCCCATCCTGCACATCCCGTCTGCGCGCCTACCAGGACCGACAGTGTGCAGCACCCTGCGGCACGTGCCCCCTGACAGGACCTCCAGGCACCCCGGGGCAATCGAGGGTGATCTGTTTCCTGCCCCTCACCCTCGCCACGAGCTCAGAGATGCCAGAGCATAACCACGGAGGTCTAGCTAGGGTCGGGGCCACCCCCCCAGACCTACATGGACCCGCCATCCCCCTATTCGCCTGGCGTTACTTACACCCCTGAGGACTGCTGCGGGTCCCGTAACCCCCTCCCTCCACCCCCGCGCACGCATGCGGACTGCGGAGACGGGAACGTGGGGAGAGGGCAGGTGGGAAAACGCCGCTCACAGCTTCTGGTTGAGACCGGCCTGGCTGCTGGGCTGGAAGTCGCTGACTATGATGCCGAGCTGCCGGATATTCTCCACAAACTTCTCCAGGTGCTCCTCCAACGAATCGAACTTCTCCGCCATCGCCGCCCGAGCCGGCGCTTCCGGGTTAAAAATCTGCTTCCGCTTCCCGCGAGAGGCAAGGAGTGGGCGGTGACGAGGGAAGCCCCTCCCACTCCCCCCGGGAGCCAATAGAATTGGGTCGTCCCGCTCACCCGGGCGCATGCGCGCGGCAACAGTGCGAGAGCAGATTCCTGCCCGGCGGCCGGGGCGTACGGAGGGCGCATGCGCGTTCCATCTCGAGGCTGGGTCCGATTAATCCCTGCGGCGTGGCTTTGCGCATGTGCACTGCATCAGCAGGAAGGGGTGGTTTATGCCTTGCTTGCAGGGTGACCTGCCCTTCACATCCATGCCCCGAGCCTGCAGGAGTGTACCATATCCTGCCACTGAGGGTGCACCAGGCAAGTGGGCGCCGGCCCAGCTAGGGTGGCTGCCAGAGGAGTTGCAGAGCTCCATGCCTCACTCTCCACAGCACCCCTGCAGGGGCCAGTTTAGCAGCTTTGGGCTCTGGCTCCAAGTTCCCGCTGGGACTTGGGCTCCCAAAGACAGGAGTAGTGCCTTGGGCAGCCATGCCAGCCCACCTACAGCAAACGAATGCCTGTCCGTGGTTGCTTTGTGTCCTTGCACCTGCCCACCTACAGCAAACTGATGCAGGAGGTCATTGCATGTTGCCCAGCTTACATGCAAGAGTGCAATGCCAATGTGCGGCAGCATTTATTGCACAGCGCCGCTTCCTTCTCATTTGGGAGTGTTTGATGGAAGCTACTTGGTGGCCTGCGAGCCGTCTTTGCCCAGATGCTGTGCTGTACAAAACCACACTGGCATTGGGATGGAGCTGTTTGCACCTGGTTTTGGAAAGAAGGTAACAAGTGACTTACACAACCAGAAACTCAGCGGATCTCCAGTGAATCCATGGACGTAAGGGTGTCTCAGCACTTAGGAGTTGGTTACCTGACCCACAAGTAGCTGGCCACAATGGCTTCAATGTTATGGAGCTTCTCCCACTCCAATGAATGGGGGTTAGCAGCAGTCCTAGATATTTGAAAAATCAGATTTGGTGCCTAAAAACCTTGTTAGCATTGGAACTGGCATCACATCAGTGATGATGAGAACAAATAGCAGGCTATATAAGATGCTGCAGGACAAATGTGGTTTGCGTTGTTTAGTTCTTGCTTGCTATGTTTATTTTTCTGTACGGTTCCTATGTACCCAAAGAAACCCTTACTTGGAACATCTGGTTCCCTAAAGAGCAACATGCATGTGGTTTTCCTTATCTCGGAGCCACAGAGAAGCATTCCATCAAGTATTCAAGACCATCAGCTGTGGAGAACAGCTGCTGAAGATAACAAAATTGTGCACCACATGCTGGCACTCAGTCAAACCAGCTGTCAGTAGGATCTGATCCATTGGGAAGAACTGAAGCCACGTGTCCAGCTTTTCAGGAAGAAGGACAACTGCTGTGTGGCAGAGATGCTCTTTGCCATATGCAGCAACAAGCAGAATTGTGTGCACTTAATTCACCCAAAGTCTATACTAGCAGAAGTGCAAAATGTTATCAGGGCATTTGAGGGCAAGTATACCAACCCTGCCAAACTCGTCCATATGCTGATTATTCTTTAACAGGTGTATGTGGGATGGTTCTGATTCCCATGGCATACACTGAAGTTCTTAGTGCTCCCACTGAAAATCATTTTGGTCTGTTGCCTGATTCCAGCTTCAGTTTTGGGAAAGCAATCAAAGAAGCCAGGCAGTCACCAGAGAATGAAAGGCTACTCAAGAAAAGTCTATTTGAATTTGCTGTCCAGCTTAACAAAGAACTTTAGTAGTGGCTCCTGCCGAATGGGAAAACATTATAAATTATATCAATGCCAAGAGCTGAGGAAGTCTTTCCAAAAGTAAAGGTGCAAATAAGTGAGCTAGTTTAGGTCTTTGGATTCAGCTCTGAGACCACTGATAGAGTTGTGACAGGTATGTGCATTTTATCAGATGGGAAAACATCTCATATTTTGTCTTTCTGAGCTCAAGTCAGCAAGCTTTGTGTTGCAGGGAATACTAACCTCTTGGCAGATCTCCATCAAGTGGAACTAGTAGTACATTAACTGGTGCACTCTTATGCTGAAGTTCTGTGTCTATATACCAGTGGTTCTCAACCAGGGTGCCACGGCTCCTAGCGTGCTTTGAGATCCTTTCAAGGGTGATGCATGGTGCCACATCATGTTAGCACTCTTAGGTGTGCAAACATGATTCACAAGATAAACCTAGAGATTTCAAGTAGAAATCTATAATGTCAGAAACATTCTGACCTGCTATTGTCTTTCTGAGTTCTTTGCAGCAGAAGAATTGTTCTATTTTTTTTCTGTAGTCAGAAAACCAAGTGAAAACTAGGAGCTGGTATTTTTGGAGGGGTGCCTTGAGTCTAACACGGGGTGCCTTGAACCTAAGAAAGTTGAGAACCACTGATCTATACAGTCTAGTGGGGCATTTATACACATGCTCCGGGGGGTGGAGGGAGGCACTTTAATGAGAGCAGCTCTGAGAATCTAATTAAAGCACCCAGACTATCACGCGCATCAGCGTCCCCACACTGAAAAATTACAGCACGGGCACTTTAACTAAAGCTCATCGAACAAGCTTTAGTTAAAGCACCCCACTGCCATTTTTCAGCTCAGGGACACCAACTTTCATGATGCTGGAGTCCACTGGATCACGGTAATTACCACGCTCCAGCAGACTTGATTAATTGAGCCTGCTCCGATGTGCTGTAATTACAGCACATCGGAGCAGCCTCGCTGCACGTGTTTAGGCGCCCATGAATGTTGTCAGGGGAAAGCCAGATAGTCATCTGAGTAGAAGTACATGAAATGCTATACTGACTGTGAGAACTGGGCTGAGGTTCTTCATCAGATCATATTTATTTACAACCTGCCCAACACTTACAGAATTAATTGGAATGCTGGCAGCCTAGCATTTTAAAGAGAGCTATTTAGCAGTAGAAAATAGCCTGAGCCACATACCAGTGATCAAGAGCCATCTATATCCTAAAAAAAGGAGAATCAGACATGGACATTATGCAGATGTAGACCTGGAGCAATTCCAAATATCCATTGAGAATCTCATAACAGTTTGCCGCATGTGAATTGTTAAGTGACATTTGGGACAAATTCATAAGATGTATTCTGCTTAGCAATATCTGGAAACTTTTCAAGGTTTGTCTGACAAGTTACCACTTTCAGGAACTGACTGCAGTGGGGGAGCTTTATTCTCAAGGGTTGTGAGGATTGCATAGCCAGGTCGCCCAGTGAACCCAGGAGTTTCACTCTCACAAACTGTTATGGATATGTCTACACTATCCAATGCAGTACTGTGCAGAGTTATCCTGAACTGGTTATGAATGTACTACTTTTCATGCCAGAGACTACAAGGCATGAGGCACTGAAGTATCCCAAACCAGCTCTCTGTACACAGAACCAGAAACAGTGTGGCCAGCACAGTGCTATACCTGGATTAAATAAGCCTTACTCCTTAGCAGAGTTCAAAGAGGTTTGCTGAACCTGCTTTTGTGGCTGGACCAGTGAAGGCACGAAACAAAGTACAGGAGGCCTTGTGAAGACCAAGTGGACACTGAAAATTTTAACCAAAGTCTTCAGCTTTAAATTAGATTTAAAAAACAAGGTTTGCGGGGTTTGTGTTGGTTTTGTTTTAAGGTTGTTTTCATTTTTTTTTTTTATAAACTACTTCAGATTCTTAACAGCCTTTTCAAAACCACTAAAGCAAAACATATAAAGTAAATATTTACAATCATGACTCATGCATGCATGCTCACTAATACATACCACCTTTACCCAAGTCAACAATTATTAACCGGTCACTAAGGTGTCAACCAGTCATCCTTAACTCAGCTCTCTATGGTTTGCCAAACAAAAACTATGCCTTGACTAACAACTCAATGATTACTCTACAAGCTGTAAAATTATGTGCTAATACTTCTTCATAACAATAGCATAATATGGTTTACAAAGGGCAAACACACCATCATCTGTGAGCTGTTCCTCTCCTGCACATCTGGTTGCACTTAGTGCAGCAATGTCCATATCAAAATGTGCAAGTTCTTTGGTCACGAGTGCTGTCCTTCATTTGGGTCAGACACTCTTAGGGTTGTCCATCAGAGTGTGGGTGTTCCAGATTGCAAATTTCTTTACTTGATTTGAACCATAGAGAGAGTGATCCCATGGGACATGGTTTACCATCAGGTGAAATCATAAAATTGAAGGACTGGAAGGGACCTGCAAGATCATGAAGTCCAGTCCCCTGCCATGGGCAGGAAATTATTAGGCTCAAATGAGCTCAACAAGATGCTTATCCAGCCTCATCTTGAACACATCCAGGGATGGCAACATCACCACCTCTGCTGGGAGTGTGTTCCAGTTTCTGGTAACCCTTACGTAATCATTTTTTTCTTATGCCCAGCCTAAATTTTACCTCTATTAGCTTGTGCCCATTTGTCTTCATCCTCCCTTGAGGTGCCTTCCTAAAGAGTTGCTCCCCTAGATCTTGATGCTCACCTCTAACATACTGGTAGGTGGCTATCAAGTTACCTCTCAGCCTTCTCTTACTCAGACTGAATAGGCCCAATTCCTGGAGTCTTTCTTTGTAGGGCTTACCCTCCAGGCCCCTAATCATACAGGTGGCCCTTCTTTGTACCCTATCAAGCTTATCCACATCCTTCCTGAACTGTGGTGCCGAGAACTGGACACAGTACTTCAGCTGTGGCCTCAGCGACACCAAATAGAGAGGGAGAAGCACCTTGAAACAGGTGAGGGCACCTTGTCTAGCCCTTCCCTATAAGGGATGAGCAGAATGGATCCTAATTAGGCCTGTTCAGTCATGACTGAAGCTGCCAAATTGTACACCTCAGTTCCAGATACAAAATGACTATAATACAATCTTCACTTCCATGTAGATCCATGCCTAGAGACTTCTGGTAATCATTAGTACCTGCACCTGTTGGCACTTGCCCATCACCTTAGAATTAGGCAAATAATGCCTGGATCAAGACCACATAAACTAGCAATCATCTCATTTGAAACTGTTGTCCCACAGGATATGGAGTTAAAGCTGCTGTGCTATCACTTCTTGATTGCAAGTGGTGTATATGGGTGAGAAGGTGATGAATGCACCTGCATGACTTTATGCTGCATCTCCTAGGCTTTTTGTTTTTTGAGTCTAGCATTAATCATTCTTAGGAGTCACACTGTTTCGTTTTGTTTGTTTGTTTGGGATTTTTCCAGTTCTTAATTCCAGCCATTTTCCTTGATCTACTTGTTCTGGAATTTAGCTCATGATATAGTCAATGCCTGCTTGGCCTTTGGCTAAGTAGGATCTTGACCCATGTGGACTAGTGGAGTTCTGTTTCAGAAAGCTTTGGAGGTGGAGGTTTGGGGTATGAAGTTATTATTCCTCGCCTGCTCCAGAGCAACACTCTACAGGAGCTACTTGTGTACTAGCACACACAAAGTTTCGGGGGAATGAGGGACCAGGGAATGTAGAGTCTAGTACATGTCTGACTCCAAAGAACCACCAACCACTTTTTCCCAAGAGAGAAGCACACCTGTTGCTCAAGGTGCTAAGCCTAGAGGTTTCAGTGAAGATTTCAGAGTGCCTTCAGTGACCTTCTTGCAGACTAACAGAAGCCTAGTCTCTAATCATGGCAGAAATCCTCCATACGAACCATGCATATTTTCTTTCTTAAATTTTGGGCCATAGCAAAGATATATTGGTTTTTTATACTGAAACTTTCTGTTCAATTCTTGCAGTAGCGCAGATCTCTTTAGATAAAATAGCTTACATTTGCTCAAGTGGAACATTTTGTAATTGCTAGGTTGTAGAATACATAAACATGTATAATACTGCTCTGCCACACACTGTCTTTTATATCTCTAGTGGTTTCTGTTGTTTCATTAAATTAACTCAAATGAAATGCACCAACTTGCTGAAAATTTTTCCTGTCTTGAACTTGTTTTTTTTTAATCGCAGATTTCAAGTTTTGCCCCCCGGTGAGTTTAACTACTGTTCAGAATGTAGTATATTTCATCAAAATAACCATCACAGAATTCTTAGAATATCCCATAGCTTTGTATTAAAAAGCAAATCAGTATTTCTGGTAAGTTATCACAAACCTGTAGCTTGCCTTATGAAATCCAAGAATGTAAATTCACACCACTTCCACAAGAGATGAAAAACTAGTTTTGGATGACAATAAGAGAGATAAATCTTAGTCTCTACAACCTGGTATTGGCTTTCAGCATTCCCAATTTATCAAATAAATATATGCAATATTGAGAAATTCTTTTCCCCATAAAGGTAAATCAATACTATGTCATACTTAGCATCATATACAAATGCCAGATGAGTAGAGTCTAATAGCATTTCTGTTTTTCATTTTGCTGTGGACAAATGAGGAGTTCTTGGCTCTGCTTTAGTTTACTTCTGTTCTTCATAACTTTGCTTTGGTTTGTTGTTCCTTTCATTTTGCTAAAGAATATCCCTGTTTTACCATGATTTGCAAACCTACTTCCACTCACAATCCCAGTTCTGCTTGGCTCATGACACCTCTTCTGTTCTAAACCTAACTTTTTAAATTGAGTTCCTGTGGAGTTTGTGGCCCAGTCATAAGAGCTCTGACCCCACTTGGGGTTGTAACATTTAGTTTGGGAACTGCTGTTATTAATGGTGTAACAAGCCGAAGTACCACCCTGGGAAAGCCCTGCAGGAGAAACAGGGCTGGGTATCTGGTTCTTAGAGCATGGGCGGGAAGGAGGCAGCAGCAATACCCATGCTGGGAACTCCTAAGCAGTTCCCAGCTGAGCTGCTGCCACCACCGATGCACACTGTGCTTACTCCAGATGCTGTTCTTAAAGTAGCAGCAGCCAGGGGCTATTTTGGAGTTCCTAGCATAGATATGCTGCTGGAGTGTGGACTCTACAGGGTTAGTGGAATGATTCCTAACCTGGTACCTGGGGTAGATACCTCTCTGGTGCACGCTCAGTTATGCTACTTCTTGATACAGGGCCTAGCAAAAGAAAGAAGCACACGGTCTAGCTAGTGAATTCTGTGCAAAACTTTGCCAGTGCCTCATTTGAAATGCTGAGATCTGAAAACTGGCTGCTGGTTTCTGTGGCCTTACATCTGGCCTGTATCTAAGTCTCTGCAGATTTTTTTGGACAACATTTCTAAGATATGGTCTTTCTTATCTATGCACATAGCTGAAGTTTTCATATATGCTCACATCAGTTCATGTCTCAGTTATTGCAATACCCTTTTTCTGGCCTTGACAAATGCCAGAATGCCGCTAATAATCCACCACTTCGATATGGTGACTTCTCTTTGCAACCTTCTATTGGTCCTGCCTCTTCTATTACATCAAACATATGCCGTGTCTTCACTTTCAGAGCCCTTCTCAGACTATCCTCACACTATCATCTCTCATTTAGTACAAGGAGGGGGCTGGGATGATGTGTGTGTTACGGTACACAGTGGACAGCCCAGAGGTTGTAAGTTCAAGGCCATGGCAGAAGTATTTGTGATGTGGCCATGCCTAATACCAGTGAATCTATGAATTCTGCTAAATACCTTGTCACAAGGACACAAAAAAGGAAAGTACAAGGAGTCAGGTTCTGCCCCAGAATAAAACCACCTGCTAATCTCTATTATCTACCTGTTAGATTTTCAAATAAGCAGCCCTGTGCTGTCTCCCATGCATGGGAAGCCCTATTTGTAAACATCCTCCAAATTTCATTACCTTCCTTCAGATCCCTCCCATCCTTTCCTTTGTCACTGCTTATCAAAACTTTGGAAGGAATATTACAACTCATATTTCAGATATAAGTGTCTACTATAAAGGATGAGGAAGAGACTTCATGGGTGGTAAGAGGAACAGATGATCCCACATCTTATTTCAGCAGTCTTCAACCTTCCCCAGAAAAATCCAGTTTTGGTCCCTGTCAGAAATAGGCTACAACACCAGATGGACCTCTGGTCTGATCTAATGACAGCTCTCCTCTTCCATCCACAGGCATATCTTCTGTGTTACATCGCAGTGTGCTCAGAGCTCCCAATTCTAAAATGTTTAATTTCTTAACAAGTCACCTTCACATGTAGTTTAAGAAATCCATCAGTGTAAATGGCTGATTGAGGATGCTGCCTTGCTTCTTACAGGCAAATTTAAAATTTATGTATGAAAGAAAAATATATTGGTAGATCATTATCAAATCAAAACTACCAGCTTGAAGTGAAGGTTGTTTAAAGAGATTTATATAAGAGCTACATACTATTATTGTCGTTGCTTTTAATATCTTATAACAAGTTTATTTGTAAGAGAAAAAGAAGCAAAAACAGCAGTGCATCATTTTATACTACCGAGTCGTGATCACAGCCACGTGCTTGCCTCAGAGTGCATGGATTACCTCCATCTCAGCTTCTTTGAGATGATGGACAATTGAAAATAGAAAGCTTGGTTCATTTAGAGACCAAATCACTGCACAGTGGAAAGATTCCTCATGAGTTCAGTGGGCACTACAGCTGGCCTTTAAAATACTCATACATGCTCCAATGATGCTACTGACCTGAATGGAGACTGATGTGCTATAGGTAGGACTACTTTAACTTCTTAAAAACTCTTTTCCCCTCTAGAAGACCATGGCTATATTTTGTTAGGTACTTTTCTTCTGGAGAGAAGCTTAATTTTTCTGTATTCTGTAAATAATTTGTTTCAATAATTATTTGCACTATAACTAGTGTATTTTAAGATGTGTGAAGGAATAAGATGGACATTTCATCTCTGTTATTGTTATATTATTTTGCATTTATTGAAACTTGTAGATATTTCAAAGTGACCAGCCCTGCAGTTTTTCCTCAGGTAAAAATATCCACTGACTCAGCAGGACCTCAAATTAAACCAGTGGGAGTTTAATCGCACAACAAAGCTGCAAACTTGATATTTCTTTAAAAAGAGTAATAGACCTATAGTGTCCAATGCATCCGACTCCCTTTTCCTTTAGCCCTTTTGTACTCTGTACTAGCATCTTGGCAGCAATTACAATTCAGCTATTACAATTTCAAATCAGAGTCAGCACCAATAGGTCAGTGTAGATAAGGATGAATCATATTCAGTATCATGTCAGCTTGTCTCAGTTAAGTTCCACAAAGTGAGCCAGATCCTAGTCCACCTTTTAGTTGAGATCTACCTAAGTCATAGAGAGTGACAGGGCTTTTCATGGGCTGCTTGCATTGTGCAGAGCTCATTTTGTAGCCTTTTTGCACCTCACCACTGACTGGCAGGGAGGGTTGCCTGTTGTGTGTCCCTGCCTGTAGCTGCTGAATGGTGGAAAAGGGTAGGGCAGAGCCACATGACAACCCTCTCAGCCAATCAGGGGCAAGGGGGTGCCATCTTGGCTGCTCCCCTACCCCCCCCCCAACCTCAAGGGGCTGCAGATATTCACTGCCACTGGGGAGCCAGCATTATATTTTTACTATTTTTTTTTCACCCACAATGCCCAATTTCATGATTTCAGCAAAATCTGCAAAATCACAAATTAAGCCGTTCCCTACAGTAACTTAGTTCATTTATATGCCTAAATGCAATCCTATTCCATCCTGTTCAAGCCCCTGAAGAAAAGCTAACATAAAAAATTGGTCCTTCTCTCGCTCATGGCATCTTGTGATTGATTTAGTTTTGAAGCTAAGATGAGGATATACGATAGAAGTAGGTGTGTGGATGTTGTTTAAAGACTTGAACAGGAGGAATTCAGATCACATTTAGGTGCTTGAGTCCAGTTAGGTGGATTCAAAAGTAGATTGGGATCTGGCACACCATCTGCAATGGTCATTATTATGTTAACTATCTCCTTTTCTCATAACTGTGTTGAAAAACAGTAAATTGCCTAGAGAATATACTGAAGGTGTTCAAGATTGTGGTTGAAAACATATAAAGCAGTCTGATTAGCCATTTTACTGCTCACAGGTTCCTCAAGTAAATAATAGGCAGACATTATGACCGTAGAAAATTGAGCTTAAAGAGAGCCAGAGTAATGAGTGCAAGGGATAGAGGAATTTGGGAAAGAGCCTATCAATTATACATGCATTGGTCTGTGGTACTATCATATCTGCAATGTATCCATACCTGCTATTGGACAGAAAAATACCTTTTTTTTTAAATCCACATATACTCTTTCAGTATTACAAAAAGTACTAATAGTTCTGAATAAACAATTTTGACAAATGAAGGATTTTGACTAATGAAGAATCCATTTTACCTAATAAGTGGATTCTTTTCATCAGGTAACAAATATTTTGTCAGGGGGCTTGTGGAAAATAAAAGACAACATTTATTTTAACCCAATGGAACATTACAATGATTAAAATAGAAATATGATGTTGCTCATAAGAATAACACAGTCCCAAGAGAGCTTCTGACCTTTCTGATTGCCTTCTTTATATCATTCCTGTATCTCATTACCTTCTGCGATCCTGATAATTTTCTAGATTTCATGAAGTTTAGATACAAACAGGGAAATATATTCTGTGGGCAAGATGCTTTCTCTCTTATTTTAGGTCAGAAAGTTTTCAAGATGACTCAGTCAACTGAAATTAGGAAAACAGAGCTTTAAAGTGAAAAGTAATTTAATTCAAAATACAGACTTTTGGAGTTGTCAGTCACTAAGCAATCCTCCCCCACCTCTCTCTCTCACATATCTACTGCTGATAAAAAAAAACAACAACGTTTTGCTAAAGTGCTTGTAAAAATAAAGAAAGAGAAATAACCTACACAGGAGGAAAATAATCCAGTTTCACAATAAATTTTTTTTTTTTAAACCCCAACAATGAAACAATCTTACAAAATGCTAAATATCTACTTATATTAAATTGAGTGGATACGATTTTTTCATCTGGAAGATTTTCTTGATGGAATGATAGAGTAGTGCCTGAGGCTCATTACAATGCATGTACATTTTGAACAGAATTTTATTTTACCTAGTGGACAACCAAAGTACAGCTTGTGATCAACTCTGAGTTGCCCAACAATTGCATAGGAGCAATTCCATTACCTCCTGTGGACATGTAAGTTACTCCGTTATGGGAACAAGGAGACAGCTCTGTTCCCACAGGGCAATTCTATCAGGATAGATTTTGGCTTTTGTAGGGGATGCCTAGCTTTTGTTCGGAGTGGAAGTGATATCAGGATTTTGCCTTCTCTTCCCCCATTCCTCACCATATGCTCCCTGCTGACAAGCAGGGAAGAATGAAAAAAAAGACAACAACCCAAACAGTACCATCTCTGTAGAAAGCCATGCCAAAGGGGGTGGCATGATTGTTCTGCCAGGACACCTCACTCACTGCCATGTGCTCCCTTCCTGCCTCTGTCACAAGCTCATCCATATGGCCTCATCTGTAAGGGAGATTTAAAAGATGGTTTGAACTGCATAATGTCAGTGACTGGGCTGTTAGGCATTTGGCTCAAAACCAGCTAAAACTGAGAGCCCTTGTCAGCTGAGGCCATTGCAAAAAGCAAGAAAATCAACAATCTTTGGTTCCATATACAGCTTTAGAGGCGATTCAGTTCTTCCTAAAGGAAATAAATCCAAACAGTTCCTGCAATCCCCTTTCCCCCACAGCAGTGACTTTGCTAGGGCAAGGGAGTGAAAGTGCAGTCCATGCTCGAGTTGCTTAAACCGGCGAGATTCTCAACCTTTCTGACCTTATGTCCCACCAACCATTGGTCCCAAAAACCCTGGTCCCACCATGATAAACGATGAGCAGGGGAAAGGGGGGCCCCCCAGCGGCCAGTCGACAAGCAAACCTAGAAGAGCCAGCGGCAAGCCCGCCACTTCTCCACATCCCCCCTAGACCACCTTCACGTCCCATCCCACCGGTTGAGAAACACTGGCTTAAGCAACTTATCAGTGAATTTCCAACGCTAACCCATTCCAGGGGGCAATTTTTCATTCAGCAGGAACATAAGCCAATTGGTCAAATGAGTGAGCAAGACAAACCACACTCAACCATCTCAGTAAAGAAAGACACGTCCTCTTGTATATGTTATGTGTAACAATGAGGCTTCTGAACAGGTCCCATGCATGCTTTAAAGATACCCTACCTCTTCCCAGGAAGATGAGCAACTTTTTTTTTCCATTCTGGGACCTCAATGAGTTTTCCACCCCAAAAACCAGAGATGCAGGGATGCCTGGCTAGTCAGACAGGTTTTCAAAACCCAGTCCTTCTCTACCCTTCTGCTATGGACAGTCAAACTGATGCATCTAGAAAGCACAATCCCTTTTCTAGAAGTAATGCTTAAATACAGAAGCAACAGAAAATTAACTCACCATTACTGGTATATGTTCTGGTGCTTCCTAGAGAGATTTCTTCCTCCAGCCACCTCAAGATAAGCAGAGACACCAGATCAGCTATAATACAAGGTACAAAGTTGGACATTGGGTGGCAGCAGTCCTGTGGGAGTCCAGCTCTAACATTTCAAAAACAGGCATGAGGGGCATCTTGTTGCATACCTTCATAGACACTTCCCTGCCCTGCCAAGGCATACACAGCTCAGTCTGCAAGGATTTCACCCCTCAGCCTCACTGCAAGAAACTGCAGTTTGGGCCAAGAAGGAAATAAGCTGTCAACAACATTTTGGTGGAACTGCTGCACTAGGGTAAGACATTCCTCTAAATCAGGGACTTGTCAGAGCAGCAGGAAGAGTGCAAGAGGCAGGATCAAGAAGACAGAGAAGCGGAATGTCTCTGGGGGACGGAGGCCACAGACAGATAGAGGACTAGGAAGTCCTACAGCCCCTGGGGGCTGGTTTGATCAGTCACAGGCCCCAGAGCACATAGGGTCCTTGGCCCAAATGCTGGTACTATTCAAAGGATAGACCCAGATCCTTGTACAGGCCCAAACTCCAATCCTGGGACGTGTAGAGGTGCATCCCCCACCAAATGTGTCCTCCACTGTGTTGCACCAGGCTACTCAACAAGTAGGATGATTTCCTGCCCTGCCTCCAGCCCCATGCGTGGATGTGATTGGGCTGCACAATGAGCACTGCCTGGCAGCACCCTTGGGGAAGCTGCAGCAGGGCCCTAAGGAGTTCGGCATGCTCAACCCCGCCCTGGCAGCAGTGCGGACCCCGACAACCTCCTCCAGCCGTCTGCAGCCAGATGGGTGGGGGTGCACTGGCCGCTGCCTGCTCACCCAGGCTCTCCCCAGGTGGGCGAACACCAGCCCTGCACCCCTGGTGGTGCAGGGCAGTGGCGCTGGCTCCCACAGGCTTCACTCCCGCCAGAGGCTTTGAGGGCTGTGATCCAAGTGACTGGGAAATAGGATGGAGGAAGGAGCTAGAGCAGGGGTGGGCAAAATGTGGCCCGTGGGCCGGATGTGGCCCACCAAGCCATTCTATCCGGCCCGCGGGGCCCCTAAAAAATTTAGAAAATGAATATTAATCTGCCCTGGGCTACCTGTCATGCAGCCCTCGATGGCTTGCCAAAACTCAGTAAGTGGCCCTCCACCCAAAATAATTGCTTGCCCCTGAGCTAGAGGGAAGGAGGAGGGCAGAGAGATAGGAAGGCAGCATAACTTGCCAGACAGACAGAGACACTGGGGTGGTTGTGGGTCTCACCTGCATGTGGCAGTGCCTAGCTTAGGTCAGATGCTCCCTCCACTGAGGGGTCTGGCAGAACTGGGGGCAGTTGGCAGGGGTGGGGAGACTGCAGCCCTGATCTGCTCTTTCCCACCTAGGAGATCTGGGAGAACTGGGTTGATGACATGGGCAGCATCCTGGATTCCCCCTAGATACAGTCAATCTCCTACCGCTCACCTGCACTCCAGCAGCATGACAGGAGCCAGAAGAGGCCTGGGAGGGGGAATACAAAGTGGGGGCTGCAGGCAACAAGCATCACAACCACTAATGCTCAAGTTATGCTCTTGTACCTCAGGATGCAGCCTTATATTATAGCTTCCAGTACTTTTCCTGGCTACTCTGTAAGTTCAACCCCATCTCTTCCCTCTCCCCTTTTCTGGTTGAAGTTTAGTTTAGTTATTTATTGTTTTGTGGCTAGTCGCTTAAAGTTAATTTTTGTTCAACAGCTGTTCTCTGCAGTTCCTTGTTTTATGGTTGCACTCAGCACACAGTTAACTTTTTATTTTTCTGGTTACACATTGCACATAGTTAATTTACTGTTTTCTGGGACTTTGTACATAGTAACAATTAGTTTGTTTGTTGGGTTATTTAATTTTTTTTTAATTAACCTGTTTTGATTTTTTTTTTTTCATTGGGTCAGTTTTAGCTATTTAGCCTTATTTATTTGGGTTGGATTACTACTATTTGGGAACCATCAACAATGTATTTGTGTTGTTCATTCAGTTAAGTTCTCTGCCTGCTAAGCTGTTTGCTGTGTGTTTACTGCCCAATTCTTGTGAAAAGGGAAAATGTGGGCCTTGTAAAAAGATCTCATTAAAGCACTTGTAAGAGGACCAGCTCACCAGGGGTGGCTATAACATGACCCTGGTGGCAACTCACCCCTGCATCCCTTCCACTCTAAAGTGCCCTCCCTTTGCTCTCTCCTGCCACACCTTGATCTAGTTAATAAAACTTGAAAAGTGAGGCTGCCCACAGATCTTAGAGTGAGCTGTAACCTCTCTCTTTTGGATCGTGCTATGTGGGCCTTCCTGGCCCACGTGCCTCCCAAGGACACCCATTGCTTCATGGACTAACCATGGCCTCCATAACTCCCCTACAGCTATGCCCATGCCTTGCAGATATTTCCACTCATTACTTAGGTGAGCTCTTTTTTGCCCCAAACCACCTTAGACCTCCACTCCCTTGTTGGGGCCTTGGTCTTTCTTGTCTCCACCCCACTGCTTTGGCTGGTCCATTTGGCCTAGACTGATTATACCAGGCCTGGCTTTTTTCAGCTCCAGTCCTTGTTTTGCCCTCTTAGGCTTTTAGCTCTGCCTCTTCCAGGCTGCGGGCTCCCTGGCCTCAAGCTCTGCCCCTCCCTGGGCTATGGGTTCTCTAGTCATATTTCTGCCTCTCCTGGGCAATGTTGGGCTCCCTGGCCCTTAAGCCTGACCCCTGGCAGGGCTCAAGGCAGTTACATGCCCCTTGAGAAGTAATGGGACCTCCAAACCACCCCTACCTAGTCCCAACCAAACGACCAGGGAAAACTCATATGAAAAGCATAAGCGTTCTGGCCCTAACTAAACTCTCAGCACACTGGCTGCATATCAAGTTCCCCACACATCCTGGTCCTCATTCTCTGCCAGCCTTCAGCATCGTACTTGCTGTTCCCCAGCATAACAGTGTTCCAGGTGCTAGCTCAGCCACAGCCAGCTTGCTACCACTACAGCCCTCTCCCTGCAAAGTTCTTCCCTCTGCAGCTTCCAGAGCCAGACTGACTACCTGGGCTCAAGCCTTGGTTATATGCCGCTCCAGCTCTGCCCAATTCTGGTCAGGTGACCTGCAGCAGTACTCTGTCCTACTATACTGTTGCTGTGTTACCAACACAGCAGTAGGCACACTCAGCTTTTAGCCTCTAGCTACTTATCCCTTTGCAGCTAGCCTTTGTTTGTCTCTCCACGTGCTGTCTACTACTGCTTTTTCCTCTTAAAATAGCAGGGGCCCTAGGCTTCCTGTTACACACTGTAAAATAGAAAATCCTAAATCCTATGCACAATGCACAACTCAGTGCCTACAGTTGCACATAGCTGCTGGCAGGGAAATGCACAAAAGTATTAACTGTGCTACCCTTGCCCAGGATGCTCTTCCTAGGCCAACTGGGCTGCAGTAATGAGCAATAAAAGGCACACCAAAGACACTGAGGACTTCATTGCCTAGTGATCCAGACACAGGCAGGGAAACAATGAGAAATCCTCCCCATCCACCCTCCAGAGCTAACTGGCCCTGAAGTAACTGGCATTCAAAGGCTCATAATTTAGCAAGTCTACCTACCAACAAAATCCCAAAGACTCCAGAAAGGGCCAAAATGTCACAGAAGCCTAACCCTGGAAAGTGACATGACTAGAGGTTTCACCCACCCACAACAGCCCTTAACTCATCCAGGACCAAGTGGCCCAAATGAAGCAAGCACAGACAAGCAATTGATACATTGACCCACTTGCCAAAACCATCAAAAATCATTAGGGGATGAAAGGCATGACTGAAAGAAGCACTCGATTTAATGCAGAGATTGGCTGGGAGTAGACAGCACTGTTCCATCATCCACTCTGGTTGGATCAAGATGTCCCAAGCACATTGACAAAGAGGCTCACAGAATGGCCAGAAGACCAATTACCATAATTGGAAATCTGCACACCACAAAAATAGCACATGCGCTGGCAAGCGGGTAATCACTCAGGATGTGTGCAGCAAGGCAAGCACATATGGCATCTCTTGTTTCCCTAGCCTGCTTTGAGCCCATGCTGGTTTTGGGGTATTTTCTGGCTTTGGGAAATGATGACCAAGCCCAGCAATGCCCTGCGTCGTCTCCAGGTACAGTTTCATCGCTACATTTGCAGACCTTATGCAGACTGCAGCAGGCTACAAGTGCACATGCATTTCCAATGCTGTTGTCCAACTAATTCTGGAGGCAGGATCATGTTCCCTTCAACCTCTTAACTGCACACAGGACCACCATTCTGCCATTCTTAAGTGGTGCAATACTATGTTCTGTGTGGCCCCATGTTGTCTGGGCACTGCTTCATAAGACACAGCAGGAAAGGGTCAGTGTCATGCCACAGAAATTAATGCAGGTTGGTACCCATACCCTTTTGATGACCTTGCCATTGAGAGGCAATAAGTTTCCAGTTTGTCCAAACAAGTAAGCACTCGTTGTCCTCAGAACCCTGGTGCTGAGAGCATCTTGCCTGTGCAGCTACAGTTGGTATGTGCGCTATTTCCTCAGCAGTTTACCAGGTCCAGCAGGATTAGGGAATTCTATTCCTTGGGGTTAAAGTATCTGCAGGGTCCTTCAAGCCCCACCAATCTTAAGCAAGCTATTATTCCAAGCATATCTCTGATGCAAGCAGCTCACAAGTAAAAAATATTCTCCACATGTCTTTGCAAGCCTCTACTACCATTACCATAACAGTTGATTTGCCAATACCACACTGGTTCATCATAGTCCTAGTGCAGTCTGGTGTAGCCAGTTTCCAGGCTGCGATGGCAATCTACTACTGCACTGTTATGACATGAGGAAGCTCCTTGTATATACCCATGAAGGTGTGCCTCTTCATGAGCACATCTACATGTACAATTACAGCACACGACTAAACAGAGCTTCTTGCTCCAGAGTTAAAATTGCTCCTGGGCACACCATTTGAATGTGTGGACAATCTGCCACAAGTGCTCATCATCCCATGTCCACAAAGCAATGTGGTCCCACCACTCTCTGGTAGATCTGCCCTAAGATCACCTCTACAGCTGGGTCAATAGGAGATGGGCTGGGTTGGACAAGTCGTCTTTAGGTCAGTAAAACCTGCTACGTAGTATATACACTTCTACTTCCCAGTGAATGGATTTCTTCCCACTAGGGCTATGCAGTGCTTCAGACCATGCTTCAAATCCAGAGAAGCTTCGGACACTTCAGCATCAGAAGCAGCGTGTCCAGATTGAAGCGCTGACTTGGTTAGGCTTTCCAAAGTGGTTCAGAGCTTCCAAACTGCTTCAAAAAAAACTTCGGAGCCGCCTTGGAGATCCGGCCATAGGGTATAATGGGGAAGCAATGAAATATCTATAACTTTGGGGTTTTTTGTCTGATTTGGATTAAACGTGCAGAGATGCCCACTAATTAAGGTTGTTATGAGTTAATTAGCAAGTCTGTGGTTTTGTAGGTGTTAATCCTTGCTAATTAAGGTTATGAGTTAATTAGCAAGGATTAACACCTACAAAACCACAGATTAAGGAGAGGAAATAATACAGACAATCAACTGCCCCAGGACAGAGACAGTCAGTTGCACAAGCACCCATGTCACGAGTTTTGCCTGGCAGCAGCTTGAGGTGCAATTCCCCCCAAACCCCTGCTCCTATCCTCTTGAAACCTGGCAGGCTTTGTGGCCTCACCAGGGGCTACTACCCCTGCAGTTTTCACCCCACTGTAGCGTAACAAATACACCTGACGTGAGTTTTGCTTTCAAGAATTTGAGATGCAGTTCCCCCCCGAGCCACTGCACCCATCTTCTTGAACCGTGGCAGGCTTTATGCTCTCAGCAGAGGCTACCACCCCCACACGTTTCATCCAAATCAGACAAAAAACAACAAAGTTATAGATATTTCATTGATTCCCCATTATACTCTATGGCCAGATCTCCAAGGTGACTCCAAAGCCTTGGAGCCACTTCAGCCGGATCGAAGTGTAAACCTGGTCCGGAGCTCTGGATCCGATCACTGACATCTGAAGTGACCGGATCCAAAGCTGAATCGAATAGCTGCCTACTCACACAGGCCTACTTCCCACCCTCACACAGGCCTTGCTGGATGTCCTACTGCAGGGTTTGTCAACCAGGGGTATGTGTACCCCTGGGGGTACTTGGGAAAGCCCCAGGGGGTATGCAGCAGCGACACAAAGAAGCGGAGGGCACTTCCAGTTTCACCACTGGCACTTCTGGTTTCGCCACTGCATGCAGGCCCTCCCCACTCTTGCTTATCAATTAGCTGCCAAGGGCCCCCCCCAATTGTCAATCGGCTGCTGGGGGACCACACCCCGCTCGCTGACTGGCTGGGGGACTCCCTGCTTCTCAGCTGGCCACCACGGGTACACCAACCAAAAAAGGTTGAAAACCCTCATCCTACTGTGTCCACTGATTGCCTTCCTAGGTCCCAGAAGACTCTTCAGCATCTCTGAGTCGCTGCCCCAAAATGTGAATAGTTGTGTGTTGATCACAAAAAGATCCCAAAGAAGATCCAGCCTTGCCTTTAGAACTCTAGCCAGGCATTTTGTTGCCTGGTGCAGGTCATGTGCAGAGTGCCCCCCTACATGTACTGCCACATAATTACTTACATTTGATTTGGTGCCCTCTGCGCAAGCGCACCTGGTGCTGCTGGCACCACCCTTACTATGGTACTGCTTGCCTTGTTCTCGTATGATTGATCACTAAATTGATCAGTGAGCTTGGCAGCAGTGATGAGTTCTGGCCTATAAGGATGCAAAGGCCATATTTTCAGCCTTAGAACCAGCGGAGGAAGACAAGTGATCTCTGGACTGATTCTTAGAAGGGTCCATTTTTCATGATGTATGGGATCATCCAATTTATAGCTGAACCCAGAATATGCCAAACACAATGTGGATGCCTTTGGTACAACCAGAAGCCAATCAATTCCCATCCACAATGAGGATTACCACAATTGGATATTCATACCTTGCATGCATTATCTTTTAACTACTTACAGTTTTCCTCAGACTAAAATTTAAAAAAAGACTCTGGGGCAAATTCAGCTGTTCCCTTGTCCTGTACATACTCAGTAAGATAGAAATTGGTCCTTTATAAATGCAAAAGCATTGTCCAGAGTTGAGAATGAAAAAAATAAAAATATTTGGTACAAACAATTAAATACCAAACGAATGTGAGCAGGTGCTATGTTAAGAAAGATGTATTACATGAACTTTAAACAGGGAGAAAAGCCTTCCCTGGTATTTCCTGTGAAAAAAAGAGGGAAAAAAGAAGTGAATGAGTTCTAGGCCTTTGTCAAGAGTTACCAAAATATCATGAAATACATTCTTAGTGGTCAGCCATACTGCTGCACACTTTACTCTGAAGGTACTATTTACAGGGGACTGGAATTACATAATTTCTGAAATGCTTCTTTTATACTGAACAAATGAGAGGAGCTAGTAGAAAGCCCATAACATATCGTGTTAGGACTAGAGAGAGGAGACAAACATTTTTTGTTTTCTCAAAGTTTGGGAAGTTTATTACTGTATTTTGGGTTAAGAGGTAAAACTTGCTTCTTTAACAATATGCTAAGTACAGATGGGATTTATCTAATAGTGGTTCTCAACCTTTTTTAGACTCAAGGCACCCCTCATTAAACTCAAGGCACCCTTCAGATTAAGAACATGCCAGGTCTTCAGTTTAACTTGTTTTTTGACTACAGGAAAAGAATAAAGCAAGTCTTCTGTTGCAAAAAACAGAGAGACCACAGCAGGTCAGAATGTTTGCCAACATTGAGTGGTATCCTGTGGCACCCTCAAAAGGATTTCAAACCACCCCAGGGTGCCACAGGACTCTGGTTGAGAATCACTGATCTGGCAGTATGCTAAGGGTGGATATAGTGACAAGATGGCTACATTTTCAAATTTTGCTGTTTGGAAGGCCCAACCATAATGGTTACACATTGGTTCTGAGTCATTTCTTCAGGCACAAACTGGTGGAATTCATCCTGGAGGACCAGATATTGGTACTGCTGCTGCACTGCTCCAAGGTTTCTGCCAGGAGGTACCAGTTCTGAAGCATAGTCAGGGCTAGCAGTGATGTGCTACTTAATGGCATCATCCAGCTTAGATGTAGGGCTTTTGCTGAACTGCTTCAGAACCAATAGCAAAACTGGGTTTGGAGACACCATCCAGTGTTATACCCTCCTCCCTGATTGTGCTGCTCATGATTAGCAGGACTGAATTCTTCTAGCTCCAAGGCAGTGAAATCTGGCCCCCGGCCTCTGCCAAATCTAGACAAATGGAAGCATCTGTCAGCAAGAGATTTAATAGAAGTTGAAAGTCAAACACAGAAACATGTCGTTTATATAAAATCTTAATTAGATTAATTCAATGAGATTAATGGACTTAATTTAATTAGATTAATGTTTATACAGTGCTTTTAAGATTAAAGGTGGCATATAAATGAACTGATAGGTAGTATTGTTGTATTGTTATTAATAAGTAATATTATTGGAGGAGATTAAATCTTCCTTTCCCTATTTCAGAAAAAAAGAGTGGGCCAATAAAAGACTTAGGGCCTTGTTATATGGTAATTTTGGATGGCTCCTGGAGCTCTTAACCCCTGGACTGTCTGCACATTAACACCTTAAAGTGGTTTTAAGTACTCATTATGCAGCTCAAAATGACATCCGGGGCAGGATTAGCTCTAATCGGCACTATCCAGCTTCTGTTCCATTAAGGTGTGGCCACTCCCCACATATTTGCCACCCAAGTTGAAGTCCTTCAGTATCCCAGGATCTCTCACACCCCTGCCCATAGAGCAGGGATAGAAAGAACCTGTCGTGGTTCACCAGTGCTTTAGTGTCAACTCACAGCTATATCTCCTGGTCCTGCCTCTGCTCACCAGGTGTCTAGTGGCAAGTCACGGGTGTGCAGATAGGGGAAAGTCAGAGATTTCTAGACTAAGGGTGTGACTTCTCCAAACTAGTACTAACACTGATCAACATTTGTGTGGCTCATGGTGTAAAGTGTAACAAGGCCCTTAAAGAGAAAACTTCATAGTTCAGGAGACTAGTAAATATACCATCCCCTGTCCTCATTTCTGGGAAGATGGCACAGGGAGAAGACAGTGTAGGAGCTGATTTACTAGTATAGACATCATCTCTGTTCATGATGACCATGTTTATGGAGGGCTTCTGCTGCTCAGATGGGTTTTTCAGGAAGCAACTTCAGAGTTATGAACACATTCTGCCAGGGAAAACCACTAGCCATCTCTGCTGAGAGTGATGGGCAGAGCCGCAGCTCAGTCCCTGCACTCAAGGACCAGAGTAGATACGGTTTCATGAGTTACTGCCTCCTGTCAGCTCCTTATAGGCTCCTTATAGACTCCTACACTGCCTTTTCCCTGTCTTTAGCAAGTACTAAATCACTGCGCAGTACCCACCAGTACTGTGCAATGGGCATTAACTGTAATGCCACCACTACTGTGCAGTAGCAACAAGCTACTGTACAGCAGCTTGTCACGACAATGTAGAGTCAGAAATGACCCGTGCATCACTGGGACTACACAGTACCACTGGGGACTGCACAGTCCTTGTGGCACATGGGTCATTTCCCTCACCTTGGAGGCCTGGTTCATAGAATCATAGCAAAATAGAGCTGGAAGGGACCTTAGGAGGTTGTCTAAACAATATGTCACTCTCTGGGATATGAAAAACTATAGGGGTGACCTGTTACTGCAAGGAGAACCTTTACTTAAAAATTAACAGGGGCTAGTCACACACCAGTAAAGAAAAGAGATAAAAGCTAAAAATGCAAAAAGTAGTAGTAAACAATGATCATATAATTATTTTTAAAAACAGTGAATATTAATAAACAGTAAGTCAAAATAACCAAGATGATAAATGCAATTATTGAAAATAAAAATGTACAAAGCTCAGAAGAACAACCAAAATATCAGAGGCAAGTTCTAAAATAAATAACAAAGAAGGAAAGTTGGTAATAAAACCTTGGTATTAAGCCCTTGTCTAATTAAATACTGCACTTTCCTTGTCAGTGTTCATGAAAAGAAGCTGTTGTTTTGACTTAGGGTTGTTTGATAACACTAACATTTTCTAGGCTTTGGTTTCATGAATTATACCTTCACCAGAAAGCCCACATAAAATTACAGAGCTACAAGCAGATCCACTACTGAGGGACCTCAGGGCCAGATCCAGCTTGGTTACATAGGCACCTGCACTTAGGTATTGCAAGGGCCCTGAAAATATTGGGAAGAGATCCTTTTCTGCTTATTAGGTACCTGTTTCACCCTGTCCCTGTGAATCCATTAACTCGCATACTTTTGTAATATGGCATCATCTTAGCCTTAAGTCTAAGTCACAAAAAGCAGCAAGCAGGAGAGAGTCAAGCAGGATGGGATAGTTTTACACATAGGCACTTAAGGCCACGTCCAGAGAAGTGGGAACGTATATTTCCCAGCAACTGTGCTGGCCCCAGCAGCCTTACCTGGTGTCCCGGGGCCTCAGGGAGCTGCAGCTGCAACGCTTCCTCAGTCGGGAGCCTAGCCGGCAGCTGGAGCATGGCTCCAACCAGCCAGGCTCTGATTTTGGGCGGTGCACATTGCTGCCACATACACCATCCTGGGTTTTTTCAGCCTGGGTTTGTTTGACCCTGGGATCTCCTGGGGTCAAAAAAACCCAAACACCTGTGCTGCAAAGTAGCAGCACGGGGAATGCCTATGTGTGTGGCATGTGGCACCGCAGATGGGTCTGCCGCATTACATGCTGCATGTCTGTGCTTGCCTGGACACAGCCTAATAGGTGAGTGAGGATCTGGTCCTTGGAACCTTGACCCAGAAGAGAAATCCAATTTGAGCAGGTTTAGATGTTGAGGGTCCCCACTCAGGAAATGGGGAACCTCCACAAGAGTGGTCCAAATAGACAATGTCAGGCACCTAGGTGCCATATACAGAGAATGGGGAGACGTAGGCATCTTCACAGCACAATCCAGAAAGCCCAGAGAAACCTGGAAATACCCAGCAGGAAATGCTAAGCACAGGATGTATCTAAACTTGCAAGGGCTTCTGAACCTGCTTCAGGTTGCACATTAAGAGCCAGATTCTATTGCATCTATTCATCATGTATGTGGACTAAAGTGCCCAAGTGTGGTTCTATTCCACCCTGCTCAAGGCCTGAAAATCCATTAATTCCTCTACTTTTATAACACACCATCATCTGACCCTTCAAAATGAGACAAAGGCAGGGAGGAGGAGAAGGACCCACTTTTTGCATTAACAGCTTTACAGGGACTCAAGCAAAGTGGAATAGAATCACACTTAGGAACCTAAGTCCACTTACATGTCAAATAGCTGGAATATAAACAGGCCCTAGCCTCCTCCATCCACTGAGTATTTAAAGCACCTAAGCCCATTTCTGAATGCAGGTCCTTGATTGACCAGTGCTAATGCTGGTTCCCAACTTTTTTGTATTAGCCTAATGGTTAGAGGGCTAATCTAGGAAGTGGTAGACCTAGGTGATAAGACCCTTCTCATCCTGGAGGGGGTGGGGGACAAAAATCCACACCTGCTACTTCCCAAGGAGTCTCCAAAGCACCAGGCCAGGAACAGGCTGGATCGGGCATTATCCATCCACAGGGCAGCCAAGAGACATAGGGCCAGAAGAAGTAGAAGTGCAACTGTGTGGTCCAGTGAGGAAAGGAGGAGTCCTGGGTTTCAGTTCCTGCTCCCAACATGCGTTTGCATTTCACATTAGAGAGTCACTGATTTAAAAACAGATAGTTCACCAAGGGAATAAGGACAAGACCCCAGATTTGCCTCTTCCCAGCTGCTGCCTAATCCTTTGGATGCCACTATTCATCAGGTGATTAAAGGCCAGGTCCTGTTCTACCTAGTAGACACCTAAACTGGGCCCTGCTCAGTCACTGTCTACACATGCATTTCAGTGCAGTTAATTACTCCACCATAAGATAGTACTGTCCCCGCCAGTACTATCTTACGGCAGAGTTAATTAGTTTACTGTACCCTAATACTGGCACACATACAGATAGTGACACTTTACCGCGGAGTTAATTAGTCTACTCCACAGTAAAGCGCACATGTAGATGCACCCAGAGAGCTACAAAAGAAGAGACATGAATCCTTTTGCAGGGACTAAGGAGAGTGGAACAGGATTATGTGTAGGAGCCTCATGGGGGGAAATAGGATCTGGCCCTGAATGTCTACCAACAAAGTCTCTTAGATTTCCACCAGTGGGCTTGAACATTGCTACCTAAGTCTTGGCAGCATGGAGCAGCTTGAGCCTAAACTCAAGTATAAGTGTCAGATGAGACATCCCTACATCCTTCTCTTCACAAGGCCTGATGCAGTGGGCATCCCCAGAGCATGCCTGCCAGATAAGCCCTTGCACAAAACACAAATTGGAGGAGGAAGAAATGGTTACAGTCCTTCTACTCCCTGAATGTCCCACTTGAAATGTTGGTCTCATATCTTAAAACTACAGCAGATGTGGGGGAGGGAAAGGAAAGCTTGTACAAAATAAATGCCAATAGGTAGAAAACTGAACTAAAGAGCAGTCAGAATGGGTGCTGCTGGTACTTTCTGTCCCCCGTCAATCTCAATTTGAAGAGTGTATCAATAAAATTCAGTTTTCTTCTCTGTTGTCATGCTAGGTATTGGCCAATTAACTGCTGCTATTCCAACTGAGCTCCTATAGCAATAATGTAGACAATCATTACTTATCCAATATGCAAAGTGCAGACTGATGGATGGAGACCTAGTTAACATTACAGAGCTTTTACAGCCAGGTACTTTACAGCATGATATCAAGTTCTGTGATTATATCACGTGCTGTTCCAAGAAATGTCACAGTTGCATTTAGAGCTGTCAGCTTCACCAAGGGGGTTTAATGGCTATACTGAAGCAAAGCCTGCTAAAAAATACCTAGATACAATGTTCCTTCTGAAGATCGAACAAATAAGTGTACATTGAAAAAGTTGTGAAGAGAAGTTGCTTAGTAAAGATTAGTGTCTGAAAATTGCAGATTGTGCTTTATTTTCAGGAGACAGAGGCAGACTGTTCATGTTGTATTACCATGAGCTAAGTTTATACCAGGGCATTTGGGGAACCATCAATAGCCCGTTATTGAAAAGGCAGGAAGGCAGCACTTCCCACTTTCCCATCTGTATTTTCTGGGCTGTTCCTCTTGACAGACCAGCATAGCTTCTCAGCCTCTTAGGCTCAAATCCTCCAAGCTATGTAGGCAATTCCTATTTATATCAGTGCTGTAGGTATCTGTGACATCTCTGGGAAATATGAGGCAATAACAGGGTCCTGCTTCAGGGGTGGTTATGATACCCTTTCAGTCCCCTCAGCCCTTGTCAACCTGGCTCTCTTTGGGCAATCTCCTCTCTTCCTCACTTGCCAAGCCTTGATGTATTTATCTTTTAGAAAAAGACACTGCCCAGGGCTTCCTAAGTCAGATCTCACAATCCTAAGCTCAGGTGTCTCCACTCGCCACCTTAAGGGCTAATTACACCACTCCAACCACCCCTTACACCATGTCCATGCCTCACAGATATTACTCATTCTTGCTAACATGCACCACTTCTGGGCTACAGGCTTCTAGCCCCAGTCCTCATCCTTTTTGGGCTTGGGCTCCTTAGCCCCCTTGGTCTCTGGCTGCAACACCTGGTCCTTGGGTCCTGGCCACTCTCCTAGGCCAGTCAAGATTTCTGGGCTCCTCTGACCCCACCAGTCTCCAGCTGTGGCCTTCCTCAGCCTTCGTCCTCTCTCTGGACCTGCTCATGGGCCAGTGAGACTTTTGGCTCCCTGGCCCTGTTGATTCTCATCCCTCCTGGGCTACACACCTCTGGGCTCCCTGGCCCTGCTGACATTCACCTGCTCCTGGGCTATAAAACTCCAGGCTCTCTGGCCTTCTGGTCCCTCTCTCCATTCTGGACAGCTGGGATCTCCTTACCTCCCCTTAGTCCCATCCACAAACCACCAGAGTTGTTTGCCTCCAGCCCAGATGCTACCCAGGAACCCTGCTGTCCAAGAGCTCCTCTCCCCCATGACTCCCAGGACTAGACTCCATGATGAGCTGAGGCCCTGGGCTTATATACTTCGAGCCCAGCTCTTCTGGTCAGATGACTCTCTAATTGGCCCCTGCCACACCTGCAGGCTGCTCATCATGTGACAGATGCACTAAGCTTTGGGAATCTGTACTTTAGTCTGTTTTAACTAAGAGAACTCAAAGGGCTTGACAAAGCTGAAAAAGGTCCAAACCAAAAGCCAAAGTAAAGTAGGATTAAGATCTGAACCTGCAAAGAGTTAATCAATTGCTCAAGATTAGTCAGTGCTTTTAATTACCATTGACTTCAGTGGGTGTCAAGCACTTTCCAGGAGTTGATCAGACCCTGGCAAGATTGAGTGCCTTATATGCACTTTATAGTGTGTGCGTGCGTACATGCACACACAAATGTATGAGTAAACATAAATCAGCAAGTTTCTTAAGTCTCTTCTCCTGCTCACTGGGAGAGGCTGTCAAGCTGTATCACTTGACTGTCAGAAAAGGATTAAGTGAGGTCTGTGGAAAGTCTACAGTAATTTGTGACAAAGGGGATTGTGAGAAAGGGAGCTTGAAACTATGCCTGGAGGTCTTTAAAAGTACAAAATCAATACAGTCCAGGGGACCCTGTCCTGTACAACTCTGGTGTGCACTGGGGAAACTACTTTTCCTGTTGTGGCACTGTTATCTTGAGCCCGAAGGACTCCGGCTCCATTGGCAGAGACAGTTTTCCTTCCCCACCAATCAGGAAGGCAGGAGCAAGCTTGCCCCACCCTGACCCAGGGGCGGAGGGAGGGAATGGGGTGAGGAATGGACCTGAAAGGGAATTCACCCCTTGAGCTTCCTGATCGGTCTGCTCCCAATCCAGGGGTGGAATCTCTGAAAAGAATAAAAAGTCAGTGTGCTCAGCACACAGGGAGCTGTCAGTGAGGGATGATGAAGGTGAAAGCTGTAAAAGAGCTGGTTGAGCTGACCAGCAGGGCAGAGCAGTTGCCCCAGAAGTGCCCTGAAGATGCTTCTGGTGGGGAAAAGCAGCAAGTGGCTGCATCCCCAGCCCCCTGTCATGGGGGGAACCATGGCAATGGTGCACAGATCAGTGCATAGAGCACCTAGGAGTGGACGGGACCTTGACAGCTGTATGAGGCAGTGTGGGTCTCCAGCCCCGCACAAGGCAGGAACAATGGTGCACAGATTGGTGTACAGAGGGTCCAAGAGCAGACAGGACCTTGGCAGCTGCACGAGGCATCACGGGTCCCTAACCCTGCTTGAGGCAGGATCTAGGCTATTTGTGCACAGATCATTGCACAGGGCCATACAGCTGACAGGATGCCATGGCTGCTTGGGGCAACATGGGTTCTTGTGCACAGGGCAGTGCACAGTGGGCTGATAGGCCCTGGTGGCTGCACAAGGCAGCTCAAGCCTTCCTGCCGCAAACAGCGACTGGATGGGTTGACCACCTCCATGAGGGAGGATGCTGGGAGTCATGAGTTACCCAGGGTGAGGGGATTCTCACAGGGGAAGAGGGGCCTTCTTCACCACAGGTGATTAAAGGGAAGCCCCTGAGGAAAGGGGATGATTGCCCCTGCACCCCCCCCCCCCTCCAGGCACAGAGGGGAGTCTAGGGCCCCTGTTTGTAAAGGGTGGTGCCATGATTATGGACCCCTCTTAGTTGAGCGACCTGGGAGAGGATAATGATGTTGTATTAGGTAATGGGAACTTTTCCTGGGTTGCCATTTCTTCTTTGGGCACAGCTGCTGAGCCACTGTGGTGATCTGGTTCCTTACATTGTTGGGATTCCTGTTGTAACCCTGTTTTCTTATTGTTGTACTATAAAAAGAGCTTACAGTCCTTTACGTCTGAACTCATTGTATGCATTGTCTGTATATATGTGTATTTCATTTGGTGTAACCTTATAGTGTATGTTGAATTATTGTCCCAAGACTGCCAGATATTCCCGTCATTGATTTGTAGACTAACCCATGCTTTATCATCAAGTGCTCCTTCACCTGCTGCTGGGAGGGTTCTGTTGAGGAGGCAAGGCTGCAAATTAACTGGAAGTCCATAGAGGGTTAGACCTGTGCTTGAGTTCAAGGTTAAAAAACAAAAGGGTTATTGCCTACATAAACCTATTTGTCAATAACACTTGTGTATATACATATATAGCTATACCTATGGATATAGATAGGCAAGTTCCATATCATGTTGTATCATTAAATCTGTAAATAGTTAAATATCCCTGGGTGTCCTTGGTCCCTGAACAGCTCTGTAGGAAAAGGAGGTGAGCTGGCCTGCAGGTAGGCAGCCACCATCCCCACCTGCTGAATCCCTTCAACTGGAGACGGGGTACCTTCTGCGTAGCACCCAGGTTACACTGTGATATATGGTACAAACTGGTGCTTAGAATAAAATAATTACAAGGGTTAGCATGGTCCCCAGAATTACAGACAACCTGAAGCTTCACTTTCTAATTCCTGAGGTCTGAAACCTTGAGTGGCCACACCCTTCCTCTTAGCCCTTCTCTTCTACCTGAGAGCGGGAAGAGCCTAAATCAAATAAAATTTACTTACCTGAAAAAAAATGCCTACATCATTCTTGCTTTTTCTTATCCCTTGTCCAGTTTCTTTATTTCCTTTTCTCCATCTCCCCCTCCATCTTGCTCACATTCTCACTTCCTCTTTATATCTATTTTTAGCCTTTCTATCTTGTGCTTTCCAATGGATCTCTTCCTTTTTTAGTGGCTTTTAAAATTGCCATGCACATATAATAAATCCAGATAGTAGATCTGCCTAGCCACTTAGTTATAGAAAACCAGTTGCCTCTTGATGAATTATTCATAATAGAGGATAATCAACAGAAGAGCAAAGACGACAGATGAGCAGCAAGAAGAATGCCAGATACTGGAAAAACCCGTTTGTGGCCCATCATGTTAGTGATATTCATGTCATAAAGTTCCTATCTCTGTATTTCTGAGAAGGAATCTGCTGTGAAAGAACTTTTTGCTCTTTCATATAAACACTTAATTATATGTTTCATACAGTTTGATTATTTAGCATCTTGTTTGTGTAGTGATTAGAAATAAATCAAACCCTTACTGCAAGTTTGGTGGGGTGGTACATTCACACAACAGGCTGGATTGTAACCTGACTAGATCAACATAAGGATTGTAACATTACTAGATCAACTCGATTGTAATACTACTTGATCAACTATGGCAGCAGAATAAGGGCTCCACCTTTTAATCATGCAAGCACAGTTAGCCCATGGGACATATCACATGATAATGGGTATCTCCTAAGAGGTTGTTTGGCCTAATCCAAAGCCCACTGAAGTCAATGTGTGTGTCTACATGAGATGCTTTACTGTGCAGTATACTAATCTACTGTGCAGTAAAGCATTACTGTCTACATGTTTGGGGCATTTACTGCACAGCAGATTAGTATACTGCACAGCTAGTTAGTACCTGTAAATTCAGATACTAGATTAACTGTGCAGTAACACTTGTGTAGATACCAACTGGGAGCAGATTTGCCGGGGACCACAGGGACAGGGAGCTCTCTGCCCCGTCCCAGCTCCTGGCTTCCAGCATGGAGCTGGCTACACTGGGGGGGTAGGCAGGGGCTGGGTCCCAGCCCTGGCCTGCTCCCTAGAGCAGCCAGCTCTGTGCCAAGCAGGGCAGCTGCCAGCAAGCCCCTTGATTCCCCACCTGGCAGGTGGATTGCCTGCAGCTGCTCCACAGCCAGGACAGCTTCCAGCAAACCTCTGAAGCAGGGAGCTTCTTGGCAGCTGTGTCCCAACAGGCATGGGGCCAGGCGAGGTCTTCCTGCTGCAGATGTGCCCTCCTGATGTGCTTGAGGCCAGGCAACACCTGCTGCTCTAGCCAACAGAGCTCTTCTGGCCCCACGCATATAGGGACTGGTCCCGTGTCCCTTGTCAACCCCTGCACTAGCACCCAGGGGAGCCTGGAGCTCCCCCTGGCTGCTGCAGTAGGGCAGAGCAAGGAAAGAGCTCCCCTATACTGGGCTGGTCCTTTTGGGAGCAAATCTGCTCTCAACAGGGAGCATGTGTAGATGTGCTCCCAGGGAAGGCTTGCTGTGCATTAATAGCACATATAGATGTGCTCAATGAAAATCTTCTTACTGGTATCAGTAGGACTTGGATCATATTTCTCTAACAACCTCTAAGCAAGCAGGACTATTTACATGACACTGGCTGTGTGTGCACAATATGCTGACTGTTCAGTAGCTCATTACTACTGCACAGTAGTGTTGCATGGCATGAAGTGTGATGCAACGCTACTGCGCAGTAATGAACTACTCAGTCAGCATCACCCAAAAGCCATTCAGCAATGCTACTGCATAGTAACTCTAGTTACTGTACAGTTATCTAGTACTTGTGTATACAAGAACTAAATGACTGTGCAGTAGTAACTGTGCAATCAGCCTCATATAGAAGTGGCCAATATCCTGTTCATGCAAGCACAGGTTTTAGGGCTGGAACCTTATTTCAACCCCACCAGAACAATCCATCTATATCTACCATGTTTATGATTTTTTTTTACCTTCATGTCATCACTGAAGATGATATAAAAGGTATTACATAAGAAGATTACATATAGAATTCATTAGGATTACTTTATCTTTTCTGTTGCTATATCAACATTATTTATCAGAACACTTTTACATTGTTTTCATGTGCCATCAATAGCACTGCAGGCTGCATGCAACAGAGAGCCTTCTCAGAACCTATTTAACCATGGCCCACCTATCTGTTTCTGGGCTAACCTCCCACATTCTCACCCGCCATGCCTTGTTGGAATTAATTAGTTAATGATGTAATTAAGCAGGAGGCTACACATTTCCTGCCCTGATGCCAGGGGGCACCATCTGCAGCTCTATTCCTTCCCTACACTGCAGCCCAAGCTTCACAGATGGCATCTAGATGTTATCATCCTCACCAGCCCCACTCTGGGACCCAGAATCCTATTAATTGAACCCCACCTGGATTCCTCTCCTCAGGCAGCCTATTCTGCCTTCATCCTGGGCAGCATAGCTCCCTGAACCACTTCCCCTTCAGGTGTGGTCCCCCCACCAGGACCTTTGCCTCATTAACCCTGGCCCACATCCAGGCCAGTCAGAAACCCAGGCATGCAGCTCTTGGGCATTCCTCATGGTGGGCCCCCAGCCCTTCAACCCTTCTGGTCCTGGCTCCAGCATGGGCCAGTCAAGGGAAGTCCAGACAGGTGTAAGTCTAAGGCCTCACTCTCTCTCTCTGGGGGTGCACCTTCCAGAACCTACAAAGGGGGTAACCCACCCAGTTGTGGGGGCTAGGGTACCCCAACCTGCCTTTCACTGGGGTGATAACTGGCCTGGCATTTTCTGGGGGCTCCCAAGTCACTGAAAGCCCCACCAGGCCACCCACTCCTAGCAGGGTATAGTTTTAAGTCATGCCCAGGACCAAGAGCCTCCTATCCATCGCCTGCAGCTCCTCCCTTACCTCCAGATGATACCAACAGCCCTCCAACCAGGAAATGTTGCTACCTGACCTCTAGCAGCAGAAATGCCCTGTTTATATGAGCAGCCCCAGAAGTGACAGGCACCAACAGTACCCTGCCACACTACACTAGGACTCATTTGTGAAAAGAAGATTAAGCCCTATTCTTCATTCTTCTGGATCATGAAGCATTTCATCTTCTTTTTCTTTTCTTTTTTTTAACGTTAGATAGGCATGCCCATACCATACACTTCCACAGAAAAGAGACAAAAACACATATATATATCACTCTTACTTAGGCAAGTAATGAAAATACAAAATTTTCATTAGATGAAGCAAACAGCTAACGTTAAACTCTACACATACATGTTTGGCTCCGATGTAGAATTGCATTACATATCAGTGCATTGAACTCTGAAATTACTTTTACCTTTCCTAAAATGTATTTTAATGAACTTGTTGGCTTATTACTGGATAACCCCACCTAATAGACTGGCTGGAACGTAAGACAGAACTGCAGACCTTTCTGGGAAAGGCAAAAAAATATAGAACAATGTAGTGTGAATCATGGTGCGCATGGGATGTGACACCTACAGAGACGTGGAGACAAGGAAAGAAACAAATCATACCTCAACATTTGCAGTGAAATGTTTCGGTGAGATGGATTACAGTATATGCTTATCTAGCTGTGCAAAATATACACCATTAACATAAATATACTCCATAACATTAACTCCAATATCTAATTTTACTCCTTTGGCACTGCTTTAATTCTGAGTTTATCTGTACTTGTCCAGGCAAAATTTCCCAGGACCTTCCAGAGGAGTTAAAAATTAAGTAAATGCTGCTTTGGCTCACTTGTCTTTTGCAGCAACCAGCAATGAGAGCTGGCTGAAACGCAGGATTCTAGTAAGCAAGAAAATCCCACCTGTTTTTCAATAATTTCTCAACAGCAGAAATGTAGGTGGAGGAGGGCAGGTTGCTTTAAAAACACCAAAACTAGGTGTTTACAAGCTTCCATATGTATTTGAATATAAGACAAACCTGATTATAACAGGGGTTCTCAAACTTTGTGCTACCATAACCCCAAGTGCTAAATGGCAACAACAGGGGAAAGGGAACTCACATCCAGCAGTCACTGCCGCCACCACCATCTACCACTCTGCACTGCTGCCACATGCCACTTTCCCATGCTGCCGTGGTACCCCATTGGAAGTTTGTGGCCCCCTTTTAAGTTGCTCATGACCCCCCCAGGGAGTTGTGGCCCACAGTTTGAAAACCCCTGGATTATAAGATGACCCCCCAACAATTAGATTCTGCATATGGAAAATGTATAAACTTGATATAATTTTCCAGGTATAGAATCTAATTACTGTACTAAAGATTTGTCTTGAATTTGTCCCACTCCCACTACTGCAGCAGGGAAAATAAATCTGGCAAGGGGTGTCATGTAACCCCTTTGCCCTCTACTCCCTCCCTGCCAACTTCTTTCCCCTGCAGCCCCTTCCCTACTGTCAGACCCTGCTTTATCTGAGCACCTGGAAGCTAGGAACAAATTTGAAAAACCAACTTTGAAATAAACAGAGCTGTAGCAATTTGCATATAGTACCCATAGACTTGGTTCATCCAGAATTGATGCCATTTTGCCTTTTTTGGAACCGCTGCAAGTTTTAGCACCGGTATTTCACAAACACACTTTTAAATAGCACTTTCACATTTACTTATATAGGGGCAAACTTTTTTTTTTTTTGCAAATACACATACACACACACATACCTTTACAGTTCCGTCTTGTGACCAGCCTGGTTCACTTGATAGTTCATGACACACATCTACAGTTAAACCATTATCATCACCATTACAATAGCCACAACTGTGTGCCTGCATGCTCACATGCTCATCCCTATCTCCTTTACCTGTCACAATCACACAGAAGACTGCCTCAGCGCCCTCTTCCCTCCCTCTCTCCTCCCCCCGCACCCCCATCCCAAATCCTCCACCTGTTTCCCCAGTCCTTTCACTCATCAATGTCATTGTCATCATCATTGTCTTCATCACTGCCATTGTTCTCTCCACTGGTCCTGCCTTTGAACAGTCTGTGCCAGTCTTTTCTCTCCCACACGTCCCCCACTGTCTTCTCCTCACCACCTTCTTACATCTTGCTGTAGTACACCGGCAGCTCACTCACTCCCATTCTGACTTGGTCCTTAACTGGGAGGTTCATATGCCTGCCTATAACCAAGTTCCTGGTCTTTCACAGGGCATTCCTGAAGCAGAAGATGAACTGGATGAAGTAGGCTGTTGGGGTCCCTCGCTGCTTGGTCAGTTGTTCAAACAGCACCACTTCTCTGGTTAGGGTCTTGACTGCTGTCATCATCCTGAGGAGTATGAATACTTTCTTTCACCTCCCTGGCATACAGGCAGTTCCAGAGGAGGTGGTAGATTGTTTTCTCTATTTCATGGAAGGCAGGGACATACTAATCATATGTGACAGGCTGAGAGAGGGGGCAACAGAGGAATTCTGGGTGAACTGTTTGGGGTCCTTTTTGGGATGTTTACCAGACATTTAAGTTTGGTGAAGAAATAGGAATGATTGGAAATGGGAAGAAAAGTACAGCTCAGCTGTGGGAATGAAGAGGAAATCACAATGTATGAAATGTAGTGGCTTAGTGCAACTTGAGTCAGTACTGAGGGGGACAGCACTCAGTGGGTACTACCATATATTTTATTCAGATTGTTTGCATTAACTTTTTTTGCAGTACTGGTAGGGGGGAAGCATCATAACCACCTGGCAGGGGAAACACCATGTGTTCATGTCCATGAAGGCAGTTTTCCTTAAGCATTCCTGGGGATGACTGTTCATCTGGCATGATTTAGTACCTGCAGAGGCATTAGGTCTTCAACCCACTTTATGGAAATTTGAGGCTCCTCCCTAGCTTGCTCCTGCCTCCATATGGCTGAGAGGAGGCAAAACTTGGGTGCATCTGAATCCCAAGACTTTGGGCTTGGGCCTGCGCTTAGGATGCCTGACAAAATACTTTAGAAATATCTGAAGCCTCTGGTGGGAATGGCGGATGTTTGCTGGTTGTAGGGCCACTTATGGTTCTGGACTGACTTTCAGATTTGGACTTGATTTGGCTGATTTGGTTTTAGAACACGAAAAATGTCTTTAAAAAACAAAAAAAGTACTGGCAGGCACCACTGTGCCTGGTCTACAAATGCCTCCAAATGCAAGCATCTTGGCTACACAATTTATGGTGATGGGAGATTGCTTTTTAGGCTTTCCTTTTAGCTTGTTTTTTTGGCTAAAGTCAAAGAAGACTAGGGGATATCTAAACTGATATGTAAAAAAAGTTAATGCAAACAATCTGAATAAGATATATGGTAGAACCCACTGAGTGCTGTCCCCCTCAGTACTGACTCAAGTTGCACTAAGCCACTACATTTCATACATTTTGCATCCTACATGCAAGCCCCAACTGCAGTCCCAGATCTAATTCTCTACTTGGGAGCCTAGAAACCTTGACCCCCCTGCTCTAACCAGGTCTCTGAGGTCTTTCAGATTCCCAGATGTGCAGGGGCCAGCCAAAAGACCCTGGCATAGCTGGTTTCCCCAGTGTTTCCAGGATCTGCAGCCTAAATGGTGGGGCTTCCCCAGGACTGCCAGCCTCTGAGTCCCAACTCCATGGTGAATCTGCATGACAGAGCAGACTCACGTTTTAGGGCAGAAGATGCGAAGCCATGGCATGGCTGACTGCCTTGGAGATATGGACCCTGGCAGCACTGGGGTTCTGGAACTGGATTAGTCTGCCTGGTGGGGCTGCTTCTACGCCAGGACCATAGCAAGGGTGATGCCAGTTATACTGCTTGAAGGTACCATAGTACCAGGAGCCTACCATGAATCCAGGTAGGGTTCCATGAAGTTCATAGATTCATAGATTCATAGATGTTAGGGTCGGAAGGGACCTCAATAGATCATCAAGTCCGACCCCCTGCATAAGCAGGAAAGAGTGCTGGGTCTAGATGACCCCAGCTAGATACTCGTCTAACCTCCTCTTGAAGACCCCCAGGGTAGGGGAGAGCACCACCTCCCTTGGGAGCCCGTTCCAGACCTTGGCCACTCGAACTGTGAAGAAGTTCTTCCTAATGTCCAGTCTAAATCTGCTCTCTGCTAGCTTGTGGCCATTATTTCTTGTAACCCCCGGGGGCGCCTTGGTGAATAAATCTTCACCAATTCCCTTCTGTGCCCCCGTGATGAACTTATAGGCAGCCACAAGGTCGCCTCTCAACCTTCTCTTGCGGAGGCTGAAAAGGTCCAGTTTCTCTAGTCTCTCCTCATAGGGCTTGGTCTGCAGGCCCTTGACCATACGAGATGCCCTTCGCTGTACCCTCTCCAGGTTATCCGCATCCTTCTTGAAGTGTGGCGCCCAGAATTGCACGCAGTACTCCAACTGCAGTCTGACCAACACCCTATAGAGGGGAAGTATCACCTCCCTGGACCTATTTGTCATGCATCTGCTGATGCACGATAAAGTGCCATTGGCTTTTCTGATGGCTTCGTCACACTGCCGGCTCATGTTCAACTTGGAGTCCACTAGGACTCCAAGATCCCTTTCCACCTCTGCGCCACCCAGCAGGTCATTCCCTAGGCTGTAGGTGTGCTGGACATTTTTCCTCCCTAGGTGCAGCACTTTGCATTTCTCCTTGTTGAACTGCATCCTGTTGTTTTCTGCCCACTTGTCCAGCCTATCCAGGTCTGCCTGCAGCTGTTCCCTGCCCTCCGGTGTGTCCACTTCTCCCCATAGCTTTGTGTCATCTGCAAACTTGGACAGAGTACATTTCACTCCCACATCCAAGTCGCTGATGAAGACAGTAAAGAGTATCGGTCCAAGGACCGAACCCTGCGGGACCCCACTGCCCACACCCTTCCAGGTCGAGACCGACCCATCTACCACGACTCTTTGGGTGCGACCCTCTAGCCAATTCGCCACCCACCGGACTGTGCAGTCATCCACATCACAGCCTCTTAATTTGTTCACCAGTATGGGGTGGGATACCGTATCGAAGGCCTTCCTGAAGTCCAGGTATACGACATCCACCCCTCCTCCTGTGTCCAGGCATTTCGTAACCTGGTCATAGAAAGAGACTAGGTTGGTCAGGCACGATCTGCCCGCCACAAACCCATGCTGGTTTCCCCTCAGCATAATTTGTCCTGCTGGGCTCTCACAAATGTGAGCCTTGATAATTTTTTCAAAGACTTTACCAAGGATGGAGGTGAGACTGACTGGCCTATAGTTGCCCGGGTCCTCCTTCCTCCCCTTTTTGAAAATGGGGACCACGTTAGCCCTTTTCCAGTCCTCCGGGACTTGGCCCGTGCGCCACGAGCATTCGAATATTCCCGCCAGTGGCTCTGCAATGACGTCGGCCAGTGCCTTCAGCACCCTCGGATGGAGCCCATCCGGGCCTGCCGACTTAAAGGCATCCAGTTCTTCCAAGTGACTCTGCACCATCTCAGGATCTACGCATGGAAGTCTGGCGCCTTGCTGCTGCCTCTCTACAACCCCAGTGAGAGACTTGTCGTGCCCCTCGCTTAGGAACACTGAGGCAAAGAACTCGTTGAGGAGTTCAGCCTTGTCCCCCCTATCTGTCACCAATTGCTTCTGCCCATTTAGCAGGGGTCCTATTCCTCCCTGGGCCTTCCTTTTACTCCCTATGTATCTAAAAAACAATTTCTTGTTGTCCTTTACTTGGGTTGCCATCCTTAGCTCCATGGTAGCTTTGGCCCGCCTAACTGCCTCCCTACAAGCACGAGCAGAGGAGGTATATTCATCTTTAGTGATCTCACCCTGTTTCCACTTTTTATGTGCTCCCCTTTTGGCCCTTAGGCTGCCCTGGATTTCTCTGGTCAGCCATGGAAGCCTCCTGGCCCCTTTCCCTCTTTTGCCTCGCTCGGGGATCGTCTTGCTTTGTGCCCAAAGGATCGTTTCCTTTAGGCACAGCCACCCTTCTTGGGCACCCATCCCATCAAAACTCCTACTCTGCAGTGCTTCCTTGACTAATCGCCTGAGTGCAATGAGATCAGCTTTCCTAAAGTCTAGTACTTTCACCCTACTAGTTACCTTACCCACTCGCCGTCTTATGTTGAATTCTATTATAAGGTGATCACTGTCTCCCAGATAGCTACCGATCTGGAGGTCCCCTATCATGTCATCTCCCGTTGCCAATACCAGATCCAGTATGGCATTCCCCCTAGAGGGACCATACACCTCCTGTTTCAGGTGGAGGTCCTGTACACAAGTTAGAAACCTGCGTGAGCGATGGGACCTTGCTGTCTGCGTCTCCCAGCAGATGTCCGGGTAGTTTAGGTCCCCCACGACTACCGCCTCTTTAGCTTTTATGGTCTCCGAGAGTTGCCTCAGGAGCCCCGCATCTATTTCTTCCCCTTCTCTGCCCCCCCCCGGCCCTGCTGGGGATACCCCACAGGCCAGGAGGTAGGGGGACACCGGCTCCCCCATGGGCTCGGTCTGGGTGGAGGCCTCAGACCTGCCCCTGGTAGCCTTGTCCCCCTGGGCAGAGGCCCTAGCAGTACTCCTCGTAGACACCACTCTACAAGCTGCTGTTTGTAGACCTGCGCGGTGTCTACGCCCTACCCCTACAGGAGTCCCACTCCTGGCCCTCCTGGCCCGCCCTCCGGCGCGAGCGCCCGCGCAAACGCCGGCGTGCTCTTACAGAGCACGCCTGTTTGCGCGCTCTGTTCGCGCCGCGTGGCTCGGGAGCGCGGCTCCCTACTGGCTCAGCTATATGGGACCCGGGGGGCTTCCCCTCCGGATCCGGCTCAGCTGCGCCGGGTCCCTCCGCCCCACTTACCTTCGGGGGATCAGCTGCTGCTGCCCCCGCTGCCAATTCCTCTGTTGTTGCTGCTGCCGCCGCCGCCTCCGGTCAGTTGGTTGGTAAGAAGGGCACACGTGCGTGCGGGACACACGTGTGCTGCCTTCTCTCCTTCCCGCTGCTGGTTCCTACCATTGATTTACTGGAAGGTCATTGAATTTAGGATGTTTTGGATTAAACATTTTGGGTTCAGTGAATCAGCCATAAGGAAGATTTTCTGACCAGATCCACTGGCAATATACTTTACCACAAACCTTTGTGCTGCAGCAATGCCATTATCCTGATAGCTGTTTTAATTTCTTTCTCAACTTATTATTTTATTTCAGTTCAAGTAACATTTCAGTTTATAACACCTTTTTTCCTATACCCATCCACTGACATGTCCTGTTACATACTAACCATCTGTTTCATTTGTTGCATGGTACGTAATAACTTGAGTACACCGTATACAAGAAATAAATGAATCCTTTTCACACACTCTTCGTTTGCCTAGGTTATGTTTTCCAATTGGAGAGAGAGAGAGGGTTTGGGGGTTTTTTACTTGTAATTGGACACATTCTTTATCAGCTTTGGATGAGGGGAATGGATTGTCTTTTAAAAACTTTTTTCTTGGAATGTCTAAAAATCTAAACTGTTTATTTGGTGGTGGTGGTAGTACTTCATTGCATATTCACAGGGGAAAATAACTGTGATTTTTAATTTACACTAAAACTTATGGAGAAGGCATGGTTGTCTACAGGATTTAGAGGTACAAAATGTTTTGTATTACAGTGAACCCAACACCCAGGATGACATTTCCTTAGTTCCGATTCAAAGTATCAGCTGCACATAGTGGCCCCTTCATTGTAATATAACAAAAATGACGCTTCTCTAAGCTGTCACATTTCCATTTTAAATTGCCAAAGACTGGAATGATGGGAAATGGTATTTGTTTCTGTTATGTTAAATCTGTCTTTTTGTTTTAACCATCTTTCCTCTATGTATACCCTCTCTTCCAGACTGGCACACTAAAAGCAAAAGTTGATTGCATGTAGCGGAGGCAGGTTTGAGTTTTCAGCAAGCGTCATGTTTTTGTCTGGTTACTTATCCTATTTCGGAGCTCTGGGTTTAACTGAGAATTTTTTGTCAACTTAATATTTGTACTAAATTAAGTATAAATAATTTCATGACACACAGATAAGAGCTGGATAATTTATTTTCCATAGATGCAGCTCTTCATTACTTTGATGAAATTGCATAAGATTTTAAAGGGTTTTCTTGGTGTTTTGGGTATTACTCCTTGGAGTTGTGGGTCAGGTTTGAAATTACAACTGTAGGGATTCCTTCAGTTAACAACTGTTTATGAGCACAGGACACTGGACTCGGCCTAGGAAGCCCCTTTCAGTCTTATGTTCCTATTAGCCTGAGACACTTTATAGTTACCAAAGGTGATGCTGCAGGTCAGTGATAAAGCCAGGAATAAACCACGAGTCTTTTGAGCTCTCATTTGGGGTTCCAAGTCAGTGGTTTTCAACCTGTGGTCTGCAGGCCCCTGAGGAGGGGCACAGATTGTGTCTAAGGGGTCTGTGAAGGATGACTATGATCCATCAAAAGTATGTGAAGACCCACATTTATAGTTCAGAGGGGTCCACATCTCCGTTCAAAATTTCCAAAAGGGTCCGCACCTGCGTCCAAAATTTCTAGGGGTCTGCAGATGGAAAAAGATTGAAAACCACTGTTATAAGTCACTAGCAGTGCTAGTGCTAGGATCTTTGGCAACAAATAAAAAGAGCTTGCCTCATATTTCACCTGAAGGGTATGGTGTTGCAAACTCTACCCAAATGGATTTTATTCAGACAAAGAGCTCATCTGAAGACCTGCCTGACTAAAACCTTGTAGGACTGGGCTTCAAGAGCTAAAGTCTCTCCTGAGAACAACCATCACCAATTTCAGAAATGTGAACTTGCTTCCAACCATATGTTTCCGTGGCTGCCTATCTCTAATTACAAGATGCTTTGAAGTCCCCAGCCTACCGTCATTAGCTCTTGGGCTGATGTCAAGGCAGTAGTTTTGGCACTAGGCTCACTGGCTTAGCCATACCTGATTCCATTTATGTTGATTTCCCTGACTGTAATAGTATCTGTGCAGTCAGGGACCTTTAGCATTTTAGACAAAAACAGTAAATGATATGCAATCGAAAATGGATTACTGATCTGGCTCAGAAAGCCTGAGTGAGGTAGCCAAAGAAAACTTAAATGAGAATGCCAAGGCATGGGTAAAAAGACAGAAAAAAACATTACCTGGTTGTGTGATGGGGATAAGAGAAATTCATGTCACTGCTCCAAACATGAGTTCAATGTAACCTGAGGAAAGGGTGAAAAGAGCTCTGTTTCTTGTTTGCTTTGTTCCAAGTACTGAACAAGGTATTGGAGGGCTGCCTGGACTAAGTCCTCTTCTGCCCTAGACTCCAATTCTTTCCTCCATTTTTCTCAAAACGCATGCAAGTGGGAAACCCATCAAACTGGCACCTTCTCACACATCTGCTACATGTTCTGTACTTGAATAGTCATGCAGAAATGGAAAAGAAGCAGGAAGATTTTGGTATTTACAACTCTAAAATTCACACTCCATGGCAATGTAGTGAGCTGAAGCTATTTGAGGAAAGACAATAAGCTGATCAGGGTCCTTTATCAGAAGCAGGAAGCTTTTCTTTGTGTGATATCTAATGAAACTTTTTGTTCCTTTTATGTTGGGAAGTTTGTTATCAGTTGCTGGCTAGTGTTTCAATCTTCTTGATTCATTTTCTTCCCCAAAAAGGTTGGTGTTTGCTGAAGTCCATTGGTGAAGGTTTTCCATAAATCTGTAGCCTGTAGAAGGGTTCTAGATATCCAGTGGGAACAAACAAATGTCTTTGTGGAAAGCTGTTTTTGCTCCCTTTCGTTTCCAAGTCGTATTAGCTTGCAGGGTCACTGTCTATCCACCTCTAACCTACTGGCATGATGTCAAAAATCATGAGAGAATTTCCTTGGTCCAAGAACAAAAATCCCCTATTACATGGTCATCTCCATCATGAATCTCCATTCTTGGAGGTTTTTAAGACCCAGCTAGACAAAGCCTTGGCTGGGATAACATAGTTGGGGATGGTCCTGGTTTGAGCAGGGGGTTGGACTAGCTCAGAGGTTCTCAACCTTTTTTGTACCAGGACCCATTTGTAAGCATCGAGGGCCAGTCCCAAGCCACAGTCTGCTAGCCCAGCCTCAGCACTCAGCCACCTTCCCCCAGTGCTGGCAAGTACCTGCCCCACCTCACACACCCATCCCCTCTACACACCTCCCTCCCAAACAGTGCCCAAGCCCTGACCTTCCAACCATCACTCCCCATACGGTTTCGTGTATCCAGGTGCTGGGGATGCTCCCACAACCCTGCCTGGCTGCATGCTGGCCACATTCATGTGCAGGTACAGATGCATGTGCACCAAGTGCTTCCAATTGCCCCAAGCAGCTCCTTGCAGGCTGGAATTTTGGAATGCTGCCACCCTGCAAGGGGAAACCTGTGCTCTCTTGTGTTTTTCTGGGACTTGCTTGTGGCCCTTGCAAATATTCTTGCAACCCACTTTTGGGTCGCAACCCATGGGTTGAGAAACACGGGACTAGATGACCTCCTGAGGTGCGTTCCAAACCTAATTGTCTATGACTCTATGTTGAGGGATGATTGGAAAAGAAAAATCAGCCAGTCTCTTGTCCAACTATACATTTTTCACCAGGCCCTCATGACAAAGTTCTGCCAGGTTTTATATACAGGCTGTCCTCAACTTACAATGTTTCGAGTTACAACATTTCACACTTACAATGTTTATAAATTGACACCCTGTTTCAACTTTATGACCTCAGTTTCAACTTTACAATGCTTGATCCAATGCAACGCCATGCCAACAAACAAGTTCTCTTCGTCGCTCATCTCCCTGGAGAACATCTGTCCAAACTTCCTTGGACACTTTCTTTAAGAAAGCAGACAAGACTCCAGAAAAACCTGCAGCCAAGACTCCTGAGAAGACTCCATCCAAGAACCCTTAAAAAAGGCCAACCAAGAGCCTTTCAAAAAGTCCAGCAAAGTCACCTCAAAGAAGTCCTTCCAAATCAATATGATTGCTATTTACAATATAAATACATTAATGTAGCTATATTACTCATCTATAATTGACCGAGTACAAAATCCTGGGGTATTTTTAGTAAAAATAGTGTACCGGGCCTTGGTTCAGGAACCAATTCCCATTTATAACATTGTTTCTTATGAGAAAATTGGTTCCAAGTTACAACATTTCAACTTAAGACACGGTTTTCAGGAATCAGGAACCGATTGTATCATAAGTCTGAGGACTGCCTGTATATAACTCTGTATATAAATCCTAGTCCCTCAAATAGCAACTCATCACATGACTGGTAGGCATTCAGACATTTTAAAATCAGAAGGGACCATTAGACCACCTAGGGTATGTACAGAAGTTACATTTTTCACACGATGAAGCCACCAATAGTTCTCTGTAGCCCTAATATAACAAACATTTGGGGCTGCAGGGTGCTCTAAAGATGGCAGATAATGTGACAAGTTAAGTCTCATTTGATGTAGTATCAGATGAAGGTGCTCTAGGACAGAGCCTGTGTAGAGGTTCTCATTGTGGGTAAATTTTGGGTGATTCTACCTACATCCCAGGAAACTTTGTGGGGCTGGGCTGCTGCTTGCAACTGAGTTCCACCCCTGGGATGTCATAGAGAAGAGGCAGAAAAGGATCTGTCTCCTCTCTGAGCAGCTAGGTGGGGGCTGGAGGGAAAGGAAGGGAGCCCCGCCTGCCACAGCTACCCCTACTGGGGTACTGGGGGGAACAGGGCCAGGCCTGTGCAGCAGGGAAGGCTGCATTCTGTCCCCAGCCCAGATCTGGCCACAGCAAAGGGTGAAGGGGGGAAACAGAGCCCCAACCCTGCCTCATGGGCCCAGCCTGACTACCCCTGCTGGGGTCTTGGAGGGAGCTGGGCTGGGCCCACAAGGCAGGGGGCCTTCATTTCTTGCTTTCCACCCCAGCTCCAGGTGTGGCAGCCAGGAGGCTGCTACTATCAAAGGGCTCACATGGGGGCAGGGAGAGAGGAAGCCTCCTCCCCCACCATGCAGGCCGAGCCCAGCTGCCCCTGAGACTCCAGCAGGGGTATTTGGCAGGCTCCATTCTGCCCCCCTTTCCCCCAGCTGCTGCTGACACTTGACAGCTGGTCAGGGGGCTGGGAGGGGCAGGAGTGGGCGGCTGGGGAGAAGGTCAGTTCAACAGCCTCCTGGGAGGCTTCTGGAGCACCCCTGCCTGTTGGCCAGGTTCAGTGCAGGCAAGGTCCCAGCTCCCCCCACCCAACAGACAAACACCAGTTGGTTATTTATTTGATCATATTATTATATTATCATATTTGTTGCTTATATTATAATATTAAATTATTATAATTTATTCACTATTGACTTGTATATCAGCATTTCCATTATTTTGCCCAGGACTGACCTTAGACTATCCAGTCTGTGTATCAGCTTGCCTCTTTTGGACATTGACACAATATTAGTGAATGCCTGTTGGGCTCATGGCGCTCTAACTATGGCGCTTTTGTGTAATTGGTCTTGTGTAATTGCTCTGTGTGACTCCCCTGTCCTCATTAGGACTTTCCACTCCACAAGTTTGTGAATCATTCTTTTATTTTATCTACAGTGGGTGCATCTATGCATGCAATTAATGCGTACAAATAAACTCCGGAGCTTATTGCTCCAGAGTTTTTGCTCCTAGATGTACTGTTTGAATGTGTGCACAGGAGCAAAAAATTCTGGGACAATTAGCTTCAGAGTTTCTTAATGCTCATCACATGGAGCCTGGTAGGAGCAGCCCAGGCTAGCAGGGGACCCAGAGGGTCAGTCTGCTAGCCCAGGGATGCTCTGCCCAGGCTCCATGTGCTGCAGAGTAGCTGGCTGAAGCATGGGTACTTCAGTACAGGGCTAGCTAGCAGGCCACCCCCTCAATTAAGTGCCCTCATGCCCCAGGTTCCCTCCATGCATGAATAAACTCTGAAGCTAATTGCCCAGCATTTTTTTGGTCCTGGGCACATATGTGCAGCAGTGGTGCTGGCTGAGGCACAAGGATGCTTTAGCATGGGAGCTGCTCTTGCCCCAGCCAGCCACTCCACAGCACATGGAGCCCTGCTGGAGCAGCCAGCCCAGGGCTGCTCCAACAGGCCTCCACATACTATGGAGCAGCTGGCTGAGGCACAATGGTACTTCAGTGAGGAGGGAGTCTGCCAGATAGCCCCATGCTGAAGCACCCTTTTGTCTCAGTCACTCCCTCCACAGCATGTGGAGCCCTGCAGCTCTGGGGTTCTATGTGCTGCCCAGTGGCTGGCTGGAGCATGAGGGCAGTGGCGATGTGTAAGGGGTGTACAGGGGTGCATGTGTACCCCCTTGAGAGCACCAGTGCACCCCCTGACTGGCCGTGCTCGCCACTAAGGCAATGGGCATGGGGGGCAGGTGGGAACACCAGTGCCCCCCTGCAAGTGCTTGCTAGTCACTGCAGCCGCTCCCGGAAGCAGGTGCAGTGATCGGCCATAGCAATCGGACATCACAGGATTGGCCGCCAGGGTCCCCCCGGGCAGTGAGTTCGGGCACGGGGGACTCCCCCCTGGCTGGCAGGATCAGCTGTGGAGGGACTGTGCCCCACCCCCACCCCGACTAAGGCAGCGCCAGTCGCCCATGCATGAGGGTGCTTCAGCAGGGGGGCTGCCTGCCGGATAGTCCTATGCTGAAACACCCTCATGCCCCAGCCAGCCCAATTACTATCTACACATGATTTTAAGCACAGTAATTTACTGCGTCATCAGATAGTCCTTGTGTCTGACGGGACTATCTGATGAGGCAGTAAATTAGTCTACATCGGCCTAATTGTTGTGCACATGTAAATGGTGATGCTTTACTGCATAGTAAATTAGTCTACTGTGTAGTAAAGCACACAGGTAGGCATGGCAAGTGATTTTATATTTGCATCCAGATCATTAGTAAAAACATTGTATTGTAATGTGTCTATTATTGATCCCTGTGGGGAAACTCCACTAAAAACCTGTCCAGCAAATGATGATTCCACATTTACAGCATTTATTGTGTTCTGTCAGCTTGATTTCACCTGTTTAATATGTGCTTTTTTGATATTGCATACAGCTCATTTTTAATCAGTCTGTCAAACATCTTATAAAAGTCTATTATGTCTAAGCTGTTACCAGACTTGTAATCTCATCAAAAAAATTAAATAAGGTTTGTTTGACCAGACCTATTTTCCATAATCCTGTGTTGACAGGGTTTAATTATATTCCTGTCTTTTGATTCAATATTGACTAACTTGTGTATCAGCATTTTTATTATTTTACCCAGGTCTTACATTAGACTATCCAAAAAGCAGTATATCTGAGTGACTCAGCTTGCCTCTTTTGAACATTGACACCATACTAGCACAGTTCCTGTGTTCTGGAATATTCCCAATACTTCCAGATCTACTAGATAACACCACCAAGAGATTTCCCCAGTCAACTTTTTTAGGACTCTGGGGTACAGTTATCATTGTCAGCTAACCTAATATGTTCACTTCTTCGATGCTGTTCAACATCTTTCTCAGACAGTATGGGTTGGAAAATATGTCATCATCTTCAGCTGTTACAAGTACATCATCCTGTTTCTTCCCAAAAATTAATCAGGAATATTTATAGAATTGCTCTGCTTTTTCTCCATCAAATTTATTTTTCTTCATCACTCCATTAAATAATGGACCTACACTATTGCAAGGTTTTTCTTTGTTCCTCATATATTAGAAAAAAAACACTTTTCTTCTAAGGCTGTAAACAGACATTTCATTTGAGACAGGCCTGATTGTCCCAGGTTTGGACCTGAATCAGACCATGCATGGCACAGTCATTTACATGTCATCCTTATAAACTACATTGCTGCTCCTCCACCAGCAAGGAGCACAAAGCTTGGTGGGATTATCTCATGGAAAAGCACAGTAACCTTATAAATGCACACAACTGTGTCCCAGGAAAAAGTGTTGATACATTTTATCCCACACACTTCTGATGAACTTGAAGCAAGACAGTAGACTTGTACTGTGGGATCCTGGGACATAAGGCTTTCTTCCAAGATAAATGTGATGTCCAATTTACATCTTTATTGCCCTTAGCTTTGTCAGTTGTGGTGTTTTCCTGGATACCCTTAATTTATCTTATTAATTCTCTGCACCTGATAACTTTTGATTTATACTGATTGCCATTTACTTCCCCTTTTCCCCATTTTTCAAAATTGTCTTCATCAAACATTGTTATTTACATATCGCACACTTAAGGAGCAGAGGCAGAAGAGAAGATAAAGGAAGTTTATGTTTTATTTATGAAGTTCATGCCATGGTGATGAGCTGAAGCTTTTGGAGGAACAGGCACAATCTTATTGATTTTTTTTACAAGAGGCAAAGAGGACACTCCACCCACTTTGTGTAAGATTGGTGACTCAGTCAGAGACACTGTGTATAGTCAGAAGTCCTGAGTTCACTTCTCAGCCTATCCAGATAGCTTGTTTGAGCATAAAAATAAAAAATTGCTTGCTCAGGGTGGCTATGGGGCAGACAGTAGCGTCTGTGTCAAGCAGCTTGCGTGGTTGTATTGCACCATGCTGTAACCAGAATGGAACTTTCTTTATGTATGACCTGGTGTCATGCATACAGTACTATCCACAAAGGGAGCTATTTTGTACTCAATAGAGTAGAACTGAGTGAATAATTAATTTAAACTATTCAACAAATCAGAATGTGTATCCAAGTAGTAAGGCTGTGTATGATTTTTGTTCTGGAAAGACCACTGATCTTGTTTATAGCTTGTGCCAACACTAGCTTATTTCTTGCTCTCTCTTGCTTGCCACATCGTGGGTCTGTGTTCTAATATTGGTCTTAAAGCTGTATTTATTGTATATATATTTCCAGGTACTGTAAGAGGCCTTCGCAGTGCTTACCAGTGTGGAGTGGAAGAAATATCGGTGAAGTGGAAGACCTCCAAAATGGCCACAGGCTAGCATCAGCATGGCACAAGGCACAAAGAGAGATGCCACATACCTGTTACCTGACTACCATGCTTCTCACCTGCCATTGCAGTCCTTACTTCTCTGTTCAGAAAAACAATCAGTAGGTGACAGTCATCATGACTTGACAGAGCATCTACTGCAGCTGCTGCCACACAAGTTCTATAACTTTTGGGAGTTCTGTATGTGACAGTATCGGAACACATGGTTTGGGATCATGCAACAATGATATCCTAGAAACATGAGATTTGTCATTCCTTAGAGCATTCATCCATCAAATCTGGTACTCTTTCTCTGTGTGGGAACAGTGCACTGTAGGGAGCTAGATATTGGAGAAAAATCTGTATTGAGAAGGCTGAGATACCTTCAAACACAATCGAAATTCAGAAGCTTCTGTTGGCTCAATGGCTTAGATTTTCCCTCTAAAGCTAACATATCTACAAGGAGTGCAAAATACTCTGAGAAAACAATTCCCTAAGATACTGTGTGCTTTATATTTCACAGTGACTTCTTTGAAGAACTGTGTTGTTTGAGTGTTTTATGTCTTCATAATTCTTATGCTATAATATGTACTGTAAACCACATTTGTGTGCCTTCAGAATAAGATATCTGGGCTTTGAGTTTATTCTATGAGAGTTATATTTTGTGTAGAAGAACATGTGTACATATAGTTTTCAGCAAGTTGTTTTATACAGGTGGATATTACGTGGGTCACTTCTCTTGCTGCCGTTTGTAGGAGAGTTAGCTTCACTGCTAAGTCCACAAAACAAACTTCAGTCTCTAACAAACAAAACAAAATTCTCGATCCTCTCCAGAAATAAGGGCAAGAGCCATTTTCTGCCCTAATTTCTCCCCAGCACAACAGCCTGACTTTCCCTCCCAGCTTGCTTCCTTCTCTCCTGAGAGCTCTTGTAAAGCTCCAGGAGAGCACTCCTCAGTCATTAGTTAAATACCCCACAGCTGAAGTGCCTTAACAGAGCTGTCTGCCCCTTCTTAAGGGGACAGACCACCTGTTTCATATATATATTAGGATTTTCCATAATTTTTTGAGAGTTTACTTTGTATAAGTCATTTATTGTGGCTTTGCCAGTTGTCAAAAGGATAGTGTGGGTATTGGTAGTATGCGTAGATTAAACGGGGGCCCTAAATTGAAGCAATGGGTTTTAAAAAACACTGCTTCAATTTAGGGCCAATTAAATTTAGGGCCAATTAAACCCCTGTGTCATGTACACAACCTGCTAACCTACCTGCCTCTCTGGGGCAGAGGGAAGGGTGAGCTGCCAATGGGCAGAGCAGCCCCGGGCTCAAGGAGGAGCTGATGCTTCCCTCCGTGGCAGCAGTGGGCCCCCTAGGTGGAAACTGCCCGCAGCTGTGGAGAGAAGCACTGGGTCCCTGCGCAGCTCAGACATGCAGGCAGGCTCGGCAGGGGGCGGAATCAGGCTCACCGCTTTTCTTGGGCAGAGCTGCTTTCCCAGGCTGCTGCCAGGCTGCCTGCAAAGCTTCCTGCAGAACCGCAGAGCTGCACAGAGCCCGATGCTTCACTCCACAGCTGTAGGAGCAGCAAACTAAAACTCTTCAAAGGAGTTTTAGTTTGCTGCGCCTCAATTCATTTAAGGTGCATTACACCACCAAATTTCCTACAGTGGTTGGAATTAATGTGCAGTATGCCCATGAGGCGTGCAAACACCGACACCATTAAAGTGGTGCAAAAGCATTTAGCTCACTTTAAAGTGTTGTGCACACACCCCCCTCGTTTTGTCTACACACGGCCATAAGGTATTATCGTAAACTTGTTCAAGTTCCAAGCTTTGGAAATCTATGCATGGGGCAGAGAAAATTCCTACCTACCAACCGGCCCCAATACCATCTTAAATATCTCATGTGGAAAGCTCACCTTTAAGCAAGTTGATCCATGATACGTGAAATGGCTCTGCATCAGTTCTTGGTAGGTTCATGTAGCTGAGATGACCCACATTCTCTTGCCCCTTTGAGTTTCATGTTGTAACTTTTCTCATTTGGTTTGAAAGGTTATTTTCTCATTTCAGTTTTAAAATGTATTAGGTTTCATTTCTAGCATGTGGTAAAGGGACTTAAGAAAAAAAATTGTATCTTAAAGGCAAAAGGCTATATTCATGGAGTGCTTGCTGCTGATGTAAATGCATGAAAAAATAAGAATGCAAAACATATGGTGTTCATTTAGGTTCCAAATGTATAACCCAATTTAACCAACTATGTGACCAAGTTTCCACATGGTGGATGCCATGTATTGAAGTTCTCTTCAATTAAGAAGATGCATCAGGCTAGGGTACGGATCCCCAAGGGTATCTAACTTCCACATAGGTGTCATTGATCCCATTGGGCACCTACATACCTGTGGAAATCCAGATGTTAATTCTTAATCATATAGGTATACTACTTGTTGATCTTGCTGCTGAGCAGGGCAGCAGCCTAATTGTCCTGGTACAGACCAGCTTGTGGTATGAGTCATTCGCTGTATAAGTGTCAGGATAACTAAATCTAACCAGCTATTCTAGATATTTCTCAGGTCTCTGTGGCAGGGCACTGTCTGTGCCTGCCACTTTAAGGGCCTGAAGACAGCAGCCGGCAGGTGCCTGGTGAGGGCAGCCATTTTGGATTCAGGGCTGCCCATATAAACAGGGCATTTTGCTGCGGGAAGGCCAGGCAACAATACTGCCTGGCTGCAGGGCTGCTGGTATCATCTGGAGGTAAGGGCAGGAACTGTAGGGGATGGTTTAGGAGGCTCCTGGTCCTGGGCACGACCTAAAACTGCTGGGAGTGGGTGGTCTGGTGAGGCTCTCAGTGGCACGGGAACCCCCAGGAAATGCCAGGCCAGTTATCACCCCAGTGAAAGGCAGGTCAGGGAGCCTTAACCCCAGCTCCCAACTTTGGGTGGGTCAGGTGACAATGGAGGTAGAGGGGGGCCAGGCACAGCTACGGCCACCTGAGCCCACCTGAGAAGGGAAGCCCTGAGACCCCAAGTAGAGGGGGCACTGTGGAGCCCTGAGTAGAGAGGGAGAAGACCTAGAGGGCTGAGGCCCCAGTACACATACAGACCCTGAGTGTTACCCTGAAAGGGGCCCGAGTGTGCTTAGACCCAGTCAGGTAATTGGCTGGCCACTACCGTGGTGAGGGTCATGGGAGAGGCCCAACAGACGGTACATCTGTCACCCAAAGAATGGACTAGCTAAGCCTATGGCCAAAGGGTGCCCACTCCAAGCGGGAGCAAGGCAGCATACGTTGTTGATGCAAGAAAAAGACCCTGTGAGAGAGGGTAGAGTGAGTGAGGCCCGAGTGAGAGGCAGGCGGTATGACTGTGTGTGTGACTAAGGCCTGACGGTGTGGCCTAAGCATGCTCTGGCTGTAAGCTGGGGGCACTGGAACATCTGGATGCCATCTGCGAGGCTTGGGCCATGGTGTAGGGAAGGTACGGAGCTGCAGACACTCCCCAAATATGGGGGCGCGGTAGTGGGCAGCCTCCCACCTTATTTAACAGCATATTATTATTCCAACAAGTTGTGGTGGGCGAGACAGGCGGGCAGCATGCCCAGAGGTCAGGTGGGGGGGGCTAGCTGCAGCTAGTGGGGATGCCCACCATTGCCATAGTCTCCTTTAGAAATTTCAGAGGGCATTGCATTAGGTGCTCTAAGAACCACACTGGAACTGGGGCTTCTCAGATTTCTGCTTATTTTGTGCCAACCATGGGCAATGTTCCCTGTGAAACCTGGAAGTGTTGAGCTGTTCTGAAATGTCCAGTGCATGCTGAAGCTATTCTCACTGAGCCCCTCGATATCTATTTCTGATACTGAGCTGATGATCTCTTGTGATATCTCCTGCCCAAAGATACTTGTCTTAGAAGAAACTGTGAAGGAGCTGCAGGTTCAAAAGTATGACCTTGTTTCAAAAAGTTATAGATTTTTAGATTTAAAAGGATCATTGCAATAACTTTGTTTGAACTCCTGCATAAACTTGCCATAGAAACTGACCCAGAATCATGCCCAATAATGTAAGCTTGAGCTACATCATCTTTTAGGGTGGTGATAGAAGATCTTACAGAAGCTGAAAAAGATTGCACTGGGTCTTGCAATTGACTTTTCTCATGGCTGTGCCAGAGGCAGGGGCAGAAAGAATAGTTAGCTGTCTGTAAGAAGAAAGATGTGGGAATTGACAGGAGTCAAGGTAGGCAAATGTGTTGGCAGGATTTGGAGTGCACTGTGTTGGCGTTTATATTATAGAGTGTCTTGTGGACTCCATCGCTCCCCTATTCAATTCTGGACTCACTTCAAGATCTTGATTATCATATGTGAAGCTCTTACTGGGCTGGGCCATGGCTGTCTTCAGCTGCTTGGCTTGCACTATATTGATTTTTCTTAAAGTTCTACCCAGTCTCTAAATCCAGTGTCAGCTATACCAAGTACTAATGCAGCCCAGTATGCTGTTAGCCTTCTTGGCAGCAAGGGCACACTGTTGACTCATCCAGCTTGTTATCCACTGTAATCCCCCGGTCCTTTTCTGCAGAGCTGCTGCCTAGCCAGTCAGTCCCCACCCTGTACCAGTGCATGGGATTGTTCTGTCCTAAGTGCAGGACTTTGCACTTGTCCTTGTTGAACCTCATGAGGTTTCTTTGGGCCCAATCCTCCAAATTGTCTAGGTCACTCTGAATCCTAACCCTACCCTCCAGCATATCTACTATTCCCCCCAGCTTGGTGTCATCCATAAACTTGCTGAGGGTTCACTCCATCCCATCTTTCAGGTCATTGATAAAGATGCTGAACAAAACTGACCCCAGAACCAACCCCTGGGGCACTCCATTTGATACCAGCTTTATAGCCAACTAGACATCAAGCCATTGATCACTAACCATTGAGCCTGACAATGCAGGCAGCTTTCTATCCACTTACAGTCCGTTCTTCCAACCCATACAGGTACTTCCTTAACTTACTTGTAAGAATGCTGTGGGAGATTGTATCAAAAGCCTTGTTAAAGTCAAGGTATATCACGTCCACTGCTTTCCTTGCATCCATAGATCCAGTCATCTCATCATAGAAGGCAATCAGGTTAGTCAGGCATGACTTGCCCTCAGTGAATCCATGCCAACTGTTTCTGATTAGCTTCTTTTCCTCCTCCAAGTGCTTAGAAGTGGATTCCTTGAGGACCTGCCCTATGATTTTTCCAGGGACTGAGGTGAGGCTGACAGGTCTGTAGTTCCCTAGATCCTCCTTCTGTTCCTTAAAGATGGGCACTATATTTGCCCTTTTCCAGTCATCCAGGACCTCTCCCAATTGCCATAAGTTTCCAAAGATAATGACCAGCGGCTCTGCAATCACATTAGCCAACTCCCTAGCACCCTCAGATGCATCTGGCCCCATGGACTTGAACATGTCCAGCTTTCCTAACTAGTCCCTAACCTGTTCTTTCACCACTGAGGGCTGCTCACCTTCTCCTGAAATTGTGCTGCCTGGTGCAGTAGCCTGGGAGCTGACCTTGCCTGCAAAGACCATGGTAAAAAAGGCATTGAGTACTTCAGCCTTTTCCTCATCATCTGTCACTAGGTTGCCTCCCCCATTCAGCAAGGGACCCACACTTTCCCTGACCTTCCTTTGGAAATGGAAGTGAGCTGGAAGTGACTTAAAATGGCCAACAGAAGTCCTGTGCACCCTCCCCGCCCTCCCTCCCCCACATAGATTCATAGATGTCAGGGTTGGAAGGGAGTCAGTAGGTCATTGAGTCTGACCCCCGGCCCTGGGCAGGAAAGAGTGCTGGGGTCAGATGACCCCAGCGAGGTGCTTGTCCAGTCTTGTCTTGAAGACCCCCAGGGTAGGGGAGAGCACCACCTCCCTTGGAAGCCCATTCCAGATTCTGGCAACCCTTACTGTGAAGAACTTCTTTCTAATGTCCAACCTAAATCTGCTCTCCATCAATTTGTGGCCATTGTTCCTAGTTACTCCAGGGGGTGCCCTAGTAAACTGAGCACCTCCTATTCCCTGCTGCCCTTCCCTGATGAATTTATAGGCAACCACAAGATCACCTCTCAGCCTTCTCTTGCGAAGGCTGAAGAGATCTGGGTGCCTCAGTCTCTCCTCATAGGGCCTTGCCTGCAGGCCTCTGACCATACTAGGGGCTCTCCTTTGAACCCAAAACTGGATTCAGTACTCCAACTGTAGCCTGATCAGGGCCACATAGAGAGGAAGCATCACCTCCCTGGACCTGTTTGTCATGCATCTGCTAATGCGTGATAAAGTACGGTTAGCCATGTTGATCACTTCATCACATCGATGACTCACGTTCATCTTGGAGTCAACTATGACTTGAAGATCCATCCCTTTCCACTGCTATGCTGCAGAGAAGGTCGTTCCCCCAGCCTGTAAGTGTGTTGGTGGTTCTTTTTGCCCAGGTGCAGCACTTTGCACTTGTCTTCGTTGAACTGCATCCTATTTTGATCTGCCCACTTTTCCAACTGGTCCAAATCCACCTGAATCCATTCCCTACCCTCTGGTGTGATAACTTTGCCCCATAATTTGGTATCATCTGTGAACTTGGACAGGGTGCTCTCCACGCCCTTGTCCAAGTCACTGATGAAGACATTGAATAACACCGGTCCAAGGACCGAGCCTTGCGGGACTCCACTGCCCACATCTTTCCAGAATGATATCAACCTGTCCACCACCACTCTCTGGGTGTGATCCCTCAGCCAATTTGCTCCCCACCCAACCATGTAATCACCTACATCACAGCCTGTCAGTTTATTTATGGTATCTCATTCTGTTCTCGTATCAAAGGCCTTCTTAAAATCTAGGTATATGGCATCTACTTCAACTCCTGCATCTAGTCATTTTGTGACCTGATCATAAAAAGAAACAAGGTCAGTCAAGCAGGATCTACCTGCAATGAATCCGTGCTGATTTCCTTTCATCATTATTTCCCCTGCTGGGCTTCCACAGATGTGGTCCTTAATGATTTTTTCTAGAGTTTTCCCAAGGATAGAGGCGAGACTAACGGGCCTATAGTTTCCCAGTTCCTTCCTCCTCCCTTTCTTGAAAATAGGGACCTAATTGGCCCTTTTCCAGTCCTCTGGGACCTGACCGCAGCACCATAAGTGCTTGAACAGCCGTGCCAGTGGCTCTGCTATGACACTGGCCAATTCCTTCAGCCCCCTTGGATGAAGTTCATCCAGGCCTGCTGATTTGAACACATCCAGCCCCTCCTCCAAGTGCCCCTTCACTAGGTCTGCACTAACAGTTGGTGGGCTGGTGTCCTGCCTGTGTCTGTCTATGATCCAAATGGTAGATTTGTTTTGGTCCGTGTCTAGGAATACAGATGCAAAGAACTCATTGAAGAGCTCATGTGATGAGAGGTGCCTTAAGTGGGGGTTCCATGAGTGATGAGCTATCCATCTGACGTGGGGCCCCTCCCCTCAACTCACCTGCCACAACTTGGTGTTATTATATAATGAGGGGGTTCAGTGGAGATCTTCCTGGCGGGTCCCCTGGGGACAGCAATACTCACAGTTCGGGTGCGATGTTCCATGGGGCTCCACCTCCCCTACACCCCATCCACTCGCCAACCAGATGGGCGCCAGCAATGGTGGTTCAGCCGTGCTCGATCGATCTTGGCTTAACTTGTTCCCTGCCCGGGAACAGCTGATTAAACAGCCAGCGTAACACTGGCTCATGTGGCCGCAGTTCCTACTCCAGCTCCGGCTGCAGCCTGGGAGGTAAGTTTCCCCCGTGGGGGTGCTGTTTGTGGGGTTTAGGGCCCACAGGGACTACCCTCTCCCCATCGGGAGCCTGTGGGGGCATCTCACCACCACAGCTCAGCTTTGTCCCCCATCTCTGTCATCAATTGCCCTAGTTTGTCCTGTAGGGGTCCTAGGCTAACCTGCACCTTCCTTTTGCTCCCTAAATACTTGAAGGACTCTTTGTTGTCCTTAATTTTTGTTGCCAGCCTAAATGCTAATCCTGCTTTGGCTTTCCTAACTACTTCCCTGCCAGTGCAAGCCAAGGAGGTATACTCCTCCTTGGTAGCTACCCCTACATAACTTACCCTCTCCTCAGAATTCCCCACAAGGGAACTCTCTACCATATATATCCCCTTTCCTTTCAGGTCTATGGAAGGAGAAGCCATGTTAGAAGTGAGGGGTGGGAAGAAGCAGATATCTGACTTGCATGATCCTCCAGTACCATAAAAAGTCCTGGGGAAGCTTACATCAGTGGTCCAAGCTAGAATGACTTCTCAGCAGAACTCCCATACAGTCAGGGCAGCATGGTTGCAGGACCCATAAGGAGCTCCCTGCTGGCCTGCCTCTTCACTGCTTCTGGCTGGAGGTGGGTGCAACTGAGAATGTGCCTGAGGACTCCCGACATTGCTAAAGGCAGGGAGTTGAGCTAGCACTGATAATGGCAAAGAATTTGGCAGAAAGTTTCCTCATATAGACAAGGTTTTGGGGACTGCCTCTTTGTCTAGTCTTCTGAGACACCTGCACTCAATAGGGGTGTTGCAGGTTGACCAACCCAAGAATGAAGTTACTGGAAATGGAGAGAAGGGTTCTGTCATGACAAACCTTTTACAATCAAGTGTTGCATAAAGCACAAATCAAAATTCTTTACAACCATCTAGGACATAATTTCAAAATTATCTTTTTTTATATCTATAACTCTTTCCACAGTCTTCATAGAAAATTACAGTAGGCAGTGCTTCACATGGGCAAAAAACCACCTAGATTAATAACACAGCTGAAAACAGCAGTGCTAAAGAGTAGGGAGGCCTTGTGGAAAGTTTAATATGATTCCTTGCATTGTTTTTAACATTTAAGTGACATTGGGATAGTCACTCTACAGTGCAAAAATAAGTACAACATAGGCAAACAGACAAAAGATTTGCCTTAAAAATACTAGCTAGCTATGACCAAGCATAGAACATTTCATTCTCAAAGGAAACATTATAAGTTAGTGAAAACAGGGAACAAAAATAGAACTTCATATACATAACCTTAACTATAGAATTCATTATAATGAATGCAATAATTACAATAGAAAGGGAAAATTACAAAGTATCTGAATAAGGAATTAAAAAAAAGGTTACAATCTCTGCTTTGACTTGGAAGATTTGCTGAAACTTAATGTGTATGTGTATATATGACATATATGCTGTTTTTAAAGTTAGTTTGCAAAATGAAACCAAATATTATATTTTACAGAAAGAATTTAAGTCTCAGATATGGTATTTGGATACATTTAGCATATACATTACTTGAACTTTACCAATCTAAACTATGTCTCTTACAAAAAAAAACTGTATAATTTAGATCCATTCTGCCTTGGGCTTTTTCAATGTCTGTACCTAGCCTAAGATGATAAAATGTACTCCTCTTAGAAGAAACTGCAGATTTTCAGTTAATCCTGATAAGGGTTTTGTAACTTACTATCACCAAAGTAGCAATGTTTTTAAGGAAAATCTATATCTCATCCTCGCAGTATTAAGTGCAATTTCTTTTAGCATGCCAAGAACACCTATGCACAAGTCCTAATAAGACTGGAGATTTACCGTAGAGACCTGACTACATTTGGAATTGGTTGTGAGTTAACTTCCATTGTCACACAGAAAAATTTCCTGCATACATAAACACACATATTTGAATTATGTGGCATTTTAATATATATTTTTAAATCCACTTTGGAAGCAAGTATGGTGCATAAGAAATCAGCTCACCTGCAACAATAAAGAGAATGAATGGATAAATAACTCTCTCTCCACCAAAACAGTTATATATCAGGATCTCTACCTGGGTCATCTGCTTTGCTGGGTGCCTGGCTCCTCTGGCAGTTTACCTGTGTGCTCTGTACTGCTCCAGCATCAGCCTGAGTGGATGTCACTATTTAAATGTGGATACGCACCCTATTGTTGTTCTTGTTATTATCATTTAGGGGGAGGGATGGGTGTGTCACACATTTTTGTCACACTCCTGATTATTCTCCAGTCATGCCTTGGTCTGTATTCGGATCCTGTACTGAGATCAAGTATTTCATTGCCCTCTGAAGAGAGGAGATTTATAAGCCTTGTCAGTGCAGCAGTAACTTAAAACAAACATACAAGGGGGATCACAGCAAACAAGGTAAAAGGCATAACTGGGGCACTCTAAGATGCTCCAGCAAAGCAAAGGAGATTTGGCTGGGCTTGTAGAACGCTAAGACACTAAGCAAAATACAACCTCAGGGAACGCTGGCATAGTCTGCTATTCCCCATGAGGACCTGGACTGTATCTTGGAAAGATGTTCTGTATCTCCACCACCGCATGTTCTGAACTCCCTTTCTGATCTACAAATCTAGCCTCTTCTTGACCCAGTAAGCCCAGTAATTCCTAAGCCAGACACAGCTGTAAAAACCCTGGATCACCCCCAGTCACAGACAAAGGATCACGTGGAAAAAGTGGACAGCCAAACTGCGGAGAGAACCAAGTCCTATTACACAAATAGCTAGGGGATAGTGACCCTGTGTGGCAAAGCGGGGTCCCTGACTAGCCACAGGGCCAGTTTCCCCACCTGCCTCTGGGCACGTTGCCCACCTGTCTCGTCTGCCATGCCTTGATGGAATATAATTGAGTGTTAATTAGGCAGGAGGCTGCCCATTGTACACCGCAATATTGGGGGGGCTATCCGCGGCTCCATTCCACTCATACACCATGGCCCAAACCTTGCAGATGGTATCTCAGGCAGTTGGCTCAACTGTCCTCTTCATCCATTAGCTATAGCCCCATTCATGGGACCCTCAGCTTCCATATAAGCCCTGGCCCCATCTCAGGCCAGTCGGGACCCTGAGCTTCTTTGCTTATCATGGGCATCCCTCGTGGTCGGCCCCTGGCCCTTTTGACCCTTCCAGTCCTGGCTCCAGCACTGCCCAGTTGAGTCCCTCAGTTGGGTTTATGCCTCCTGCCTGCACTTAGGGATTGGGGTCCCCCATTCCCAGATCAGGTGCTTCTGGAAGTGTGCCTGGCCCTGCAGAGTCACTCCCTCAGTAGACTCAGGTGCTTCCTGAAGCTTACCTGGCCTACCCTGCTCCGATGGCAAATGACCCACCCAAAGGCGAGGGCAGGGGTTTAGGTGCCCCTACTCACCTTTCACAGGGGTGGTAACTGGCCTGACATTTCCTGGAGGCCATTGAGAGCCCCAGTACCCCCGGTAGGGTGCAGCTTTAGGTCATGCCCAGGATCAGGAGCCTCCAAACCATCCCCTACAGCTCCTGCCCTTACCTCCAACATGTTGTATTCAGCCTAGCCACCAGGCAATGTTATTGCCTGGCCTGCCAACTGCAAACTGCCCTGCTTATATATAGGCAGCCAGGGATCTAAAATGGCTGCTGCAATCAAGCACCTGCTGGCTGCTTGTCTGTGCCCCTAAAGTGGCAGGCACCAACAGTGCCCTGCCACACCCTGTCACAGCCACAACCACTGGGAAGAAGGGAGAGACAAACAATATTTTTGAAGCATGTGGCCATTTGCCCTTCCAAGCCTGCACAACACTGAAATGGTCAGCAAAATAGTTTAATATTCCTGGAGTCTATCTCAATGTACTCCTATCTATTGATTGAGAAGGATTTTCAAATGTCTTTGTATTCATGAGTTCTGAGTCTTAGAAAGTCTTTCATATTGTGCAGTATTGCTCTCAGTACCACATAGGCACAATTATAACATCAAAACCAGCCGTTTGCTACAGAAGCTGCCAGTACCATTTGTGGCATGGGTATCACAGGTTGGTGTCCCCTGTATTATAAAGTCCACAAAAGTAAATTGCACAAAATGCAATAACTTGCACACATCCAGTAGGATTAAATCCTAGCACTAGTACATACACCCAAGAAGACATTTTTGGAAAAGCCTACCCTCAGAGCACAGAAGCTGTTAATAAATTGCCCCTGGATTCAGTGTAGGAGCACAACACATCCCTTCACTCTGTGCCAATCACCAGGGTTCATCATTCTGCACAGGCTTTTGCTCAGGCTGTTTAAAATATGCACAGTGTGCCCACCTCCTTTTCATAGCCATGCATAAAAGGCTTTTTCTTGGGCTTATGAAAAACAAAGGGAGATGCTATTATCACAGGAAGAAGTTCCTCATCAGCTTCTAACCTAGACATTGCAGCCCTCCAGGAGGTGAACTGCAGTGAGGCTCAGGTGGCAATCAGGGGGAGCCATCTGACCAGTAAGGGGCTGTGTTGTCAGAATCTAAACCCAGAACCTGAGGTAGTCGGGTAGTGTAGCTCTGAGAGCCACAGAGAAAGGAGCTCCTGGGCAGCAAGGCTGCAGCAGGGCTCCCAGGCAACAGCTGAGCTAGGGTAAGCAGCACTGGAGATTTGTGGATGAGACTGAGGAGTGGAGGAGGTCCCAACAGGCCCAGGAGTAGGGCCAGATGCCTGGGAGCAAAGCCAGGGCCCAGGAACAGAGCAGAGAAGGTCAGAGGCCCTGGAGTAGGGGCAGAGATTTGGGCCAGGGGCCCAAAGCCTGGAGAGGGGCATAGGTAGAGCAAAGAAGCCCAGAAGTCAGGGCCAGGGGCTCAAAGCCCAAGAGAAGGCAAAAGGAGGAGCCTGATAGGGCAGAACCCAGTGCCGGGGAATAGTCCACAATGGCAAAGTACCTGGGTGGGGAGTACAGGCAGGGTGCTGCACAGCTGTAAGAGGTGAAGTGCCCACAAGAGGCCAAGCCTGGAAGCTACACTTGAGAGTAGCCAAGCTAGGCAAAGTGTCTGGGCAGAGAGACCCAGTCATAGGGGCTGAGGCCATGGCCCAACAGGGCTGATGATCAATATGACTGACACCATCTGCAAGGCATGGGCTTGGAGTAAAGGGCGGCCGGAACCGTGTTATATGCCCTTAATGCAAAGTAGAGACATCTGAATGCCCACATGAGATCTGGGGTTCCTGGGGCAGCCTCCCTTTCTAGAGAGCTAAGAACAACAAGGTGTGGTAGGTGAGATGAAGAGAAGCAAGCCTGAGGAGTAAGAGTGAAGCAGGGACTGAGCAGCCAGACAAGCATCTGTTACAGTAACCTGCTGAAGCAGGCTGAGCAGAGGAACAGCAATATGATCCGTATCCAGAGAGACCAGGGGTACAAGAGCTCTATTTGTCATTGCAGACCTTCTGAACATCCTGACCTCCTGGGCTTTTCCAAACTAAACTCTGTTAAGTGCTGAAGATCTTTCTATAGTGATCAACCAGGCCTTATAGCCTCATGGAGAAATACTTTTTCTCTTGATGATCAGTGATCCATAGTCTGGTCCTATTAGCTGCCCTGTCTAATGCAATTAGAGAAACTTAATGATGCAATCATGAAAACCCAATTAATAACTAGAAGTACACTGCTCGGTCTTATGACCCAGGGCAACAGCGCTTTCTTGAGAGTACAGCACTGTATACCTCAGTTACAATAGCTAGGATCTACCAGTGCAGAATTGGTGAACAACTGCCTAGTGGCAACCAGGGACAGCGAGTTTCCAGATAGTGATGGCCACATGCTTCTCCATGTTCAGAGGACCTCCTAAAGAGCTGGTATGCCACACCAGCTCCACAGCAAGTTTGGTGCAGGGTTGATTTCTAAGTGTCCAGCCCTGTCAGAATATAGTGCTAGCTGACAGTGCCGAAGAACAGTGCTCCCATGAGTGAATCTGTTACAAGAAAAGATGTCAGAGAAGGGTCTGCTGGATGTCAGCCTATTTGTCTTTCTCAGATGCTCATTCTGAAGTCATGGCATGGCATGTGAGATACACTTGCAGCCCATTTAGGATTGTTGCCAGGAGGATGACACTACTTGCCAGGGTTTCCTCTGTGATGCCTGACAGCACTTTGAAAATGCCAGTGGTTGGCTGGTAAACAGAGCGACAGCATCATAGGAACAGATGGATGATAAGATGAAATGAGAGGAATCCGGGATTACTTGGTCTGACCCCAAGCACTGGAACTCCCCTACCTTCTGGTAGGTGTCCCGCTGTGCGCAGTGTGAAAAATCTGAGTATATTAACAGCAGCGTGACAGAACACTGCACCATGGGGCACTGGGGTGCAAGGTAGGACACTTCTTTTGAAACTTTGGTGTGCTGTGGGGCCACAATGATACGGGGCAAGACTACCCTGATCACAGAATAGCTATATGGTGTGGTTTGCAGCTGGCATTAGAGTTGTTGGTCACTCAAAACAGATACAGAAAACCTGCACTGAGGTTCAAGTTCAGACATGCTGTCAGAGCTCAGTTCTTATTCAGACAACAAAACACCCAGTGTCTTCCTGGGCATTTTGCCTGAAGAAAGGCTCACAGGATCAGGCCCTAGATGGACAGTGACACACAGAGTCCGGATCTCTCATGGCAGGATCTGACCTCCTCAGTATAAGCTTTTTCTCTAAATCTGATATCATAAATCTGTTCAGTGCACATTGCTATACTCAAGCTAGCTGTTAAAATCGTTTCTATAAACTGAATACTTTTTATTCAAATTCCAGTAGAAACAACTTAAAAAAAATTAAACAAACATTCCCTCGTTGGGTCTGCATGCCAAACATTGCAGTATTGTACTACTGCCTGAGAGCCTACAAGTGAAAATAATTTTAAAATGTGAAACGGATTCCTCTTGCTCCTGCTTCAAGACATGCAGAGAGCATAAACAAACAGCAGGCATACTGCAAAAGCGAACGGGAGGTTTGATCATCTTATAGTTTCCTATAAGATACAGTATAGATCTTATCATTTGATAAATATAGATATAAGGTCTATAGGCATAGATCTATAAGTATAGATCTTATAGCTTGAATATAGATCTTTATAAGCATATATTTTTATAGATCTTAAGTATAGATCTATAGGTATAGATCTTATAGTTTGATCATCAAGGTGTTGTTTGTAACACAGGAAAGGAACTTTGGTCAGGTTTTTTGTTTCCTTGCTTTGATTCTAAATGATTTTCAAGTTAACCAGAGCCTCTGGATGGCTCCACCACCTACTTGCCTTGCGCAGGGAGCTGGACTAGGTGACCTTGTGAGGTCCCTTCCAGCCCTACTTTCTTATGATCCTATGATCCTCCTTCCTCTAAAGGTAAAATCTCCCACTGACTTTACTGGGGCAGGGCCAGGCCTTTAATAATACAGTGATTGAGACATACACACACACACACACACACACACACACACATATACATATATGCTGGTGAATACACACACACATATATATGCATATATGTGTGTGTGTGTGTGTGTGTGAGTATAGAAATGCAAAACTCTAGAACTCTTGGTTCAGAGATGAGACCTTTTATTAGACCAAATAAGAAATTGCAAAACAATTATCTTTCTTTGCAAGCTTTCGGGCACATGCACCCTTCTTCAGGCTGAGGGAAAATTAAAGATGGTAAAAGTCTCCATAGGTAGCAAATAAACTTCATTTTGTATATATATAAGCACACGTGTATATGCTGGTGAATATATATATATATATGATGCTGGTGAATTCCGTTTAGGGTTGAAATGGAAAAGGCAGGCCCTTAAAATGTCCAGTAAATCAGAATGGATTGCATGAGCATGGTTCTTCTGTTATTGCTACCCAGAAAAAAAATCTGTATCTTACACTATGCAGCTTGAGGTGTGGGGATGGTTAGGTCACCTGATTGTAGCCTGCTGGATGGGTACAAGCAGCATCCCCTGGAAAAACCCAGTGATTTCAGTGAGTAGGAGGAGAAAAAAGGAAACAGGGACTAAAGAAACAGGGTGCCTCCAGAACTCCAGGGAGCTGTGGCCAGAGGCAGTTACCCGCAGGCAGTCACTGATACACGGCGCCTAGCATTTAAGGAAGCTGCTTAGCTTAGAGCCCCTGAAACACTTGCAAGAGTCTAGTCTTCCCTTCCCTGCCCCATGGTAGGCACCTGTTCAAAAGCAAGGGGGGGGGCTGGAGGAGGTCTGTCTATGCCTGCAAGCAGGCTGATTCCTTCATCAAGTAATGCCTTGAGAGGGGTTGTATGGACTGTGACGCTGACACACAAACACACACTACAATGCACACATACAAACATGCACTACAGTGCTCACATGCACACATACACTGCAGTGCTCACACACATACACATTCTACAGTGCTGGCACACACACACACACACACACACACACAAAATTCCTCTCAAGGCATTACCTGATGAAGGAATCAGCCTGCTTGCAGGAGTAGACAAATGTCCTCCAACCCCCTGCTTTTGAACAGCTGCCTACCATGGGCACAGCAGGGCCACCACCTACCAGCACTGGTGCATGTGCATGTGCACTGTAGTTGTGTGTGTGTACATAAGCAGTGTAGTGTGCCACACACATGTGCATGCACACCCCAGTGCTGACACACACATATACACACATGCATGCACACCCCAGTGCTGACATACACAAACATACACACATACACATGCATTCACACCCCCAGTGTTCACACATACACACAGCCCCCATGCTGATACACACACACATATGCACCAACACAGTGCAGTGCACTCATCCCCTCCCCAGTGCTCACACTCACACACATCGAGTGGTGATGCACAAACCCACCCAGTGCTGACATGAGCGCACACACAGGCACCCCAGTGCTGACACACACTGAAGCGCACTCACACTCGCACACTCACACTGTAGTGCGCTCACCCCCCCCCGTGCTGACACACACATGCTGCAGTGCACTCACACACACCCACAGCCCCCAGTGCTGACGCACACGCACGCACTCCAGTACTGACACACACTGACACTGAAGCGCACTCACCCCCCCGTGCTGACACACACTGTAGTGTGCTCACCCACCCCCAGTGCTGACACACACCCGCTGCAGCGCCCTCACACAGACACACAGACACGGACACACCGCAGTGCCCCCGCCCTGCCCGCACCCCGCTCCCCGGGCGCCGACGAGCCCCGTCCCCTGGGCGGCGGCTCGGGGATCCCTCCCCCCGCAGCAGCAACAGCAGCAGCAGCAGGGCCCCGCGGCTGCCGCCTGCTGCCCCCGCGCCGCCCTCCCCTCCCCTCCGCTGCGCTCCCGTCCCCTCCCGCCGGCGCCGCCCCCTCCCCCGACAGCAGCGGCAGCAGCAACAGCAGCGCGGGCGCCTCCGCACTGCCCGCTCCGCCGCGTCTCCGGGCCGGGGGAGCCGCATCCGGGCGCGGCGGGGGGATGCCGAGCGGCCGCCAGCCCTGAGCAGCGCCTCGCGGGCTCCCTGCCTGCCGCCGTCCCTGCCTCCCTCCCTCCCGGCCGGCCGGCCGCCGCGCCATGGCCACGCTGCTGCGCAAGATCGGCCTCATCCGGCTGCACAACCGGGACACGGAGGACCCCAAGCACCACCACCACCACCACCACCACCACCTGCACCAGGGCTCGTCGCTGCGCGCCAAGGGCAGCGGCGCCAAGCACGGCGGCAAGCCGCAGCCGCAGGCGGCGCCGGGCGGAGGGGGCAGCGGCGGCAGCCCGAGCCGGGAGGAGGGCGGCGGGGGGCCGGGCAGGAAGGGGCCAGGGCCGGGGCCGGGGCCGGAGCCGGCGGGCAGCACCGCGCGGGCGGGCGCGGGCGCGGGGCCCGGCCGGCCGCAGCACTGCACGCAGGTCCGCACGCGGCGCCTTATGAAGGAGCTGCAGGACATCGCGCGCCTGAGCGACCGCTTCATCTCCGTGGAGCTGGTGGACGAGAGCCTCTTCGACTGGAACGTGAAGCTGCACCAGGTGGACAAGGACTCGGTGCTGTGGCAGGACATGAAGGAGACCAACACGGAGTTCATCCTGCTCAACCTCACCTTCCCCGACAACTTCCCCTTCTCGCCGCCCTTCATGAGGGTGCTCAGCCCCCGCCTGGAGAACGGCTACGTGCTGGACGGCGGGGCCATCTGCATGGAGCTGCTCACCCCCCGCGGCTGGTCCAGCGCCTACACGGTGGAGGCCGTCATGAGGCAGTTCGCCGCCAGCCTGGTCAAGGGGCAGGTAAGCGGGGGTGGCAGGCAAGCGGGTGGGGTGACCTTGGGGCGGGCGGGCAGGCAGGCAGGCAGTGCCAGGGGGCAGGGAGCTCCACCTGGCAGCCAGGCACCCCCCCACCCAAGCACACTGCCACACACACGCACTGCCCGGGCTCAGTGCCTGACCCTGTATCCTGTCCCGGGCTCAGTGCCTGCCCCTTTATCCCCACCCGGGCTCCAGTACCTGCCCCTTTATTCCCCCCCAGGCTCCAGTGCCTGCCCCTGTGCCCTCTCCCGGGCTCATTCCCTACCCCTGTGCCCCCTTCCTGGCTCAGTCCCTGCCCCTTTGCCTGGCTCTGCCCTCATCTCCCCCCTTTGAAACCTATGCCCCTCACTCCTGGCCCTGTTTTGTCTCCACATTGTCCCAAGCCCTCGGTGATGTGCCCTCAGTGTGGTCCCCGTCGCCAACAGATATCAACATCCAAATCTGTGAGCCACCGTCTGGTCTTGTCGCTCGGCGTGCGGATGCCATCTGCCCCCTTACAGCTCTGCTCGGTGGGCTTTGGCCCACAGTACAGAATGGCATAGCAAAAGGCCTCCTGAGGCGTACTCTGTTCTGTGTTGCCCCCATGCACTTGTTTTGAACCTCTGACCCTCGTTCCTTTCCCTGAGTTTCCTTTCTTATTTGCCCCACAAATTCAGCTGGCACATACCCAATAGACCCCTCTGTTACCAGTGGGGGATGACCATTGCTCTGTGGGCAGAAGGCCCGCATTACCCATCTGTGTCCAATAGGCCTGCCCCCTCCACAGCCACACATACCCAGCCATCCAGCAGCCACCAGCTGGGGCATTGGTGAGGGATCCTTGTAGCACCTGGGCTTGGAGAGCTCCAGTGCCTTGTCCAGTCAACCTGCAGTACCTGCCCATGGCCTGAGTGCTGAACAGCTCTCTCAGACCTCCTGCTCCAGACTAGTAAGGAATCGCTGCTTTTTTTTGTTTTTGTTTTTTTAATTCTGCAGTTGGGTGGTAGTGAGGAGGAGCTGGAGGATGTATGAGCTGGCACAATGGCATCCTACTTACTTTTAGGCAAGAAGCAGCAGCCTTGCTTAATGTGCGTCTCCCCCCGCCCTGAGCATCCTTGGTAGTGAGGTGCTTCATACGAGTCCTAATAAATAACTGCAAAAGTAATGCTGGTGAGATGTCCGTGGCCAGGCCTCCTCTGCATTCCTTACCGTGGACACTTTGCCCATTGGCCAGGGAAGGTGATTTTTCTGATCGTATGCTAAGCGTGTCCTTGAAACATTATCTTCTTTCTCAGGTGGCGCACACACTCACACAGGTCTATGTCTTATAACAGTAAAGGATGCAAACCATCCTGTCACTAGATCAGAGGGAAATAAATAGACTGGGTACGTTTTAGAGGGGAGGGAGGGTCTTAAGTTTAATTATTACATTATTGCTACAGCAGCACTCAACATTCAAAGCAGTGGGACTGCTTGCAGGGGGAGGAGTAAGGGCTTCATAATCTGCTGCTGAAAGGAGATGCTTATTCAGATCATTTTATTTGACCCCTGCCTGACCCTTTTGGGAATGACATTTCCACAGACCTCACCTTCTCTGACACTCTTTGACTCTGGGTTGGAGACTCCTTTACTTTAATCAGCTAGTACTGTAGTCTTTATTTCACTTGAGGTCAAGTTCTGTAGGTCACCCTGGGCTTTAAATAGGTGCCTATGAACAGAAGGAGAGGCTTAATGTATAATAGATTCAGAGTATATTAAATTTAAGTAGCTTTTGCCTTGTTATGTCTGTCTTTTTTTGTTCTGTTCATTTTTACAATGATCACGTTTCTCATTGTGTTTGAATAAGGATCAAGAAATATATTGTAACATTTTCTTATGATATGTTCCTTCTTTCAAATGAAAGGGAAAGAAAAGAAGATTTAAGGGTATAGTTTTAAGGGTATGAATACAACACCTCATATAACATTTTAAATAAAATGCATAGATTAATAATCAGTTAAACATTAATCTTGAACACGCTCTAAATCTCCCATTATCTTCTCCCTTAGAAGATCTCTATGTAAAATTTTGGGTTTTTTCTGTTTGTAAAGGAAATATGATCTCTTCAAAGTGAATTCCTTTCATTTCTGTCACAAATAAATTTATTTGAGCTGTAAGAGTTTCTTAGGAGTTCTGCCAGCAATTTGAATTCAAATATTTAATATGAAAAAATCATTTGAGTAAAATTGGAAATATTTCTGGGATAAAATAAATGCTGTATTGAATGATTACCAATACAATAGGAAAGCAGTTGTAACGCTGACATTTGAAAGTCATTTAATATGCATTACAAATAGAAAATGTTAACAATAATATATATTTGTCAAGTATAGTTTTGTAATCTGTGACGGATTACTGTTTTGTAATTGTACCCAGACACTGTGTAATGAGTCACATTTTTTGTATTTAGACATGTATTATATAATTTTAATTCTATTGCAAAAGGCAGGCTGCATGACAGCTGAAAGTGCAATACCAATTTTAGAACTGTATTCCAATGTTTATATATTAAGTGTTATCTTCTCTTGGCCGTTATCTTAATAGCAGATTATGTAACAGTAAGGCACACTGTAAAACTAACCACTGATCTTGCAAACCTAAACAGGGGTAATTCTTCTTAGGTTGCCATTAGTCTCATTGACTTCAGTGTGACTATATGTCCAAATGACTGGTGTCCGATTAATCAGTTGATGTCCCTACAATGTTTAAATGCTAAATGTAATTGTTAAGAAGTAAGGGTTTGAAGCTTGGGACCCTTTCTCTGGACTAGAAATGACAGTGTATGTTGAAATGGCAGCTTCTAGTCTATAGTTCCATTGAGGGATTACAAAACTGCCATCATCCATGTCACAGTATGATAGCATCAGAATTCTTCATCAGGATTCATTAGCGTTGGAGTGACTCTTTGCTCGTGCATTAGCTCATGTTAGGCCTTATTCTTGCCTTCAGAGGAACTGCAGTGTATTGAGTGGGAACCTTTCTTTTGACCTTTAAGAGTTGGATCTGGCCTACACAGTGTCTACAGACTCAGATTCTTAAGCAGTGTTGTCAGTGTTGTCACAACAGTGTTGTGTTAAATGAAACTTTTTAAGATACAGATATATATATTTAAAAAGTTGTTATTGATTCCAATTTACACTCATTTATTGTTTAGAAGAAACAGGCATAGTTTGATCTCACAAATACTTATGCAGATGCACATTTTTACAATGGCTGCTTCTGGCTTTAAAGCTACTCAACTGTGTGGGGGCAGGATTAAGCCCTTAAAGAACATTTCATCTTTTTCTGATGTTATCTTACTTTTTTCACTTTCACTAATTTGAACTCTACACCTGAATTGCTTGCTTCATCCCCTCTTCCTAGTAAATCCCACTTTCTGATGCTTATCTGCTGTTCTAATGTTGCTCTATGTTCCTTCCTCTAAAGCACCAGGGACTCCCTTAACATGCTTTTGTTGAATTTTAAAATATATTAATATATTTCTTACATTAGGTTTTGTCAAGGCAGCAACTAAACCAAAGAGCCCTAAATGTTGAGCTAAACCCATCATACATGACAGAGTCCTAGTACCACTGTCAGGGTCCAAGAGTTTATATAATGTACTGTGAAAAGTTGCCCCGGATTAGAATTTAACATACGGTATCTGAGCTAAGAAGCCCATTTTTGTTTGTTTTTACTATATTTGTGTAAATCGTTTCAGCCACTCTTAGTACTGCCTAATGTTAAGCATCCATAGGCTCAGCTACTGCAGTGAAGCCAGTGGGAGCTTTGCCAATGATTGATGGATTTAAGAACAGGCCTTTGCCTCATTGGCCCTGATCTTCCCTTTATTTAAGCATAGAAGTAAACCCATTGAAGGACTGGAAGCTTAAACTTTAAGACAACTTTTGGTTATCATTTTGCTTTGTTTCAGAAAAAAGCATGCAAGATTTTCCAAGCTAATAAATATATATTTTTACTGGACCAGGTAGGAAAATGCAGTGAACAGATTTTGAGATCAGGTGTGATCCTGCAACTCAAAGAATTTATATTTTACTGCCTCAACCAAATTACCATTTATTTTTTTCACCAAATATTAAAACATTGCTGTGAGAAAGATTTAACAGCAATTACTGTGCTGCATTCAAAAGGATTTTAGTAGTTGAGGCATGCATATTTAAGACATGCTGCAGGAGCAGTCATATTGGGCTCTTACTCCACATGTACAGCATAGTATTGAGATTATACAATGATGGCCTTTTTAGCATACACATTAATATTGACATGAGAGGGGTTATTAAAATGAATCATGTTATTATCCAAAGACTATCAAAGAATCTCATACATTTACAATGAGGTCTTTCATTTAAAAAATTGTTAAAAAGAGAGGGATGTTTGTGTAAAACATTTGTTGGAGATTGACCAGACCCTTCCCATTAAAGTTATAAATTCCACAGGAAAAGAAATTCAGATCTATTGACTCTCACCTTTTCCTAACTCCAGGAATTTTTGTTCCGTGATAACAGTATATATGATATGTAAAATATAGGGCTCAGTCTTTCTTCTAGGGATGCTGATGGCCAAATTCCATTAACTGGAATAGGAGTCAACTTGAACCCTTTGCTAAACACATTGTTGTGAGGAGTTAGTTGCCACTGACCCATATGGAGGAAAATGCACTCATTGCTAGAGCTCGACATTATTGGTAGTGACGGGAAGGGATGGCAAATATTTTACTCATTGAAAATGTAGTTTTGTGGTAACCCAAAGTATCCATGAATTTAAAAAAAGAATGTCAAAACACTTCATCTTGGTATTTCAGAAAAGAAGCATTTTGATTTTGGAGCTGGGTTCTCAAGGGGACACAGGTGCCATTCAGATCCCTGAGGAGAAGGAGGAGCCTTCCCCTGTGCCCTGTGCTTGAACCCTGTAACTCAGTGTTTAAAGCACTCACCTTAGCAGTGGAGAAGACCTAGTTTGAATCCCTTCTCTGCCTGGATCAAAGCAGGGAATTGTGCATGGGTCTTCCACCTCTCAGGAATAGTAGTAGGGTATGTTAGGGTGGGTCTTTCTCCATATCTGTCGGAGCAGGGGCTAGTACCAAATGTCTGTCCTGACCTGTGAGTTACTGACTCACTTTCATGCTAGCCCAGGGACTGTTTAATGATTTTTAACAAAGTGGAACAGGAAAGACTGAGACATGCATCCCCTACCTTCCCCTAGTGTTGTAAATGGCATTAATCCCAATAGCATGCCTATGATTGCTCTGGGGTCATTCTCAATGGCTGATCTGAAGCATACGAGAGACTGAGCCTATGAATGGGAGCAAGTGATTCCATGTGCTTGCAGACATCCCAGATGGAACATGATCCTGTTACAGTGCTGACATGCCCAAAGTCCCCTGGTGAATCTGGTCTTTTCTCTCTACATTTCCTTTGCTTTTCTTTGTATAATAATAGTAATAGTAGTAGTAGTAGTAAATACTACTAATAATAGCCTAAGAATGAAAACAAATGTTGTGTTTCAAATTAAGTGGATCTTTTGGGGGGTATTTGCCCACAAAACTATAACACCAACTATTTACTCATTTCTACCCAGCACCTCACAAAAAAATCTTGGCACCACTCAGGGTTGGGGCTATACTCTCTGTCTTAACCCTGATTCTCACTTCTAAAAGATTATGAAGTCCTTAATGAAACTTCAGCATGGGTCTTCAGATGACAACAGTGACAGTACCCTTGGTTCTTGGTGCATCTGTTGGTATGGCACTCCTAGTCCTGAACAGAACATTTGTTTGTTTTCTTGATGGCAGTGGTCTTCCTTGAACAAACAGAAGTGTTTCTGTCTACACCTCAGGGTCTCACTTCTAGAAGTTGAACATGGAGTATTAGTACATATTAGTAGGTGAATGGAAGACTCTTTAAAATGCTTCCCAATAGTCTGACTTTTAAAATACAAATTAAAAATTATTCTAGAATAATAACTGTTGTCTTCACAATATTAATTTCCAGTATTCACTGAATAAATGAAATTTGAACAGTACCAGTTAGTAAGGAAAGAGTAGATCTACTATAGCTCACATTTAGTTCATAATACAAGCCATGACTGAGATCAGCATCAACGTTTGAGAGGATATGCCTTTCTTAGAACTTGAAAACAATCATCTAAAAATAATTATTCTTCAAAATGTATCTAGAAACAGTGCTTATTACTGTAAAAGTCAGTAGTCTACTGAATTTGCCATTTTGGAAGCACCGTGAATTCCCTAGTGGATAATCAGATAAAATAAAGAATATCCCTAAGGCTCAGCAAGAGGATTTTAAACCCTTAAATCTACTGAACTAAACACCTATATTTTATATTTAGAAGAAAATGAGCATAGCTTTTTGTAGGGAACTAACAGAGAGTTGAAAAGTTGTTTCCCCTCCCTTTCCCCCTTTTTTTCTATATGCTACAAATACAAAAACGGTTCTCCATAAAAGGTGAAATGAACCCATGTTATTTCACAATATAGAGGAAGTACTTTACTTTCTTTTGGTAGAAGGGTGAAAGAAGGCAAGAGTATGCATGTGACTATGGAAATAATAAATCAGGAACTGGCCATCTTTTGGAAGAATTGCTGAAGTCGTTGTATCTGGTTGCTCCAGGTTTCCTAGACTAGATGAGCAATACTCGTGCTTTGTCCTGCCTTTTTGCAAGTCACTGTGTTCTCTTCCTGAGTATTGAGGACAAAACTGTTAAGTATAATAACCATCTAACTGATGACTCTGCAAGCTTAGCATCTTTAAGTCTACCCATGCTGGGAAACAATCTGGACTTGTTCTTATATCAAGTAGGACAAGCATGAGTTTGCTGTTGGTACTCGATATCCTAAAAATAGGAAGAAAACTTAGCTGACAGTGTTCTCATGTTTGTAAATCTCTATTAACACTCAGTTGATTTAATCTGATAAAACCAGGATGTGTGTTTTTGGTTGTTTTTCCCTACTTGAAACTTCATTTCCTTTAGGGTCGTGTCTTAAATTCAGGCTTAAGATATAAATGGTTAATATTTACAATTAAGATCATGATGTAACCATCAAAATATAGTTGATTTCAACAACGTATAGATTTCTAATACAGGTTGATAGAAAATCATTACTAACTGTTTCTATTTTAAAAATAGTACCCATCACACCTGACTGTGTATGCATACTTAACACATTAATGAATTTTGTCTTATTAAAATTAAATACATCTGGGCATGAATTTTATTACACATACCCAAAATATCTCCTAACTTCACCCCCACAAGAAAAAAACTTGAGGGAACAGATGGGCTTTATGCTGGGTCCCAAAGGTTGACAGACTCCAGCTCTTGCTGTTCTGAACAGCAGAAGTGAATTTCTAATCTGTGGGACTTCACCAACCTCCAAGAGGTTGGCATGGACCCATCGGCCAACTGCCTCAGTGGTGCATGGGGAGCATGGCAACGTTTACCAACTCCAGGGTCAAGTCATAGTGGGTTTTCTCAATTCAATCTAGTTTGTGTTTGCTTTTTATCAATTGTCTTTATATCCTGGGGTGCCCTAAGTGAATGAATCCACGTATTGGACAGGAACGCTTATTTGTGGCTGGTAGCTCCATGGAGTAGTTTACAAGACAATCAAAAGTGACAAAGGCAGTGTGCTCACGTCACATGAAAGGATGTGATCTCTATGCAGTCAGGGTATTAAATAATCGAATTTAGCTACCTGAAGAAAATCTGTTAGCCATCTGAGCTGTATTTTTCCCCCCCACAATTTGATACTCCCATTTTAAACCTGAATGTTATGTGGGCTTTATTTGCACCATTGAGTTGTTGGGAAATGATGTATAGTCTGAAAAAACAACATTGTTCATGTGCACTCCAATATGGTGTTGTCCTGAATATAGAAGGTATTATTATGCAAATGTATTTTAGAAAGGGGAGTGAAGACACAGGGATTCCAACTCACTGAGCTAGGAGGATGTTTTAATTCTTTTAAACAGCAGGAAGAAAATAATTTCCTTTGCTTTAGCCCTTCAAAGCACACAAAAGACAAAATGTTCTTAAAAATTATGAAACAGTCTCCGGTAGCACCATATTGTTAAAAACAATTATCAAATTAGTAAAATCACTAAAATTGGAGGGGAGAAATTACTACTTTTAAAACATATTTTTCTGGCAAGTAGAGGCAATATTTTCTTGTGGCACTTGGTTGATCTCCTGAATAGATTATTTATTTTCTAGAAACATCTGATTTGGGTAATAACATTCACTGGAGTCAATATGAGCTCAATCCTTCCTGCCACTCACTTCAGTGGGGCTATCTACTTGAGTGAGACATAGAGAAACTTAGCTTCTTTGTCACATATTCAGGAGAGGTTCTCAATCAGTTTAATTGGCCATACAATCTCACCTTTTCTGTGCTAAGAGGGAGATGATACCACCCACCCGCCAGACCCACTCAGTCCTCCCCCACCCTACCTCCTCTTCCATACCAGTCACAGAGCATCTTGTGTTGGGGCTGTTGAAAGTGGGAACACTGCCATTAGGCAGCCGAGTCCCCTTTCCTTATGGAAAGGAGCGACCAAGTACAGAGGGTCACAGACATAGAGTTGCACTTCTGTCTTCACTCTGGCAAAGCTACTGTTGATTGCAGTAAGTGGTTTATCCAGGTAAAAGCTGAGTGGAAATTGAGCAGGGCCTAATAGCATGGCCCCAAACATATAACTCATAAAGCGTACAAAGGATCAAACTATCCTAATTTGAAATGCCAGCTTGTTGGTGAATGGCCTTGTGATATCGTGCAGTCTGTCATCTTGGGGCCAGTCCAACTCAGCTGTAAAATGGGATAGATCATTGTCCTCCATGAATTGTGCACATCCTAACAGGATGCCCCACTGACTTTTGTGGAAGCTGAGGGCACTCAACACCTTGCAGGATCAACCCCTCTCATGCTGCGAAGGTAAACTGGCCTGACTGAACAAGCAGGTAAAATCTGCACCCTGTTCAGGTCAGCTTGCCAGGAATCTACTTTTCTGTCTTGTTACCACGACAATAGCATGGAAAAAGACTTGTGTTAGAAGGAAAGAAGGGCATATCTTGGTGGAAATAAATGTGCACTACACACTGTCTGCACAAACAAATGAGCAGCACCCATATTTTCGATGTCACAGTTATGATTGTTCCAAAGTAGGGCTGAGGCCTGTGCTCAGCATACAGCCATCCATTTGACAGCCAGGCAGCAAGGAACAGCACATACAGACAAGCAGTGAGTACACAGATACATTTCTGCCCTCAGAAACCTTTACACTATCTGTGCCTTCCTTCTGACTGCATTAAGAATGTTGTGGGCTTTATTATGGTGTCAAGCCTCAAACAAGGAATCCTATTCTTCATGAGTTTTCCAGTGTCCCTGGCACTCATGCAACCACTTGCTGATGGAATAGGAAATTGGTAAGCTAAGTCCAAAAGCTAATTCTGGGTATAGGTGAAAATACACAACAGGGAGAATGAGCAAGCATCTGCCCTAATTCACCAGACTCCTTAGAGCCTGCAGCCTTTCCACTGTCAGTCTTCATGAGGTTAGGTGTGGCATAGGACCAGAGTTTATAGTGCTTGGTGTATTTACAGCAAACCTTAATTGTATTCAAGAATGAAGCATTGTCACCCTTATTTGTGGTCATAAAAATAAAGATTTGAATAATTGTGGAGAAGAAGATAATGATATCCAGCTAGATAATGATATTTAAGCACCCACTTTGAGCATTTTTAGAAAAATGACAGCAGATGTAATTAATTATTAGAATGGTACCAAGGGTGTTGTTTTGGATCTAGTGCTAACCTGAGGTCATGAGAGCTAGGTTTAGTTTCCAGGTCTACCACAAACTTTCAAGTCATGTAATCTTTCAGTGTCCCCACTTCTCACCTCTAAAGTAAGGATCGTATTTCCTTCCTTAGAGGATTGGAGGACAAATTCATCAATATTTGCTTAGTGCTGTGTTACTACAGAAATGAAGGCTATACAAGAAATTGCAAAGAGTGATTGCATAAAAGTGTTTATTTTCAAAGTGAATCTCTGACTAGATGGACACAAATTTGTGAAAATGGCAAAGAGGTAAAAGAAAGAAAAAAAAAAAGCAGCCAGTCTGTGGACCTGATCTGGCCATCCGTCTGCAAGCAAATCTATCACTGACATTAGTGGGAGATTTTCTTGTATTAGGACTGCAGGAACAAGTCCAAAGTCTTAATCCCACAGGCTGTAAATCACTGACAAGAAATAAATGTAATAGGCAAAGAGAATTGATAAAAGGATTAATCTGTTGCAACATATTTATGCTTAATTGTATCTTCAGTCTTCGGGCAGAAGATATTTTCTGTTTCATTTTGCTGACCTGATACTAGCAGCCAGTGCAGAATAATAATAAAAAAATACCATGAGGGCACATACATGAGTCTATAGTTAACATTTTGAATGAGAGGATACTGGTCCCATTTTATTATAATTACATTATATTTTTAAAGTTTATAGTCATGCTACTTAAGTATTTTTTTAAGTGAAGGACTAATAGGGTTTAGCAAAACATAGGCTATGTAGGTGATATGAACACTTTTCAACAGTTAACCCTGCCCTGACTCCTCAGTTCCAGCTTGTACCAATGAAGCATTACTGCTGGTCTCTCTGAGGACCTCTCCTTCCCTATTTTCAATGCTCATAAAAAAATTCAAATGATGAAGTGTGGAGTAAACATTTTCCATAATGGAATAATTAATTAATGATGAACAGACATGAAAGAAATTATTTTTCTTAGATACCTGAATAAATGTGATGTGTTCAGTAAAGCCACATGACTAATAATATAATATCCAGTGAATGATTTTACAAAGTGATTTTTCCACTTGCTGGTGGTATATGAGACTATTGAGACCTTGTTTCCTGTAAAAAGGAGGAGTGGTATGGGAATTCTTGATTCCCCAAAGGAGAGAAGAGTCTGTTGTACACCTTGATGCCTTAAAACAGATCATGCAGGAAGTATTGTAGAAATCAATAGGATTGCAGCCAGGAGGACTAGCTTTCAGGAATGACTGGGTCCCAGTTCAACCGGTTATTCCCAAAGGCACTTTGCTTTTTATAGTTTACCTTTTTGAGTCACAGACCTAGAGAAGATGCAGCATGTGCATAAAGGATCTCACCCCACACCTCCCCACCAGGCTCATGGAGCCTTCCATGGGTCAGTGATCCCTGATATTCACCACCCAAATCCACAGTCATTAAAGTTACTGTCTTTTGGTTGGTTGCACTTCTAGTTTCTCTGCACAGTTACAAATTAGAAGCTCCCTATTTTTCAAAGGCTTCATTTTTTAAAAAAGGCTGGGCAGCCTAGGAGAAATGAGATGTTCAAAAGAATGTTTAAATATTTGTGTATAACTTTTGAAGTTCTGCCTCAGATGCTGCTTTTTGCTGTAAAACCTCCACCTGACTAAATTACATGGCCATCCAGCTTCACAAACAGAAGAACCAGCAATTCAGAAACTGTACCTTTGTTTTACTGGGGATCCAGAGGATTTGGGGGCACTTCTCCAGGACAGCCTAAGTGGTCAGATGTGCTTGTTTCTCTGTTGGGGCAAAACTGATCTCACGCTAAAGACCATAAGAGGGACTTCCATAAGATGGCCAGCTCAGGAGTTACCCTGAATGTCTTCAGCTGTACTAAAATCAGTCTTGGCAATGCCATTGGCTCAACACTTATGATGGAGGAAGGGAGTAGGATAGAAACCAGTGCATTGCTGTGTAGCCATCAGAAGGATTAAGAGAAATCAGGGTCTCCAGAACCACATTCAGCTGCTTTTGACTTATGGTTGAGCAGGTATTCCTGGGTATTTGTGTTGACAAAGGCTACTGCATATAAACAGCTGACCATTAACAACTGTCCTATTGAAACTGAAGGCAGAATCCTATTTGGCCTAGTGGATAAAGTGCAGCTTGTGATAAACTCTGTTACCTAACTGTTGTGTAGGAATGAATCTGTTGCCCCCTCTGGGTGTGAAATTGCGCCCCCCTCCCCCACCCCCCTCCCTTTATAGGAATAGGAAGACATCTGCGCATTTCTGGAAAGTGATCATTTTCCTATCATGAGGGCATGTATGCACCCAGAGGGGGTAGCAGAATCACCCCTACCTTTGTATGGTTAATTCAGCTATTCTTGAGCTCTACTTTGGTCATTCACTAGGGGGAAAACAACTGTGCCTGACATTTCTCCCCTCTGTAGACCAATTCAAATTGTATTTCACAAGATGAACTTACTGAGTTTCACTTGCTTCCCTGGGCTATTTCCAGGTAGGAAGATATAGGATCCATGGAAAACTTACTGTAGGAATTATAGAGCTGCAAATAACCACTTCTTGTATTGTTCAGAATCCATCGGTGCCTGTGCCAAAGAAAACATACTTGTTCTTTTACTTTATTGTATATATACTATAACAAAGGCCTCCCAGGGATGGCCATGACATCCTCTGTTGGCTACTTAGCCTTTGCTTTACCCTGATCCTCCCCTTCTGTCCACTTGCCACACCTTGATGTACTTACACCTTTAAGGAAAGGGAAGCTGCCCCAGGGATTCCCAAGCAAGTTCTCATCCGCTCCTGTCCTATTCCTGGGTCTAAGTTTGTTTTGGTTCAGGCCTTGAGCTCTGGCTCCCACCTCCACATTATTCCCAGGTACATAGTCCCTCCAGGGCACTGGACCCTCCTGATCCCCCGCAGGCATCCAACCTGTTCTGGTCCTGTCTCCATTCTCATTCTGTGCATGTAGTCCCTCCTGGGCACCAGACCCCTCCGGTCCCACCCAGGCACTGAACCTTCTTTGGTCCCAGCTCTGTTCTACTCTCAAGTACATGGACCCATACTGGTCCTTTCTCCCCCTTTCACCCAGGCTCTGGCCCTGCTCCTGGGCCTGTTGGGACCTCCTCCCCTGCTTAGTCCCTCCCAAACCTCCGGATGTTACCACAAGCTGTAATCTCCTAGATCTTCTTAAGAAGCTGCAGACATCCTACCTAGAAGATGTTCTCTCAGCAGCTTCCATGGCCAGACTACCTGCCCAGCTCAGGACTGGGCTTATATATTGCAAGCCTTCTGGGTCGTGTAGCTCCTGATTGTCCCACTGCCATACCCCCTGCCTGCTTCATCTGCAGCCAGCCTGCTCTTAAAGTAACAGGAGCACCAAGCCTCCTGGTACATATGCATACATGGAAAGTTTATAACACCTCATAAGCAGGTAGTTAATTATAAAACCTGCATTTAGGCAGGAAAAATATTTGCGTATTAAGCTTTTAAAATTGTGGTATAGCTGACAAAAGTCAGCTACTGGGCCAATGCCATGGGACTGTGAATCCAAGCACATGCTTTAATGTTCCATACCATGGAGACCACATGGAACATCTCTTTCAAGTCCATAAGCATTTTACTTCTTCATTTGTTTCACCATATTATCTAGAAAAGCCTGGCTATCTAAGGTCATTTGTGCAAAGGTATATAGTATATGGTATATAATGCTGGAGGTGCAGATCTGCTATCAGGACTCATGTAGCTTGTTCTGTGCTTGTAGTCTAGCCCAGAGTAAGGGGTTATATATTTTTGTACTGCCCAGGGAGAAGCACGGGATGGAAATGGTGACCTGAATGTCCCAGCTGATCTCCCTGATGCTCTGAGATGGGAGTATGATGCCATTGGTCCTACTTATGTTAGGGCTAAAGTTTAAGGTTTTCAGTATTTGGCTTTGGAAGCTCAGTGCTGGATTCCTTCCATGTCCAAAACTCTTATTCACTTCAGTACAAGGAATGCGGGATTGAGCTGCTGGTATCAAAGCCTATTACATGCTACAACACCTTAACATTAAGATCAGAATGAAAGCGTCTCCCAAGCCATGTTGAAATCCGGCTGCGAAGATAAAATTTCATGCCTATTTTTTAAAAAGTTTACAGCAGATGTTTGACAGAGGAGCTGAACAAACTGCCGCATTGACTTTGGTTACCTACGATGACAGTTTTTGATGACAGGATTTGGTTGCACAGTTGCGGTGAATTCTGTAATGTGAGCTGAGGCTTCTTTATTTGTTACTCTTACTGTGTTTTGCAACAGGGTGGCTGCTGGGCAAGTTGATAAGCCCCTTGGTGGGAAATCATCATATTATACAGAGTATCTGGTGTACTGAAAGCATTTTTATTACGTGCATGAAAGGAGATTCTGGTTCTGGCCCCTGCTACTATCTCGCTGGTGGTTAGAGCACTTTGATGAATACAGAAGTGTTGGGTTCAAACCCCATCTGGGTGAAGGGAGCCCAGAAGGGTTTCCTGCTACCTGAGCAAGTGCTTGACTAAAGATGCCTATACCCATGGGTCCTACTCCTCCTGTACTTTTACTCTCATTAAACTTTTGGAGTTTTATACAGATTTAAACATGTGCCCAGAGGATACTGTTCTGCCGCAGTGCTATGGCCATGATGCCGCCTTCTGAGCATTTTCAGAAGGCAAGGGCAGGAAAAGTGCTGCTGCTCAAGGCCAACTAGAATCTAAACTGTGAATAAGTGCCAAATATAGCACCTACACCGCTATGCAAGTACCACTTGGGTGCATAAAGGTAAAATAGAATCTGGCCTTAGAGTCTTGGATGCTTCTAAGATGCTTTTAGACATCTAAGAGATTGCAGTAGGACCCAGGCTGGTAAATTTACATATAGTAAATTAAGTGTCTCCCAGAGGGACAGTTAATCACTCAAACTTCTGGTTAGAGAAATAAAAGATGATAAAAAAAATGGAATGCTTGTTCTTCTATGTGTTTCTTTATTTTAATTAGCTTGTCAATTAGATGTTTATGAACTTCATGAATGCCTGAAAGGAATGCATTCATATTTTAATATTACAGGCAAGCAGCTGATGTAATTTCTAGAAGCTAAAGTTGCTTTAAATGACTTTATAAAAAGCTTCCTTGTTTTTTGTGCTTTTAACTTTCATAGAATATTCTGATTGCATTTAATACAAAGTCAGCATCTTTCATTAGGACATAATGCATCAGAACTTTAGTTGTGCCAGTAGTCCTCAATCCTTACACATGAGGGTTGTAATTACTCACATAATTTGAGGTTTAAAGGACAGCGCTCTAGTATAGACATATCATAGGTGTGTGCATCAGAGACATAGCCTGTGCTCTCCATTTACAATGTGCTATTGCCAAAAAGTTCTTTCAGTTGTTACAATGTTTTGTTTTAGTAGCTCCAAGAAAGCGATGGGGCTGGTATTCAGGATACCTGACTCTTCTCTTTATGAGCATGTGCATACTGCCATTTTTCAAAGATACGAGTTTGAATATTCAAAAACAGAAATTCAGGCAGATTTTCACAGGGATGGTAAATGCCCCTGACACAAAGACTACTGTTCTTCCAAATTCTAAGCCCCTGTTCCAAAGTGTGAGAGTGGTAGAAAATTTCAAAGGAAAAGCCTCAAAAAGTGGGCAAAACTGTATGTGTGTTTTTTCTTCTCATTTCATTCTCAGAAATATTTGAACTCTTTTAGCTGGGATTTTGCAAAGAATATTAAACCTGCAGCACACCCAACATGGAAAGTATCACTGGCTGAAGGTTGCAAAGTTACATGCAGCTGGGCAACCTTAATAGTAGGCAGTTTGTCAGCACCCTTGTCGCTGTTATATAAATCTTTTTGAGACAATGGCAGCAAATTAGCAGAAAGGATTTCAGTAGGTCCCTGATGATGATTTTTTTCTTTTTTATATGAATGTACTCTGTAGGGCATAATGTAGCCTGCAGAAGTCCAGCATAGCTGACAGAAGGCATTTTAAGAATATGTTTATCTATCTATTCTGTTGGCACATTTTCAAAATATAAGGATATCCATGTGTTTTCCTACCTAATTTCATAGCAGTTTGTCTTGTAGGGTAATATATGCACTGGAATCTAAACAATGCTAACTACAACTGCCAACATCATTTTAGAGGGTTCTTCAGTAATCAGTACCAAATAATACATTGTTCTTCTCATCATTTCACAGCAGCAAATAGTTGCTGAAGGATAAAGCTGGCATATTTTCCAACTATAAAATAACCATTTCTAGGCATCTTTTATTATTATTGATTAATATTTGTGTTACCGTGGTGATCAGGTGCTCTAATCATGAACTAGGACCCCATTTGTACTAGGTGCTGCACAAAAACAGGAAAAAAAGTCTTTGCCCCATATTGCTTACCATCTAAATATAAGACAATTGACAGGGGAATCTAATTCCTAGGGGCATTTCTGGAAGTTAAGAAGTGGAGCAGACTTATTGAGGTATGTTTCCTTAAAAAAACACTCAATTGGTAAGATTTGTAGAGCAGAGTGATGTCAAATTAGATCAGTTCCTATGGGAGAAGAGTGAAAGCTGTTGGACTCATTTTCTTCTAGACTCTGGATTTTCCTAGCTTCCTTAGTTTGTCTAAATCAAGCACTTTTCCTAGATGGGCTCCAATTGCAGGGAAAAGAATGAGGAAAAAATTATTTATAAAAACAGCTACCTGAATGTTACCTCTGCCTAATCAACCAATTAGAATTTACTTATTAATTTAAATGTATTTATTAGATTTACATGCCACCTTTCTAAAAAAATGGCTGGCTTACAATAAAAGAAAAAAACAAAATAAAATATCCAAAGGCGGCAGTGTAAGAAAACACTGCCCCCACCCCAAATACATTAGCATTAAAAAACAATCCATCCTATCCTCCATACTCCTGCTTTTGATGCCTTTTATTTGTGAGCATTTGGAAAAATGCACATAAAGCAATGCTTTCAGTTTACCAGATACTCTGTATAATATGTTGATTTCCCTCCAAGAGGCTTATCAAGTTGCCCTGTCATCACCAAATGCTTAAATACTACCTTTTCTCAAATTGAAAACTAACATATGCTTGGAAAATACACCCATGCAGATTTTTGGTTAATAATACAATTTTACAATATAAACTTTGCAATTCTCAGTTTTGCCATGTCAGCTGTAACAAAAGCTCCATCACTTGAAATGCATAACATACACCAGACTAAGCTTTGGAAACAATGGTATGTAAGAGAAAAACATGCATTGATAAGGAAGTGTGAATGATCATCTAAAAAGAGCCTTTCCTGGTTTTATTTAATTAATTTAATGTAATTTTTAATAGCAAAGCTGTATCAGAAACCTCCCTGAATTTTATTGCAAACCCTTTCAAGAAAGGGTTGGCCTGACCTGACTCTTCAAATAACTCTCCATCCTAGCCTCATATTTTCAGTCTGTAATCCTGATGATTGCATTTGTTTCTGCTCTGGTCACGTTGCTTTAATATTTCAGATACCGTAATGAAACTGCATGAGATGAAACTTGAACAGTACACTCCTGAATTTGTCAACTATATGCATCATTTGTACATAGAACATTAGAAATTAAGTGCCAAAAATTAGTCTCAAGTAATTTAAAGACTTCAGACAAAGCATCACAGCTCAGAGAAGAATAGATTATCCAACAGTTTTTTAAAGACTGAAGTACATTAATAAAATAAACTTACATGGGCAGGCAACCACATTTAAAATGAGTTTTCAGTTAATTTTCATATAATTCCTAGTACAATGGAGCCCTGCGGTTCCTAGGTGCTAGCTCAGTGCAAATAATAGATAATAATCATAAAATAGGAAGTCAGATTCAATTCAGTTCCTGTTCAAATAGACACTCTCCTGCTGATTTCAGTGGAAGCAGGTTCAAGCCCACTTCTTATTCCCTGATTTGTGTATTTTTCTACGTTATACATTCCTGAATATATTCCTAATATGGATCACATTTTAATACAAGATCAACTCCCTGTTTGCTCTCCTAGGCACCCCTGGATCTAAAGCAAAGATTTAAGTTAAAATTATTACTAAGAAAATATTATGGTCTTTTTTCCCCCAGTGGTCAGCAATCATAATTTGAAAACTGCTGGTCTGTGGCTATTAAAATTAGTTTAGCCTTTTTTGAGATGTTGACCTGGGGGGAGAGGGATTGTTTGTGAATTTTCTACTTTTATGCACTTGTTTTTTTTCTCCCTCTGAAGGCAAGTACTTGTTCATAGTTATCAGTTGCATTTAAATGGGGCTGTCAATTCTCAATTTAAATTACTAGTAATTGGGAAAGGCAGCAAGAAGTGCAGATTACCAATAAACATTAGATGTTATGATACACAACACTTCAATCTTTTTCTCCCCCACTAAAAATTATTTCTTCACTAACAATTTTCATGTTCTGTCAGTCAAGTGAAAGTGAATATCATAGGGTTGACAGATGGGGAGCGAAATAGAGAAAATGGAAAAACGAAACAAAAGAAACTATATCTGAGATTTCAGGAAATAATATAACAGGAGGCCTCAGGTGCTTCTACACTAATGCTCATAGTATGGGGAACAAACAGGAGGAACTGTGCCTCCTGATTGTGAGTAAGAGCCCAGACTTAGTAGGGTTCACAGAAACCTGGTAAGACCCTACCTATGACTGGGCAGTGGGCATTTGGGGATACATCCTATACAGAAGAGACAGGACAGAGAGGAAAGGTGCGGGGGTTGTGCTCTATGTCAAAGAGCACCTCACATCATCAAGGATTAGCTTCTGGTTAAAGGAGGGTCAGGCAGAGGCACTATGGGTCAAACTCCAAGGGGGGCGTGGTGAAAGGGACCTTACGGTGGGTGTCTACTACAGACCACCCGACCAGGGGGAAGAGCTGGACCAGGACTTCTCCAGTCAGCTTATGGAGGCAGTTAGGTCAAGGGATATTATTGTCATGGGTGACCTAAACTACCCAGACATTTGCTGGGAGGAGCAGACAGCCAGGTCTGACCGCTCGCGTAGATTCCTGGCTGTATTACAGGATCTTCACCTTATCCAGGAGGTGCACAGCCCCACTAGGGGTAACACCTTGCTGGACCTGGTCCTGGCCACGGGGGATGACCTAGTGAGGGGACTGCAGGTCCTTGACCACCCGGGCAATAGCGATCATCACCTGCTGGATTTCTTTATCCAATGCAGGGCATCAAGGGCTCGCACCAAGGCTAAAGCCCTTGACTTCAGAAGGGCCAACTTCAATGAGCTTAGAAGCCTAGTGGTGGAGGCACTGAGGGCCCAGAAGGTAGAGGAGATGGGAGTCCATGAGGGATGGTCGTACCTTAAGGGGCGATCCTCCAGGCCCAAAGGTTAACAATCCCTGAGAGAAGCAAGGCAGGTAAGAGTGCTCAAAAACCCCCTTGGCTCAGCAAAGGCATTCAGGAAGGCCTGAGGACTAAAAGGGGGGTGTACAACCAGTGGAAGGGAGGAGCTATCACCAAGGAGGAGTACTCCTCCTCGGCCCGGGAGTGTAGAAGGGCCATTAGGAAGGCCAAGGCAGAGATGGAACTCAGGCTAGCATCCAGGATTAAGGACAACAAAAAGTCCTTTTTCAAGTACATTGGGAGCAAGAAGAGGGCACCAGGCAATGTAGACCCCCTGCAAGACACAAACAGTAATCTGGTGGCCACGCCAGACAAGAAAGCTGATATTTTTAACAGTTTCTTTGCCTCTGTTTTCTTGAACAGAGACTGGGATATCCCACCTACCAGAGGTAGGGACAATCTTGTGGATAACTCTGTCAGGGCTTCAGTCAGCGCAGATGTAGTTAGGGTTCTTCTGGAAGGGCTAGACATTTTTAAATCCACAGGTCCAGATGCCCTCCACCCAAGGGTGTTGAGGGAGCTGGCAGGGGTCATCACGGAGCCCTTGGCCCGGCTGTATGAGCATTCGTGGTCATTTGGCCAGGTGCCGGGGGATTGGAAACTGGCTAATGTGATCCCAATTTTCAAGAAAGGGAGGAAGGAGGACCCAAGTAACTATAGGCCTGTAAGCCTCACCTCGGTGCTCGGGAAGATCTTGGAGAGAATCATCAAGGAGCAAATCTGTGGGGGGCCTACAGGGGAGATCATGCTCAGGGGCAATCAGCATGGGTTCACCAAAGGCAGGTGCTGCCAGACCAACCTGATTGTCTTTTATGACCAAGTAACTAAATCCTTGGATGATGGTGTCGCTGTGGACATAGTCTTTCTAGACTTTAAGAAGGCCTTTGACACTGTCTCTCACCCCATCCTCATCAATAAATTAAGCGACTGTGGCATTGATGCCTGCACAGTTGGATGGGTAAAAAATTGACTGATGGGGCGCACCCAGAGAGTAGTGGTGGACGGTTTGTACTCAACCTGGCGAGATGTGAGCAGTGGGGTACCCCAGGGCTTGGTCCTCGGGCCCGCACTGTTTAACATCTTCATCAGCGACTTGGACGAGGGGGTGGAAAGCATGCTGTCTAAGTTTGCTGATGACACTAAGATGTGGGGCGAGGTGGGCACACTTGAAGGGAGAGAGAGGCTGCAAATAGATTTAGACAGACTACAAAAGTGGGCAGATGAGAATAGGATGGGGTTCAATGTAGACAAATGCAGGGTGCTGCACCTTGGGAAAAGGAATCCATAGGATACATACAGGCTGGGGAGTTCCCCTCTTGAAAACACAGAGGCGGAAAGGGATCTTGGAGTCATTATTGACTCCAAGATGAACATGAGCTGCCAATGCCAGACCATAGCCAGCAAGGCCAACCATACCTTGTCATGCATCCAAAGATGCATCTCAAGCCAGTCCAGAGAGGTGATACTCCTCCTCTACACAACTTTGGTCAGGCCGCAGTTGGAGTACTGCATCCAGTCCTGGGCGCCGCACTTGAAAAGGGATGTGGCCAGCCTGGAGAGGGTTCAGGGAAGGGCCACCCGCTTGGTGAGAGGGCAGCAGGACAGGCCCTATGAAGAGAGACTGAGGGACCTGAACCTGTTCAGCCTCAGCAAGAGGAGGCTGAGGGGGGACCTGGTGGCTGCCAACAAACTCATCAGGGGAGATCAACAGCAAATAGGTAGAGCCCTTTTCTCCCCAGCACCACCTGGGGTGACGAGGAACAATGGTAATAAGCTGATGGAGAATAGGTTTAGGTTAGAGATCAGAAGGCAATATTTTACAGTTAGGGTGGCCAAAATCTGGAACCAACTTCCCAGGGAAGTGGTCCTTGCCCCTTACCTTGGGCAAATTCAAGAGGAGGTTGGATGATCACCTGTCTGGGGTCTTGTGAACCCAGCATTCATTCCTGCCTGTGGCAGGGGGTCAGGCTAGATGATCTGTTTAGGTCCCTCTTGACCCTAGCTACTATGAAACTATGAAACAAAATAGGGCACATTTCTTGGCTATTTATAATTGTAACAGTGTTGCAAAATAACTTCTGATCAGGTCTTTCTAATACTAACAAAATGTTTCAACGGCAGTATGTCAAACAAGATAAATTTTTAGTTTAATAATCTAAATAGATCTCTACTTTGTATCAAGTGCATATCCAGTGCTAATTATTATTTTAAGAGTATTCTTAGCAGATAGTAGAATAAATCTGCAGCTACATTTTTGTCTGATGTTTGTGCTACCTGTAGATTTAACAAATATTTTAACTTGGACACAAACCAAATGTACAAGATTATCCCTCTAAAGAAAGAAATCCTTACCTCTTGCACGTAATCCCTGGACCACCATGGCCACAATATCACTTTAATACTATCAGGATTCTTCCATAATTAATGTGTAATATAAACTCCTAGTCAACATATCTTACCAAACATGGACCTGAAATTGGTTCTATAAAGCATTTGATACCCCTGTTTAATTCTGACCTAATTTTAAATGTCTGTATTTTTATTTATGATAAAATCATGATCTCCGTTTGTCAGAAAAGCAGAAATGGTCAGGTTGGTCTTTGTAACCCAACTGAAAGTGATACACTATGGCTTTTCTTACCTTTATGAAAGGTTAAGCCTGGATGTTACTGTATTTTTTTCACAGTTCAATTTAAGAGCCAAAAAACATAGGGAAACAGCAGGGGAAGTGCTCTGTTTGTGATGCTGGTTGTTATCGTAACTTATCAATAGGACAGTTTACTGACGTAAGAGTTTCCTTTAAAGACTGTGTATTTAGTCATGACTTAGCAATGGAGGACTGACTGATTCAGGCCCTTGCTAAAAGACAACGTATAAGTTTTCTGATGATGCACAGGATTCTATGCCACTCATTTTTGCTGCTTTTAAAAAGAGATGGTCCTTGGTTTGGAGAATATAGTGGCCCTTGTTGCTGAGGCAAGCAGAACACAACTGAGGTGGGAATGGTGCTCAAACATGGGTTTAAGCCATGTTTCCCTTACCCCAGTCCTAAGCAGGTGCCTCAACATGACTTGCAGCAGCCTGAGAAGTTGTTTTAGAGAGTAACTATGCCCACTGGCCAGTATCACAATTGGAAATCCTCATGGCAGTGGGAAGCCCCACCCAGGCTTTTCTTTCCCTTACCTGCTTCTAGGGTTGGGTTTCCAAATATCCTCATGTTTGAACCCATTAGTAAACAGTCAAATGATCTGACATAATCACAGTTTATTGAGCAGTGGAGAGTAGGACATACTGGACTCATCCTATCAGTCAGCCACGATTAAAATCTTCCTGGATAATGTCATTTTCTGTGTGTGCAGATTAACCCATTGAACCCTAAAAAATTTTTGTTCCAAACTATTATTTGTGATTTTTTTACCCTTTGGCAGTTATTCTTATTCCTCCCACTCAGCCACTTTTCTGCTTGTCTTCCCTAAACCCTATCCCACAAACAAATTAAAATATTCATGAGACCTTGAAATCTAGAAAAAATACCAATAATGTATTGTCTTCTTTTAAGACTTCTTGAAATAAGGCTACATGACCAGATATCTGAAACCCTGTTTGACAATAGTCCACATTCTTCCTTAACCATATCACTGTTTGCATATCTGCCTTTTTTAAACTCCAAGATGGGATTGCTTACTCCTAAACACTGATTTTTCTGATGCACAATAGTCCAGCTCCATACTTCGTAAATGTTAATTCTTTCTCTCTCTCTCTCTCTCTCTCTCTCTCTCTCTCTCTCTCTCTAGCAAGAATCAATCCCTTGCTATTACCATCATAACATTGTGATGACAAAAAATTATGAATAGTCCATTTATATGTTGAGTTCCACTGAGTGTCAAGTAGTAAATGTTTGATTTGTAAATATGTAACGCGTAGTTCTGCTGTCCTACACACAGGTGACAATCCAGAACAACTTCATTTAAGAAATCAGAATTTGTGTAGTGTTAGGACTGTACATGTGTTGCCAGGAATAGTTAGGCCCACAGATTTGATGTTACAGGCAAATGTGATGGCTGTGGCTTATTAGAGTTTTCATCTTTTTTTAACCTTTGATTTTCTTCCACCAACCCAAACAAGTTTGTGTTTATCTTGCTCTTAGACATAAGAGATAATGATAGGCAGGGGGAAAAAAGGTGCATGCCTGCTGCTTTCCTCTGCTTCTGACAGACTAATTTCCCAGCTTTTACTCCTGCCATGTGAACTGTTGACATCTTTTGTCTCTTCTAGTCCTTTTGAGGTTTCTTTTGACAGCCTTGCCTTGGCTATTTTCTATGGTGTTATTAATTTTTTGTTTCTTGGCATGGCTGGAATTTTTGTTGGGGTGAGGTTGACTGACTAGAATGTATAATTAACTATTCTGTATAATAGATACCAATAAGTGTAAAATAACAGTAATGTCCTAGAAAAAGAAATGTGCATTTGTCAGACACTTGGAATCAAAATGTCTTCTAGAAGGTTTAGTTTGACATTTCCAAAAGTTGCTTTTGATGTTTCCATTTTCATTGTCTAATTTGAGACATCTTTGGCTTGTTCATGGATACTGAACATTCATGCCATAAGAAACTTCTACATTCCAAAAGACTGGTTACCAATGATACTATAATAAGCTAAGGCTGAAATTTCTACATGGCCTGTGGTTTTGTGCACTGATCAATGGAAACAGCTGATTTAATTATTTCTGTACCAGATAGATTTTACTTGATCACTAAAGTAAGTTACATAGTGATCACAGTAATGAAGCAGAAAAGCAAATTTATGTCATTTTACTGTTGATGAAAGAGAAGTGATTTAGGTGACTAGCAGAGCAGAAGATGCAAAAAGTGATTTTTGAATGTACTGAGCTGAAGTTAACAGAAACTGGTTCTTCCATGTCTTTGAGTATCAGGCCAGGAGTCAAAAGAAGTGTGTGAAAAAAAAGTGTACCTACATTCAAAAGGATGAGGATGCGGAAGTAGTGTGGAGTAGATGCAATAATATATGACCATTGGAAAAGACTTTATAGTCATAGACTTTATAGTCATAATTTAAGTCTGTTTTAGATCAGATTCATGAACATAATGTTTCTGGTTTCAAAATATATTAACTTAAGAAGGAAGAAGAAAGAGCTTTGTTCTTACGTCTTTTAAAATCTTGAAGTACAGGCAGTCCTCGGATTTAGGACACAATTGGTTCCTGAAAACTGCAGCTTAAGTCGAAACATTGTAACTCGGAACCAGTTTTCTCATAAAAAACAATGTTATAAATGGGGATTGGTTCCTGAACCAAGGCCCGATACCCTATTCTCACCAAAAATACCCAGAATTTTGTACTCAATCAATTATAGATGTGTAATATAGCTACATTAATGTATTTGTATTGTAAATAGCAATCATATTGATTTGGAAAGACTTCTCTGAGGTGACTTTGCTGGACTTTTTGAAGGGTTCTTGGCTGGAGTCTTCTCAGGAGACTTGTCTGCTTTCTTAAAGAAAGTGTCCAAGGAAATTTAGATAGATGTTCTCCAGGGAGATGAGTGACTCAGCGAACTTGTTCACTGGCGTGGCGTCGCATTGGGTCAAGCATTGTAAAGTCAAAACTGCTGTCATAAAGTTGAAACAGGGTGTCAGTTTATAAACATTGTAAGTGTGAAACGTTGTAAGTCGAGGACTGCCTACATTAGCTTTTCCTGCTATACTTTTTTAGGTATTTGCAAATGTTCAATTCTGTTTTTCTGTTCTGTAAAGACACTGAACCAGCTGGTTTAGGAATACAAATGTCTTCAAGTGACAGCTCTGATTTCCTTCACCAGAAACAGGGGCAACGTGTAGGGGGTGCATGGGGGTACATGTGCATCCCCTGAGATGGCCAGTGCACCCACTGTCAAGCTGTGCTCCCTGCGTAGCGGGAAGGCAGGAGCACCAGTGCCCCCCGCCCCCTGTGAGCACCAGCCAGGGAGCAGGACTGCCAGCAAAAGCTGCTGTGGAGCTCCGGAAGTGGTCGGGCCACTTTAGCAATGAGTGAGCTTGGCGCCCCCATGGCCAGTGGGATTGGCTGCCAGGGAACCCCCCCCTCCCCGTCCCATCCCATCCAGCAGGATCAGCCTCCAGGGGACTCGCCCACCCTGGTCGTTGACTCATGTCAGGAGGGGCACATGCCCCCCTGACTGAAGAGGCACCAGACACCCAAGACCAGAAATATGCTTTCTACCATCTTCTGCTCTAACCCTGTCTGCTTAGACTCCTGCCTAATAAGGATCCCCAGAAAAGAGAGACAGCAGATAGGAAAGAGAGTCTGACCAAAGCAAGAGACGTAGTAAGCTGCATTTTAAATATGATCTCTAGAGATTATTTTTAAATTTAGGGCCTAATCCAAAGCCCATTGAAGAGTCCCATTGACTTCAAGGGGATATGTGTTGGAACATCTGCTTTTGGGCTTATAGGCACTAAGAATATTTCTCAAGCCTGTGCAGTTGGGCTCCAGTCTCTCCCAGGCTCCCATGATGCAGAATAGTGTTGGTATGTTCTAATTATTTTACAGTACATGGCAACAACCTATAACATTGCAAAATACAGGCTTGGTGAGTAAAGTTGCAGGTTTACTTTGAAATTGAATATATATGGAAATTGTCTAATTAAAAAAATATCAGAAGACAGCAAAAAAGTATTTAGGCTTGGTATTGTTTGAATACAACACGGGGTACATCTACACATGCGCTTAACTACGCAGTAGACTAATTTGCTGAAGTGTAAAGTGTCACAGTCTACACATGCAATGCTATTAGATTGCAGCAAACTAAATATTCACCTCCATAAGATAGTACCGTAGGGGACAGTACGGTGGTAAAAGTAATCACGCCTAAACATGTTGGTAAATGCTGAGCTATATGTACATTGCATAGGGTCAGCCCAGGCAGCAAGGGGTCAGACACTTACCTGCTGCCTAGCCACAGGGCTTTGCATGCTGGGGAACTCCCATGCTCCAGCCAGCCCCTGTGATGTCCAAAGTCAATTCTCAGAGCCCAGAACTGACCCCTGGGGACCCCTGCCATCTCGGAGCTGCTTCACCCTGGCCCAAACTACTGTAGTCGCAGGTGCAGCATCTGCACATGCGCCCTGGACCACAGCAGTTTGTGCATCTACATGTGCCATTAAGGTGCCATGACAAATTCAGAGGCAAACTATGCTGGAGTTTATCACGTCACCTTAATGGTACATGTAGATGCACCCAGGAGTGCTTTAAAGCACACTCATATTGAAAAGTATGTTTTACACAGGCAGAAGCATTTAGTGATACATGAAAAATAACATCTTCCTGTTTGGAAAAGTAAATGAAGGCATTAGTAATCTTTTGATAACATTATTAATGTTTACCCCTTGATTTGTGGGCAAATAAATGGAAGTTTGATCAACTGTATCTATACAGTCACAGTTTAAAAGGAACAGGGATGAACGCTTAGAATCCTGTGCCACCGAGATCCTTGACGTTGTCATCTTGATGGTGATCTTATACCAATATGAGCATCAGTGTTGGGGAGGAAGCTGTAAGGACTCCAAACCATGAACACCCATCTCCTTTGTAAACGTGCTTTCATATTTTATACAGCAGCAAAAGATTTCTCGAAAACCAGCCATCTTCCTCCCTGCTCACATACACTAAGCTGCTGCTTATGTGGGCCCAACTATTGAGTATCATTTCCTTCTGCTGGGTGGTTTGTCAGACTTGAATTTGCGATCCTAGAGGGATAGAAGGGTCTTAGGATATACTGCATGGGACCACCCCATTGTTTTTATTTGTTCGTCACTCACATTGGAACGAAGCATTGTGTTCATATGTTTAATGAAGGCTTTCTCTTCTGTTTGGTACAGGGCCGTATCTGCAGAAAAGCTGGCAAATCAAAAAAGTCATTCAGCCGTAAGGAAGCTGAAGCAACATTTAAGAGTTTGGTGAAGACCCATGAAAAATATGGGTGGGTCACTCCTCCTGTCTCTGATGGCTGACATTTGCAAGCCACACCTCAGCCGCTAAACAGAACCAAGTACTCTGACATCTCCTCAGTGCTATACACCGCCCGTCCTTTTCTACTTCAGCTTCTGTTAGATACCATGAATGTCAAGGAGACATTTAAGTTATTTATGAACAGATATGTTTACAGAGGGAGAGAAAACACATGCTGTGTTGGGTTATGTTCCAGGACTGCTGAATGGTCATCATTAAGTCACTTTAGAGCGGATGTTGAGATTGTGTCATTTGCCCCCCATACAGGCCACATTGTCTTCAGCTTCTTTCCATGACAGCAGCAGCACCAAGTAGCAGGAGTGGAATTCTATCCATTGCTGCTCAGTTCATTTAAATGTAAATGAAAAAAGTTAATATTTAATAGGGAAGCAGTGCATTGCAGGTACATGTTTGCTGTGCTGTTTATCTTTGTTTCCTAGCAGGTCAACATAACTTGACGATTTGTCTTTATGTGGAGCTGTGGTCTGCTGTGACTAAATTTAGACCTCATTTGTGCTCTATATATGACCTTTGATTCATAAAAAGAACAGAATTATAACAACAAGAGGTTCTAGTGTTGAAAAACTGTTCAATGAAATCACCCAGTTGGTCAAAACGTGCTATCTATGCTGATATTGTGGTGTGCTGTTGTTCTGAGATAAACCAATGCGATTAGATGAAGGTCAGGTGAAGCTTCAGATACCAGATACACCCACTTGCGGGTCTCAAAGTGGTTAATAGTAGAATAGTTTTTAACTTCCCAGCAAAATGCAGTACTCCTACAATAGCATGTTGCCTGTCAACTCTTCAGTGGCAAAACAAACACAAAACAATGCACAAATCAATCTTAAAAGTTATCCAAGTCATTTGAAAATGATGTGCCAGTGACAAGGTAAAAAGTTAGATTTTCAAAGAAAGTGAAACAAGTGGTTTGTAAGATGATTTGCATGACTGGATTTTTTTTTTATTTTTACTAAATAGACATTGTATGTACTTTGAGCCCAGGATCTGAAAAAACCCACTGATGTATATAAATGTCCTGCTATTTAATCATTAAGATCTAAGTTTTCTCTTCTGTTAAATAATTTTAAAAACTTTCTAAGAGACTCCATAAAATCTGGAGATAATGTTTATAATATCATAAGGAAGGAGTTTAAAAATGTGGAATCCAAATGGAAAATCGTATTGGACACATTCTGAATAAAATCACCGGTACCATTCCACTGCCTCAAGAATTCAATCATTTTAGGCTGGTTTTTTAATTTTTATTTTATTCCAAGTAAGATTCATCACTGTGATATACTAGAAATCCTATAGGTATATTATGCCTACTGTGGTAGCATTTACAATTGAAAGTAGAACATTATTGATTGTAAAATGCAATCCAGTAAAAAAGTATAGTGTCTTTGAAAAAGCATTCCTTTATGTGCCCAACATAAGTAAGATTAGACTATTGTTACTTTTAAAAATGGCTGAACAGTTCCTGGTTGCTTTTCAGCAGCATTGGGAAAATGTCATTTTCTAACTGTGTACGGGACTTCATGGGGTTTTAGTTTGTTGTAAAGCTGCCCAGAATAGCGAGGAACAAGCAAACTAAATGAACTGAAACAGGGGAGTGTTTTAGGGCCAGTTTAATGCCAGCATCCCACAGGAGGATGGCCTAGTCTATGCTTAAAAATGTTGCCAACGTAGTTATGTTGGTTTAAAGAGTGAAAAATCACACTCCTACCCAAGGTAGCTCTGCTGCCAGATACTTAAAGCTGCTGGTGCATTTATAAAAGCAAGAAAGTTATTTTGCCCATCTAGCTTGTTCTGTTTGGAACATTGACTGTACCAGCAAAAGCACACTTTTTTCTGGTGTAAACTATCTCCAGGATTTATCTAGAGGGTTTATCAGGGCAAGTAGACTGACTACCCCTTCCAGAGTTGATACAGCCCATGTTTTCATTATTAACTGGAGGCACAAAACTTAATTATTCAACCTTAAAAGTGAGTGAACAACTAAAAAAAAGAATTTGTTTCCCCTCTCAATCTCTCTCCACAGTACATGAATGCTGCTGGCCTCCAGTGTCTACATGTCTTATGACCCTCTGCATGATTTCTGGTGCCCTGCACCTTCTACCTGGGTCATGCTCCCTGAACTGTTCCACAGAGTCATCACCCTGTTATCCAAACTTCTCTGCAGGGCCCACTGTTATCCCGGTGCTTATGGGGAACTGATGGTTGCATGTCTTCAGTAGAAAGTATCTAGGGGTTTTGTATATCTATCTTTTTTTATAATGTAAACTTTATTAAAGTAACCAACTCAAGGCCACCTATATGAGGATCTAACTAGCCTTTTAATCATTTTTTGTCCCTTCTGCCCATTTCTTATACTCACTATGTCTTGCCCTAATGTGAGTGCCATTATAACAGGGCCTGGCTTTTATGCTGCATCTGTGCAGAACCCATCATAATTATATCTGATTGGGATTTGTGCCGTAAGGCACTACCATAATTCAGTATGAATGGCATGCATGAATCCAACAGCAAAATGTTGCCTTTCATAACCAATAGGATCATAGGAAAGTAGGGCTGAAAGGGAACTCACAGAGTCATCTAGTCCAGACCCTGGCTTAAGGCAGGACCAATTCAGGACCAAACCATGACAGTCAAGTGTTTGTCTAACCTGCTCCTGAAAAATCCAGGGTGGGAGATTCTACAGCTTCTCTAGGCAGTCAGTTCCAATGCTTGACCATAACACTCAGTCACCTGTTTGATTATTTATTTAAATATTAATATTGTAGTCTAATTAATATATAATCATTAATATTTATGAAGAAAGGAACAAACCTGTTTTATTTAGGCATCCGATAACTTGCCACGTCTGGTGCAGTTATTAAGGGTTCCTAGAACCAGAGAGCACTACAAGGACTGAAAGGCTTCCCTTCCTTCCTCAAAAGCATTGAATTGACATTGTATTTCAGAATGCCATGAGAAGCAACGTGAGACTGAGGTAAGTCCGCTGGGGAATGTTATTTTCTCTGTGATGCTTTCCCTGTCCTTTTCTCCTGTCTGCTGTGATGATTTTAAATATGATAAATGGCAATTGTTCTCCCTGAGAGTTGTGTCTTTAATGCCTAATTAAAGAGCTCTGTGAAAGAAAACAGCATAGTGGGTGGATTGCTGTCTTTTGCTACTTTCTTCATGCCTGTTCGTCATGTATTTTTCTTACAATATAGTTTGAAATGTTATTGTTAGCAGCTTGCAAAACAAGGGTAGGGTGGTTGAAAAAAAGTATGGTTGCCTTTCAGCTCTGGGAGCTCCTTCACATCTGTCAGAAGTGTGGAGCAGGGAGAGTATCTGATACATACCACACAATACTAAATCAGTGAGAGGCCTGGAGAGAGCAGTGCTGTGTGGCAGCAGCCCCAGGATAGGGGTGGGTTATGACATCCCTTAGCAGGGACCCCTGTGGGAAAGACAGCTCCAAACCAGGGAAGGATGTAAACGCTCCAGCCCTAGTAAGGAAACATCACACAGCAGGAGAGCATTGTACTGGGTGGCATGGCCAGTGGGCCAATTGGGGAGCACAGAAGGAAGGATGTACATAAGACAGGAAGGAAAAAAATCACTGTGGAGATGATGGAAGAGAATTAAGATAAATAGAAAGACAGTATTCCTACCCTAGGAAAATTAGAATGCATTCTCAATGATAGTAGGATCATGACAAGACAATAACATGCCTGAGCACTATGGGCCTGATTCTGTTTCACCTATTAGGCATGTAAGTGGACTTGGGCATCTAAGTACAATTCTGCTTGAGTCCCTGAAAACTAGTTAAAGCAAAAAGTAGGTGAGTTTTCCTCCTCCTTGCTGCTTTTTTGTAACTCAGTCTGAGGGGTCAGCTGATGGTGTATCATAAAAGTAGAGGCATTCATGGATTTTAAAGAAAGGTACCTAAGTTCATTTAGGCCAGTGATTCTCGAGCAGGATGTTGCAAGCTCATTTGAAGGGTGTCATGACATGCAAGGAGATTAAGCAAGTAAGCAGAGGCTCAAGCTTGTCTTTGTCTGGCCAATCCCAGATTCCTGCTGCCTGGCCACTCTGCAAGGAATAAGCACTGTTACATATAAATTAGTTTTTGAAATTGGGTGCCACTTAATTTGCAAAACTTACAGCCTTAAGTTCAAAAAGGTTGAGACCCATTGACTTAAGGCACTTGGTAGGTGGAACAGAATCTGGTCCTACCTGCATTAACATTTAAACTACTTGTAAGGATGTGTTGTTGTGTCCATACTGTCGATGAAGAACAGTTTCTAATTTTCCTACTGTTGTCAAGGACAGCAAATGACAGAAGGGGAGGAGAAAACAGGAAGAGGAGCATGGTAAAGAAAGATGGAGGTAGAAAGAACCAGGAAAAGGATGTTATGGAAAAAAAGCGAGAACAAAACTAGACAGTAAAAGCTAGGGAAGATATTATAAGGAAAAACTAGAAATGAACCAAGAAGGAAGCAAAAAAAGAGGAAATGGTGCATGTGTGAGAAAAAAATGGACAAAAAATAAGAAAAAGCTGTGGCATGGCCTGGCCAGAGAAATCATTGTGAGAGGTGGCGACCTATGATATGGTTCAGTGCACAGTAGTACTACAGAGAAAGGGGTTGATAACAAACAATGAGCTAGAAGATCAATTTTCTTTTCTTTTTTTTTTTTTTTGTGGAAACACATGACTCTAATCTGTCCTGCACTATTTTGGCAAATAAGACAGTCAAAGCACTTGACAGAGAGCAGGTATTAAAAATGTTGAATCTATGCAACTGGAATTGATGCAGGCTATCCACCCAATTTTATAAAAGGAGGCATGTGTCAGCCACAGGTCCTGAGCTGGCCCACAAATAGGACTGGCTGTCCTCCTTTCTGTCTGAGCTCCCAGCCATCCATACGATAAGGAACTCTCCAACACAGTGGGGAATTCAAAACCTTTATCCTCACTACTTCACCCTAAGAGCTCCAAATCAATGAACTACCTGGTAAGGAGGAAGATCAGCCTGTTCAGGAATGATATTTTCCATTAGCTTTCCCTAAAGAAGAAACCATCTTCTGAGGAAGATGAAAACAAGAAGAGGGGGTTCTCTCTCAGATTGACACCATGTCTCAAGATACATGAGGGTGTGAGCATTGGACAAGGATTACATAAAACAAGTAGGGATGTCTCCCAGCCTAATCCTGTATGTCTAACTGAAGAATCCTCAGGTTGAATAGCTTGTTATTCATGCAGAGAAGCCATCCTATTCTTGAGCACTGTAAATCTAGCTATATACATGCCTCCTTGGCTTAAGGGCTCTAAGAGCATGTCTTATGTTCCAGCCCAGAAAGGACATTTCTGTTCAGAAAGTTCCCAGGTGCAAAGCTCCAGGTTTGCAGAGAAGATCTGCTGAGAAGTCCAAGCAAGTGGAAGAGGTGAAGCTTCTTTCTTTGGATAAGGAAAAAAGGGTATATTAAAATATTGTCTCATTCAAAGTCAGGGCATGTTCTTAAAGTGTTGACTCAGTCCCCAGGTATACATCAGCACAAAGCTATAGTGGGGCTACTTGCATAAAAAAGGATATGCTGGAGTGGGACCCTGAATACTTCTGGGTACAAATCCACATGATGTGCCTGTCTGAAAGGTTTGATTTCAGAATGCTGGACTGGCAGTAAAACATGCAAAGGCCAGCAGTAGCCAAATAACTCTGTGGTTATCAGTACACATCAAGTAGACAGCTCTGTGTGTGTTCATTTCATAAAAGCTTGGAATACATTATAAAAAAGGAATCTCTTTCTGTTCAGCTGGCTCCATAGAGATGTAATATTATAGAAAGAGCTGGCACTCAAGATAGAGATCTTTCCTGCACGCTCTCTGCATTTCCCAGTGCATTCTGTCTCATGTCTGTCAATCTTCTGCCTGCAAATATCTGCTCTCCATTGAATCCAGTGGTTCTGATAACAAATAAAAGTGCCTGACCCAGGTTCCATTTTGCAGCATAGATGGGACGCTAAACATGTTCCTGCCTTGTGAGGTTCAGGGACATGTTTGGAAGCCTGCTTATGTTGCAAACTGGACTGGTTTTCAAGCTGCTCTCAGGGCAAATAGGTGGAACCCAAAGGCTTCTCTATGCTGCTGAGACTCCTGAGTGTATCACTATAGTCTCCCCCACCTACTCCCACTCCATATGCACCAATCCTAGAAATGAGGCACTGAAGCCACCCTGAGGGAAACCCCAGTGCCATTCTCATGCATGTCCCCGGCAGCTTGAAAGCAGCAACAGGGGCACTTCCAGGGGGGTGCTACATGATCCCCTTGGCATTCTAATTACACCAGCTTGCCCCAGTTTGCACCAATCTGCACTTATACCCACGGATAAATTGTGCCTCCATGTTGATCTCCTCTGAACTTGACCCCCTGAGTTGTAGGCTAATTTTCTAAAAGACCTTTGCAGCTTGACATTTACTTTCACTTTTTTTACAAGCCTGAATTTTCTTCCCACTGTGCTCAAGTGATGTGTCACACTCTGTGAAAGCATTGGTGCTTCCTCACACTGTGGAGCCTTGGGCAACTGGCTGATGACGCAGTTAGCAATGCAAAATGAGAAACGGTATCATTTAGTGAGGCTGCTTGTTGTTTTTTAACTCTGCTTGCTTCATCTTTTGATGTGATTCACTTAAAAAATATAGCACGATAATAGCAGCAGCAGCAGAAGGATGAAAAAGTACTAGTGCTATTATGGCCAGCAGCTGGGATCTATCTGTTTATTTATTTATGGTGATATCTTTGGTTTATGTTACTAGAAGTCATTGAAGGAATTCCAGGGAACCAGAAAGGTACCTGAAATGCAATTAGCAGAGGTGTCAAGTACATTTTAATATAGGATAGAACATATTCATAGCAGGTATATTTCACCAAGGGAGAATTCAGGAATGTCTCAGCGCTCTAAAAAATGTCCTACTCCATTTCAACTCAGCTTGCCAGTCCACTTTAATGCTCATTATCTTCTGTTGTCAACTATTCTCCCATTTTTTTAAACTCTATGATTTTGGTGTTTTAAATGATTCGTGGTTTGCTAAATGAAGTCTTTGAAGTATGTCATGGGTATTCTCTATAAAAATCAATGAAATGTAACTGAACCAAATCTAATTACGCGTCTATGTGATTTAAAAGACTTTTCCTTCAGCTGCCATTTGCATTAAAAAGATTTGTAGACTTGTTTACCTAAGATTCTCCATTGGAAATTTTTTAACACAACTAAAACTGTGGATTCAGTGCTCACAAGTAAAAGAGGAATGGGAGAGTGGTATAATACAATCCCACATTTCTTTGGGAATGAATCTGAGTTATACATAAAAGTAGTAGAAACAATTTCTGCATATATGTTAGAATCATGCAGTTCTGAGAAATCACTTCTGCAATTAAAAGTATCTGGGGATAACAACTTTAATTATCAAAATTATGTTTGTCATTATATATTCAACTCCAATGAACTGGTTCATGTAGATAATAATTATGCAACCTCTGCCTTCTTTAAAAGACGTTACCTTCATTATGTTAAACTATTGTGTTTTTGTACATCTGCATGAAATCATTGAAACAGATGAAAGCAGCTTTTTCATAGTACAATAGATGTTATTTTGGGGGAAAAATTAAAATGTCACCCTTAATCAAAGGCAGAGCTCAGTCTAAAAGTGAAGTATACATGCAAACTTTACATGCAGGGACATTAAAAAGCATTTTTCCTTCCCTTGTACTGGTAGATGAAGCTGGTAGGGCACAGAGAGAGAACAAGGAAAATAAGGAGCAGTTTTAATACATGTATTCCCTTCTCCAGAGGTGGCAAAAACCCTCATTTGGCTTATGGTGCAGTTGGTATTGTAGAGAAAGGAAGGGATTGCAACTGGATAGTACCATATATGTGCGGTATTCTCTGCTTTGTGGTCAATGAATCTCCAGCAGAAAATCTACCTTGGAGTTGATGCTGCTCCAAGAAGCATGGACTAACGCCTACGGTTTCTTCCTCCTTCATATGGAAGTCAGTGATCTCCATGCTCCAGCACTGGCAGTCTGCCTATGCTAAGGAGAACCAAACTGTTATCAATACAAGAATGTGGTTTCTTTCCTACAAACACATGCTGGAGGTGTGCTGCACCAATTTAAGTGGGGCTTTCACCAGTGCAGTTCTCAGTAATCTAACTGCAGGCCAAGAGGCACTGGTAGGATCCCCATTCAGCACTGGTAATTCATGTCTACATTAATGTTTTGCATTAAGGTACCTGTGTCGGTACCTCGAGATAGTGACAATAGTGCAAATTGCCTTAAAGTAGACAAGGGAATGAGATTGGCGGGGGCAGGGGGAAGGAGGTAACTCTTGTTTTTCTGCAGAGTTCAATGGGCTTTCCCATGCTGTCCCATTCCCCCCAGCATGAAGTTGGAAATTTTTACTGCACAGTTTCCAGGAAGAATGGGAAGGAAACTGTGATGCAGAACTCCCAGGTGGTGTTCTGGGCAACAGGGTCCTTAAACTTTGAAGGGCAAGATGACACAATAATGATGGCATCAAATAGCAGAACACCCCTGAGAGCTAGATTCTTTCCCTCTCTGCAAGTATCTGTTGAGCATGTCTACACTGCATTCATACCTCTCAACAATGCAACCAAAACACACCACCTGAATTAGCCACTGGCAGCTGGCATGATAGACCTGCCCTCAGGCTAATATGCCCTTGCAGTGCTGTCTTGAGAGACGGTGCCTGGCTGCTGCAGCCATTGCCCTTTGTTTTCGGCACCCTGCTATTCCCACCTGCTCTTTCCAGATGTCCTACAAACAATTACTTCAGAAAAACTCTTTTGGCCTCATGGCTAGCAGTGGTGATCACCTGGCAGCTTGTCACCATGTGCTTGAGCTTGCTGCCTGCATTCAGTGGGAAGCCACAGATCCCACTTAGCATGGGGTGAGAGCCATGGCTGTCCTCTGCCCATTCCCACCCCCACCCATGCCTGGCAGAAGCAGAAGCAGTTGGTATAAATCCAGAGGCCCCAGCTCTGAGCACCCCACCCATGATTCTCCACAGAGCTCCTAGTCCTGTTTGGAGCAGCAGGAGTCATTGGGACGAAGCCAGTGACTAACCCAGTGGGTCCCCTGCCTTCCCAGTGCACGGTGCCCAGAAGCAGGGGGAAGGTGGTGTGTTGCATCCCACTGTCCTGACATTGGAAAACCTCCTCTGCATGCACATTGATTGTGATGGTGATGTAAAAAAATAGACATGGGGCATTAAGGACCCAATCCTCGCAAGTAGTTACAGTAAGAAGGGAACAAATGAAGAAAGAATGTATTTGAACACTGGCAGGGCAGCTGCGCTAGGCATTTACCACTGCAGCCATGAGGAGCAGGGCCAGTACAGGCTGGTTTATGTTGCAGACAATGCAGCAGTAAAGAACATGACAGCCCTTCTGCTTTCCACAGTGATGACCAGCAGCAGACTAGCTGCCTAAAGCAGATGCAGTGTGAACCAGGTCACTGTGCCCTGCCACATGTATGGGGTATGCACGTGGTCCAAGGTAACAGCCATCACTCCTGTATCTTTGCATGAGGGTGACAGAGTAAGGGAAAACCTCCTTCCATGGTGGGGTGTCATGACTTGTAGTCTACCTGCTAGGTTGGGAGTGGGGGAGGGAATGGCTCTGGAACATCAACATGTGCTCTAATTGTAACCCTCTACCAAAGAAACCCAAAAATCAGCATCATACTGGGTTGTATTAAGAGGATTGTCACTTGCAAAACAAGAGAAGTGATTCCACCACTCCATTCAGCACTGGTGAGACTTCAGCTGGAGCATGGTGTCCCCACACATCGAGAAGGATGTAGACAGATTGGAAAGTGTCCAGCAGAGAGCAACAAAAATTATTCGAGGCCTGAGAAGCATGATTTATGAGGAAAGGCTGAAGGAACTAAGGTTATTTAGTCTGGAGAAGAAAAGACTCAGTCCTTCCATACTAAGCTACTATGTAATGACTTAACGAGCATGGATTAACACCTACAAAACCAGGACTAAGGAGAGGAAATAATCAATACAGATAATCAACTGCCCTAAAACAGACAGTCAGTTGCACAGGCACCCATGTCATGAGTTTTGCCTGTCAGCAGCTAGAGGTGCAGAGCCCCAGAACCCAGAACCCCTGCACCCATCTCCTCGACAGCTGGCAGGCTTTGTGGCCGCAGCAGGGCCTAGCAGGCCTGCAGCTTTCACCCTGCTGTGCCTTAACACACACAGTGTCACCCATGTCACGAGTTTGGCTTGTCCACAGCTTGAGGTGCAGTTCCCCCCAAACCCCTGCACTTATCTCTTTGAAACTTGGCAGGCTTTGTGGCCTCCATAGGGGCCACCATCCCTGCAGTTTTCAACCCCTTGTGTCTTAACACATACATATGACACGTTTTGCTTTCACAATTTTGGGGTGCAGTTTCTCTGAATCCCCTGCACCTATCTCCTTGAAACATGGCACACTTTATGCTTTCAGAAGGGGCTACCATTTCTGCAAGTTCTATCCAAATCGGGCCAGAAATGACAAAGCTATAGGCTGTTTTGACCTTCCCCATTGTAGCCTATGGGCAAAACGTCGAAACAGCGTTGAAACAGTGAAACGTTTTGACATGCCTCATTTCATTTCGAGGCTGTTTTGACCATAGCTGCTTCATTTCAATTTTGCTGTTTAGACCTCAAAACAGGTCGAAACGGGGTCAAAACAAAACTGGTGGCAAAATTTTGCACAGCCCTAACAGCTATTTCTTCAGTGCCCTCTAGTGGAGCCATGGAGTATGCCAGCAGGAAGGACTTCTCAGATGATCACTCAGGCTGCACACCTTGAGTGACAGTAGCTAAATTGGCAGAAGCCCCCTCCTGGGGCACAGCTCTGTTCAAACTGTGGGGAATTGCCAGCACATTTTTTATGGCAGGGACTGGGCCTAAGGATACTGCTGCTGGCATCCACATTTATAAGGTGGTCTTTTTGGCCTGAGTGGAGAGTCAGAATTGAGGGACTTATATGTCGTTACCCTTTGGAGGGGAAATTGGGGATAAAGTCAGGTATTTTGCTTATTTACAAGTCTACAAAATCCTGTCTTGCAAAATCATACACACTGAAGGAATCAGACTTTAGGAGATGTCTTTCTTAGTCCCCTCTTAAAGCCCCTTTCCAGCTAGCAGACCACCCAACAGCCGTCCCTGTGGAATTCTCCTAACATGAGTGCTGGATCTGGCTTTTGTTTCAAGTCTCAGACATGTTTCGGATATTTACATCTGTGTAATTGAATTTACATCAGTGTAAACAAGGGGCAAACAGATGACAACCTCCTCCAGGAGGGTGACTTTCTTCAGTCTTCTTTCCCCTGAAAGAAGATCTCTACTTCCTTCCCCTCCCTCCCCCATCAAGAGTCCAGTCCCACCAGGGGCAGAGATGTTTAAGTGTTGGAAGGAAGGAGGTGACAGTGATGAAGAAAGGCACCATATCAATGTACCCTCCATTCCAGAGCTAGCCAGTCTATGGCCCAGAGAAAGTGTGGCAGGAAAAACAGGTTTTGTTGCATGCCTCCAAAAACTGCAACCATGTGCTCCATCTTACCCTATGGTGAAGCTCTAATTAGAGCTGCTTGGAAACTGGGACACACAGTGTGCGATTTTTTTTCCCATAGAGCAGATATCTTCCCTCATCAAAAGTTTTCTAAATTTGTATTTTTGACCCCTCTGTTAGTACAATGAAAATGGGACGCTTCTTTTTTCTCAAACTTGTTCATTAAAAAATTGACCTTTTTGTTGTCAGTCAATTCTAATCATAATTCCATGACTAAGAAAACTGTGTACCCACTACAGCAAATCAGAGAGGGGCCAGATCCCAGTCAAAATGTTTATTATGTGTATTGAATGAACTTGAGGAAAGAGCATGGGATGTTCAGAAACTTTCAGTGGAGGCCGGGTTAGGCCAATGTTTGTGTACTTTTGAAAATCCCATCCAGAGCTTAAAATTATTAATTTCTGTCCTTGCATTTGTTGGATGAAATCCTGGCTCCATTAAAGACAAGGATTCTGGCTTCACTGAGACCAGATTCTCATTCCTGTCTTCTTCCATGATACCAGAACAAGGCAATAGATGACAGAACTTGGGTAAAGGTTTCACAAACACTAGGCCTGTGCGAGCCAGCAGTGATCCGATCCGGCTTCGGATCCGGCCACTTCAGATGGCCACGATCTGATCCAGAGCTCTGGACCGGGTTTCTGCTTCGATCCGGCCGAAGCGGCTCCAAAGCTGCCTCAGAGATCCGGCCATAGGGTATAATGGGGAATCAATTAAATATCTATAACTTTGTTGTTTTTTGTCTTATTTGGATTAAACTTGCAGGAATGTTAGCCTCTGCTGAGAGCGTGAAACCTGCCAAGATCCAGGAAGATTTGTGCAGGGGTTTGGGGACAACTCTACCCCAAATTCTTGAAAGCTAAATGCATGTCATGGCTGTGTGTTACAACACAGGGGGGGTCAAGACTGCAGGGGTGGTGGCTCTTACTGAGGCCACAAAGCCTGCCAAGTTTCAAGGAGATAGATGCAGGGGTTTGGGGGGAACTGTACCTCAAGCTGTGGACAGGCAAAACTCGTGCCATGGGTAACAGCGTGTGTTAAGGCGCAGCAGGGTGAAAGCTGCAGGGATGGCAGCCCCTGCTGCGGCCACGATGCCTGCCAGCTGTTGAGGAAATCGGTGCAGGGAGAGTCTGGGGCCCTGCACCCCTAGCTGCTGAAAGGCAAAACTTGTGCCAAGACTGTCTCTGTCTTGGGGCAGTTGATTGTCTGTATTGAGTCCTTCCTCTCCTTAGCCTGGTTTTGTAGGTGCTAATTGATGCTCGTTAAGTCGTTATGTAGTAGCTAGGTCCTGTGTATTGAGCTGGTCCCTGAGTGAATCATGATTGATTGGTAACTGGTAACACAGCAGCTTAGCAGCCAGGCCTGCAGCAGTCTCTCCCCTCCCCGTCCCAAGACAGACACAGTCAGTCCCACAAGCACCCATGTCATGAGCTTTGCTTGTCCACAGCTTAAGGGGCAGCTCCCCCCAAACCCCTGCACCCATCCTCTTGAAACGTGGCTGGCTGTGTGGCCTCAGTAAAAGCCACCAACCCTGCTGTTTTCACCCCGCTATGTTGTAACACATAGATGTGACAGGAGTTTTGCTTTCAAGAATTTAGGGTACAGTTGCCCCAAAACCCCTGCATCAATCTCCTTGAAGCTTGGTAGGCTTCATTCTCTCTGCAGAGCCTACCACCCCTGAAAATTTTATCCAAATCAGACAAAAACCAACAAAATTATAGATATTTTATTGTTCCCCATTATACCCTATGGCCAGATCTCCGAGGCCTCTTCAGGAAGCGGAACGAGGCAGTGCTTCGACCCAGATGTGCTGCTTTGGACCCTGAAGCATCCGAAGCTTCTCTAGATCCAAAGCTCTGTCCGAAGCCTGGCACAGCCCTAACAAACACCTCTGTGATTAAGGAGCTAAAGCTTCTACTGATTTAGGACTTTAAAAGCCCAAGTTACAGCAACTTCCAGTTGAACATGGGTACTTTTGAATATTTTGCCCCATGTCCCAGTTATAGGAGCTATGTCAAAGGGCAGTCATCTAAGCATGTAGGCAATTTGATGTGTGCATGTATGTGTGTTTGGGTGTGCTCCAGGCTGCACCTCACAGGCACAATCTTGTCCAATATAAAATGCTTACAGATTAGTGATTACTTGGGTAATCCCTCAGGGGAAGTTGGGAATGTCTTGTTAGCCAGAGCTGCGTGAATGCATCTTTCCCAGCTATGTAATTGGAAATGCCAGTGAGGTGTGAGCCCGCTTTTCATTTTGTACAAGTCACTTTGTTAGTATTCAAGGGGAAAAAAAAGTGTGAAATCTAAGGATTAAAATATGAAAGGGGAAACTTGTCTTTTAATATAATTGCAGTTAAGTGAGCTGTGGTAAAATGTGACAGCATCAAGATACAATTAATTGCAAGAAGACTTCAAATAAACCACAGGAATTGTCATTTAGAATAGTTACAAGGGTAGATTTTGCTAAGTGCTTATCTAATTCCTCTGTTCTCATACAGAAGGGGAAGAACAGGCTCCTTATCACCCCCTTCCTGAGTAATGACATATGTTAGGGCTCCCGCAGACATGATCTCTTCTTGGCTCCCGCAGGCAGTATCCCACTAAATGGGATTGCTGTTGCTTACTTGTGGTCCTTGCCTAGACGTGGTCCCTGCCTAGAAAGCATTATGACTTATGGCCCAAGCCTGCAAACACTCCTGTCTGGGCTTGGCTCTGATCATATAAGTGGTTCCAGTGGAGTAAGGAGAACTAATCGGATGCATGTAGGTTTGCAGGGTGACAGATTAAGTTTGGACATGCCAAATGAGACCAACAGAGAACCAGTTGAGCTGAGCAAAGGAAGGACAGAGATAACATATAGGACCATGCAACTGCTCAGCTTTGTAAACCATGGACCTTGATGAATCCAGGGTTAGAGGCTAGGTTATTTGCTCTATTCATTGCAGCATATTCATTTATTTATACTGTGGTACCACCTTGGGGACTTATTCAAAAAACCAGGAAGCGGCAACGCTGAGCACTGTACAAACAGAGGGGAAAAGACAGTTTATGACTCAAAGATCTCAGTGCCTAAGTCTGAGAGAGCATCTCTTTACTTCACATAGCACAAGGTGTACAGAGCGAGACAAACAAAGAACATCTACTCCTCCTCTTAGTGTCCTCACTCCTTTTGAGTGCTTTTGGGGAGTTGGGGAAGCATTAGGGAAATGGTACCAGCCCCAGGAAAGTAGATACAGCAGCAATACCTAGTGAGTAAATGTGGTATGAAAGAGGTGGCTGTTTTCAGAGAGTTTGTTGGGTGGGGAGGAATCCAGGTTAAATAAATGGGGATAAAAAGGTAATTCTTCATATACCTCCCCCACTCTCACCCCATGCCCATGGGGGAATCTCATATATTAAAATCCCCTGAGGACATTTTTGGACAAACAAGCTCTCATGAAGTAAAAGCAGATGGGGGTCCACAGTGCCCACCCTTTTACTGTGGTAGATGTAAAATGAACTGCCAGACCCACAGCCACCACAAAGCATCTGAAGGCCTCACCTTCCACATGGGGACAAAAGTGTATTCCTATTTCTTGCCTCTCTTGAACATGCTTCACAGGTGAGTGATGCTGATGCCTTGGCTGACAAAGTTGTAGGAAGCAGAGGCTAGGAGGAGAACCCACCCACCTCTTGTGTTAACAGGTTTTCAGGGGCTCAAGCAGGGCAAAAGAGAATTGCACTGAGGATCTTAAGTCTACTCACATTCCTGAAAGGTGGATCGGAATCGGGCCTGTAGAGTCCTCAGCAAAACCCAGTCCAGCAGTGATGGAGACAACAACCTTTTCCCAAACCTGGCTGCTGCATGTCCTACTGCCATGTCATCACTGGAGGTGAAATAGCGAAGCAAGGATTCAGAGGGAGCCAACTGTCTCTGGCCTGTGGCTTTTCTGTGAAGAACTGCAAGCAGTGCAGCACAAAACAGAAATGTGTTGCAAAGCACATCTCAGCTGTTCTGCTGGGGCTATCTCCTGGTGCTACAAGAAGCAGTCTGCTCCCTCTTCTTGCAGGCAGATATCGAGCAGACACAATCAACTCCACCCTCAAGAGGGAGAGCAGGTAAGGGGCTAAACTGAACCTGTAAGGGTTGTGGCATAAGTAGCTTTGAGGAGTGCAAGGTTAAGCAAGTACCTGAGCCTGGAGAGAATCCAGATCAGGGGTCAAGGCTGCACAAAGGAGCAAAACCAGGGATTGAGTCATGTTCCTAATCTATACCAATATCATAGTCTAGGCCAGGCCAGAAGTCCAGAACACATAGCAGGGGAAGGGGAGTGTATTACTACACCAGAAACAAGGCATGAATGTGCAAAGCCAGAACTAAGCAGAGCAGCTGCAGGTGTGAGGCACTGAGCAACACTGGCCAAATGAAGAGCCTTGGTTTATACACTAAGCCCAGCCTCCTGTAGGCAATTAGCTTGACCCAGGCAGCTGGTGCCACTCCAATGACCAGGTGGCGCTGGTGAGGGGGCAGACTGTGCTCTAACCAGATCAATCAGAAATGATGGGCACCTTGCCAACCTAAGGAGACACACGTGTAACGGACCACAGGGAAATGCCAAACAAAACGCGCTGATGTGAAATTCACAATGAAATGGAAACCTCGTGACGAAGTTAGACGCAATACCCAATTTTATTTCAAGTAAATGGAAATATTCTGGTTTTTAAAACGTTACCCAAAACAGTCCTCAAAGCCAGCAGAACTTCACAAGTTTGTTTTTCAGTTTCAATAAGATTACATTTTTCCCAGAACAGAAACAGGGGGGAAGGGGTGAAAAGTTTCTGCGGTGCTGTACTTAAAAGCTGCCTGCAGACATGGGAGAAAAAGGTTATTTTACCTCACAAGGTAGCCATTTCACTGTTCAGTTGAGGCAGTAGTTATCCAGATATTGATGGGCTTGAATGACCCTCCTATTCAAAGAAAGGCAAGATTTTTGTGGATGATACCTTTTATTGGATCAACTGCATATTTGGGATAAAGTTAGAAAAGCTTCAAAATGCAAGGCATTCTTCATCAGGTCATCTTGTTCAAAGGCAAACACGCTAGTACCCATCCCAACCTACTAGGAACAAGGAATATAAGGCAGGAAAGCACAAAAAGACTTAATTAACTGTACATAAACACATCTTGCAAGCCATCATCTCTTCTCATAAACATTATTTATTAAATAAATAAATGTTTTCTAAAATAAAAGGATTCATTTTATTTGCTAGAGGGGGATCGCATTCTTCTTCTCCCTTGTTTGGTTTTGATTTTTTTCCTTCTTGCACAGAGCAAGAGGCAGTGGGGTATAAGAAACTGCAGAGGTACAAGGAGAAGTAGAGTCCTTGTGGGGCAGAATAGAGTGGTTTGGTGGAAGAAGAGGACATTGAAACAGAACGGGAAGCGCAGGCGTCATGTTAGACTGACTTGGCAGCAGGGTGCAAGTGAGCAGAATGAATTGGCAAAGGGGCTGAGCAGTGAAATGCACTGGCAATGCAGACAGAGCAACAGCCTTTTATAACCCTCCTTCTGGTCTCTCACTGTTTTCCACTTTTACTTCCTTGCAGTGAGGTGAAAGGATGCATAAAAATGGCTTGTGTGATTCAATCCCATTTGGAAAGAAAGATAATGCCCTGTGCTGTGTCTCATAATTCTCACTGTTCTTTTTGGAGCAATGTAATATTTCAGGATTTGTCAAGGGGTAATATAATGGAAAGAGAAAAATATGTTAGATAAAATTTCACCTTGCATTTTATTTCCCAAATTTAAAGTATTTCAATCCTCTAGGTTTCATCAGAAGTCACAATATGACTCTTTAATCAACCATGAAGAGCCAGTAACTGATCCAAAAGACAGGATTCTTTTCTTGGCTTATATTATGTGAGACAGCCTTGCCTAATTATTATTTATCATTTTTATTGCGGTAATGCTCAAAGTCTCAGTCAGGCGTGCTTGTGAGAGATGCCATTCAGACAGTACAAAGGCACAGCCCCTGCACCCAAGGCATGTACAGGCCAATTCATATCAGTCTTATAAACATATGGCCTTACTAATGCTTTTAATTCAGGGTTCATAATGTGTTATCAGAGTGACTGCATATTCTTGGGCTAGCTCAAATGTGAGGCAGCCTTTAGCAGAGGAAGGCTTAAACACACACTTCAAAAGCCATTGCAAGCTACCTTAAAGATAGCCACCACATCTTCCTGGAAGGGGCACCCATAGTTCAATGCTATCCCTTCCAGTGTCTGTTACTTCGCCTTTTCTACATTGAACTTCATTTGCCACAATGTTGTCCATTCACTCAACTTGGTTAAGTCCCCTCAGAAGGTCTTCAAAGTACTCTCTGGTCCTGACTAACCTCTGTAAGACATCTTCTCATTTCCCTCTTACACGTTGTCTAATGTAATTTGCACTTCTGTTTCATGGCTTCCCTAGGGTCAGATTCTCAAATTCTGCAGGACTTCTGCTTGGCCTCAATAACCTCTCCAATCTTCCTATTTAGTGAAAGTGATTTGCTTTTTGCCTTGCTGCTTCCCTTTTTTCTCAGCAGTGCTTTCTGTGCTATTTTCTCTCTACAGGCAGTATGTACATTCAATGCAAATTCAGGGTGTTCTTTTGAGAAAGTGCAGACTTGTCTTTTTTATCACAGGAGCTATAGATTTGCAAATAAGCAGATAGCAGTTAAGAACGTATGCCTCGTTAGGCCAGGTGATGTTTCAGGTCATAGTTTCATAGATGTTAGGGTCAGAAGGGACCTCAACAGATTATTGAGTCTGACCCCCTGCCCTGGGCAGCAAAGAGTGCTGTGATCAGATGACCCCAGCCAGATGCCTATCCAGCCTTCTCTAAAAGACCCCCAAGGTAGGGGAGAGCACTGCCTCCCTTGGAAGCCCATTCCAAATTTTAGCCCACCTTATCATGAAGAAGTTTTTCCTCATGTCCAGCCTAAATCTGGTCTCTGTCAGTTTGTGACCATTGTTCCTTGTTACCCCAACAGATGCCCTGGTGAACAGAGCATCTCTGATCCCTTGCTGCATTTCCCTAATGAATTTGTAGGCAGCCACAAGATCACCTCTCAGCCTTCTCTTGCAGAGGCTGAAGAGGTCCAGGTCCCTCAGTCCCTCCTCGTAGGGCTTGTCCTGTAAGTCCCATATGAGTGGCCCTCCTCTGGACCCTCCCAAGTCTATCAACATCCTTCTTGAAGAACAGTGCCCATAACTGGATGCAGTACTCCAACTGTGGTCTGACCGATGCCACATAGAGGGGAAGTATCACCTCCTTGGTTTTATTTGTCATGCACCTGCTGATACATAATAAAATGCGGTTAACTTTGCTGATGAGGTCAGGTCTATACTATTTAGTTTTGGTGCTAAAAGGGACCTTGTGAGATCATCGGGGCCAGCCACCCTGCTCTGGGCAGGAAAGACTAGGGAATGTGAAAAAAAAAAAATTAGACAGGACCCTTCTGCTACCTGGCCCAAGGTAGATCTTCCAGCAAAACGTGCCCCCCCGGTGGACATAGAAATCCTCTTCTACCCCCACAGCTGTCTTAGAACTTCTCTCATTCAGGAAAAATAGTGCAAGAAAAGTAGCAGAAAAACTCCTGTCACCGTACAGTGGGTTCCCACAAGAGGGTTCTGCCTCCACAGCTTTTAGGGCATAGCAATCATGGCAGCTGCTGCATCATGTAGACAAGACTTAAGCCAGGAAAGCATTGCAAAGACACCCAAGAACCGACACCGATTCCCTGAAAGCCTTTACAGTGATTCAACTCTTCACTGCCTCTGATGGAAGTGTGTTAATGCACCTGCATTCAGTATGACTCCCCTGTGTTGTGGTGCTCCTGGAATCCCACAGTTTCTTGCAAAACTCCTATGAGAGAGAGCTTGTGAGTAGTTTATGGACAGTGTTCACCAACAATAAGGCTCTTTTGTGTGACTACAGTGGTATAATGGGTCCTGAATGGCAAGGAGCTTTAAGCCCCCTGTGTCATAGAGGAAACCATCATGTTCCCCTTGGCAGTTGGCTAACTCCGCTTGCTGCTTCAAAGCAAGTGCTAAGCAGGCAGTTGTCCCTCTAACATTCCCTTCTCTGTATCACACACTAAGGGGCACTAGTTTAGTGTATTCCCTGCACTCAACTAGAGCTGTGGCTGCCCATGTGGAAAGCTACAGGAGGGAAAGGGGACCTCTTGTTTGCATCCGTTCCTCTTTCAACTCTGCAAATGCAAGAAAAAAATCCAGCAATAAGGGTAAAGGCTGAAATATGGCCAGTGTTACCACAGAAAACCTTGGCTTCAGTCTTACCTACCACCTCCTCTGCACACATACAGAGGAACATTCAATCCACCTCAAAGGAAACATTCATTATTTCTGTGAACCAGAAGCTGAGGTCAAAGGAGGGCCCACTAAGAAACCCAGGGTCACAGAAACAGCTGAGGTTGAAGGAACATAATGGAGTGGCACAATGAGTCCTGCAGTATGGTTTGTGCTTCTGATTGCTTCTCTAAGATTTATTGCGGTGATAAAGCTCAAGAGGCTTACCCTGATGCTTTGCAGCGATCCACTGGGAATTTCAAGAGGTGCTCTCTTCTCTGTCTTCCCTGCTATAAGTTTTCCTTGTCATAAGCTGCATGTTTGTATAAACTTCACATGTAACAGTCATTGTAGTTAGGTATTTTTAAAATAACAACCAACCATCTCAGTAGGGTATAAATTAATCAATAAGGGGGTCGGACTCGATGATCTATTGAGGTCCCTTCCGACCCTAACATCTATGAATCTATGAAAAAAGGTCTCTAGATTTTGCTGTCCTAGGGAACCCATTGCCACAAGTGGCAACTGTAGTGGGTGCTTGTACATGTGAAGAAAATTGGATGTTTTTTCAGTTTAATTGCATCATGCTGTATACAATATTGGGGGGGGTGGGGAATGGCTACGATTTAAATGCATTTGTGACATTGCAAACTAAACTACATCTGCATGTAGTTCAGTTTGCAACGTAGCTATTTGTAACATTGACAGAGCCCCCCCGCCGCCACGGGAGAGAGAAGTTGAAGGCAGAAGTGGCGAGGGGCCCAATCCTTTTTTAAAAAAAAATTTCTCCCCACGGAGCCTGTCCGCTTCTCCTGCAGCCAGGGGTGAGCTGCAAGCAAGTCGAGTGGCCCCTGAGCTGTGGGGTGCCATGGTCCTCCCTTCCACAGCAGTGGCGCCGCACGAGGCCACCCAGGTGGGCTGCTAGTGGGTGGGTGCTGCCCTAGCTCGGGCTTGGGGAAGAGCTGGATTGGGCTAGGTAGTGCCTCTGAGCTGGGGCAGCATCTACCTGCTAGTTGCCCACCCTGGTGGCCCCAGGGGGCACCACCACTGCAGAGGGAAGGACCAGAGCCCCCTGTAGCTCAGCAACCACTGGCAGCTCTCTCCCTGGCCATGGCAGAGGCAGGCAGGCTCCTCAGAAAGAAAAAAGAAAAAGGTTAAGGCCTCTTACTGGTTTTGGGTTGGGGTTTTTTGCCATAGTCTGCCTGCACAAGCTGCCACTGGGCCACAGAGCCCCTGAGCTGTGGAGGGGCCTGGTCTTTCTGTCCATGGTGGCAGCACCCTCTGCGGCCATCTGGGTGGGGTGCTAACTGCGTGGGTGCCCAGCTCACAGGCAGCACCCACTGGATCCAACTCTTCCCCGAGCCCACATGCAGGAAGCCTACTGGGTGCTGCTCCCCGGGTGGACTCAGGGACCCAGGTGCACTCAGGGAAGAGTTGGATCCAGCGGGTGCTGCCTGCAAGTTGGGGCAGCACCTGTGTAGCTATCACCCTGCCCAGGCATCCCTGGAGGGGACACTGACAGCTCAGAGGGAAGGACTGGGCCCCCCACAGCTCAGGGGCCACATGGCCTGGCAGCAACTCTTGCAAGCAGGCTGCCAACCCCCCCCCCCAAAAAAAAAAACAGAAAACAAAACAAAAAATAAAGTGGCAAGGGGCCTGATCCTTTTTTTTTCCCCTCAGGGCATGCCCATCTCTCCCATGGCTGGGGTGCAAGCTGCCAGTGGGCTGTGAGCTGCAAGGGGTCCTGGTCCTTCCCTACACAATGGCGGTGGCCCCTCGGGCTGCCAGGGTGGGCAATGTCCCAGCTTGGAGGCAGCACCCAACCTGATCCAACTATTCCCCAAGTCCAAGCTGGGGCATCACCCACCTGCTAGCAGTCCACCTGGACAACCCCAGGGGGCACCGCCACCATGGAAGGAAGGACTGGGGCTGCAGATCAGGGGACACTTGATCTGCTGGTAGCTCACCCCCAGGCCACGGGAAACATGGGCAGGTTCTGTGGAAAAAAAAAAGGATCGGGCCTCTCACCGTAACAGTGATGGAAGCCCCTAAATTGAAATGGTGGGTATTTAAGCATCACAATTAAAAGCTCACCATTTCAATTTAGGAGACTAAACTCCTATCACACGCACAAGCTCCCAGTGTGTTTCAGGTAGAGTTTGTCTACCCATGTCAGAGAAGCCATGTTGCCAATCTGGCAAGTACTGCATGTAGTCACCATATTGGGATCCAAGAGGTTTGCCATGCATTCATGTTTTGGTCAATATTTCAGCCCCTACTAGTGTTAGAAAATTAATTCCGATCACAAAACTAACATTTTTGAACCAAGGAGATCAACTGTAACATTTCTGTCATGGTAACAATATTGGATTCCAAGTTGACTGACACATCAGCATATATGTATCAACTCAATGTAATTTAAAAACCCAATAAACAGTACTCTACTACTAAAATGTCACAAATTCTATCACTACATTATAATTTAGGCTAGCCTACTTGTTCGAGTTATATTGAATAAGATTATATAATTTTTTATTTCAGAATGCAGATAAATCAGATTAATAATACATAATGGCAATGAAACACACAGACATGTTCAGCTCAAGGCAATAGGAACATGTAATAATTTAATCCAATGGTAATAGAAACAGTAATACACAGGTATATATAATATTAATGCAATGGGTAACTGTAGTTTTTTAGATCTCTTTATCATTTGAATCCATTTTGAATCCCAGTATATGGATTGTAACATGCTGTCCCGTAGCACTCGCAACCAGGAGTACATGACACGTTAACCTGCTTGCACGAGCATGCTGGTCCCAGCCTTCCATCTTGCACTTGCCACTTGTTATCTAAAGTTATTCTGCTGGTAATGGTTCAAGCATGTTTATAATAGTAAAGCACAGGAACAAGTTACCCAGAGAGGTGGTGGAATCTCCATCCTTGGAGGTTTTTAAGACCTGGCTAGACAAAGCTTTGGTTGGGATGATCCAGTTGGGGATGGTCTTGCTTTGAGCAGGAGGTCGGTCTACATGACCTCTTGAGGTCCCTTCCAACCCCCATTTTCTATGATTCTATAAAAACATTTTCAGCTTGCCAACAACACTGGTCAGGTGATGGCAATGGTGGATTAGGTTCAAGTGCACTTCACCAAGTGAGACTGATAACTGGCTTTACTAGCTCTACATACATGGTGCACAAGGGCATCGTATGTAGGGGGAAGTTCATCCAGAGCTTTTCCTTGATGGCATAATTTCACCCCAACATCCAGAAGGGTTTTCAGAAATGTTGATGGCTGATATAGCAACACAAGAAACTTTTCTACAACTATGCAAATCCTTATCAACATCAGGCCTACTTCCTAGACCTCCCAATAGATGTGGAGGTTGAATGACCACTTTCCAAGCAGTTTTCTTAGTATAACCACTGAACTGGCTGGTGGTGTCACAATCAGTGACACCGTAGAATCCAATTACAAATGCATGGACTGGCTCAGGCAGTTTTGACACAATGTCATAAACTGGAATTAATCTTACTGGGTTGCATCTCTTCATCTAAACCTTAGCAATAAGATTATGCCATAGAAAAAAGTTCATTATGTCTATGTCGTCGCAGAAGAATACTAGAGAGGAGTATCCCTGACGGACTGCATGTTTGCCAGGTAAGACCATTCTTGTGTTTACCTCTTCTTGCTACAAATGCAGTTGTGAAATGCCACATGAGCTGGAGTGCTCTGCCTTTTCATCAGCAAAACTACCAACACTGAGCATCCATGCACTTCAGAACCATCAGTGTGATTCCTTAAGAAGCTCCTCACTTAGAAAATTAACTAGGTTTTCTTTGTTTGCTGGTAAGGATATGAAACTACTTCTTGATGCAGGTAACAGAAGAGATTTGATGCTAATGATAGTACAGATCATCCTAGTAGTTTGAATTCTTAATATTCTTGTGCCTGCCTTTATGAATGATCATATATATTGATCAAAGACAATGTTGACCCAATCACACATGTTGAAATAGTTGGCAAACACCTGTTGCACAAAGGAATCAGCCAAATCCTCAAATGTTTGTGCAGTTTTTGGTTTTCCTGTTCTCTGTTCAAGAGCTGTGCTATCAATAATAATAGCTGATTTCTCAGAAGTAGCATGAGGCAGAACAGTTACCACTTTATCTCTAATCAAGATCCAGGACAAAGCTGCTTCGTTGGCCATATTGAGAAATTTGTAGGGTTTAAAAATGATGGAGGGTATCCAGACAGTCCATGCTGTAGGAGAGAGTGAATGTCAAACCTTCTACCTGCTGCAACTGCTGCAAGTTGCCTTTGCATTCTGAATTCTGAATCTTTGAATCTCCTTTGCATTCTGAATCTGTTTGATTTTGCTGCATTGTCCTATAGTTAACTTTATATCCTTGAAAGTTTCAGTTTTGATTTGGATATGGTTGCAGAGAAGCTCTCAGTAGCATCTGCAGCAAGACGTTTCTGGTTAATGGTGTTCATGATGTCTCTTCCTTTGTCACATGCATTCAGAGTATCTAACTAAGTCTGAAGCCTTTACTTCAATTGCCTCAATATGGTAAGAGGACATGCACTGCCTTCCTCTTCTACTAAATAGCAGTATCTTTCAAGAGCATCTTTCAGACTATACAGGCTTTTCCATGCAAACCCAGCATCTAGTTCATCAAACACTTGATGCTATGCTCTTGCTTCAGGAGAAAAAAGAATATTTTCTTGTGCAATCTTCACATGAGAATGGGAATCAGAAACTTGTTGCTTCTGTTGTTCCTCCCACCTGCATTCAGAATGGTAACATGCTTCAGCAGATAGAAGATCTTCAACACTAATTCGGCAACGCAACACTTCATTCTTCTCTGCCAGCTTGTGTATTGCATTGGCTGATTCAAATGACAATGCTAGACTCAATCTCTTCTTATTAGAATGTTTCTGGCAGAATATGCACATCCTCTGTTTGATGTCCTAGTGTATGCTTCACTTGATGTTGTTGGTAGGGTTTCCCTTTCATCTTCTACCTTGTGTGACTTTCATAATAGTTTCCCAATATGTCCTTTGTGTGTAAAAGATCTTCAGCAAGAATGGTGCCAACTGAGGCTTTTGAACTGTTGCAGTGCAGGATCAACACAGCATGATAGTCTGTCGAGAACGCTGCCATAACAAGTGTCAAATTCAGCAACTGTCCTATGTTGAACAGTGCCTCGTTTATTCATGCAGTTCCAGCAGGTATATTTGGGCTTATCATTGACTGTTCAAGACATATGATGCCTTTTGTGGATTCCAAGTCATACCACCTGCACTTCATTAGACTTAGTGATGCTATTGGCTCCATTGTAACATTTGCTTAAGGACAATAAGGACAAGTCTCTTGATGAGAATCTCCATTGGAGGTTTTCCTGGCAACGTAATCTGAAACAGAACAGAGTTGATGTAGCAGTTTTGCAAACCTTTTGGGTATCTAATAATGAACAAAACTGTAAATTGGTTGCAGCCATCTTGGAATCCAATATGGCTACCATGATGCAACTGTTCTGATTGTTCTTTTTGATTCATACAATGTTGGTTTCATCATTGAAATTAATTTTCTAACCTTAGAGGAGGCTGAAATATTGACCAAACCATGAATTCATGGCAGCCATCTTGGATTCCAATACGGCGGCTACACAGCACTTGCCAGATTGGCAACATGACTTTTCTGACAGAACAACTCTACCTGAAACGCACTGCGGCTGTACGTGGCCATGAGTTGTCTGTGGAGCGACACCTTTATCTTTCTTTTTTACCCTACCATCTCTGAGAAGCAGCAACATTCAGATTTGTTCCCCTAAGAGTAGTCATGGAAGAAACCTAAAGCTAAGGAACGAGAACAGAGACCTTTCATAAAGTATGAGGATCTATGCTATGTCATTATGCTGCTGGTTAAACAGAAGTAATTGTTCTACATGGTCTTTAGTTTAGCCTGCACCTGCTTCCTTTCTGACCTTAGGAAGGGCATTTTATGCTCAGTCTCTGACATCTCCCCCCACTATAGTATTGGCCCAATGAAAAAAATATTTCCAAACAAAGCTTACTTCTCACATAATCCCTGGACCATTACAGCTGCAACAACGCTACGACACTGCTACCACACCTATCAGCAAAGGTGTTTGAGGAGCCATGTACGATTTCTCAAAAAAAAGATTGTACATACAGCCTGAGATTTACCACTGCTTGAATAATTGAATATGCTACCACTTTTAAGAGAGAAAGAAGCCCTCTGCAGGAACCTACAGGTTTCAGATATTTTTGTCAGAATTATAACTTTAAATTTTGGTGCCCTGGGCAGTGTCAGGTTGTGGGGGAAGCCAACCCTTACTTCCTCACACAAGGGATGCTCAGTGCAAGCTCCCCAAACAGGCTGCTGCTGTGGTGAGATCCCTGGGGGCTGCCCTTTTGGCACCCCTTCTAAATCAATGCCTGGGGCTGGTTCCTCAATTGCCCTCCCCACATTATGCCTCCCCTCCCACAAGTTTACCTTAGTGCACTTAAAGGTGTTGCCAACTGTTGTGCTTCTAATTGCAAATGCACAACCTGTGGCATTTTCTGAAAGGCCCTGCTCTTCGAGCGATGCTATAAGACATAAGTTGCATTACAAAGTGAATTGTAGTCAGTTCTTCTGGGAGAAAAGAATATGACTTTGAAATATTCTGAAATCAAAAAGCAAGCAAAAGCCCTTCACATTTTATGATTCCTAAAATCTTACAGGCCATAAGCCAGCCTCCAAATTGTCTGGAGTTTGACCCACTCAGGACATTCAAGGCTGGCACTACTGCTCAGGCCAGCTCTACTAAACAACTGTGCAGCGGATAGTTGGCAATCCACAGTTGGGAGCCGGCAGAGGGTGATTAGGGGTTTAACTATGCCTTTGGGAGTGTCTCAGTGGAGCAGTGCTTCTCTAATCTGTTTTTTGGCACATTTGATTTTTTCTTTCTTTGTTTTTGTTTCCCTCAAAGTCCAAGGAAAAAGAGAGTAGCAAAAAAAGGATGGATTTTAATAAAGTCCCCCATGTCTCTATATATATGTACTTTGCTCTATATATATGTACTTTGCTAAGTCCAAAGGTGCAGAACCATCCCGCCTTCTACTTGACTTCAGACTAACATGGCTAACAACACATCTCTGCACAGGCTCAGAATACAGATCAGAACAGTTTAGAAAGACACAGATTAATTTAGAGGAGACGTGGTAGTTACTAGCCATGTTCCATAGCTATACTGAACAGGCCATTGGGGACTGGTATTTGTTGCTGCCTGCAGAGATTTTGGGACTTTTGTGCTGCTGAAGAGGCTCTGAAGTGTTTAGAAAGGAATGGAGCTGCTGCTGCTGCCTTGTTACTCAAGCACTGGAGAATCCAGATGACACACCCAGATGTTTTGCTGCCACACTAGAAAGATTGAGGAAGTGTCTCTAGTAGAGAAGATAAGAAAGGAATGTTTCTGATCTGAATGTAGACATGTGTACATGGCCTGATAAAATCTGATACTAAAACACATGCAACAGAAACAAAGTAAGGAAAAATGTGGACAAAGAATGCAAATCATTTTATCTCCAAATAGTTTTGTTCTCAATACTGCTTGCAAATGTCTGCATACACATTAAAGGCAGAATCTATTTCCTTTTATGAGACTAATATCAAATACAAACCACATCATTGCAGTTTTTGGCACTTGCAGGCAGCTTGAGACACTGTTTTGCTCTTTGACAAAATACCCTGCCAGCTGAGTGCTGGAGGACCCCCCTTCCATGTTTTAGCATGGAGTGGCATTTTACTCTAGGATTCTAGATTTTGTCCTCTACCTGGCATTTTTTGGTCATGGAAGTCCCAACAAAGCTGCTTATGTATCAGTGGTTGGGGTACTTGTAACCGTGTATCAATGGTTGGGACAGTGGGAAAACAAGACTATAGGCTCTCCCTCACTTACATGGGGATTAAGTCTATATTATTCCTACTTCCCAGTACAGTGCTTTAACCACCAAGCCACACGTTGCAATCACATAGAGCCCTCTTTCTGCAGCTGACCCACTAGAACCTGTATAGGAGGCAGTGGACCTCTGTTATCTGAAGCCATTGAGGGCCTACTATTGCAACTTTTACTCAGGTTGACTTTTCCAATGAGGAGTCTAGCTGAAGCTGCAGGGATTATCTACAAAAGCAATCACTATTCAAACAGAAATACAGACTGTAGAACTGGGTCCCCGCTCTGTCCAATTTCCTTTCACCATCCAATCTACCCCTTGGTAAAACAGTCACAATAGTATTTGTCTTCCTTCCAAAGGTGTTGGGAGGATTCCTCAATTTATGCTTAAAATGTGCCCCAAAGCGCCTGGGGGACAAATACTAAAATGATTGTTAACCTTTTGGAACCAAGCACCTGCTAAAAAAATGGAGTATTGAGGGTTGTTCCAGTTCAGAGGAGAAATTGATGATGGACTCTGGTTTTCCTCTGATGTGATCCTATTTAGTTACAAACAATGTTAATGTCCTGTTAACTTGAACACAGGAGGAATCAAACAACAGGAAACAATGTCCATTATCCTGGATCCTTTCCAGCCAGCCCTCTACCTAAAATCTTGCATGGCTGTTTCTATGGATATGCTATTGGTACTCCTGCAGCTGAGCTCTCCTCTTGCCTTCTGAGGTACTTCTGACACTACTTCTTCTCTTGCCCCTCCAGTTACAGCAACGCCCCTCTTCCTACACCATTCAGATTCCAAAGTGATACACCAGGTGTCTATGTTGTGGGCAATGACCTGTGCCAGTGCTTTGGGCTAGAGGCCACTCCTATTCCACAGAAGAGCTGACCACTGAATAGTCCTTTCAGCAGTCTTAAATGAAACATGGAGCTTCACCCACCAGATGCAACCACATGTCAACCAACCCACAACATTATTTTATTTCTATTATCTTATTAGTATACTGATCACCGGTAACAGCTGGGCACTTACTGCTAAACTGAGAATACAGATGCCCTGAGTGAGCAGCATTAAAAAACCATAAGAGATGTTGGCAGTGATGATGTGATTCTTCTAGTGGGGAAAAAGAGAGAGATGAATAAAAGCTAAAACAAACCTATGCCTTGCACCATACTCTGAAGTGAGCTAGTTTCATGCTCAGCAAAGGAACCAACTTCTAGAGGCAAGGAACCTCAGCAAGTCCTAGCAATTATTTATTCATCATTACTATTAATTTTTCATGATTATATCTTCTAAGGGAGGAGAGTGCACCTTCCATAGTACCATATTTAGAGGTTTCATTTCACTGCAGCCCTATAGAGCATTCATGTAATACCAGCTTCTAATAAAGCATGTCACTCCCACAACCTGCTACAGTTCCCACAAGAAAAGGTTTAAGTGATCTAGTTATTAGTTGAGGGACCTTGGTGAGCTCTTAAGTGAGTTTTCCTGAACACTGCTTTTGGAATTGGATTCAAATGTTATTTTAGAAGTGGGGAGCATCAGAGCTTCATCCTCAATATAAAGCAGAGAAGAAGTTGTTATTTTTCCTTTGACAGTACTGGTGTTAAGATTAGGCATATATTTCTACAGTTTGTCTTCAGCTTCCCTTTTTCAAACCAATGTCACCTGAAAAGATTTTTTGGTGCTGTGATATACTTACTCTATTAAGAAATCTCAAGGTGTATTGAAACTTTTTCAAGAAATAACCAAGTATTGGAAAGGCCAAGATCAGTTACATAGGTACAAATGTGTGTTGATTTATTTCACAAATTATGCACATTTCAGATAGCCAGCACAATTCATTTACAAAAGCAGAAGCACAACACCTCCAGGAAAGAATGAGGTTCATTCACCCTTGGGGGCAGGGAAGTATCAACAGTCAGAAAGGTCTGTGGTGATACTTGCCCTTCCTGGATGTAAGAAAGCAAGTATGCCTGGGACTCCTCCTAACAGATATTGGCAATGACTCCTTTGATGAAGAACCTTTCCCATCCACTTAGAAACATGCAAGGGTCCCATCAGAATAAAAGATACCAGTATTCAACATTGGACCCTCATTGACTTAGTCTTTTTCCTCTGTATGAAGCCAGCTAATTGTCAGCCTACCAAGTAATTGTCAACTACCAACATCTGACACCCCAACTGGTCAGCATTCAGGTCAGCACATGCTGCAGAGGAGGCACTCATAAATAACCATTGATGAGTACAACCGTACTAATCTGACTGATCCTCTCTCTACTGTCTGATTCCATTAGACGCTGAACATACCCACTCTGCCTCCAAGAGGCTGCAGAGATGAACAGAAGAAGCTTGAAATCCCTCAGATCCATCTTCTCGGTTGGAATCCAAGAAGTCATTATGAACAACCCTTCTTCCAACTTCACCTCACTGGCATAGGCCTACTGGGCTTAGTTTTCTCCCTGCCCCACACCTTTAACTCCACAGCTGCATGAAGCTGGTGGGATCTCTTGGGCTGAAGGCGCAGCAAAACACCCCCAGCTCTTTTAGAGCAGATGTGGGTATCCCTTCTACCCATTCTCTCAGTGCTCAACTTCCTAAATGTATGGACTGGAAGAGCCTACTGTCAGTGGTGCAACCCTACCAGGGCAGGGCCTTTCTCTCTCTATGCCCCAGCTCACAGAGATGAACAAGTAAGGGTAATGGATCTACACTGTACCCTACTAAAGAGTGAAGGGATAGCTGCCACATCCATCTCCTGCACTCACTGCACTGCGGTGCTTTCAAGCACAGCAGTACCAGGAGCTACCTACAGAGCAACACAGCCACCCATGTCACTACGCTATGTAATATAACAGCCCCAACAGAGCCCCAACTGATGTGCCCAGAATCATACAAGAAGTCTATGGGAATGGCAAGAATTGAACAAGGCATCTGCCTTGCAATTCTGTTCTTTACCCCTAAGATCTGCCTTCTTTCTACTGGAAAATGCTTTACATTTTCCTCTCCTTTGCCTTCAGACCACAGTCTAAAGGTTCAGTCATTGCAGTAGGCTAACAGCACCCCAGTGGATTAGCAATGCTCTTAACCTGTCAGGGAAATGCTTTCACCCCTTCACCCTGTTTAGATTTCCTAAATCAGAAGCCTGTTCTGTATCACTGCCCTGTTCAGACAAGCTCTACTGCTTTGCTTTCTGTGCTCAGACAAGTAATAAAATGCAGTTATTCTTAGAAACTTATTCAATTTCTCCTTAGGTCAAAAATACTACAATCCACTAGCTCCTCTTATTGCAGATTATAGATGATATAGATGAAGTGGATATATAAATTTTCTGGACAGGTGTCCAAAACTCATTCACATTGGCAGGTAGGCTATTCTTCCTCTGAGTTTACACCCCCTCCCCATTTCTTTGAATGCAATAACCTGATTTAAGAGACACCCAAGTTATACATTCTATCTACCTTTCCTGGAAGCCCTGAATACCACTTCCAGTTCCTGTTGGTTTTGATGGGATTTGTGTACCCAGAGATATTTATTTATTTATTATATTTATTTTCTTTTTGCAAGAAATGTGATTTAATATAAAGACATGTAACATATTTCCAAACCCTGTGTATTGTTTGAGGGGTGGCAATATGCAATACCTTATTTACAGACAAGCTCGTAGACTCCAAACAACTTAAATAATACGCAAGTGACAGAACATGAGATAAACATACCATTTACTACCATTTCACCATTCCTGCAAATGACTGTATGCACAAATTGTATGTATCATGGCATTCATAGACTATTCATACATACTTTTTGTGGCCTGGAATACAAGATTTTGTGGTACACAGCACTGTTTCCCAGTGATATGGGAAATGTTGCCACAGGCTGCACTTCAGCTGTTGTTTGCCATTTTAACATTTTTATCATTCATTCCAACTCACTGGTGCCTCTAACATACAGACAAGGATATAGTTACATTAATATGAAAGCTGTCTATATTTCTTGTTAGCTTATTTTACTGGAATGTCTTGGAGGACATTACATGAAAAGTATGAATGGCATTAAACTGTCATCTATAAAGAACCTAAATATAGAGGATTCCTCTTCTTGTCAACCAGGATTCTCTAGAGAGGGCTGATAGCTATTCTGCAGTATCCTGTTGTTAAATGTAACCTGTAGATCTCTGAGTTAGCTGGAGGACAGGTGAAGGCATAAATAGGCAGAAAACTCCCTGTTGACTATGCCTCAGGTGACATTCTAGTACATTGTTTTTTCCTGTTCACAAAAAGAACTTTTGTTCATGAAATGCAAGACAGCTACCACTTGTTTTCCATGAAAGCAAGTAAATAACAGATGCACAGGAAACCTCTCACTTATGGGGAAATCACATCATTTAAGAATCTATTTAAGCACAAGTAGGTTAGATGTATATCTCACCTAATGGACTTATGAGAGGGGATGAGTGGCTTGTGTAACAGGAAGCTTAGGGCTCCTGATACTTTCAGGGAGCAACTGCAGCAGTATGAGCCCAGGCAGCTGAGCAGGGGTTAGCTTTAGGAAGAAAGGCAAGCAGCTTATCAAGCCCAGAGTGAACTCCTGTGGGTGGCTGGCGACATCACCTGACTGCAAAGGAACAGAGCTTAGGGAACATATAAGCCCAGGACCTGAGTGGGTCGGGGACCAGGGGGTGGTAGTCTGGCCCTGCAGAGCTGCTGAAAAGGAAGGCTGCAGAAGAGTTTCTGGCTGACACCTATGCCACCCTGGGGAAATGCAAGTAAGATGTTGCTGACTTGCCAGAGGAATAGGACTAAAGGTAGTAGAGAGTTGTGTGGTACAGCCAGGGAGCTGATGTTTATGTTCAGATCTGGTATGGAGTTTGTGTTATAACCAGAGGGTTTATTCCTTTGTTATAGCTTAAACTGGTAGACTGGGTTGGGGACTATCAGGGGTGGAGGAGGTCTCAGCAGCGCCTGGAAAGGGTGGAGACAGGGCCAGGGAGATGAAATGCCAAAGTTGGTGAGGCAGAGGCTGGAATCCAGAAGCCAGGTCCAGTACAATGGTCCTGGGCTAGAGGGCCCAGCAAAAGGAAAGGGGTGGAGGCTGTGAAGGCCAAAGCCCCAACAAGGGAGAGTGATTGAACAGCAACATCTGGAAGGCATGGGCATTGCTACAGAGGAGGTTGGAGACCACTAATATCCCATAAGGCAACAGGTACCCTGGAGGCACAGATGGGTCAGGAAGGCCCACCTAGAGTAAGTGCAGGGCAAGGACCAATAGGATACGAGAGGGATCTGGTGGTGGTCAGAGGGACTAGAGTTTGCTATAGGACCCTTGGGCAGCCTCTCTTTCACATTGTAATAATTCCAACAAAAACGTGGCAGGCAAGGGAAGCAAGTGGGTACCCTATACCTGAAGAACAGCAGGATCTATGTGGCCACCAAGGGGTGGTACAGCTGCCCCTGTGTCCTAGCACTTACTACACCTGGTACAAGCTTTACTAACCAAAGCTACAGAAAGGCCCAGAAACTTCATTATGTTTTGTGGCGTGCGTATGTGGCTGCTAGTATAAAATCATGCCTTTAACATTTTAACTGACCTTACCAAACATTCTTTGCTATGAAATAATGAATCAGGCATCCTTCATAGAAAAGAAGGACAGATATTGTTTGGCTGTTCTGTAGGAATTTGTAATTCATGCAGGATTCTCTAATACAGCTTTCTATTTTAGGAGAAAAAGCAGCAGTAGCCTGGGCCCCCAGCAACTGAGAAATATTTGAGTTGAGTATGCATGTGTGAGTGAAGGAGAAAAGACTTGTGGAAAATGCTTGAGATGCAGGAGATGGGTCTGGGAAGCATTCATAGGAACAGTGTTAAAGGGAAAACAAAGAAACGTAATTGGGGCTGGGGGCAGAAGAAGAAAAAAAGAGCCCTTGAAAAATAAAAGGAAAAAGGACTAGTGAGTTGAGAGGAGAAATGAAAAAGAAAGAGGGAAAGCATGAATGGGCCATAGTGGAAAACAGGAAGAAAAAAAATACCAAAATTAAAAAAAAACCAACACATTTTGAAAGACAGTAGGGGAGTGCGAGAGGGGAACGTTGAATGGGAGTGCGAGATTTAGGGAGAATGAAAGGAAAGAAAAACTGAAGGAAAAATGGTCACTGTAAAAAACTAAGATAAAGAACTGCTGAATCAAGAGAGGGAGAAAGGACACAAACAAGAGTGAAAGCTATTTGAAAATATTGCTACGGAAAGTTTGCTGCTAAATTTTAAATCCCTGAATAATAATGTGATTAAAATACACATCTTATGTACCTACAATACTCATATCTTTTTATCTATACATCTTGAAATATGTATATAATATCATACATATCACTAGAAAGATATATAGATCATATATACAGGTTTATATGATATAATTGTATTTATATGAAATAGATAGGGATAGGATCCAGAAATATCTTGAATATTGCCTTAAAATATTATTTACTTTTGCCTTTCATCTTTGATAAATCTATTTGTTGGACAAAAAATGTTAAACAAGTGTGTAGGTGGAAAGCATAATGAAGTATTTGGCATTATGACAGACTGCATACTATAGCTGTTCTCCATGTAACTGGTATTTCTTATTTGCTATTTGGGAGTGAAGTATAAAATCTAATGGGCTTAGTGCCACTGGACTTATTTCTACACTGTGATTTTTTTTTTTCAATAAGAAGCAGAAAACTCTTTAAAGGACACATGCTTTATTCCTTGCTACTTGATTATGAACCACACTTACAAGTTTTGCCTTCCTATTTTCAGACGTTCACCAGGTTACATTGTCTGTCCAGATTCCCTTTAGGCCTATGCTGGGTCTGTTGCATATCTTGTTCCAGGCTTTGCAAATCCTTCCTATTATGTTACTTAAGATGATGTTTACACAAAAGTAATAGATGAGTAGGTTTGTGGAAAATCACTAACGGAATAAATTCATAGTGTTAGTGCCACATCCCAGCTTCTCCCTCAAGTTCAGTCCATGTACAGAGCAAGAGCAAAGTTCCTTTTCTAACTTCTCATAAAACTGTCACTCTTCATAGGGCTCATAAGAGATATATGCTCTGTGTTAAGGGCCAGATACTATTCTACTTGTTGCATCCAAGTGGGCTTAGGTACCCAAGTGTGATTCTATTCCACCCTGATCAAGTTTAGAAAATCCATTAATGCATCTACTTTTGTAACACACTACCATCTGATCCTGAAGGCTGGGTCTCAGAAAAACAGAGGAGAAGGAGGAGGAGGAAGAGGAATCATTCACATTTTGTGTTAACGATTTTTCAAGGACTTGAACATTTGAGGGTAAAATAGAATTGTGCTTGGACACTTCAGGCCACTGGAATAGAATGGATGGGATTGGATAACGGACATTAAGACAGATTCTAAGTTCTCTCTGGTGCCATTTTTCCACGGGAAGGTGGAGGGATTATATAGAAAAAAAAAGTTTGTTAAAAAAAATTAGAGCTTGCTCTTCAAAAGCCACTTGAGTGGTTCCACCCAGGAGATGTTAGGGGAAGATTTGGGGTGTGGAACAAGAACACTGCTACATAAGAAGCACTCTGCTTCAGTAGTAAGGAGGCAGGGTTTTACATTGGGCTAGGGGGTTTGGCTCTAGAAAGATCATCGAATGAAAGGACCATAAAGATCATAGAATGATCCTTACCCTATCCTCAGATTTGCCAGCATTTTCCCATAGCTTGGGTGTCATCCTCAAATTTAATCATTGCACTTTCCACCCCCTCATCCAAGTCATTCATAAAGATGTTAAAGAGCACAGGCCCAAGCACTGATCCCTGGAGGACACTACTAGAGATGGATGAGGCCATACCATCAATTACAACGCTCTGGGATTGGCCTCTGAGCCAGTTGCCAACCCACCTCGCTGTAGACTGGTCTAGGCCAGTACCCTCCAGCTTAATTGAAAGGATCTCATGAGAGACCATATCAAAGGCCTTGCTAGAGTCTAGGGAAATGATGTCAACTGCATGTCTCTTGTCCATCTGGTTAGTTACTTGGTTATAAAAGGACACCAGGTTTGTTAGGCACAATTTCCCCTCTACAAAGCCATGCTGGTTGCTTCTTAATACGCCACCAGTTACAAGCTTACAAGACCTTTAGTACTTACTCCCCCAAAGAGTAAGAAATTTGTTTTGCTACAGGAAGATACTCTGTTCTTTAGGCTGGAATAATCACTGGGTGTGGCTATACTTTACTGTACAGTAGCATAGTTTACTATGCAGTAAGTGTGCGTATCTACACATGGACACACTTACTGTGCAGTAAACCTTGCTAATCATGAGTAAATTTGCTACCTGCAAATGCAAGTAGCAAATTTACTTGTGATTACTTATTGCGCAGTAGTGCTTGTGTAGATGCCTGACCAGGAGCAAATCTGCTCCTGGACAGCTGGCCACCAGGGGGTGAGAGATTTCTCCCTGCCCCCAGGAGCTGCCTACTGCTGGGGTGGGCTCTGCTACTGGAGCCTGGGCAGGGACTATGCCCCCCTGCCCTGACAGCAGGGAGTTCCAAGCCCCCCACTCTGAGATCACGACCAGAGAGCAGGGGCTGAGAGAAACTTATCTTCCAGCCTGATTTCCATGGCTGTGGGGCTCAGGCTGGGAGATTCTCATCTCCCAGCACCAGCTTCGTGACCACAGGGCCAGCACTGGGAGATAAGGATCTTTCAGCACCAGCCCTGTGGTCGCAGAGTTGGTTCTGGGAGCTCCGTGCTGGCAGGGGCTGGGGAGCCTATTCCCTGCTCAGCTCCATAGCTGCAGAGTTGGGCAGGGAACAGGCTGGGGACCTTCCCCAGCCTGTTCCCCACCCAGCTCCATGAAAGCAGAGTTGAGCAGAGAACAGGCTCTCCAGCCCCCACCCCACGATTCTGGAACAGGATCTGGGAACTGTTTTGGTCAGGGGCAGGTCCTGGACCCATTCCATGATTGGGTTATCAAGGCACAGGGCTTGGAAAGAGCTTCAGGGGTGGGCTGAGTCCCAGCCCCCTGTCCCAGTCCACCAGTGGGGCAGCTAGCAGCGAGTTAGCTGGTAGCTGTCCCACCGGCAGATTGGGGCAGAGGGCTGGGATCTGCCCCTCCCCTGCAGCTCTTTACAAGTCCCCTGTTCCCAGTCAGAGTGCTGGGACCAGGAGCTCCCTGCTGCTGTGACAGAGGGACATTGTCCCCACCCTGGCAGCAGGCAACCCTTGGGAGCAGGAAGCAATGTCCCAGCCCTGGCCAGGACACAGCTGTCTCCTGTCCCAGTGCTTCCTGCCAGTCCCTGGGCTAGCACGCAGGGGGAGTGGCAGGGGCCTATTTCAGGGCCCCAGGAAGCTGGAGCAGTTTGCTGCCATTAGCAGTAAATCTGCTATCATTTCCCTTCATGTGTAGACACCTGCCTGGAAGCATTTACTCACAAGTAGTTTAATCACGAGTAAACTGCTCCCACATCAAACACACGTGTAGACACACCTACTAAGAAGCTCAGTGATCATTGGAGTGAATGTGATGCTTGCAAGATCTGTGTCTGGTTCCAGTCAGCTGTGCATAACAACCATGAGTTTCATAGCACCAGGCCAAACTCTTTCCCTGGAAAACTTGGCCTTTGATACTAATTAGCTGCTTCTATGAGAAACACAGATACTACTGGACAGTAGCATTGCGTGGCAAAAACTGTGCTGAGATGCTAATGTGCAGTAGCATTACTTGAAAGGCATTCACTGACACTACTGCACAGTAACTGCAGTTACTGCGCATTTATTTAGTACTTGATTATACAAGTACTAAATAAATGCACAGTAACCACTGCACAGTAGCGTCTTGTGTAGAAACGCCCATCATCTCCAAAAATTCCTCCCTTTGTAGGTAGCAGATGTTATTTCCTTTGCCTGTCCAGTGAATTTGTGCTTTTTACTTTGGTACTGCTGCAGATAGTATCTTCTGTCATTTATTTACCTGTATAATTGGTTCGCATACATCTTTAATAAACATAAGTTAATGATTGTATGTCCTGAGTTTTATCCATTTATTGTCTAATATCTCTTGGTTTTTTAATAGTTATTAATTTCTTTCTCCTTTCTCTAGTTGGCCAAATACTTCAGGCCCCATTTGGATGTTATCGTTGTAGAGCTTGTTTGCATATTCTGCCCATTGCTTGTGTATTGCATTGTTTTCAGCAAGCAATTTTCTATTCCTGTCTTCTGCTACTGTTGTTCTTGGTTGGTGTGTTTTGATGGTCTTCAGGGTCTCATTCTTCCTTGCTCTTGTTCTCAAAACCACTTTGAATTTCTTCACACTTGTTTAGAATTCAGTCTTCATCTTTCTTATTTCACTTTTTACATTCCCGTTTGCTTCTCCGTAATTGAGACTGCCAGATTCTGTATCAAAATGTTTAGCTTTCAGTGATCACCCTGCATCACACATTTCCATGATTTTGTTGTTCATCCATGGTTGATTCATTTTCTCAGCTCTTCGAAGCAAGTCTTCTGATGTTTGTTTGATTGCATGAGTGAATCCATCTATAATGCTAGCATTAAGGAGTGGTTCAAATTTTCCTGCAATTTTTATGCTGAAGTCAGCCTTTATTGTGGAATCCCTGATCTTCTCTAGGTCATATTTGATTCTTGGTATATTTTTGCTGGCAATCTTCTTCAGCTTTATTTTCATCATTACCAAATTGTGGTCACTGCCAACATCAGCTCCAGGAAATTATGTAGTCTTTTTCAGGGTGATACACAATTAGAATCGATTAGACCTGAGAGTATAGCCTAATTGATTCTTGCAGGTGCCATCAAGAAACATCCATGTCGCTCTTCTTGATGGTTTGTGTGGGTAAAGTGCATTGGAAATACAAGGTTATGTAGTTTTGCGAATTCCAAGAGTCTCAGACCTCTGCTATTGGTTTCCTTGAGTCCGTGATTCCCAGCTACGTTGTGCCATTCTTTATGTGCATCAGTACCAACTTTCACATTCCAGTCACCTTATATGACAAGAATACCTTTCTTTGGTGTCTGAGCTATTGTTTCTTTGAGTTTGAAGAAATTGAAGAATTTTACAGCATCAGTATAATTGCTGGTTTGTGCATACACTTGGATGATGAGGACATTGTTTGGTGAGGCAGATATTTGGATAGAAATGATTCAACTTGTAATTGGCTTGCACTCTAAAACACATTTGATCAAGTCTTTATGTACCAGAAATCCAACTCCTCTCCCATGACTGTTTTCCTAGCCACTGTACCAAAACTTGTGTTCATCTTCTGTTAGGAGCTCTCCTGAGTGTTCCCATTAAACCTCTGCAAGTCCAAGGAAGTTCCATTTGTAACAGCACACATCAACGGCAAGTTCCTCAGGTTTACCTGTTGCATGCAGTTTTCTCACATTCCAGATTTCAGTTGTGATTTCTTGTTCGGTGAGTTTGATTCTTGACCCAGTAGCATTGCTGGCCTCTCTACCTTGGATGTGTTCAACAGAGGAGGTCAGCTCAGCAGTAGCATTCTTTTTAACTTCATCCTGCTGAATGTCAATGAAGGGTATGGTCATTGTAGACCTGGGTATTGACTGGGTTGGTATGAGGTTAGTTGAGTTGCTTTGCAACATTGGTGATTCTCAGGCAGAGTGACCTGGTGGTGTGCATCTCCTCTACAGGTATGGATGGCCGTTGGCTTGCAGGGAGCTGATCCACCAGGAGGACCTGGAAACATTGAAGAGGAAGACCCAGACATCTTTAAAAAAAAGAAGTATAAGAAGCCATTAGAAGCCAGAAGACTGAGAAAGCACCTGGGATAGACAACATACCTACAAAACTCTCTTGAAGACAGGTGGCAGCATAACAAGCATGCTTCACAAAATTTGCAATATTGAAAATGTGGCCAACCCAGTGAATGAAATCAGTCATCATTCCCCTTCCTAAAAAAGTTGAATCTCCACCAGTGCATAAACTACCTCACCACCATTTTGATCAGCCATCCAAGCAAAGTACTTCTCAGAATAATACTGAACAGGCTCAAGCTGCAAGTAGAGACCATGCTGGCAGAAGAACAAGCTAGGTTCAGGTTGGGGAGAAGGACCACAGAGAAAATCTTCAACATCCAAGTACCATGTGAAAGGTACCATGATCACCAAAAAGAACTTCACCATAACTTCATAGACTTCAAGAAAGCTTCTGACAGGGTGTGGCACAAAGCACTTTGACTCACAATGAAGAAGCATAACAGCTGCAGATTCCTGATAACACTAATACAAGAACTTTACAGAAATGCAAGTAGTGGAGTGATGATGGACAACAGCACTGTTGAATGGTTTGTGACTTCAGTAAGAGTGTGCCAAGCTGCTTGCTCTCACCATGCCTTTTCAATTTCTTCCTCAAGCAAATCATGTCAGATGCCTTTAGAGAATTTCACAGGAACTGTATCAGTTGGACAGTGGAAGATCAACAGCCTGTGCTTTGCTGATATCATTGATCTGATAGCAGGGATATCTGAAGAGCTTCAAGAACCTACAGCAATGCTAGACAAAACTGCAAAGAGCTGTGGAATGGAAATAAACACTGAGAAAAGCAAAATGTTGACAACCTCCAAGATCACCAACAGCAATGCTGATGTGAAGATCAGCAATGAAAAACTAGAAAGAGTAACAAGTTTTAAGTATCTGGGAGGCATCATCACAGAAAACATCTGAAAAGGAAGTCAAGACCAGAATAGTCATTGCCACCAGCCAACTGACAAAACTAAAGAAAATCTGGACAAGCATGTGAAACATGGACACTTAACAAGAAGCTGGAGAACAGAAATGAGGCATTTGAAATGTGCTGCTCTGGGAGACTAATGCATATCTCATACACTGAGCACTGGACCAATAAGTCTGTCAAGCAGCAAATCAGTCAAGAAATTGGAACCTATGAACTGTTATTAGAGGTTGTGTGATGAAGGAAGCTGCAATGGTTTGGACACATCAAGAGAAGGCCAGACACCCTTGCCAACACCATAATGCAGGGCACAGTGGAGGGAAAGAGAAAAAGAGGCAGACCCAAAAAGAGCAGGAAAAACAATATTAAGGACTGGATGGGGCTTCAACTGACACAAACCTAGTCAAACACAAGGCAGAGTGGAGGAGGGTTGTGACAGCATCTACATTGGTTGCAGTGGCCTTGGGACTGACCTGACTTTCTTTCTGGCAACACCAGTGTCCAACACTTGTGTCCAATTTAAAATTAAAAATACAAAAGAAAAACTCAGCATCATATTGCTTTCAGGTTGATAGTCCATTTATGACCTTCAGCAACATTGTCCTTTGCTCCTGTGGAGAATTTCTCTGAGCTAGAGGTGCTGTTATTTTCCTCTTTGCCCATGCTGTGCACAGCCTGCTGGCATGAGCAAGCTCTTGCAAACTTGATAAATCCATTGCTGTTCTTGAATATCTTCCAAATTCCCAGTTTTGTCTTGGCTTATGTTGCTTGCCACAGTTTTCTCTAGTCTCTAACTTGGAACCCCACTTGGCTTTCTGCTTTAGGTCTCTTTTCCTGTATAATTTTGGATCCTCTCTAATCTCTACAGTGTCAGAACACCCTACAAAAGTTCATTCTGGACTGGACAACTTCTTTTCCATAGTATATTTGTATTGCTTTGTCAGGGTCAAGTCTTGCTCTTTCAGTAGGCTCTGGATGTCCCAAATTCCAGTCACAGTTTGACTTCTCATCAAAGATAAAGTTTAGTTCAATAAATGTAAGAGAGGTTCTGAAACCTTAAATCATTTACAGATTCCTGTGTGTTCCCCCTTCCCTTTCATACTCCCTATGTGGAATGCAGGGGTCCTCACATTTCCAGGCCACAATTTCTTAGTTACCTTTTGACCAAGCTAACCAAAAAATTATTAAAACAATCAAATGCTTGAAACCCAGTTTCTGCCAGAAAAATGACTCTGGCTGTTGGCAGGCACCCACCCTTTGTAGACATACAATATGTCTCCACTGCAAATGGCAGTATAGTGTAGAGACACCTGAGCTACCTTTAAACTGACACATGTCTAGCCACAGCAGCAGGGAGCCATGCCTGGGCTAACTTACCTTGCCAAGTATCAGGGTCAATTTATTCTTGGCAGGGTAATATAGTCTGCATGGAGTCTGCGGTGCTGATATACCCATAGAGCAAATCACTGTCTGAACCTCCTCCATTTGTCCTCCACATTTCCAGGATGTGTTAGATATGCTGGGGTTTTTAACTGATCCATTTTTTCATTTGGGGTCCTTCTTAATTTCTTCTTACTTTTGCATTGTTCAGTGTTTCTCTATTCTTTAACTGCTAGCAAGAAATGCGCTTTATTCTCTGTCCAGGTACAACTGGTTGTGGATAGCCCCACCTGCATTTAGTGTCTGGGCAACTTGGCCCTCAGAGGCATACTCCCCCCAACACCACAACCTCCATGGAGCAACTGCATAGATTCATAGATGTTAGGGTCGGAAGGGACCTCAATAGATCATCGAGTCCGACCCCCTGCATAAGCAGGAAAGAGTGCTGGGTCTAGATGACCCCAGCTAGATACTCATCTAACCTCCTCTTGAAGACCCCCAGGGTAGGGGAGAACACCACCTCCCTTGGGAGCCCATTCCAGACCTTGGCCACTCGAACTGTGAAGAAGTTCTTCCTAATGTCCAATCTAAATCTGCTCTCTGCTTGTGGCCATTGTTTCTTGTGACCCCCGGGGGCGCCTTGGTGAATAAATACTCACCAATTCCCTTCTGTGCCCCCGTGATGAACTTATAGGCAGCCACAAGGTCGCCTCTCAACCTTCTCTTGCGGAGGCTGAAAAGGTCCAGTTTCTCTAGTCTCTCCTCATAGGGCTTGGTCTGCAGGCCCTTGACCATACGAGTGGCCCTTCTCTGGACCCTCTCCAGGTTATCCGCATCCTTCTTGAAGTGTGGCGCCCACAATTGCACACAGTACTCCAACTGCGGTCTGACCAGCGCCCGATAGAGGGGAAGTATCACCTCCCTGGACCTATTCGTCATGCATCTGCTGATGCACGATAAAGTGCCATTGGCTTTTTTGATGGCTTCGTCACACTGCCGGCTCATGTTCATCTTGGAGTCCACTAGGACTCCAAGATCCCTTTCCACCTCTGTGCCACCCAGCAGGTCATTCCCTAGGCTGTAGGTGTGCTGGACATTTTTCCTCCCTAGGTGCAGTACTTTGCATTTCTCCTTGTTGAACTGCATTCTATTGTTTTCTGCCCACTTGTCCAACCTATCCAGGTCTGCCTGCAGCTGTTCCCTGCCCTCTGGCATGTCCACTTCTCCCCATAGCTTTGTGTCATCTGCAAACTTGGACAGAGTACATTTGACTCCCTCGTCCAAGTCACTGATGAAGACATTAAAGAGTATCGGTCCAAGGACCGAGCCCTGCGGGACCCCACTGCCCACACCCTTCCAGGTCGAGACCAACCCATCCACCACGACTCTTTGGGTGCGACCCTCTAGCCAATTCGCCACCCACCGGACTGTGTAGTCATCCACATCACAGCCTCTTAACTTGTTCACCAGTATGGGGTGGGATACCGTATCCAAGGCCTTTCTGAAGTCTAAGTATACGACATCCACCCCTCCTCCTGTGTCCAGGCGTTTCGTAACCTGGTCATAGAAGGAGACTAGATTGGTCAGGCACGATCTGCCTGCCACAAACCCGTGCTGGTTTCCCCTCAGCATAATTTGCCCTGCCGGGCTCTCACAAATGTGAGCCTTGATAATTTTTTCAAAGACTTTACCAAGGATGGAGGTGAGACTGACTGGCCTATAGTTGCCCGGGTCCTCCTTCCTCCCCTTCTTGAAAATGGGGACCACATTAGCCCTTTTCCAATCCTCTGGGACTTGGCCCGTGCGCCACGAGCGTTCGAATATTCCCGCCACTGGCTCTGCAATGATGTTGGCCAGTGCCTTCAGCACCCTCGGATGGAGCTCATCCGGGCCTGCCGACTTAAAGGCATCCAGTTCTTCCAAGTGACTCTGCACCACCTCAGGATCTACGTATGGAAGTCTGGCGCCTTGCTGCTGCCTCTCTACAACCCCAGTGAGAGACTTGTCGTGCCCCTCACTTAGGAACACTGAGGCAAAGAACTCGTTGAGGAGTTCAGCCTTGTCCCCCGTGTATGTCACCAATTGTTTCTGCCCATTTAGCAGTGGTCCTATTCCTCCCTGGGCCTTCCTCTTACTCCCAATATATCTAAAAAACAATTTCTTGTTGTCTTTTACTTGGATAAAAGCTCAGGAGTGCTCAGCTCCCAGCCTATGGGCCAGCTCTGGCACTGGGTCATCTGGCCCACAGCACTCCCCACTGGTTCAAAAACCTGGTAGTAAGGGAGCAGTGGCACCACTCCCCTGCTTCTAAATTTCTGGATCCGTGGGCCAAATGGCATGGCTCTGTGCACTGGATTGGGTATGCAGGACAAGATCCTAACACATGGGGCTGGGCAGGGGGTGACACAGGGCCCTGGGCCCCCGTTTTTGCCTGTGGGGCCAGCATGGAGCCTGAGCTGGATTTTCAGGGCCAAGTGGAGGTAGCACAAGACCCAATCCAGTCCATGCACCAGCCCTGTGATTCTCATTGAGCACGACTGGTGTAGCTCATCATCAGTAGCTTGACTGAAGGGTTCTTCTGCCTGCTCTCATCTTAAACCAGTTTCTCGAGCCAGATGATGATTTGGTTCATGATGACTACGTAGACACAAGAAAACAGTTTCTCTGTACATTTACTTAGTCTACTTTCTCTCATACAGGCATGGCTGTTAAAATAGTTAGCCATGTTCAGGTACTATACTCAATAACAATCACCACTGGGAGCTAGATCCGCTGGGGTGAATTAGCTACTGCAACAGGCAGCCTAACCTGCGAGTGCACACACACCAATTGTAGTCCACAGCCCCTTATATATTGCATGGAGAAAGCTAGCACTTCAGACTGGGCTCCACAGAAGCCAGCACTTTGAGCCACTTGAGTGGGGTGATAAGAAATGCCAAGGAAAAGGATGAGGCTCAAACCCCTTCTTTCAAACATAGCCAGGCCCCTAATTCCAGGCTTCAGGGAAGTGATTTTCTTCCCTCTGGATTCATAATCATGACCCCTCCCCTGGACTAAAGAACCTATGACAGGACAGTCCTTGCTTGCAAGAAATACAGCCAAAAGGATAAGGAGGCTCTAGTCTCTGTCTAGTTCAGAGCGGGCCTTTGAAGCCAAAGCTCCTGCCTCCCCAACCAGTACCATAACCCCAGAGCCAGGACATTAGGCTGACAGAGGAGCAGCACCCCAATACTCCCTGTGATGGGCAGGTGTGTTCTGTGGGTGAGATGGGTGAAGAACACCTGGCTTGTGAACCCTGCCCAGGGTTAGATGCCAAACTGCCTGATATCAACCAGTGTTGAATAGATATATTAGGACCAGAGCAGAAACCTAGGCACTTCAAGAACTTGACTGGTAGAAACAGGTTCTTTGGTCCACTAGAGTAGCTCTCCCTAGTGGCTAAAGCCAAGGGCTCTAGTGGGTAGTCAGGTACCAGTGAGAGATCAGGAGGCAAGTCAGCAGCCAGGGAGCCAGAGCAAAAGGCAGGCCCAAGATACTAGGCTGAGGTCAGATAATAAAAATCATAGTCAAAGTCAAGCCAAGAGTACAGCCAGAGTCCAGAAACCAGGAGGCAAGTGGAGGCAAAGAGTCAGAGCCAGGAACTGAAGAGAGAAGGCAGGGTCAGCTAACAAGGAGCTGGGGGCAGCAAGTATACACAAGCTAGGTGCTGCCTGAAGCCAGGAGGGCTGTTGCACACCAAAGATCAGACACTAGGCTGGTTCGTTCCTTCACTGAGGAACTGGAGCCAATCAGGTAGCAAAAAAGTTGTGCAGACTGAAAAACAGGGCTGAAGGTCTCCCCATTATTGAGGATGCAGAGATCTGGACTGTAATATTTGTACTGCACTGAGATAGAGGAAAACTAAAACAGGTCTCTGCTTTCAGGTGAGGACCACACATCCAAGGCTGATTACTTGGGCAAACAGAAAGAAGAACAGGGAAGGAGGCCTGGGTCCCAGCTAAGACAGCTTTGCTTATTAGCCTGGAGAGCACAGACTTAAGCATTGCATTAGGAAACATAGATGTCTCCCAGTATTAGGCAAGAGTGGAATGGGTGTTTGAGGACTTAAAGTTTTACTATAGGAATCTAAAGTGGTGTTTAAGCACCTAAGGCCCTTTATGCACATAGCACTGTGTCACTAGCTCCCTAGCAGGAACCATTTCAAGAAACAGAAAAAGTTATTTTTTTTATTTCTTATTAAATCAAAGTGCTGCTACTGTCACCTTTGGACTAGTCTATCTGTCACATGCAGGAGGAATTGTTTCAGAGGAAAAAATGCATCAAAATTTTGGAAGCAGAAAGGCCAGGACTGAAGGCAGGGTTTTAGCACTGCTAGGAAACAGGCTAGCCCAGTACTCTCCATCTATAGATTTGTACAGAGCTTATCATTCCTATTTTACAGAGGTGGAAACTGAAGCATGGAGAGGGGAAGTGAATTAGCCCAAGGCCACTTAACAAGTCAGTGGCAGTAGCAAGAATAGAGCACAGGTCTCCAGCCTCCCAAGCCAGTGCCTGCTCTGTTGAATCCCAGCACCAATGCAAGGTCAGTCAGTAACTGCAGCTGAACATGAGCAATGAACTCCTTTGGTTTCCTCAGACCAAGGTTTATCTTACAGGCCAGGGCTGAAGGAAACTGGCAGCGTACTAAAGGGTCCATCACTCCCACCTCTGCTTTAACTCGCCTGTAAATAGGCAGGATTCCAAGCTCCACAGCTGTCAATCTTGCCCATTTCACCAGCAGTAAATTCACTTTTATTACAGTAATAAAAAGCATCCAAATGGCATTCTCTCCTTCAGCAGTGAAAGATTTAAGTTTCTGCCCTAAAAAAAACATTTTTATATGATTAAGGCATAAATCACATTGGATCAATGGGATTAACCTATATTTCTACGCTTTAAAAATCTTATCCCTCGCCCTAGGAAGGACAGGGGATGGCTCTTGAGGTAGAAATATTTAATGCAAGCCTGGCAAGGACAGATGGGATGATTCTGAAAAACATGAGGTGGTGTGTAGCGTGCCTGGGGAGGGGTTAAACAGGCAGAGATAAGTATCAATATTCAAGTGTGGTAGAAGCAGCACAGGAGGTCAGCGCTTTCTGCTAGTGCTGCCAATCGCAAGAAGGGGTGCCATGTGTCCAGCTGACTGATAATCCATTTTGCTTACAGCTTCGTATGCTGTGAACACTAATAGGGGAAATAACACTGCAGTTTCCTGAAGAAAGCTTCTCCTTGAAAGGGTACTCACGCTTTGTTGTGCCACTGTAACGCCCACCTCTTCCTGGGACAAGCTGAGGGTGCTAGGGAACATGATGTCGTCCCTTCTCTAGAAACAGCTGTGTGAGCTAGCTCTACATTTTTACTGGGTGGTGTGTAATTAGATTTCCCTGCGTCCAGGCTGCAGCTGCAGCTATAAGGAATCAATAGACCTAATGGAAAAGCTGTGCATGATTGCTAGGGCCCTGCAACAAATATGGCAAATCCTGTACTACTCTGGCTTTCTCAACGTTGCCTGTTAATGGCTTTAAATAATGCAGAGCTATAGGAATAAACATGCTGGCTTACTGCATGATACCACACAATGCGGGAAGGGACAGAATGCTATGGGCCAGATTCTATTGCACCTGTTAAGCATAAGTGAACTGAGATGCCCAAGTGCGATTCTGTTCCATCCTGCTAGTGTTCGTCACTGCTTTTTTGCGACTCAGTCCTAAAGGCCAGGTGGTGGTATATTACAAAAGTAAATGCATTAATGGATTTTCAGGACTCGAACAGTGTGGAATAGAAGCACACTTAGGTGTCTACATCCACTTAGAGGCCTAAGAGATGGAGCAGAATCTGGACCTATGATGAATTTATAGGCTGGCATGTATGCTCTAGGAGTCTGGGGCATAGTGGAGACCCTGCAACAGTCCAGGAAACTGCTGCTGCAGGTTCAGTTCCTAAGAAATCGACTCCTGTTAAAAAATAAAAATAAATCTCCCCTCTTCCCTGCACTGTGGGCCTTTGTTATCTTTCCTGAGCAAGGGGAGGTAAGCAGCTTAATTCTATACAACCTGGGAAAGCAGGTGCCTGACCCCAGATTTATCCTGAATTGGCAGGTACAAAGCAAGGTCAGTCTCCCATCTTCAGTCTGAATCATGGGAAAAAGGTGGGAAATGGCTCCACTCTCTCCCCATGCAGCTGCAGAAGCTGAAAAACACCCTCCTGGCTATGACAGCCAGACAGGAGCTGTGATTCAAGGGGAACCTCCCAATCATGGGCCTGGATGATGAAGCATACTAGGGAGAGGCCAGCAGCCTCTCCACCTTGTCCTGTGAGTGCTGAAGCTGCTGCAAGAATCTCAGAAATGTTTTCCAGTTTCTTCTACCCTAATAGGAAGGCAGGTGATTCCTCGCTTCTCAGGGAAGACCTTTTGGACAATGACTTTTACCTGCTGACTCCCACATTGCTGCAAGGTGGTAGGATCAAAAACCAACTGGCTCCAAGGAGATGCTGTTGAGAAAACTCCACTGTAGCAAAGAGTGGGTGAAAGAAGCCCTTCACACACTCTATATGCTTGCAGATGGGGTCTGGTAGACAATGCCAGTGGATAAGGAAAGCAAAGACCTCTACAAAAACATTGGCCCCAGTTCAGTATTGGTCAAGGACTCCATTTTGTGAGTGCCACCAGCCCCCGCACATTCACACTGATTTCAGGGGGGGGGGGGGGGGGGGGGTCTGGTTACTAGTCAAATTTTTACACAGCTGGTGTTTTTTGGAGAAGGTAAGAACTGGGATGAATTGCTGTATGCACATGGCTTGATTTCCCACCCCCCCCCCCAGCAATTGCAACATGAGGCAAAATTATTTTGGCCTTTTTTTAAATATGCCTTTGCAGAGCAGTTAACTGCTGTCATTTTACAGAAAGCAAGTGTAACACTGCTGAGACGCCTGCCTACGACCAGCATTTCAAACGTGATTTTTCCACCAGTGAAATGCAGAAAATGTGATTGTTCTCTGATTGTAGCTGCCTCTTTCTTGCTGCACTCCAATGTCAAGCTTGTAACAGTTGTGTAACATCAGCAGTTCATCATGAATAAATCTCTGCAGCTCTATATTCAAATAGTGCTTATCATTTACAAGACATCACAGGCTACAAGACAAAGTCCCTGCCTCAAAGAGCTTGCATTCTACATTAAATATAAAAAAGGGTGATAACATTTATAAATCAATCTGTTTTATATAGTTTTTCTGAAATATTTATTGATATATCAGAGGCTGTTGAAAAAGTCCAAACCATGGCTCAGGCTTGCAAGTGCACGAGTATGCCAATTGCAAGGAGCACTATAGCCAGGGTGCTTCATACGTCAGAGGACTGCTGTTAAGGCAATAATTGTTGTGGTGCCAGAACATTACATAGGGCGCTTGTACACATGACACCACTACCACATATGCATGACAAAAATGCCACCGCGTGGCTTACTGGTGTCACGCTGTACACGTGCAGGAGTTTTGGGGTTTTAAATAAGTTTGCATCGTTGCAAACTAAACTACATCCTGATATAGCTTAATTTGCAAAGATACATTGCAGCCATTAATCAGCTCGCCCCCGGCCATGAGAGAGGTGGGCAGGCTTCACAGAAAAAAAGGATCAGGCCCCTCACTGCTTCTGTCTTCAGATGGCACCTGCTGAAGGCAAAATTGGTGAGGGGCCTGATCCTTCCCCCACCACGCAGCAGAGCCTGCCTTCCTCTCCCATGGCCAGGGCGTGAGCTGCTGGTGGGCCAAGCAGCTCCTGAGCTGCGGAGGACCCCCAGTCCTTCCCTCCACTGTGGTGACATGCCTCCCTGGGGCTGCCCAGGTGGGCTGCTAGTGGGCTGAGTGCTGCCCCAGCTTGAGGTTGGGAAAGATTTGGACTAGGCCAGGTGCTGCCTCTGAGTTATTTTGAACTATTGCAACTGTGATTCTGTTTCCAGCTCTGCTACAGATGCACTGTGAAGCCCTGAGTAAGCTTTCTTTCCCACATTTTCCTTTTTGGCATGCAGAAAACATATTTTAGCTGAAGGCACCTACAGCAATTTAATGAAGAGAAATCTGTAGCAAAATTCATTTCTGTAGTAAATTGCTGTGGGGCCTTCAGCTAAAACTTGTTCTCTACATGCCAAAAAGGAAACTATTGGAAAAGGTTTGCCCAGTAGCAGAGCTGGAAACAGAATCACAGTACCATCAGATACCAATCAGGAGCGGTCATGACATTTGTGTGTTATGCATCATTGGAAATGATGATGAGTGGATGCTCCTTTTCATGGTGGAATATTTGTATTAAATGTAGTAAAATCAAATCAGGAAGCATAATAAGCCATCTTTGCTGCTTGCTTAACCATTTTTTCTAAGGAACACATCTCACACTGTACTGCAGGGATTGGGTGGTTATAAAAACTCTATATTCAGTTGCAACAGGTTCAAAATACACAGATGTCACTATTAGGGCTGTGCAAAACAGCACTGTTCCGTTTCAACTTCCATTTCGCCATTTCAACAGGACGGTGTTTTGTTTTGAGTTTTGTTTCATTTCAAAAGCACTGTTCCATTTCGTTTCGTCGAGACTGTTTTACTGTTTCAAAGTTTCACCCATAGGCTATAATGGGAATGCACAAAACTGCCTATAACTTTGTCATTTCTTGCCTGCTTTGTATGAAACTTGCAGGGTTGGTAGCTCCTTCTGAGGCCATGAAGCGTGACAGGTTTCAAGGAGATAGGATATGAGGTTTGTGGAAAACTGCACCTCAAAGTCTTGAAAGCAAAACTTGTGTCATGTGTGTGCGTTAAGGCTCAGCAGGGTGAAAACTGCAGGCATGCTAGCCCTTGCTAAGGCCATGAAGCCTGCCAAGTTTCAAAGAGATAGGTGCAGGGGTTTCTGGGAAACTGCACCTCAAGCTGTTCAGAGCAAAACATGTCACTTGTAAGTGTGAAGGCACAGAGTAAGCTCAGTTCAAACAATGCTTTTTATGCTGTTTTTTATACCACCCCCAGACCATTGGGAAGGATCACTGTCAGTGGCCAACTACACAGTCGATATGAGAGCAGTCCTTCCCCCCTCTTCCCCCTCCCTTTCCTTAGTTTCTCTTTGGCAGCAAGCAAGCCCAGCTTCAAAACTCAAAACGTTTCAAAACTTTCAAAATATTTCATCTGCCCTCATTTTGTTTCAAGGCTGTTTCAAAGCCTTTTGTTTCATTTTGATTTTGCTGTTTCAAGCTCGAAATGAGTTGAAACAGCTTCAAAATGAAACAGGTAGCAAAATTTCACGCACCCCTAGTCGCTCTGGGCAAGAACTACAAAGGGATTAGGTACTTTCCTAACACTTAAGGTACTTTAAGTCCAATATTTTAGGCATCAATGAGATTCTCACAAAAAGTGCCGCTCAGCTGCCACTGTACCATAAAAATGCCAATCTACCTAAGTATCTAAATGTTTCCACTGGCTCATGCAAAACCACTTGAGTCCTGTGCCCTGGCAGGATTCAAAAGCTAGACATTTTCCTGCCTGTTTGTCCTTTGGGATCTGATCTCACAGGCATGCTCCTAGCCCACCCAACCCATGCAGAACATGGGTGGGGGGGCTAGTCATTTGGGCACTTTTTGGCCTGTAAGAGACTGAGGTGCAAATCTCTCTTTTGCCTAATTGGGTGAATGAATACCCCTGTCACTGGAGCATAGAAACATTCTTGCTCTCATCCCTGACCCAGTGATACTCTCATGCAATTATGGAGCAGCTTCAACAGAAGGGCTTCATGAAACCCACTTCAGAACACCTTACAAGCCTGTGAAACATTTCCTTATGTCAGATACTTTGGTTCAACATCGTGCTCCAAATCCAGCAGACAAAGTACTTCAACCTAGCTGTCCTACATCCTAAGTGGAGGCTTCATCTTGTGCGTGATAGGTAGGGTGTCCCTCTCTGGGTTGTCTTCACTGTAACAGGGAGGCAAGCTCTCACCTGTTATAAGGGATGTTCCATAGAAAACGTACTGGGAGTCAAATAAGTGGTGTGCTAGTGAGATGACGTCATCAGGCAGTGTCCAAGTGCAGAAGTTTTCCACACCTGAAAAGAGACTTTGGTTGAAGACTGGAAAGGGAAACAGGGTAAAGCAGTTAAAAGACTGCTGCCAGCAAGCTTCTACCCCCAGAAGGGGACAGAGTCTGAGAGAAAGCAACTAAGTGGGGTTGTAATAACCTGTGTGGAGGCATGGGATCTTATCGGCAAGACCTGGCTAGATAGAAAATGCATTCCCAGAGAAGCGGGAGCAACTTACCCAAGGAAGAGAGAGGTGAGACCCTCTAGCAGCTAGGGAAGAAGTAGATCTGATAAATAGTGGGTTGCACCTAGAGAGAGAAAGATAAAGATAAATGAACTGTTATGGTGAACTCAGCTAATAATGCCCCTCTAGCTGTAAGGACAGCAATATATTGAAATTGATCAGACTGACTGAGATTCCTTTGTCTGTGACCACATCAGGTATTTTTCCTCCATAAACAGTGAAGAAATAAATATCAGCTTGGCTATATCATCTGAAATGTTCCTTTGTTTAATTATTTACATGTTCTCCCATTAAGGCGCAGCAGACGAGTTGACAAACTAAGATCGCAGCCAGGTTTCAGATATAGACGGAAGAACCTTGAGACACCAGCATACCTGTAACATTCAGAAAGAACAGAATTTGTTTGACAGCCTGTCCTCCAGAGAGGATCATAGCTGTGAATGACAAGTGGATGAAGCTGCCTCCTTTCTGCCCACGATAATGCTTCTCCTAAGCATTTCTAACTGACTAGCATAGGTGGCTTCCTATCCTGCTCAGTTCCTGTGTTTCTCCTCACTCTCCTCATCCCCAAGTATAGACTGAACATCCAGCTTGGGGCTGTGCAGTTCATTAGTGGTAAGGCACCTAAAATCACCGTATGGATTTTGCCCCATATATATGTGTGTGTGTGTATACACACACACAAATTATTTTGTCAGAAACATGGCAAATTGCTGTTTGATGAAAGATTGGAGCAACTGTTTAACATCCCTATGTATCTGTTGACATTAGAAAAATGACTCCAGTTAGAGCAACTCAATGAAAACCACATTTTCGAATGAGAACAGTTCATATGTGAAATGCATTTCCTTGCAGAGACTGGAATGAATACTCAGGGGAGGAAGATGAAAAGACGAACAGTGAGACAATCAGGTTGCAAATCAATCCAGTTCCAAATGCCAGTTTATTTTCTTTGTTGCCCTGACTTTGAAAAGTGCTATGCAAATATCTATCAAACAGTGACTGACATCAATATAGTACCCTTCATCCACAGATCACAAACTGTAAATTTTTCAGGCAGATTTAAGATTTTCCATCTAAATACACACAGAAGTGTGTGTTTAGCTGATGATGTGAAAGTTAAAAGTACATATCAGTAAATTAAAGGGATATGTTAAACTTTAAGACAAAAAACACTCTAAATATTTTTTACAATTATATTGCTGTTACTATATGCTTATACCTAAAATCACTGGGAACAACCATTACAGAAAATGTCTCCATTTTTTTTTTATTTTTTTTTTTACTTCATACATGTAACAAAGGTTACTTTTCCTTCTTCCCTTGTGCTCTGTTAGTTTCTTGTGTTTGTATGGGTCTCTCTCACAGCAACAGAAGAAATTTAAGAGAATAAAGTTGGTAAAAGTTGTAAGTTATGCAAACCTGCCAGAGGGGCTCTGGGGTTGTGCAGCTCTATAAACCTCTTGAAATCTAGTTAATTTAAGAAATAAAAAAGGGATTAAAGTTAATAGTGTATTTTAACAGTATAAAAATACCCTGCAGGAGCACTAAAGTTATTAAAATAAACAGCCATTAGGAAGCAAGGGATATCAGATTTAAGATTAACTTTAAAGAACCCCAAACATTTGAGAGAATGGAAATATCCAAATAAGGTACAAAGCTTGTTTTCCCTTCATAATTCTGCCTTCCTAGTGATACCCTAAGGAGAAACTGATACAATCTTACCCATCATAACTGTCTCATCCCATCAGTGATCTCCCCAAAACAGATACACCTGTATTCTATATAATTGAACAAATGTGTGCTGGAGGTTACTCCTCCAACAAGTTGAAGGAAAAGAGCTGAAGAAAGGGAGGGAAATCTACCAGCTATAACATCTTGGTGGTGGATTATCTGGTAATCTGGGGGTGTTTGCTGAGGGGCGGAAGAGTCAGTAGCATGATTTTTTTGAGAAATGAGGATAAAGCAGTTCTTCATGGAGTAACTGTTCAAGCTGGCCCACCTGAGACAGACAGATTGAAGACTCAAAAAGGCAGAGAAGAAAGAAGAGGAACAGGAAAGGGGTCCATCCTCCCAGTGCTGTGTGGAAACTCCAATTCCAGTCCTATGGGGAAGTTAACATGTCCAGAAATGTCCCTGTTCTGAAGCAGGACAAAACTTGGAAACGTGCAGAAGAGACCTGAAACTGGACTTGCCCAGCATGTGGGGGCTGGCTCCCCATCACGTCAGTTATAGAGCTGGACCATCCACCAACCTATCTGGTGGATGAGACAGGGAGCCAGCCAGTAGGAAGAAGACAGCCACAGAGCCCACAGCCTGGTAGCCCTGCCACTGCAGCAGTTTGTCAGCTGGGCAACCAGGTAGCTGGAACCAGTCAGCTAGGGGAACTGCAAACATGGGAGCCTGGGCTTTCCCAAAGGATTTCATAGATATTAGGGCTGGAAGGGACCTCGGAAGATCATCGAGTCCAGCACCCCCGCCCAAAGGCAGGAAGGCAGCTGGGGTCATAGGATCCCAGCAAGATGTGCATCCAATTTTTTCTTGAAAGTGTTCAATGTAGGTGCTTGGAACCACCTCTGATGGCAGGCTATTCCAGACCTTGGGGGCTTGGATAGTAAAGAAATTCTTCCTTATGTCCAGCCTGAAACGGTCTTGTAGTAGTTTATAACCGTTTGACCTCGTCATCCCTTGGGGCGCTCTGGTAAACAAACATTCCCCCAGGTACTGGTGGTCACCCCTGATAAACTTATAGGTGGCCATCAGGTCACCCCTGAGCCTGCGCTTTTCCAGGCTAAAGAACCCCATAGCTCTCAGCCTGTCATCGTAAAGTCTGTTTTCCTGACCTCTGATTATGTGTGTGGCTCTTCTCTGGACTCTCTCAAGCGTCTCCACGTCCTTTTTGAATTGTGGGGCCCAAAACTGGATTCAGTACTCCAGCTGTGGCCTCACCAAGGCCAAGTACAAGAGGTGAATGACATCCCAGGATTTGCTTGAGAAGCATCTATGGATGCAAGCTAGCATTTTGGTTGCTTTACTAGCTGCAGCATTGCATTGCAGGCTCATGTTCATCTTGTGGTCAATGATGACCTCCAAGTCTCTTTCTTCCATACTGCTAGCCAGCGTAGCACTGCCGAGCCTATAAGGATGCTGCAGATTTTTCCTCCCAAGGTGGAGAACCTTGCATTTTTCAGTGTTAAACACCCTCATGTTCTCATCTGCCCATTTGCTGAGCCTGTCCAAGTCAGCCTGGATTGCCCTCCTGTCTTCAGGTGGGGACACCTTACCCCAGAGTTTGGCATCATCAGTGAACTTGACCAGTCCGCTTCTGACTTCAATGTCCACATCATTAATGAAGATGTTGAACAATATGGGTCCAAGGACAGAGCCTTGGGGGGATCCCACTGGTCACAGGGCACCAAGACGATTGACTTCCCTCAATTACCACCCTCTGGGTCTGACCACGAAGCCAGTTCCCCAGCCAGTGGATCATGGTGGACCCAAGGCCACAATTGGCCAGTTTCGCCAAGAGGTGATCATGGGATACCAGATCGAAGGTGTTTTTGAAGTCAAGATATATGGCATCAATCTCTTCTCCCTTGTCCAGGTGATAGGTCACCTGGTCGTAAAAGGAAATGAGATTGGTCAAGCAAAACCTACCCGCAACAAACCCGTGCTGGCTATCCCTCAGGATGTTGGTGTCAGCTAGTCCATTAAGGATGGCCTCTTTAATAAACTTTTCTAAGACACTTTAATAAACTTTTCTAAGATATTCAGCAAGTGGCCAATGAGGTTGGAAGGGGAGTCAGGAACGAGAGCTGGCAGATCATCAAAAGTTATGTCGAAATCGACCCATTCTCACGAGATGGTTTGATTCTAACAAATTGGTATTTTCCAAAAGAAAACCTTTCTGACAGAAAAATTCTGACCAGCTCTCCTGCTCTTATTTCAGCTTTAAGAAAGGACTCTGCCTTAGAGAAAACATATATGTTGAGTTTGGTGGCTCTGCCAGGCTGCCAGTCACTGCTCTGATTTGAAGCTGCTCTCCTGTGGCTTTGTACTAATGAAAGAAACAAATCAGGATTTCCCTCACTCCTGACAACTGCCTACGGACATGAAGATGACAGACCAACACTGAACTTGATCTAGTTTTGTTGCTCTCAGAGCTCTTGCCTTTGGTCCTCAATAGTTTCTCATTTCTAGTTTCCTACCAGTACCCCATCCTCCACATCACTCCCAGCATGCCTCCAGTAAAGACTGCCTGAAGATTGCTTGTATTATTGGCACCACCAAAAAAGAATTGATTTTTAAGTGAATTTAGTGCTAAAGATAAATGCTGGCTTGACAAGTCCTGGACGCCAAGGCAAACTCCTCTCTCACTTTACACACCTGGATTACACTTGCCCAGTTTCAATTCTGCTCTCTGATGAAATGGAATTGTTGGCAGTAAGGCTGTCCCTCTCACATTTAGCCCAATAGCCTCATGGTTAGGGTACATGCCCAGAAAATAGGAGACCCAGGTTTTAGGTCCCAACCCTCCCTAGGGAAGGGCTTGAAACTGCATCTCCTATTACCTGGCAGGGTCAAAACAAGCCACAAGTAAACATCAGCTTAGTGCTCCTCTTCAAGCTGACCTACTAGGCAGACAAAAGAGGGAGATGTAAGCCCTGGGGCAACAAAACAACCTTAAGGGTGCATGGCTCAGTGCGATGAACACTGCCCTAATTAAGATGGAGCCCTTGGCTCTTATTCCCACTGGGGTAGGAGCTTCTCATCTACTCCCCTTCCATATTCCCCAATAAGTATTAAATACAAGCTGCAGTGGCTCATCTTCAAGAAGAGGGCTGGAGAAAAAGCACTGGACGATAACCAACATGTGGTCTGATGGTTTCAACATTTTGCTAAGTAGGAGATACAGGTTGAAAACATGCCTAGGTGAAGGAGGGCCTGGGTAAATACCCTAACTACTAGGCTATTGAGCTAAATCATGGGATGGTCCTGCTCCTTTTCTAGTGTCTAACACATGCTAATCATGCCCTTTTGCCCAGCTACAATAGCAGGACTTACCTGGGTGAATGTACAGTATCTTGTACTTGCCTAGCCAAAACACAGCCCTACAGAGCACATTCAGTAGGTGTGAGAAATGCTTGTGCATCTAGTACTGAATACTAAACAGTGCATAAGTGCCAAAAGATGCCATTACACAGCTGTACAAAACCATGCCCCTTGTAATGGGCAGTTTTATGTTTTCATACTCTGTCAATCATTCTTTGGAAGCAATTGTAGAACTGCACACCTTGCTGGGGTTATTTGACCCCAGCAGTCTTTCCTGCCCAGAGCAGGGGGGCTGGACCCAATGATCTCATGAGGTCCCTTCCAGCCCTAAACTTCTGAGTCTAGACATATAAAGTGAAACAGGATTTTGCCTCTAGTTCCTCTGGTCACTGACAGAAGTGCAAGCTTCCTCACTTTGTTTTCTGCCCTCAGTCAATGTGTTCCTTCCTGATCTGGAGCAATTGGGGGGTGAGTGGATGGATGGATGGGTGGGTGGGTGTGTCTGTGTGTGTTCTAGGCTTTTCTTCCCTGTCAATAATGCCAACAAGACTGCCAGTTTGTGCCAACTGTGCTGCTGCTGGTAGTTTTTCAAAACGTGGGCTTCTGTTTACTAGGAACTGACCTGGGAAAAACAAGGCCATCACATTCTAGGGGCATTTGTAGATGACACTTTAAAGCAGGTTAAATGCTTTTTGCACCGCTTTAATGGCATTGCTGTTTGCACATTCAGCAGCGTATTGTGTGTTAATTCCAGCTGCTGTAGCACATTCAGTGGCATAATGCGCCTTAAATTACTTTGGGATGCAGCAAATGACTTTGAGGCACTGCAAAGTAAAACACCTCCGAGGAGTTTTAGTTTCCTACCCTACAGCCGCGGAAGAAAGCAGTGGGCTCCATGTAGCTCGGGCTGTGCAGGCAGCCCGTCAGCAGCCTGGTGTTTTGCCCAGAACTAATTTCCAGTCTAATTAGCTCTATGCCAAAATAGCAGCTGCCGGATCTGGTCAGCGAAAGGGTGGAACTTCGCCCCTTAGACCACTTCCAGCCCAATCTCCCATATCTAATCATCGTTAGGTTGGACCCAAGAATTAACTGAGATATGAACTGGTTAATTACCAATCACTCCACAAGATTACAAGTGTTAAGGTTCACAAATGAGATGGTTTATATCATTGAAATTTACACACCCAATACAGTTAAACATCAAACATGTAACCCGTAACACTAATTCAATAATCTCAGGTGCAGGGGACTCAAATTTAGATAACGGGTTGGGGAAACTTCATTCAACAGCTCAGCACCATAACTCTCTCTTCACCCAAGTCTCCAGTATCAAGGAATCACGGGGCCTTAGGTAAATCCCAGGGAGGGATAATGGTGATCCTTACAAGGGGATAGAACGCCACTACTACAGCACGTGCACACTCAATGGGTAATGCTGAGGAGCCAACCCTTGCTATCCCAGTGAGATGTCTTATGGTGAAGGACATCTCCTTAGCTCACAGCGACCAGGCTGGAATTCCATGCCCCAAACTGTGATCGGTCCACGTGCACACATCAAGCCTCTCACAATCCGATCACTCTTCCTTTTCTATCTCTCTCTCTGTCCACACATCACCACCATACCAACACCAGCACACACTCACTTACTCACCCATGCACACCCACAGCTGTCGATCACAGCCCTTTTCATTGGGGTTGTGCACTCCACACTTCCTCAAAGTGCACATGCCACGCTATTCTGGGGGGACCTCAGGTGATGACATAATGGTATTAACATATAGTTCACAGAGAGGTCAGACAGTGACTTACTTACCAGCATCTTAACCATGGACCATGTAACAAACCCATCTTGGCCTCTACACTGGGAAGGTAGGCTCCACAGAAGGAAAAAAAAAAAGAAAAAAGATGAGAGCCTGATCTCCCCCCCAGAGCCTGCCTGCCTGCCTGAGCTGTGCAGGTGCACAGTGCTTCCCTCCACAGCTGCACTGCCCCCTGGGACTGCCAGAGCTGGCTGCCTGTGGGCCTCCCCCTGCAGCTCAGGGACCGCTCCACCCACCAGCAGCTCACTCTCCCCTCCCCGCCACTGGAGAGGCAGGTGAGGATCGGGCTCCAACACAGGTGTACATGACATGGGGGTTTACTTTGCTCTAAATTGAAGCGGTGTTTTTTAAAAAAACACCGCTTCAATTTAGGGAGAATTAAACCCCCGTGTTGTGTACAAATGCTCTAACAAAACCAACCACTTCTGAAAGACTAATTCAAGCTGTTTCAGCTTTTTTCTGTCCATATTGTGTTTAATATAAGCTGAAAAATTCCTTGGGGTTTTTGGCTATTTTGGGGGAAAAAAATAATAAAGAATACCTTCAAATAGAATTCCTACTGTTATTAGCTTATGGAAGTTTGCCTTATTCTAGAAGCCAGGACTATTTCATGTAGAGATCTCATCAGATCTTACAAGTTTAGCAGGATTGGGCTATATCAGCTCCTGGATAGGAGATGTGAGGAAAAGTTATTAGTCAATTCAGTAAGTACTAATCTTCTCTGTCGGCAGGTCTGCTCTAGGAGAGCAAAGTGTTTTTAGTGCAAATTCAGCTTATAACAGCAAAACGGTGGCTTTAGCAGTATACTTCATTCTATCCTTACCACAGTTTTGACAGTGTAACTGTGTCCACACTAAGAACTTCTGTTGGTCAGGAATCACAGCTCTTTGTACTGCTGACTGACACAGCTAAAACAACAGAAGCCTGCAGGGGAGATATGGCCTGCATTGGCATTGTGACAGATGCTACCATCCCTTGGTTGAGGCTACCCTAGCTGAAGGAATTAAAGCTCTCATAGCCCTTTATGGGGATCTGGCCAAGTCTGACCCAGATAAATACATTTTGCCAACCAATATTACCTTTACCAATTCAATTCAATACAGCAATCTTAGAATCATAGAAAATTAGGGTTGGACGGGACCTCAGGAGGTCACCTAGTCCAACCTCCTGCTCAAAGCAAGACCAACCCCAACTAGATCATTCCAGCCAAGGCTTCGTCAAGCTGGGCCTTAAAACCTCCAAGGGTGGAGATTCCACCACCTCTCTGGGTAACCCTTCCAGTGCTTCACCACCCTCCTAGCGAGAAAGTGTTTCTTAATATCCAACTTAAACCTCCCTTGCTGCAACTTGAGACCATTGCTGTCATCTGTCACCATTGAAAACAGTCTAGCTCCATCTTCTTTGGAACCGTCCTTTAGATCATGGGCGGGCAATTATTTCGGGTGGAGGCCGCTTACCCAGTTTTGGCAAACTGTCGAGGGCCACGTGGGTAGCCTTGCCCCTTGACAGGTGCTCCGCCCCCTGGTCACCATCTTGGGACCCGTGTCCCAATGTCTTGGGACCAATGTCTCAGGACCAGCACTGGTGGGGCCCAGAGGCTGGCAGGGGTCTGTGGAGCCGGGCTGGGCTGCACCAGCAGGGAGAGGGGGAGATAGCCCGGGTCCATAGAGCCCCTGCTGGCCGGGACCCTGTACCCCCACTGCCCTGCTCTGGGCCTCACTGACTCTGGCCCCGGGACACTGGTGTGCCCCCCAGCCCTGTGATATAAGTGGGGGCTAGCGTGCAGTTTCAACCTCCTGCTGCCCAGCAGGGAACGAGTTGATGCTTAGCGTGGGGGAAAAGCAGCCCCTCCCCCACCCTATGGCCAGCACTACCTGCTGCAGCTGCTCACAGCCTGTGCGGGGCTGTCCCGAGCAGGCACAGGCAGCCCCACATGCGCTGCAAGCAGCTGCAGCGCAGGGTGCCATCCATGGGGTGGGGGAGGGGCTGCTTTTCCTTGCACTCAGCAACAGCTTGTAATCCACCCCCACTGCCGGCCTGGGCCCAGCACCAGTTCTGGGCTCACTGGGCAGTGTTTGCCACCACCGCCTCTAGGCTGCCCAGTGCGCAAGCTCTGGGCGGGCAGCAGTAAGCACTGCCTGGCACAGCAAGCGGGGGGGACCGCAGCTGTTGCTACCATGCACAGCCCCAATGGATGAACCCAGAGCTGGCACAGGGCCCAGGCTGGCTGCAGGGGTGGGTTACAAGCTGTTGCTGAGCATGGGAAAAAGTGGCCCCTCACCCAACCCATGGCCGGCGTCCCATGCTGCAGCCGCTCGCAGCCCATGTGGGGCTGCCTGTGCCTACTCAGGACAGCCCTGCGCAGGCTGCGAGCAACTGCAGCAGGGAGTGCCAGCCACAGGGTGGGGGAGGGGCCACTTTTCCCTGGACAGCTTTTCCCTAGGTCGCTTTTCCCCAGGCTCCTTTCTTGCTTGGGGTCCTCCCCTGCCCTTCCCCCCACCCCTCCCCTTACCTGAGTTTCCAGTGCAGTGCAGCCACATGGTCCCTGCCGGGGCTTCCGGCTGGTGGGGGCAGGCCCTGCTATTGCAGGAGCCCATTGGGCTTTCCCTGGGTCCTACTGCCCCTGGTTCCTGTCATTTTTGACAGGAACCAGAGACGGATAAATATTAATTTTCTAAATTTCTTAGGGGCCTCACAGGCCAGATAGAATGGCCTTGTAGGCGTATTTTGCCCACCCCTGCTTTAGATAAAGACTGCTATCAAATCCTCCTTCACTCTTCTCTTCTGCAGACTAAATAAAATCTGTACCCTCAGCCTCTCCTCAGAAGTCATGTGCCCCAGCCCCTGAACCATTTTTGTTGCTCTCCACTAGACTCTCTCCAACTTGTCCAATTCCTTTCTATAGTGGGGAGCCCAAAACTGGACACACTACTCCAGGTATGTTGTCACCGGTGCCAAATAGAGGGGACTAGTGACTTTCCTTGAACTGCTGGCAATGCTGCTACTAATGCAGCCCAGTATGCTGTTAGCCTTCTTGGCAACAAGGGCACACTGCTGGCTCATATTCAGCTTATTGTCCATTGTTACCCCCAGGTCCTTTTCTGCAGAGCTGCTGCCCAGCCAGGCAGCCCCCAGCCTGTAGTAGTGCATGGGTTTCTTCCATCCTAAGTGCAGGACTTTGCACTTCTCCTTGTTGAACCTCATGAGATTTCTTTTGGCCCAATCCTCCAATTTGTCTAGGTCACTCTGAATCCTAGCCCTACCCTCCAATGTATCTATTATACCCCCCCAGTTTGGTGTTATCTGTGAACTTGCAGAGGGTGCAATCCATCCCATCTTCGAGATAATTAATGAAAAGGTTGAACAAAACTAGGTCCAGGACTGATCCTTGGGGCACTCCACTTGATACTGGCTGCCAGCTAGACACTGAGCCATTGATTATACCCATAGAGCCTGACAATCCAGCTAGAACCTATCCACCTTACAGTCCATTCATCCAACCCATACTTCCTCAGCTTGCTTGCAAGAATGCTATGGGAGACGATATCAAAAGCCATACTAAAGATATATTACGACCACGGCTTTCTCTGCATCCACTGAGTCAGTTCTCTCATCATAGAAGGCAATCAGGCTGGTCAGGCATAACTTGACCTTGGTGAATCCGTGCTGACTGTTCCTTATCACCGTCTCTTCCAAGTGTTTAGAAATGGATTCCTTGAGTATCTGCTCCATGATTTCTGGGGACTGAAGTGAGGCTGACCGGTCTGCAGTACTTTGGATCCTCCTTCTTCCGTTTCTTAGAGATAAGCACAAGAGTTTTCAAAGATAATGGCCAGTGGCTCTGCAATCAAATCAGCCAACTCCCTCAGCACCCTTTAATGCATTGTGTCTGGCCCCATGGACTTGTACATGTCCAGCTTTTCTAAATAGTCCCTAACCTGTTCTTTCACCACTGAGGGCTGCTTACCTTCTCCCCATACTGTGCTGCCCAGAGCAGCAGTGTGGGTGCTGACCTTGCCTATGAAGACTGAGGTAAAGAGGCAGAGTACTTCAGCCTTTTCCTCATCATCTGTCATTAGGTTGCTTCCCCCATTCAGTAAGAGATCCACACTTTCCCTGACCTTCCTCTTGGTGCTAACATACTTGTAGAAACCCTTCTTGTTATCCTTCACATCCCTTGCTAGCTGCAACTCCAATTGCACTTTGGCCTTCCTGACTTCATCCCTAAATACCCAAGAAAGATTCTTATACTCCTCCCAAGTTGTTTGTCCAAGCTTCTACTTCTTGTAAGCTTCCTTTCTGTGTTTAAGATCACTGAACAGTTCTCTGCTAAGCCAAGCTGGTTGCTTGCCACATTTACTATTCTTCCTGCACATCAGGATGGTTTGACCAATTCTAACCAGTTAAAGTGCCAAGTGGCCAAACCCCACCTGGGAATACATAACAGATTTGGGACTATTCAGCTGAGAAAAGGTAAGACTTCAGGGGGATTTGGTGGCAGCTTACAAATATATCAGGGGCTAAGCAAACAACTATTCACCACAGTGCCATAGAGAAAAACCAGAAGCAATGGTCATAAACTCCTAGAAGAAGGCTTCAGAAAAACTTCATGGTTTGTGTAACCAGACTCTGGAACAGAATCCCAGCAGGGGTGGTGCAGGCACATACCCTGGAGATCTTCAAAAGGAGACTGGACACACACCTTGCTGGGGTTATTTGACCCCAGCAGCTTTTCCTGCCCAGAGCAGGGAAGGTGGACCTGATGATGTCATGAGATCCATTCCAGCCCTAAACTTCTGTGAATCTATTCCTGCACCCTGAGCAAGGTTTCTTTAAAATACAACCAGCTCTCCTTTCTCCCTCAGACTGGTCTCCCAGGGGATTCCTGCCTATCAGTTCCCTGATGGAATCAAAGTCTGTTTTTCTGAAGTCCAGCGTCCTTCACTTCTCACCTCAAACTGTCATATAGTGCAACTGTGTGTGATTATACATTCCTTGTGATGCACATCCCTGGGTACTTTCGGTCGCACGGAAGAGTGATGACATTCAGATAATATTTTGTAATGCTTTGGCATCCTCAGATGAAAGGTATGTATGAGCTGAACATACTTTGCCATCGACACTTCACTCATGTAGATGTGGCTCAGTAGAGAGGGAAGAAGGGAAATGGAGAACATCAGCCCCAGGCTGCTCCCACGAAATGAGTTCCTACTCATGTATGTGACCACATTGACATTCCACTCCGTGTAGATTGTGCTGATGTTCAAAATACAAGAGAAACCTGCTGCAGTCTCCCTAGTGTCACAGGGCTTTTGAAACTCAGCTTCCCTTTGGGATGGCTTGGAATCAGAAGAGGTTATATTGGGGTGAGCCCAGCCCCACACTAAGGCAGCTATGTTGTTTCTATTGTGGGAGGTAGGGTGTTCCACACAGTCTTGGCATGCCACATTATGATCCTGAGGCAGCAGAGACATGCCTGTTGTAGCCTATGTGGTGAGGCAGGTTGCAGGGTAGGCGTGAGGACCCATGGTCTTTGCCAGGATCCTTCTCAATGAAAAAAATTAAAAATACAGGATTTTTCTTTCAAAGATATACTCCCCCCTGCAAAAAAGGAAGATTGAAATTAAGCTCATTCACCAAAACTATGCAATGAAAAATAATTGAAATCATAGAAATAAAAAATTCAGTCAAATTATGTCAAAACATTTTCCCCTGCAATTATATCCTTTTTCAGAGGTGCATCTTAGGCCCTATAAAATATGGTGAGTTTTGCTGTGAACACTACTGACTTGCTGCACCAAAATGAAATGTCTCCCTTTCCTTTCTTGCACAAAGGGATGAAATAGTTAACACAGTTGACATTTCAAATTATCCTCGCTGAATCTCTCAGCTTTCCTGGACATGAAAGGAGCAGTTCACATGCCTTGGCACTATTGTTCTGTGCTCTCAGCAGCTTCACAGCCACCCTGCTTTGGTTATGCTGTTTGCATTTCTACAGTTTTCTTGCAACTGGAACAGTGAGAGACTCAGCTTACATAAGAGAAAAAGCAAGATACTGCAGAGGACCTTCAGGGACCTGACAGTCTGCCTTTCCAGCAAACACTGGCAGTTTCTGAGCCGTGCATACCTGGCTTAAAGATTTGAAAGCAATATATACATGATTTGAAATTCTTTTATGCACTGCATATCATTTTTATCTTTTGCTGTAATTCCTTTTTGCCAGAATCAGACTACTTTGGGAACCAGCTGCTCATAAACTCTGCCTGTGAAGGTTCAGGAACCTTCCAGAAAGTTTCAGGACAACGGAAAGCTGCTTAATTCTTCGAGCCCTTGCAACGAACAACTCCTGTTGGTTAAACAACACTATTTCAATATCAAATGCTCTTCCTTTGCTGAGGATGCTAAGTATCATGTTATGCAAACAACCCCAAAGCAGCTAGAGATATCCATTAGGAAGCAGACTCCTTGTTAACAGCTTTTTCCTCATTGCTGTTTTGAACAACCCAGCTGTATTGTTCCATCCTGAAACAGAGAAGAGAAGGACAAGAAAAAGCATGATTTCCTTAGCTGTGGAGCACTGATCATCTTTGTCCGCAAATCAAGTTACACATCTTTAAAAAAATGACACAAACAACCACTAAACTTTATTTTATCCACATCAAATATTATACCGCAGTACAGTTATAGCCTCTGGTCAATTTTCCAGCTTCTGTTCCACAATACATTTTCATTTAATCATTGTTTATAAATAGACATTGTTACTATGGGGGAAGGGGGAAATCAAAGACTGAGATGACCTTTCCCTGTTTCACAAATTGCCTTACTAAATAAAGTCAGAGCTGTTGGTCTCGCATGTCCTCTTCCTAGGTCCTGTATCCACAGAGCACCGGGAAGTGCTGTATTGAATGCCGTCTAGAACTTTTGAGCTCATCATTCATACAAGATGCAGACAGTATGGTTAAAGGATACAACGGAGCCCTTTGAAGCCCGCTCCAAAGTCAAGCTGTAACACTGCTATTAATCATGCTTGCTACAATGGTAGTGATGGGCCAGCTAACAGGCCTCATTGTGCTGAGCTCTGTACAAACACGGAGAAGTCCATGCTTGCTCCCCTGAAGAGCTTGTGCTGCTCTAAATAAGGCAAAACAGTGCGTGGGACGGGGCACAACACACACGGCGCAACGGCTGCAAGTAGTATGTCGGTTACATGATTTGGATGGGATAGGTGGTCGTTAGAAGGGGAGCAAATGACAGCAAAGAAAAATGCAAGGATGGGGGTGAGAACAGTGTTAGGAGAGAAAAGCACAGTGAAGCAGGAGTGGAAAGAAGCTGCAATGAAGCAGGGAGGGTGCAAGTCAGAGAAGATGGGAACAAACTACCAAGCAGTACAGAGCTGAGGAAGTCCAATCAGAGCCACAGAAAGTCCTGTGCCTGTCCAGGTCCTGCTGAAGATGCTTTTAGCAGCTGAAATCTCTGCAGTGTTCCCCCAAATCTGCCTGGCCAGAGACAAGGGAGACCCCCTCTGGGTGCTAGCACCAAACAGTAGTGGCTGCCTCTCCTGCATGGTTCTGCATCCATAGGGTGCTTGACAGAGCGACAGCCTTCACAAGGCCCAATTTTACCATCAAACCTAATGTGAAGTCCATTTTAACTGCTTTTCTTCTTCATTTAATCCCTGAACAAGTAGACTATCACGTGCTGTGTTATTAACATCCGACTACCAACTTGAACTAGCACTCAGCAGCTACAGTAATAGGATCATAGGAAAGCAAAGCTGGAAGGGGCCTTATGAGATCATCTAGTCCAGCCCCTTGCTCAAGGCAGCACCATCCCTGAATAAATTATCCTGGTCAATGGTCAGTCTAGCCAGCTCTTGAATACTGCCAGGAATAGAGATTCCAGAGCCTCCTTATGTAACCTGTTCCAATACTTGACCATCCTCATAGAAAGTTCTTCCTAATCTCCAAACTAAATTTCCTCTGCTGCAGCTTGAGGCCATTGCTCCTAGTCTTGTCCCCTACAGCTCCAAAGAAAAGGCTATCTTCATCCTCTTTATAAATCGCCCTTCAAGTACTTAAAGACTATTATCATATCCCTCCTCAGTCTTCTCTTTTCCAGCCTAAATAACCCTAGGTGTCTCAGCCTTTCCCCATAAGTCATGCTTCCCAGGCCTCTAATCATGGAGATAACCTACTAATATCTGACTCAGGATTCAGTAGAGAAAATTACTTATTACAGGAGGGGTGTCATGCTCCTACACCACACCCCATCCTGCTGACCTGCCTCACCACACAAGCTATGGACAGGTGTCTTTCTACCACCTAACAGTTGCAGTGAGGCATGCCAGGACCAGGCCAAACATCCTACCACCCACAATAGAAGCAATGCAACTGTCTTAAGGTGTGGGGCAGGGCCCAGCCCCATAACCTCTTCCGATTCCAGGTTCTGAAAAATACATGCTCTCATAGCATGCGACTTGTTGAATGCAATGACCAAAAGACACGCTGGTTTCTTACATTCCAGGCTGAGGGTTGTTTTTCTATTAGCAAAACCCAATCCTAGTATAATTTCTACTAATAACAAAATGACACCCAGTGGCAAAGAATGAACTCCACTGCACACTCCCCTGTTGCTCAGAACAAACAGGACCTCAGTGGCCAAAAATTAAAGGAGCAAATGGCAATGTACTTTCAAGATGGGTTAAACTGAATAACAGCAGCTGGAACAGCGCACAGTCACCTGGATTCAGAGCACTTGTAAGCAGATAATGAAGTGAACAAGCCCTAGCGGTCATACACCAGTACTTCCCCTTCCTCTGACCCCAGCATCCGAGACTAAAAGCTGCCTCTCAATACCTAGCTGAATCACAAAACTCTCTCCTACTACAAAGGTCTAAATTGCAAGTCAGACAATATATGAACATTTGCTTAGGTCATGCTTCAGGACTTCGACAAGGGGTCAGGCAAGAGGCCTCTCTCCAAATGCAGAACTCTGGGGGAATGCGCCTTCAGACTACACAGTCTCCTCACTCTTGCCCTGTGCCTGCGTTTCATCGTGCTAGTTTTCTGTGCTTGTCTAAACTGCAGGGGTGTAGGTTGTAGCCGCATTTGTAGGCAGACAAGAAATACTCTATTTCTTTGAGTAAACCAGCTATCTCCTATTAGACCAACTCAAAGACTTGGAAAAAATTCTTCTTTGCAAGCTTTCAGGTACAAACTCCCTTCATCAGGCAGAGGAAGCATCTGCCGATGGTTTGTGCTCTTCCTGGATGGAGTAGTAAAGCAGCCAGAGACCAGTACCTATGCAAAAAGCCAGCCAGTGAAAATGTAGGGTTGGTCAATAGATGAGAGACAGATGGGGGGATGGATGTGGGGGCGGGGAGGGGGCAAGGAGAATGAATATAGCTGTCGTAAAAGGATGAGGGTGGGGCAGGGGGGAAGGGAATAAATACAGCTGGTAAGAAGTAGAAGGTATACCAGGGGAGTTGGATGTTAGGCAAATTATAATGCATCTAGGCTGCAAGTATTTTGCTTTGCTCCACCTATTCAAACAAAGGGAACTTCCCTTTTTGCTTCTCACACCATCTTGGGCAGTGCGGGGCAGTGCTTGGATACCTGTCCCCTCACCAATGGCTCCAGAAGCATGTAAAGAGGTAGAAAGCAGACATGACAAAGCTGCTTCTGCATAAAAGTGGACCCAACGTTGTCAGGATCCCCGAGTGACATACAATAGGAGACCATGCCTGACTGGCCTGTTTGACCCAGGCCTGCAGGTGTTGGGGCCAGTCCTGTTCCATCAGCAAGAGACATGCAAAAAATCACCGAACACGCACCATTTCTGCACCCCAGCATAGTGGTCAGTGAAGCTGAGCCCCAGGCTTTGACTTCAAAGGAAAGGAAGACACTACATGGCAGCTCCCTGAATTGCCTCCTGGTTTAAATATGGATATAGGACTACAGCCTGTTCAGATGGGGGGCTAGAGAAGTGAACCTGTTGAATCTTTACTGGGCGACTCATCCATCTCTCAGATGAATGGAGAATGGTGGGCTATGGCTGAGATGAACTGGACATGGGAGGTGGAGGGGACAGTCTGCGGTGGCCTTAGACCTGGCTTTGGAAAGCAGCAGTATCAAAGAAGTCAGAAACCGAGCCTGGGGGCAGGGAGCTTTTATAAAACAAAGGAATATTTATTCAGAATAAAAGCATTTTCCAGAAAACAGCTGAAAGCAGTAGCTTGCCATAACCAGCCTATCCACATGCCTCACTTACCAGGTGGTCTGGAGTATTTCAGTCCTCTGTGGGGCTTGTTTCTCTTCTCACGCCTGCGAATTTTCAGCTCATCTCTCTTTCCTCCTGCCCCTCCTCGGCTCCCTGCCAGGTCTGACCTGTCATTTATAATGTTATGACCTTTATCATCTTGGCCCTTTAGAACCAGGTTTAGTCAGTCAATAGGCTTCTTCCCCAAGGGGACAAAACTTCAAAAGACTTGTTATATCACATTGTCTCAGTACTGAGGATTTGCATTAATTATCCCATAGGCTTCCAGTCCCTATAGGAAGCCTTCTTTATCTGACCCACCTAGCTAGAACAGAATCACTGAAAAGCACATAAAACTACATACCACAAACATTTATCCACAATGTTTATGGATGGTAAAGAAGCACCAAGTATTCAATTAATCCCTGCCCTCCCAGACAAAGAAACTGAAGTTAGTTCCCATACAGTCAAGCTCAAACAGCCATGGAAGTTCATAGAGCAAGCCAGTAAGGGCGTGTAAAGTCCTGAGGGTACAACATTTCTGTGACACTGGGTTCAGCCCAGGAAAGAGAATATGCTATTTGAGCTGACATTTACTCTCCCCACCCCCAACATTATCATAGGAAGGGGTAGACAGGCCAGTCTAACTTGTCAGGCAGCACAGGCAGCCATGTAGGACAGAAAAAAACAAGGGGGTGGCAAAAACAGTGTGCATACACATTGTCCATGCTCACCAAGAGCCACCTTGGGAATCTGGCTATGTGCAGAAGTGAGCAGGGAAGATCCAGCACTGCTAAGCTGCAGCTCTAGGGCTCTGCCTGCTGCCCACTCTCACCAGGTCCCAGGTACATTACAAGGGAGGACGGGAACATTTTGTTCGTCTAGAATGGCAAAAAAATCTCTGTGCCATTTCTGGGGGTAGAGAAGCCAGGGACCGAGTGTAGAAAACTAAGGCTCCTAATTTAAACTCAGCCCTTATGCCTGCCAAGAACATACCAAATATGACCCTGTGGCAGTGTGATCTACCCAAGTTGATATTCAGTCTGAAACAACACTGTTAGTCAGCGCACGCTACGCCAATTCCTTCTCAGCGTGCTATTCGTTTTAATATTTCTATGGGTCATTGTTTAATCACTAACTATTTTAGCACCACCATTGAGCTCTTCTGAGGTCACAGACAGCTCTTGAGTACAACAGTTCAACTTTTTAAAGAAAATGTACATTTTAAATACAGGAATAAATATAGTTACAAGCAAAGATGCTGTGACACTTACAGAAAAGTCATTTTCTTTCTCTCCTTATTTAATAGGTTAAGAGTTGTTAAATCGTGTAGAAAGTTTCCAGTGTACATAAGCAACCTCCTTAAGCACTCTCAATATTGGCCTTTATAACAATTAATAAAAATCTAACCAGAAAAAGCTGATACTGGCAGCTTTTGGTTAAATAGTTTCCCAGGTTGCTTTAGGATGTGAGAGTATATAAATAAATGGGTTTGTGTTTTGTACACGAGGCTACTAACATTTTGCTGCTGAAGTGAAAAGGCTGTTCTTCCAGGGATTTTCTGTGCTTCAAAGAAATAACTTCAGAATTCAGATAGCAACAATTTAAAAGCTATTCGAGTCAAAAGTCCTAATTTCAACTGGAAGGAGTACAGTGCATTCACCTTATGTTAAATTCATTCAAACCCATTCATGCTTAAGGCTGACGCTAAATTTAATGTACAAAAGACAAAATGGTAATGTCCCAAACATGAACCCTTCGTAGGGAGGTACTGGAGAGCAAAATACACTTCTACATTGTGTGAAATGGCTTTGCATTTGCCAGTAGCAGGGCATCATACCTACAAATTTTGATTATACCTAAGTGCCTGTGGTGTGTGAACAATGCAGGCATTTCTTGTTTTCAAAGGGCAGCTCAGGCTCTTTACAAACTCTTGGGATGGATTTAATAAGGCTCAAGATATTCTTCCTGATGTAGGTCAACAATCACCATCATCTGCCACATACATTCAATTTCAGAGATAATGCAACAATTAACTTCCAAAGCTTTTATGTTATAAATATGTCCATTTTTATGTAACCACATCTGCTCTGGCAGAATGGCCTTTGCTCTCTGATAAAAATCTATGGATCCTGCAGGAATTAAAGCTTGGTGAGTTTTGCAGAACTCAGCTGCTTTGAAAGGTGGTCATTATCCTTAATAGCACAACACGACACAGGACAAGAGAGGCCGTCTGTTTAGAAAAATGAGCATGGGGTGTGGGGAAGAGATAGGCAAGAGGAGAAAAAGAGCTTTTACTAAGCCAGCAATTAAAACGCAGACCAGATAACAAATGCTGGAGCCATTACAGTTTTACTTCTGAGCTAGTGTGACTTGCTAGAGGCTTGGAGATGCAAGTGCTAATAACCGGAAGATAAAGCATACTACTTAAAACAAAGCTACATGTACCTCACCTATCTTTTGTTTTCTGATCATACAAGAACTCAAGTCCAATTATATAGATCAAGCAAGCTTTAGCTGCCCTCAGCATACCACTGATGATCCTTTTCACCTTCAGTGCGCACAGTATAAACATCAGAGAACTTTGGGTTGTTGATCTCCCGGCTGTGTTTATTACCTGAGGCCTCTGGTTACTGTGACTTTGTCTATCAGTCTCTCAAGGTAAATCAGGAAGGTGATGGGCAGTCCCAGGTAACCCAGTTTGCTACTGTTTATCCAGAGCCAGGTACTTAGCTCACCATTGACTAGAACTATAAATGTTACTCAGCAGTCTAGCAGCCTTTAGATGACACCATGTGAGCTCAGAACAGCCCACAGCCATACCATGTTGAATATCTTCTTGAAGACAATAAAGCAAGGAAGAATTCTCTGCACTCCCTGTGATAGTCTGGAACATAGGGTTTGCTGCACCTTCCCTGCATCTTTGATGAAATACAAATAAATGGTGATGATAATGAGAACAACAACGAAAAAGATTATAACACTGAGTACTTGGAAGTTAAGAAATGCCAGATTTCAGGCTACCCCAGCCAATGTGGATTTGGTCACCCTCTGCACATGCATCATGCTAGTTCTTGATACGTGATCACATTCTTTTTTCCACTGGACCTCTATCACATTTGATACCTATGATGGATGGTGCACAGATCACAAGTGGCTATTCAGTCTTTTTGTTTCCCCTCCATGCTATTTATGCCATGCTTGGAATATAAGATTATTAAATGTTCTCAAGGGCTTTTCTGTGACATTCACCACCTCAGTATCACAGTACTTCACAAACACACAAACAATCCCCCATCACCACACCTCAACTAAGGGGTGGCATTTCCTGATATCAGAGAATGGAAAGCTGAGGAAGAAAGAGATTATGGTCAAAATGTTACCAATAAGGTAGGGTGTCTACTTTGGCTTGTCTATAAGATGCAAATCTACCCTGCCTTCTACTTGATATGCTTATTGCCTGACATTTCAGAGCACTCACCATTATTTATTACCTTACATGTAAGTGCAGTTCCCATTAACTTCAGTTGCAGCTGTGAGTGCTTACCATTTCTCCAAAACAGGTGCCAGAAGGTTCAAATCAAACACCCAGAAAAGAAGGAACACACAGAACGGCTGCAGCCAGATGAAAATTTCAGCCACTGTAAGAGGAGGGGGAACATGCAACCGCTCTTACGGTGTAACTGTTATATCTCCTTGCACCCAGAGACCTAAATCTCTGCAACTCTAACCCTGAATGACACCAGGTTAAAAGTTACAACACTTCTGCTTCACTTCTAGGAGCATGCAGACCTAAAGTTGCATTGTAACATCTTATAGAGATATAATTTGGCTATATTTAATCATACAACTGCCCCTCCACCCCTAGTGATCACTTCAGACATTTGGTTTATGGGACAGAATTGACAACCATCACACAGGAACTCTGTGGCAGAAGTAGGGATTACATTTAATTTTCCAGGGCATCATTCAACTGCCTTGACCCTGAAACTGTCTTTATTTCCTGTAAGCCTCATTTGCTGCACACCTTCCAGCTTCTGCAAAAAAGTGTCCTACAAACAGCATCTTTTTTTAATACACCTTCTCAGACCTGTTTCAGTTCACAGCAGATCCATCAGGTGCTCTAAATGAAGCACAGGTCCCATGACAAAAATATCAAGTCATCATGAAAATGATCATATGTAAATAAAGGTTGTGTCATAATACAAAGGCACAAGAGAGCAAATTAAGCTAGCAAAAGAAACCTCAGTTCTGACATTCTTATTTTCTGAGTGCTTGACTTTCCAGGTTAATATTCATTAAGTGTAAGCAATCACTCACAGGAAAAAAAGGTGTTTTAAAACAATTGAAGATAAAATTCCATCTGGTGGCATCATATTAATACCATGGTTCATCAGCGGAACTAGAACCTTTACCACCCATGTGCAGTCTTAAGCTAATGGAGAAACTGATAGGACAAGTAGACTGTCATTCTCCACAGGGAACAGGATTAGAAGAGGAGAGAAAGAGAGAGACCCTATACTGGTGGGTTCACAGTTCTTTCCTGACAGCAGAGAAAACAATAGATTTTGGGAACCTGGGCTCCACTCAAGGCTCCAGCAGGCCCAGACACTTTGACAATTCCCCTAATTGGGACCCCCTTCTGTCCTATCTTCTCTGATATGTCCCAGTCCTGTCTCTTCCTCATCCTGGCACCTAGCCCAAGTCCCACGCTCATTAAAGTGCATCTAAAGCAGCTCAGGCACTGCCTACGCTACACGACTCTCTGGAGTAGACATACCTGGGGAGGTCATAAGCCCCACAGAAATTCAGATGTACCACTTGGACTTGAACAAAAAGTGAGGTCATGAGGCCAGTGTTGGGGTCACTGGCACAGAAAGAATGGGAATCACTGCTTGGATTATAACAGCTAAAATCTCTGAAGCCTCTAGACAACACATAAGAACTAAGTTTCAACCTAGAACAAAATTTGGGAGCATTTCCCCCCAGAATGGCAAAAGGTACATCCTTAGCACAAAGGCCACACCTCTGCCAATGTCAAAAATGCCCTGCTCCAAAGAAGTGCCATAGTGCTTCAATGAAAAGGCTTCAAGAATTGTAAACAAAACATTTTCCTCCAGCCCCATTCTCGGTCAGGACTGAACCATTCTGGCTGAATTATTCCAAACAATTCCACTTGAGGCTGGCATCCAGCATGAAAAGTTTTAGCTTGAGCAGTTAAAAGTACACAAAGTTTTGACCAACTGGAAACAAGGTCTTATAGTCACAGGCTTGGCAACCTTAGTAGAGGGAGCCCCTGACTGCCAGTAACATGGTAGAGAATGATGTTGGGGTTTTATTTTTTTTAAATGGAGATTCTTCTCAATTTTTCAGCCTGTTCTTTGTGAAGAACATCTAATAGCACCATAATGAAAATTTTAGTCACTTCATCTCATTTACTTGCTTCTGTTTAAGTATATAAACTGTCCAGGACTTGAGCCCAGCAATGATGACCGATTCTGTGAACATTCCCTAATGAGTTAAGCCTAATGATGCCTTAATTTTCCTTTGGACTGTCTAATAATGGCATCAGGTCCGCATATACCACATTGCAGAGTTGGCTATACTGTTAACCCATCCCCTTTTATCAACCGACTCCTGTGATTTTATCCTAGCCTTGGAAGATGCCAACCTCTGATGTCTGCGTCACAGATGCCGAGATAAGGACATATCAAAGACCTCTTCTATTGTTCTCTCTTGAAGGAAGCAAAAGAAAACCAGACATTTTTTTCATTCCATATTACAACACATGTAACAGGTTTTTTTAAAAAACAAATAATTTATAAAAGCAGAATTATGAGTGCTTATATCTATAGTGCTTAGGGTCAAGTTAAACATACTTTAAGGGAAAACACAGTACTCTGAATTAAGAGGAGGGATTTTATTTTTCTCTATTTACAGCATATTATTACAAGAAATGAACTGCAGGTCTCTAGAGTCTAACCTTCCGATGCAGGTTTAACTGAGATCAAAACTCACCAAGCAAAAGTAATATTTAAAAGTAACCTTTTATTATTATAATAATAATAATAATAATAATAATAATAATAATTGGACACGATGTACTGCATGAAATAACTACAAACTAATTACTGCCTTGGCACCAAAATACCATCACAAGCATTTAAAATCGACTTGTGGCGGAGCAGACTTAAAAACCTAGCAAACAATGTAGAATATTCTATTTGTTTATTACTTTGTGCTGCCCCCTGCTGTTTCAAAGCGTTTTCCAGCACTTAAAACAGTGGGATCCTTTGAAAATTGTAGCATTAGAGTGGATCTAACGCTGGGAAAAAAAACACACTTCATTCTGAAAATGTCCGATGCCAAAGGCACCACACTAATGCTTATGCTGGATTTTGCAATTACCAAATTCCAACTTGATCAACCACAGTAGTGAATCTCACTACTTTGCATACCTTAGGATCATAGCAAAATAGGGGTGGAAGAGCTGAGGTAATCTAGTCTAGCCCTCTGCCCAAGGCAGCAGGTTCATCTGTCTGAAACCATACCATCCAAAGGTCGGTCTAACCTTGGATACCTTTAAACCAAAGTTAAAGAACCACAAGTTTGAGATATTAGGCTTTTTCTCCATTGACAGCTAAAACAAAATCATGATTCTTCTAAGAATTACGGTTTAAGCTGCAAACAACTAGTTATTAAAATTTAATTTAATCTATTGGTAGCATGTATAAGTCTTAAACACTATGTGGAAAAAAAAAAACCAAGGAAATGTTTTAATTATTAGTTATATTTAAGTACTGAACATGTTTGTAACTGGGACAAACCTCAGATGATGCCAAAGCCATGTAGTAGTAATAAGGTTACAAGATAGTGACAAGGCTGACACAGCCAAACATGTACATTTAATACTTTTACATCCTACTTCTCCTCATGGTAGCAGAACAAATCTTCCTCTTGTGTTTTGAGCTAGGAAAATGACAACTCTACTTCCAGCTCTTGCAGCTCTTCTGCTTTAACTCATTCTTTTTTTATATAGCACAGAATTAAGTGCTGTGAGTAGACTGCACTGAAAAATTGACCTGTTGATAGGTACCTTTTCAGGATGCTGCACCGCTAGGATAAAAAGCACTGTAACCAAAACACTTTGTGCATCTTTATTTGTGTTATAAACCCTTGTTTTGGGGAAAAGAAAAATAGTTACATAAGCCAGTATAAGTGGTTGTCTTGTCACAAGCATCGTGCCACGTTGTATCTCATTTTCACTTCATGAATACCTGGAATGGATCTGATTATTTAATAGTTCAACTTGTCAAAGCTTGTCAGCTTTATAAGAGGAGGACAGCCCTCATATTAGCAAGACCTAAATACTTTTCTTGGATCTGCCAACACCATGTTGAGTAGGCAAATTATTCCAGTCTCCCTGCCTTCATGAGTGAGGAGGGTAGCAGTTGCTTTTATAGAGCACTTTGAGATATATGATGAAGAAGGCTGTAGGAGCACTCTTTAACATCCAGTGATTAAACATTTAGCTAAACATTTACCATTGGGAGCAGTATCATAACCAAGACAGGGTAATCAGGGCAGCCACCACAGGGTGCCAACTTGGGGAGGGCAGAAAAAAGACAAGTGCCACAACCACATGGTTACACCAGTGATGTGGTGGCAACTGGAAGTCACTGCTGCCAACGTGTGGCAGCTGCTCCAGGTGCCTGGCCGTGTTTTACACCTCTGATTGGGAGCCTGAACTCCGGGCACATCTGGTGGAATTTCTAAGAGACTGAATGATTTCAGAACACAACTGCAGTCAATTCTCAACAGGATGGGTGTATTCAAGTTACTTAAACACTTCTGAAAAATCTCATGAAAATTTCTGAATAGGAGGTAGCCTACTCATTTTAAAACAAGGCAGGTTAGTTGTTAGACCCGAATTACTTGTCATTAATAATTACATCTGAGCCACTGTAGGCAAACAATGAAAGGAAGGTCAGAATCCTAGAAAGGCTTATGGCAGAAAGACAAGGGGAACCTTTCCATTTGGCATTCCCCCTCTTCTTCCAAACTTTTCAGATATATTTTATCCCGAGTTAAAGAATAATGTGTATGGGTAGCCACTTGACGCAGAGATCATCCCATACCACTTCATAATAAGTCACCCAGAATACAAAGCTCATAAAGGCTGGCATTGCCCTTTCTAAGCAGCTACGGATGGGTTTAGTGACTTGGTTCTGGAAGATGTCTCCTTGATCTAGGGACCCCACTCCTTTCACCCCAGTTACAAGTATGGGCTATTGTTCATAGACAAAGGGTCCCCTCAGTACAAAATGGTGACATTCATAGAAACCTGCCAAACATGTACAGTCTTTTTGTGTGGTGAAAGCTGATTGATTGCAGGAAATTTCCACTACAATGATCTGAAAGGGCCACTTACACAAAGATGCACTTCAGCCCCTGTTTCAAGAGGCTTTAACAGCAGTGTTGAATGCAATACAACTGCTTAGTGTCTCTGTCTGATGCCCTTTTATCAGACTCCTCTTCTGCAGCATGGAACATTAGGAGTATATGAACAGTAAGGATCAAAAAAGATGAGACTGAAAATAAAGCTCAGCCATTTGCCTGTTAGTGCAATGTCACTTTACATGGGGGGGGGAGGTGGCGGGGGGGAAATCACTTTATTCCAAACTAGCCAATGTAAGAAACAACAGAAATGGCTGTTTGATGATATCTTTGGAGGCCATTGAGGTCTACTCTATGCCAGTGGTTCTCAATCTTTCTAGACTAAGGGCACCCTCAGAAAGTGCCAACTCTCAGTTTTCACTCATTTTAGGACTATAGAAAAACAGAGCAATTCTGTTGCAAAGAACTCAGAAAGACCACAATGGCTCAGAATGTTTTTCACTATGAATTTCAACTTGAAATTTCTGAGTTTATCTTGTGAATCATGCTTGCACACCTAAGAGTGCTATTATGCAGCACCTGCATCACCCTTGAAGGATCTCAGGCACCCAAAACGTTTCAGGTGCCTGTAGGTGTTCCGCGAGGCTGCTCCAATGTGCTTCAATTACAGCACATCAGAGCAGACTTGATTAATCGGGTTTGCTGCAGCATGCTAATTAATGTGCTCTAGTCAGCCTCCACGTCTTGTGCATCAGCATCTCCACGCTTCAAAATGGCGGTGGGGCTCTCGAAATAAAACTTGTTTGATGAGCTTTAGTTAAAGCACCCTGCCACCATTTTGAAGTGTGGGGATGCTGATACACGAGACGCTGTGGCGCTTTAATTAGAGTGGCTCTTGGAGCCGCTCTAATTAAAGCACCCCCCCTCCACGTCTACCCCTTGAGCAAGTGTAAAAACGCCTTCTGGTTGAGAGCCACTGGGTCAACATTAAACTGGTCTGCCAAGAGAGTCCTAACAGAAATCTGTGGGCTTCTGTATGTCGAATGTTCTCACACTGATAAAACCCCAGGTTTCGGCCAGCTGAATACTACCACTCCTCTGCTGGCATATGACAGCTGACAAACCAGGTGTGGAGAGTCCCTCACTTTTGTCTGCTGGAGCAATCATCTCAGTGCTTTATGCCAATTGCTCTGGACACTGATTTGAGCTTTCACAGCCAAATTTCAAACTGGCAGAAACCAACCCCTACATTTAAATTCTCCTTTCATTTTAGGAAAATGCTCAGTTGCTGGCAGCTCCTGCACTGCCGTCCAGAGCAAGCTTATTGGAAGTAAAAAATAAATAAAAATGAGGGGGAGGGCAAGGGTTCAGTTCTCTGTTTCTGTCTGTTACTGCTGTAAGTCTGACCAGCTCCACATCTTTTTTAAATTAGCATCCTTGAGGATAGGGGTCCAGAACAGGGAACTTTTTTGACCATAGCAGCAAGGTTGACTATAAAGGAGGTGGCAGAAAAGTGATTCTAGGGAGGACACGTTCATAGAGCTGCTGAAACCCATTGAAGCGACCAAGAAGTACAAGGGAACCAGAAAGCTTGCTGACAGACTGGCAAGGGGCAGGAGGCAAACCAGCATGCAGAAAGGGACGCTCCTTGACAAGCCACCTACCCACACATCCTGCAGAAACCAATAGATTATTGGACCCAACAAAACCCGCTGCACATCTCCCCAAGTCCATTTCACCGGACACCCTGGCTGACGAGCCCTGCAACCCCACAACAGCCAAAGCACAGGCACTTCCACCATTGCACAGACCTACCGTAACTCGAGGAGAGGGCAAGAGAATTAACTTCATGCATATTAATGAGCAATTTTCATTTTCTCCTTTGCTCTGGGACTTTGCAAATCCCCTTCTTAATGGTTTTAGTCAGCTCTTAGTAACTGGTCCTTTGGTTTGGCTGGCTGCATACAGTTTGCTCGTTTTGTTTGTCTATCTGCTCAGGTTTCACATATTTTGCCACTGATCTGGTGTTAAAAACCTTGATGCCCTTCTACATGCATATAGGCATACAAACTCCAACCCTTCTCCCAGTCAAGGCTGGGATGCTTTATAAGTTTCCGCAAGGGGAAAAAAAAAAATCAAGGCATATCAGAAGACATAGCATTATTCTCTACAAGGTGATATCAAGTTTGTAAACTAATGTTCTCTGAATATGCAGTTTGAGAATATGGGTCCATCTTGGCTTTGGGGTCAAAGCACTGGTGAAAATGTACTTGAGCCATTTTGGCCCCTAGTCAGTCAAGACCAACATTTTAAAATTCCACCCACTATAAATAATGATAATCATAATCATAATAATTAGTCAACATTGATCACACAACATAATTTGTTTTTGCTCTGGAGCACTGCTTAGATGAGTGCCTTCTGTGCCACCTTGCTTGTTTTCAGACAGACCTGACAGTCTCACACAGTACAGTACCCCTAGGCCAACTGTACAGTGACAAAAGGAAGGAACAACAGAGACAAAAGGTGAACACTGGGAAGAGATGGTTACAGTCTCTTCTAATATATCCCAATACCATGTATTTGGCTCCATAAAAGATAGAGAGTCTAAACAGGAGCTTTTAAATTGGCAGGAATCTGCCATTGCCATTATGAATCTGAACCACAAGTATGTACCACACCCACACACACTTTTTTCTGAAAAAGAAACACTGAGTCTTGTTTTCACCGAGTATACGCAAAGTAAAACAGAAGGTTTTTGGTAACTTATTTGCCCAATGTCTTTTTTTAACCTATATAACAATTGTAATGTCACTATTTACCTGAAAGGAACATTCGCTTTAATTACGGTTCTTTAAAAACTCCATGCTTTGAATTAAAAAAAGAAAAGCCTACCCTTCCCCCCAAAACAAAACAAAAGAAAACAAAACAAAAAACTGTATGTAGTCATTCAAAACTGACTCTTAGATAAACTTGCAGAAAAGCTTCAGAGATTGTCTTCCCCAATTAATCCTTTCATCAACACAAGGAGTATTAGATTTTACTGGCACAGAGCCCATTGTCAGCAACGTATGCAAGCCATCAATGACATGGACTTGCATGGTAAAATAAAAGACTTATAAATACCATTATACCTCTTTATTTAAAAAATAAAACAGGGAGGAACTTTTGTAAAAGAATACATCATGCCAACTTCAACCTTCTTCCAAGAAGCAATGTGGTCTTAAAAATGTATTTACATGCTCAAAATAAACTCTAGCTGTTAATCTCCCTAAAGTAATGCTGACTGATTCAGCCAATGAAAACTCAATCTTTGACATGACTGTGGTCAGCAGTGTCTCTGCTTTCTAAGCTTGCATGGTTTTTAGCATTTTCATTCAAAGGCTGGGCACTGCCCGTTTTACTCTCGGGTTCTACTCCACTGCTTTCCACAACCTTTTGGGTAGGTTCTTCACCCACGTCAGCTTCCATTTCCAGGACATCATGTTCCTTAGCTTTACTTGCCCCATCCGCTGCTTCCTCCACCTGTTCTGCATTGTTGTCTTGATTTCCTTCCTCCATTTTACTTCCCAAATCTTCTTCTTTCCTCTTTGCTTGAAACACTTCAACTCCCATCATCCTCACGTAATGAAGTCTCTCATTCTTGGGCACAAAGGCACGGAGTGAGGTCTTTCCATGCCAACCGCAGAGCACAACAGGACACTGGAGGGTATCAGGTTTGCTATGAAAAAAAGAAAGTAAAAAGTGGTAAAACATTAGAAAATTAACGTTGGGAATTTATCAATAGAGAAATAGTTTACATTTAACACCTATACTCATGATCTTTACAAGAAGAAGTGTTTTATTTGAAATAAAACTACTAATCCAGCATCAACATGGACAGGCAATACAATCTGCCTTTCAAAATGACTGTAAGACTTGAAGGAAACATCAGATCATCCATGTAGATCCCCTATGTCCCAGGCCATTCGGTTACATCTGGTTACTCCTGTATTGAGTCTAGTAACTCATGTTGTGCATCTCTTTCAGGAAGGACTCATCTTGATTTGAAGATGCCAAGAGATGAAGAAGAATTCTGCCTTGGGATATTGTTCCAATGGCTTAAGCATCCAGGCAATTAAAAGTGTGGTAACTGTTCCTTGTTCCTAATCTGTCGTCTTCACTTTCTGATTAGTTCCTTTTATGCCCTTCTCTGACAGATTAAAGAGCCTTTAGAACTCCAGGCTTTCCCCTCAAGATAGAAGAACAATATGCACAAATACTTTGGGCTAAATTAAGTTTTAAGCCTAAACCGTTTTCTCCATCCCTGAATCACTTCTGTGGCCCTTTTCTGCTTGTCTTCTGATCTTCTATTACAAGATACCAGCTAAGGGAATTTTTTTTTTTTTTTTTTTTTTTTTTTTTTTTAGTGCCAGAACTCTTTCCACACACAGAACAAACTGAGAGAATCCAATTACACCTTATTTAATTTTAATTGAAATGTAAGTTAAAAAAAAAAACAAAAGCCACCCACCCATCCACTCTCTCAACATTGCCAGCAGCAAGCAGGAAACTTTCCCATTAAGCTATTGCAACATTTTAGTTTTCATTTAAAGTAAAATTTTCCAGTCCATATAGTTTCAGAGGTTGTTTTCTAAATTTAAATCAAATGTAAACAAATGCTATCTTTTTAAGTTTAGTGAGATCTCTGGTGCTTCTGCTACTGCTTTACCAGAGACATCAGAACTAGCCGATATTTTTTTTTCTGTTTTAAACCCTGCAGGCAGCAGTGAAACTTAAAAAGAATCTTGTCAGTTACACTGTGGAAATGTGCTCGACAAACTATTAGCAGCAACAGGAGCTGCCAGTAGAAACAGAGGCAGGCACTAAAGTGATTCACTGGGGAGATATAGTCAAAAACCAGACCAGAGAAACAGTAAAGAGTAAGCACTATAGCCCATAGGCTTTGCTCCTGACTTTGCTGCACTACTCTCTCTCCTTCCCTTCCCAACACTTATCTATCTGAAGCTAGTTGGCATAGTCCTGGAGATAATCTTGAAAACAGTCGACACTCCTACTCCATTTACATTCAAAGCTTTGGCAGAAAGGGGAGTGCTTAGTTTTTCATTTGCAATTTTTTTTATTTGCAAGTCAGCTCTTCATCTACCCAGGTAACATTAGAAGTAAAAACCAGAGTGTAAATCTGAAAAGAAATTGCAAGCCTAGGAAAAAAAAATCAGGGGCCAAATTTACACAGATGATTGAAGCTATTAATATTTCTTGACCAAACCTGAAGAGGGGTAGTGACTGAGTATGCGTGTCAGCATTAGTTCTAATCAAAAAAACTTAATTTAGTTTGTCCCAGGGACTCCGGGGCTAGAGGGAAACCCCGGCCCAAAACCAGGGGAAGCACCTACCTACCTTTTGCAGGAGTTGAGGGCAGGAGGGGCACGCACGCTGAAAAACCACCCGCACGGTTTATCAGCTGCGCTTACATTCAGCTGGGGCCGAGTGACGTCAGGGAGAGGCGCCACCCGGCGGGAATAAAGCACGGCCCCAAGAGCACAGGGAGGCAGCAGGAGGACGCAAGAGCCGGAGGGAAGCCCGAGGCTGGAAGTAGGCACCTGCGGGGCGTCGCTGCTTTAGGCAGGGTAAGCTCCAGCAGCGCCAGGAGCGGCGAGGACGAGGAGAGCCGCAGCTGCGGGGATCTCAGCTGCGGAGCCAGCGCCGGAGCTGGTAAGGAAGTGGGGATGGGAACCGCCGGCGAGGGAGCCAGAGGAAGAGCCGGAAGGGACGCCGGCGAGGGAGCCGGAGGAAGAGCCGGCAGGGACGCCGGCGAGGAAGCCCACAGGGGCAACGGGGCCTCGGGACACGTAGTCCTCAGGCCAGTTATAAGAGGCTAAAGAACCCACGATCCAAGGTGGCGTTGGCTGGGGTGTAGGGGAGGCTGGAGCCCCGTGAGTCCCCGCCAAAGGCGTGTTGGCACCGGAGGCCGCGGAAAGTGGGATCCCTCCGCTGAGGGTCCTGTTGGGACCACAGCTGGTGACTTCCGAGGAGCTGCCACCGTCCCCTGGGGCAACCTCTGGGAACCCTCCCACAGGAGCGGGGCAGACCCGGTTAGCTGCTCACGCAAAGGCAGCCTGGGAACGCCTCTTTGAGCAGAGGCGGGCACATAGTTCATAAGAACTAATCCTACAGTCATGATAAGTAGCTTTCATATTCAATCCTTATTATTATAGAAAACTGCTCCTTGCATACTGCTAGGAACACTCCACAAACAGTGAAAAAAACTCATTTACAGCAAGTATTTTTACAGTTCATTAAATTGAGGGTAAAAAGTTTAAGATAAGGACTCACTGAAATCAGCTATATGCTTTGGTTTTTACATTCATGCCTATTTCTCCTGTAGTACAAAGTGCTAAGAAATCATTCAAGTTAAAAAAAAAAAAAAAAAAAACAGAATGGAAAGGCATCTACAATTCTATTCAAGTTAAAAAAAAAAAAAGACAGAATGGAAAGGCATCTACTTACTTTGGATCTGGATCATACCTCAGGACTATACTTCCCATAGCTAGAAGAAAGAAAATACATAAAACATGCTTAGGACCACATTAAGATACCTGTGACCTCAAGACATTATGAGAGAGCAAATCTTGTTGCTGTACAAATACTCTTATCCAACAACTACATTAACACTAACTATCTGTATTAATACAAAAAAACCTGAACTGGAAGACGCATTTCCGCTACATACTTTCAAACAGAAACTATACAAAATGAAGTTAACAGATGAACAAATATATGCACAGAAAAAGCAGTCCTCTCACAAATCAGGCTAAGAAGTTCCATAAAAACATAAAAACAATTAAAAATTGATCAAAACAGATGAAGACAGTGAAGGGCTAACCAAAAGACTGAGTTATACTTTCTGAATTATACTTCTTCCCTACATTTTCACTTAACACACATGCCATCAGACACTGAAGTACCAGCAATGGCTATGGATAGAATATGATAATAAATGCCTGTAAGTTTTTAAAATGATAGAACTACATTCAAAGTTCTGTCTGTATTTTTACTAGTAATGCCTACAACTGCTATAGATTAGTTTTACATAAACTAATCTAGTTTACTGTGCACTCTGGTTTATATGGGAGGAACAGTGAAGGTAATTAGAGAGACTGCATTCCTTATTATAAGCATTTCCCATATAAAAGAGAAGATAATGTAGTCAGTATTCAGAGTAAGCATAATTCCACCCCCTCCCCCCCATTTGTTTAAGTAAAACATAGATGTTTAATTTTGACATGGCCAGTGCCATCCATTTTAAAGTATACAATCAATAAAGGCTCCTGCAAAGTCCAGGACAGGCTAAAAATTTAAACTGGAATATAGTTGGAAACAAATACCAACAGAGTTTAGAAACTTTGCTCACAGCTTTGGAATTTCAGTGCTACTAAGAAATCCCACACTTGGTGGATCTTTTGGAGGTTATCTTGCACGTAAGAATCAAGGCTCTCAAATCTGGCAGAATTTATACATCCTTGGTCTAATAAGCTTCCAGAGTTGGAACCAGATATAGTCACAGCCTCTGGAAGTACTCTTGGATTCAGCAACATTATGAATACAGTAGCAGTACAGAAACAGTTAGCATAGACATTTTTAGTGTTAGCCACAACTCCTAATACATCTATTTCTGTAGGTGGATTTCCAATTTGTCTGAAAGAATAATTCACAAGAATGAGGTTCCAACTTACAGAACAGTATTCATCTTCGTGTAGTAAATACAGAGAACTTACCCATGTCTTTGACGAGTTTTTGTGTCTCATTGCTAAATTTACTTAAAAATGGATTCTCCTGGGTAAGCAGCACTTTAACATCATCTATGCAAATGTTTATAATCCTCGCATTAATAAATGGGTACAGTGTATATATTCCCTGGTGGGAAAAAATACAATTAGTTTAAAAAAGAAAAGAATCCCTGCTTTTTGAAAAAGGATTAAATTAAAAGCAAAAAAGCTCTGAATAATATTACAGCTAAACTATTTTGTTTCAATGCAGTTTAAAATATCAAAAGGCTGGAAGACTGCATCTCACAATCTGTTGGATTCAAAATAAGTATCACTATGGGGAACGCTAATAAGGTTCTCTCGTGACTTGAAAACATGGTGCTTCAAAATTACCTCTTGTGCTAGTCTGAAGGCACAACCGAACTGTTCACCATCACTGTTGCGAGACCAAACTTTTATTCCTGTGTTAATAACCTGTCAATTTTAAAGTAAAAGTATCAATACAATGTTTAATGGAAACAAAGTTTCAGAGTTAGGTAATTTGTCTTGAACTGCTTAACTAGCAACCAAAGAAAGAATATTTTTGCTGTAGCAAGAACACTAAAACTCATAAATCAGAATTCAACATTTAAAATTAGGTTACATTATCAGTGTAATTTAAATTAGAATGCTCTAGGGCAAAAACATGAATAAACATTCCCAATTATGAGGGTAAAGTTACCAGCCTCAGGGCACTCCACTTCTAACCTCTCCTATATCAACATTTGATAACCGTTAAAAGAAGTGGTCTTTCAGTTAATGCACTGAACTGTTAACAAGAAGTGGCTTCAATCCTTAGTTCTACTAAGGATTTCCTATGTGAAGCTGGAAAAAAATCACACACAAGAACTTAATCTTAAGATCCTAAACCATGCTTTGGCACTCAAGGATTTAAGTTTAATATTGTCACCAGTTTCTTAAAATCTTTTCAATGTTCTTTCACGGCCTTTGACAGTGTTCCATCTATAAAACAGGGATAGATAAAATTGGTCTACTTTACAGATGTGCTGCAAAAAATAAAACCCTGAAGTCTGTGAGATGTCTTCTACTCGGGCCTTCTATTCTGTATCTCTATGGCAGGCTTGTCCAACATGCGGCCCTCCAAACTGTTTTCTGAGGCCTGAGGTGCTGCAATGGGAAATTAAAGTAAACACTGTACTTTCGTTTTGGGGGGGGGGGGGGGGGTGATACCGCCTCCTGTGAGGTCTTTGAATATGGCTCGCCGGCCCACTGGATGATAAAAAGTTAATGATCTGGCTCCACATTCAAAAAGGTTGGACACCCCTGCTTTATGGAATAGATAATTTTTCTCCTTTGCTTTCTTCCTCAACTAATTTAATTCATGAGAACTTTACTTCTCACCCCATGTCTGCTCAATGCTTTAGCAGCTTCACAGGATGTTTTTTATTTAAGACAATGCTGTCTGCTGTCCAACTGGTAGCCCCTGAGGGGTTAAATTACAGCCCCAGGGCTTCTGGTCCAGGCAACATTCTCCCCTTTGCTTTTTTCCTGCTACCAAAATTACTGGGTTGGCAAGCCCGCAGTAGCAATGCATTCACAATGAATTTACAGGTTGATAAAACTTCAGTCTCTAAACTCTATGAGAAAAAAAAATATGGATGACTTCAGGAAGAATATTAATTGGTCATGCTACAGTAGGACGCAGTTTAAGAAGCTGTTTCTGGACACAGCTAACTCCTTTCTTAATATCGTAGTTACATTCTTAAAAAATGTGACTAAGCAAAATGATGTTAAGCAAATCCAATTACGTCACAGTAGTGACCTACTAGCAGGCAGCAGCCAAACAATGTTGTAACCGAACATTGTGTGACTTTAAACAACTATGTTCTCTAATAGCTCAGCGATGTAATAACAAAACATTAACCAGGACGACATTAAGTGACGAGTACCTGTACAACCTACTAATTGGTTTTAGCTGTAGTTTAGGGCAGGGGGAGCCAACCTTTTCTGGCTGCAGGCCAGAATGACCCACCCTAGGTCTGAAGTGGGCAGGCAGGTGCAGTGGTTTTTACACCTTGCTGCATCCACCACAGGAGCCCATATTCACCCCACATCCTGATGCCCACAGCTCACACTATCCTCTCCCCCCCAGCCAGACCCCCCAAACCTTAACCGCTGCCACCCCACTCCCCCCATTCTGGCAAGGACCCCCACCCATCACTGTTAAATTTGTACCCTTATGATTTATTTTTCCACATACATAAATATGTACAAACACACACAAAGTCCCTCGTATGATCTCCAAGTATTGTATTAGATTAGGCAGAATGCCATCGCATCTATTGTTAAGTCTTGTAAAGTAATATTCCCTCCAAGAGTCCAAAAACTCACGTACTTCTTCAACAAAATAAGAGGAATGGAGTCGTACTTTAAGTGGAGTCCTAGCAGAAGACAGCTCTCATAGTAGAGCAAGGAAGCCTCCACTGATGTCTATGGATTCATGGTAAACATCTAAAAATAAAGAGTTCTACCTTCATTTTCTCACTGTTGTTCAGCAGTACATTCCTTAGTTCCTTAGAAACCATGTACAGCTGCCTCTTCTTTCCTTCCTGAGTCCGAGTAAGTAAATTCAATTTAGGAAATGAAGGATCCAATGCATAAAATTTCCTGTAAGCATAAACAGTGACACTTTAGATTGCCAGGCTTCTATATTCAGCGTATTAAAAATGATGACAAACACAGACTCTCCAGCAACTTCCCCATTCATCCATGACCACCACAGATGGCTGAGAGGCACTGCACAGGACTCATGATATTAACAGTGTTAGATGTCACAAAAAACTCCACATATTTTAAAAATGAAGTTGAAATGTTTCATACTAGAGTTATTCTGCAGGCTGCTGAAAGTGGACATTTTAAACTTGTTTTTTTTAAAGCTTCATTCAATTTTTACTTAAGAACGAGTTGCATGTCAACATATCTACTTTATCTTAAAATTATGGAAAACGTGCTTTATTTGTGAGCCAAAATGAAGATATATTTTTCAACTACAGCTACAACGAAGACCTATTCACCTGGGAAAAACTAATCCTAGTTAGCTGGAATCCTTTACTGCAGAATGAAAAGACATAATTTCTCCTTACTGGATGGATGGAAACAGTGGGTCATCTTCAGAAAGGAACACAAACGGGTCTTCTTTAAAACCAAACAACTTCATTCTTTTCGATGGCGGCGGTCTAAAAACAAATGTTATTGCTTGGGTGAATAGTTTCTTAAAGTTCTTTGGATTTAGATCATCATTTGGCAAATGACTGCGAGTGTTGACTGAAGCATGTGGAAGAGCACACAACTACATTTTCCTGTTGCTTCACTAGCAATACTGGTACTATAACTCTGAAAATTCAGATGGATGGATGTGGGGGAAAGAATGCATTAGCTAGGGGAATAGGAGTGCATCAAGCAGGCAATTGTGAAGGAGAGAAAGGAGAAAGTCAACTGGGAAAGCAGGTGGGAGAAAAAGAGGAAGGTGGTGGTCAAGAGAAAAGGAGAGAAATTAATGGACTCCAGAAAAGCACCATACCAGCATGTAGGACTAGCAGTTAATGCAGATATTATTGAGACTGCAAATGAAGTAATGGAGCCAACTAGAAATATTGCACAGCTTTTTAAAACAAGCTCTATGCCTTCATGAAGCAGGCATATATTTAATACGAGCAGTTATTGAGTTGGGTGCTCTTGTTGCTTGCCTCTATAATCAGCCTCTTCATTTCACTTTCAAAACCCTTTTCTCCTTGCTCTCTACTACTCTCTCTGTCAGATGTTCAATTTCTATTCCAGAATACTGTGAACCCATCCTCTTTTCATACAAGTTCTGCTTGCGTACAGTGGAAGATCAGGACAGGAATAAGGCTTTTTTTTGGAGACTAAGAGTATTAAACACATTGCTGACAGTGTACAGAAAAAAACCCATGTTTAATTCTCCACCCTAAGGGGCATACAAATAATGCTGAATTATTTAACAGTGACCAAAACAATCAAGAGTTGATATATATCCCCCAGGCAAACTAATCCTTTTGCTGTATTTGGTTCTTCAGATTTGTAAAGAACCCTTATCCAGAGAGTTTACAATCTAAGTAGATAACAAGAAAGAAAAGGAACAGGGCAAGATAAAAGCAAATGAGCATGTTGTGATAATAGTGTGTTTTCCTTTTTTAATTCTGCTTTTTAAATTATTTAAAATTCAGAACTAAACAAAACTGAGGTTTCCACAAAGGCTTCAAGGGTTACAAACAGGTCTGCTTAGATGCAATCTCTTACCCACATACTCCATCCTTCTTGCTTTGCTCACACTCTGAGTTCAGTGAGTGCTGAATTTCCCTTGCCTGTTCGTCTTCAGGAGGTTGTTCTTCAATAGTTTCTACAGAGCCATCTTCTGTAGTGGTGGTAGGTACTGCAGTATCTCCTGTTTTCTGCAACAATTTCCGCTGAAGCTGTTCCAGATTGTAATAAATGTTTTAGTGAAGCAAAAGTAAGTTATATTTAACTCGTCTACATACTCCTTTTTATTGAGTTTAGCACATATACTAAACACACTATATATACAAACACACACACACACACACACACACACACATATATATATATACACACATACACACACACACACACACCTGTGTGCGTGTGTGTGGGGGAGGGGCAAAAGAGCTTTCCTGTGTGTGTGTGGTGGGCAAAAGAGCTTACCAAAGAGCAAGTTACCCATTCAAAGTTGCCTTTATTTGGTCTACTGCCTTACACGTCTCCAAGAATGCATCGGTGCATCCAATATGAAATGCATCACATTTAAGGGCAGAACATTCCAAATCAGTAGCCCAGTTAGTTTTTGCCTAATAACATGGAGAAACCAGAGCTAGACAAAACTTAACAACTTTATCTCACTGTACATGTTCAATAGCAGCGCTACTGTGTGAGCCTTAAAATGGTAAGAAGCACTGGAAAGTGCATTACTTTTGTATGAACCTGATTTTTTCATACTGTTTTGCAACATTTATTTACAAAGAGGTTCTAACTAATGGCATCAAGTGAACAGAACAGAAAGACCTCTAAGTGATTTGTATGAGGCATATACCCCTTTAATATGAATAACTGAGGAGAGTGTTACATTGTAGTTTAAAGAAAAAAGGTTTAGCTCCAGGTACAATACCACCTTGCTATTTTACTGGTGCTACACAAGCCCATCAACCTACTTAAAAGAAAAAAAAAAAAAAGAGAAGAAAGATTTTCAAAGGGGCTTCAGGGATTTGGGTATACAAGTTCCACTGACTGACTTGCAGTCAAGACAACTCAAGATGAGAATGAAAACAGTTATACTAGATTACTATGACCAATTTTTTTCCAATAGGTTTCTAATTACGTTTACAAAAGTTTCTAAAACACAACAAAAATACGTTTTCATCAAAGCTCCTTTTACCTTAGGCTGGCGTTTATTCCAGGGCATTGGAGCCTTTTTTATTAATACAGCCATAAAGAAACCTCCAGTGTTCTGGTGATGTGGCAATATCCTAAGACTGGACCAAAAAAAAAAAAAAAAAAGCCAAAAACAACATTAGTCAATATAATCAGAATCCAGAAGTTTTTACACAATATTAAGGAGTCACACTAACATTTACTGTGTGTCTAAATCAGCTGTTCTCAACCCATGGGCTGCATGCAGCCCAATCAGCACACTGCTGTGGACTATGTGACATCCTGTGCACCGATAAAGACTTTTTGGGCCAATACCGATGGCCAATTATTAACAAGCCACATCAGCTGATACTGATGCAATTGCTGATATGCATCCCAACAGCTTGGACAGCAGCATCTGGCTGAAGTCTGTGGAGGAAAAGGGATGTGGGGTGGAAAAGGGAGTGAGGCTTGGGACTCAGGCAGGGGCAGGCGCTACGCAGACAGGGTGGGGTGCAGGACAGAGCTGGGACTAGTCTGGGAAGCATGGGGGTGGGGGGCAGCTCCTGCCGCTGGCGCACCCCGAGGGAAAGCACAGAAGGGCATGTGCCCCTCAGGATCTGTGCAGCAGGTGAAGGCGGGCTGCCACTGTGAGCTGGGGCTGGGAGCAGTGCCAGGCTCTTCCTGGCGGGGGGGGTCGAGCCAGGGCTATGCGCAGGATAGACAGCAATGATGCTGGGAGGTGGGGTTATGGGATGGGCTAGTCACCCCAGAATTTGCTGTAGCCCCCCCCCACCCCCAAACTCCCAGCACCACCACCAAACTCCCAGCACCACCACCACCCACCCTGTATGCAGCGTGGCCCAGCTCCCCTGCCAAGAAGAGCCCAGTGTCACCCCCAGACCCAGCCCACAGTGGCAGCCCACCCTTGCCCCACAGATCTGGGGGGCATGTGCCCCACCCGGACCTCCCTGGGTGTGTGCCAGCAGTCAAAGCAGTCTCCTCCCAAACAAGTTGCTCATGGCTCTGTTCCATGCCCTGCCCCAGCCCTACTCCTTCCCTCACTGGAAGGGCCTCAATCTGCACCCTCCCCCCAACTTACCAGCCAGATGCTGCTCTACAAGTTGCCAGGCTGCATGCATGCACACAGTATTTATTGACGACATTATCAGCCACCTCAGCAAAAAAGAGCTGATAGCTGATAATGTTAATTTTGCTTTGACTGGTGCCGATACAATATGACCCGATGTATCGGTGCACCTCTAGTTAAATGGATACACAGGAAGTAAATTGAGTGTGTATGGGCCATTTGTAAGTTGTGTGTTTATGGGCCAGATGCTGCTGTCCAACACACTGAGAGCTGCAAGTGTGGCCAACTATGGCAAAAAAGTTGAGAACCACTGGTCTAAATTAAGGTCTGTTCTACACTCTGTAATTCCAAAGGCAGCAACAAGCTCTGCTAGGAAAACTGTGAGTATATAGAAACTAATTATTGGAGGGTCACCTTAAATTTGTCCACCCATCACTGCTGCAGCATGGAAAGCAGCAACAGGAAGGAAGCAGTGGCAGAGGGTAGGTGAGGGGGCAGGGGAAGGTGGCAGGGAAGTCAAGTGGCCTAAACCTTGTCCCTTCTGCACTTTACCTCCTTCCACCTGTTCCCCAGCTCCCCACTTTGCTCCCTCCCTGCCTGCACCCATCCTGTCCATTTTCCCTCTTCCCAAACTTATTTCCAGCTGCAGCTCTGGCTCCAACCCAGCTCCAACCCAGGCATGGGGCATAACAGATGTGGCAGCAGTTCTGCCCCTGGGACCAGGTCAGAGCCACAGCTGGAGTTTCCATCATTGCCGCTGCTCCTGTCTAAGTGGGAGGGTTTGGGCTAGAATCATGATAGAGGGTAAGCAGCAGTAGGGGGAGGAGAAAAGGTGGCAGAGGGGATGGGGGCTCAGGGCAGAAGCAGTGGCTCCTGTCTTATACTTGAATCCAAGATGAAGGGCTTTCCCTCAGAGCTCCACTGAATGGGGAAAAAGCTTTTTGTCTCGGATCTGAGTAAATATGGCAGACTAGGGTTCAATTTGTCCCTAAATGTTTTTCTACTAACACACTCTCTTTGAACTAAAGATAGGGTTGTCACTCTCTCCATCCCTCTGTCCCTCAGATACATTTAGGGGTCACAGTGGTAGTGGCCAGTCACCAATATGCAATGAATATTATCTTAACCATTTCAGTAATTATTTCTAGCCCACAATCCATTCCTAAAAATCAAGATGCCAGTTTCCACAAGGTATTTCCCCCTACTGCTATAAAAGCTAAACATCAGATCCAATAAAATCAAACTACTGGGTGAAGGCATACCAACGCTCCAGGTTCATTGCTTTCAGTTTTTCCTCATCTTTTATTGGGAACATGGTGGGTCGTATTTGTGTCTGTCTGTTAGAAGGCACCTCTTTCCAGTCCTCAAACCACTGCCCATCTTTTAGCATTATCTATGAAGGAAAATATGAAAATTAAATCTGAGGCTGCTGTTTCATGATCACATAATCATCAAAGTTGTGGAGCGCTCAGTCATAATTGCTGATGAATCAACTGTTGATACAGAGAACTGATGGCATGTTCCCAATTCTCAAAACTTTACTGCATTCATGAATGACCAGAACTGTTCTTCCCCAAGTCTGTATATACAGTATATTGTTAGATTGTGTGACATTAATGGTCTGGGCTAATTCTAAATTAATGAGGGACTGTTCAAATGCTCTAAACACTGCTTTGTACTCTAGCATGTTGATGTGGAACATGGGCACTTGTTCTCTGAACACATGCCAATCCACCTGGGCTTCCTCCCACTGGTAATGTTGGAAGCCTCGCTATCATATTGTTTTCACTGGTGCAGAAGGAGGAAAGGCAGCTCCTATTTATGCTACCTTTCTTTTTCCACTAGAAGAAAAACCTATAAATATTTTAAGAACCTGAGTACAGGTTCTCTAAACTGCATCTGTTTTCTTCAACTGCACCTAAGGGCACTGAAAGAGTCTTTGATACCATGCCACTGAATGAACATGATGTCCAATGACCCAGAAGGTACAAGCAAATCTCACTAATATTCAGCAACTCAGCTGAGGCTGATTAACCAAAGTAGATATAATAGGGAATATTTCAGAAGCTGTGAGCCTCCACTGTCCTAAAGTTCAGCTTTGCTTCAATAACTCTATAGTCTAAGCTAGTGTTCAAATGAACTTGTCTTCATTTATTTCCAAGAGCAAGAGTACAAAAACAGTGGAGAATGATTAAAGAATATCTAATAAACAGCCATTTAGATATAGGAAACCTTTCAAATTGTGTCAATGTGTATGGCACTGATTCTCAACCAGGTTGCTGCAGCACCCTGAAGTACCCTGAGATCTTTTCAAGGGTGCCACCCAATGTTAGTACTGTTAGGTATGCAACTACAAGTCCAAGATAAACCCAAAGGTTTCAAATAGGAATCCACGATATCAAAAGAATACAGACCTGTTACGATTTTTTTTGGAGTTCTTTGCAACAGAAGAATTGCTCTAGTATTTTTCTGTAGTCAAAAAAAGAAGTGAAAACAAAGAGCTAGCATTTTGAGGGGCATTTTAAGCCTCTCAAGGGGTGCCTTGAGTCTGAAAATGTTGAGAACCACTGGTATATGGTTTGTGAAACCAAAGAAAAATTGCTTTTACTAAGAGACTAAAGGGTAGCAAGTAACTCTCCATACCAATAATGATTAAAAGTTTCATGCATTTCTGTGGCGTTTCACAGAACGCTGGGACAGAAGACTGTTTTCTGTCTTTGCAATTTGTACAAATGATGCTTGCTCATTGTTGGAGGCACGCACATTTGTAAGGTGCTGCTCAGGCATCTTTTAACATGTAGAAGGAGTTCTGTGTCCTTTCTCTGAATAGACTATTGCCTTGGAACGGTAAATCCTCCTATATGACTTGCATTTCCATTGGAATGCACAGCTGCTGCAACAAGAATAAGTACCTTGTCACTGGGCTAATCATTCTGGATTGTGAAGCTGTAACTAAACACAACATTTTGCTTTCATTGCTAACAGCCAAACTGTTCCTCACTTTCTGCTTATCAAGAGAACTCGGTGTACATATAATTAAACTGCATTTCCCCAGAAGTTTTTGGTAATTTGAAATATGAAACAAAGTTTGCCAGCAAGCGTATTTTCTTCTAAAGAGGTCCATTAACTTAGCCTTTGTCTGAAGGTGTTCTTTGATTGGGGCCACTTAATCTCTTGGTTGGTTGCTGTGAATGGAATCCAGGATACATTTATTCCACCAACTCAGAGGATTTTAATACTAGTTTCTCAGTATGTTGAAGGAGCAAAAAAGGCAAGAATCGGGCACACCGTCTTTGTGGGCTTTAAAAGCACTTTGCTTATAGGAAGAATGATTTTTCTTGGCATGGAAGTACAAAGGATCATCACTAATTAATGAGGAGTTCTGTGCATCTTTAAAAGGCACTGATAATTCTTCTGTTATCCATTTCCTGCTAACTGTAAAATTTTGCAAGAAAAGAAAGTAAGGCATGTGCCACCACCTCAACTGGTGAAGATGTTGACAGAATCAGTTAGCAAAGCATCCTCCTGTTTAAGGGTGTATTTTTCTGACTGATCTTGTTGAGGAATGTAAACCTGATTTTCTTTAGGTAAGACATTTCTGTTTCATAGTATTTCTTAAGAAAGGCCCTACTGTTGAATATAAAAAGGAACTCTGAACAGCTATTTCTACTATCTGTAAATGAAAACCTGACCCAGATTTTGTTCTGTCTACTAAACACCTAAGACTTAGCAGCCATTTGGTCCCAAAAACACAAAGGTCTCTCCCTCATTAGAGCACTACTACTCCCATTTTCTCCATGGGCAGCCTAATGCACCTTCAAAGTTAACCCTTATTCCACTCTGCAGAGACACACAGATCTGCCATTCTCTGGGCAGGCTTCATAAGCATCCAGAACATCAGGATCCAGCTTGCTCACAGAAGGAACATCTACCTGAAACTTCTGTCATGTTAGGACCCCAATGAAACATCTAACAGTAGCACTGACTTCAGTGTAAAATGAAAATGCATTTTGCACTGAACCCATCACTGGATAAAATGAACACACAGCAATGGCGTGCCCACCCCACTATGCCAGTCATACCTCCTCTTGCTTCTTCTCTTTACGGCCACACAATTCTTATAGTCCTTTCCACCCAGGGGTCTAGCATCATCAAGGAGAATGGAGGATGCTCATCAGCCCAGCATAGCTCAGAGCATGATGGTTACTGTACTCTTTTAGGAAGTATGTGGATTCATACCTCTTAAAGATTGAATGGGGCCTGGAAGGGATGCCTCTGACTTCTCAAACAAGTGCTCTAACTATAACAATGTTGAGAAAAAGATGACTTCCCTCCATGATATCAACTTTAGTTGCTTGGCATAGTTTTTCTCCGAGCAATCAAGGACTTATGGGGTCAAGTTTCAGTTCCATCTGAGAAGCACAAAAAGAGCTTAGGTGGAGGTAGACATCTAAGTGGCCATCCCAGATCAATTATGGGCATACATAGTAGCTCAAGCCTGGCTTTCTAAAGATCTTTTCAAGCCAAAAAAGGAGGCACAGAACTCTTGACTCCTTCGTGGTTTTGTGGCTGCTGCCAATGATTTTAATTAGCAACCAAGACATTTAGAATTGGAAGGGAGTATCATATCAACATCTTAGGAGAAGGATAGCATCTGGGCCCTTGAGTTGAGCTTGACTTTTTGCTTTTGGGAAAAATGAGTAAGAGATGTTACAAGCTAGAGGGACATAAATCTGCCCTAAACAATACAAAGGCAAGCACAATGGTCATTGTTTAAGGCAACATGATGCCAGCGGATGATAGTCTGGGCATAACAGTTGCCCGACTGCCTTAAAAAGGAAAGAGCATAAAAGAAATAAGATGAACTCCTTATAACTTTCAAAGATTCTCTAAACCTATAGTAATATCTAAAAAACTTTCAGAACTGTATACACCTCGGGATAACAATACAGCACAGCTGAACTAAACTACAAACATTGGGTCAGAATGTACTACCATGAATGGTGAGAATGAACTAGGAGTAGCAGCTGGCCCACACCCTATCTTTTTTGTTCCTGTGGTACAAGGCATGAAGTTAGTGTGGTGCATGCATGGACCAAATCAGACATGGCTGGAAAAATTCTCCAGTTTCAGGCAGTGGAACAGATGCACACCCACAACAGATGCACACGAGGACAGACAGTCAAAAAAAGGTAACATTCCTGCCATTATGGCCAATGCTACAGCTGAGGTATATTTGTATGACATGCATTTAGCAAGCAAAAAGAAATGCTACATATTTGCAAGGATGTCAAGGTAATACTTCTGAAAAAACTTTCACTTCTTTTCCATGACTTGCACTTGATTATTTCTCTCTTTTAGATCACACATGTTTTTATCACAACAAAAACCAAAATAGAACCGAGGGGAATTTTTTTCAATGGATATTAATTTTTCCAAAAGAGGCCGTTTCAGTTATTCTGGAAGCAAATTCTTCCTGGGTAGTTTAGACTGGTAAATATTATTGTGACTGCATGCACAAGAGTGCCAGAGTGAAAGGGTCTCATTTTATCCAAGACTTCAAGGATTAGGACCCTTACCCAGATCCAGTGCTCTTCTTCTACATTTAAGGTTGTGGGTCCATAATACCTCATCTGCAAGGAGAGAGCCCTAACCACTAAGCTATAAAGAAGCTTTCAATTTCTTTTGCTGATACTGTTCTACTTTGTACAGATAGAAAGAACATTTAATGGAGCAGGAAATGGAGCCTCCCAGAAGAGTGCTTAACCACCAGGCTACAAATTCACTGTCACTCTCTCTCAATGAGTTTTTAAGCATCTTACACAAAGTGAAAGAACTCCAGCAAGAGGTACTGAGAGAGACACCACAGAAAATCCCATTGCAGTTGGTCTCCAAACCCAGGCTTAAGGGCAAAGACCTTTTGGATGCTGCCCAGGGAAATCAGAATCAAAACCGAGGTTGAAAGCAAAACAAACACATGATGTTTTCTACAGCATAATACTTGCACAGCATTGTTGCCCATGGACCACCGAAGGTCCATTGCCCTCCAGACTGGTAGTTAGGACACTTACTGAATAGGTAGATGATTTCAGTTCAAATCCCCTCCCTGCCTAATTCAAGGCAGGATTCTGAATCAGTTACACTGCCAGAGACATATGAAGAAATATACGACGTGAAAAACAAACGTTTAAAAAGCAAATCTTGCAGGAAATGTTTACTACAATTCCTGGACTTCTTGCCCAATTTGTATACCCAAAAGACAGACCAAGAATGAGATTATGGTGCACATCTTTACAGAAACAATAGGAATACCTTCCACTGTGTAATTCCTGGCATCCATTTCAAACCTGGCAACTCAGAAGAGACATCAGCAAGCTCTAAGGCACCTAAAAAGCCAAAAACATAAATGAAAATTAAGTGATTGTAAAAATATAAAGTGCTGAGAATTTATTTAAGTCTGCTCATGTAATGTTTCCAAACATGATTTTCTAGAAATTATACACCAAGCTAATATGGTGTTTGTTTATTATTTATTTCAAGAGGCTTCAAAACAAGTACCACATCTAAATTACTAAACATTATAATCCAACTTTTTACATTTCTGGTAAGCTCTTTAAAGAAATTTGCTGACCTTATAGATGGTGAGTATAGGCTGAAAAAGTCAGTGTTACAGCAACATTAAACATTGGGAATAAGAGGAATGATATTCAGTAAATTAGGATAACAACAAACATCAGTCTTTTAGTTTAATAGGTAGATTGCTTAGACCAATAAAATCATTCTCTTCAAAAGTTATTTTACCTCTGCAGTGACACACAGTTGAAAATAATTTGGCATATACTATTGCTTTATGGTCTGTTATCTCAAGTGAGAAAAAAAAAAATCAAGGCTTAATTAGAAAGAGGAGGGAGAACAAAGAAGAACTCTTGGCTAATGAGATAAAATGCTAATTTTTAGTCATGATGGGCCAGAAGTCATCATGCCTTATATCTAGGGGTTTGCTAGCCAACGGTTCATCAACAGAACAGCATTACCAATACTGAACTCATTAATTTGTAAGATGTTCTGAATATGAAAGGAACTTTTTTTATTGTTGAGTTGTGTTAAATGAATAATAGTCCCTTAAAATAACACCTGTCCAATTTTTAAATTATAGGAACTCCTGAAAGGACAAGTAAAAGATTAAAGTTATTTTTCATTATTGATCCTGCTTGTTTGCTCTGTGAACTCTACAGCACTGTTTCAGTTTGTTCTCCATAGTCAGTCACCTCTCATGTGTGCAGATATTACACAAAAATCGGAAGGAATATTTTTTTTTTAATTAAAAAGGAGACAGTAGAACCACAAAAAAACTATATGAGGAATGACAGACAAGGGTAAAATCTAAAACTTGTTTCTCAAAGCTGATTTCTTTCAAACTGGTGTCCCTCTGATATTCCTGATTGCATACAGCAAGCTTAAAAAATGCGAGCATAAACTAGTGGTTCTCAGGCTTGTTAGACTCAAGGAACCCCTCAGAAAATGTCAGCTCTTAGTTTTCATTTGCTTTTTTTTTTCAGTAGTCAAAAAGAGATCAATTTTGTTGCAAAGAACTCAGGCCACAACAGGTCAGAATGCTTTTGACATTATGGACTCCTTTTTGAAATCTCTGGGTTTATCTTGTGAACCCTGTACGTGTTTGCACCCCTACCAGTGCTAACATTGTACAACACCCCATGGTGCCATGGAAATGTGGCTGCAGTTTTATGCCAGTAAGTTTCATACATTCATATGACTGCAAATAATATGCCTGGTGCTGTCCACAGAAGCAACCATAAGCAGTCATGTCTGTATAAAAGTCTCTCCAGTACTGATACAGGACAAGACTGTATGAATACAAGTCTAAAGGTTAAATCAGGGATGGGCAATTATTTCAGCCGTTGGGCCACTTAATGAGTTTGGGAGTTGTCAAAGGCCACACACAAAGTCTTTCAGAAGATATCATTTTTAAAAGTTACAGACAAAAAACAAACCATGTACTAAAAATTAAACTTCTCTATACAGTATTAAAACATTTCAAAAAATATTTTGTCACAATTTATGTTTTTGTGAGTAGTATATATAGAAGTGATTGCGTAACAGCTCTAAAATAAAAGTCTTTCTCTTGTATATTGTGTCTGTAAGGGGAGGGTTGAGGGGATATATGGGTGGGTATGTAAATAGGGAGTGGCGGGGGGAAGCTGGCCAGCAGCAGGGAGGGGGGGGGGGGGGTTTAAGGGGTGCATGCAGCATAACTCATTTTGGTTGTGTGGTGTGGTCTGTCCCATGATTCGGCTTGTGCCTCTTCATGGGGGCCTATGGCTGCTCCTGCCCACAGCTGCCCCATGCAGGGAAGCGACGGTGGCCTTGGGGACATGTGCCAGGCATCATATGCCCAGCTAGGCAGGGGGGGAAGCTGGAGCTGAGCAGCTCCTGCCCCAGCTCACGGAGCTCCAGGTCTAGGTCCCAGCCCCCTTCCTCCCACCCAGAGCAACAAGCAGCCACCTGCAGGCAGCTGAGCAGGTGAAAAGCGGCTGGCAACTGGCTGGCTCCCGGCTGGAGATTCCCCCACCCCCCAACCCTGATCTGGCTGAGTATGTGGTGCCTGGCACGCATTACCATGGTTGTTGTCACTTCCCTGCATTACTGACTGCCTGAAATGGTGCAGCAGAAACAGGAGCAGGAGGAGAAGCTGCTGGAGGTGGGGGGAGCCAAGCAGTACCCAGGCAGCTGCAGCAGCACTGGGAGCAGCCCTGCCAGGAAGTTGTGCACACTGGCCAGGACAGTGCAGTCAACAGGTGCAGGATGTCCTGGGCAGGAGTGGGTAGGGCTTGACCCTATGCAGAGCACCATGGAGGCAGCTGCAGGATGGATACAATCAATTGGCAGGCTGGATCTGGCCCATGGGCTGCATTCTGCCCACCCCAGGTTAAGACAAACACTCCTCTTAGCTGATTTAAAACAGGAAAGGGAGCAGCTATACAGAAGTATGCATCAGCTGGAAAGATCTAGTTGCTGGACAACTGTCTAAGATCTAAACTCATTGCCTGCCAGGTAACATCCCTCAAATAAGTCTAGGTTACTTATTACTGACTATTGCTACAACCAGTCATTCCTTCATCCTGGCACTGAGGGAAAGTATGGCCCCAGAACCACTGTTTCACAGCTCTGCAGTTTAAGCAGGCTGCTGTCTTATTCTGATGTATCCACAGCAGCATAAGACCATGCTCCCCACAGCTGTGCTTAAGGCAATCACAAGCAGTATAAAGGTGACAAGTCTCAGAACCAGCCAATGCCAGGCAACTTTAACAGTGCGGTTCTGAGTATTAAGAGGGCATATTCTTACTCAATTGTTAGGCTCTATGTCTTGCATGCTTTTTACAGTAACAAAAACAAAGATTTACTTCTGTTCATGTTGAAGAACAAAAACAGCTGTCTGAATGTATCTTGTACACCTTGTTGGCAGAACTGGTTAAGATGCAAGTTACATTTGCACAAATCCAAGGCAGCAACAGAGCACTGGTGGGGCCTTTGTGGCATGGAGAAGGTTTATTAGTGCTGTTGATGCAATAGAAGGAAATAGCACATCTTCCCATGTGCCTTCTGAAAGCATCACCTGTCCTGTGACCAGCTGGCCCTAGACAACCCTAACTCAGGGCAATTCCCCCTATTATGTAAGTTACAGAGGTTTTACTTCATTTTTCTAGTAAATATTTAGCCAAGATATCTCACAGTCTCACCTTGACTTTTCTCCAGCAGAGAGCTGATGACAGCTTCATTTTCAACAGGATTCAGTGAACACGTAGAATAAACCATCCTGCCACCTTCTGCCAGCTGTTCAACACCACGGGTTGCAATTCTTAACTGCAACCTAACAGAAAATTCTTGGTCAAACCACATACTATGTAAGAACCAGCCACATTCCCACAATTCTTGTAGAAAACATGCTGTCTAGAGCTGAAACTATCCTGAAACATCGTAGCTAACTCTGGATGCGTCTACACTGCAAGTTAAATTTACTTCTAGGCAGGGTATATAAACCCATGCTGAGCTCTGTACTGCTGCTGCTACACTGTACCTAACCCAGCTAATTTAATATTTAACATTTCCTCACTCCTCCTAAAGTGCCCAATTTCAGATCATTTTAATGTAAGCAGTCTAGCTTCTGCCTCAGTAATTCCAGCATTCAAATTAACAGTAACCTGAATACTACTAGAAACAGAAACAGTACAGTTCAAGCAAGATGCTGGATTGAAAGTGTATAATGGGACCATTCCCACACACCTACAGTAAACCTAGTCTTCTTCATTCTAGAATACTTTTGCTTTAAATGCGTTTCCAGTGGCCCAGACATGCACATCAGCAGGGATCCTGGTTTTCTCTGATAATAAACCCACAAATTCTCTGATAAAAACTCCAAAATCCATGATTAAAATAAAAGGCCCCCTACAGCCCCCGCAGACCTGCTGGTGCCCCTCACTCCACCCTTACAGCCACCCCAGCCCTGCTGGTGCACCCTGCCCCACCAGAAGGGGCCCCCAGCTGCCAGGGCTATGGGGCCACAGCCCCTGTGCCACTTCCCCTGCTGCCCCCGTGCGCAGAGGATGTCACCAACGCAGAATGGAACTCACAGCAGCAAGGAGAGCCCTGTGTGACTCCAATGTTCCCTACAATGCAGGGTTGCACATACTGGGCTGTGGACGCCCTGGGGAAGAGCAGCAGAGCAAGAGCCTGAGCCCACCCCCTCTCCAATCTGGGAGGCCCAGGTACCCCCTGGCTCTCAGGAGTGGGCATGGCAGTGGGGAGCCAGCACCACCCCCATCCCCTTGAATGAACTGATTGCGGCCCTGTCATGCTCCCCGCCTGGGCCTTGTGGCCACGCATTGCAGCCCCAAGCACCGCCTGGCTGGGCAGCAGGTTCAGCCCCAGTCCCAGCCCTGCCCAACTCCCCCACCCCTCATGGGGGTCTCAATCCCCCCTCGCCCCCCAGCTTACCTGTGGGAGCTGCTCTCCAGGCTGCCTGGGGCTATGTGCGTTGTGCCCCTGCCTGACTGCCTTCCTCACACTCCCTCCCAGCCCCCTGCAAGCTGGAACTCTGCCTACCTCCAGACAGCTCACTGCAAAACTGCAAAAATCAACAGGTTTCTCTGCTAAAATGACAAATCCGCATTTTACTGCAGTGAGGGGGGAAATCTTTGTTTTACTCTGTTTTTTCACAGGAAATGGAAAACCTGGATCCCTGCACATCAGCTACCTAGCCACACTGGAAAACAAACGTGAATATCCAGTTGAACTAAGTTACCTTCCTCAAAACAGGGAAAACAGCAGCAATTTGCCACGTTGAAAAAAGTGTGCGCATACATTTGCACAAAGGCAGGCTGTAAATAACCAACCACATCTAAATAATTGTGAAGGGTTTACTACATCAAAATAGTTTTGTATCTCAACATTCAGAACTGATAATGCTCAATTTCTTAAAAGATTACAATTTACCAGAGAGACTTCAATTTAGTTTTAAAATGACTTATTGAACATTGGCTGTCAAGCTGCAATGTCAAACACTCCCACCCACATTTGTTATTTTACTGCAATAGCTGGGACATCAAGTCACTTAGATTAAGACAAATATGTGATTCATATTCAGTACAGATACCAACACAAGGATTCCACCAATATTCACATTTGATATTCTGGATTTTGCTTGGGTTTTAGTATACAAAATACCCACAGCCACTCAGGCACGCAGTCTTGCCCATGGCTTCCAAATCCCTTCCTCTCCCACCTGTCCCAATGCTTAGCAATCACATCCTAGTTCCCCAATAATTCTGTGCATTTAGATTCATAAGTCAATGAATACTGATACCCGTTTGGTATCATATAAGAATACAAAGAAAGTCTGGATTCATCCTATCCTTACTGTAGACTAAATTCAAATCTGAACAATCATTCCACTCCCAGAAGAAAGCACAAGGATATTAGCTCTTCATTGAAGAAAGAAATGGCAACATTATATAACTTGTATTTCATCACACTGCTATGTTAAAGAATTACTCTTTCCCCCCAAACAGATACAAGGATTATAATATGCCTTTTACCCATGCAACTGCAAGCTATTTTGAGTTGTCCATTTTTTCCACACGTCAATGTTTTTTCTCATGGTTCCATCTCCACTGCAATAGAAGTTTGCATGTTAATTCATATGCAAAATATTAAATTTATCATCTACCTTTGGTTATCTCCTTAAAATACTTCTAATTGCATTTCTCTGTTTTTAAATCAAAGAGGCTAACCACAGGGGATTCCATTTAAAAAGGGCCCTAAGCCTTTTAAAGGCCTTATTCTAGCATCTAACATCAACCGCTAGGACAGTGGAATAAGACTCAGCTAGCACTTGGCATTTCCACTAAAATCTGAGAAAGTTGAGTTAGAATTATTTGTAATTATTCCATTAGAGAGTAAAGAACCACAATATGAAAACTTACTGGGATTTAACATTTAGAAGGCATGATTGGGTTTGTTTTTGTTTTGGGGGTTCTTTTGTTTATTTTTAGGAAGCCACACAATTCATTCTTAAAAAGGATACAGCAAAATAATCAAGTACTTCTTTACTAGTATATTATGGCCCAACTCTTCAGTCACTTCAGTTGGCTAGTTCTGAACACACGAGCAAACCTGCACTAAAGGATTTGCAATCCAATTTCTATCTTATATTGAGATATAATCTTACCAGCTGCTCGTTTGAACACATACTTTGTTGTCTACCCTGAGCAAGACCAACAGTTTAACTCTTATGTCTGAGCAACAGGAGAAAGTCAGGAGGGAAGTAATATACAATAAAATCTCAAGAGACATGGGGACTACTAAATAAAACAATTCACTGTCCACCTTCTTTAAGAAAGGTAAATAAGCTTTTGGCAATCAGTCAAAATATATTTAATACAACACAAAAGCAGCCAGAGAACAACAGTCCCTTTGAACAATTCCAAATCTGAGGACAAAGTGAGCAGGTGTTAATGGAAGTGATTCCACTCTGAAAGAGGCTCATGGCATTAACACCTTCTTTTTTTTAGATTGCTCCAATTCATTTTTACGTTTCAATTCCTTTCACTTGACAAGAACAAAAGACAACTGAGACAGAGGAATGGGACTGTACTCTGGCTCATATACTACCAACAAAATTGGCAGTATGGACATCAATTTACATTTGCAAGCATTTGAAGTTTTGCCAAAATACGCTCTTCATAGAAGAATCTATAAAAAAAATAACTTTAAAATGTTAAATAAAGCCTTACACTATTTGAAGGAACTATTGCAGCACCAAGACCTCAACTATGAACAAGTAAAATAAACTTAACTGAATCTTCATTTCATGGGTAATATAACCATAAATTACAGTTACACTGGATTACAAAAACTGTGCTTGTCAATAATCTGAGGCATGAAGGAAAACAGGCATGTGTTTATGTTTTAGAAGTCCTGTAATGATGACTGTACTGGGAAGAACTGTTTGACTTTCAGATTCCATGCCACATTGACAGAGTTGGAGAAAAGGTTTGCTTTTCAAACCAAGCAGCTTTAACATCAAATCACTGCAATGATAATAAAGGAACTCCAAAATGCAAAGTTTGGAAAACTACATTTTAGACTGAAGAGCACTTTAATGCTCTGAAAGAAATCATACATACATACAATTCTATTTATTTTGTTTCTGTTAATCCCCAAACTACAAGGATAAAAAAAAACCATCTAGCAGACTTCTGACATCTCTCTCTGCATACATCTGGTCATTCTTGATCCATTAAGTGAAGCTAAGTAAAAACTGGAGTGAGGCAAAATGTGCTTTTCTTAATCCCCTTGCATAATCTGATTTAAAAGAAGAAAGAGCACGTTTTAAAATCCCTATGTTTGAACCCTGCCTCGCTAGGCAGAAAAAGCAACAAATCAACAGTAAGTTTATGTTGCAAATAATACAACAATTTTTTTTGCATAAAATAGTAAACACAAGATACCTGCAGGGAACATCACATAATATCCTGTCATAGAAAAGGATTTCCTTTTTCCCGTTAACATCTATTTGTAGATTAGGAATGATGGAGGCATCATGATTCACCACCATGATGCAAGGGCTGTTTAACCTCTTAGCTTGATGAACCAGCAAATAGCAGCGCTTGTTGTCAACATCATTAGCAATTACAAATCCCTCTGGGGATAGAAAACATAAAATTCACAGGTTAAAATAGAAACAGCTGCATCTTCCATTATAATACAATTGATATCCAGGCGATTCACTTAAAAGAGTCAACAAAAATATGTATTCAGAGGCCAAAAAAGGAGGATTATTTTATGCCTTACAATTCATTAAATATATTGTTTGCTGGCTTTTCTTTTGGTTGCATAAACCGTTTGCCTCTTTCTGGAGACTTCCATGGAGATCAGTATTTATTTCTATAGTTTGAAATTTTAGGCTGTGTCAAAATAAGGCCTATAAAACCAAAAAAAAAAAGCACCTCTGAAGGGTGAAGTGGTCTGTTAAAGACAGAAACAATAAATTCCAGTGCTATGCAGCTGAAATAAAAGACTACACAGGCCTTTAGCACAGAGACAATACGCTCTAGCCCCTGGCAAAAAAGGCAAAACTTCTGTGCTGGAAAACAGCCTGCAAGCAGCCAAACACAGAGAAGACCCCATATGATTTACTGTCTACAAGAGTGGTTCCCAACCATTTTTTTGCCACGACCCGCTGCTAAGAGTGGAGTGCAGCAGCGGCGGTGGCCCAGAGAAGCTCCCGGCATGCGGTGCAGCTCGTCCACTGCATGTGGTGCTGTTGGCATTGCCCCCACAACCCTCATTTGGGTCATGACCCGAGGTTGGGAACCACTGGTCTACAGGCATCAGAATGAAGATAAGCATTTGACGTTAAAAAATAAAAAAATAAAAGGAGGGTGGGTTCTTAAAGTGAAGGATTGGCACAATTTAATCTAGCATCTATAGGAGAGCACTAAAACAAGAGCTAGTAAGGTCCTATCCACAAAGCTCAGACTAATTAAACAAAAAATACCCAACCCTCTAATCATGCCTAATGTTACCACAACTCTTCTACAAGTGTATAATCCACATCTCTTTTCTTTGAGCCACTAAGTTTTAAAGACAACCTGCAGGTAACTTTAACAAGCAAACAGCTGGATGTGTGTTGTGATACCTCAAAGTGGGAACTGATTAAAAAGGTCCTTTAAAAGTCTGAAGTCTACTATATACTCGCTTCCCGTATCTTCTTTGAACAGTAAGGCCAATGTTATTCAGCATCTGAATACTGTATTTCCTCACATACCACAAGCCTGCAAATAAGATGCACCCTGTTTTGGTAAGGCAGAATGAAGGAAAAGAAGAAAAAGATTTTTCTAGTCATGTCTGAAAGCTGATTACATGGAACAGGGTACTCTTCAGCTCACTCACCCCTTCCTGGCTGCTCAGGCAAAAACTAGTTTTAACCCTCTCACAGCTACCACCAAATTGGCACCAGCTTTTGGCTGCTTAGCTAAAAGCTATTATCAATTCTGCCATTCCAATGAAGAAATGAACTTTCCCACTGAAGACAAATGCCCCAAATTGGGAGGACTATTTTTTGAGGGGAAAGTGTGCAATTAAATACAGTATATGGTTTTTGGATTTTTTTAATACTTGCATATCCTCTTAGGGAAAAAACCCCCACAAAAAATAAAACAAAACAAAACATCTTTGCAATTTAAAGCCTCACAATCCCAAAGCGCTCCTGACAAACTCACCTGGAAAAGGAACATTCATATCTGCATGCAACATTTCAATTAGCTGTGCAGTCTTAGACCCAGGCGCAGCACACATATCTAGAATCTACCAAGTAAAAAAGAACATCAAAGTTTCTCAAGTTTTAGTTTTGATTTATTATAGCTTCTTGCTTAAATACAAGATGCTTTTCAGATACAAGATCATACAATTATGAAATGGTCAAGTTACCCTAACTACAACTTACATGAAATACCCCTGTTCTACATGCATATACATATGTGGGTGCATGCATCCATCAGCTAAGATAGAAATATAATTCAGTTCTCCATATGCACAAACAATTATTACTGATGTTAACAAAAAGTGGGTAAATTCAAAACATATTTACATTTAAGTGTTATTTTTCTCATCTCAAATTACTTTTTACCAGTAAATCTAAGATAGTTAGGCTGTAACAGCTAGTCTGGACTCTCCGCCCACACTTGTAATTAACACAGTGAAAAGCCTCAGGTAAAAAAAAACAAAACACAAATTCTGTACTGTGGAACAAACAGTCAGGAACTCTCTCAAACTAACTGGCAGTGAACTCACTGACAGTTAACACATTCTGGCACAGAAAACCCAACAGAGAAAACACCCCTAGGAAAGGTATGCTGCTTCAACTCTAAAAGCTACATACTACACTCTAATGTAGCAGCATAAAAGCTCATGGAAATATAAGCAAATAAAATGAGCAGCCACTTAAGCTTTACAAAGGACTACATCTGCTGTTGGGAAAACCAAGGACACCTGTAGAGGATGCAATTAAACATCTGTTTGTTTTCACAGCTAATACTAAGAAAAAGAATGAAGAGAGCAACACCGAAGAACCTGAGCTCCTATTAAGGCTGACCAGCAAAATGACAGCAGATGAAAATAAAACTGCAGAACAAGGCAAAGGTTATGTAAACTACCACTGAAATTGAAAATTCATATTTAAAATAGGGTTGTTAAGCCTTTAAATAAGACAAGAGAAATAGGAAGGCTGGTAAAATGAACAGATGTTTTCTCACAACAAGCTTCTTGCATAAAAATCTTGTATGTGTAATATCAACTAATTTGATTCCAGGTAAAATTCAGAAAGTGAGAAAGCATCTATCCTTTAATCTATTTACTCCATTAAAGATGACTAAGAAGAGTTTGGTTTGTTTAGTCTAGCTAAACAAAACTGAGAGAAACTGTCACTGCTGTCTGTAAATACACCATGGAGGAAACAGAGCTATTTAAACTAAGGAACAATATTGGCATAAGAACAAATGGGTACAAATGGGCCATGAATAAATTCAAGATGGAAATTAAAAGATTTCCAGCTGTCAGAGTGAGGCTCTGGAACAGCCTTCCAGTAGCAGCACTAAAGGGACAAATCAATTAGCTGGTTAAGATGGAGCTGAAAAAGTTATGAGTGGAACTGTCAAAAAGGGCTGCCTGCAACAGCAAAGGAGTGGCTTTCATATGGGAGGTCCTTTCCAAACTTTCGTGGAACTGGCAGACCAGCCAGCATAAAACAGTGACTTAGGATTCACTCAGATACTGATGACATGCCAAAGCAAAACAAAATGAGAAACTAATTTGTGCGCAACACACAGCATATGCTATTAAATAAAGCACCAATACAAAGGGGTGGGTTTTGCATTTTTTCTTAACTTGTCAAAACTGTTTTGTTAACCAGACCAAACTTATTTATAGTTACCTTGTGATGAGGACTAACGTTAAGCAGAAGGGGAGGAATCATACTGACAGCTTCCTGACGACTAATATTTCCCTAAAATAAAAGAAGCACGTGTGTATTTTGCATTCCACTACAAATGGTCATGATTTGTTTTAAAATAAAATAACTGCAGTGATTTATACAAGACATCAGTACGTCCTCCAGTTGCTAATGCATACTTAAAAAAAAGTTTGATAATTCCAACTACTACAACTGACATTGTTATAATGTATTACAAATGTCATGGGAAATGTAAGGATCAAACACCAACTAACTGCAACACACCAGTTCACTAGTAACAAGATTCCTTCTTAAACAAAAATCTCTTTTCCTTATGATTATGGATGTACTTGGAACTTTTAAGAGGAAGAGACTAGAGAATCTGGCTTCAGTCAAGTACAGGCAAGATAAACATTTCATGATTCTCCTTTAATTTAAATCCTAATGCTTATAAATCTTCTATTATACTGAAGAAAGCCCTGCCAGATATTTCCAAAAGCTCCATTTCTGAACAATGACTCAGCCTCAGTCATTCTAAGACTTGCCTATAATGGCAGTTAAGTCCAGGCTTGATAATGTGCTCAAGCTCACACCTGTCTGGAATTCCTACTTCAAACTCTCAAGCTTGCACCCTGGCAGCACTTCCAGCTGCACTGGAAGCCCTTCTGAAGCTCTGAGACTCAGCATGCCCATCCTGTCTGCTTGTTTCTAACCCCCAAGTCCCCCTCCCTGCAGTGTAGTTCCAGTAAGCATGCCCTGCAGGACAATTCTTCAGTATACCCTCCAGTTCCTAATGCATAATTCTCTCTCTGGCCTTTCTATAACTCCCCTTTTCTTGACTGCTCAGCCAGAGCCTGGACTGCCTCACACCCTGCTGCCATAAAGGGATGAGAAAACCTATACACCAGCTAAATACACAGAAGCATGCTGCATAGCACATGCAGTATTACCAATTCACTGTACAAATGTTGTGGACAGAAGGGATGAATTCAAACAAAAACCTAAAACGTTGGGGGCAGCCATACCCTTAGATGCTTAACTCAGCATCTGACCTCAGGGGAGGAGGAGGAGGGGGGTGGAAATCAGGCCCTCTTAAGGCATCTTTAGTTGGGCAACCAAAAAGAGGTACTGGTCTCTTAAAATTAAGGCCAGGGGTTGTCAACCAGGGGTACATGTACCCCCGGGGGTACTTAGAAAGGTGCTAGGGGGTACACACAGGCAGTCAGGGATGGAGCACTGCCACCCACCACCCCGTGCTTCCACCTCCCAGGAGCTGAGTGCAGGGGGGGCAGTGGCTCCCCTCTGTGGGCTGCACAGGCACCACCCAGATGCTGGGGGAGGCGAGGGGAGCTCGCTCACACAGCAACAGCCGCCATCCACCATCCCACACAAGCCCCCCCCACGTCCAGCAAATGCCACCAAAAGGGGTACACTCCTTAAAAAAGGATGAAAACCTCTGATTTAGGTCACGGGTATGTGATAATCATGGCTATGTTCTGGTCCTGTGAGATGAATCATTGTCCACAATAGTTGAGAATAAAATCAAATATAGCCGAAAAAAAGATCTAACATGACATTAACTTAGATCTTCAGAGATTACAGACCAGATTGAGCACCATCTAAACTGCCCAATATGAGATGTTCTAGTTCTAAAGAGAAAAGTTAGCTCAGCATACAAAAAGTATCAGTTGTTACAACTTACACACTCTGTCTCGCTAACCAGAAACTGATGAAATTTTTCTAGTTCTGGTGACTTCCGCAAGATTTTTCTGCTCAAGTTTGTGTGCCATGCCAGCTCTTCTGGATACCTGAAGAAACAGAAGAATATCATTTTGTGCATCTCTTATTTTAGAGTAATCCAGTGTGAAAAACATTAATAATTAAAAACATTCAATCACGTTAAAACAACTAAAAAACTGTTTAAATAATTTAGTACCAATCCAATTCATAACCTGTTGAAAAAAACCCGTAAAGGCAGCAGAAGACATGGACAAAATAACACTCCTTATTTAACCATCTTTGCATTTCAAGCTTCTGAACAATTCTTTTTCAAAAAAGAAATTGGAGTTGTAACAGGAGAGTTGAATCCATACCTATGGCCTATGTCAAGAACCAACTCAGTCCCAAGTAAGAAAATCTGCAATCCTAACAGAAAAGATCATCATCGGTTCACTTTGGCACCAGCAGAGACACCACAGTAACAATAGATTTTGATGCAATGAATCTTCATACTTGCATCACTGAGAATAGCACAAAACTCTGCTGTGCACCTCAGACAGTCAGAAGGATAACTCAGCTCATAAAAGTTCCACTGGGCAATTCTTTGCTTGTGTTGTGTGAAATGGTCAAACTCATCACCAAATACACAGAAAAAAAATGTACATCCAGCAAAATGAAAAATGCTGACCACAGATACTTAAGATAATCCTAGACTGGAATGCTTCCACTTCCAGTGGAGACTCGTGAGCTGCACGTGGCAGCAGGGAGTGGAGCCAGGCTAGTCCACCGCTATCACGTGGGACTCACGTGCAGCTCCAGGGACTCGCGTGTCACTGGGGAGAAGCCCTGCACAATGAAGCCAGTAGCCAGTGCAGTTCACAAGACTCTGCTCACAAGGTGGTGCTGCTTCCCAACGGAGTCCTGTGAGCCGCACGTGGTGGCATGAAATAGGAAAGGCAGCTAGCTCCATTGCATAGCACTTCCCCTCTGGGGATGTGCAAGTTCCTGGAGGTGCACATGAGCCCCGTGTGGCAGGCCAGCCTGGCTCCACTCCTTGCTGCCACATGCAACTGCCAGAAATGGTTGGAGCCATGCACCGCCTGGCAGCTGTGACTGCACAGACCATGAGCACCCCAATGGCCTGAGGCCTGCTGTTGCTGCCACTGGCAGTGGCTGTGCACCCCAGGGGGCATGTGTGGGAGCCTGTAAACCCCCTCCCCCCCCATCATTCCCCACATCCTGCCCACCTGAGCTCCGCACTCCTGCCAGGCACAGGCCCTAGGCTGTGCACTAGCACCAGCCCCACACTCCACATTCCTACCCACCTGCAGCTTCCCTACTTGGTGCCTAGGGTGAGTGCTGCAGCATGGACACAGGAGGTGTCAAGGCCAGGGAAGCCAAGTAGGTCACCTGGCAGCTGCAGCAGTGGCCCCACCTGGAACCTGCATGTGCTGGCTAGGGCCAGGGTCCTCCCAAGCAGAAGGGTGGGAATGAAGCATACAGGCTGGGTACAGTTACTTGGCGAGTACCTGCAGGCTGGATGATACCACCTGACAGGATAGATCCAGCCTGCAGGCCATACTTGACCTGCCCCTGCTTTATTGGGACTGGCATCAATGTAAAGATACAACCACACCACAACCTGGGACTGCTGCACTGTAAAAATAAAATGTCCAAGTGACAAATTTAGGTGAGCTGCTTGAAGGCTTTTGGGCTAAGTAGACAGTCAAATAGCCTGCGGCTGAATCAATTCAATTTTCATAGTCTAGTCTAAACTGCGTAAATTAAACCAATAAGCAAGTGAACAGACATTCACTTGATTCCAGAAATACAGCCATATGCCTGCAGTGGCTCACGCCAGAAGCCAGGAGGCACTAGAGCACGCTTCCCTGCTCAGCTGGAGCACGCAGCTTGGGCCAAGGCTAGCCCACCCAACCTGTGAGGCAGGGTTTGCAGGGAAGAGGAGGTGCAAAGCATCCTGAGATGTTGGGGGACAGAGTTAACTTGAATCTGGAGGGAATCAGTTCAATAAACTGATTTAACCTAAATCAGTTAGGTCTGATACTTATCTTAAACTTGTTTCAGTCATTTTGCAAGTGGTTTATGTGCACCAAACTTCTCTTGTGTTACAGATCCAAACCTGTTTCTGAACATTTATATACCAGTTTTAATGTTAACTTTTGTCCCTAGTCTTGGGTAACATTAAATATGTTTAAGTCATTTTGCAAAGAACATCTTTGAGGGATTGTTAATCTGATGTTAAAATTAACAAATGTAAAGATTTGCAGTTTATAACAGAACAGTATTTAAATTAAGAAAAAAATTATCCTTTAAAAATATATTTGTTAGTACCCTATCAATGTCTGCAAGGCTCTTTTCTGAAAAGGAAATGATGAAGTAAACCTATGTAGCACTCACAGGTACAGTAGGGTGCACAATCTTCAAGTAAAACGATTTTTTCAAGTGGGTGGTTTTACTTAAAAAAATAAATAAATAAGAACAACATAAAATATTCAGTGCTATGGGAAGCTTCATTTTGTTTATTAAAACAAATGTGACAGATATAACAGCTGCTAAAACCAGTACTAATAAGCACCTTAAATTAATTTCTAGTGGCAGCAACAATATGCAGAAGTAATTATTAGAATGCCTGCAGGAGTACAATACTTGATTAGCTATACCCAGCAGGATCTGGGTAGTAGGTACACTCTATTGCTACTAAGATTCCAATAGTTTTTATTTTTCAGGGAAAAATATTATCCCAGCTTACTTATGCTCCATGGCTCAACTTTTAGATCAGTCAATTCCACCACTAGCACATGTTAACTATTAGACTGAGAAGAGTAATAGAGAAGAGGAAACTGAGCTTTTTGAAGTGATATGCTCTAAATCTACAAAGAGTTTCTTTGTTTTCCTACCAGCTTAATGGTTGTGGCACTTCAATTTTCTGACCATCCACTACTAGGTCCTGCAGCTCCTTGAAATACTTGTTCTTCAAGCAGTGGAGAATTTCGTTTGCATGGCTAGGGAAAGAAAAAAGCCTATGTATGAAAATAGTCAAGTTTCAGGACAACGCAGAACACTTACCTGTTAAAACAAACAAACAAACAAACAAACAAGAAAAATCAACCTGAAAGACAGGACCCTGTCCCAACTAATGTCATCAACAAAAACCAATGCCACTTTTATTAATGTTTGATAAGCTTATAAATAACTGAAAACAGGTTCTTACAATGGGAAGTGCTAGGCAGCCTTAATAAGGGATAATAACCATTCTACCTATAATAAAGTGCACCTCCACATTGTTTTTCTTTATGAAATAATGTATCTAGCTTGTATCTAGCTCCCCCTTCAACATGCAACTTTCCTAAATGTAAGACAAGAATTCCAAGTATATCGTGCTTCTGCTTTGCAATGTACTAGTTAGGTAATATTCAAAATATAACTTTGCTTGGGTTCTGCAACTTGTATAAAGTGGTGTTAATATGGAGAAAGTACAGGATGGGTGAATAAAAAATATATATGGGTTAAATAAGGAAATATGCAAGGAGAGAAATAAAATTGAGATATGAGCTAAGATCATAAGACAAACATATTTAAGTGCTCTTCAGTGGGCACAACCAGAGGAGGGGCACTTGATAGCCAAAAGCTTGTCCAACAGTTCTCCTAACTAAACACTTGGTCCAATAAAAGATCTCATAAAAAAGCCTTGCCTCTTGGGTATTTCCTGGACTATCATGGCTGCAACAACACTCCAGCCCTAAATATTAAAACTAATTCAGGGTAACTTTAAAGCTTGAAATTTTCTTAAATCATTGGATGCAAGTGAGCTAGTGTATGAAGGTTAACTCAGGGTTATTTAGAAACATTAATTGTGGAAACTTATTTTCACTTGTTACTTCTGAAATGGAGAAAGTGGTGACTGCTTAAAATGGACTTCCATTGAAATTAGTGACATGTTGTAACCTAGTTGATAGGGTAAAGTTTAATTAATAGAAGTTAATGTTCAAAATGTTCATGCTGCATTTCTGCCTCAGCTGAATTTTGTGGGAACATTTCAACCAATGTTTCAGCTGTTTCCAAGAAGAAAAATCTGACAACCACTTTGTGTTGAAAAGCTCAATGGCCACGTACTTGGAAGTACAGACCTGAAATACAGTAAAGGCCTGTGGACCAGGATCATGTATTCTTCTGTTCCTACAAAAACTTGCCAAACTAGTGAAGTTACAGACCAGGGCCATCCAACTGCAGCCTGCAAAGTGTTAAAATGCAGCCTGCAAGATGTTAAAATGCAGCCCACAAGCTCCTGTACTTACTTCCCTCAGCACTCCAGCTGCTGCCACGAGGGCCTCTGGGATTTACCTCTCACTCCGGCTTCATCTTCTTGCTCCAACCCCTATGTGTATGGCATCACAGGGCCCAGGATACCATAATATCCTGGCCACTCAGAAACTGGACAGCCCTGTCATATACCACTGGGAGGATGAAGCAGAATTGCAATTTGCACATGTTCAGACTTGTAGATTTTAGCCACTAAATTTTAATGAAGGTTTTGAGCAAACTGAGCTCGCTCTGTCCCCTCAGAGCTTCTCCACATAACCAACCTTCACATATCATCCCCTCAGATCAGCTGGGCATACTCCAGCCCAGGGCTGCAAAACTAGGCAGGCACAGGAACAGAGGTCAGGTGACTTTTCTCCCCTGTATTTTCAAAAGCACCATTTCCACCAATCAGGCAACACAGAGAAAAAAACAACCTGACTTGAATGATTAGCTGAAAAGAACCAGATTGGAACAAGAAAGGGAACGAGGAGAAAGTCTGACTGCGATGTAAGTGCGGGAGGAGGAGGAGGACGACGACGACTAGGATAAAGCATGGGATGGAGAAGGGGAGGACTGGCTGGTACAAGGCACTGAAATAAGAGAAGTCAAAGAAGTGGAGACTTGGGGCAGGTAGACCAGGAGAATACAAATGAAATGAGGAGCCAGGAGGAAAGAAGAGACCAGGGTGGGAACAAAGGATGAGGCAGAAAGGTGTATCCCTAAAGCAGGATCCCTCCCTTACAGCCTACGATGGAACCCAACTGTCACCATTCCTTTGCAAACAGCAAACAGCTGTGAAATGCACTGGTAACCTGTCCTATCCCCTTCTGCAAGTGAGGCAATAGTTCACTACTGCTTCCATTTATATCCCTACGTCCAAGGCAGGCATTTCAGTGGTGGATCTAAAGGTCCCACGGCAGGGTTGGTATTGTGAAGCTCTCATCCAGATGCCACGTGATGAAATTCCTGTTTTCCCCTACCCCATAACTTCTTTGAAGATGAGATTGCACAAGCCCCCCACTATCTTACAAAGAAAAAAAGCTGTAAGATCAAGCACTCAAAAACCCCTGTCAAAAAAACAGAAAAAGTTGGCATAAAGGAGATCCATGCAATTTTGATTCAGCCCCTGTATGCATATCAGTATATTACAACTTTTACTCATATAGCATTTTTGTGAAAGTAATTTTTTGAAATGTTCACAAGATGCTTATATATGATGAGCACAGCACAAAAGTTGGAGACAAAATTTCTAATTCTGTCATCAGATCACAGTTTGAGCAGCATGCCTTACATAAGATATTGGAGGGGACGGGACACGCACTGAAAGATAAGAACGAGTAAAATAAACTCCTGCTCATCAAGTAAACAACATGCTTCCAATGCAGTGAGGCAGGGATCTTGTGGAAAATGCAGTACATGACCCTGTAATTCCTATGGAAGGGAAATAAACTACTTTGACTGGGAATATCAAGTATGTCCACATGGAAACATCAGTCGTTTTAATTACACAATGCCTCTGCAGATCTATACTGGCAAAGTCTGGCTAGCACAGGGAATAACGGCAATGAAAACACAGTTGCAGAGCTTCATGCTTAGGTGTCAGTCAAAGTATAAACCCTTCAAGCACCCTGGACCAACACTGGTTTCTGACACATACTGAATCGGATGCTGCTGTGTTTTTGTCATTATTGTTACCCATGTTAACTATATTACATGAACCCAGCTTTGCAGAGGGTTTCATTTTGTTGCAAGGATGTGCCTTTACTGAGAATGTTTTCTTTCTCTGCAATATTCACCTTGACAACCTTCTTTCTGAGTCTTGAAAGAAAATGAAAGACAGTTTAAGAGAGCAACACTCAACCTTCTAACCCCGTAGGCCAGGTAAGTGATGTGGGGCTGCTCTGCAGGCCATGGGGTGACCCACATGCACTGGCTTCAGCCTGCAGGCTGGAGGTTGAACACTGCCAGACTAAGAATTTAGTTTTTCTCCAGAAAAAAACAAATACATAAATAGACATAGGATGTAAACAAAATAAACAGATGCTAGGACAAAGGTCAGCAAATCCCAGCACACGTGCTACAGTGGCATGTGAGGCCATTTTGCTCAACACATCACAGCCAACTCAGGCTCTGGGCAACTGCCACCAGCCACGGAGCCTTACCTGTTTGCAGCAGGCAGCAGGGAGGCTGCAAATAGCTCAGGCTCCATGACAGGCAGCAGCTGTCCAGAGCCTGGGCTGGCTGTGACACATAGCCAGAAAGCTGCAACCAGCACACCAGGGCCCAGAGCCCTGGCCCAGCACCATGGTGGCAGCAGCTGCACACGTTTTGGGGCAGACAGAAGAGAAGGAGCCAGGGGTAGCACAGCCTAGAGGGAAAAGTGGCCCCAGATGTGTGAGCTTTAGGATTAGTGACAGAGGTGTGCAAAATGAAGAGCCAGATAGTAAGACAATTGTTAGACTTAAGGATCCTGGCTCAACTGCGGGACCAAGGAAGGTGGTGGGGAGGCAAGGGGTGTGGATGAGGCTGGCCAGGGCAACAGGCACATGTCCCAGCTTTGCCAGAGCTCATGTCTTCACCTGTTTTTGTCTTGTAGGAAGGGGAATGCAACCAAGGAGAACGCTTTTCCACCTGCTTTGCTCTTATTTGTGGGGGGAAGGGGAAGACTGAGGGGACGGGACATGCACGTTCCCTGCCGGCTGTTCCCTCCCAGCCGGCAGGGAACAGATCCACTCCAAGGCTGAGGCTGCTGCAACTCTCAAACCGAAGCAACAATTCTGAGAAGGCATTAAGATGCATGGGTGAAATGATTGTGGGGGGAGGATGTAAGAGGGAAACACAGCTGGAGGGGCTGGAGGAAGCCAGGGCTGGGGGAAGAGGAGGAAGAGAGAAGCCAGAGGGAGTACAGGATCATCAAGACCAGCCATGGGCACCGGGGTCAGGGGAAACAGGAGCAGGGGATGCAGTTTCCCAGCTGCACTCCACCTGTTCCTCCTGGCTTGGAAACCTGTGGGAGTCACCACTACGACTGCCGCCAGAATACACCAAACTATGGGATACAGTAAACACATTAGAGGATAGGGAGTGAATTCAGGAGGATTTAGATAGACTGGGGAAGTAAGTGGATCAGAATAGGATTGAATTTAACAAAGATACGTGCAAAGTGCTGCACCTGGGGAGAAAAAAAAAAAAAATCACCAACACGCCTATAGACTGGGAAGTACCATTTTAAGTAGCGCAGCAGTGGAAAGGGATCTCGGAGTCATAGTCGACGCACAAATGAACATGAGTCGCCAGTGTGACAAGGTAACAAAATTAACCGCACTCTTTCCTGCATTAGTAGGTGCATCACAAGCAGGTCTAGGGAGGTGATACTTCTCCTCTACATGGCACTGGCGAGGTGGCAGCTGGAGTACTGAGTCCAGTTTTGGGTGCCACACTTCAAGAAGGATGTGGATAATCTGGAAAGGGTTCAGAGAAGGGCTACTCATATGGTTGAGGGCCTGCAGGTAAGATCCTTTGAAGACAGATTGAGGGACCTTAATCTCTTCAACCCCCATAAGACAAGGCTAAGAAGTGATCTCATGGCTGTCTACAAACTCACTGGGAAGGAGGAGGGGGGAAAAGAGGGTGGGGGTCAGCAGGGAACAGCGGATACTCTGTTTACCAGGGCGCCCCTCAGGGTTACTAGAAAAAACAGCCATAAACTGAAGAAGAGTAGATTTAGATTGGATATCAGGAAGAATTTCTTTATGGTGAGGATTGCCGAAATATGGAATGGGCTTCCAAGGGAGGTGGTGCTTTCCCCTACCTTGGAGGCATTCAAAAAAGCTTAGACAAGCACCTGGCTGGGGTTACTTGACCCTAGTGCTATTTCCTGCCCAGAGCAGGGGGTCAGACTCGATGATCTAATAGGTCCCTTCCGACCTTAGAAATCTATGAAAGGGCGACACCCCCCACCCCAAGACTTCCTCATGAGGGAAGCCCAAAGGCACAGCTGCCCACTGCAGGAGAAAATGTGGAGGTAGTCCCTGTTGCACAGGCCTGGGCAGGAAGACACGGAACTTGGACAAGACTCGACCCCTGGTCTGTCACCCCTGGAATCCGCACCTCATTCCCCAGGCGGTACCCTTCCTGCCCCTCCCTACCCCCACCCATGTCTTCAGCAGAGCAGGGTCTCAATGCTCTCTGTCTCCTTGCAGCGCCATGGGCTGGCTGCTTAGTGCTCACCACCATGTCCACCCGGGCTCTTTGGCAGGTGGTAAGAGCCTGCCTGGGCTGCTTGCAGAGGGCAGCTGCAAGGCTGCACTGGGTCTAGTCCAAAGCCCTGGCCCAACTTGTTGCCAGCAGTGGCTGCATGTGCACCTCAAGGCCCATGGCAGGGAAGGGGCCAGGGCTGTGCTGACACAACAAGAATCATGCTACTCACAGCTCCCATGCCATCTGCCCCCAGCACAGCAACATCTTCCAGCTTCCCTTAGCCTGCCTGGAGACAAACGGCAACAGTGCCTATACTTCCCCGTGGTACAACGTCAGCATTGTGAATGGGGCACATTCTGCTTCCTGACAGAGGGGCCAGCAAGCGCTGCAGAGAATAAGGATGCTGGAAGACAATACTCTCTTCCAAGAATGGCATGTCCATTCTCTCTCCCAGAACTGATTTAACCCTAGTTGGTCCCCAGATTGCTTCTCCCTGGTTCCTGCCACACACTCAAATATAGGTCAGAAACCACCTAGAGAGACATTACACCAGTGGTCACCAACCAGTGGATCTTGATCCACCGGTAGATCTGGGAGCCTCTTGCAGTACATCTGAGGCTGGGGTGGGGGGCTGAGTGCCCACGTGCATGCATGTGTGCGCCCCAGACCAGCAGGTCAGTCCATGGGGGAGGGAAGGGGCGGGAGCTAGATTGAGGCCCCTGCGGAGAGGGTCAGTGTCATGGAGACAGAAGCAGGAGTAACTTGAGTGAGACCCTGGCTGGGTGGGACTTAGCTGCTAGGGAGGCATGCCCCCAGATAATTTTTTCTCCCTCTGCCTTGATATATGCCCCCCTTCCCTCCCCAAAGACTTACCTAATGGGCGGGGGGGAGGAGAGAGGGGTAGGGGAGTGGCAGCAGCATAGGGTAGCTCTTGGGTTGCTTTTAAATGTCAGAGGTGATCTCCTACTGAAAAAGGTTGGAGACCACTGGACTATACTGCTCAGCCTGTTGGGGACTAAAAAAACCCTGGACCTCTTGCAGTATACCTTTTCAAGCACTAGTTTTTATGACCAGGGGGCAGTTCTTATAGCGGGAGAGATGTTTTCATGGCATGACAGCAACTCAGTCTAAAAGCCGATGGCGTGAAAAGCCAGCGAATCATGCAGCACGAGTGACGTGCAGCAGGGGCTGCTACTGTCCCCCTAGGAGACTAAACCTGTGCGCGTCTGCCCACGTGCACAGACAGCAGCCACTCTCCCAGGACAACCCGAGACCATGGGGAGAAGGCCCAACACCAACCCCCACCCCCAAGCAACGGGGGACCACAGGCCCTTCTGCCCCTCACAGCAGGACACTCGGACTCAGGCCCGTGGCCCCACTCACCTCTTGTAGCCCGTGATGCGGAAGGTGGCGGGGAGCGGCTCCCGCAGCGCCGCCATGAACGGCTCCCACTCGCCCTCAGGCACGATGCGCAGCGCCGCGTAGTAGCGCTCGAACAGCGCGTTCTCCTTCACGATCTCGGGGTAGCCACCGGCCCAGCCCTGCAAGGGGCCACCGCAAGTCAGCCCAGGGCAGGAGGCGGGCAGGCAGGCAGGCTGCGCCACCCTGCTCCCCATAGCACCCCCCGCCCATAACCCCCATCCTCCGCTCATCCCCGCTCACCGCCGGGTCGCCGCCCTGCCCGTCCCCGCCTCCGCCCCGCTCCCGGCGTTGCTGCTGCTGCAGCTGCCGCCGGCGGTCGCGCTGCCTGCGGCCCATGGCGGCCCAGCCGCGCACTAGCCCCGCCGCACGCCGCAAGTTGACGGTGAGGGAAGGGCGAGTGCCGCCAACGTCGCTGCCGCACAACACAGTCGGCTGGGCCACTGCGCACGCGCGACCAGGGATAGGGCCTCTCCTCACGAAAAGAAGCCCTCTCTAGAGGCTACCTTGGAGCTCGCCTGAATGGCAAGACCATTATGCTGGAGCTGGCTTCGGCCAAGCCCCGCCAGGGAGCAGGGTCTCTGCAAAGGCAATGCGTCCCGGATTCCCTGAGCCGAGCAGGTAAGGATTTTCCGAAGCATCCCAGGAAGAAACAACGTGAATGTCAAGCAACATCGCCAGTAGCCTTGCTTCTACGCATGCCCCTGCTGCAGCAGGCGGGGCCTAAGCTCCTCGCTTCCCATTGGCTGGCCGGAATGACTGACAAGCTTTCGTGGGAGAGGGGTACGTTCAGAGATCCTAGGGCACCGGGCCCACGCGGCGTCCGACACTGGCGCACATGGCAGCCACGGTAGGCGGGGCCACTGCTGTGGCTGGCTCCGCCCCCCGGCGCTGATTGGCCTGCGGCGGGCGGCTGCGGCAGAAAAGTCGAGGTAGAGCAGTGGTTTTCTCAGTGGTTGGTTGGGCGGGCGTGCGGGAGGTAAGTGGGGGGTAGGTATGCAGCAGTTTTGGCAGGAGGTGGATAGCCCGGCAGAGCGGAGGCTGCTGGCGGCGCTGAGCTGTGCATTGGTGGGCATCGGGCCGGTTCTGGCGCTGGTGCTGCGCTGCGTGCATCTGCCCTACGGCCGCTACACCTCGCTGTACTTCGGGCCCGGCCTGCCCGCCCGCGCCGCCTGGCTCATGCAGGAGCTGCCCTCGTTCCTTGTGCCGCTGGCCCTCGCCCTCGGCAGTGGCGCCGCCCGCCTGCACCACAGCCCCAACCGCGTCTTGCTGGGGCTCTTCCTGATGCACTACCTGCACAGGTAGGCCCCTCCTTCTCTCCCCGGGGAGCTGCCGCATGCCCGGGCTGCTTCAGTGCCCTCCCTCCCCCCGCCGATTAGCTGTTTTTTTTATGCTATTGGCAAGCCAAGCAGGAGTAATTGCTTGAGCAGAGTGATGTGTCATAACTAATAGTGTGCAATTTCTGGATTTTTTTTTTTTTTTTTTTGTCCTGCAGCAAATATTCACATGGTATCCAGGTGGCTCTTTCAAAAATTCAGTCTCTCTCTTGCAGAGCGTCCTTATTAGCCGACAGCCCTCTTGAGATTGAGGTGGCGATCACCTGTGTTCTCCTCTGCGCAAATGTAGTAGTATCAGAGAGCTTGGCTGTAAGTTACAGCTTTCTTGGTGTGTTTAGGGTGGTTGCAGGTTCTTTATCTGTGATCCATGGGTTTCTTGTATATAGGGGTTTTTATTTTACCATCTTGGATATTGATTGTGGTGTCCAAAAAGGAAATGCTGGTGTTAGTGCTCAAGCAATAGTCTCATGAAGGGGTAATGATTGTTGAATTTTTGGTGGAAATCAGTTGGAGACTGCAGGGTTTTCTTCAAAATGATGATGTCATGTATGTGTATATATCTTTGGTATAGCAAGGGTTTAATGGTGCAATTCCTGAGGAATTCTTCTAGGCTGGCATATTGTGGGGCCACTTTGGTGCCCATAGTATTACCAGATTTGCCTGTCACTTTAGGGTGTGCTCATTTATTAGGGGTACACTTCTGGGGTCTCTAATTCTATCAATGTGCTGCTTGTGTCACTTGTAGTGTTACATAGAGCTGTAGCTTTCGCTTCTGCTAGTCCTCACCCCCAGTGGCGCTATCTTGCAGGATTTGGTTTCAAGAGGGCTGGGTTCCTCCAGCCACCAAATCAGTCAAATGCATATGCCTGTGTGTATACTGCCTAACAGGGCATGCCTGAGCTAGCCCAGATTCATCAGCATTGATGGGCTAACACCCTCATGCCTTTGACTCAGTTCATCAGAGCAGCAATAAGATGCAGTTGGACATGAGCACGCAAGTTAACAGAGCACATCTGAGTTGGGCCAGGATAGTTGGCATTGGCAGGCTAACACCCTCATGTGCTGTGAACTCAGTTCATCCCTTTTATTTGAGCAGGACAATAACAAATGCAGTTAGACATGCATGCTAACAGTATGTCTGAGCAGGCTGGGTCTGATCAGCCTTTTCAGCTGACCACCCTCACGAGCCTCAACTCAGCATGTCACAATCTTTTCACACAATGGTCCTAGTAGTAACTCCCTTGATTGAGCAGACCCCACCATAGTTTTGGGCATTACAGGGACCTTTTGGCTTAGGTAAAAGAAGCATTGCTGCAGAGTAAATGGGGAGGTCAAGGGAAAGGAAGAGTAAGTGAGGATCAGAGGGAGTATAGCAACAAGCTTGACCATAAGTTATTTATTGCCAGGTACATGAACTTATAATGATACCAGTAGTGATAGCCATAGAAGAGAGACAAATAAAACAATTACAATATGACATGGTTTCAACTAGGTATTTGGAAAAGTCTAGCTCAAGTTTGATCAGCAAAAGTCTGGTTTAGAAAGCTGTGCCTGGAGTAAGAAAGCACAAATCAGGTTCTTAGAGTTGGGAGGGGGAGAGAGTGGTGAGACCCCCCTCCCCCCCCCCCCCCCCCCAACTCTCTCAACAAAGCCTGAACCAGTTGAGGTTCCCAGGTGTCTGTTGAAGCTTGCAGATGGGCAGAGCCCTCGGAACAGTCAGTGGAAGGATTCCAGGCAGAAAAGGAGTGGAACTGTTGCAGCTTTTGGATCCAGGCACCAAGACAAACTTGACCTTTGGACAGGAGTTTTGTAGAGAATGAACAGCTCAAGGGAGAACACTGGGCTTGTTTATGGGTAAATGATGGCTCATATGCTGAATAATGGGAACTGATCACTTCTGGCTATGGGTGGTATTATTCTGAGGGAGCTCGCAATACAGATGGGCAGATTGAGGTTTTTTGGGAACCAATAAAGGAGTCATTACTAGAATCAGTCTAATAAAGGCTGAGCTGGATGTATGTAGATATGGGTTGATTAGCATTTGGAGCAGAGATCCCCTATCATGCAGTGCTTCTCTGGTCTCAGAATTCAGTGCGGTCCTTGCCTTGGAATCTGTTCTTCACCCCGAATGCTAATGAAGGTGCTTCCCTGTCTTATTTCCCATGTAAGTGAGTTGTCGTCTCGTTCCATCTCTGATGTAAATGAGACCACGGGAGTTGCTTCACTCCTATCACCCTTGTCTGGAGGGTTTTAGGTGCATCTGCCATTTCATCTTCATTGTCTTTTTGTAAGTCCTTCCTCTAATCTGTTCAGGCAGAGGTGGGGAGGGGGTGAGTCCTTGGTGAGTCAGACAGGCTGTGTACTGTGCCAGGGTTCCCCAAGAACACATTGCTGAGAGGTAACTGTAACTGTGCCCCTGGTCTGGAGGAAGTGTTGGCTGTTGAAAATGAAGCTGTTGCATACAAGTTCAGTGATTATCCTGTGGTTTTTACTCTGAGCTGTAATGTTGGTTTTTGTAGGTATGAGGCAGGCTTGGATACCATCCTGGTGTGGGATGTTGTCACATAAGCTAGTGACATCCACAGTGGCTAGAAAGGTATCGCTGGGAAGGTGGTCTGTTTTTGCAGGAAGTCCGTTATGTCTTGGGTGAAACTCTGTCTTTTGGGTGATGAGCAGTTTTAAGATTGATTAAGTGAAACCTGATATTCTGTTAGGGTTCCATAGTTTGAAATGATAGGTTTGTCAGGGTTTCGTTCATAGATTTTAAGGAGTGTTGGTATGAAACTCATTCAAGCCCTACTTTTCTGTGGGCAAGGAGAACTCTGTGATTAACCACCAGCACTCATCCAGCAAAAGGTCAGAAGCTTTATTAACTACAAAATATCTACTAAGCACAAAGCAATTAATCAATTAGGGTTACTACGATACAAGTAGTCAACTTTACTGGGACTGCCAGAATATAAGTAGACAGTTACCAAAGACTCTTCACTACTTCAGTCTGTCTAGAGCTGTTACTCAGGAGGTACTCACCATAGTTGGCTGTACTGGGTGAGCATCCTGGGTTATGCTGTTGTTCCAAATCTGAAGGCTTGGTCCTTCTTTAGCAATCCATGCAGGTGACTCCCTTAGAAATCCATGCAGGCAATTCAGATAGCATGCAGCAAATGCTAACTTTACTTGCTTGGGTTATTTAATCCTTTAATGATATCACAATCATCAGTGCTAGCCAAGCTTGTTATATAATACTTTGGCTTCTTGTTTCCAAGAATACAATAGCACATGCTTACACACTGAGACTATCATCTTGTTTTTCTATTCCTGCATTTATTAGTGCCAAAAATTACTACATTATCTTCTTAACTTATGATTCTGTTGTTCTGAATGTTCCATGTTCCCTGGCACTTTACTGGGGTTAACTTTAGGCCTCAATCGCTGCCAGTTCCGAGTCATCTTGGAAAAGCTTCTGAGAATTTGGTCAATTTGTTGCAAGGAAAAATCAAATCTGCTCATGTCAAGGAGCAGGTGAAAAGTCCCTGGAGTGGGTAGTGGAGGGATCAGGGTCTGAAGTCCTTCTTGTAATTCTGAAGGAGGAGATGCAATGATGGTTTTGAGGAGGTAAAGGGGGGGGGTTGGCCTTCCTCTGGGGCGGGAGGGAGTGGTAGATGGTGTCAGAGTTGTCTGACTCCTTTTAGTTTAGTCTTCCCAGTTAAAGATTAACTATAGGTCCTTCTTTATCAGCTGGTTTTATTTGGTGGTTGTATCTTATAAGGTATCATTTCTGAACCATAGAATCTCTATTAGACCAACTAAGAAATTGTCGCACTCGCACTCTCTCCTCTGTCTGTCTGTGTGTCTACAGGTATCCAGGTTGTAGCCAGAAACCTGAGATCTTGAACCAAGGCAGAAGCAGTGTAATCTGTGTCATAACAGAACCTCACAAGAGAGCTGAGAGACTCTTTACCAGCTAAGAACTGCCTGCCCAGAGAAGTTTTCTGTCTATTGACTCCTCTGTAAAATCCTACAAAATATGAACTTTCACTTTCTACCCAGAAGAATTTTTTACAAACTTTTCTCCAATACCTGAGGAAGGGTGTCTGTGCCCACAAGCTTGCAATTAAAGAATTTTTTTGCAAAATCTTGTTGGTCTAATAAAAGATATCACCTTTACCATGAACCCTGATTTATCTTTTTTTCAGTAAGCTTTTGGGCTCTCATGCCCTTCATCAGGCTCAGGGAAAACTTAAAGATGGTAAAAAGTCCCCATAGGTAGGAAATAAACTTCATTTCAGCACAGAGGAAGCTGAAGATGGAAGAAGTGTGTGCCTCTGGGTCCATGAGTGTCTTTTGTGAGTTGCTCTCTGTTGTGCCTATCAGGTGCGACTCTGTCCCTGGTGGTGTCAGATGGCAAGCAGGGAAGTGTAGAAACCTTTATTTTGGATTTTAAAACTTCGTTACTGAACAAGGATCTCGGATACCGTTCTTCTAAAGCAGGGGTAGGCAGCCTTTTTGCTGGAACGACCCACCTCGGGTCAGGGGCAGGCAAGGTCTAGAAGCTGGCTACAACAGCCACTTCTCCCCATGGCAGCACAAGGAGAGAGTGTTGCAGCTGGCATTTGTCCATGCAGTGGCAAGCACTCCGCCACCAAATGCTGCCAAAGCTCCATGCTTGTGGACTGGATCCAATGGGTCCTTGGGCCATAGGTTGCTGACCACTGTTCTAAAGATACGATGTACTTTAAGAAACCTGCTGACTTACCATTGCTGGTCTAGATGGAGTAAAATAGAACTGCAGGGTCTTGGCCCACATTAGATATGCTGAGGTGATTGTGGTTAATACACCCAAGATGGCTACCCGGGACCCAACCTGTATATGGAAGATCTACTGCTTTCAACAACAAGAGTTAATGTCTGAAAACCTGAGACCTTTAGAGGATGCCCTGAGAGAGATTAAGTGTAGTTACCCTTGTAGTTATACCTAGGAACATGGGTGTGTTCCTCCTTTTTTACCATTGAATATTAATACTACAATATATTGCCAATATTTTTCTAGGGAACTTAAACTTAACTTGCCTTTGAGTTAAAGCTGCTTAAAAAATCAATCAATAAACTTCCTTCCTTTTACAAATTCTTTCTCTCCTTATCTTCAAATGCTTTCAGGGATGGGGAGAAGAAAGATGAATTTGCTCAACTACAGCGTTGTTAGTGTTTTTAAAAATAAATAAATAAATAAAAAATAAACTTGAACTGGGAAACAACCTGTGACCTTTGTTTTAACTGAAGAAGATGGACTTGGAACAGACCCCTTATGTCACTGGAGTCTGAACTGTTGCTTTCACAGGCAATCATTTCATAATCTCATGCATACATTTATTGAGCTGGCATTTTAAAATTACTTCCAAGTATCATAGTACTTGAGGTTGGAAGGGACCTAAACGGGTCATCAGGTCTGACCCCCTGCCCCAGGCAAGAATGGGTACCAGGGGCTCATATCATCCCAGCCAAATATCTGTCCAGCCTCCTCTTGAAGACCCCCAAGATAGGAGAGAGTACCATCTCACTTGGGAGCCTGTTCCAGAGCCTGGCGGCCCTAGCTGTAAAGTAATGTCTCCTGATGTCCAGCCTGAACTTTCTCTCTAACAATGTGTAGGTGTTATTCCTAGTAAGCCTAGGTGGTGCCTGGGGGAACAAAGCCTCCCCCAATTCCTGCTGGGTTTTCTTCCCGCCCTCCCTGGGTGCATTTGTAAATGGCCATCAGGTCCTCTCTCAGCCTTCCCTTGTGGAGGCTGAATAGGTTCAGGCCCCTTAGCCTCTCTTTTTGTAGGGCCTGCCCTGCTGCCCCTTGACTGTGCAAGTAGCTCCTCTGGACCCTCTCAATGCTAGCCACATCCCTCTTGAAGTGTGGCACCTGGACACAGTACTCCAACTGTGGCCTGACCAATGCCTCACAGAGGGGAAGGATCACCTCTCTGGACCTGTTTGTGATGTATCTGTAGATGCACAACAAGGTGCAGTTAGTTTTACTGACTGCTTCCTTGCATTAGCAGCTCATGTTCATCCTGGAGTCAACAATGACTCCAAGATCTCTTTCAACTATTGTGTTGCTGAGAAGGGTGTTCCCCAGCCTATAGGTGTGTTGCTGGTTCCTTCTCCCTAGATGCAGCACCTTGCACTTGTCTGTGTTAAATTCCATCCTATTCTCATCCACCCACCTCTGTAATTTGTCTAGATCCAGCAGGCCCCACAACTTGGTGTTTTCAGCAAATTTGGACAGCATGCATTCTAAGCCCACATCCAGATCGCTGACAAAGATGTTGAACAGTACAGCCCTGGGGGACCCCACTGCCCACATCCCTTCAGGTTGAAAAAGACCCATTTACCACCACTCTCTGGGTGTGACCATCTAGCCAATTTGCCACCCATCTGACTGTGTAGGCATCAATGCCACAGTTTCCCCACCACATTTTCTTTAAAAAAAAAAAAAAAAAAAGAACACCTTAGTGACTATGTCAAAGGCCTTCTTGAAGTCTGGGAAGACATCTACCCCAGCACCCTCATCCAGGGACTTTGTGACCTGATCATAAAAATAAACCAAGTTAGCTAATCAGGACCTGCCCTCAATGAACCCATGTTGGCTGCCCCTGAGCATTACCTCCCTGGTGGGCCCTTGGAGATGTGCTCCTTGATAATTTTCTCAAAGGTCTTCCCAAGGACTAAGGTAAAACTTGACTGGTAGTCACTGAAAACTTATGATTTCATATATGCAACTGTTCAGAGGAACTAAATACTACTTAATTAACCCTAAAGTATAGTATGCCTGGTGCTTCATAGAATGCAGAGTATATTACAATCTAGGTACGCAAAAACAAAAATGTGCAGAAGGGATACAACATACAAGCATAGTTAGGTAAGGTAAGGTGCATCTTTTTAGTTTAAAGACTTGTAAACTGAGAAGCAAACTCATGGGGTTTCCCAGAGGGTCAGATCTTGATGCAGTGGTGGCTGGGGTTACTTGAGCCTGAGAACAGCAATCTTCTTCCAGCTGCTTTGTTACCATTAGCTCCCTAGCATGCTTTAAATGGGAGGCAGTGCTTGAGAGCATCATCATTAAAGTTTTCAACAAGGTGAGACTAAAATCTGTGCCATTTTACACACCAGTTATCTACAGCACTTTTTAAAAAACATAGCTAGCCAAGTTAAATTTTATCTGACCAAATCACATTATAGTAAGATAAATGCACTTGTTGAAAATCTAATTTTATGATAGAGTATAAAATTGGCTATTGAAACCTGATCCTGCAGTCTGTACCATCAGTGAAGCTACCCATGATAAATTTTAAGCATGTGCTTACATACCCTGCTGACTTCTGCAAGAATAAGTTCTATAAAAACATGTTGTATACCTGCTGACTCCTGGAAGTATAAGGATTGCAAATATGAGCTTAAAATCCATTTCCCAATGAAATAACTCTAGCTGACTAATTTAATTTCTTTTTTTCTCTTTATTCTAGAGCACTCATCTTTCCTTTCTTGATTCGTGGAGGAAAGCCAACACCACTCATAATTTTTTTACTAGCGTTTATTTTTTGTCTCTTGAATGGGTATTTACAAGGTCGGAGCTTAAGTAATTATGCAGAATACCCTTCTGACTGGTTGAAACATCCTTGTTTCATTGTAGGTAAGTTAAATAAAAACATTCTGTGAAAACTGAAAGCAAAGTTGATTCTCAGACTTTTTTTGTGGTAAGGGTTTTTTGATCTCTTACTGGACACGGTGTATAGTTACAAGAACTAATGGTCAAGCTTTTGGGCGTCATGTACCCTTCCTCAGGTTACCTGATGCTCAAAATCTTGTCCAGCAGCTCTCCCAACTATACAGTTGGTCTAAAATAATTATTCAATATAATATTGGGCACAACTGCAACCTTCCTGGATGTACTTGTCTGTGCTTGTCTTTCACCAGGATCCATAGTATTTGGTACTAGAATGGTGACTTTGTTGGGAAAACTTAGGAACATCTCTGAGAGAAGATTAAAGCATGCTTTTTTGGCAGGATTCTCTGCATTGATTGCCTCAGTGTCTTAGAGTTTATTTGGTCAATTCAGCTTAACACTATGGAAAGAAGAAAACTCACATATATTAAATATTTCATTTAACTGGAAACTTCTGATCACAGTAAAGTACTGTCTTTGAGCATCTAGCCATAATCCTACAATGAGCCCTGTGCAAGTAGAACTCTGTGCCCAGACAGGCCTGCTTTTTCTTGTGGGGTTTTCTCTCTCATTTAGCCTAGAAGTGAGTCCCAGAGTGGGTTCTAGACTTGATGGAAATGCAGGCATATTTCTTTCCTCTTATGTTGTTTGTTTTATTGCTGTTTAATAGTTAGATAAACCACACTTTGTTCTGTCAAAATTGCTGTTACCAATCCAGAATTAGTGTTCCTGCCTTAATTATTTTTCTCCAGGATTTGCAGGATGGCTGATTGGTATGGTAATCAATATTCATTCTGACCACATTCTCAGAAGTCTGAGAAAACCAGGGGAAACTGGCTACAAAATACCAAAAGGTGAGTAAAATGCTGTAGACATTTTAAAATTGTAAAGGAATACTTGAGGAAACATGATTCTCCTTTTATATGAGATTTCCATTACAGCCCTCAGCAAATAACATTGAGATTACAAAACCAGAGGCAAGGAGTTGGTTTCAGGTATAGTCCAGAAACAAAGAGGTTAGCTCTATACCCCAAAGTTAGGAGAACTGATTTTTATCATTAGTCAGCTAACGCCTTTCCTGTTTCAGTATGAGTTTCTGGGAGCAGAGGACTCTTACAAACTCTAATCCTCAAAGCCTGTTGACATTTGTTGCTTTACTGTGTTTTGTTTTCCTGAGACATCGATTTGTTCCAGGCATTACTGTGCCTGTGCCTTGCTGTGTTCTCACAATCCTTTAACAATTGATTGATTCCTTATTCTCTTAGGTAAGGAACTACCCTACTCGTGATTTTGCATTTTTTGTGAATGACGACTAGTTTCTGTGAACCCTGCCACAAAGTGAATGCAAAAATGATGCCACATGCTACAAGTGGCCCACTACTTTTCATTTCCCTCAGCACAATTTAGGTAGATCCCTACTCTTAGGAATACTCAAAGCGAGCCTTGTCCCTGAATTTTGCTATCACTCTTACCTTTCCCTCTGGCTTTCATTCTTAGTTTTAGTGTGTATTTTTGTAGAGAAGTAGTGTAGATAGTCAAAATGCTTGACACACTTCTCTGAGAAGGCTCTCTTTAATCTTGACAAACCTGACCCAAAGCATCCAGGCCACAAGAGGTGCATGCTTGCTCTGCAGTGATCAGCACTGGAGGTTTTTTGGAGGAACTGAATAATTACTTGCCACACAGGTAAAAGAATGCTGGTTATTTTAAGTGCATTTAAACCATTGGTGCTCAGCTTTTTGGCCCCATGAGCCAGATAAGTGGCACAGGGCTAGTCTACTAGCTAGATCTGTGAGGTTGGGGCCCAGATTGGGTCCTGCGCACCTGGATCCAGCCTTGTGCCATCAGGATCCCACCTCCTGCTGCCCTGTCCTGCCACCACCTTAATCTAGCATGCAGAACCATGCTCTCTTGTCTACAGGGCTCCTTACCAGTCTGGAATTTTGGCAGCAGGGGAGTGGCAATTAATGCTGCCCCCCTCCACCACCAAATTTTCAAACCTGTGGGAAATCTGGTAGGCAGAAGATAATGGCCCATAGTCTGGATCTGGCCCACGGACTGGGGCTTGTTTAAATCAGGGGTGCTCAATCTACAGTTTTAAACACAAGTTAAGGCTTGTGTCTTGTGCTCACTGTTTCTGTTGCTTAATGTTTTGAATTTTGTTATGCAATGTAAAAATGTTTTCATTGTAGCACTTGCTCATCTGAAAAGTCTTATTGAATGCTGTGAGGCTGTATGAGATATGGTCTCCATGAATAAGTGTGCTAGAGCTGACTCCAGTGGTTTTTTGGGTTTAACTTGTGTATAAAGTTCTCAACAGGGTAGCATTAATTCTAGACAGACATACTTGGTTGTGGAAACACAACTTAGAGCCTTAGAATACTTTGCCTCTTGAGTAAATGGCAATGTTGAAGCAGTAAAGATGGTTGTTGTGTGTTTTGTTTTTGGTTTTTCTTGGAAAAAAACACTTTAAACAACTAAATACACTTGCTTAAATATTTTTGTCATTCAGAAGAATTAATGTCAAATGCCCTGAAATTTTATTAATTGTTGAGGTACCTCAGTAGGTTACAGAAATTAAACATGTTAGTCTGACTGAACAGCCTCTTGAAAATGAATATGGCAATGTATGGCAGAGTGGGTTTTTTATTTTTTGCCATTGTTTATAAACAAATAAAATAATCATGGTTTAGATTTAAGTAAGTAATCCTGGTTCTTGTGCCTTTCACATTTAAAAGTGGTTACTGTCATGTGTACTTGTGGCACTTTTTTTTACAAGATTGGCCAAGAGCTGCAGATTGACCAAGAGGTGCTAGCACAGGGGTGGGCAAAATGTGGACTGGATGTGGCCTGCCAGGCCATTTTATCTGGCCCGTGGGGCACCTAAAAAGTTTAGAAAATGAATATGTATCTGCTCCTGGCTGCCTGCCATGTGGCCCTCGATAGCTTGCCAAAACTCAGTAAGCGGCCCTCTGCCCAAAATAATTGCCCACCCCTGTGCTAGCAGCAGGTACTTGTACCGAAACTCTTAATTGTGTATGTAGAGAATTTGAGTGACTTATGCATGCAATCACTGAACTAAACATAATGGAGCTGTTTTCCTTTGTATATTGTCTCCCTTATACAAAAAACACTGCTAGGGAAAATAAGAACAATTTCTGGAAAATGAACTATGAACATAATTCCCGTCCTTGCCCATCTGCAGTAAGAATAAGAGACGACAATAAAATGGTGGTAGTTCATGGTTTGAGTTGAACATACAAAGAATCTCATGATCCTTTTGATACAAGATAGGCAAGAAAATGATATTCCACTTCTATCGCACACCCTCAAATAAGACACAAGACAGAATGAAGATTTTTTTTCCAGTGTTATGGCTTCCTAGAGCAATAGAGCTTAAGTTTCAACTCATTTACCCACCTTTTTCATACTCAGCCAGAAGTTCAAACTGTAGTTGCTGCTGAAGACTGATCTCCATGGCCAGATCTAAGAATTTGTAGAGCTAAAAACAGCCTGCAAGACTAGAACAGGAGGAGAGCACCCAGGAGTAACTAAAAGAGCAATATTGCCAGAATAAAAATTATCTTAATTAGTGGAACATCAAGGAGTTGATTGTTAACACCTTGAGTTAAGTAAAAAAACAGAGGCATTAAGTTAGTTGGTCCTCCTACCCCACTTGGCTCCATGAACAGATATACTAGTGCTGCTGGAAGCAGGAATTCAAGCTGGAGCAGGAATCAAAGCCATGTGCCTTCTATTCCAGGCAAAAATCAGCAGTCCCACTTAAGATGCACCAGTCAGTTTTGGGGGATTGATTTCTTTTAGGGAAAAGGTATATGTGGTACGTGGGTAAATAAGTAGTTTGTCTTGCTAGTTGCTCACAGAAAAATTGCTTTGTATTTTGCAAGCTTTTTTTGTAAGCTTACATGGTAAATCAGTCTGAGTTGTAGAGCAGTTCAGTCTTTCACATCTTAATTGTTCTCATTTAAAAAAAAAAAAAAAAAAATTAGTAGCCTGACAAATATATCATAAATTAATCATGTCAGTACAGTTGATTTTTATAGATCATTTTGGTATTGCTGTGTTTAGTGCCACTGTTTAATAAAATACATGTACTCGTTAACATTAGAGGAAAAAACTATAGCCCTTTCTTCTATATAGTACAGGCAGTCCTTGACTTATGTTTCAAGTTGCAACATTTCACACTTACAACACTTATAAATTGACACCTTGTTTCAACTTTATGACATCAGCTTCAACTTACAACACTTAATCTGATGCAATGCCATGCCAGGAATCAAGTTTGCTCTGTCACTCATCTCCCTGGAGAACATCTGTCCAAATTTGCTTGGACATTTTCTTTCAGAAAGCAGGCAAGACTCCAGAAAAACTTGTAGCCAAGACTCCTGAGAAGACTCCAGCCAAGAGCCCTTCAAAAAGTCCAGCAAAGTCTCCTCAAAGAAGTCCTTCCAAATCAATATGAGTGCTATTTATGATTAATACATTAATGTAACTCATCTATAATTGATAAGAGTACAAAATTTGGGGTATTTCTGGTGAGAATAGGGTATTGGGCCTTAGTTCAGGTACCAATCCCCCATTTATAACATTGTTTCTTATGAGAAAATTGGTTCTGAGTTACGTTTCAACTTACAATTGGTTCCTGAAAACTGCGTCTTGTCGTAAGTCTGAGGACTGCCTGTAATTTTCTTAATATGAAAAAAGGCTTTAAGGTAATTGCAAACTGTCTTTCATGAAGGAACTATTTTTCTGCTTACAATAGCAGATATTGCAACTGCTTTTCTACAGTGTGTTAATAGAATAAATGTGTTGTTCCTTAGGAGGAATGTTTGAATATGTTACCGGAGCCAATTTTTTTGGCGAGATCCTCGAGTGGTTTGGATTTGCTTTGGCCTGCTGCACCATTGAAAGTGCTGGTTTTGCTATGTGCACACTCTTCATTCTAGCTTCCCGGGCAAGGCAGCACCATGAGTAAGCTTCCAAAATTACAGAAATTCTTTTTCCTTTTCTTCTAAATCATCTGTAACTTAAGAAATTATTGGGTGTTAAACAGGGCTATAGGGGTTTGTATGTGTCTGACCCCTAAGACACTTATTGATTTTGAAATATTCTTCAAGGCTGCTTGCTTTTGCCTTTAAAAAAATAAATAAAGTTCTTTGTTTTAAACTCAGTACACTCCAGTGCCAAGCCCAGCACATGCCCAGAAGAGGCAGTGTGTTAGTTGAACCTGGCTTGCCTGTCTGTATAGATCGGGTGCTTTAGTGGGGCTTTTTGGTGCTTTTATCTAATAGCTGTTTGAATTGCCTCTTAGATAAAACCACCAAAAAGCCCTGCTAAAGCACCTGATCTATACAGGCACCTGTGGAACTGAGTTGAAGTAATGTGCTGCTGGTTCTAGTAAACCATGTGTTTTTCTTTCTGTTTCTTTTTAACATCTGCAAGCACCCCAAGTTAGTAACTCCTGTTGGTGAATCCTGGTTACTTGAAACTTGCTTTAGGTGAATTAACTTGCCTAATTCATTTTTGCAGTTAAACACTATTTATTTAAGTAAATACCAGGAAGGGAGAATTTTCCCTTTTAAATTCCATTTCTGGGCTACTCTAGGTTGGAAGAGCTCATGTGAATTGAACCACCAAATTTTTTACAAAGTAAGTAAAAAACATCTGATTGTCAAGTTGCCAGTTTAAAAGAGGTATGGAATAAGGTTGTATTTTATACCTTTCCTTCCTTCTCATAAACTGCTGTATAAAATCTTCTGAGGGACTATAGAGAATAGTTGGGGGATAAAAGCTCCTAATCTAGCAATAGCTAACTCTGAACGATTGGTCAAATTACTCAAAGTGGATACTAGAGATCATGGACTAAACATAGATATTGGATTTTTGATACGTTATAATCTGCCTGGCAACTGACTCCCCAGCCCAGCCTTTGGCTTCTTTACTTTTCATTCCATCCAGGAAGAGCACACACCAAGTGCTGAAACTTCCTTAGCCTGACGAAGGGTTTTTGAACCTGAAAGCTTGCTTAATAACTTTTCTCCAACTATTTAGGTTAGTCTAATAAAAGATATCAAATTCACCCAAGGAACCTTGTCTGTCAAAGTGGACGAGGCACTAGGTAATTTGTAAAAGTCACCCCTCTGATTATCTGTTGTGGTCCTGAAATGCTTCTATAGGAGAAACTTTAATAAATCTTTCCAAATCAGTCTGAAAACAGCTGCTGTTGCAGTAGTACATAATTTAAATTGTGTAGTACACGGGTGTTACTTGCAGCCCATGGAGCCCTCTCACCCAGCCAGCAATGCTGCCCGTGGGTCTCTGACCAGCCTGCCATGTACAGCACCCTCTGGCACCAGCCCCACATGCTGAATATGGTGCATAGAGCCTGTCTGGCATGGGCTGCATCTGATGGAGCCTGTCTGGGATGTGCACTGCATACAGCACGTGTTGCCTTCCCTCTGGGGGCCTGTCTAGGGCATGCACTGCATGTGGCAACCATACCAGACTAGCCCTGCACACTGGATCTATTTGGGGCCAGTCCAGGTTGGGCCCATGGAGTGGCCCCATGTACCAGACCTAGTGTGCAGGGCTGGTCCGGTATGGGTGTCACACATGGCACAGGGGGTGTCTGAGATGCATGCTATGTCCTGGGCCAGCGTATGCTGTATGCAGCATCCATGCTGGAGCAGCCCTACATGCTGGATCTGACACACAAGGACAGCCTGTGGGCCCAATCCAGACTACTGGACAGCCCCTGCATTCCCTCATCCCACCCCTTTGACACCAAATAACTTGCTCAAGGAAAGGATTTTTAATTTTCCTTCTATATCAAGCTTTTGACACCTTTTCTTTGATACAAAAAGGAGAATGCACAATCCTTGCCAGTTCCTATTTGCAAGTTACATTTACCTACAGAAACTGGTGAAAATTGAATAGACTGAGGAAAAAGAAAAGAAATTCACCAATGGCAAATGGAGAAAGTGTGGTGTGGAGGGTGGAGAATGTTATGCAAAAAGTCTTCTAGGAAGACTAGAGTATAAACTTGGAATATTTGGCATTCCTTAACATAAAATCAGTTTCTCTGTTGCTTTTTGGAGTTAGTTATGCTTTGGTCATGCAGTCAGGTTGCTAATGTCAACCCCACAGTTACCTGTGAAGATCCCAGATTGTTAGATCCTATTTGCTAGGTTTATTTCAAATACTGTAACTGGGTTTATATAAAAATATGGGAAACACAGGAGAACTCTTTCCCAATCTAAACTAGTTATCAGCATTCTAATCTGTTCTTAAGTTTTTCCTTACCAAAATAAAACTCTCATTTCATTTTGCAAGTGTTCCTTCATACCATATTCCATAGCTTCCATTTTACATCATCACAACGCTCAGCTGCCATTATGTTAAGCTTTTTATGATACTGGTCCATTCTTTGCACTGGCTTCACAAACAGAATGCCTGTTTGATTTCTAAATCATTGGCAGCAGTAGGTTGGTTTTAATTTTTGCAGTCAGCACTCCTCCCCTTTTATGAGGATGCATAATAGTAACTTTAAAATAGCTTGACATGCAGAGTAAGGCTAGGAGATGTCATTTTATAGTTTTAAAGCAATTGAAGTGTGGATTAAATGTTTCTCTGTTGGAAGCTTCCTACAATAGACTGTCTTCTCTTGTAATGCTTTGAAGATGTAATATTAACTAGGTTAGTTTTTATTTTTTGCAGGTGGTACTTGGAAAAATTTGAAGACTACCCCAAATCCAGGAAAATTGTAATTCCTTTTCTGTATTGAGCTGTGCCTCACATATCCAGCTAGATTTGAATGATGGTGACTGCTGTTCTGAAAAAGTGCTCAGTTCCTAGTCGATACATGATAAGTGTCATCCAAATGGATTTCTTTGAGTGCCAGTATGTAAAGGCTTTTAACTTCCTAACTTTTGGCTTCATAATTGGTAAAATACAGCTGATTGGTAAGGAGGTGACATGAGAAAAGACGGCCCCAGTTTTCCTGGAAGGAGCACAGTGCAATAAATAATATGGCAAGAGCATCCTGATCCTTGTCATTGGAACTAGCTTACTACAGTGGTGCCCCTCTGTCTCTTGTCTTTCTACCCGCTGGTTCAGCTGTAGCCAAGTACACTGCTTCCAGAATGCCAGGATGAGCTACTTGCATTGCACTATTTGGATGCAGTGTTCATGCATTAGGCAGCCATACAACAATAGACTTTTGTTCAGAATTATGGCTACCCTGTAGACAAGTAACAATAGTGTAGATGCTACTTGTACTTCCTCTTTCATACTCAGCTGTGCAAGACACAGACATAATAGGCAAAGTAAAGCTGGTTGTGCTACCTATGCCAGTATTGGTTATGAAAATTGATTAAGATTTATATATCTGCTTTTATGTATGTGAGTGATCTCTCATGTGCTACTTGGTGGGTGGGTTCCCACTAACCTTTATAAGAGATACTACTTTCTTCATTTTCTACCTTCTGTTTTTTCCTATATGAAAAATGTCTTAATTGGTAACTGTTGTCCTGAAAGCACTTAAAAATGTGTTTCCTGGGTATTTCTGATTGCTGGATCCTCAGCCTCCTGGGTCTCCTAGAGCAGTTCTCCATACCCATGTCTGTTAGGGCCCCTCTAGATGTTCTGCTAAAGCGTCATAGGATCTGATGCATGATCCATATAATTGCATCTCCTGCCATGTTACATATGGATGGCAGGAGCTGTGATTAAGGGATTCAGCATCAGACAGGGCTCCCAGCTGCAAGGGAATACCTTGCTGCACATGTAAATAAAAGCTGGATAGAAACCAGCTATAAAGTTATTACATATTTTCCAGCTCTAACTCTATAGTTGGATGGACTCTTTTTGGTGTGATTGTTACTTTGCATATATAGCCAGTCTAAATTAATTGTGCAATTACCCAGTTAATTATTTAATACATGTAACATGTAGAGGGGGGCCTTTTTGTTTTTATTTAAAAAGAGTAAGCACTCAGGAAAACCCAAAGAGGATTTGGCTATCAAAGCTTTTATTTTGTGATTTGTAATCTTTTTGTTCCATTTTTCTGACAATAAAGGTCTGGACAGTGTCTTCCAAAATACTGGCATATTTCTACCTCTTGACTTTTTTACCTTAGCCTCTTCTCCCTCTTTCGCTTCCTTTTCTCTCGTTTCCTCCTTCCTCCTCAGTTTGCTGAAAGGCTTCAGGGAGCTTCATCCTGTTCATTGTGAGTTCAGGTACCTTGTTCAAAAAAGCAATTTGTTGAATCTTAAATCTTCCTCCAAGTGTCCTTTAGGCATTGCTAAATGGTAAGGTAAATTTAATCTATTTACAAGTAAATAGATTAAATTATAAGTAATCTAAATTCCTCCCTTCCTAATTGTTAAGTTTCCTGTCTCTTTTCTGTTGTAACACTCCAACTACTCCAATCACTATCATCTTCCATTGTGAGAGGGATGATAAGGCTCCCTAGCCTCACTCAGAGCTTGCCTGCCACAACTTGAGCTGGGAGAAGGAAGAGTAATTATTCCCTAAAGAGGATTTCAATCATTGGCCACCCAGGTAGGTTTTAACTGAATTGGTTCATTTATTGTGCAAAGTCTACAGAAGATAACGAACTGTGTTGGCAAACCCTCTACCCAGATGCTGTTTCTTCACCAGTCCTTTAAGCTGCTGGTGTTGCCTCATGCCAGTTTATGCTTCTAATCCCCTTTTTAATTTCTTCTTTCTGTTTCCCCTAAGCCCATCTTCAGCAGTCCTTGCTGCCTCTGAGACCCTAGGCAAGTGTCCCCACTTCTCACCAGCCAATCACAGGTTTGTGATTCCCCAGGTCTTGCACGGTCCTATCTTGACTGGGAGTCCCCGCACTGGAGATACTCCATCAGTTGTCCGCTGTATTCTCTTCCTTTCTTCAGGTGCCCAGAGGGCAAACTCTTTCTCTGGGTGTCTGTTTTTTATGTGGTCAGTGGTCGCATCTGCTTTGATATTCCTTGTTCTCTCCTGGTGTGTTATCTTGAGTTAGCTATTAAACTTGCCCCTTCTCTAACTCAGGGGCAGGCAATTATTTCAGGTGGAGGGCTGCTTACTCAGTTTTGGCAGGCTGTCGAGGGGTGCCCCTCCCCTTGAGGGCCATCTTGGGACCAATGTCCCAATGTCTTTGGTCCCCCCAAGACAGTGGGACACTGGTCCCATGTCCCAGGGCCAGCACCAGTGGGACCCAAAGTGGGGCACAGGCTGGCAGGGGTCTGTGGGGCCAGACTGGGCTGCACCAGCATGGAAAGGGGAGAGCTGGCCCAGTTCAATAGAGCTCCAGCTGGCTGGGACCCTGCGCTCCTGCCACCCTGCTCTGGGCCCCACTGGCACCGGCCCTGGGACACAGGTGTGGGCCCCGTGCTCCCATGCCCACTCACTCCCAGTGCCCCCCGGCCCTGTGGTACAGGCAGGGAGCAGCATACAGCCTTGACCCCCTGCTCATCGACAGAGAAGAGGCTGGTGCTGAGTGCCGGGAAAAGTGGCCCCTCTCCCACCCCGTGGCATGCGCTCCCTGCTGCAACCACTTGCAGCTCGCATGGGGCTGTCTGGAGCAGGCACAGGCAGCCCCAGGCAGGCTGAGAGCAGCTGCAGTGTGGGACGCTGGCCATGGGGTGGGGGAGGGGAGCCCGCCTGAATGGCAGGACTCTCCCCCCCCCCCCCCCCCCCAGCACTCAGCTTTTCCCTGGGCCACTCTCTTTCCCCAGGGTCCTTCCCTGCCCCCTTACCTGAAGTTCTGGTGCAGGCCAGTCATGTGGTCCCAGGCCAGAAGCCCTGGCTGGGGCTTCTAGCTGGGGGGGCGGGGCCTGGTGGACTCTGCTGTTGTGGGAGCTCACCAGGCTTCCCCTGGGTCCTACTGCCCTTGGTTCCTGTCATTTTTGACAAGAACCAAGCGCAGATAAATACTAATTTTTCTAATTATTTTTAGGGGCCCCACAGATAGAATGGCTTCATGGGCCAGATTTTGCCCACCGCTGCTCTAACCCCTTCCCTTCTTAAGCAATTGAGTCACTCTACCCTCTCTGTGACCCTTGCCCAGTCACCAAGTAACAGGGTTCTCTTCTTTACCCTGTTACATCTGTAGTAGACAAAACCTGAACCTTTAGTGGGGAAAAAAGGTCAGGAAAGGCATCAAGTCTTGTTAAACTCTTTTGATTTCCTTCATATCCATCCTAAAAACCATTCCTCTCCCCCTCTTTAATTTAATCTTGGAATATCTGGATTACCTTTTAAGATTGAAAGTACTGCCTTGAGATTCTGTCTATACTCAAAGCCTTTTCTTAATTTCAATGGATGTTTGAGGCCATGTGTATTCTACTTTGGATCACCCACACTGAGATTTTAAGCTTCCCCTAATGCACTGACTCCCCCAAAGGGGTGCAACCCAGTGGGATCATGTGTCTCTTTGATTTACTCAGTTATTGCTAATTAATAGGGACAGAGCTTTACTAGGATTCTAATTTTTTTCATTCCCTAGACTGGGTATGTAGACACTCAAAGCAGTACAGAGTTCTGTTTGAATTCTCTTGGACAGGTTCTGGTTCACCTGCTGGCCAACCAAAGTATAGCTTGAGACCAATGCTAAATTTCTTGACTAAAATGTAGATTGTTCCCTGCTGAGGGCATGTGTCCCCCACTATAGGAATTGGAGTTATTTGTTCATCTTCCTGTGGGAAACCTCCTATTACGGGGATGTGTGTGCATCTAGCAGGGGTTTGACATTGACTTGAATACTTAAGATGTAACATTAATCTTAAGATGCACTTCACTTGTCCACTATATGGATGCTGCCCCTTACATGCTTCTTTGAACACATGCACTCTTTTCCTTCTAATTCATAGAATCATAGGAAAGAATTCTTATGGAATAGGAAAAGCTTCTTACAGAAAAGTTATTTGTTGATAAGTTGTATGGGATTTAAATGTTAATGACTATCATATCCTATTGTAATGTATCAAACTATGGTTTTAAATAAAGTGATAAATAAATAAAGGGTTTTTGTTGTTTTTTTTTTTTTTTTTTTTTCCTAGGTGCTTCAATTGTAGTATGTGGCTGAGGTGGGAATGCTTACTTGGCTGCTTCACCCTTTCCTTAAATTATTCGGTAAAGAGTCCTGTATATCTTATAACCCTCCAAAGGAACCTTTCACTTCTGAGAGAGTTTTCTGTTTTTTAACATTTGGCATATCTTTGCTCTTTGTGAAATTTCAAGGAAAGAAAAAGAATTGGAACTTAAGGTGCTGTTACTATTACCTTTAAACCATTCTAAATCTGTAGAGTGTTAGGTAGTTTTAAAGTTAGAACAGTTTCAGAGTTCTCACAGGTTAAGGCTTAATGCTATCTGTGATCTGCACAATTGTAACTTGCCACTGATAGGTCTGGTGAGCAGGGGTGTAGCTAGGAGCCAAGACGGTAGCCCTCCTTCAGGAGCAGAGCAGTCTGAGGGGTCAAGCATGGCCAGAACATGGAACTCAGTGTGCCTAGCCTACAGACCAGGGGTTCAGATGGGTCTCCTGAGGTCCTTGGAGCTGGCAGTGTGGTGGCCATGAGCTAGGGTCATACTCACTGGGGGTGGTGGGGATGTGGGCTTGAGACCAGTATCACCCCCTGGGCAGTAGATCTTGGGAGGCTGGGAAGCTTGTCAGGAGTATAAGGACTGGGAGTTATGCAGCCTGGATGGCTCCAAATGGATTGTTTTATCTCTGGACTGACAATACCCTAGCTTGATCTGGGTACAATGGCTCAAACATGATCCTTCCCTGAAGTGGTGTAACCTTAAGACATTTAGGCTGCCTATACATGTGCTAGTAGTTCTAATTAGAATGTGTTAGGCCAGAAAGATAACAGGATGTGAATATGCTGAAGGCCGCAGATGTACAGGGAAGGGGAACAAGAAGCAACAAGAATGTGCTGTAGATAACAACCCTAGCAACACTTAGAAATGATAAAGGGCACTAATGGTCATAGTAGGGGGTGGAAATAAAATGCCATATATGGGAGGGGAATATCATAATATGCAAAGCAGGTAAACAGTAAACAGGGACAAGATTATAAGATGGGAAAAGGGAGGGAACAAGGTGGGGTCTCTATGTAAATCAAGCTTAGTAAAAGACTGTTAGAAAAGATACTCTGGGTCACTCAAGTTACGGGTATCCCGAGTGCTGTCTCACAATAAAGCTGCTTTGTGAAGTCAATGCATGTGCTGGCCCATTGCTATCCAGTTAGGTGTCACATGGAGTCAGTCTAACAGAATGCATGAGAGCAGACTTGATTAATCAAGTCTGTTTCATGTTCTAATTAGAATGCTGCAGCATTGCCACAGTGTCATGTGTATTAAGCCCCTGTGGGTGCATCCAGATGTGTATGGATGTTTGGTTCCCCAGGGACACCTGTGCTATGCACGTTTTGGTACATGGCAAGCTTCCCCAGGGACAATAGGGGAGGCTGGGGCCAGCCAGCAGCCTTACCTGGGGTGCTGGGGGCCTCCTGGGACTCCAGCTGTGGTGATTCTGCCTGGAGGAGCCTGGCCAGCAGCCGCAATGTGGCCCAGCTCCGCTTTTCAGCAGCACGCGCAAAGAACACCAGACTGCGCAGTATGTGATACTGCAAACATGTTTGCAGCGCCACATACCGCATGACTGCACTCATCTGGACATGTCCTATGTGTTTTAAAATGGCCACAGGGTGCTTTAACTAAACCTCAACAAATGAGGTTTAGGTAAAGTGTTGAGGCTTAATACACATGACAGTGAGGTGTTTTAATTAAAGCAGCTGCCTGGGAACCACTCTAATTAAAGTGCCCCCCAAGCATATGTAGAGGCAACTTTGGAGGGTACTAATCACAGTAGCACAGTTTAACACCCTATAATGTCTTAACCCTCCCATTTTTAAGTGCCTTTTAGAATGGTTTAAAGATGACTTGTAACATTATCCTTATTCCTAAATAAATATTTAATGCTTGAACTGGCCTCTTGCACAAATTAACTCCTTAATATCAATGTTTCCAGTTCTCTCATTAGGTATTGTTAGACCCTGTCCCTATGCGATGCCCAACGACTAGGGAGACGATGATCCAATTGCTCATGGATCCTGTTACTCATTAGTCAGAGCAAACACCAGCACACATTGCTCGCAACAGCTTTATTCAGAATGGGGACAGCTTTGGACAAAGGTCCCAGAAAACAATAAACTGGGGACCTGCACTGAACATTAGTTCTTTTTGCATTTTATATATCTTGGTTCATACATATTGTTGGGGCTGAGGGGCTGTGGCCAGCAGCCTGGGCACGTGGGCCGGGGAAAAGGTTGGCACAGCGAACTAGAATTAGGCACTGACGCGTAGAGGTTGATTAAAGATTGTTTTACTTACACCGTAGGTGGTCGCGGTGCAGGCAGGAAAAACTTTCTTGAGTTGCAGTTACAAAAAGACACACGTGGAGTTTGCTAGGCTCCACAAAACAAACACGAACAGAGCTCTGGATACACACTCACGGAGTTTGCTAGGCTCCCTAGAACGACCAAAATGAGAGTCTGAAAGGTGACTCTCGACGAGCGCGCAGGGTAGGGTACGTCGAGGGATCGTGCGGCGATGGGGAGAGAGTCTTGGTGGCTGATCAAACCACCGGTCGGCTCCGAGACGCGCAGAGTTTGTTAGGCTCTACCACGTGGCTCAGAGTTCTCCATGAGATAGATGTGGAGTCCCCCTAAATGAGGTCCTCCCCAGAGATCTCCAACTTGGGCGGAAACTGCTCAAGCCTCTTATACGGCTAGCGAGCCAATTGCTAGCGGCCACGTAGGAATAATTTAGAAACAGCCAATAATAGGGTACAAATTTGCATGCGAGCGGCGGGAACTCCTTTGCACTGGGGTCTTCTCTCTGCAGCTGAGAATTGCACTGTGCAAAGAAAGCTCCATGTGGCGGGAAATAATTCTGCAGTGCCGAAGCACACACAAAATCATTGGGTCATGACACGTTAATCATTAACTCCACCTATGTCCCTCCTTGGGTTCCACCCATTTCTCTTCCCATCTGAAGCTCCTCCTCTGTTTACTGTTTACTTCATTAGCATGGAATTGCCTATGCATTTCATTCATTTACATGCTTCTCTGCTAAGAGTGCAAGCATAAGGCCATGAACTTGAGTACTCTTGGTCACTTGCTGGTTCTTTCTTGTTCTTTTGCTGATTTCAGCACCATCTCCAAGGTCTTGTTTCTGCTTTTACCTCCCAAAGATAGTTGATGGGCTGCATCTTGTTCTTACACAAGGAATCATGTATCCTGCACACTATTCCATTGTTAAAGAAACTACTTGCCTAAGCAGTTGCAAGGTTAGGTTAATATATCATTCTGCTTTGTGACCAGCAGCTTTGCTGAGACACAGATTAAAAGACTTGTTCCAGCTGCAGATCCAATGCTCCCCCAAAATCCACATTATTATCACCCTAACAGGTATTTTGAAGGTTTTTCTTGCCAAAAAGTGCACAATGGGTGTGCACATCCTAGCATGTGGAATATATGCTAGAAGGAGAAAATGGAATGTTGTAACAGAAGTTAGAAGAGAATTACATTAATTATGACTCATTTAAATGCACTTATCCAGTTTTGTAGTATTTGCACTGTTTCTGTAAATTACATTCCAATGCATGGGCATGGTCAGCTTTTGATCTTAAATGTCTTTTGTCTAGTCAAAGATTTTTCAGTGTATTCTAATGCAGTTTGTCCTTTCCTGTATCCTTGTGGCAAGGTATTTAGCAGAATTTTCCATTTTTTAGAATTGGACAGGTCTTACCATAAGCACTTCTGCCTTGAATTTGTGACTTCTGGGCTGTCAACTGTACCCCTTACCCACCCACTACAGCCCCCAGTCCCTACTACTTAAAACACCAACAGATAATGCAGATCGCTGTTTCTATCAAGCAAATAGCACTATTAATTTACCATTCATGTAGATTTCAGTGCCAGAGGCATAGTTTTATACTGTGTGAGGTCCATGACTTCTCTGGAGCAGATTCATCTGTCCACAATGGACTGTGGACCTAAGTAATGGGCTGTGCTATTTTGTTAGAATTAAGTTGATTTTGTTTAGTGGCTTAGTTTTACTGCATACTTCAAAATCAACATATGGCTGTTAATCCAATATGCCTAATATAAACTGTGGGAACTATACACTGGCTCAGAACTTTGCCCCGTTTTCCATCTAAAATTGTATTTTAAATTGCCAAGACTTTACAAAATTATTTCAACCAGATGAAAGGTAACTTTTAAAAATGTTATGTAAATATAATTTTTCCTTAAAGGAGAGCTAATCTTTACATTTTAGGTGTAATTGTTTCTTCAAGAAAGAAGATGCTACTGAGAGAGAATGAATAAATATGAGTTGCAAATGCATAAATACTTCTGGAACTGATGATCTAACTTTCAAGTGACATAATACTTCAAAGGAGAACTTAAAAAAATAGATTAGGATCAATAGTACATCCTTGGTTTAAACCCTAATGGGGAAAAAATTGCCTCAAGCTATTTGCTTGGTAGGATCTGTCTGAAAAACAATCTATCCTACAGTATAAGCAAAGGGTGAGATCCTGCAATCAACTGAGCTTGTGCATATCTTTAGATGTCTGCATCCTGTGGGACCATGCAGACTAAACTTATGAAGGTGCATGTTTGTAGAAGCAAGACCCAAATGTTGAGCCTAGTAAAGATTTACCTGAAAAACTCCAGTTGAGGTTGCTGGGCCTGAGGTTTATCAAAATCACCTAGGAGGGAATAAAAAAAAAAAATTGAAGAAAATTGCTAATTTGCTAAATTGTTTTAAAGAAAAACAATCAAGTTTCTGTATGATGACAAATTATGTTGGGCAAACGTGACATACTTTTAAAATGTTATTAACATTGCTGTAAAGGAAGGACTTTTCAATCATATATGCAAATAGGATCACTTGGAGCCTTCCTGCTGACTTCAGTGGGAACGCGATAGTTGGAGTAGTGACAGACAGATGTAACAGACAGGGTCTGTGCCTGCAGTGGCAGTAGGAACTGGAGTGGCTGCACCAGCTGGGCCAGTAGCCTTGGCAGCTGTTGTTTGTGTACCCTGTAAGTGAAGGCTTGAGCTGGTCTAGGTTGCACACTGCTTATTACACTACCAGTTAAGGCTCTCTTAAGCATTTTTAAGTGTGAATGTAGTCCAACATATCTCCAGGGAGGACTGTATAATCAATTCTTCTAATAAAATTAGAGACAAGACATCTTCCCCACCCTGGTTTAAACCACAGAGTGCATCATCTATTCATCAAAAGTGAGTAGGCCATTTTGGAAAGAGGAGCAGGGGGGCCTGCCTTATGCTTAGGGACCTACTGAATGTGGGGTGGCTGCCCCCCCCAATTATGTAGTCAAAATGGCCCAACAACCATGTTGCAGGCAGAGCATAGTTCCCCATGCCTCTGGCCAAGGGGCCCTGATTGGCTGTGAGGGTGGCCCTCCACATTGGAGAGGAGTGGGACCACATGACAGGCTACCCTCACACCCAATCAGCGGTGAGGCTTGGGGGGTAATAACTATCTTGCCTGCAGCCCTTCAGGTGGGCAGATTTCCTGCCCCCCCACAGCGGGCTGCCACAGCTCCCTGAGGACTACTGGCTCCCTTTGGGGATCTAGTATGTTCTTTTTAGTAAATTGTCTTTTCCTTGTGATTTCATGGGCAATGCTAGATTTCATGAAATCTGCAATATTGCTCTTCTGGTAGGTCCCTACTTGTGCTATACAATTTGCTAGTAGAAGTTGCTGTCTGCATACATCCATGTTCATCTTTGAGCTGTATCTAACACAACTCTGCTGGTAAAGTCAGATCTAAGTTGCCTATCAGTATTGTTGCACTAGTACAGTGTTTTTTGAGGACAATGCATTACTTGTACCAGTATAACCAGTTCTCCAGCAACCATTCCACAATGTCCCTGAACCTGCAATATTTTCTGTGCTAGAGCAATTTGGAGCATTGGGGAGCCTACTTGCACTTAAGACCCCCAGCATAATTTCTCGCTATTGCAAACATGTTGATAGGGCTTTGGCACCAAGCTAGATATCCATTTAAAACTTCTGTGTCTGTCTGCTTCAGGAAAGAAGTCCTCTATATCCTCAGCTTACTAAAAGAAGGAGCTTTGGAAACCTCGGTGCAGAATCCCAGCAAGCATAAAGATATAAAAATAAATGTTGCAGAGGGAGGATATGAGAGGTGGGGTCTGAAGAGAGGCCAATAGCCATGTGAAGGTAAAGGAGCTGTGGCAGTCCTGCCATAATGAGGCTTCTCCCCCACACATGTCTGATACTGCTGTTACAGAGCTAGGTGCCTCAACGGTGACAATACTATGGACAGTTGCAACCCCAGACTTCTAAGCCAACCTACAAAGTCTGTGACAAAGGCAATTTCCCTCCAGGTATGCCTGGACATCGAGTGTACCATGCTCTGCAGGAATGTGGCTCTGGGAAAAGTGTGGTAATGTAGTAATAGATGGAAGAAATAGATGATCCTCATTGTCCTCTCTGGTTGCCTCTGAATAATGAAAAATAAAAGTTGAAAGTAGATCAGCAGTGATGTCTGGCTGGTGAAGGGGCTGGTACTTTCATCCTTCAGACCACAGGATGCTTTGGAAAAGCTGCAAGCAGAGATACTTTTCCTGATCCAGAATATTCATGCCAGTGACCCCTCCAACTTTTATTTAGACAATGCCGCAACATCCAAACTTACCATGCCTGACAGCAGCACCTTTAAACATGCTGCTCTGTACCTCCAGTTCTATTGTGTCTGTGCTACACCAGGGGCAGGCTAACTGCTACTCAGCTGTAGACTGTAGACATGGTCAAGGACCAATAGATAACTGCTTTTTGGGCAAATGCTTAACAGCAGCTAAAGGTAATGTTTTGGTCTTTGAATAAGAATGGAATTGTATGTAGTCAGCTAGATTCCTATTGAAATAATAAAAATAATATGAGTCTCTGTTAACTGAATATAGTAAAGCCAAAATGAATGTTATTGTAACAGAAATCCACCCCAGGGTGGCCACAATGCCCCTGGAGCCCCCTCAGCCCTCATTGTTTTTGCTTTCTGTGGGCAATCTCCACTTCCATTCTCCTGTCACAACTTGATGTGATTATGCTTTTGGAAGGATGGAGACTGCCCTACCAGGCTCCCCAAATGAGATCGCATACTCACGAACACAGGTGTCACTGCTCATTGTCTTAAGGGCTAGTTATGTGGCTGCCTCATCTCCCTTTTTAGCTATGCCTAAGCCCCACAGGTTGGGGTTACTCACTCATTAATGGGCATTAATGCACCCTTTCTGGGCTATAGGCCCTCTAACCCTAGTCAGCTGTGACACTCAGCCTCAGACCCTATCACTTAAGCCTGGGTCCAGGCCCAGGCCCTGCTCCCAGGCCAGTTAAGATTTTCACTGCTTCTACAATCTCATTTTTTTTAACCACCAGTGTTGCCAACCCCAACTCAAGTGTTAGTCAGGAGCCTTGCTGTCTGCTCAGGAATCTTTCTCTCCATGGCTTCCAAGTCAGACTGCCTGCCCAGCTCAGGCCCTAGGCTTATATCCTGCAAGCCCAGCCTCTTTTGGGTCATGCAGTTTCCTTGATTGCCCTCTGCCAAACCTGCATCTCGTTTCTCCTGCAGCCTGCCTTTCCTTATAGCATCAGGAACATCCAGGAAAGGAACAGAACATCTTAATGAACATGGATGCATGCAGACAGCAAACTTTTAATATTTATTCATTAAGATACAGTGTTCCTTTCCTGGATTGTGGTAGAGGCCAAAGTGAAATTCATGCCTAGATCAACAACAATCTCTGCAGGAGGAGAGAAGTTTATGTTGCTGCCTGGCTCTGCAAACATGAGTTCTTTTGCTCTCTTGTAGCAAGAAACCTTTTTGCCTGCCCCGCCCCAGTGTGAAGTCTCTCCATGTGGCAAAAGCCCCTTTTGCAGTAGTTGCCCCCTTTTGGGGATGCTTTCTCTTTTCTACCTTTTCTTCCTTCCTCTCTTTTTCTTTTATCATATAATTATTATTTTTACATAAGGTGTACTTGTAGTGAAAATAGAGCTTGTAGATGCTTTTACAAATGTACTTTAAGTTTAAAAGTAAATTGTAACGTGACAACGTTAGCAAGGGCAGGAATCTCTATATGAAGCAGGTCCCTGAATGCATCATGGTTGATTGTGTAACACAGTAGCTAGTCTGGGTAAGCAAGTTAACAAGTGGCAATAAACAACAAGTGGCAATTAACACCTACAGACTAAGAGGAAAGAATCAATAAAGAGCCAGGAACTCCCTGAAACTTCACTGTTAAAGGTAGGGAAGCCCCGGTTTGAACGAAACAATGCTGGAAACAGACCCTTGGAGCTGAAATACTCCCTGATCAACCACTGCCAGAGCTCTATTCATCACGGCAGTGAATCAATCAAAATTCATCAATGGACTCCAGAGACTGCACGTACATGTGGACGTGACCCCTGGGGCTGACAGCTGCCATCCAGCAGTTACCAAGAGGGACGTCCCTCGAGGTCAATGACCCCTGGATTGGGTAAGCCCGAGAACTGGGGAGTCACCAAAGTCTGCCAGAGAGGGATAAAAGGCAACGAAGAATGACCCCCTATGGCGCCCTCTTTGACCTGACCAGCACCCTGCCTGCCCAGCCAGAAGGACCAGCTGGCATCAGAAGACCCTTCTGCAGCAACTTCGCACTGAAAGAAGCCTCGACTGGCCATCGACGGTGGACTCCAGCACTTGTGGATAGGTATATCTTGACACCAGTGCTTAGTGTTCAGAGCTGCTACTGTGAGTGTGTGTGTGTGTGCATGAATGTGTATGTGTTTAAGGAGATCAGCATCAAGGTTTATCGTCTGACTTTTGCATCCGTCCAATAAACTAGAATTTTATGATGATCCTGTGAGTTGGTCCTTTGTAGCCAGCATTATCTGGTGGAGAACGTAGCCAAAATTCTAAGATTACTGACGGATTGTGGTGATTGGTAATTGTGGAGACAGTGTCTCCTAATAGAACCGACATCTGCAGAGGAGTGGGCATTTGGTTATAATCACCCAAGGGGGCTTTGGTTATACACCCGATCTGCAGGACAGGGGAGGGAGTGGGAATTGGTGAGGGAATTCCTGTGAAGAGTTGGGAGTCTGAAGGCTCAAGGAAACTGACTCTCAGGAATTATTTGTTTTGTTTAATTTTGTTTCACAGATTTTCATAGATTTCATAGACATTAGGGCTGGAAGGGATCTCAGAAGATCATCAAGTCCAGCCCCCTGCCTGATGGCAGAAAGTCAGCTGGGGTCATAGGATCCCAGCCAGATAAGCATCTAATTTTTTCTTGAAGGTGTTCAATGTAGGTGCTTGGACCACCTCCAATGGGAGGCTATTCCAGACCTTGGGGGCTCAGACAGTAAAGAAATTCTTCCTTATGTCCAGCCTGAAACGGCCTTGCAGTAGTTTATAACCGTTCAACCGCGTCATCCCTTGGGGTGCTCTGGTGAACAAACATTCCCCCAGATACTGGTGGTCACCAGTGTCGTTGTCATTGTTTGAAAATAGTCCGTGGGGAGCGGGAGGGCTCGGAAGTGTTTGTTTGTTTTGTTTTGTAGTTTGGGGGTAAGGCTTCAAGTATGTTGAGGAAAATGTCCCTGTTTAGGAAAAGGGCCCCTAAAGTGGGAGACCAAGAGGCTAGGTGGGTATGGGGGGAGGAAATTTCCCCCCTGCATAAGAAGATTCTGAAGGGTGGACCCAGCCCATGGAGGGAGGATGTGTGCATCCCAGGCTTTTCCATAGGGGACATGGAGGACCAATTTGAAAGTTTCTGCCTTTGTGAGAGACCCTCGGCTCAAGGCAACACAGTGCCTTGGTCTGGCTACTGTGGCATGCTGTAAAAACAGCGGTTTGAGGAAAAAGCTCAGCAAGCCTCTGAAATTGAGGAAAAGGAGTAGCAAATCCAAATTCTAAAAGATAAGTGTGCCCTATTGGAATCCAGTAATCAGACTTTAAAGGAGCTGTCCCAGAATTTGGAAAATGAGAATGAGCAATTGAGAAAGATAAATCAAGACAATGCCCAACAATTGGAATTATTGGACCAAGTAAAGGCTAGCTGAGAAGCCTTGCAAAAATTGGTAAAGACAATGGCTAAAGATGAAGCTGAGAAGGGAGACAAAGTAAACCATGGCCCCTGTCTAAATACAATTAGGTACTTGAAAAAGGAGCTTCAGGAGCGCAGCCTGCAAGTAGCAGCTGTCATCTGGGGAGACCAAGCCTGGGATCCAGACACCCCCTTCAATCCAGGAGAGATTTGGGGTGGGGAGATGTAGGAAGACCCAAGGGACACAGGGAATCTCTCCTCTAAAGACCCTAAGTCTGAAAAGGAGAGCACTCTGGTACCTGAGGTGACCACAATCATGCAGACCTCAGTTACTGGGGATGCACAGGGCAACTCTAGGGAGACCACAAAAGTGATGGTTCCCCTTAGTGGAGCTGATCTAGCTGCCCTGGGTAAGACCCTGGGCCCTGCTAACATTAAGAATTTGGGACAGTGGTTGCAGAAATCCCTCAATATAGTGGAGTGTGAAACCCTGAGTACCCCTGAATGGCACCACCTATTAAGGGCTTGTGCCACCCCAGAGGTCCAGGCAGCAATGAGCCCTGAGAGTGGCTTTGGAGTAGACACCATTCCCCATGGTGTAATGGATTTGGGAATTAATCTAGGGAGGAAAATATTTAAGGGACAATTTGGGGCAAGTCACCAGACCCCTGGGGAGCTTGTGAGGGACTATGTAATCCGGTGTCTCATGTTGTGGCTGCTATCAGGGTCGGTGTTGCCCCTCAACAGGGCAGGCAACCAGACACATGATATGAGATATAGCTTACCCCCCGGGGTTTTGGAAGGAGGTGCAGGAAGGCATGCACCAGTCTATAATTGGGCTAATGGCTCCACTCCAAGAAGCCCGGAATTATGTTCTGGGGGAAGTCCTAGCCCAGGGTCAGGATGCAGAGCGATTAGTTGGACGACAAGTGGGGGGTGATTGCAGCCACCCAGTTCAAAGAAAAGCCCAATGACACACTGAGTTATGTGGTTACTTACTCCAATGAGATTGCATACCCCAATCTGACAGAAGGGGGGGTGGGGGGGGGGTCCAAATCAATGCCCCAGCCTGCACTGGGTTAACTCAAGAGTAACAAAGGAAAGAGGGGGACAGTGGGATTCGAGCAGCAGTATGGAAATGTTTAATGCAGCATGGGGAACCCAGAGAAAAGTGGAATGGGAAGCCTCTGGCAGAGCTGCTTATCAAGACGGCAGAGCTGGGTGCAGCAGGAGCAGCACTTTCCCAGCCCTATAGAATTGCAGCCTCAGCACCGGTCCCTAAAGAGCACTGACAGGGGCCCCATGGCGGGACCCATGAGCAAAGCCCAGGCTCATGGCAAAAGTTGGGGACCCTCAATTGGGATCCAGGAGGGAGACCCAGAGTACCTGTTACAGTGAGAACCCAAGAGCATACCAGTGCACTCCTGGATACCGGAGCTGCACTAAATGTATTTGGAAGAAAATGGGACCTGAAGCAGTTTGAAACCAATCGAATCATACTCTAGTCCTTCATGGGGCAGGAAACAGCTGGGGTTGTATGTAAGGGGGTAATTGCATGTAGTTCCCAAAGGGACCCCAATTCAATCAATAGATGGAATTCAACAAGAGGGCTCCACTGAACAGTTGATTCTGGGAGCCCTCTTGTTCAACCGGGAAGGCTGGATCCTGGATCTGGCCAATGGGGTTGTGTGGCAGATAGGGGGGTCCTTGCCACTGGGGTATTCAGCACAAGCTGCTGAAGTGAGAGCCATAAGGGAACTCGTTGCACAGCATAACCCACCTGAAGGGAAACTATGGATCTACACTGATTCAAACTTCTGTGTTAATGCTCTGCTACATTGGGTATACAGTTGGAACAAAGCTAACTGGCATACCGCTGATGGCAAGGAAATTGCTCAAAAAACTGATTGGCAGGCAATTTGGGAAAGGATTCAAAGATATCCATCCTCACTATGCATTCGACATGTTAAGGGTCATCAAAAAGCTGACATCTTAGAAGCTAAAATGAACCAATTAGCAGATGCTGCAGCAAAGAAAGGGACATGGGAGGATATCTCAGCAATACAAACTCGGTCCTCAAGCCACCAAAATTAGAAAATTCAGGAGGAGTATGCTGTTCATCAGGGAACTGGGGAGGTTAGATGGGTACCACCCCCGGATTGCAGAGAGTAAATTATTAGTGCCTGTCATAGTCTCAGACATGAAGCACCCAAAGCCACTATAGCCAGGGTGAAGGAGATTGTTTACTGGCCAGGGATGTCTAAAGATGTCAAGGAGTGGGTGCAGAACTGCTTACACTGTGCAGGGGAGGGAACAAAACCAAAAGACATGGGGCTACTTCTCCACCAGAAAATAGTGGGCCCATGGCAACGAATCCAAATGGATTACGTTGATAAGCTTCCCCGCACAGCCAGGTGAAACCAGTATCTGTTGGTGATCATAGATTCCTTCAGTGGATGGGTCAAGGCATTCCCCATGTGCACCCACATTGCTGAAGCCACAGCAAAAAAAACTGTGGACAAAAGTAATATGCAGGTTTGAGGCCTCTAAAATTATTGACTCAGACTGAGGTCCCCATTTCACTGGAGCTGTTGTCAAACAGCTGCTGCAAGCCTTAGGCATCAGGCAGCAGTGGCACATTCCTCACCACCCTCAAGCCTCTAGGCAGGTAGAGTGGATGAATAGGACAATTAAGAAGTCATTAAGGAAAGTGGGAAATCAAACAGGTACAGATTGGTATCTTAAACTTTGTTTAATCTTAGCTGCTCTCTGGAGCGGGAACTGCTTGGGAATCACCTTCCAGCCCTACCACATTCTATCTGGCAAACGGATGGCTCTAATACCTACCTGGCTTATCCTGTACCCAGACAGCCTGGACAATCCACAGCCCACAGAAATTATTGAATGGGTAAAAGAGCTTCCATATTGTTTGAGGCAGCAAGAGATGCAGATTAATGAGGCTATTCAGCAAGCTTGGGTGTGGATGGACAAGTAGCTCCAACAGCTTCCCAGGCTATGGGAAATTGGACAGTTGGTCATGTATCTTAGACTCACCCCAAAGGCACATGTCCTAGAGTCCAAGTGGGTCAGACCCTTCACTATCATTAATTGATTAAGCCCAACTGTGGTCCAAATTGACAAAGGAAAATCTGGGAAATGGGTGCATGTGTCACAACTGAAACTCTTCAAAGGGGCAGAATAAACCTAACCCTGAACCTAGCCTTGTCCTAATAGGATACTTCCCTTCATCATGAGAAGAGCAGTTCGAGAGGCGAAGGAGTAAAACCACCTAACATTTGAGGAACCAGGTAAACAATCTCTTAACCCTGCTGGCCACCCTTCTTGGCTAGCAGGAAGGAATGGCTCTGTGCCGATGGAAAATACGCATTGGCCGAGCCGATCAGTGCTCACCCTGATGTTGAGGCAGGGAAAGGCCAGAGAATTCCTTGACTTGTGACAGCCACCCTCTTATAGGTAGTCACCCTACTGGTCTACAAAGACTTGCATTAAAGCAGGCACACACCTCTGACTAATTTACCTGATCCCTTTCCCCTACCCTCCGGAGCCAATTCTGTTTTGTTTTGTTCTAATGCTAAAGCTTTCAACATGGAGATCCTTTGTCTGTGGGGAATCCTTTCATGTGGATCCTCCGCTTACTGCCAGCCTTCACTGTGATTCAAACAGTGAACTGACATTACAAAGCAAAGGTGTCAAATGCTGTCTGGAGGTGGCTAGCTGTGATGCCAGCCTGGAAGGCATCCAGGACCTACAGGGGCTGACCTCCCAGCAAAAAGGCTGCAAACTTTAGGCAGCCCGCTCCTGGCGGATTCAGAATGGCATAAATGAATTTAACTTGCATGATTCCTCCCACCTTGTCATTTTTCTCAAGACTAGGTGCGATCTTCATGCAGAGTGTGTCATGTAGGATTGAATCCTGGTACGGAAATCCAGGATTACCAGGGTGGTAAGGTCTGGAGAACTGCCAGAATTCCCATTCCAGCAAAAGGAAGGGTAATGCCAGGGTGGATGCAGGATGGACTGACTGGGTGTATGGGCACTCCCATGCTTTTAGACAGATCCATTCACCTAGACCCACACCTGCCCCCATGATGTTCACAACCATACCCTCTCCACCACCACCTCCCCCCTGTTCCTGTATAGCAGGGAACCTTTCCAGTCCCCTGCCTGCTGGGGAACACACCATCCAGGTGTGCTGGGGCAGCAAGAGTACTAGTCCAGACATCCCAGCATGAATGACCATCAGCTCTCCACAAGGACAGTTGGCTGTCAACTTCACACATCCAAAATCTGAGCCCACAGGATTTATCCTCAATGCCACCAGCTGCCCTGAGGAATGTCCCCTATCCAGCTGTGGCACTCTAGTGTATGACTTCTCATTATCCAGCTCTGGATTGTGGGAAGTTTCTACTTCCAAGGGCTCCCCAACCCTACCTACAGATATCATAATCCATGACAAAGCACAAAGACATTAGCTCAGACCTTTCATAGTAAGGCAAGATATCAATAAACCTTTGTTGACTAATATGACACAATCCCTATGGAATGTCACTATCAATCTGCAATCCCACAGCATCACCCAGTCATATCCACAGTGTGCCAATTATGTCATCCCGCTAAGTGCTGGATGGCAGGCATGGACTCAGCAGGTCACGTATGAGCCCTCCAACAGCTCTGGATCCAGTGGCCCACGACACCAATGATCACTAGACACAGTGCTGGGAGCAATTGGGACTGGCACTGGTGTCCTTAATACCATGAACACAGAGGTGCTCTGGAACAGACTGGAACTGTGGGAAAACTGCTTCACCACTTGGACAGACCTACAGGGGACAATTTTGAAACCTCTATTCAGTTAAATGTCTCTATTGCCTCCCTTTTGCAGTGGTTGACTCAAGTAGCTTCCCAGGATTCCCGCACCCTAACTGAAGCAAACATAACCCTAGGGCAAAACACATCTCTTGCCCTCATGTGTACCCAGGCCCAGGTATGGTACCTAGATGTAATTAAGGGTATCATACTTCAAGGCCTGAAAAGACACATCCCCCTAGAAGTACAAAATCTGTTAAGAAAGGAAACCAGGCAGTCTTCCAATTTAACCCCTTATAACTGGCTAATAGAATTCAGGTTTGATCCAAATTTGTGGTCCACCAATCTTATCATCATGGGGCCAGTTGGTGGTAAAATAAATCAAGTATTCCCAATAATAACACTGGGGAGCCAGATCAATGATACTTTCATGATCACACAAACAGGCAAACATTGGGCTCTACAATAACCTAATGGCCAATTTAAAGCCATCGTAGTCAATAACTGTGAGGATGTTGGCTCCTGCTTCCTTTGTGAAGAACTTATGTTACAGTCTCAAACCCTTTTGTTTTGACCCTGATTTTTCAATTTCTCCCTATGTAATGTTCAAAGACCCCAGTGCTCAATCCCTACTTGTCAGCATTGGTTTTGGATGCATTTTTTATAATATTACTGGCCTGCAACACATCTGTCTATGTAATGTCAGATCCATCACTGGGTGTGACATTTAGTACAGAAAAAGGACCATGATGCATCAGTCAATCACCCTACAGTACAGCCTTTTGAAATATAAACTTACCTCAGTCCACCTAGTTATATCCTTCCAAGCCCTCAGACATGATACCACACACCCAGAACTCCAACAAGCCCTGCAAGCATTAGAGTCCCAAGCCAACAAAACCTATACTATCGTCCAAACTAATAACCACCAAGTCACCCAGGTACTCACCAAAATCAAAGTAGTCAACCAGTTCAGCCCCTGGGAAACCCTCCTGGGCTGGTCCCCAACTGCCACCGGTATCCTGAACCTCATGATGCACCCCATTGTAATACTCTTCACCCTAATGATAATTTTAACATTCCTAACTATATTCCTGTATCGTAAACTCATTGCCTCCCTACATACCAAAATAGATGAGGCTAAAGCATTAGGCTGAATATTATAGTGACATCACCCTGATGGCTGATGTCAAGGGGGGAATAATATAGCAAGAAACCTTTTTGCCTGCCCCCTCCCCCCCGCCCATGTGAAGCTCCTCCATATGGCAAAAGCCCCTTTTGCAGTAGTTGCCCCCTTTTGGGGATGCTTTCTCTTTTCTACCTTTTCTTCCTTCCTCTCTCTTTTTCTTTTATCATATCATTATTATTTTTACATAAGGTGTACTTGTAGTGAAAATAGAGCTTGTAGAAGCTTTTACAAATGTACTTTAAGTTTAAAAGTAAGTTGTAACGTGACAATATTAGCAAGGGCAGGAAACTCTATATGGAGCGGGTCCCTGAATGAATCGTGGTTGATTGTGTAACACAGTAGCTAGTCTGGGTAAGCAAGTTAACAAGTGGCAATAAACAACAAGTGGCAATTAACACCTACAGACTAAGAAGAGGAAAGAATCAATAAAGAGCCAGGAACTCCCTGAAACTTCACTGTTAAAGGTAGGGAAGCCCCGGTTTGAACGAAACAATGCTGGAAACAGACCCTTGGAGCTGAAATACTCCCTGATCAACCACTGCCAGAGCTCTATTCATCACGGCAGTGAATCAATCAAAATTCATCAATGGACTCCAGAGACTGCACGTACCTGCGGATGTGACCCCTGGGGCTGACAGCTGCCATCCAGCAGTTACCAAGAGGGACGTCCCTCGAGGTCAATGACCCCTGGATTGGGTAAGCCCGAGAACTGGGGGTCACCAAAGTCTGCCAGAGAGGGATAAAAGGCAACGAAGAATGACCCCCTATGGCACCCTCTTTGACCTGACCAGCACCCTGCCTGTCCAGCCAGAAGGACCAGCCGGCGTCAGAAGACCCTTCTGCAGCAACTTCGCACTGAAAGAAGCCTCGACTGGCCATCGACGGTGGACTCCAGCACTTGTGGATAGGTATATCTTGACACCAGTGCTTAGTGTTCAGAGCTAGCTACTGTGTGTGTGTGTGTGTGCATGAATGTGTATGTGTTTAAGGAGATCAGCACCAAGATTTATTGTCTGACTTTTGCATCCGTCTAATAAACTAGAATTTTATGATGGTCCTGTGAGTTGGTCCTTTGTAGCCAGCACTCTGACCAGCTCCACGTGGCCATCAGTTGGAGACAGAAGAGCAGGAAGAGGAAAGGAAGGAGATTCAAGCCCTACAAAAATTAAAATTAAAGGATCTTGCATTAACATATCTAAGCTCCCTTTCTTACTCGATTCCTCCTCTAAACTTGTCTGGTGCCTGCAGTTTTGAAGAGTTCTGCTCTCTCTAGTGTGTACACTTCACTCATCAACAAGCTTATTGTTGGGCCCTGCAACATACTGCTAAACTTGCCCATGGCCACTGTCATTCACAGAGGTGGTGGTGAGGCTGTAGGCTACGCTCTTATTGCTGCATGCTGAACTTAGCACTAGGCCTGTGCAAATAGGGAACTATTAGATTTGGATTCAGATTTGACTGATTTGGATGCCAGAGATTCAATTCAGAAATCTGAATTGTTTTTCCAATTTGATTCGGCTGAATCGCTTTGGAAGATTCGGAGCCGATTCAGAGATTCGACCATAGAGTGTAATGGGGAATCAATGAAATGTCTATTACTTTGTTATCTTTTGGCTGACTCAGATGAAACTTGCATAGATTCTAGTTTATGCTGAGAGCATGAAATCTGCCAAGTTTCAATGAGGTAGGTGCAGGGATTTCTGGGAAACTGTACCTCAAGCTGCTGAGAAGCAAAACTCGTGTCATGTGTGTATTAACCCACAGTGGGGTGAAACTGCAGGGGTGGTAGCTCCTGATGAGGCCACAAAGCCTGACAAGTTTCAAGGGGATAGGTGCAGGGGTTTCTGGAAAACTGCACCTCAAACTGCTGACAAGCAAAATTCATGACATAGGTGACACTGTGTATGTGTTAAGGTGCAGTAGGGTTAAAACTGCAGGGATGGTAGCCCTTGCTGAGGCCATGAAGCCTGCAAGTTTCAAGGAGAGAGGTGCAGGGGTTTCTGGGGAACTGCACCTCTGGACTTTTACCTGCGCTGCTACATCCCCCTTCACCCCCCCCCCTCCAGCCTTTCTCTCACCCCACGATGCCTCCATTTTCATTTTCAATGACTGGCTTTCTTGCCAGCATTGCATGCCAGGCCAGCCTCTGGCAGCTTTACTATTCCTTCCATCCAGGACCAGGAGACACACGAACTGCATGTACTTCCTCAGCCTGACAAAGTGTTTTTCAACACGAAAGCTTCCTAAGATATATTTTTCTAACTCTTTTGGTTTTTTTCACAATAAACATATACACATAAAAATGCAAGATAAGCCATCACCTACCGTGAGTAACATATATCCAACACAACATCTTTACTTCTTGCTGTCAATTCCTTTACAAAAAGAAAGGCTCTGTGAAGTTCCATCTGGCTACCTTTGATGCTGCTGGTGCTGTTGGTGTTGAGCCAGCTACGTTATTTTGACATGCCGTCGTTTACAGTGGTGGACCAGACCAACACTGTAGGGGAGGAGACCTCATGGGGGCACACTGCCTTGTTTTGTAGAGGCCCCAGCACGAGAAAGGGCGCACCTGAACACACACACAGTCCCACAAGCACCCATGTCACGAGTTTTGCCTGCCTGCAGCCAGAGGTGCAGGGCCCCAGAATCCAGATTCCCCCTGAACCTATCTCCTTGACAGCTGGCAGGCTTTGTGACCACAACTGGTCCTAGTAGGCCTGCAGTTTTCACCCCACTGTGCCTTAACACACACAGTGTCACCTATGTCATAAGTTTTGCTTTTCAGCAGTTTGAGGTGTAGTTTCCCAGAAACCCCTGCACCCATCTCCTTGAAACTTGTCAGGCTTTGTGGCCTCATCAAGAGCTACCATTCCTGCAGTTTTCACCCCACCATGGTTTAACGCACACACATGACTTGAGTTTTGCTTTTCAGGACTTTGAGGTGCAGTTTCCCAGAAACCCCTAAACCTATGTCCTTGAAACCTTGTCCTTGAGACTTTATGCACCAAGTAGGGGCTAGCACCCCTGCAAGTTTAATCTGAATCAGCCAAAAAACAAAAAGTAATAGGTATTTCATTGATTCCCCATTATACCCTATGGCCGAATCTCTGAATCACCGAATCTTTTCCAAATCTTTTCCAAAATATATTCAGAAGCTCTGAATCAATTCAGAACACCTAAATCTTATAGCGATTCAATATTGATTCATAGATTCGGCCTCTGAATCATCCCAATCATCTCCGAATCCGAATCGTGATCCCAAGTTTTGCACAGCCCTACTTAGCACCCTCCAGCAAAGATGCACCAAAATGACAACTACTTTGGCTACAGAGAAATGGATGGTGACAATTTAGGTTTCATTTCACAGGCCCAAAAATGCCATATCAGTCTGTAACTGGTCAGTGAATGTCTGCAGCACCTGGCAACACATACATCCACTCTTCAGTTGTTTCAACTTTCATTGCTACATGACTAGCTGTTGTTGGTGGTTGTCAGAACTCTGCCAACACAGAGTTAATCTACACAAAGACTATCTCTAAATCGGTAGTCACCAACAGGTCGATCTCAATTGACTAGTTGATCATGGAGCCTCTGACAGTCAATCTCAGTCTGAGGGGGCTGAGCGCATATCTGCTCAGCCCCCCCCCAGACTGAGATCAATTATCAGAGGCTCCATGATTGAGAGCGGAGGGGACGTATGAACAGCTGGATGGTGGCAGGATGCACATGGCTGGGCTGAGCCATGCCCCCTGGTGCCCAGGCTGGGCTGATTGAGTGGGATGATCCCCCTCTGTGTCCTGCCATGCCCCCTGCCACTGGGTGAGTGGGGTCAGAGCCTGGGCAGCTTGTCATGGTATGCAGGGTAGGGGGAGAGCAGAGGGCAGGGAGCAGATTCTGGGATCAGATGCAGGGTTTGGGATCCTGCCTACCTGCTGCTGCTGTCCTAGTTGAGCCTGCTTGGAGCAGCTGTGGAGCTCCTCTTGCTGGAATAGTAGAGGCAGTGGTAGGTGGGGAAGTGTCGTGCCCCTGAGCAGAGAGGGGAAGGGAGGGAAATGTTTACCTTTAAAAAGTCCTCTATTGCTGTGCCCTTGGCAATATCTTTATTGCTGTGCCCTTGCCCTGGGGGTGGAGCAGGAGGTGAGGGCAGGGCAGGGGGTGTGGGAGACATGTTGGGGGGTTAGTAGATCCTGGGATGCCCTTTACCTTTACTTTCAAAAAGTGATCTTCACTATAAAACGTTTGGAGACCACTAGTAGTGTATAGGAACACTGCCCACCAATGCAAATGTGATAAGTGGGTGGGACTGGAAGTCCCATCCCCATCACTCCACCCCCTTTTCCCCTTATATGATATGTGGCATCACAAACCACATCCCCACCCCAGTCACATGGTGTGTGACAACACAAAGCTTGCCCCAGTCACATAGTGTATGACATCACAAACCTTGCCCCTACCCCCAGTCACATGGTGTGGCATCAGCAACTCCACCCCCACCCCAGTCACATGGTGTGTGACAGCACCACCACATAGTCCATGACATCAGAAGGACAGCCCATTCAGCCCCCCAGAGCCCACCCCTCATGCTGCAAGACCTGCCCTAGACCACGTGGTACAGTTATGACCTATCAGTCCCCAGACTGCTCTAGCCCCCCAGGCACAGGCATGGCCTATGGCATAGCAGTGGTGGGGGTGACCCCTCTAATAACCTGCCCCACTACCCTGATCAATTAGCAGGGGTTTCAGAGGCCTCAGACCTCCCCAAGAATGTCACAAAATCAACCAGAGTGAGTAGAGAGGTGGGGCTTAGGCTGCAAGCCCACCAGGTCTATCCACTTTCCCAAGTGAGCCCTCTGTTTGTCTGAAACCATGCTAAGGCAAGCAGGGCAGATAAGAATGAGTTTCAGGAGTATGAGATGGATTCCAAGTCTACCCAAACAAGACCAGGGACTGTGACAGAACTCGAGCAGTCCGTATCAGACCTACCTATGGAGAGTGCGGACAACTCTGTCTCAAGCAGCTCTGCTGAGGTAACTAATGTAAATTATTTTTGTGGGGTGCTTTTCTTGTAGCTGTCTGGGCCTGTGTTATGTACAGTCTTTTTGCAGGTAGACAGTGCCTTCATAGAGAGCTTTCAAAACCTGCACATTGGCACCCTGCCGAAAGTAAAGGTCTTTTGCATAAACTGTTTTTGTTTGTGTCTGCCAAGCCAGGCTTTGAGTCTGTGGAGGTCACTGAGCAGGGCTACAAGGCTGTGGAGGCCACTGAGTAGGGGTGCAAACCCATGGAGGTCACTGAGCAGGGGTGTACAGGGGACTATTTTCAAATAAAAAAAGTAGCCCAACTCTGTTCAGAAGGTTTCTTATGTGACCTGGTTTTGAACAACTGTTCAAGTCAAGGCTGAAGACCTCTGTTAATGCTGTATACCTGCTTAATAAAGCTTGTTTTACCATGGTTTAAATTTGCTTTCAAGCATTTGAATGCACCACACAGGTGTTAGCATGGGGTGGGGGGCACAGTGGTTACCAGACATGTCTACACAGGAGGTTTTGTTAAAGGAAGTTTATTACTCTCCTGGTGAAGCTGGAAGTTTTGATGGGGTGAACACACTTTTTGAAGCAGCCAAAAGGCAGAACAGAAGCGTGGTGGCTGCCTGGCTTTCAGATCAGAATGCTTACACCCTACAAAAATTGGCAAGAAGACATTTTAAAAGAAACAAGACTGTTGTTTCAGATATTGATACCCAATGGCAGGCAGATTTGGTGGATATGCAGCAGTTTTCCAAGCACAATCGTGGGGTTAAGTACATCTCCAACTTGCTTCAAGCATCAAGGACAATAAAAAGTCCTTTTTCAGGTATGTGGGGAGCTGGAGGAAAAGCAAGGGCAACATTGGACCCCTGCTGAACCAGATGGGACAACTGACAACTGAAGCCCAAGAAAAAGCCAATCTATTAAATGGGTACTTTGTGTCGGTCTTTCATCAGTCCCATGGGACACCCATACCCATTACGGGACAGGGAGGTCTGGGTGAGGGAGATCCCCTGCCCTCCATCAATGCTGACCTCGTGAAGGAACACCTTGAGAGGCTGGATACCTTCAAGTCAGCCGGCACTGACAATCTACACCCCAGGGTACTCAAGGAGCTGGTGAGCATCAGAGCCCATCCTCTGGCACGGATCTTTGAAAACTCCTGATGCTCTGGTGTAGTGCCCGAAGACTGGAAGAAGGCCAATGTGGTGTCTATCTTCAAGAAAGGGAGGAAAGTGGGTCCGGCAAACTACAGGCCCATCAGCCTGACTTCTATCCCGGAGAAGATCTTAGAAAAGTTTATTAAAGAGGCCATCCTTAATGGACTGGCAGATGCCAATGTCCTGAGGGATAGCCAGCATGGGTTTGTTGTGGGTAGGTCTTGCTTGACCAATTTCATTTCCTTAAGAATCTTCCAGGTGCATTTCCACAGCTGAATGTTTTTGACACTATGGACTCCTATTTGAACTATCTAGGTTTGTCTTGTGAATCATGCTTGCACACCTGACAGTGCTAACATTGCATAGCAACCTGCAGCACCCTTGAAAAGATCGCAAGGCTCCCCAGGGTGTCACAGTTCTCAAGTTAAGAATCACTGGCCAAGTGATTAGGGCACTTGCCAAGGAGGAGGAGCATCTCCCCTTCCCAAGGAAGTTTAAATTTGTAACATCTATTTTCCAACATAATGCTGTAATTACCAGACTGCAGGCTAGGCATTGTACACTGCTTTCTCCAGCCCTCCTCTTGAAGCTGACCCACCAAGAGAGGGATATAAAAAACCAAAAAGAAGCAAGCTAACCAAATGGTGTGTGGTTCAGTAAAATAGCTGCAGCCCTAGACTGGGGCTGGACCTGGATTCTAGACTGGTTCCCTGCTCCTTGAAAGGCAGAAACTTTCTCTTTTGAGCTGTTTTATCAAATTAATATTAAATGCAAAGTGCAGTGGCCCAGCTTAAAAAGGAAGGTTGGCAGTTCAAAGCCAATAGCCTGGTAGTAGCAGCACTGTTCTGAAAAGTGGCTGGGTTTTTTTTGGTTGGGTGTTTTTGTGACTAAAATATCTGCACTTAACCAGCCTTTCATGTGTACCTGGGCAATTCTAACAATATTTTGCTGAGCAGCTCTCCATCCAAAGTACAGCCCCACTGACCATGCCATTTAGGTACATAAAGTTTCATAAGATTCACCCCTTTCCATCCTTACATTTTTTCACCATTTCTGTTTCTTATAACAGCACTTTACAAATCCCTGAGCATCTCTTGATGAGCTGTTTTGGTCCTGGTCAGCTGAGCTAAAAATAGATCAGTTTGCTCCAGGAGTCATTAACAGTCTGGAATACTCTCTATGCTATGCTTCCTTTGTCTAGAGATAATGTAGATGTTAGGTCATGAAATAGTGGTCATTAATAACCTGAACCTTGTAGAGGTAAAGTGAGATCAGTTGTCAAAAAATTATCTAGGAGGGAATTCCATAATGGGAAAAAATGCTAATTTGCAGAATGAAGATGAAAGATTTGTGGAGGGAAAAACTCATCTACCAGTACTAAATACCTCTATCCATGGTATTTCATGAGTGTAGGCTTTTTGTGCAAAGCTGCTTCTAAAGCAGGGGTGGGCAATTATTTTGGGCACAGGACCACTTACTGAGTTTTGGCAACCAGTTGAGGGCTGCAGTGGTAGCCCCACCCCTTGACAGGTGCCCTGCTCCCTGGTCACTACCTTGTGACCAGAAGTCCCTCCCCTTTCCCCGGAAATACTCCTTTCAGCAAGGATTTTTGCCATCTCAGAACCAGAAAAATACCAAATTATATTCTAAAAATCAAACATCTACAACATTCATTAATTTGATTTCAAAAAACATTTTTGTCCTGATTTACAATGTGTTTGTGTAGTGTACATAGAGATGATAGTATGATAGCTTAAAATGAAGTCTTACTCTTGTATATTGTGGCGGGGTGGAGGTCACGGGTATAGGTTTGTGGGAGACTGTTACTGCGTGGGTATGTAGGATGTGGGGGAGGGTGTGGGGGTGTGAGTGAGGTAAGGGAGCACCTGGGTGCATGCATGGATATGTGGGGTGTGGGTGGGTATGAGTTTTGTTGGGGGCTGTATGGGGGGAGGGTGGCTGGAGTGTGTGACAGGGTGTGGGTGTGGGGGTCTGTGTGTATAGCAGTGCAAAGGGGGGTGTGGGTGCATGTGTATGGTGGGGTGTGCATGTGGGACTCACTCTATGATCTCTCTCTCTCCCCTCATTGCTCTCTCTCTCTCTCCCCCTCCCTCATTGTAGGGACATGCACACACACACACACACACACACACACACAGCTGTGGCAGGCAGAGACTTCTGGTTGTGACGGGCAGGGGTGAGGTGGGATGGGGCCAGGCTGGCCTTGTTGGTGTGTCCTGCCTGCTTCCCTTGAGTCCTACTGCCTCTGGCTTCTGTTATCTTTGACAGGCAGCCAGGAGCAGAGAAATATATTTTTTCTAAATTTTTTAGGGGTTCCACAGGCTGGATAGAATGGCCTGGCAGCCTGGATCCAGCCCACAGGCCATATTTTGCTCACTCCTGTTCTAAAGCCTAATAATGATCACAAATGCTTGACATTTAACAGCTCCACCAATTGGCAGCCACCTGTTTCAGTACCTGGATTGCTCTTCACTATTAGTCAGCCCAGGTGCTCATTGGGAATTCAACTTAGTCCTTGCTCCTGTGTTTAGGGGATGTATCAATCTCATGTTAAGACTTTTGCACTTTTATCACCTTCTGTTTTTTCAGATTTTGCCAATGTCTGATGGGGAGGCATCTCTGAAACATTTTTTTAAATTCTGTCATTTCTTATGTAGAGCCTTATTCCTTTTTTTTAACTTGATCATAATTTGTCTCTGATGTGTTATTGTTTTCTTCTCCCCAGACTTGCAATATTCAGTTAGTTTCTAAATGTCTGTAGCAAAGATTTAAAATGTTTCCAGTTCATTTAGGCAATGCAGATAGAGACATGCTCTCCAACATTGTTCCAAAGTAAAATATACATCATACATTGGCAGAACCTCATTGTTATCATCATAGTTTATTCTCTCTCTGCTAGAAAAGGGCAATGATAGTCAAGTATCGTTTCCTACTCTTAAGAGGGACATAAACTTATCTGCTATCTTTGGCTTTGTAGGGGTGCATCTACATATTCAGTTAATTCACAGCAATAAACTCTGACACATATCACACTGGAGTTTATTGCTCCCAGGCACACAGTTTGAATGTGCACCTGGGACCACAGCATGTTGAACTGGGTCAGAGCAGCCCCGGCTGGGAGTGGATCCAGGGGTTAGCCTGCAAGCATAGAGCTGCTCTGACCCAGCTCAACATGCTGCAGAGGGCCTGGCTGGTGCACAACAGTGCTCCAGTGCAGAGCTAGATGGCAGGCAGCCCCTGCATTGAAGCACCCTCATGCCCCAGCCAGCCCTGTCAGCATCTACACGTGCATTGCTATATGTGAAAAAACTCTGCAGCAGGATAGTATTTGTACTTACAAGTACTAACCTTCTACAGAATGTATTAGTTTCCTACAGCCTAATAAGGCCTCACATGTAGACACTGAGACAAGATGGCTCAGCAGTCCTATGTTGGCCAACACTATGCAAGAAAAAGACTTGGGGGTCATCATTGACCACAAGATGAACATGAGCCTGCAGTGCGATGCTGCGGCTAGTAAAGTGACCAAAACGCTGGCTTGCATCCATAGATGCTTCTCAAGCAAATCCCGGGACGTCATTCTCCCCTTGTACTCGGCCTTGGTGAGGCCGCAGCTGGAGTACTGCATCCAGTTTTGGGCTCCACAATTCAAAAAGGATGTGGAGAAGCTTGAGAGAGTCCAGAGAAGAGCCATGCGCATGATCAGAGGTCAGGGAAGCAGACCCTACGATGACAGGCTGAGAGCCCTGGGGCTCTTTAGCCTGGAAAAGTGCAGGCTCAGGGGTGATCTGATGGCCACCTATAAGTTTATCAGGGGTGACCACCAGTATCTGGGGGAACGTTTGTTCACCAGAGCACCCCAAGGGATGACGACTAGGTCGAATGGTCATAAACTACTACAAGACCATTTCAGGCTGGACATAAGGAAGAATTTCTTTACTGTCCGAGCCCCCAAGGTCTGGAACAGCCTGCCACTGGAGATGGTTCAAGCGCCCATATTGAACACCTTCAAGAGCAAACTGGATGCTCATCTTGCTGGGTTCCTATGAACCCGACTGACTTCCTGCCCTTTGGGCAGGGGGCTGGACTCGATGATCTTCCGAGGTCCCTTCCAGCCCTAATGTCTATGAAATCTGTGAAATCTATGAAGATTATTGCAGAGCTAATTAGGCAGTTCTGCAGTAAATGTCTCATGTAGATGCACCCTAGGTATATCAAGGCTGACAAATCTTGGATTGTATTCTGGGTTAGAAGAAATGAAAGGCTGCTCAGAATTCTTCCTAGCCTTTTCATTTTGGAATTGATCACTTCGGGCATCAGGCCAGGAAAAAAGATGGAGGCTGGGTCTCTTGGCCACTGCAAATTTCTTACAGTATAGAAGAGGCAGGACTCAAGAATAGCAAACCAATGAAGATTCCTTACTGAGGATGCTGGCTATACACACAGTCTGTTTCTCTTAACTTTAAACTCACTGACTGAGGAACACAGCTTGTGCTGCAGTATTACCACCACTCCAAACCCATTGCCAGCCATGTCTACATTGCTGTGTTTGTGTGTGCGTGTGTGTGTACACACATGTGTACATGTTGCTACCCTAGTCACACCTTTGCAAGGTAAATCCAAATAAAGCCTCTCTTGATTGTCCATACTACAGTGCTGTATGTCTGAATCGATACAGGTGTAACGATGGCACATTAATGCATGTGTAGACATAGGCGGTGGAAGAGTGGGGCTAACCAGGCTTAGCCTCACCCAAATGCAGGGGGCAGCAGGTATGACCAGAAGGCAGCCAGGGATTGCAGCCAGCCCAACAGGCAGGTAAGTCTGTTTCTTTACCTAGGCTTGGGCAGGGGGGAGGAGGGGGCATAGATCGAGACCCCCCACAGTGCAGGAGGTAGTGGGGTAGGGACAGGGGAAAATCATTCACCCCTGACCCTGAACCACTCCCTGCTGTACTGTGAGGGTTGTCCCACGACCCAGCCCAGCTGGGGCCCCATTCACAGTGAATGGGGCCCCAGCCAGGCCAGGTCGTGGGACAATCGGAGATTGATGACTCCTCCAGAGGCGCGGTGCTGGGGAGCCAAGGTGCGGGGGGTGGCAAATGCCCCCCCCCATCTTTGTACGGGGCAAGGGCGGGGTGCAGCTGTGAGCTGGGCTCTGTCTGCTCCCTGCTTCTGCACCTCACTGCCACTGCTTCAAAAGTGGCACAGCACTGTGTGATGTGAGTCCTGCCACTGCAGCGAGGCACAGGGTGCTGTGCCATGATGCTTTCAAAACAGCAGCAGCAAGGCATGAAGGCTGGGAATAGGCTGAGCCCAGCTCGCAGCTGCGGCCTGTCCTTGCCCTGTACAAAGTTCGGGGGTGGGGCATGCACCCCCACTTGGCTCCCTGGTGCTGTACCATGTCTCTGGAGGGAGCTGCTGGACTCCAATTGTCCCATGACCCGGCCAGGCTGGGTCATGGGACAATCAGAGCCCCAGCAGCTCATCCAGGGGTGTGGCGTGGGGGAGCCAAAGGCAGGGGGAATGTGCTGCCCCCCCGCCGGCTCCCCTGTGGTGCACGCAGCAGCGGGAGCCACTTACTCACACCCCTGGAGGAGCCACCAGACTCCGATTGCTCCACGACCTGGCCTGGCCTGAGTGTAGCCCCAACCACACTCTCCCCCATGGCCTTCCCCTGCAGACTTTCCCATGGGGGGAGGGAGGTATGTGCACATGCATGTGTGTGCACATGCTCAGTACCCCCCCCACATTTTCTCTTTCTGCTTATGTGTGTAGATGTGCTCACAAGTACCAAATGAGGCAGGAGCCCTTCTGAAATAATAACGTGGTCATACAATGGAAGTTTGGATACTAACGGTTACATACATAGGAGTAGGTGCAAGTTGTCTCTGAAACATCAATTTTGGCATTTCCTGCTTCACCATGACATCTCACTATCCTTTTAACTGGGGCATTTTTAAATTTAATTTATATTTTGGAAGGTCCCCTAATTGTGGGGTTTATTAACACTCAAAGATGGTAAAATCCTGGATTGTATATTTAGGTGTATTTTATCCTTAATCCAGATGACGTTCAGCCAGGAAGGAAAGGTCTTTTGACAAGAAAGTTAGGTACTGGCAATTATAAGTGCTACTGTGATAATCCCTCTGAAAAATGATGGTTTAATTTCCTTCAGATTAAAAAGCAAGTTATTCTCTAAAAGTCAATGATTATCTCATTTTAGTAACTTACTGGTGTAATTGACTCCAGGCTTGTCAATATATCTTATTTTAAATTCATTGGTTTTTCTCAGCACACAACAGTTTTCAGATCTAATTCCACCTTTTAATGAACCTAGGGAAAATATCCTATGGATCCAATTAAAAATTGCACTCTTCAGAGTCAACTGGATCTCAGCTCTTCCTGCTGTCTGTTCCCTCTACTCAAGAAGGCAGGCTTCCTTTACACCTGGTCTAGTCACTGTTGGCACTAATGTTTCTTCTTCTGAGCTACTTGGCTTTTGAAAAAGAATTCTCATAGCCCTTTGCCTTCTTGGCTTGTCATCAGTTTTTAAATCTCATTTGATAACCTCTCTTTTCTCCCCTACCTCAGTCGCATGAATCTAATCTAGGTTTTTATGCCAGTCTGGTCACCATAGTATCTTGACACAGGACAAAATCTCATTATCCACTGCTGCTATTTAAGTTTCCCCTATTTACCTTTGAGAATGCACCTTACATTTAAAAATTGTGATTGCTATATTCATTTATAAATATATATAATCCTTCTGCCGGGCATTGGTCAGCAGCACAAGGGCAAGATTCACATTTTGGGGTACCTCAAATTTATACCCATGGCTCAAGCCCCCACCCAGAAATCTGGGAACACTAAATTAATAATTAGGGTGTCCTGCATAAACAACACCCCCCACCCCCACAAGCAGCATAACCAAACCCCCCCCCCCACAGATTTAAGACAAAAAACAGGAGAAAAACACCAAATGCAATGTGAAACTACTGACTACACAACATAGTCTAGAGATTGCACTGTGCTAGGGGGAAGCTGCTTGAAAGCATGGGTCCTTCAGCAGTGCAAGGCGCAATTCAGAGCAATCTTTGCTCCCACAGAGAGGCTGTTTATGTGTGTGGGGACTGACTGTGGGTGCAAACAGTCTGCATGCACCCCACACTTCTGGGCTCAATTATATGGCCTGCTGAAAAAAAAACTGCAGGAAAACTCCAAAGGAACCAGGTTTATTAATGGTTACAGTTGGCCCAAAACTGGCAGGATTAGAAACATCCAGGTTCTAACCCCATTTAAGCTTCCAGGCCTAAATCTTGACCAGCAAACCCCAAGGAACCAATACTCTTTCCCCCAGTATTAATCCCTTAAAACCTCAAAAAAAGAAAAAGGGAAAGAAAAGGAGGAGAGAGGAGTTCCCAGACACTGGGATGATTCTCCCTCTCTACCTGAGCTTCCCTTTTAGCAATTGTTGTGGTGCTCTGTGACCAGTGGGGTCCCTCAAGGCTCTGTCCTAGGGCCTATACTATTTAACATCTTCATTAATGATGTGGACATTGGTGTCAGAAGCGGACTGGCCAAGTTCGCCGACGACACCAAACTCTGGGGTGAAGATCCAGACCTGAGGACAGGAGGGTGATCCAGTCAGACCTTGACAGGTTCAGGAAATGGGCGGATGAGAACCTGATGGTGTTTAACACTGAAAAATGTAAGGTTCTCCACCTTGGGAGAAAAAACCCACAGCATGCTTATAGGCTCGGCAGTGCTATGCTGGCTAGCACTATGGACAAAAAGGACTTCGGGGTCATGATTGACCACAAGATGAACATGAGCCTTCAATGTGATGCTGCGGCTAGTAAAGTGAGCAAAACGCTGGCTTGCATCCACAGGTGCTTCTCAAGCAAATCCCGGGACGTCATTCTCCCCTTGTACTTGGCCTTGGTGAGGCCGCAGCTGGAGTACTGCGTCCAGTTTTGGGTTCCACAATTCAAAAAGGATGTGGAGAAGCTTGAGAGAGTGCAAAGGAGAGCCACACGCATGATCAGAGGTCAGGAAAACAGACCTTATGATGAGAGGCTGAGAGCTACGGGACTCTTCAGCCTGGAAAAGCTCAGGCTCAGCAGGAACCTGGTGGCCACCTACAAGTTTATCAGGGGTGCTCACCAGGATCTGGGGGAACGTCTGTTCACCAGAGCGCCCCAAGGGATAACAAGGTTGAATGGTCACAAACTCCTCCATGATTGTTTCAAGCAGGACATAAGGAAGAACTTTACTGTCCGAGCTCCCAAGGTTTGGAATAGACTGCCACCAGAGGTGGTTCAAGAACGTACTTTGAATGCCTTCAAGAGACATTTGGATGCATATCTTGCTGGGATCCTATGATCCTTACTGACTTGCGAAGGGGAAAGACCCACCAGGGAGTTTGGCAGTACAGCTCGCCATACTGATATGGCCTCATACACTGAAATCCACACTCAGCCAGCATCAGGCCCCTAAGGGTCACAAGGGCATGAAGAAACACCTCACAGGAAACTATAGAACATGGCCAGGTGCCAACCGATCCAGAGCCCAGTGCTCCTAGTGATATAACCCTGGCACAAGTCTACAGCAGCCATACAGAACATGCCACACATAGGAGGGACACCAAGAAGAGGCACCAGATACAGCAAGCATCAGTGCCCTGCTCATTCGTGTCCTGGAAGGAATTTCTGTTCATGTATTGTTGATTTGCGAATTTTATTTTCAACTGGAGACACCGGGACCACCAGTCTGCTAAGGGGCACAGAGAGAGTTCTCGCAGGAGTGGACAATGTTTGTGGCATACCCAGATCCTGCCAGGACCCAAACCAGAACACCCAAGTGGAAAAGGGTGGTGTGAAGGGGAAGTAAGGAGCCCCACAGAAGAAGCACCAGCCAAGGTGCCCAGAGTCCTCAAAGAACACTGAATAACATCTTCCAGCAAAAACTCAGGTAACACCAAGTCATGGCAGGAAAGTAGACCCTGGTGCAGCATGCTTAGGTGGGCAATGCAGGACAGCAGCATCCCTGTGAGTGTGGGCCTACCACACACATATATATATATTGTATTCTCCAAATCCTTACATTGTGGGGCCTCTGTGATTGGCTTTGCTGCAATCAGTCTTAACTAATAGAAACATTTTTCTAGTGTTTTGGAAGGTAAGCACTGGAAGCCACAATTGATTTTATGCTGGAATTTTTTCTTCAAATGATTGTCTAACAAAACTCACTAGGCTCAGCTGAACGTTCTCAGATTTTTTCCCACCCTTAAAATCTTCTCACTGGATAATTAGCACCCAGCACGACTGTTATTTCCAATTGATGGTTACAATAGAGAGATCCTTCATCAATGTAATGTTGCCTGTTATTTCAGATGGCCATCAGCGGCCATCATGAATGTAGCAACACATCATTTATCGTCTCTGAAGCTAGTTGTATAATTTCTGCCACGTGGTCAACCTCTGCTGTCCTGTGTAGGCATCCCAAGTTAATTTGAAATGCAGATTTCCAGTCCAGCAGCTATATGCAGGTAGTAAATCACAAAGTCACTCTTGAATATTTTCTATTTCTTACATGAAAGATAGATAAACTATAAGTAATTTTGCATATGAAAAAATAGCAGCTTCCTTTACTGCCAACAGCCACCACATTTTTCAATCTTTCTTGTCAGTCAAGAAGACAGTAATAACTTTGAAATCTGGAACAGACTTACAGCTCTCAGAAGAACCAGCCTTTATCTCTGATCCATATCTTGAACTACGTTACAATAAAATCCATATTATTTGATTCATGCTGTATTACACACAGATGCATTACTACAATTTTATTTGCAGCTCAACCTCCAACATAAAATTGACTATATTTTAATAAACAAAACATTCATTATCTTTTTATCTCAGTCAAAATAACACTGCCTCTTTTCGGTAAATGTACTGCCCTTCTTAGAGTATGATAATTGTCATTCAAACTCATTCTAACATGAAAACAAATCTAAACATCCCACCTGATGGTTTTTAGGAAAGATGAAGGAACACCTTGGAACAGTGTCCACAATAACTGGAGGTTAACTTGGCCATTCTAGCCACTGCTAGTTTGATCAGTTCAGAATTATGACTGAAAACTAGGGCAGAATGACTTTAAAAAGTTTTAACAGCAAATCTCTTGGGAGAAAAACAATCACAGCTCACACTGAAAAGTATCTTAAGTGGAAATTGAATTGGCTGAGTGGATCAAGGGCCATAAAAGAGGAGCCAGAATTTTGATTATAAAATATTATTCAACCAGGATTCTGTGGTAGACTGCTCAGCATGTAGGAATGCTAGACTGCAAGGGTCAGATTGCAAGGCTTGCTTATGAAACAAAGCATTAATATGTATTTGGAGAAAGTTGTTTGGCACCAGTGGTAACTACCCTAGGGCAGCACAGAAAATAATAGTTTGTTGCTTATTGTCTTCTCATTCCAAAGCATTCTAATGTCAAAAGATTCAGTTCTGGAGTTTTACCTTATAGTCTTCTTTGGGTGTGTGGGTAGCAGAGGGGCTTTGCCTGCCAAAGTCCTGAAGACATTTTGCCTGACTCAAGAGTCCAGTACCACCCTTGCCTCACAGCCTGTGTAGCCATTTGCACTAATGTAAAGCAGGTCTTAAATACTACAAAACCACACTAGTAATATTTTTCCATGAACTTTTTGCTGATGTAAATGATTATGTGTGATAAAGAGCAATGCATCAGGGTCTCAGAGAAGTGGAATGATTCACACCAGTAGAAAAACCACGGTGATCTTTGTAAGTCTGCGTGATATACTCCTGCTACATTCTATATATTGTCTGTCTACATTGGAAAAACAGGGAGATCAATCCCTACATGAAAGAGTATCATAGATATAGATCTGACATCTAGTAAAGAAATACACAAAGGCCTGTGGCACAACACTTTAACTTCCCTATACGTTCAATTACTGACTTCAGAGTATCTGTTCGTATGCAGCAAAACTTTAAAAACCAAGTTGAACACACAACTGCAGAACAAGAAATCATCCACATGCCAAATTGTGTTCAGTATGGTCTAAGACTATGGATTCTTATCTCATTACCTGGATTAACTTTTATGACCCCCATGTTCCTATGAGCTTTCTGCTTTGTTTTTCTCTTCATTTTACCTCTGCCATTCTCAGCACTACCCTTTCCCTTCCTTTTCCCTTCTCTGTTCTTTGTATTTAAGGAGAGGTAGTTAGTCCTGTTAGGCTGAAGTCAGGCAGAAGGAGGGATAGATTTGCATCTTACACAAGACACCTAATGCTCAGTAGCCTAATAACATTGCGCATAACATGTCATAACATGGACAGTGCTAGTACAGTACTGCACATTATTATTAGGCTATTGTGCAGGTACTTAGGGTGGCACCCTACTCTTTTCTTGTCATCCAGATGCCCAGATTGGGTCATTTGCATGGTATTTTTGGTTGTCTTAAGTCCCAAGAAGCCACTTACGTACCAGTTGCCAATCTAGTTCACATCCTACTGTGCACGCTCAGTTTGCACAATTGCAAAGCCATGCATAGTTGTCTGCTTGTGAAGGGCTACACATGCAGGAATGCGTGACAACAGGTGCATAGGTAGTATTTTTGGGACTTAGATGATCATGTAGATGAACAAATCAGGTCATCTAGGCAGCAAGAAATGAATGCTGCCCTTATGCATCAAAATCACTCCATTTAGGTGCCACTTAATGCACAGTAGCCAATGCTCATTAAGCCAAACAGACAGTGCTAATATGCTGCTGTGCAATAGTATTATTAGGTTACTGCTCAGAAGTGTCATTAAAAAGGTGTTTACTGGTGCTACTGTGCAGTAACTCTAGTTACTACGCATTTAGTTAGTACTGCATTCATAAGCCCCCACTCAGCTGCTTCCTCTCCTTATAGGTACCTAGAGTCTGTTGGTGCCTAGATTTCTTCTGTAAAAAATCCTGTAAATCTTTATTGCTGGATATGTACACAACTGCCCAACTCCAGACAGTACCTAGAATAGATCATGGGTAGGCAAAATATGGCCTGCACACAAGACCTGGCCTGCCAACTGATTAGATATGGCCTGCAGGAGGGCACCTGCTAATTGATTAGATCCAGCCTTTGGCTGCCTAACAGTGCTCTGCATGAGGCTGAACTCCACCCAAGGCAGCCCGCACCATGCTTCAGCCTGTGCCCAATGGCCCAGCCCTGGCCAGTGCACACAGCTGCCAGCAGGACTACTCCTGGTGTGGCTGCTGCTTGGCTCCCCTTGCCTCCAGCAGTTGCTCATCCTCCTACTCTGCTGTGCCACTCTGGGCTGGAAGAAAGCTTCAGCTGGGCGGCTCCTGCCCCAGCACACAGGAATCCAGCTCCAGCTCCCAGCTGCTTTCCACACATTTGGCAGCTTGGGGTGGATGAGTGGAGTAGGTGGAAGGCAGCCAGGATCTGGAGCCAGAACCTTGTGTACTAGGGCAGGAGCCACTTGGCTAAAGCTTTCTCCCAGCCCAGAGAAGCAAAGCAGGAGGAGGAGCTGCTGCTGGAGGTGAGGAGAGCGAAGCAGCCCTGTTGGCAGCTGTGCACCCTGGCTGGGGTTGGACCAGTGGGTGTGGGCTGAAGCACGGTGCTCACCCGTGGTCTGCACCACCCAGGCGAGCTGCCTTATGGCTTTGGTGATTGCCTTTGTCCTGGTCCCATACAGCTATAGCCTATAGTTGCCTCCTTCAGATCTCCTGGCTTTGGTCTGGATCTCTATCCCTATTCTGGAATTCCTGTTCCTTCCCTTGTTGTGTGGCTCTACCCGGGGATGCTGGAGGATCATTTGAAGTTAGCAGGATTGCTAGCTGCTAGAAACAGAAAGAACTTGGAAAGCTGCTTCAGGTTAGGACAGGTTTGGCAACCTTTTCAGGTTGTTGGCAAGAATGAAGGATCAGAGGCAGGCAGGTTGGTGGGTGCTGGGATCCAGCTGCTGCTTCTCCCCAAGAGAGCACGGGAAGAGCTTGTGTCACTAATTCCTGCCCGCTATCTGTGGGTCAGATCAAATGGCTCTGCAGGCCATAGGTTGCCAACCCCTGGGTTTGAGAGGAGCAGTGAGGTATTTGTGTACATCTGTCTCTCAATCCAACAACCTTTTCCTTTTTTTTTTTGTCTTATGCAATATGCAACCTGTTTTGGCTTTTACCTTACAGCTTGTTTGGTGATAAGAGTGATTTCAGGATGGCAATAGCAGACATTCTGTTCTTATGAGGGATGGCAGATCTATTGTAAGGCTCCTGCCCTGAAGCTCAGGTCAGCTCTGTGAGGCTCAGTCGGCCTGCAGCCCTTGTTAAAAGTAACAGCTAATCAAGGCCAGCTAACTCTAGGCCCCTTCTCTTTGGTTGTGGGGCTGCTTTTAAATAACTTCTCCAGCACCTGAGCCTTGCTGCACAGCCTACTGGTTTCCAGTTTCTGGGTAGTTTCTACCCTAGCAACAGCTTTTGCTTTCTTAGTTCTTGACCTTGCTTTTGGCTTGTTCCTGGAATTCAGCTTTGGATTTCCTTGCAGACTTGTTTTCTGGCTCCTGACCCCAGTTTAGTTTTGTTCTTGGATTGTCCCTCAGATTTGGTAATTAGGCTGCTGCTTATTCCTGGGTCCTGGCCCTGACTTTGTATATGGCTTCTGACCCCCTACCCCTGCAATGCCCAGTCCCACTCCTGGCTCTACTCAGGCTGGCTGGCTTGGTGAACTGTGATACCCATTTTCTTTTGCACTGGTGATTGTAAGGCTCAAGCAGATGACACTGTCTCACTGCAGAGGCTGCTCTCTAAGCCACGCAGAGTCTGGGGTGGACTCATAGGACATGTCCAGAGGAGTGTGGACATTTGTTTCCCTGGGGACAAGTAGCAGTGGCACATCTTGTGCCTCTGCTACTTGTTCCCAGGGAACATCTGTGCCACGCACGCTCTGGCATGTGGCAGGTTACCCTGGGGGGGGGGTAGGGGAGACTGGGGCCAGCAGCCTTACCTGGGAGCCTTCTGGGGCTGCAGCCACAGAAGGAATCCTGTCCAAGATCCAAAGTGTGGCTCTGGTTGGCCAGGCTCCCATTTTGGGTGGCACACACTGCCTCCATATGTGCCACCCCACTTTATTTTGGCATGGGTTTTTTTGACCCCAGGATCTCCCAGAGCCAAAAAACCCTCCCACGCTGTACAGGGAACACCTGCATGTGTGGTGTGTGCAGACAAATCTGTGGTGCCACATACTGCACATCCACGCATCCCCACGAGCACGCACGTGTAGTTTCCTGGGGATGAATAGCAGTGGTACATAGTTGTGCCAGTGCTACTTGTCCCCAGGGAACGCCCCTGCACATGCACAGCAAATTGCCCCAGGTGGAGTAGGGGAGGCTGGGGTCAGCACCTGGGCTGGCCCCAGCATCCTCACCTGGGGTCCTGGGGACCTCCCAGGGCTGCAGTGGCAGTGATCCAGACATGCAGAGTCTGGTCAGCAGCTGGAGCATGGCTCTGGCTGTCCAGGCTCTGGTTTCAGGCAGTGCACTCTGGAGCCATGTGTACTGCACTGCTTTTCTTTTGTCACATTTTTTTTAGATACCGGGATTTCCTGGTATCTAATTTTGGCTCTGCACTGCAAATATGCAGCATGGAGAACCTTTTCACATGCACCGTGTACATTTTGCGGTGTCTCAAAAGCTTTTGAGGTGCTGCAATGTGCATGTTCCCACTCATCTAGATGTGCCCATAGATTTTAGGGGCCCACTCAGTTATCCCATCTGGTAGTCTGTGCATCACAGGCTGTTAAATTTCATGCAAAAAGCTTAGTAATTTCTGTTTGACTAAAGCACATCTCCCACAGAGACATAAGCTCTTGATTTGAAGAGATCAAGTTGTGGAGAATCATGAGGCAGCAAACACTGAAAGCCATTGTAGCAGGGGGAGATTGAGGGTAAAACACAAGAAAGCCTAGCTGCTCCCTCCCCCCTTCTCCTTCCAAGATACCCAAAGAAAGATGAAATGGAACAAACTAAAAAGCAAGGAATCTATCTAGCCCTGAACCACAAGAGCTTATCTGTAAAGTAAGATAAAAATAATAAATGCTTAAGAGTATGCAAGCAAATAGAGATGACTATTGTACTTTCTGCAACCTACCTTTCCACTTATGCTTTCACGTACTGATGTTATGCTCAAACTCTACTCATCACCATGCTTTCAGTGTGTACTTTCTAACCTGTGAAATATGCCATTCTAATGATGTTGTGCACTTGACCACTGCACATGGTAACACCTACCCCAACTTTATTATGAGCCTAATGAACAAGGCTCATGCGTTCTGTATCAATGAAACTGAAAAGGTTTGGGACCAAATCCTCAGTGTAATGAGCCTAAGTACAGGCAGGGCAGATACAGCCCTAACCCCAGATGGAAGTAATGAGGGATCACTCAGGAAGAGGGACTCCTTCCACACATCATAAACTCAGCACAGACAGCAGCAAGCTTCCTGGACTACCAACCACCTTGCTGTTCTTCTGGGTTGCTTGGCACTCCTCAGCCAAAACCTGATTGTGGCACTTTACCTTGGTGGAAGCCAATGTTTGTAGGAATCTATTAACTGCAACATGTCTCAGTAGAGCCATAGAGCTCCCTCTACAGGGCATACAGGCTTGGATTCCAAAAAATGAGAACAGCCATCTCGGTGATACAAACCTTTGTGGGCTGCAATTCTTCCTCTGAATCAGTTTGAAGTAAGGGGCAAGAAGGACTTTAAATAAAAGGGAAGTCAGGTTTGCTAAATAAAAAAAAAGTAAGCAATGCCCTGCTTTTTTTTTTCAAAACATATAAAATTATATTAAATTAGAACTCAGATAAGCCCAACATGCCAATTTGTATAAGAAAGGTTCCCACTGGGCATGCATAAAAACTCATTGTGCCATTCTGATCACCTGTCATCTCTGACGAGCATGAATTCTGTCATGGAATTAAAAAGGCCTAGGAAGTAAGGAAGCTATTCGATGTAATTATCACCATTTCCCATTACTTTTGTCAGTAGAACAGAAAAAATAATGTTCAGTCCAGTCAGTCTAATAACACATTCATCACATCAAGTTAGGCAAGACATATATGCTTTGAATAAGAAATTTGTACTCTAAGCTCATGTTAAAAAAACACACAGAGAAGCAGCAGCAGCTGGTTGGCAAGAAGAACATCTTCATTCTAGTCTAACAGACTTAGGTTTCAATTGTGCAACCAGAATAGGTTTAAAAAAAATAAAAATAAAAAAGCACTCAGGTACTATAAAATGGAGTATTTTGCTCATCCTGGGAGCTTTTCTTCAACAGCTGTTTTTTTGTCTCCTAAACTATCTTTGCTGACAAAAGGATTGGTAGAACATAATCACTCATTCCAGTCCACAGCTTGTTCCTCCATTGAGCTCAGCTTGATCATTTCCTTGCATACAATGTCTAGCCACCTACTTGATATAGTAGCTTCTAAGTCAGGCTGACTGTACTTGTGTTTGTATTTTTTCTTTATGAGAAGGAAAGTTTTCTAGTAATGTCTTTTAATGCCAACAAATATTACCAAAAAATTGCAGCTACTTACATATACCTTGGTCCATCATGGTTACAACGCTGCTTTTCTTTCTTTGGCATTCTGTCATCTGCTTGCTTCTACAACAACATACCGTCTTAAATCACCTTGTGTTTCTATGAAGACACAGCATATATATAAAAGTTTAAAACAACCATAGAAATTAATACTTAATTTGTAAATAACTACTTCTTTTTCCACTCACGTCTGAGTATTCCTCAAGCTATTTTAAATAGTACTATTCTAACCCCTAAAGAATGATTTCTGTGGGGGAATGTATAGTCCTGGTGAAAATCCAGCCAAAATGCACTGAGTAATGATCATCATTCTCTGTTGCATATTTTAAAAATAATGTTTTACTCAAAACAGGAGGGTGTTGAGATGAGATTTTATTACATTGTGCATTTGGTGATGCAAATAGTAGCATTGGTGCCAAACATCAAATGGGCTCTTGTAACTCCTGTAATCCAAAGTCACTGCAAAATCCAGGCATTCTGCTTTATTTTAAAGTGTTTCCAAATCTGGGATTCCAGGTATTGGAGACTGAATATTATTTTAATATATGCTAACAGGTGCATATATTAAGTGATATGCATGTGGGATCTTAGTTAAATATCCAGTGGAGAATCTCTTAATGGATATGCACAACCCATGTTTTACAAGCACTTATAACTTTGCTTTTCCCTTTGTTCTTCAAGCCAAGTACTCCAATACTCAAAATGTGATAACAGCCATTTGCAATATATGGTATTGAACATAGTAAATTTTTCTATTCGCAAATTGTAAGTGAACTATGAGTTATACTCAATTATTTGTTAATTGTATGTTTTCAACAAATAATTCTTGAAAAATAACACTTTTAAAAAGCAAAAAATATGGATTTCTTGCAAACAGGATGTACAACAAGTGCTATTTTAAATGCTTGATATTTGCCATTCAACCAGTTGTCACTTAAGTACATATTTCTGTTTTCAGACTGGAGGATCTAAACTTTGTAAACATAATTACTCTAAATTAATTTAATTTTGTCAGAAATAAAGCTTTGTTTAGTGATTGATTGACTCTCTGGCCAAAAACTAAGACCCAGGTTTTGCAAATAAAAATAAATAAATAAAATAAAGGATCATGCAAATGAAATGACTCTTTGTTGTAATGGCTGCTGAGCTGAGCTGGTGAAGTTGTAATCTACTTCCTGCAGTCCACATTACAAATAACTTGGTGCTAATTGATCCATTTGTTTGCAGCCTTGACAGAGAGGCTTCACAAGTGTCTGTGAAAAGGAAATCAAAAGGGCTGTGCAAATGGGTCAAAGCAAAATCCTATTGGGAAGTCACACAGATGTTCTCAAATAGAGTTGGGAGAATACCAAGGAATTATCTGGAGCATAACCCTGAAGAAAAGAGATACACAAAGCTCTTGGGCTAGAGGAGGTCTTTTTTTATTAGACCAACTTAGTAGTAGCAAAAAACAAACTTTCTTCGCAAGCTTTTTGGCACAGACACCCTTTTTCTCAGACCAACAAGGCTACAAAATTGATGCCTGAAACCCTGAATAAAAAGCATTTTAGTGCTGCCAAAGTTGTAATACTTTTCTGATACTGTTACTTTTCAGTGCTGTAAGCTGAGTTTGAAGAGGTTTGTTTGTGGGTATCTAAAGTGGAGTTAAACCCTATATTTGGCAGTAATTTGCAACTGAATACATTCTGAGGGTCAGATAGCAGTGTAAGATATTTTCTCTCTCTGCCATTTTGCAGGTGTACAGCCACCAGCCATGTCTACCCCACTTTCTCCCAAATCCTCAGTATGTATGTGTGTGTGTGTGTGTGTGGGGGGGGGGAGGGGGCAGAGGGCATGGCCCAAGTAATGCTGCAAAGTTCTCCTCCCTGATATGTGTAAGTGTTGTGAGAAGTGTTATCTGTGGCAGTGCTCCTTCCTCTCCTGCACAACACCCCTATGTCTTGCAGAGTTTATTCCTGTAACACTGGACATCGTCCTACTATGACTCCAGCCCAACATCTGCCTACAGAGAGAAAGAGGATAGAATCACAGTGTTTGTTGTCAAGGCAAGTATCAAGCAGGCATTCATAGCAACACCTGACTAAAACTATATATGAAGATAAGGGTTTGTTTTTTTTCTTGTCAGATAGGGAAAGTGATGGTGAATGGTAAGAAAAGGAAAATACTGGATGAGCTTCTGGGCAGACTGGATTGCTGATATTTTGTTTGCAGATCCTAGTTTTAAGCATAGTCTAACTTTCTGGTGGTAAGGAGGCAAACTTTTCACCTAAGCCCGTGGCTCTCAACCTTTCTGGATGCGAGGCATGCCTCCATAAGTTTTGTGAATAGATTAGCATCCAATGTCAAAAAATTATTTATATATTACAGTGCTTATCTCACTGCAGAGGGTTCAGTCAGTGGAGGTGGGGGATCGGCCAGGCAGGGACAAGCCTGAGCCTGCACTTATCTACTTATCTTCTCAAACCTCACTTATCCCCTCACACCTTGTGGCACCCTTCAAAGGATTTAGCTAGTACCCCAGGGTGCCCTGGCACCCTAGTTGAGAATCACTGACTTAAGTCAATCCTCCAGAATGCTCACATTTCTCTGGCAATGACTGGCATTGTCTGCTTTCCTTAATATAATCCTGTCCATGTGATGATATCATCAAGTTCAGCCATTTACTTGAACTGTTCTACTGACCCAATTCATATAATGTATGATTTAAAAAAATGTATTGAAGAACATCTCATGACAAGCATAACACTGATAACTACCGGGTAGGGGAAGCTAAGGGTTTCTGTTTCCTCTGCCTTTTTAATCTATAAGGAAATATGCTCTTTGTTAGTGTAAAACCTGTCTAGCAAACAGCTTTGCATGTCTCCCATTTCCCTCTTCTTCTGTTTGATAATGAAGCATGTTTTATAAATGAGATGTCATCACTTTGCAGGACTGCTTGATCCTAGAACAGAGAACTGTGATCCTTTCTGCAGCTTTATTGCATGATCTTTGAGAAAATGCATTTGGGAAGACATGAGAACATGAGCAAACATTTTATTTTTAACCAGCCAATGAAAATAAACTCACCTGTTGCCATTTTGCTACACTTGTAACAAGCCAGGTACAAAATAAAGGAAAATATTGTTAATTTTGTCTCAGAATAATAGAATAAAAGGAGTGGAAATGGCATCTGGTCCAAGATACTGTATTCCTATATAAACCCAGACAGATGTTTATCTGGCCTCTTAACAGCCTCCAATGAAAGAGACTGCACAGCTCGCCTTAGTAGCTTGGTTCTCTGTCCTACTGTTCTGACAGTTAAGAAGGTTTTTTGTTTTTTTTTCCCTTTGAGATTTCATCTGCTTTGCTGCAGTATGAACCCACTGTTTCATTTCCTGCCCTCTGCAGCAAGGGAGAACAATTTCTCTTCCTCCTCTTTATGGCAGCCTTTAAAATAATTGAAAACTGCTATCTTGTCTCTCCTTAATCTCCTTTTTGCTACACTAACTATATCTAGTTCTTTTATTCTCTCCTTCATCCTTTACTGCCCACTTCTGGATCCTGCCTAGTTTCTCCACATCCTTCTTAAATTGAGGAGACCAGAACAGCAAACAGTATCTTGGCTGAGGCCTTGAGAGCTGTGAGTAGAGTGGTACTGTTACCTCCTCTGTCTTACTACTGTCCTTCTGTTAATTGTAGATTATTGTCTACCGTAAGCTACTTAATGGCAATGTAGTTTAACTTTTGCAGAGCCCTGTTACACCAAGGGAACTCCTGCTCCTTTCATAAGAAAAAGACATGGCGGGTGAGATCAGGAGGGTGTGCAGGTACTAGGGCCAAGCTGTTGGCCTATAAGACCAGGTCTGTAGAGGGCTCAGACTGTCATGCCTGGTGGTACTGGACCTATCTCTGGTGGTGGGTATGGTCCTACACCATAAGAGGAAGGAGGAAGTCAGCACAGGGAGGTCCGCAGCAGCGGGACTCTGAACATTGCCTGAGAAAGTGAAGAGACTGCTTTCAGCCTCAGGGGACTTGACACCAGAGAGGAGCAGCAGGGGTGAATTATGAGAGATATCACCTGCTGAAGCCAATACAGAGCGAACTGCACAGGTGGCCGGTATAAGTGATGTGAAGACACAGGGGAACGATGAGCATGCTGTTTATTTGTTTTGGGTGGATCTTAGGACATGTAAACCAACTTAAGTTAAAAGGGGAATTGATGTTCCCACTGACCAGAAGGTGAAATGAATTGCTGGGCATAATTGATTTGATGAATTGAGCCAAGAATTGATTTGGAGGCATGTGAACGATATATTTGTTGAAGATTTAATTTATTTATGAGTTGATTAAATTAATGAATTGATACCACGAGACTGTACAGAATAGGTTGCTCATTAATTGATCCAAAATCATGTAAATATTTTATTTATTGAAATTGATTTATCCATTGCCTGATGAATTTAATTAATTTCTGCTGAGCACAGTTAACTAAGGTGCTCACCTATTGAGTTAACAGCCCAGAACCCTGCACATCAGAGGACAAGGGCATGGATCCCAATTCAAGACCTGGTTGTGTGTGGAAGGGATGAAAGGGGAGGAAGAGCCCCCAAACACCCGCTGTACACAAACCTCATGAGAGCTATTACATATAACCAAGGACCCTACCTCTAATTTACAAGATCAAAAGATAGCAGGCAAGTCAAGGGGTATGCCCTGTGAGTGAGATGCATTGAGTAAAACTGTACAGCCCCAGAAGTTGGCACCCCAGGAATAAGAGTGCCTGTGCCTTGTGGCACAGCATATACTAGCACTACTTCTCACATCATGAAATCATGGGCAGGAGGATACATGATTTTTTCAGAAGAGATTAAAAACACCATCAAACACCTCCATATCAAAATAGAATCTGGAAATCTTTGCACCCATCTACTACTTTAGGTATAGCTATTTACAGTTTTGATTTTTTTTCTGTATGTTAATTCAATGGTGTTATTAATTGCCATGTAATTGAAACTAATCCTATCTACTCTTTCTATACTTGTCAGCAACTAGTGAGGCTGCAGGATGTTCCAGCCCACTTTTCCTCCCCAAGTCTATGATGCATATGGTAATTCATCCATGATATCTCTCCCTCTTATTGATCCTAACCCCATTGCCTGGAGAGTATCAGTGAAATAGCTTTCATAATAGCAATATGAAATTATATTTCTGTGGCATCAGCCTAAAAAGGAATATCAATAAAACAAATATGCAATTGTTTTCCAAATAAATATTATCTAGTAACATTTTTAGAACTATGGTAGATGTATAACCAATAAAGATGCACTAATACAGAGGTACTCAACCTCTGGCCTGCAATGCCTATCATCCAGCCCACCAAGCAGAAATTTGGTAGTGGGAAAGTGGTGGCACCACTCCCTTACTGCCAAATCTCCAGGCCTGTGGGGAGCCCCAAGCCCTGCACACAGGGCTGGGCCGAGGCAGTGCTGGGCCCCAGAGCCTAATCCTGGGATGCAGAAGCTGGGAGGGGGTGGTGCTGGGCCCCTGGGACCCAACCCGAGTGCATGGGAGGTAGGAGGGAGTTTCACTGGGCCCCCAGGACCCAATCCCAGCATACAGGGAGCAGGAGGGCTAGGCCCACAGGGCTTGATCTCACCCACATACAAGCCCTGTGACACTCATTTGCCCTGCGGACCCAAAAGGTTGAGCACCACTGCACTAATAGACTGTGAGGGATAATGTTATTCATTATTATTTATTGAACTACAATAGCATTTACTGGCCCTAGTTGAATTTGGGGCTCCATTGCATACAAACAGAATAAGAGAATTCCTGCACAAAAACCTTATAGCAACGGTTCTCAACCATTTTAGACTCAAGTCACCCTTTAACAAGCTGGGGATGCTCCTCAATAGGCTTGAGGCACCACTTGGCAAATGCCAGCCCTTTATTTTCAATATTTTTACTACAAAAAAATAGTAGAGCAATGTTTCTGTTACAAAGAACTCAGATCACAACAGGTCTGAATGATTTTGACACTCTGGATTCCTATTTGAAATCTCTGGACTTATTTTATGAATCTTGTTTGCACACCTAACAGTCCTAACATTGTGTGGCGCCTTATGGCACCCTTGAAAAGATCTCAAAGCACCCCAGGATGCTGTAGCCCTGGTTGAGAATCACTGCTTTACAATCTCATGGATATTATGTGCCATGCATGCTTTCATGTTTCATGTATTAAAATGGATTTAAATAAACTAAGTTTCAAGATTCTTAATGAAAGAACTTCAAAGGTTTCTTCTTTATAATCTAGACATAGTCTACCAACACAAGGAGTAGGGAAGCTTAAATTCATTCCTGATTTTTCTCCTTTCAAGCCACAATTATTTCTGATGTCTGGCTGTTTAAAAAATGGGAAAAAATTTTTACCGTTGGAATTTGTTACTTTTGTTTCTGCACTCAGCTATGGCCAAAACACTTTGACTCATATGCCCTGTTTCTTTTTCATAAATAAGGTCAGTTCTTTTTAATTTCTATTTGTATTTCACATTAAAAATTCAATAAGAGTCCAGCCTGGAAGACTCTAGAACTGAACAATTGGCAACATTACCATTAATGGAGAGAAAATTATGTCACTGAGGGTATGGGCATATGAACAACTTACCATGAGGTCCAAGGAAGCCAGTTGTTACTGAATGCCAACTGCTCCACAGTAGCTGTATGCCTGTGTGCACACACACATTTTTACTCTGTGATAAGTGGATGCTAACCCACACTACTTTACTCCTCATTGAAGGCGAAGGTATTGCCATTTATCTTCCATTTGCTGCAGACAGTAACTATAGTTACTGATACACAGTAAATCCTCATTCCATTTGCCCTGAACTAAATCATTTGTACACCCATTCCTTCAAAAAGAGGTAAAGATTGTTAAACTTCTAAAAATTCTATTTTAGTATCAATTTAGCTTGAATACCTATGATTTTGAAGAAAAGAAACCTGAAAAGATTCAACCCTCTTCAATTTAGGTGTAATAATTAACAATATATATATTCTTAGTAAGCCCCAGAAAGTCTTAAAAATGTATGTCTAATTTCAAAGGAGAAAAATGGACAGAAAAAAATTCCCTTAGAAACAAAATAATATAATGCAAAACAAGACAAAAATATCCAAATGTCCAACTTTTCTTTATCCATCAAAAAGAAACCAAATAGGACTCAGGACCAATTTTTAAAATGATTTTCAGGTCATAGGTTTTAAAAAAAAGAAAAACTATTAAAGGATTGACATGCCAGATAGAAGGGTAAAAAGAATGTGATGTATTAACTAGGTACTCTCTGTATAATGAAGCAAAATTAATTTTCACAGCATAGCAAAACCTTTTTTTAAAATTATTCCTTTTAAAGACTGAGATAAATTGAGAGAATAAAATACAGTTGTAACTAGGTTATCTATTTATCCCACTCATATTATGCATCTCACAAGACTACATAAAGCAAGTGGCCCTGACATGACACGGAAGTATCTCTTGAAACAAAACTTTGAACAAGATTTGGTTGAAGCTCAGCACTTTCTGAAAAAGAACTTTAAGCCAAGAAGAGAGAAAGGGCTACACAAAACAGAAGATTAAGGAGTAAAATATGACATTGCTTCAACATGCTCTGTGTTACTCTGGCTAAGCCTTTATTAATGGTAGATAGCATTTGTTTTGGAAAAAGGAAAATTTGTGACTCTCTAACCTTTCATCATATTGTTTTGAGACAGATGAAAAAACCTCAATCCAAAATTGTGAAAGCCAGGATAGTCACAAATTACTAGTAATCTCTTCCCCATACAATACATCTCCTCTGTACTGCTCCTTCCTGCCTGCAGTAAGTACATATAGGAGCAGATTGAGAGTGGGTGCAGTTGCACAACTGCATGTTTCTTTTAATTACTGGTCCACCCAAAATTTAATTTAATTTAATTTAATTTAATTTAATTTAATTACTGACCCAAAATTTAAAACAAACTTCCTGGCAACGGCAGCAGCATTTCTAGTCAGGCAGCAGTGAGGGAGTGTTTTGACTTTGTCGCTTATTATAATGTACCCGGTTCCTTCTAAACTCTTCATTCTACGGGTGTTAATGACCCTCTCCTTTATTTAATGGCCTTGATGTTCCACTAAATAAACCAGGGGTGGGCAATTATTTCTGGCAGAGGGCCATTTACCCAGTTTTAGCAAGCTGTCATGGGCTGCATGGGTAACCCCACCCCTTGACAGGTGCCCTGTCCCCTGGTCACCATTTTGGGACCAATGTCCCAGAGCCAGCACCAGCGGGGCCCACAGCAGGGTGCAGGCTGGCAGGGGTCTGTGGAGCTGGGCTGGACCAGCAGGGAGATGGAGAAGCTGGCCCGGTTCCATGGAGCCCCTACTGGCTGGGACGCTGTACCCCTGCTGTCCTGCTCTGGGCCCTGCTGGCGCTGGCCCTGGGACACTGGTGCGGGCCCTGTGCTCCTGTGCCCGCTCACTCCCAGTGCTCCCCAGCCCCGTGGTACAGGTGGGGGGGGGGGGCAGCGTGCAGCCCCGAGCTCCTGCTCGCTGGCAGGGAAGGAGCTGGTGATGAGTGCAGGGGAAAAATGGCCCCTCTCCCACCCCATGGCCAGTGGTCCTTGCTGCAGCCACTTGCAGCCTGTGCAGGGCTGTTCTGAACAGGCACAGGCAGCCCAAAGCGGGCTGCAAGTGGCTGTAGCATGGGGCACTGGCCACAGGGTGGGTGAGGGGCCACTTTTCCTCTGCATTCAGCACCACCTTGTAACCCACCCCTGCTGCCAGCCTGGGCCCCATGCAGCTCCAGCCTCACCCATCGGGGCTGCACCATGATGACAACAGCTGCGGCCCCCCTGCTTGCCATGCTGGGCAGTGTTGGCTGCTGATGCCCACCCCAAGCTTGCGCGCTAGGCAGCACAGAGGCAGCGGTGGCAGCTGCACTGCAGCCTACCACGGTGTGAGCTCTGGGTGGGCAGCAGAAGCAAACACTGCCCAGTGTGGCAAGTCGGGGGGGGCCACAGCTGCTGCCCGTATGGCACAGCCCCAATGGGTCAGCCTGGAGCCGCGTGAGGCCCAGGCTGCTCAGGACAGTCCTGTGGAGGCTGCGAGTGGCTGCAGCAGAGAGCACCAGCCACGGGGCAGGGGAGGGGCTACTTTTCCCCCTGCACTCAGCACCAGCTCATCCCCTGCCCTTTCCCCCACTTAACCTGAGCTTCCCACGCTAGGGCAGCCACATGGTCCCAGGCCAGAAACCCCTGCTGGGGCTTCCAGCTGGGGGGCTGGGACCAGGTGAGCCCTGCGCTTGCAGGAGTCTGCCGGGGCTTCCCCTGGGTTCTACTGCCCCTGGTTCCTGTCATCTTTGACAGGAACCAAGGACAGATGAATTTTAATTTTCTAAATTTTTTTAGGGGCCCCATGGTATTTTGCCCACCTATGAAATAAACTGTCCTTTCTTCTGCATTTCTGCTGGCTGTTAGCTCCTCCTCTTAATTTAGCTCCCATTTCACAACCCTGAAGACTGGTTTTTAACTCTAGGTAAAAACATTAACTCAAGTGTGGAAATACTTACTCAGGTAAAAATTAATTCAGGTATGAAAATAACTTCCAGTAAAGCACTGGACACATTGTCAAGATGAAAACTAATATTTTAATGTAATACTGTACTACCACAGTCATTTCTACATCAATACCTGGGTTTAGCTGTTGAAAAAACCTAAAGCAAACTTCAGATCCTCTCTTTCCAGATGGGGATTCATGCAGTCCAGAACAGTCACTAGTAGGTATGTAGCAGGCTTGCCTTTTGGAGCTTGGTTGAATCCCAGGCTTGAAATTTTGCTGTTTTGATTGGTGGAACCCATCCACCAATCAGGAGGCAGCAAGAGGAGTTAAGTTACACTCCTTTCCTGAGGGGAGGGGGAGAGGAGCTTCCCCCCCTTGGACCTGATTGAAGACTGAAACACTGTCAGGTCCAGAAGACTTCAGGGGCAGAGCCCTGGAGAGTATAAACGGAGCTGCGTGCCCAGCATGAGGGGAACACATCCGGGACAGAGAAGAGAGGGGCTTAAAAGAGCTGCTCAGCAGGGTGAAGCAGTAGCCCAGAAGTGCCCCTGAAAACTTCCATTGGTGGGGAACGGTGGACGGCTACAGCAGCTAGGCTCTTGGTGCTCAGCACAGCGTCTAGACCCTGGGAGCTGCATGAGGTGGTTCAGGTCTGCAACCTCTGGCATGCGGCTAGAGACACGGTGCACAGGCCAGTGCACAGAGCAGTATCTTTGGAGCACTTGGGCGGCTCAGCTCCTCAACCCCTGGAACAAGTCTGGCAGCTCGGTGCAAGAGGTACTGCACAGAGGGTCCGGGAGTGGACCGAGCCTGATGCAGCACAAGGCAGCCCAGGCCTCCGACCCATAGCAAAAGGTTGAGTCCAGGGAGTCAGACAGTGCTCGGGCTACTGAGCCAGCAGACAGGGCCAAGCCAGAGGCCCCAGAAGCCCTGCATAGTGGAGCCCTGTTCCAGGGGACAGCGACTGCCCCCAAAGCCCACCGCAGATGAGAGCAGCTTGGCGCTCTCACCCTCCAGGCCTGGGAGCCATGAGTTTCAGGGAAAGAGGATTCCCATAGGGGAGGGGGAGTCCCCCCTGGTTAGTTAAGGGCTCCTGAAAGTGGAGGTCCCACTGGGAGTCCTCCCCTGAAGTTACCAGCTTCCTTGTAGGATTTGGGAAAAAACCCAAGGGCATTGGGGTTTCCCCTTGGGATTAAATTTATCTTTGAGGTTCTTGCACCATAAGTGGTATGATGTCATGCCTTATATTTTGTGAACTCTCATGTTTGTAAATTAGTAGATGAGTAGAGTCCTAGGGCTCTGCTGGGACCCCCTGTTGCTATTATTTCACCTGTTGTTTATTTATTTGTGGCTTATTTATTGTTCACCTATACTTATCTATAGTTTATCCGTTGGCTATCTATGTTTATTTTGGGGTTTATCTGTTTCAGATCAGATACTTACCTGTATCTGGAGCACTGGTGTAAGGTTTTATAGCATTTACCTAGAGGGTATTGTTTATATTATTTGTTTAGATATTATATAAATATATATTGTACATAGGTTTATATCCATGTTTCTTTTCCTTCTGACAAGTTAATGTAAATAAATTTGTACATAGTTAAGTCCCCTGACTGTCCTGACCTGGTTCTACAGGGACGGAGGAAAACTGAATTGTCTGCAGTTCCCACCCCACAGCACACCTGCCAGCTAACAATTCCCTTCAATTGAAGAAGGGGAGTATATACCCGAGTTACCTGGGCTACAGGTACAAAATTCAGCACTTTTCAAGACAAGTTAACTAAATTATTTTCTTGACAAAAACTGCATTTAATGCTCAGTGCTTACTTTGAAAATCTTAGGGGAGTATGATTTCTATCAGTTAAGGATAGCTGAGTTAGTAAGAAAAAAATAATTTTAAAATCACTCTACTGCCTGGAACTGTCTTACCTATTCTTGCCACAAGCAATGACTAAGTTTATTTTAGCTGAAAGAGATTAGAAAAAAAAAAATTATTTCACATATTTTTCTTTTAAAATTATTTTTCCTTTCAAAGCATTTTATGTGCAGTCAGTGAATGACTCTGTCCATGTTCTCCCCTCCTCCCTCAGTTGTTTATCACAAGCTTTCAGGCATTTTCTACCATGGCAATTTCCAGAAAAAATTCTCATAATGGCTCTGTCTTGTGCCACTCCGCCAGTGGACTGGTAATTATACTGCCTGCCTGTGTGTCCATTACCTTGTTATCTATGGCTAAGTACAGACATTCAAAAAGCTCCTGGCAGAAGTGCTCTAACTGTTGCCCTTTACTTAAAGTCTTATAAATTCAAGTGGGATTGAACTGAACAGACAATTGCTATTCAGTGGTGGGGGAGCTCAGTGCCTGCCTGCACTGGCCAAGACCAGCAGGTCAGGGCACTCCTACACACCTCCCAGGAGGCAGCCTCTCTCCCCACCCAGTCCCCCTACCAGCTGGGACTGTCAGCAATGGCTGGGGGGACGGGGGAGAATGGAGCCCTCCCACCATAAGAGCCCCTCCACAGCTTGCTGGCTGGGGCTTCATGGATGGGACTGGGCCAGGTCTGTGCAGCAGGGGAGCTCCCTTCTGCCCCTGACCCAGCATCTTGACAGCAGCAGCCAGCAGTGCAGAGCTGCCCAGCCTAGCTTTTTGCCATGCTAGGAACTGGGGCCAGGGGGTAGAACAAAGCCTCTTTGCTGCATGAAGCTGGCTCAACCCCCACCAAGACCTGAGCCTGCAAGCTTGGTGGAGATCCATGTGGCAGAGAGGCTCTGTTTCCTGACTCTGCGCCTGGCTGCACAGGGAGGAGGCAGAGCCTTTTCTGTCCCCTCTCTGTGACAGCCCTGGGACAGGACTCAGCCAGTGCTCATTCTAAGCAGATGAGCACCGGCCAAAGCTAGCAAGTCACCCAGCAAGGGGCCCCTGGGATGGAGACAGAATGTGACCTACTTTATGTGCGCGCCGGGTCTGACCCTGGGTCGCTTACATCGCTCTGCATGCGGGCTGTGGCCAGCAGCCCGGGCAGGCCAGGTCGGAGAGGGCGGGCGCTGAGCTAGAATTAGGCACAGACACGTAATGGTTGATTTTAAGATTATTTTACTTACACCGAGATGGTCGTGGTGTAAGCTGAGAACTTGCTTGAGTTGAGGTTACAACAAAAAACACGAACACACGTGGAGGTTGCTAGGCTCCACGCAGACAGAACACGAACAATCACGTGGAGGTTGCTAGGCTCCACGCAGACAGAACTCCGGATGTCCAGGACAAGCGCGCATTAAACTCGTCGTTACGTCTTATAGTAGGCTCCGTTCGAAGACGGGAAGAGGTGGGCGGTGGATCAGGCCGCCAAACTCCTCTAAGCGACACACAGGGTTTCTATTACCTTGCCACGCACACCCAGAGTCCCCACGAGATGGATGCGGAGTCCTCTTCGGCTTGGGCGGAAACTGCTCAAGCCTCTTATATGGCTAGCAGGCCAATCACTAGCCGCCACGTGTGAATAATTTAGAGCTAGCCAATTGCGGGGCACAAATTTGCATACGACGAGCGGGAAACCTTTGCACCGTGCATTTCTGTGTTGCAAAGGAAATGCACCCTGCAAAGATCGCTGCAAAGTGGCGGGAACACTTCCCTGCACGCGGGTTCTCTGCGCAGCAGAACTCCTCCGTGCAACGAAGCTGTAAACCCACGGGGATAATTCTTAGTGCCGAAGCACACACAAAAAAAATCAGACCTTTGGGTCATGACACTTTAAAGCACAATGAACGTGGTACAGACGTTCAAAAACGTACTCTAACTTAAAGCACTTTAGTCTAATACCACACCTTCGAGCTGGATGTACAATATTTAACATTTCTGAAGTGCTGTGAATGTCTCCTTTGTTATGGCTTTAACATGCTTTCTGCTTCCTTAATTCACCTTAAGTGTAACATCTATACCTAGCCTAAATTGCTCTGCCCAGAAGGACTTACGCAGGATTGGGGCCTATGTGTGCAGGATTGTCAAACTATAAAAATCATCTCATAAATGGATATGAAGTCACTGAGACTAGTAAATCTATAATCCCACCATTTTATTACCAGGTTATTTTTCAAGGTACAAGTGCATTTAACCATTAAATGTTAAAAATACAATTCATCGTATCAATCAAATAAATTCATTTTAGCTACAAAACAATAACTGCTTTGCCACAGAGGAAGGAGAAAAATTGTATACCAGCTTCTTTGAGGAGAAGGAATCAACATAATAAAATGAATAGACAGGTTTTTTGTTGTTGTTGTTGTTGTCTTCATTAAGATGAATTGCCTTAATGTATTTATGCAAAGGTCTTATTTGTTAAAATATTTTCTTATAAATAGAGAAGCCAAAATATTGTAATTTGACTCTTCAGAGGTTCTATCACTAATTATGCCTTTGTTTTCTTTGGCTTCTTTTAGGAAAAAATGCAATATGAGAAATTATATTTAGAGGTCATTTTAATATAATTCTATTTTGTATGTACCACAAGAGTCTCTGTTGTGTTATTGCTTTCCCACACTGTGCATATGAATGAAAATATTTTAACTCCACATTTTTTTCCTGCAGAGATATTTCATTGACTTCTGCTGGGAGCCTCAAAGTACCATCTTGGGACTCACAAATGGAATTGGCATAATGACAAACTATGTTTTTAATGTCCTTGGATCTCTCACAAGGGGCTGTTCAGATATTTATTTTCCTTTTCCATTGATATTCTTAAAATTTGCATCCCTAAGTAAGATTTGTGTAAAGTTCCCCTGAGGCCGAACTCATGTGATGGGCTGCTGCCCTGACTTTTGAGGTGGGAGCAATATAAAAACCTGAAGGAAACAGCTGTAGAAAGCCTCACCTTTAACCTTCTGGGTTGAAATAATTTAGCTGTCTCCAAAAAGAAATTTGGGGGAAAATGCATGATTTTGCTCAAGTTAAATAAATTCTTATAACCGCTTAATTGAAAGGACAGTCAATGCTTTGGGGAAAGGTCTTGAAATTTGTCACCCTATTGTCACAAATGTGCTTTTTGGTGCTCAGGTGATCAATTGTCTAAAGTTGACTGTATGCTGTAGGCTTTGAAAAGTAGAATATAGCATACATATGCTCAGTAGAGACTTCATGGAGTTTGGCTGTTTTATTTTTCCAAGATTTCGCCTTTAGAGATCATGCTCCAGCCCCTCATAGCTCCTGCAGCTGACTAGATTTGTGCAATTCTAGGGCTGCAGAGTGGGCAGGACATTGCTTGTAATTGCTCCTCCTGTCCACTTGGGGCTATTATGACACCAGAGAAGAGATAATAGACCAAGGATTCTCAACTAAGATGCTTTGCGATCCTTTCCAGGGTGCCACACAATGTTAGCAATGTTAGGTATGTAAACATGATTCACAAAATGAATCCAGAGTTTTCAAATAGAAATTCATAGTGTTAATATAAAATTTCTGACCTGTTATGGTCTGAGTTCTCTGCAACAGAAGAATTGCTCTAGTATTTTTCCACACCCAAAAAAAAGAGTGAAAACTGAGAGTTAGCCTTTTCAAGGTATGAGTCTAACGAGGGGTGCCTTGAGCCTAAAAAAGTTTGAGAATCACTGCACTAGATCATATTGCCTGTGCTCAGAATCCTTCTTGTGTGCAACGCAGGTAGAATCAAAAAGAGTCAATCATTAAAAATAATTTAAAAATAGATGTTTTAATTTAAATATTTTGGAGAAATAAACCTATTGAAAACTAAATTTTAAATGATAACAACTTAGATCAAGGGCTAAACTTATTATAACTTACTATAATAGTTAAAAATATTAAGTTTTACATAATATTGGCCCGGCTGTATGAGCATTCGTGGTAATCTGGCCAGGTGCCGGGGGATTGGAAACTGGCTAATGTGGTCCCAGTTTTCAAGAAAGGGAGGAAGGAGGACCCAAGTAACTATAGGCCTGTAAGCCTCACCTTGGTGCTCGGGAAGATCTTGGAGAGAATCATCAAGGAGCACATCTGTGGGGGGCCAGCAGGGGAGATCATGCTCAGGGGCAATCAGCATGGGTTCACCAAAGGCAGGTCCTGCCAGACCAACCTGATTGCCTTATATGACCAAGTAACTAAATCCTTGGATGATGGTGTCGCCGTGGACGTAGTCTTTCTAGACTTTAAGAAAGCCTTTGACACTGTCCCTCACCCCATCCTCATCAATAAATTAAGCGACTGTGGCATTGATGCCTGCACAGTTGGATGGGTAAAAAATTGGCTGATGGGGCACACCCAGAGAGTAGTGGTGGACGGGTTGTACTCAACCTGGTGAGATGTGAGCAGTGGGGTACCCTAGGGCTCAGTCCTCAGGCCTGCACTGTTTAACATCTTCATCAGCGACTTGGATGAGGGGGTGGAAAGCATGCTGTCCAAGTTTGCTGATGACACTAAGATGTGGGGCAAGGTGGACACACTTGAAGGGAGAGAGAGGCTGCAAATAGATTTAGACAGACTATAAAAGTGGGCAGACGAGAATAGGATGGGGTTCAACGTAGACAAATGCAGGGTGCTGCACCTTGGGAGAAGGAATCCACAGCATACATACAGGCTGGGGAGTTCCCTTCTTGAAAGCACAGAGGTGGAAAGGAATCTTGGAGTCATCATTGACTCCAAGATGAACAGGAGCCGCCAATGCCAGACCATAGCCAGCAAGGCCAGCCATAACTTGTCATGCGTCCAAAGGTGCATCTCAAGCTGGTCCAGAGAGGTGATACTCCCCCTCTATGTGACTTTGGTCAGGCCGCAGTTGGAGTACTGCGTCCAGTCCTGGGCGCTGCACTTCAAAAGGGATGTGGCCAGCCTGGAGAGGGTTCAGAGGAGGGCCACCCGCTTGGTGAGAGGGCAGCAGGACAGGCCCTACAAGGAGAGACCGAGGGACCTGAACCTGTTTAGCCTCAGCAAGAGGAGGCTGAGGGGGGGCCTGGTGTCTGCCTACAAACTCATCAGGGGAGATCAACAGCAAATAGGTAGAGCCCTTTTCTCCCCAGCACCACCTGGGGTGACAAGGAACAATGTTAATAAACTGATGGAGAATAGGTTTATGTTAGAGATCAGAAGGCAATATTTTACAGTTAGGGTGGCCAAAATCGGGAACCAGCTTCCCAGGGAAGTGGTCCTTGCCCCTTACCTTGGGCAAATTCAAGAGGAGGTTGGATGATCACCTGTCTGGGGTCTTGTGAACCCAGCATTCATTCCTGCCTGTGGCAGGGGGTCAGGCTAGATGATCTGTTCAGGTCCCTCCTGACCCTAGCTACTATGAAACTATATTTGTAAAACTGGTGGAAGTCAGTGGTTAAGAACCCGAAGTTATTGAAGCATATAAAGTTGCTGAAGCAATCAACTAACCTATGACTCTAGTAGCCTGCTGGTGCAGCAAGAATACTTCCTTTTTCAGTATGTTCAAGTAAACCAATTCAATGACTGCATCATTCAAAGTTGAGAAACTGATTGGGAGTTGGAAAGCAAGAAACCTTTTCTCCTTCCATTCTATGAATAAAAATAAGGTGTGAGAGGCTGAGATACGAGTTCTAAAATCTTGAATGGCAGGGTGACCAGAAACAATCAGTTTGGTTTATTTACTAAGGATAATACTTTTGGGAATTATTTTTAATATACAGTATATTTTTGAAAGCCTTTAACCTCACATATCTGAAGGAAAATTTTAAGGTAGTTGTTAGCTAAAAAAAACCCCAGTTTGTACATGAGAAAGGACACCTAGGGTAGAAAAAGATGATGGAGATAGTGTCTCAAACAGGATGGTGGCCCTTTGTAAAGCAAGATGTCAAGCAGTGGGTAAACAGTTGTTTGCTCTGTGCTATGGTCAATGCTGATTCTAGTAAAAGAAATATTCACACCACTGATCAGCAGATAGAGTTTAGGGATCGTTAAAGGGAAATTAACCCTTAAATGGAATGTGAAATATGAACACAGACAACTCAGTGTCCTAAAATCAAAGTCTAACTTTATTAGTACAACAAGTATTATCTTAGCAGTTTCTATATTCAGAGAGAGGAAAACATTTAGTACAATGATCTCACCCAATTCCAGATGTTACTTTGCCTCACAGAAAAGATGGTCACTCAGTTCCTGAAGCAAAGGGTGCATCATTGGCTGGGATGATCCAGACAGGTGTTGAAAGCTGGATTCATGATGTAAATGATGATGACGACGACACTTAACTTTCTTGCTTCCCCCTTTTATGCTTTTCTTTAACTTGACTCCTTTGATGACTCCTTGCTTTTGGATTGGTATATATTCAGTCAGCATACTGTTCATATTTTATCCTGTCAACATATTCCTTTCTTCAACATCCATTACAAGCACGCCTCTTAATTTGGCCTTTTTCCGGTGTCTTAGTTTAAGCATTGTCCATTGGTCTCCTTTATCACCTTTCATTAACATATCCAATCATTGCATCCCTCTGATTCAGCTGGTTAGTGCCAAATTCAGTTAATTTGAGCTAGTAACAAAACTATTACTATGTTGTGTTAGAAAAACTTCTCACAGTGATAGAAAAAGGAAAGAAACATCATGCGAGCAAACTCAAGGCCATAAGCTGCTTGCAAGAAACAAGGCCAGCTGACATTGCAAATACTAGCAAAATAAAAAGTTCAGATAACAACAAGGCTATACAGAACTTTAGGTTGAATATAAAGAAAACTTTAAACAATGCTATAATTCACCACTCTATAAACAGGTGCAACTTTAAAGCATAAAATATGACAAGCTACCCTAACAATCCTGTCCTTGACAGCTGTTCACCTGTGCCATCGCTGCATGGCAGTCAGTCTGGTAATGAAACTCTGCTCCTGCTGCTCAAGGTCTGTATGGGTTGCAACCAGCAGCCAAGCTCTCCATGTGTGCAGGACCACCGAGAATAGACTGTGTCTTTGCCAGAAATGGCCACTTAGATGGCCAAGAAAAAATAGAATGTCATCCTACCTATGCATTTTTCATTTTCAGGGTCCCTAACATAAGATATTTGGGACTAGATTTCCAGAGCACTCACAACTGCAAATGCAGCTGGCAGAAGCTATTCTTTGCACTTTTATAATTCTGTATAAATGATGAATGGTTTGAATAATGAGACACAAGATGCCTCAAGATAAGCATCCATTAATTTTAGTTGCCTTTGACAATTTAGACCTAAATTATTCTGTGTCTGTATGCTACCTATAAAATTGGGATAATACCATTATCAAATTTCACAGGGGTGTAAATGTTAAATACAGCAGAGGGCTACCCATTCCAAGAGGAAAATAAAAAGAACTGAATAAATACTCATTCACCGAATAAGGCAGGGTCCTGCTGAAAGAGCAATATGTGATTGTATAAAGACAGTATTACAATGTATATATTCACAAAGGAACTGAATTAAGATCTCTGGGTCAAACTTAATTGTTCTATTTCCTAACTTTTGAGTGTTTGGTCCCAAAACCTTAATATGCCTGTAAGGTAGTTTTAAATGTAATTATGATAAAGGTTGGTGTCACTAGTTTAGCCAGTATAACTTCCCCAGTGTCACATAAATCAGCTGGAGGGAGAGCTTCCATCACAGAAGGTGCCTGGAGGTCCTGGCCCTGAAGACTTGAGCTGGGGGGAAAAACCCAGCAGAATGTATTTTTTCCCATTTTTGTTTAAGGGAAAGAGTCATTCTGAATTGACAGACCCAGGAGTCTGGGAGGTACTTGACTTCATTTGTTTTGGATTACCTATTTAAGTAATTAATCAGGATCTTTAAAGGACTAAGATGAGCTGATTAATCCAGGAAATAAGAGATGCTTTAAGTTCATTTTTATTACCCACCTGATTATTTGCTTGGGGCCTTAAAGGACTGACCCAAACTGGTTGGCCCCAGAATACAGGAGGAACTGATTAAAGGTCATTTGGCCTGGTAGACTTTAGGTGGGCTGGTTTTAACTGATGGACCTATGAATCCAGGAGTGATTGATTAAATAAAGAAAATGGCCTCCAGTGGGCTCGAGTGAAAGCATCTAAACTCCTAGATATTTGGAGGTATTTGTTGGGCCCTCCAATGCTGAGCTGCCAGTGGTGTTGGGCCATGTAAGATTCAGGCCCAACATGTATCATCCAGGAAGTGGTGAGGGTGGGGTGTGAGGGGAGGTGGAGCCCCACAAAGAAACCCCTCTGGGAGGACCTGCCGGGATCCCCACCAACCTACACATGAAATTAGCCCATGGCAATATTATGTGTAAAATTCAGTTAAACAAAATGTGAAAAATAAAGTAAAAATCTGTGTGAAATATTTTTCAGATGTCCAATAGCAATGCTGTCTTGCACTAATTTTTCACAGGGCTAACTTCATAACTTCATGTGATTACTTCATGTAATGAAAGATGCATTTTTTCAAGGTGTGCAAAGGTACCTCTGAGTGTTGCTTCTGATGGAGCATCTTTAAGAAGATAATCTAGTCTCTTATCAATTATAATATTGTCCTGAATGTTAGGGGATATTGACCATCTCTGGGGCAATCTTCAAATTAACTGAATAAAACAATATTAATTACAACAAAAATTTGCCAAAACTTTCTGCAAGGATATACAACCAGATAAGAGCGAAAGGGATTTTATGGTATAGAGGGCTGAGAAGCCTGGTAAAAACCTACATAAGGTCATACACTTTATAAGTAAACATTCAAAGTTCTAATAACTGTAATGGGTTTATATGGAGTGTGGGAATAGGGAAGCTGTTTCCAGTAAACTTTACATGTGGTTAAACCATGCAGAGGCTGGCTTACTGATTACTTTCATATGTGATTTAGTTATGGTGAGGTTCTCTTAGTGCAGTGATCCTCAACCAGGGTGTTGTGGTGAGATCCTTTTAAAGATGTTACCCCCTCAGGTCCCCTCTACACATGTAGGCAAGGGCGTGATGAGTTGTAATGCACAATCCCAAAATCAAGCCTACTGCCATGACATATGACATGGCAGGAGACACAATTATGTGGATCATACATTAGACCCCATCATGTCTTTACCTGCATGTGTAGAGGGGGCCTGAGTGTCCCTCTGCACCAGCAAGAAACAAGCTCCTGCGGCTGGGATCCCCCTCAGTTGAGGGACTCCCAGCCATGGAAGCACCCCACAACCCCAAGGGCTGTGGGACTGCAGCAGTCACAATTCCCAATGCTCACTAGTGCATGAAACTCCTTGGCCTTTCTGCTCAAATCAAGCATAATCCTATGCTTACCTCACAGGGAAAACACCATGACTGAGGCAGTTTTCCTAGTCACAGCCCGGGGGCATCCGCTCTCCTGGCATGGGCGTAGTACTTGCAAAGGTAATATATAGTAAATCTCCCACTTAGCTGCTGGAGTGGGAAGAACTTGGCTTTATGCCACTTTATGGAAATGGGAGACTCCTCCCTAGCTTGCTTCTGTGGCCATAGGTTGAGGGCTGTCACAACCCAAGGGTGTGATTTTGTTTGTGTGTGCTTCGGCACTGCTAAATTATTTCCCGCCACTTGGAGTTTTCTTTGCATGGTGCATTTCTCAGTTGCAAAGAGAAATGCACGGTGCAAAGGAGTTCCCGCCACCCGCATGCAAATTTGTGTCCCACTATTGGCCAGTTCTAAATTATTCCCACGTGGCGGCTAGTGATTGGCTTGCTAGCCGTATAAGAGGCTTGAGCGGTTTCCGCCCAAGTTGGAGAACTCCGAGGAGAACCCCGCAAGGGAGGACTCCACAACCATCTGGAGGAGGAGGGCTTCACGTCTTGTGAAGAACCCTAAGCGCTGCGGGGCCTATCGAACCCAGTGCGTACCTTAAGAAGGCTATAGGTGTCTGATCAACCTCTGGCCTCTCCCTGTCGCCGAATGATCCCTCGACGAACCCCTTCCCTGCACGCAAGTTCCACAGAGCCTAGCAAATTTCACGTGAGTGTATCCAGAGCTCTTCTCCGAGTTGTTTTCTTCGGTTGACACGACAGGCTCGCGTTTTTAGAGCCTTCAACCGGATTGGGCTACAGTTCGCGTGGAAGGAACTCTTGTCCGCTTTTCTTCTTTCCTGTCTGTAACTGCAACTCAAGCAAGTTTTCCTGCCTGCACCGCGACCATCTACGGTGTAAGTAAAATAATCTTTAATCAACCGCTAAGCGTCCGTGCCTAATTCTAGTCTGCCGGCCTAGCATTCCCCAACCCGCATGCCAGGGCTGCTGGCCTCAGCCCGCCGCACGCCCCCGAGGGCCTCGGACCGCTCCCTGCCCGCACAAGGGCAAGCAAAACTCGGGGGCATCTGAATCTCAAGCCTCTGGGCTTGGGCCTGCGTATAGGATGCCTGTCAAAGGATTTGGAAACATCTGAAGCCCCAGCTGGGGGTGGAGGATGTTTGCCAGTAGTAGGGCCACTTATGGTTCTGGGCTGACTCACGGACATGAATGCTGCATGCCCCTGGAGGCTGAGGGGGCACGGTGAGTTCCCGCAGGTGGCAGCGGCGCTGTTGGTGGCGGGAGCATGGTGGTGGTAAGCAGTGAGCTCCCACAGGCAGCCACAGCAGTCAGCTTCAGGGGTGCACCGCCAATCTCAGGGGGTGCATGTGCACACATGTACACACCCTATGTGTCGCCAATGCTCATGAATTTGGAATTGATTTGGCTGATTTGGTATGGAACATGGAAAATTAATAATAAAAAAATTTTTAAACTCCTGGGCTTGAGGGATCATGGCAACCACAATCCGCAAGGCACAGGGGTGCGTGAAACCCCTGGGGCCTGGGGGATCATGGCTGCCATGATCCCCAAAGCTTGGGGGTTTCACACACCCCTGGACCTGGGGGATAGCAGCAGCCACAATCTCTGGGGCCTGGGAGTTTCCCACACCCCTGAGTCTTGGGGATCTCAGCAGCCATGATCCCACAGGCCCAGGGGTTTCACGCTGTCTATGATGCACCCCTGTGGCTGGGAACCTTGTCAGCTGATGGGGCTCTCAGCCACAGGTTAGACCCTGCTACATAGACAAATTAAAGCTCAATAGGAACCACCTATAAAGGTAGCATACATTTTTTATGTCTAACTTTATAGCTTGTTGGAGCTTTTTATTATGTGATAAAAACTTTGCATGTATAGCTGGTCTTAAGGTAATTGTACAATTTACCAGTTAATTGTGCAATACTCGTAGCATGTAGGGGGAGCCCTCAATATTAGTACTAGTAGATGTGCAAACACTTACACATACTCCACAAGATGAGCCCAGAGGTTTCATAGAATCATAGAAAATTAGGATTGGAAGAGACCTCACAAGGTCATTTAGTCCAACCCCCTGCTCAAAGCAGGACCAGCCTCAATTAGGTCATCCCAGCCAAGGCTTTATCTAGCTGGGTCTTAAAAACCTTCAAAGATGGAGAGTGCACAACCTCTGTTTCAGTGTTTTACTACCCTCCTAGTGAGAGAGTGTTTCCTAATACCTAATTTAAACTTCCCTTGCTGCAACTTGAGCCTGCAATTTTCAAATAGGGTCAAAAACATTCTGACCAGTTGTGGTCTTTCTGAGTTCTTTGTAACAGAAGAATTGCTCTATTATTTTTCCATAGTCTAGAAAAGAATGAAAGCTGAGAGTTGACATTTTCCAAAGGATGCCTTGAGTCTAAAAAAGGCTGAGAATCACTGACTTAGTGCACAAGTTTCATAAAGGCTTTATGAACACTGGTAGGAGACAGATTTGTTTCTTAATGAAAGCAGGCTGGCTTTGCATGCTGCCACAAAATGACTGGCAACAATAAACATTATGGTCCAGACTTAAAAAAGGGTTTAGGTAGACTTTATGCCCAAGTTCAAAGCACAGATGTAAAACTCAGCCTTGAGGTATCTCCATTTTAGACCTGAAAGTCTCCTAGGATCCTGCCATTTGGCTTTCTGTGTATATTCTAGTCTAAGCAGACAGGTGCCCGCTATAACCAGAATCAGAAAACAGCAGGGTGGCAACTGCTTGTCTATACAAGTATGGCAGTGGATCTCAGGGAGGGCAGGGCTGAGTATATCCAGCCTACCCTAATCTACTGATACATTCCAGAGCTAGAAGTAAAGTCAGTGAGTGTGGACCTGTGGTATGTGGCCCAGGGTGGCCTAGTGCTACACAGTGCGTATGCAGGTGTTGCCTATGCTGCTTCCTTTGGCAGAGGGGGGTGGGGGTTGACCCTGGGAGAGCCCAGGGTCCAAAAACCCATGCCAAAAAAAAACAAAACAGGGTGGTGCTGGAGCCTGGCCTGCTGAAGCCATGCTCCAGCTGCCATCCAGGTTCTGAGCTGCAGGAGCACCATGGGTACAGCTCCCTGAGGCCCCCAGGGCCCCAGGTAAGGTTGCTGGGGCTAGTACAGTTATGAGCTCTTGCCACCCTACCCCACTTGCAGCACCAGAGCACATGAAGGGACATTCCCTAGGAACAACTAGCAGTGAAACAAGGGCTTCCTGTCCCTGGAGAAACAAATGTCCCAGCTCATGTGGACACAGCCAGTGAGGCTACTCCAAGTTCATTTTCAGTGCCTGCTCTTCAGGCTGAGTAGGACCTAAAACCTAAGTTTCCCACTTCCTGAGAGAGTGCTCTAATTGCTAGGCTAATAATATATAAAAGGTATTCAGCAGCATCTCCTGCCATGTTTTTGAATGAAAGTGGCAGGGCTGCTGTTTTGTGCTGAAAAGTCAGATTTAAAGCCACATGCTTCCTGAAAATATGCATGCAAGCTCTGTTACAAACCAGCGTGCTCTTCCAGAGGCGGAACTAGAGTGCAGACATACCTGACCATTCCTAGGGGTGAGTTTTCAAAGATACAAACATCATTTTGGTGTGCAGTTCCAACTGAAAATTTGAACTATATGCCTAAGTGCCATTAAATATCTTTGAAAATCCTACCTCCCTTATTCCCACCCAATCCACTGTATGTCTGGGTATATTATAAAAGGATGTTTAACTACAGTGATCCTTCAATTTATTTTACACTTACAGACTGCTGTAAAGACTTGTTATAGGAATAGCTAAAGATTAGTAGTGATCGTTTAATAAAACCAGAATGTTGTGTCTCAGAGCCACATAAACTCCTCAGAAATAACACTGTGCTTCAGTAGCTAAGCTTTAAATTTAAAAAAAAAAAGAAAAAAAAAAGGAATTCTGAATTCTCCTGGTTGCAAGGTAATTATAAAACACAAACTGAAAATAAACAAATTCTTACTGGGCACATCTACACGAGACATTTACTGCAGAGTAAACTAATTAGCTCCACCATAAACATCTTGGTGTCTACATGTGTGCCCCTATGAGGCTGAAGTAAACTAATAAACTCTGGAGCAGGGTAAAGTACTACAAGTAATACAAGTACTACCCTGCTGCAGAATTTTTTTATTCTGCAGTAGAGCACATATAGATGCTGACATGGCTGGCTAGGGCACAAAGATGCTTTAGTGTTGGGGCTGCCTGCTAGCTAGCCCTGTACTAGAGCACCCTTGTGCCCCAGCCCCTCTGTAGCTTGCTGAGCGCAAGGGGAGCAGACCCAGGCTAGCAGGCTGACTCCCAGGGCCCACAGCTAGTCAGGGTTACTCTGACCTGGCTCAGCATGCTGCTGTCCTGGGTACATGTTCAAACAGTGCACCTGGGATCAATAAACTCCAGAGCAGTAAGGTCTGGAATTTATTGCTTCACATTAATTGGAGGTGTAGACACACCCACTGAGCCTGAAGTTGATGTGAAGCAATAGCTTTGAACGCAGTGATTTATTCCGTTCACTTATATAGGGAATTAATTCTGCAAACTAAAGATGGTGATTCAAATATCAGAACTACAATTGCAGATCACTTCAGTAGGAACATCCATATAATGTGTTTATTCTGTAATACCAGACTGCTTCTACCACTTCCCAAGAAACAAAAATCCTCCAAATATCCATCCTAACAATCTCTACATTGCAGCAATGTGCTGTTGATATTCTGAAGATTTTTCCAAAATAGTGTGGACAGAATGAAATAAAATTAATATAATATCAATCTGAAGAATACAGTAGTCATTGTATTTGTTTTCATATTTAATTCAATAAGTCATTTCTAATACAAATGAAGTTCCCACAGAATTCTTAGTCTGCAATAGAAACCAAAGTGGATTGCCAGACCCACAACAGTGGCTTGCTGTTGAGCATGTGAAGATCTGACTAAATGTTATTTTAAAGACCTAAATGAGCTTGGTGTAGGCAAAGAATATGGGGACCAAGAAGGGAAGGACCATGAAATCCATTTGGTGCCTGCATAATAAAAGTAAGCAGACAGGAGGTGGGTGGAGAGAATACAGTGTCAACTGTAGATCTTAGATAAACACCGACTGGATTCACCTCTCCTACAAAGACTGGCACACAGAAATCCATTAAAGTTTAAGAAGTATCTAATATAGAGTCCACTGCCTTGATCAAGCAACATTACTTGCTACAGAGTACTGATTCACTGACATTTTGAAGGCATGTATGGAATTTTTCAGAAAGGCAAAGTCAAGCCAATTTCATACTGACTCAAAAGCAAACAAACCGTTCCCTTTTTAAACCAAATGATACTATCATCTGAATTGATACCTACTGCAGCAGTTGAAACGTACTAGTTTAATGCAGTTATCCTTTTTAGTTGGAGATAAATTCAGTCAGGTATTTACTTGAATCTCCGAGATTTGCCTCAGGAGCCCCGCATCTATTTCTTCCCCTTGATGTGGGGGTCTGTAGCAGACCCCTACCACCAAATCCCTTTCTCCTTGCCCCCCATGTAGCCTAACCCACAATCCTTCTACTTCCTCATCCTTGGATTCCGTCTTGATGAGGGTTGATGTATAATGCTCACTGACATAGAGTGCAACCCCTCCCCCTTTCTTCCCCACCCTGTCCTTTCTGTACAATATATAACCCTCAATATGTATCCCACCAGGTTTCCGTTAGCCCTACTAAGTCGTAGGTGTTTTGTGCAAGCAGGAGTGCTAGTTCATCCTGCTTGTTTCCCATGCTCCTAGCATTAGTATATAGGCACTTGAGTCCTGCGACTGGTACCTTTGCTGCCTCCCCGCTCCGAGTCCCAAGGGGCCCTTTGATTCTTACCTTCTCATTTCTTACCTGTGCCGTAGTGCTGGCCTCCCCATGGCTTTCAGGTTCCCAATGCTCTCTTTCTTCAGGCTGGGCTGTCCTTGTGGGTGCCACATGGTTTGGTGGTCCACAGCTATCCCCCGCCCTCATCTTCCCCTCCCTCCGGCGAGCCTAGTTTAAAGCCCGCTAGAGGAGATCCGCCAACCTAGAAGAAAACACACGCTTACCTTTGGGGGACAGGTGAAGCCCATCCCAGCTGAGCATGTCCCTCGTCGTGATGTGCGGGTCATTGTCCAGGAAGCCGAAGCCTGCCTCGAGACACCACTGCCGAAGCCGCCAGTTGGTCTCTCGGATACAGTTCTCCTGCCGTCTTCCGCGTCCGTTCACTGGTAGGATGGAAGAGAATACCACCTGTGCACAGAACTCCTTCAGCACGCTGCCCAGAGCACTGTAGTCTGCCATCAGGTGATCGGGGGTTCTCCTGGCCGCATCATTAGTACCCACATGGACTAGGACCATGGGGTAGTAATCGGTGGGCTTGATCCTGGCCTGGATTACCTCCGTCACATCCCGAATCTTTGCTCCAGGGAGGCAGCATACCTCTCGTGCTGAGGGGTCCTGGTGACAGATGGGCCCTTCCATACCTCTCAGGATGGAGTCGCCTATGACGAGCACTATGACGAGGGTAAGAACTGCAGGGACGCAAGCCCCTGCTGAGGCCACAAAGCTTGCCACATTTCAAGGTAGATATAGATGCAAGGGGTTTGGAGAAACTGCACCCTAAAATCCTGAAAGCAAAACTCGTGTCACATGTACTTGTTAAGACACAGGGGGGTGAAAACTGCAGGGCTGGTGGCCCCTGCTGAGGCCACAAAGCCTGCCAAGTTTCAAGGTGATAGGTGCAGGGGTTTGGGGGAAACTGTACCTCAAGCTGTGGACAAGCAAAACTCATGACAAGGGTGCTTGTGCGACTGTGTCTGTCTTGGGGCACTTGAGAGGGGGGTGGGGGGAGCAGACTACTGCAGGCCTGGCTGCTAAGCTACTGTGTTACCAGTTACCAATTAATCATGATACACTCAGGGACCAGCTACTACACAGTACCTAGCTACTATATAATGACTTAACGAGCATGGATTAACACTTACAAAACCAGGACTAAGGAGAGGAAATAATCAATACAGATAATCAACTGCCCCAAGACAGACACAGTCAGCTGCACAGGCACCCATGTCATGAGTTTTGCCTGTCAGCAGCTAGGGGTGCAGAGCCCCAGAATCCCCCTGCACCCATCTCTTTGACAGGTGGCAGGTGCCACAGCAGGGGCCACCATCTCTGCAGCTTTCATCCTGCTGCACCTTAACACACACAGTGTCACCCATGTCACAGGTTTTGCTTGTCCTCAGCTTGAGGTGCAGTTTCCCCCAAACCCCTGCACTTATCTCCTTGAAACTTGGCAGACTTTGTGGCCTCAGCAGGGGCTAGCATTTCTGTAGTTTTGACCCCATTGTGGCTTAACACGTACACATGACAGAAGTTTGGCTCTCAAGATTTTGGGGTGCAGTTTCTCTAAATGCCCTGCACCTATCTTCTTGAAACTTGGCACACTTTATGCCCTCAGAAGGAGCTACCATTTCTACAAGTTTTATCTAAATATGGCAAGAAATAACAAAGTTATAGGCTGTTTTGACCTTCCCCATTATAGCCTATGGGCAAAATGTTGAAACGGCGAAACGTTTCAACTTGCCTCATTTCGTTTCAAGGCTGTTTCGAGCATATCTGTTTCATTTTGATCTTGCTGTTTTGACCTCGAAACAGGTCAAAACAGTGTCAAAACAAAACTGGTGGCGAAATTTCTCACAGCCCTAGTTCATAGGTTCATAGATGTAGGGCAGAAGGGACCTAAGCCCAGGGCAGGGGGTCAGACCATCAAATCTGATCCCCTGCCCTGGGCAGGAATGAATACTGGGCTCTTATGACCCCTGGTAAGTTTAAGTTCATATGACCCCAGCTAGGTAATTATCAAGCCTCCTTTTAAAGACCCCTAAGGTAGGAGCCAGCACCACCTCCCTTGGAAGCTGGTTCCAGATCCTGGCCACCCTGACTGTGAAGTAATGCCTCCTGATGTCTAGCTTGAACCTACTCTCAGTCAACTTGTGGCCGTTATTCCTTGTTACTCCGGGAGGTGCTTGGGGGAACAGGGTCTCACCCATTCTCCTCTGGTCCCCCCTGGTAAGTTTATAGACAGCCACTAGATCCCCTCTCAGCCTTCTCTTGTGAAGGCTGAACAGGTTCAGGTCCCATAGACTCTCCTCATAGGGTCTGCCCTGCTGCCCCCTGATCATGCAAGTGGCCCTCCTCTAGACCCTCTCAATGCTGGCCACATCCCTCCTGAAGTTTGGCTCCCAGAACTGGACGCAGTACTCCAACTGTGGCCTGACCAGTCTCACATAGAGGGGGAGGATCACCTCCTTGGACCTGCTCATGATGCATTTGTGGATGCATGACAAGGTGCAGTTAGCCTTACTGACTGTGTCCTCGCATTGGTGGCCCATGTTCATCTTGGACTCAGTAATGACTTCAAGATCCCTTTCTGCCACTATGCTTTCAAGAAGGGAGTTCCCTAGCTTATAGGTATGCTGCTGGTTCTTTCTGCCTAAGTGCAGTACCCTGCACTTGTCAATTTTGAATCCCATCCTATTCACATTCGCCCACCCCTGTAACCTGTCCAGGTCCAGTTGTATCCTGTCCCTCCCTTCTAGCATGCCCATCTCGCTTCAAATCTTCGTGTCATCAGCGAATTTGAGCAGGGTGCTTTTCACCCCTCGTCCAAGTCGCTAATAATGAAATTAAACAGTACGGGCCCGAGGACCAAGCCCTGGGGGAATCCACTGCCCACATCCCTCCAAGTCAAATATGACCCATCCACTACCACTCTCTGGGTGCAGCCCCCTAGCCAATTTGTGACCCATCTGACTATGTAGGCATTAATGTCACAGTTGCCTAGCTTTTTAATGGGAATGGGGTGGCTGACAGTGTCAAAGGCCTTCCTGAAGTCCAGAAAAATTATGTTCACCGTGACACCTGCGTCCAATGATTTTGTGACCTGATCGTAGAAGGCAATCAGGTTGGTTTGACAGGACCTGCCCCTAATGAACCCATGCCCTTGAGCATCATCCCCCCTGCTGGTCCCTCACAGATGTGCTCCTGGATAATTTTCTCAATGAGCTTCCCCAGGACCAAAGTAAGACTAATGGACCGATAGTTGCCTGGGTCCTCCTTCCTCCCTTTTTTGAAAATGGGGACCATTTGGGGACATTGGCCTTCTTCCAGTCTTCTAGCACCTGGCCAGAGCACCACGAGTGCTCATAAAGCCATGCCAGGGGCCCCGCAATGACCCCTGCCAATTCCCTCAGCACCCTGGGGTGGAGAGCATCTGGACCTGCTGATTTGAACACATCCAGCCCCTCCAGAAGTTCCCTAACTTGGTCCTCCCTGACCCTAGGCCTGGCTGAGTCTCTCCTGAGTCTGTCCTGAATCCCGGTGGGGGAGATGTCCTGGTCCTTACTCAGAAAAATGGAGGCAAAGAATTTGCTAAAGAGGTCTGCTTTTTCATCTGGTGCAACCACCAGATTGCCAAGCGTATCCTGCAGGGGCCCCATATTGCCTGGTGCCTTCTTTTTACTCCCTATGTATTTAAAAAAGGACTTTTTGTTGTCCTTGATCCTTGTTGCTAGCCCTAGTTCCATCTCCACCTTAGCCTTCCTAACAGCCTTCCTACAGACTCAAGCAATGGAGGTATACTCCTTTTTGTTGATAGCCCCTCCCTTCCACTGGATGTACATCTCCTTTTTGGCCCACAAAGCCATGTGATCTGGCCTCGGAGTCTGGAAAGTTGGCAATGTGGGATTAGTGGCAATTAACATTGCCACCACTCCTGCATCACCAAATTTCTAAGACTCACAGGGCTGAATCAGCCCCAGCTGGGCCAGCCTCACAGAAAGGGATTGGGTCCTGTTCCCACCCAGTTGGATCAAGCCAGAGTCTGAGTTAGTCACACAGAAACGGCCCAGCCAGAGACCAGTGCAGCTATACAGGATGAGACCCCAGGTGGGCTGTTCCTGCATGACTGAATCGGGCCCTGGGTAGGCTTTTCCTGCATGGTTGGATCAGGCCCCAGGCCGGCCCTTTCCATGTGGTTGTACTGGCCCCAGCTGGGCCAGCATCACATGCTGGATGGGGCCCATGGAAGTGATCCGGCCCATGGATGGAGCTTGAACTGCTCATCTAGCCTGCAGGCTGAAAAAATCAGGCACCACTGGTATAGACTTCCCCAGTTGGTGAAATTCTGGGCCCACTGGGCCTACTACAGTAAATTCTGGGCCTAGTGCAGTAAAGGGGAATTGCCATTGGCTTTCCTTAAGGAGGCTACAATTTTACCTAATATGAGTTGCCTTCCAAGCCATCCTCATCCTATCTAGATTAATACCATAAGAAAGAACCTTGAGAGTGTCCAACCACCTGTACGGATGAATGATGTACTTTTTCTAAACCATCCCAGATGGAGGCTCTTTTGGAAAACTTCCAATAAAGAAGATTTCATAATGTCTATGTATAGATTCTTCCATTGTCTTTCTGCTTCTGTCATTAGGAAGGTTTTCCCCTGACTTAACCTAAATCTGCTTTTCTAGAACATACACCCGATGCCTCGTGTCTTGTCCTTTGTCACAGGGAGGAACCATTGTTTTACACATTTCATGTTTGCCTTTCAAATATTTGAAAGCTCCTATTAGGTCCTGTGATTTCCTTTTCTCCAGACTAAACATATGTAGTTCTCTCCAGTCTCTTTATCAGCTTTGTTGCTCACCTTTAGATCCTTTCCAGTTTTTCTACATCTGCCTAGAACTGGATGCAACAGGCCTGCTGAGGGCTAATCAGCTTCAAGTAAAAATCACCTCTCCTGTCTTGCGTACAATGTTTTTGTTAATACAGCCCCAAATCATGCAGTACAACATTGCCAACTCATGTTGATTTTGTTATGCATCAAAATGAAAATCCTTCTTATCAATGACACTGAATAGCCAGTAATTTCCCAATCTGTATGTGTGCACTTGTTTTTTTTCCTAGGTGTAACATCTTACATATGCCTTTGTGGATTTGAAGTTGTTTTGTAGCTGAGCTCTCTAATTTACAAGGATCCTTTTGAATGCTAATCCTATTTTCCAAAGTGTTTGCAATCCCTCCCAGTTTTGTGTTATCTGCAAACTTGATGAGTAAGCATTTCTTCCATCCACCCACCCATTCATAGTTACCCTTTGCAGGTGGCTGTTCAACCTATTATGTATCTACTTAATAGTTATTCCATCTGTTCCATATTTCTTCAGTTTTCTTATATGAGAATATCTAATGGTACTGCATCAAAGGCCTTACCAAAGTTTAGGTCTATAATGTCCCATGTACTCACTTCATCCACAAAACTATTTACCCTGTCAAAAGAGAAAATCAGGTCAGTCTGGCATATTTATTCCTAATAAATCCATGCCAGCAGCTAGTGATCACTGTTTCCTCCTCCTATTTTATACTTTGCTCTAGTAATGTCCCTAGGTATTGATGTCAAGCTGACCATGTCTATAATTCCCTGACTCTTCTCCCCCACTCCCCCTTTATTTAAAAAGACATTATGTTAACCATTCCCTTGTCCTCTGGCCCTTCCCTGTCATGCATGACTTTAAAGATACTGTCTTTAACTCCGAGATTTCTTCTGCTACTTTTTTTTCCCCAGCAGCCTAGAATGAATTTTATCAGGCCCTGCTGACTTAAATTAATTCAACTTTATTAAAAACTCTCTGATGTGCTATTTATTTAGCATAAGGTACAGATTTCCTCTTTTTCTTTATATTAATTTTGTTAGTGGTCTGGTTGCAGTTTATTTTTCTTTGAAGACTACAGCAAAGCAGTTATTGAGCCACTCTGTCCTCTTTGTGCCTTTTCTTAGCTGTTCATCGTCCTTGCTGACCAGGGATTCTGCAGTCACCCTGGTTTTCTTGTGTTTTTTTTTTTTTTTGCCTGACATATTTATAGATCACCTTCTTATAGTTTTTAATATCCCATGCCAGCTGAATCTAATTTTTTGCCTTTGTTTTCCTAATTTTTGTCTGTGCAGGTTCTTGATATTACTTGGTAGACTTACTTCAAGACTCAGATTCCCTTCAGTGGCCTTTATGTTTTTTCTCTTTGGATCTCAAGGTATCTGAGAAACTTTTTATGTAGCTTTGTGGGCTGCTACATTTCCCATCTTTCTACAATGTTGCTATTGTTGAGCACCTCACACTGACTATGTCCTTTTGAAACTGTGGGCTCTGTTGGATCACTGTCCTTTCATTTTCCCGTCCATGTTTTGCTACCAATTCTTGGAAGCAGTTGAAATAAACCCTTTTGAAGTCCAGTGCCCTTGTTTTGCTAGTCCTGCGATTTCCTTCTCTGAGAATCATGAATTGTGCCACGTCATGATGGTTACTTCTTCCGAAGTTTCCCAACACCTTGATGTCCACAATCAGCTCTTATTTTTGGTCAGAACAAGGTCCAAGACAGGTGTCCCCTCAGCTACATCCTCAACTTTTGGAAGAGAGCTGCCTTCTATACATTTAGAACATGCTGGCCATTACATGTTTTGCTATGTTTTCTTGCAACAAATATTAGGGAGGTTAAACCCCACTGATTCTATTATATGATTTTTAAAATTGTGTTGTGTGGTTTGAAGAATGCCTCAGGCACCTTGCCATTATTAGGTGCAGTGGTTCTCAACCTTTTTAGACTCCAAACACCCCTCATTAGATTCAAGGCACCCCTCAGAAAATGTCAGCTCTTGGTTTTCACTTATATAGGACTGTAAGAATGGCCATTTGCTGCATCAGACCATAGGTCCATCAAGTCTCCTGTGTCACACTGTGGAGAGAACAGATGCTAAAAGGGAGAGGGAACAGGGTCTGACCAAGGTTTTTTCCATTGTTCCTCTCCCACTTACAGCCTCCAGCATTGAGGACATTTATACACATGCCCCAGGATTGGGGGGGTAGGCACTTTAATTAGAGTGCCTCTAAGAGTCGCTCTAATTAAAGCTCTCAGAGCATCTCATGTATCATCAGCACCTCTGCACTAAAAAGTGCCAGTGGGGGTGCTTAAACTAAAGCTTGTCGAACAAGCTTTAGTTAAAGCACCCCCACTGACACTTTTCAGTGTGGGGACACTGATACACAAGAGGCTGGAGTCTCCTGGAGCGTAGGATTTACCAGGCTCCAGCAGACTCGATTAATCAAGCCTGCTATGACATGCTGTAATTACAGTGCACCCTGAAGATTTAGGAAGTTCTGATTCAGAGGTTGTACCCCTAACTCCTGTGCTCAGTAGCTACTGTTGCCCCCTATCCTCCAAGAATTTGTCCAATTCATTTTTGAATCTGGCTGATCTGCCAGCTTCCACTGCATCTGGTGACAGCAAGGCCCACCCACACCTCACTGACACGTGGTGTGAGAAAGAATGCCCTGTTGTTCATTTTAAACGTACTACCTACTAGTTCCATTTTATGACCCTTGGTTCTTGCATTGTGTGAGAGAGTAAATAATAAATCCCTATTGACTTTCCTTTCATCATGATGTCTTTGTTTAAACCCTGATCATGATTCATGTCCCCCCTCGAGCATCTCTTTTCTAAACCGAAGAGGCCTGGTTTCTTTTGTCTTTCCTCTGATGGAAGCCCCTCTAGGCTGCCAACCATCCTTGTTTTTGGCTAGAGAAAAATACTAGAGGGATTCTTCTGTTGCCAAGCACTGGGGCAGCCCACAGCAGGGAAAGATGCTCTTAATACCATGGTGTTAAATCTCTAGGTTTAGCTTGCAGCGCTAACACTGTGCATAAAGGATCTCAGGGAGGAGGAGGAGGTGCCCATACAGTTGTGGTGCTGCTGGGTGCCCAGACACTCCCTGCCCAGCCCGGGCTTCTCAGCCCGGGGACAGGGCTGCTCTCAGGGAGGGGAGACAGTGCTGTGGATCAGCTCCCATACAGCACTCAAGGTTGGGGGTGGGCTATCCCGCTCAGAGCTGACAGATCTTAAATATGAAATTATCGTATTGGAAGCTCAAAACCAGGGCTGTTCCTGGGGGGAGCGGGGTGCAGGCTGTCCTGGGCCCTGTGCTTTGGGCGGCCCTGCGGAGCCGGGTGGAGCGGGTGCGGCAACACCATGCTGCCGCCGGCTTCACGTCTGGCTTGATACCCCGCTCCATGCCGCTGAATCTGCCGCCTCCGGCCACTCACACTCAGCATTCCTCTCTGCTGCTGGCTTCCACACGCTGGCCCTGCACAGGCTGATTTGCCCCAGGCCTCGCACCCTGCTCAGGTCACCTCTGCTCAAAATGATCATATTTGCTGAAAAACTACTGTACCCTGAAAAAAAAATACACAAACTAGTATGGAAACAAGTCATTTTCTTATTTATTGTATATTGCTCGCTATAAACAACCATTCAGTGAGTGAGTGACATCTGGGTCCAAGTTAAAACATTTCTTTATTGGGAGTCAAGCAGGCATGAGAGAGTGCTGATGGCAAACCCCAAAATCTGCCAAAGGTTTTGGGAACTTCTGAAGCCCCAGACCGGGGTGGAGGATGTTGGCTGGTAGTAGGGCCAGTTGTGGTTCTGGACTCTTGGATTTGGAATTAGTTTTGGCTAATTTGGTCAACAAAACCCCCAAAAACAAACTCCCAAAGTCAGTTAAGACTCCTTGCGAGAGACTTGGGTTTTGCATATGCTGCATCCATGAGCTGCCTCAAAAATGTTCTTACTTTATGAGCGCTTTCACTACTGCTGATCCCGCACCGTACAAGGGAGGAAACGACCGCCCCGCTAGGACGACTGCCGCGCACCCGGCAGTACCGAGCCCTCTCCGCGCGCAGGACACAAGGGAGTGGGTCATGGCTGTAGAACAGCTCCCTCAGACAGGTCGAGGGCGGAGGCTAGCTCTGCCCGCGCGCAGGCGCACTAGGGGCGGGGATAGCAGGGGGAGAGGGAACGCCGCTGTGGAACAGCTCCCTCAGAGGTCGAGAGCAGAGAGCGGCGGAGAATCCTCTCTCCTCCTCCTCCCCGCCCAGCCCCTCGCGCAGGCGCACTAGGGAAGGGGGTGGCTTAGCCCGGCCCACATGCTACACGCGCCGCGCGCATGCGCGAGGTGGAACCAACCCCGCTCTCAGCCACCAACCACCGCGGTGGCTACTCGCCTCCCTCGGGAGGGCTTGCTGCCACCACGCATGCGCGGTTGCCAGGGCGGCCGCCTCGCCGTGAAGGTTTAAACTGGGCCGCGCATGCGCAGGGGTGCTGCTGGCGAGGGCGAGGGCGGGGCCACATTGGAGCAGCGGTCCGCGCCTCCCGCCCCGCCCCCCTCCCCTCCCCTCCCCCCGCGGCCCCGCCCCCCCATGCCGCTGCCGCCGGGCCCGGCGCGTCGCGGCGGCCTGTGAGGCACGGGCGGCGGCGCGGATGGATCCGCGCGTGGCCTGGATCCAGCCCGAGCAGAAGGGCCCGGCCAACGCGCTGTGGATGCAGATCTGGGAGACATCGCAGGGCGCCGGCGGGGCCGGGCCGGGCGCGGGCCGCGGCCTCCCGCGTTACCTCTGCCTCAACTCGCCTGCGCTGCAGCCGGCGCCGCGCGGCCTCGGCGGGGCCCGCTCGTCCTCGTCGTCCTCGTCGTCGCCGCCGCCCTCGCCGCCGCCGCCGCCCGCGCTGCTGTTGGGCCCCGCGCCGGGCGCGCACGAAGGCGGGCGGCGCCTGCACAAGTCGCCCTCCGTGTCCTCGTCGTCGTCCTGCTCCTCCGTGGAGTCCGGCGCCGAGAGCCCCGGCTGCGCCTCGTCCTCCTCCTCGTCCTCCTCCTTGTCCTCGTCGGGCGGCGGCGGCGGGCCGGGCGCCGGGCAGCGTTTCCCCGCGGGCGAGGCGGCGGCGGGCGGCGGGCCCGGCCCCGCGCCGCACCACTGCCACCACCACCCGGGCCGCAGGAAACGCGACAACAAGGCCAGCACGTACGGCATGAATTACCTGCTGTCCGGCAGCCGCGCCGCCGCCTCCTCCCCGCCGGCCGCGCCGCCGGCCGCGCCGCACAGCCCCGGCACCCCCTGGAAGAGCAGGAAGTATAGCCTGGGGGTACAGGGGTGAGCGCGCCCGGGGCTCCTTGCCTCGCCCTTTCTCCCCCTCGCCCTGCCTGCCTGTCTTTCCCGCACCCACATTCCCTGGGAAGGGGGCTGGGCCTGCTCCTCCAGGCCAGGGCGGCCTCGGGGTCCTTGCAGGAGCTTGTCTTTTTATTGACTTTCTTATTTGCTCCCACGTCCCAGCTAAGAGGTGCAAGGGCACCGGGGGGGGGTGCACAAGTGCCACTGACCTGGCTTTTTGGCTAAAGGCAAGGGAGGAGATGGTGGTAGTGGTGGTGGGGTGGGGCAGCCGAACCTCCCCCAGGCCTCAGGGCTTGCATGGGGAGGGTGGCTGCTGGGGTCTGGGGAGTTGCCGAAGCCACAAACGATTGAGGGGCATGGGAGGGAGGATGCTGGCATGTGGGGTACGTTTCATAGACGTAGGGCTGGAAGGGACCTTGTGAGATCATCTGGTCCAGCCCCCTACCCAAAGGGGCAGCAACATAATCATCCAAACGCAAGATAATCATCCAAACGCTGTTTGAAGGTGTCCAGAGAGAGCGGCACAGGCTTGGCGATTTGAGCTGTGCGCTCAGTCAAATTTTGGAACTTGACTATCGGGCTTTGCCCAATTTAATTTGGCCTTGAACATTTTTTCTTTTTATAAGTGCTGTTGGTAAGAGGACTGTTGTGAACTCTGCTTGGTGGCCCCATGATGGGGTAGCTCCATGTGTAGCTGTGGAGGGAAGAGAGCAGCTCCCTCCTCCCCGTTTTTTTTTATTATTAAGTATATATATCTATTTTAGGATTACAAGGAATTAATCTAGGTGAAAGTGAGGTGCCTTTCTCTTTTGGAAAGCGATCAGGGTAGAATTGGAAAGGCAAGTCCCCGTTCTTGTGGGGAAGCGGAGCATTGAGGGGGAAATGTCACATTGCTGACAGACCTTGCTTGGAGCAAGATTATTTTTTTTAAAAGGAAATAGTGTGAGTGAGCAGCAGGGCAGTACATCCAAGCCCTTGGAAAGGGGAACAAACTAAAATATGTAACTTGGGGACCACCAAAAAAAAAAAGTCAGGATGATGCTTGGGAGTGAGCACATGGCTCCATTGGAGACCGCAGTAAGTGAGCATCCCATTCCAAGCGACAGGAAGAATGATTGTGGATTCTGTAGAAGCATTTTTATAATGAAATCAGTTGAACAGAAGGTTTGACCAAAAGCATAGCTTTTGCAAAAAAGATGCAGCACTTTAACCAGGTGGTCTCTGTTGTTCCTCTTGACAAGTTTCCTTTGCTTTACAAATACATATTTCTGTAAGTTCAGAAGGGCTTATTTGACCTTCTGTATCACCTGGGTCATAAAACTCCACAGAGTTACTCTTGCATTTGTTGCATGGTGCGCAATAACTCGGGTACACTGTATACAAGAAATAAGTGAATCCTTTTCACACACTCTTTGTTTGCCTAGGTATGTTTTCCAATTGGAGAGAGAGGTTTTTGGGTTTTTTTACTTGTAATTGGACACATTCTTTATCAGCTTCGGATGAGGGGAATGGATTGTCTTTTAGATTTTTAGACATTCCAAGAACAAAGTTTTTAAACTGTTTGTTTGGTGGTGGTGGTGGTAGTAATTCATTGCCTATTCACAGGGGAAAATAGCTGATTTTTAATTTACACTAAAACATATGGGGAAGGCATGGTTGTCTACAGGATTTGGAGGTACAAAATGTTTTGTATTACAGTGAACCCAACACCCAGGATGACATTTCCTTAGTTCTGATTCAAAGGATCAGCTGCACATAGTGGCCCCTTCATTGTAATATAACAAAAATGAAGCTTCTCTAAGCTGTCACGTTTCCATTTTAAATTGCCAAAGACTGGAATGATGGGAAATGGTATTTGTTTCTGTTATGTTAAATCTGTCTTTTTGTTTTAACCATCTTTTCTCTTTGTATACCCTCTCTTCCAGACTGGCACACTAAAAGCAGAAATTGATTGCATGTAGTGGAGGCAGGTTTGAGTTTTCAGCAAGCATCATGTTTTAGTCTGGTTACTTATCCTATTTTGGGGCTCTGGGTTTAACTGAGAATTTTTTGTTAGCTTAATATTTGTACTAAATTAAGTATAAATAATTTCATGACACACAGATAAGAGCTGGATAATTTATTTTCCATAGATGCAGCTCTTCATTACTTTGATGAAATTGCATAAAAGGGTTTGAAATTGCATTAAAGGGTTTTCTTGGTGTTTTGGGTATTACTCCTTGGAGTTGTCATTTCAAACCTGACTCACAACTGTAGGGATTCCTTCAGCTAACAATTACTTATGAGCACAGGGCACTGGACTCAGCCTAGGAAGCCCCTTTCAGTCTTATGTTCCTATTAGCCTGAGACACTTTATAGTTACCAAAGGTGATGCAGCAGGTCAGTGATAAAGCCAGGAATAAACCACGAGTCTTTTGAGAGTTCCAAGTCAGTGGTTTTCAACCTGTGGTCTGCAGGCCCCGGGGGGGGGGGGCGGCGGCGGCGGCGGCAGCACAGATTATGTCTAAGGGGTCTGTGAAAGATGACTATGATCCATCAAAAGTAGGTGAACACCCAGATTTACAATTCAGAGGGGTCCACATCTCCATTCAAATTTCCAAAAGGGCCCGCATCTGCGTTCAAAATTTCTAGGGGTCTGCGGATGGAAAAAGGTTGAAAACCACTGTTCTAAGTCACTAGTAGTGCTACTTTCTGTTCCTTCCTTCCTTCCTTCTCTTAGGACAGTGGTTCTCAACCTTTTTAAACTCAAAGTACTTGTTGCTGGACTCAAGCAGCACCCCATTTCAAAAACTAATTTTATTTATTACAGTGCTTACCTCCTTGAAAGACTAGGCAGTGGGGGCAGAGCAGCAGCTAGGTGGGGAGGACACTGAGCCTGAATTTCATCTCGTATTTGCTTAGATTTCAGGGCATCCCAGGCCAGCACCTAGGTTGAAAATCACTGGCTTAGGCATTCTCATTTCTGTTCTTCGTAATTATGGTTTCTGTTCAGAAGAAATGTGCCTTGAAACAGATATGTGAAGTATTAGTGTTGATTCATCATTCAATGCATTCTGTTTAGGTTGGGGTATGTGCACGCAGGTCTGATCAAAGCATTCCACAGGTTGGAATACTCAGCACAGGATAGGCTTATTAAAGTGATCTCTGAACAGTTTTTAAAAGTAATTCTTTGTTACTTGAAATCAAGGGCATATCAACAGAGAAACTGTCACTAGTGTAGTTGGACTGGTGGTAAAACTAAAGTATAGGCAGAACTAATAGATCAAAGGAGGCATATTTACTTGCATAATGAGTGTAAAAAAGGCAAGTAAAAATATTTGAGCCTTGGCTTTGCCAGAGTTATGTGGGTGCTATAACCTGTGCAGCAGCGGGACTTTTGACAGCTTTTCTTACACAGGTATGTAGCTCTTCTGGTTCAGATGCTGTCTTTTTGTTTGGCAGGTATGAAAGGTGTAGAATTTATCCCTTGATGCTGTTAAAACAGTGATAATCCCAATCTGTTTTGGAAATAATAGCATTTTGCTTTCTAAATAGAGAACCGCAATAGGGTATACTTAGTATTTTTGGCTTCATAAAAATAGGATACAATTATGGGTTTTGTGAAAGGCACTTTCAGTTGCTTTCAGCTTATGCCACAGTACAGTAAAAATGCCTGAAAGCTTGTAAAGAGCAAGTTTTCCAACTATTTAGTTGGTCTAATAGAAGATAACACATTTATCCAAAGAACCTTGTCTGCCTGTGTCCTTGGACCAACAGGGCCATAATTGAAACCCCCAATACGAGAACTAAAGCTCTCAAACATGTCTAAAATCTTTAATTTGCTAGCACAATGTACTTGGAATAACTTCAGTACAGTAAAATCTCTGTTATCAAGCATCCCCGGAGTAAGGGGATTGCCAGTTATGTAAAAACTCTGGTTATCTGAAATAACCTGGCAGGGCTTTCAGATAACGGGGGTGGGAGATGGGACAGCAGCGGCCACACGTGGAGTGGTGACAGCTGCAGGGTGCAGTGTGGAGCGGTGGCTCTACGGTGGAGCAGCGCTCAGTGCAGGGCAGTACAGCTACAGTGCGTAGTGGCAGCAACAAGCCACTGCGTGTGAGCTTTCCCCCTGCACCCTTCCCCACCCCAGCATCTGCCTGGCAGAGTGGGGGTAGATTTCATGGTGACAGTGCAGGGTGGTGGGTGGCGACGGCTGCCACTGTGCAAGCTTTCCCCTGCCCCCTTACCACGGCCAGCCAGCCAGATATTCTGGTTAGTAAAGAATTTCTGTTTAAATGCCGGAAAGCGGAGATTTTACTGTAATAGTAGTTAAAATGCACAGGAATGATTCTGGCCACTTTAAAGACTAGTCTTCTCAGATAAAATGTATGCATTTTATAAGGATAGGAGTAATGTTGTTTTCAAAATGAAAGGATCTAGTTAGATGAGTGGCGTTTTTAAAGAAAATCTGAAAGTTGTATTTTCTTTATTGGTGTGAACAGCCCTTTCTGAAGGGCCCAGCTAATACAATTGTCACTTCATATGGTTGCAGACAGTTAAAATAGTGAATGTATCTTCCATCAGTTATGGACTGTTACTTTCACTGTGTTCACTGATTAAGTATTCCAACAAATGTTATTAATAATATTGTAATAATAGAGAGTGTTTGGGTTTCGGTTTAAACTGTTTCAGTGCTAACCAGATGTGTTTATACCTCAGTGGTAAACATTTAACCTGTATCACTTATCAGACTGAATTTTTTACAGTACTGGTATACAGCAAAATGGCCTAACTAAAACTTGTGTAAACTGTTCAGTTGCACATCTCAACTTGCAGTATTATTAGACTAGTTAGGATATGTCACTTAACTAAAATATGTAGTAATACCCAGAACAATGTATCCACCCAGTACTAAACAGTTAACAGGACAGGGCTGTCAAAAAATTGTTTCCACTTGCCTCAAGCTCATTTGCTTAAAATGGAAATCTTCAGTGTCAGGCAGGTGTCACATTATCCCTCTGCCTCTGAGACTATTCCAGAGTTGTGAGAGCCTCAAATTTATGCTCTGTCTTAGCCTGACTTCCCTAAAGTAAGTACTGTTTGAACACTATTAATGGTAGGGAGGTGATCCCTTGAACAGTTTGCATACTCTTTAAGGTGCTATGGAGCCTTTCAGTACACTAAGTGAGCTATTAGTAACAGTAATGTTCAGAATAGCTGGTTCCTCATGTGGTCATATATCCTCATGTGGCCATAAATGTGGTAAGGTCTTTGTTTCATTGCATTCTGTAAAAGCTGTAACTTCTGACGGGGGTGTAGGTTGTAGGTGTGTTGGTCTAAGGACATAGGCAGAGAAGGTTCTTTGGGTAAATCTGATATCTCTTATTAGATCAGCTCAAATAGTTGGAAAAATTCTTCTTTGCAAGCTTTTGGGTATAAGTACTCTTCGTCAGGCTGAGGCAACATCTGCAGTTGGCGTGTGCTCTGTAACTTCTGACTGGGTTTTGAGTGCTTTATTTAACCATATAATACAATGATTACAGAAGTCCCAAATAAGGCCGTATTGGTAATATAGCTGAGAAGGTGGTGGGAGGTGCATCTCATTTATATACACGTTTTCATGAATGTGCTAATGACCCTGTAAACGTATGGGAGGAAAAGTGTTTTTAAAACAAGCGTAACGTAAGTAGTGCTATACTGGGTCAGACCAGTGGTCCGTCTAACTTACTAGCCTGTCTCCAACAGTGACAGAAGTGGATGCTATATAGGGAGAGCACTGAAGTAGCTTAGCTATCTCTCAAGGGATCTATCCCTTATTCAGTGCCCTCCCTGGCACCCACCATTTATTGGGTTAGAGATGCCAGAGGAAACGTTTCTAACAATCTTCTCAATCGACATTCATAGAGCTGTCATCCATTAATTTATCCAGTCCCTTTTTGAAGGGGGCTATGCTATATGCCTCCACCAACACCTATGGCAATGAATTCCACAAATTAACTACACATTGCTTTAAAAAGTGCTTTGTCTTGGTTATTTTAATCCTGTCATCTACTAATTTCAGTGGGTTCCTCCTAGTTGTAGGGTAATGGAACTTTGAACACCAATTCCCTGTTCACTTGGATTTTACATACCTCTGTCATATTTGGGGAAGGGTTTTTTTCACCACCTTCTTTCCCCCAGCATTCTTCTCTGGCATGGATGCACCAAATCAAAGGTCACTTAACTGTGGTCCTTGGTTCCCTCCTTTTCCTTTACAAACCAAAAGTTACAAATGATTCCCTCAGGCTTTCTTTCCCTCTTCTCGGGCACCCTCGACTTCAGGTCCCTGCTCAGTTCTCCTCACCAGCAGGATGTGTAAGACCCTTTTCTTTAGTTTGGCTGCCTCCATTTCCCTCTCGCGCCCTACTCTTCCCAGCAGACTGGCATGCTTTCTCTTCTCCTCCACCCCCCCACTGCTGGTCCTCTTTTTTAAGCTTTTGGGGAGAGTGGGTAATTCCTGGCTTGGGCTGGTCCTGGCCGTTCTGAAGGGTTCAGCATGCAGCTTCTTTTCTGAGGTGTTCCCTTCCGGCAGGCTCTGCTGGTCTTTTCCTGTGCTGGGATGCCAAATGCCAAGCTCTCTTGGTGTCTTCCTTTTAAATTGCTTGCTCCTTACTGCCTGCCAGTCAGTGCCAGTTTTCTGAAGCCTGTGTCCTTGTGCTCCTGGGATTGCCGGAAGATGTGTTTTCCTGTGCTCCAGAGCTGCGCCATGCGTCCAGACCTGGACCAGTGAGTTCCTGGCCAGCATGGCTGGAACTCCAGTTCCCGGCCAGCATGGCTGGAACCCCGTCTCTGCCTCACTCCCTAAATCTATTATTGTATGTAGCAGGACACTAAGGTGCCTGCTACTACAAGAGCCAGGAAGGCTCATCAGGTGCCGGTCGCCAAGGTAACAAAAGGGGGCTAATGGGTTGCACCTGCCTAGCTGGCTTAAAGAAGGGACAGGGCCTGGCTTATAAAAACCACAGTCAGGAGGCCAGGCGGCGGGTTCCCTACCAGCAGCCAAGGCAGAAGGAGTTCCCTGCCAGAAAGAAAAGAGAAGCAGAGCCGGGAGGCCAGAGCAGAGCTGGTCACCACCGGGTGACATAGAACCCTGGTAGGCCTGAGCGCAGTTTAACTGGAGGCTTATGTTTGCTTTGTAGCCCAGGGGCTTGTGTTTATGTTGCAGTTTGTTTACACCGGTGGTTTGGGTGAGGCTATAAGGGGATGGAGGAGGCCTCATAGGGGACTCATGGTAGAGTGAGGACCCCAGCCCCAGTGAGGGCACGGAGTTCAGCTCCAGAGCAGAGCCCGGTGAGAGGGCCGCCTTGCGGAGAAGAGCCCGGTGAGAGGGCAGCCTTGCGGAGAAGAGCCCCAGTGGGGGCGCAGAGAGCCCCAGGAGAGGGGCAGCATTATGGAGAAGCCCCAGTGTGGGTGTGGAGAGCTCCAGTGAGAGGGGCAGCAGTACAGAGAAGGCCCTAGTGAGAAGGGCGGCATACAGAGAAAGCCTATAAGGCTTAGAGATACAGAACACCCGGAGCAGGAGAACTGTGGCCAAGTGGAAGAGAGGTAGCCTCCCTATAAAAACACAGATATCATCAAAGTCGTGGTGGGCAAGAATAGGAGGGTGCAAGTCCGAAGCTTGGCACAGTAGAGGAGGCGACGGGCTAGCACGGCGACCCTGCCGTCCCTCCTGTTACATTGTACATATTCAAATGTGTATTGTCTTATGTGGAGACATTTGGTAACACAGGTTGCAGGAGCATCTTCCCAAACATCATTCTCAATGCCATGTCCTTGACTTCCAGTATAACAACTATTTTCCTCCATTTATGTTTTTATGTTGTTAACACATCTGGCTTGTACATACCTCAATTACTGACTGTTTCTTGGCTTCCTTAATACTATCAATCTTGTTTTAAACATAGATGTGAAAATTACTTATTGGTGCTTATTCCAACTGTGTCAATCTACTGCTTGTCTTTCACCTTAATTTTTGCTGTTTTTTGTTTTTTTTTTAAGGACCATATCTGACTCTATTTTTTATCAACCCATGTCTCTACTTTGGCTTGCCTGCATGTGTGCAGCATAGAAAGAAGCTGCTTACCTGGTTCCTTGACAGTTTCTTCTGCAAATTAATGTTATTCCCCTAGATCCCCTGTCAGTTTTGCTGACATATTAGTCATGAGCCTGACAGAAGAAATTGAGGCCATTTGGGACCATGTGAAGTCTTTGACTTCTGTGGTGACCAACTGGTTTCCTAGAAGAGTGTTGTTGAGGTTCAAAGGGTGTTCTCCTTAAAGGTTCCCAGAGCTCAGTATCAGTGGGATTCTAAAGGTTGATCAATCAAAGGCAATACTAAAAACTGCAGCTTGCTGAGGATGCTCCTATGATCAGAACTGTCCCTAGAGTCTGGTGAATTGGGGCAACTGTCCTGGGCCCCGCACTTTGGGGGGGGGCCCCATGGAGCGGCCACAGCCCCTCCTGTGGGGCCCACCTGGAGCTGGTGGCTCAGTCCTGCACCGAGGAAGAAGCACAGAGACTCACCTCTGTGAGGGTACCACAGCCCTGCACAGTTAAGGGGGCCCTGCACCCCCCCTAGGATCAGCTCTGGTTATGATATTGCTTGGAACCTACGTCTTACTTATTTCTCTTCGTGTTGTACAATGAGTGAATTCCTAAATTGGTGGCCTTGGGTCTAACAGAAAAACGGAGTTGTGATCTAGGAGAAGCTATTCAGTTTTAATAAAACTTTTATTTGTTGGTTTTTGTCATACCTATGGGGGTGGAACGAGGTTGAGAATAATGTAATGGAAAAATAGGGGAGCAAGAGAAGGAAGCAGAAAGATGGTTATTAGTGGGTCTTTGTAAACGCCATCAAGTGGAGCTTTGTAGGTTTGACTCTTGAGGGATATGAAAAAGAAGCATTTCTGGGTGCTGACTGACAGGTTTAACCTAATCTGACACATGCTAAAGGGTTGTTGGTATAGAACAGAGCATGAAGGAGTTTTGGGGAGAAACTGATTTATAGGCAGCAAAAGACAAAGATCTTTGGCAGCAAAGGTAGTACTTCACTTTATGATAACTTGCTAAATTGACTAGGTAGGGTTAATGGTAAAGACAATAAGCTTGCTTGTGAAAATGAAGAGGACTTGGGTTCAGTAATGAGCCTGACTTGAGCATCAGCATTTGGAGTGGAGTTGAAAAAATAGTTTTTTAGTAATAAAGACCAAAACAGGATGTGGTTTTTGTGGTCGAGACACAAAAGAGATTTTGGGTAAGATGTAGGTTTGTGGACAGAGGAAAGACATTTGTGTAGAAAGAGGCAATAATACTTCTCTTTCCTTGAAAGTGCAATCTGGAGAGAGCAGTGTCAAAAAAGTGTGCCAGTGTTGGGAATCATTTCCTAGGCACTGAAGCATGATTCTGTGTTTAGGAGAGGCTGGAAGGCCACAGCAGAATGATCTTAGTTTTGGGTTATGCTGGTTACTGGTGTACATCTAATGCGATGAAACAACATTGTATTTTAATAGGCATAGTAATAGAACCGAACCGTTACTAAGGTAGGTGCAGTATTCAGACATATAAGATGTACTTCTGTCTCTCCGTTATCAATTCTGGAGATCTATTTACATTTTTTTAAAGTGTATTAGATTAGAAAAAAAGTAACTAACAACAATGTTCAAGCTAAGAACTATGCATGAAATAATAGGGCATAGACTGCAAAAGTTCATTCATGGCTTTGTGAACGAGCTAGGGTGGGATGGCACATTTATAGACTGCTTTTGTAAGATTGTTAACCCGGTGCTAAGATGCTTTTACCAGTGGAACCCCCTTTTTTTTGTTCTTAGTTAGGTTTTCATAAGGTGGATTTTTCAAAGTGTTCCTGATATCACCCCAAAGAATAAATTAACTAACTGTACCTCATTGTATCTTCCTTTTCACAAAGAGTAATGTGGAGCTTTAACCTTTTCTCCCTTTCCAAAATCTCCATAGGGCTACACTGTCTCTTAAACTGCTTTTGAAAATCACTTTAAGCCAGTATATATTTGCTTTATTTTTAAAGCAAATCATTATTTATTGTTTCAGTTCTGTTATTTCTTACTTTTCATATTGTTTCACTAGAACAGCTGTCTGGTGAAAATGTTGTCTTGCTTTTTTTTGGGGTTTTCTTGGCGGTTCAGACTTTTACACAGTTTGCATAGTGTGGCTGGGAATTTTTGAGGGGAAAAAAACATCAAAACTTGAAAGACTCATATATTATAGACAGATCAAAGCCTGTTGTTCAGTTGCAAAATACCTGTATGTTAGGCACCCTGAAACTGAAAGGAACAACTGTAATGCATTGGTCGTAGCTGCAACTTTGTTAATCGTTTTCCAATTTAAGATACTTTTAAAAATGTAACTAGATCTCTTGACTTGATTATGGAGAGGGAGACTAGCTGAGTTAAGTGAGTTGCAACTGAGTTTCCATTATAAGGTCAAGCTTTGGTTATAGGAAAGTAGGGCTGGAAGAGACTGCATGAGGTCATCATCCCTGACTAAAGCATCCCCATCCAGTGTCTGTCTAACTGCTTTTGCAAGTTTCCAGGGGTAGAGATTCCCCAGCTTCTCTTGGTAGCCTGTTTCAAGTCTTGACCCCCCTCATAGTTAGAAAGTTCCTTATAACATCCAACCTAAATTTCCTCTGTAGTTCGTAGGTATTGGTCCTAGTCCTGTCCCCTGCAATACAGGGTAGTTTCAGAGGAGCAGAATATACAAGCTATATACTCTTTTTACAGGAAGGAAGTTTGCCATGCATAAATTAGGATCTCTACAAGAATAAGTGTAGTCTTAATCTTTGTAGCTCTTGAACTTTCCTATGTGTACCATTATGTAATTCAGAGACTTTATGCTCTTCTTTCCTCCTCTTCCTTATTTTGAAAAGGTGCCTTTAGTAGGGATTGCAGCTCTAATTTGATTTTGCTTAAATTGGTGAACCAAATCAAGTAGACATTGGCACACCTAACGCCAAAAGTATTTGTAACTTGCTTCAATTAACCATTTACAGGGGTGTAGGCTGTAGCTGTGTTGGTCTAAGGACATAGGCAGACAAGGTTCTTTGGGTGAATTTGATATCTTTTATTAGACCAACTTAAATAGTTGGAAAAACAATTATTAAGCAAGCTTTCATGTTCAAAAACCCTTTGTCAGGCTAAGGAAATTTATGCAGTTGGTGTGTGCTCTTCCTAGATGGATTGAAAAATTAACCATTTATGCACTCTTGTTTTAGAAAAAAGGTATGCAGGTTAAACTAACGTTCAATTGTCTTCTGTTTAAATTATTAATACACGTAATTAAGACGTGAAAAGCTATAAATATCTATTGTAGAATCAAGGAGCCTACCTTTCTGTGTCAGTATCGTGATTTAGTTTTTAGGAACAACATATATTAGATTAACAAACAAAACTTTAAGCCCGTGGCTGCTGTACAGTTGTATTAATTTTGGAATTAAATAGCTACTTTTCTTTGCTGGCGTTAATATTTTTTTAAATTCTCTCTTGTTAGACTCCATGAAGAAATAATGGACTTCTATGACTTCATGTCCCCTCGTCCTGAAGAAGCAGCTATGAGAAAAGAAGTAGTGAAAAGAATAGAAACTGTCATCAAGGATCTTTGGCCTACAGCTGATGTGAGTGTAGCACAAATACATAAGCTACATTTTACTAATGCACTATATAGCGGAGTTCATTTATTTTCCATATTATCTTCTGGAACATGTTTTTGAAATTCTCTGTTCATTGTTAACTTCTGGGGAAACTGAGATACCAATCAGTTTGTCCACGGTTTGGATACGGGGTGTGTGTGTGTGTGTGTGTGTGTGTGTGTGTGTGTGTGTGTGTGTGTGTGTGTCCCATAGGTTTTTTGGTAGCTAGTGGCACTTCAATAAGCCTTCCTTCAAAGGCGCCATTCTTATTTTTTATAGAAACTACCAAAACTTCTTACAATAACATCTTCTATTCAGATATACTTATAGCTGCTGTGTCCTTTAACATCAGATGTGAAACCATCAGTAAACTTATACAAAGCTTTTAAATTGAGTGTATCAACTTTTTGCTCCTTCATCTGTAAATGAATTGGCATATGTTTTGGTATGTTTTTGAAGGATAGCTGCCTTATGTTAATTCTTAAACAAGCCTTCCTTTGCCCGAAGTTTTATGTAATGTGGCTGCTTTACTTCACTCGCTCAATAAATATGGACCTCAGTGGAACAATAATGTGGTGATTTTAAAGTATTTTATCTTAGTGCTCTATAATTCACTGGCTAGAATTAGTCTGTATACTTTTTGCTCAGGATATCGTAAGTTCTGTGTCTCCTATCTTGCTTTTAAAATGTATTGCTATCTTGTATTCAAAAATCTGAAGATGGTAGCACCCCTCTCCCCCAATTGAAAACTGTTTTCCTTTGGCTAAAATGTCTGTTCTAAGAGCAGAAAAATGTTTGGAAGCTTACATTTTCTGTAGGATTGAGATTAGTTTAAATTCACTGAAGGTTGTCATCATGCTGCTTTTGAGACTAGGCCTGGGTTTCCTGAATTGACCACCCTTTCCTGGAAGTCATTCTTACCCTAAACTTTAAAGACAATATTGACATTAGCATTAGGATTTATTATATTATACTCCAAACTTCTTTGAATACTGGGGGAGATGCAGAGAAGTTACATTTACACTTTTCTCCTTTACCAAATATTTATTATAATTTGAGAGGAAAGCCTAGAGCTAGGTCAGGATAAACATATTAAAGAGTTGGAATATTAGGGATTGCCTTAAGTAAACCCCCACTTTTCTGGATTTCTTGAACAATAAGACTTATGGAAGTGAAGTGCTACACACATATCTTGTTAATTACAGATGTTTCAGTTGTTAACTTCTTCTTCTTTCCAGGTTCAGATATTTGGCAGCTTTAGTACAGGGCTTTACCTTCCAACTAGGTAAGTAGCAAGTTACTGTGGTACATATATGTTTTAGTGTTTTACAAATATAATGGAAAAAGAGTTAACATACATTCTTAAAATGTAAATACAGTAACATTCTTGACAAAAATCTGGAAACACTAAGAGGCAACAGTTTAATGATGGACCGTGTATTCAGTGAGATTTCCCTGCATGTGAATGTAAGAGGGGAAGCTTTTTTTGTCTTCTATTTAATTAAATACAGTCATTCTTGAAAGTATTGACTCCAAAAGATGGTAAATTTGCTTGATTTATTCAATTATAAACCTTAATATTCAAATGTGAATTGGTAACAATCATGGAGGAAAATTTTTTAAGGAACTGTTGTTTTCTGCATCTCAGTACATTTTCAGTAACCTTGAAACTAACTTTTTGCTGCTTTTTATTGAGCAGAAACTGACATGTTTGAAGATTTGGGCTTTTCAGTTGTTTTTTTTTTTTTAGTATTGTATACAATATTATTGTATACGTGTACACACCCCAGTCTTCTGAATAGTCTTTCTTGGCTTTTATTGTATTTGTTGTATTCCATTTCTTATCTCTAGTGATATTGACTTGGTTGTTTTTGGGAAATGGGAACGTCCTCCCTTACAAATGTTGGAACAAGCACTAAGGAAACACAATGTGGCTGAGCCGTATTCCATTAAAGTACTTGACAAAGCTACAGTAAGTAAGAAGAAACAAAATTCTTTGGAAAATTATACTGGAAATGTTTTTAAAATAATACTTTTTACTAATATGATGGTGAGAAATCCTATAAAAAAAAAACTGTTAAAGATGGTACATTCATAAATATTTTCTGCTGTTATGCATGATGACTTGTTTATTCAGTGGTTTCCATTTCCTGGATAATATGTTGCTAGAGTACATGTTTGGCAGAGGTCTGCCAAGCAATTGCATGCAGTGAGAACTAGCTAAGTAATCTTTAATTACATGAATGAAAGTTGTAAAAGGAATTCCTCAATCACTTGTTGGCATCCTGCCTTGCTATGATATTGCACTTTTGTGAAACTTGCTGCCCCTGTAGATGGAAGCTTGTAGGCTGATTGTAGAATATTTCTTTATATTGGTAACATGCTGTTTTTTATGGCCAAAACTTCTTGGGTAGCTGATTTGCAAAGTGACTCTAAATTTGGAGAGCCTTGAACCTATACAGCAATGCATAGTATTGACTTGGGGGTAGAAAACTGCTCTAGTGGAGAAAGCTGGTGGAACTTTAGGTGCCAGCAAAACCTTTATAACAGTTCATAACCAAATAGTATGGTGGTAACATTAATAGTGACTTAGCCTGTGTTTACTTTAAAGTACCATATTTACCCAAATCCAAGATAACTTTGAATTTAAGATGATCTCCATTTTCCTCTCCCCCCCACTCCTATATTTAGATTCTATACATAGAAAGTTATAGCAAATTTATAATTTTCCGTGTATAGTATCTCATTAGTTGAAGCTTGTCTTTAAATTAATTGCCCTCACTGCTGTGGTGTGGAAATGAGTGACTTGGGGGTCCAGACATCCTTACTTGCCTACTTGGTGCCCCTAAACCCCTTGCCCCCTGTTCCTTTGCTTATCCCACATTCCTGCCCCCACCCCCTGCTCCCCTTCCTCTTCCCCTTCCCCAGTTCCTGAACCATCCCTTCTTTCCCCCCTCAGCTGCAGCTCTGCTCTTCCAGCAGGAGCAGGGGCAAGTGGCCTTGGCCTGCCCCCAGCCCAGTCCAGTTAGGGAGAAGCTGCTATAGCTCCTGGCCTGGATGGGTTAGGGCCAGAGGTACTGGAGCTAGAGCAGGAGGTAAAAGCGGGTGGGAGCAGCTGTTGGGGGGGGGGGGGGAAAGGAGTAGGGCTTATGGGGGGCATGCTGCAAGGGAGTGAGGAGGCAGGTACAGACATGAAGGGGCAAGAGGTGGAGGAGGAGGGCAAGCTGCAGGTCTGCCCCTCCAGCACTGCCAAATATTCTCCTCTGTGTTCTTCTCCCTGGCAGTGAGCCCCTTCCACTACCAAATGAGCAGATATGGCCCAGGTCAGGCAGTGGCTTGGATTTGCCTTTAGCTTGGTGCCAGAGCTGAGCTGCTGCGAGCTGCCCTGGCCAGCTCCTCAAATATAATACAAGGGTTATATTTAAATATAAGACAATATTCCCCTCCCCTCCCCTCCCCTGCATGGTGATTGAACTAAAACCTTTTGAGTAAATACAGTACTGGCTACTTTTAATGTAGCTGTATTGCTAATAAGAGCATTTTTGAATCTGCTAACTTATAAATAACTATTCCTTGTCATGAACATTGGTAAATCTTAAAGAAGTTCTCACTCGTGTTAAGAGTCAAGTGTTTTTGGAGTAATTACTCTGCCTTGGTTGTCTCCAAATCGCATTAAAGCACTGGTAAAATACCAGGCAGAAACTTAATCTGTTAGTATCCTGAGATATTCCATACTTCTGGACGGTCGGGGCCATCCTAAGAACTATAAAACTAATATATTTCAGGAGCTTTAACCTTCCCAGGAAAAAAATTAATATAATATAATATTTACATTTAAACTCTACTAGATTTGAGGCCACTGTCTTTTAAAAGCAGTAATTTTGTGTTTTATTTGGAGATGTGAAGAGGTCTATAAACAAGGCTGATTAACACCGTCTCCCTCAGGGGGCTTCCTAGTTATTGATGGAGTAGTGGGATGTTCCAGAGGAGTGGATTATTTGGTGTTTTGTGTTGAAGTACGTGATAATATCAGAACTACTTTCTTGTCTCTCTTTTCTTGTGAACCTTCTGGTCAACCAGTGTGCATTTTAAAAAGAGAATTCCTGATAAAAAATGTGATTTCACTATTGGATAAACTTTTAATTCTTCTGGAGACCTAGTAAAATTTCTCTCATCAAACTTCTGATTGGCATCTGAAAATAAATGAGTTGGGAATTAAAAAATAAAGGTCCAAAGGAACTGTGTAACCATACCTGTTCAGGCGTGAGTGTTTGATCCATTGAGGCCACAGGATCCTAGCCCTGTTAGTATTTTGACATATGGCTATGGGTTGACAGCTGGCTGGCTAGCAAAATTTAAAACACTTTCACTTCTTAGCACTCATTGAGAAACTGGTAATTTTCAGGAGCCTTACCCTAACCACTTTTCTACTACTGGTGTAGAGTAAAGAGGCCGTACTAGAGAAGTGGAAAATGATTATTACTTCATTCAAAATGAAGACCTACCAAAAGACCTCTTCATCATACAAATATTTTATATGGGTCCAGAATTAGTCTTACTAAAATTGTCAGATTATTTAAGTTAATGACTCTAAATTATCTTCCTAAGCATTACTGTCAATGAACGCAAGGTGGATCTTCATTTGGGCCAGTTAGTTATTAGGCTGAGACATTGAAATACAGCTTGCTCATCAAACATGCAAGAGTTTGATGCTTTTGTTTTGAGATTGTATTAAAACAGTTTTTTTCCTTTTAAATCTTTGCAGGTACCAATAATAAAACTTACTGACCAGGAGACAGAAGTAAAAGTTGACATCAGTTTTAATGTAGAAACTGGTGTGAAGGCAGCTCGATTTATCAAGGAATATATGAAGGTACAAGCTCCATAAATGGCTATACTGTATTTAGAGATATGTGTACTGGATTGATGGTCAGCTGTGAACACAGGGTCATTTGTGGACCATGTGTTTAATGGAACTATACTAATCACATTTAAATGGAAAGTTGTACTCTTCAGTTTCTGATGTTACTCTTGCTTCTAGAGGTAGTTGGCCGTGTTAGTCTGAAGTCAGGCAGGGTAGATTAGCCCGTCATAGGCTAACTAGATCAGAGATGTATAGCATGAGCTATTATGAGCCCAAGCTCATTTCATAGAGCAGGGATGGACAAAATGCAGCCCGGGGGCTGCATGTGACCTGCCAGGCCATTCTATCCGGCCTGCGGGGCCCCTAAATATTTAGAAAATTAATATTTATCTGCCCTGGCCTGCCTGTCATGCGGCTCTTGATGGCTTGCCAAAACTTAGTAAGCGGCCCTCCTTCCAAAATAATTGCCCGCCCCTGTCATAGAGGCTGATACTGACCTGACAAAATGAGCGTGTGTTCATGAAAGCTCATGCTATACATCTGATTTATTTAGCCTATGAGGTGCAAATCTGCTCCAAGCATGTCAGACTTGAAACTTAGGGGTCTCAGTGATTATTCACAGGCCTATACCCAATATAATATAGAAACAATACCAGGCCAGTTCTCTAAACTAAGATTTTATTAAATGACTAGCTCACTGTAGTATTGAAACTTTTGGATAAAGCTTTCATAGCATAAAGAGACAATATGCTTGAGCCTTCTCATATGCTTACATGTAGTACTGAAGACTTGTATAACTAAGAGCACCTGAGTGTTTGCTCCATTTTATCAGTTTACTCTATATTTGAAAACATTTCAGGTTTAGTTGGTTTTACTATTTGCCTGTGTAGTCAATATTTCCCTTCTATAAAGATACTTACTCATGCAGAAAATCCTTATGTGGACGTGTGTATCAAAATGTTTCAAAAAGCTATTTTTCTTTCTTGGTATGAAAAGCCTTATTAAATAACATTTTTTAACTAGCCCAAGCAGTGTGGACAGAAATCTTGTCACCTGTTGGAAGGCTGAACTTTGGCGCAGCGTCTACTTATATGACTATGGAAAAATGGAGGAGAAACTTAACTAAATCAGTCCTTTGTGTGCAGGTTGCCATTGTTCTAAACATTAAGCATATCTTAAGACATTTATATAATAGCTAGTTTTATTAAGTATCTAGCTTTTGTAAACATGTGAGGCCTGAATGTCCATCCTTTTAGATCAAGGCAACATTTTTCAATATTAAATGTTAAAATCAATAGTATGGGGTGCCCTAATGTTTTGTGTCTTTTCATAATTAGTAGCTGTGCTTACTAGTTTACTTTTATACCATTTTAATGAAATATGTTGAACATAAATAGGATATTAATGTTGTTTTCATAAACATGCTCATATCACAAAACATAAATGATAATTAGTTGGGTTTTTTTAACTCTGTATAAAATACTCACAAATAAGAGCCATATCATTGTAAGCTGCTATTAACCAGCATTCCAAGTAATGTTAACATCTTCTAACTTGAGTTTGTGATGGCAGAATATGACTTTTAATGCATCTTAAAATCTTCCAACTGTCAAATGATAGTAATATCTATATATAATTTTATTTTGCAGAAGTACTCATTGCTGCCTTACTTGATTTTAGTTTTAAAACAGTTCCTCCTTCAGAGGGATTTGAATGAAGTTTTTACTGGTGGAATTAGCTCTTACAGCCTAATTTTAATGGCAATTAGCTTCCTGCAGGTAAGTTACCTTTTTTTACTTTCCTAGATTTCAGTTTCTGCAGTGAATGCCCTGAATGGGTTGTTCTTTATTCTCTCTTGGTGGTATCTTTTGGCACCCATTTCTTGTTACCTTCCCTGTGTAGGCAGTCTTTGTTCAGGCCTGTTGCATTGTAGTCATGTTAAGGGGGAAAAATGTGTCTTATTCTCTCTCTCTTTCCCAGAGTCCCTTTTTATAAAGGCTTTTTCTGACATGCCAAGAGGTAGTACCCTGGGATACAAGTTCATACTACCTTTTTAAAAAGGGAAGTCTGGTGGATATTTGGTATATGTCTTTTGTTTAGTATATTGCAGGAGAGCTCAACATGCTGTCTCTAGATTTCCGATTGCCTCCCATTATAGAACCCCATTCTCAGTTGCTTTTAATTTTTTGAAACTGTGGTTGTGGGTTAGACCTTTGCACAAAGTATCTGCCTCTGCTTCAGCTTTTGAAAACTTCAGCCAGTCTTCATGCATGTGTTTCCAGATTCAGTTGGGGGTGGGGCAGAAGAAATTTAGGCCCGTGTTTTGTTTTTTTGTTTGTTTTGTTTTTTTTTCTTTGTTTTTTTTAAACCATCAAACTTTATGAAATGTTCCAGGCACTTAAGGTTTTGGCACAAGTGACCTTTTGTTTTAGGAATATACTTCTTAACCTCATGAAAACATGGCAACACTGATATTGGAATAATGGGAGCTTGGACATGCGCACTGGCTGCAGCTTAACAGCTGAATTTTAACGTGTTTTAGCCTTTCTAAGCTACTAGCACTGAGTAGATTGTGCATGTGACAGCCTTGGGCCAGAGGATATGGAGATAGGCTTTTTCTTTAATGGTTTATTCCAACTTCTCTGGGTATGATGGGATAAGCTAAGGCTGGGCAACAGAGCTAAGAGCAGAAGCCTGTTGGACTTGGGGACTCTCAGCTGGTGCACAGACACTGTGAGGAAGGAAGCCATCTTATTTAATTGCAAAGGGGACACAAACTGGACTGAGGGGACGGAAGAGAATAGATAAGGGCGGGGATGTCAAAAATACTTCCTGCAGGGCTCTTGGAGGTTCTAGAAATTTGTGGGCAGGACAGGCACAGAGTGGACCCGTTCCCAAATTTTGACTTTCCGAGCTGCATCAAGGGGGTGCATGTTGGTGGCAGAGAGGTGAGCGACAGCCGCATTAACTCCTATGGCTCGCTGTTACTACTTGCTGTGTTGCTAGAGGTGGGTGCGGCAGGTGAAAGATCCCAATTTGCTGATGAGCTATGAAGGTGTCGGTATACAGGTCTAAGGGTATTAACATAGTATCCATGTAGTAAAGTATGGGGGTAGTGGGCAAGAGGCAATGCACCTCTCTCCTATAGTTCATAAGAATTTGCAGGTGAAATGTTGGGAGACCTGAAGATGAACAAAAATATCTGGTACTTGAAATCCTTATGGGAAAAACCACACAAGTATTATTAACTAGCTCCCAGATCTGATTGGCTTTTTGCTTAAAAGAAACTAGATTGAGTTCTGCATGTCTCTTCAAAAGGGCTGGGGAAAGTATTTTCATGCTCTATATAGTGTGGAAGTGCTGCCCTCTCTTGGTTCTAGTACAGTTTCTTGTGGGAAAATGTGAGAGAATTACTTCTGGAAAAGCAGTAAGATTGCAGTTCTGATCCACTCCTAAGGAGTCGCATTGACCTTTTTAAATGGTGCAGCTATTATGTCTAACAGTAATACGTGGCTGGTCAATTTAATAGTGCATGCCTCTTACATAACTGAATTTTGAACATTTTTGCAGTTGCATCCAAGAATTGATGCCAGAAGAGCTGATGAAAACCTTGGAATGCTTCTAATAGAATTTTTTGAGCTGTATGGAAGAAATTTTAATTACTTGAAAACTGGAATTAGAATAAAAAATGGAGGTGCCTATATTGCCAAAGAAGAAATCATGAAAGCCATGACCAATGGATATAGACCATCCATGTTGTGTATTGAAGATCCTCTTTTGCCTGGTAAGACTTTTGTTTTTTAAACAAATCCTGTGCAGTCATCTATATTTCTGCCACAGAGTAGATTGTACTATTGTGTGGGGAAAAAAAAGTACAACCTGCTGCTTAAACTTGTATAACTTGAATTCATACGTGTACAACATACTAAGGATAGAATGTTGAGACGTGCATTATAGATTTATACATTCAGAAATATTAACTGAAATGTAAGGTAATTCTTTGAGGAAACCATATGCTTCCAAACTCAAAATACTAACCTGGCATTAAAATTACCCAAATTCCTGCTATTTCAGTCTGTTTAATGTATAGTCAGTTAGACTTTTGTTGGAAATCCACTTTTCATTATCTATTTAGAATTCATCTGAATTAACTCAATCTATGAAGTAGGAACATAATCACTGAAATATAATTGTTATTTCAAGGCTTTCATATGTAGTGTGTAGACTGTTACAGTAGATGTTTTTAAATTTAATGCAACTATACTTAAGTAGCTACAGTTTTTGGTTTGGTTGTAAATAGTGTATACTAAGGCATAGTTTCTTACACTAACCAGTAACCTATTCTAGTCATCCACCCTGCCACCATAGTATTGAGGTTATCTGGCACTATTCACTTTGTTTGTGAAAAAGGCCTATCATGCACACTATTTTTCAGTGCTTGCACAGGAGGTATGGTTGGTGCGATATTGGAAGATTTCTTTTTTATGACATCCCACTGTAAGAGCTGCGAACTTAGCTGTGTAGTCAAAGACCCATTTTTGAGCTCTTGTAATGATGGCCATGTTTCAGGGAAGGAACAAATAATCTATATCTTCCAATTGTCCTTTTGACAAAAAGGAATCTGGCTGAGGCAGTCAAAAATGACTCTTCCCTCTTGTCATTCTAGAAGAAAATACCACTTGCCTAATGTGGTATTGTAGCAGTCTCATTTTTATCATAAACAAAAACCTTTCAATTTTTTGTGGTGTCATGGCAAACTTATTAAGTGCTCATGGCTGTTTCATTTGATATAAGTGTCTGCTTCTGCAAACTAAGGTAAATCTCTGGTTTAGAGTGAAGATATTTAAGGATTAACAACATTATTGATGTAGCTTGAATGACCTCCTTTGTGAGGTCCTGTAAACTAATGAGTTAACGATATTCTGTAGAAAAGTGCCTGGGTAGGGAAGGTGAAGCCTGAGCTTACTGTCTAAATAAAAGGAGTTGTTTCACCAGTCTAGGCCCATGAGCCATAGTGTTGCCTCCAAAGCCTTCCAATTCTTTTTGGTTGAAGCCTGAGGAAAACCCTGTAAAGCTGGTAGCAGAGAGGAAGAGCCCTTAAGCAAGCTGTTAAATAACTTCATCTCCCCAAGTTCTAAGGATGTCAAATGCATGGGGGGTTGAAAGAGAGAATAACCTCTTTGGATCAAGGATAGTTCCAAACTTGCTTTTGTATCTGGGCATCCATCAAGGATATATGGGGAAAATTTCCAAGAAAGACAGGTCCTCATAGAAAGGCTTCTGACATGACCATACACAGGGTTCTCTGCTGAAAACTTCAGAAGGATCTGACTCTCACAGACCAACATGAAATTCCCTTAGGAGCCTTTGACTCTTCTGGCACAGTGAGATTGGGACTTTGGTGCAATAACCTTGTTTCCAAGGTGGAGTAGAGCTTTTGTCTTGGCTATGGAGACCCTCACTTGCAGCAGGATCCAAACTGTATACTCAGGTTCTGGCTGCGAATCTTGCTGAGAGACCCAACTTAAAAATTTCATGACACACACAATGCGTCTTACTCCCAATGCTGGGTGCAAAATATGGGGTGATAAAGGATTATTGGTTTGTCAGGATTCCTTAATGGGAACTACAGATACACTTCTCTAGGGCTCAAAGTCTTTTTGGCAGGTTCTAAGGAAGATGCTGCTCACTTTTTGTTATTTATTTGATTTATGTGCTGCTCTTCCTGATGCCAATAGCTTTAAGAAATGTGATAGTGTAAAAGACTGAACTTAAGGGAGATACCAGTGAGGTTTGGTTCTTAAGAACTGTTGTTGTCGTGATCATCATGGGTCTAGGTGAAAAATCATGGTGTTGTTAAATCCATTTGTTCAATGGGTCCAAGCAGGATCAGAGAGCACTGTGCTAAGACTCTCTTCATAACTGATAACTAGGGACTTACCCAAAGCATGATTTTCCTGGAAAATGTGAAATCAGGTGTATTTCACAAAAAATGGCAGGGTCTGTGAATCATTGTGGTCTTGCTTCCAAAAAACCAAAAAAAAAAACAAACCTCACTAGTAAGCAGAGGGGGAAGCCCTGCAGTCTTGGAGCATGGAGGAAGGGGCAGCAGGGCTGCTCGCAGCAGAAAGGCTACAAGTAGTCTGAGCTTCAGTGGCAGGGGCTTGCCCAGGCCTGGGCTAGCTGTAGCAGGCAGCTGCTCGCAGGTTCCCTGCCACTTGCTGTGAGCTGACAGGGGCTTCCCCCAGAAGGCTGCAAGCAGCTGCACCAGAATCCACAGTGTCCTGGCCTGGTTCCTTGTTAGTGGTGGGTGCATGCATGCCTTGGCCAAGGGCAGCACGGCCCCAGCCCCTTCCCTGCTGTTGGTCCCAAGGCATGCAGGCACTGGGCCAAGGCTCCATGGAGCCCAGTGCAGCTGCTTGCTTGGGAATGGCCCAAAACCACAACTTAATTATCCTGATTGTCTCTGGGGAAGCCATTAATCCATGTTTAGTAACATGTGGATTAATGGCTTCCCCAGGCTTAATCAGGGTAATTAAGACATGGTTTTGGGCTATCTGGCAATCTGTGGAGAGGGTGGGGGGGTCACTGGGGCTCCTTGGCCAATCAGAAATGTGGAGGAGGCCTGCCATGCTCAGCCTGCAAGGTTTTGTGTTTTTTGTTTTTTAGCACCAAATATGAGTAGGAATCCTGGTTTTCTCTGATTTAAAAAAAATCCTCAATTTGTGGTTAAAGAAAAAAGTAACCCCAAATCCACATTTTTCCATGATTTTTAAATGATCTCTCTCTCATTCATTTTGTTTATATATAAAATCAATGAAAAATGTGGATTTTGGGATTATTTTTTTAACTGAAAATTGGGGATTTTTTTAAATCCTAGAAAACTAGGATCCCTGAAGATAAGGCAGCTCAGGAAACCTGGGCATGTGATGTCGTAGGTGTTGCCATGGTGCTGCCCTATAAAAATGAGTGGTAGGGGGTCTATTCCCCTTTTTCAGAGATGGCATCAGTAGCAGAAAACCATTTCTTCCTCCTTATGAAGAAGCAGCAGTTGCCCCTTCCTTTACCTGAATATAGGGTGAAGCCCCAGGGATTGGGGCTCCCAGGATTTGCCTCTGTAATCCAGATTTTTGTGTTTTGGTATTGACTTTGCAGTACTGCAATGACCTCTTTTTCCTTCACTTCACATTGTTCCTGCAACAAAAGACCTCTTCTGTTTGTTAGTAAGAGGCAGGTTATGTTACTTTAAGTCCTGTGTTCTCCACTGCTGATTTATTGCTTAAGAAAAGTTCTGTGCCTGAACATGTAAATCCTGTATTGTGCCTCTGGAAAACTCCTTGCTATTGAGCCATACAAAAGTAGGATGTGAAAAGAGACTTTGGAGGTTACCTTGCTATGTGTGTAGCAGAGAACATGAATCCTAATTTCTTAGACTATGGTTAGGATTCTTTGGGAGAGTTTACTATCCTTGTAGTTAAGTTTCTCAGACATAAATGCATGTCTAATAGAAAGGCTTAAGTTTTTAAAAAGACTAAAATGTATTCTAGAAACAGTGCAGCTTGGGTTGGGATGTTTCCTTGATGGCAAACCTCCAGACCTTTAGCCACAAAAATTTCTTCTGTTGGAAAAAACCTCAACTTTGTCACAATAATGGTTGCAGAAGATCAAGAATAAAAATTCTGAAGACTGGGAGCCTTCTAATAAGCTCAGATGGTTGATTCCTATGTTCTTCCAACTGTGTCATGCAGGTGGTGACTGCTATTATCAGGTAGTTTATGGATAAATACTCATAATTATGTGATTTTTCCAGTGTTGGGGTTGGGTTGCTTAGATAAAAATGAGGCAGCAAATGCAAACTAACAAAAAAAAAAAAAACTCAAAGGGAAACGAGATTAATCACAGATACCATTATGTACTTTATTTGTTCACATTACCATAAGATTTTAATGAGATTTCAAATGTTAACTTGCATAATTTTTATGTAGGAGAGTTGATGTTACTTTATTAAAATTATTTAATGGGCACACCTTACTCTTTCCTTTTCAGGATTCAGGTCTAAATTGCAATAAATTTTAAATTGGCACTTCTAAATTGCCAATTTTAAACAGTTTGAATGGCTAGCACACCATTCTTAGTGTATCAGAATTTTCAGTGTGTCATCCTTAAAATAGCCCGCTCAATGCATATTTCCAAACAAATGCAGAGTGGGCTGTATATTTTAAAGCTAATTTAACCATTCAAGATGATTAATCTGTTTCTGCTTACTAGTTAAATTTATAAACTCATAACTTACATTGTTGCAGGAAATGACGTCGGCAGAAGTTCTTATGGTGCCATGCAAGTGAAACAAGTTTTTGATTATGCCTACATTGTTCTTAGCCATGCAGTATCACCTCTTGCAAGATCATATCCAAATAGAGATTCTGAGAGGTAATTTAGTCCACTTTTTGAATATGTATGGATTCACATAAATAGGAATGTTTGAAAATTAGTCTTAAAAGCTTTTCAATATGAGAAAGGGATGCTTCTAGCTGTCCTAAACTGCTGTTATATTGAGGGTTGCATAGATACTTTCAGGCATGGTATGTTGTGAAATTGCATGTTTCTGAGTCCTCCAAGCACTGACTGTCTGCGCTTTCCTTACTTTCTCATGTGCTCATCAAAAATATCTTCTTATCTGTATTCAAAGTTTCATTTTGAAATAATGAGAATTTGCACTTCCCAGGAGACATTTGAAAGAAGTTCAGCTGTTCACGTTTAACTAAGAATCATTACTTGTATTAGGTACCAGTCTTGAAGGAAATAGGATTTGTTCTTATAATACATATTTAAGGGAATGTATTTAGGACAGCAGTTTAGGAGAAGTGAGTTGGCTGTAATAGAAAAAAATGTTACTTTGACCTGAGGACTTTCGGCTTCATCTGTTAGCTTCTTGATTAGATAGAAATGGCAGACTATGCAACTTAAAGCTTTCTCTAGCTGCTGAGAGACCACCAGTTGCTTTATGAGATTTGGATTGTACAAGTGGTATCTTAAGCTTTTGTTTTACATGAATCTCTTGGAATTAGCTGAATTGAGCAGCATGCATAAGAATTAGTTGTATAATAAAAATAACATGTCTATTCTTGAGGGTTCCTTTACTAGCAATTATTTTTACTGGAGCATTTTTCATAGAATTCTGCATGACATTTTTTTGACGTTTTAGTCTCTCTTTCCTCCCCCAAGAGAAATTTTCTAGGCTGCCTCACTACTACTGGTGAAGTATGGACAGCCAGGTAGTGACTTATCCATCAGATGCTTCAGGAATGCAGACAATATGGCCTAAGCCCAAGTAGTCTTTGAGTGATTGCCTACAATATATGCATCTTCTAGTTTTCTTCCTAAAGTCTAACTCTAGCCCTGGAGAAAAGAAATTGCTTCCATTAAATATGGGAGGTAGGGGTTTATTTCTGTATGTTGTTTTTTGTACAGTATAACCTCGTAAGTCTGGCAGGCTGATGACTGTGCCAGAAATTTGAAAATTCTGGATTTTTTTGAATTGGCACAGTGGCTGGTTGTGGAGCGGGGTGGGGGTGCAGTAGCCGGTCCTGGAGTAGCAGCCACACACGGAGCGATGGCATGGGGTGGTGAATGGCGGCAGCAGCTGCTGTATGTAAGCTTCTTCCTCTGTGTCCGGGAGGGTGGTGGGGAGTGGCAGCCTGACCCGGAGTGGCGGGGGGAAGTGCCAGGTTTTTGATAATTCTGGATTTTTGATATCTGGATTTATGAGGTTATATTGTATTGCCAAAATAAACCTAGGATGTCATCCAAATTGTTCAGATTGTATGTAGAATCAGGGTTGAGTAGTCTCAAACTATTCAAGTAAGTCTCTGACTTTGTCAAAGCCTGCTGTCTAGTGGTGAGCAGCACCTCCCCAACCATGTCAAAGCACATTCCCCTTGGGCCCATGCAAGTTACCTGGTTTACATTCCAGTTTGAGACCTTTGTGGCCAATATTTGGAGCTTTGTTCATGTTTACCTCTCTTTTACTCCTTGGTACAGGTGTAACTTCAGTATGCTTGTCTTTCAGTCACTATACTAGTGACACCGTATCTTCTGATGAGAACTTCCTGTTAATCACAATTACAGTATTTACTTTACAGTAGCTGTGCTTTGATGCTTTTTCCATATATATTCCATGACTTATGTTCTATTCCTGCTAATCTGAATTCCTATATCAGGAATTTTAATCACCAAAAGAACTGAGTGGCAATTAAAGTCTCTTTGCCTCATTATATCTTTTTTTGTCTAGAGGATATGAGGGGATCAGATGTAGCCACTCTGCACACTGTTCTAGAATAACTTAATGTTTCTTAATAAAAATAATCATGCATATTTCCCCAAAAATTTGAACTAAGCTTAAAGAACTATAGCCACAATAGAGTAAAAAAAAAAAAGTCTACATTTCCCTAATCTTTTATAGAAACTGATTCTTTGTGTGATCTGAGTAAAATATTAAAGCACCATCCTTTAAAATGTTTTTATGTTTGTTGTTAGTTTTTTCTTTCAGTTCCATAAAACCTTAAAAGCAATAAATTGTTGTGGTTTTCATTGCCAGCACTGATGCATGTGTTTTTTAAACCTTGGAAATCTTTTGTTACTTAATGTTAACATTCAATCAAGTTGCGTTAGAAACACTAATGGATCACCTGATATAGATAAAAAAAAAAAGAGACCCAGGAGGTAACCTTAAGCAAATCCCTTATGATAGCAAAATAATATAGTTTCTCTGTTCAGGGTTTTACTAAGGCAGTGCTGCTCAACCTCCAGCCCACTTGCCGAATTGGGCCTGTTGGACTCTCGCCCAACCCATAGGGGACGTTGCAGGCTGGATGACACAGCCCTATGTGCTGGATGGCACTGGTGCACAAAGTTACTCTGAGGCTGGATGGCATCCACATACCAGCTTCACATGCATGCCCGTGCTGGATCCAGCCTGCAGAATGGCCCTGCACCACTTATACTGTGCATGGGACCGGAAGCTACTAGGGCATGCCACTTGAAATGGCTGTCTTACAATATGGTTCAGACTTCTAGGTTAGATCAGTAAATTAATATGGGCGTTGACTCCAAATACATCTCACGGAGGGCCAACATAACTTTCTCTTCTCTAAGATTATAAATGTCTTTAAAAGAGTGTCCTTTAAATGTCCATTAAAAAGACATGAGATGGCTGTTGAAACTGTGAATTGAGAAGTATGAGGATAAGTCTGATACATATTGATGACAGTGATTAAAATGGATGTATTGTTTAAGTATTGGTTTTGTCTTAACATAGCAGTTTGTCATGAAATCAAATACTGCTTTGTAGTCCAAAATTTTTTTTAGCTCTCTGTAATAAGCCTCCAACTATGTAGTTGCCTTGCATAGATTTACTGTATCAGCCTTGTATTCTGAGATTCTGCTCTATTTCAGCACTGTTTTGAGTCATATATGCTTGCACATGTCTTGTGCAACCTGAATCTCAGTGATTTTTGGGGGCTGCTTCTAGGAAGAAGTTCATATACATAGCTTGGGTGCGGCCAAACTTTTTGTCAGGCCCTCTCCAAGTGCCACTCTGATCCCTTCCTCTGCCCAGTTTGCTGCTCATTCTGCTCCAAGCCATGTACTTCCTGCTTGATTTTTGCTGCTTTGCTTTCTGCTTCCTGCCCTGTCTGCTCTGTGCTGCTTGTCCCTTCCCTAAACCCCTGTGTGCTGCACACAAAGACTGCCTATGCCACTTGTGTTGCAGGTTGGTCACCTCTGTCATAGCTGACTGAAGCAAGACTAAATTTAGTAATGGGTGATTTTGGAGCTCAAGAAGCAGGCAGTCCACAGCATATGTACCTATCTTCTGTTCCCATTGTCTCCAAGGATCCTTCCTAATCATTTTATAAGGTTCTATATCCCTTAAATTCCTACTTAAGGCACCTGGACAAGAATAGTTTTTCAGTATTAAGACCAATCTGGGACCAAGGTTTGAGGTTTTGTTTTGGCACTTTTAAACTTTAAGGCATCTACCCTGTGACCCTCTTTTAAATATTCTTATCTAGACTCGCAGAAGATATACAACTGTTACTTAAGAGGTGTTAGAAATGACTAAGGGGTTTTTGTTATTAAGAACAAGTATTTCAATTACCAAAGAGGTTAAAGTAGGCAAATTAGCATTTGACCTAAAAAACAAAACAAGCAAGCAAAAAACACCAGGTAATTGAACTGTTATTATCTAAACATTAACTCCAAATAGGAGATAAGAGAGATAAGAACTTGACTTGCTAACAAGTATACCTTCCTACTGGCTCAAATTGTAATAGTAAGCCAACTAAACAAGGAAAACTTGGATATCCCTTGCTTGCTACTTTATCTCAATTGTAAGTTGAACTAAATACAACTAAACAATTGCCTTGTTAGGTGTCTCACTTCTGTTGCTTACCACTGAGCTTTTGCATTAGTAATTAAATATCCCTTCTTTTCTAGCACATTAGGTAGAATCATCAAAGTAACGCAGGAAGTGATCGACTACAGGGCATGGATTAAAAAGAAGTGGGGGAGCAAAATTAATCTGTCACCTGATCTTGGTAAGTACGGCAGGTTGTACAACACAGGCTTCAATCAAAAAATGAAAGGCATTTTTTTTGGTCAAATGTCTTTTTAAATATCTTAATTTTGTCTAGAGTATTTCATTAATTTTTGGAAGTTTAGTGAAGAGGTTATAGCAGCCTGTATCTTTTTTTACTGAAGGCTTAAAGCTTTCTATGGTGACTTTTTTTTTAACCATCTAGTTTGTTAATGAAAGTTTGGAAATACCTTTTAATTTAGAAAAATCTAATGGAACTGCATACCATATTCCTAAATACTAAATTCGTGTTTCTATTAACAGACAATAGAATGAAAATAAGAGAGCAGATAGCTCCATGCAGTGGAGAACAGCAACAGAACAGAGACTCTGAATCACCCTACAATCAACACTTGACTTTATCATTAACAAGTAACCAACAGTTATCCTCTGGTTCATCTGCTTCTTCTGTATCGTCGCTCTCTGGCAGTGATATTGTAAGTTGTGGGGTTTTTATGTTTTTTAGTTTTTCTTTTGCCAGATTAAATTACTAGAAACAACTTTTAAAACCTTCGAAGTCTTCAGTAACTAAAATAGTAGTACTCCTACTGTGGATCTTCATTTTTGGAAGAAAAGCTAACATAAAATGCTAAATTGCCGTAATAAATTCATGGCATTCTTCTGTGTTCTTGGAGTCTTCAGGTAGTTTCTAAAAGAACTGAGGCCTAATCTAGACTTCTAAGGGGCTGTTTTGGGTTTTGTTTGTTTGGGTTTTTTTTGAAAAAAGAACCACACATTCTCTATTTCAAGCTTCTAGAGAGCCTTATAGTTTTATTTAAAGATGTAAGTGAAGATGCAACTCAGTTGTAACTAACAAAACTGTGTAGTAAAAAGAGAAGTACCCCTTTGTCAATACTGCCTAGGAAACAGTTTCCCTTGCCTAAAAGCCCCCATAAAAGATTAATTTTGTAGTCTGTTGTGAATGTGAATAAACACTTTGTTGTTCAGGTTAAAGGAATGGGGAGTAAAGCCATTACAGAAAGTCTTGCTAGCCTCCTTTTGTGGGGGTGTAGATCATTTTCCACTGTTGGGTTTAACTGAAACAGTACATGGGAAGAGACAGTGGTGTCAGTAGTCATGTCCCCAAACTTTTAAGATTTAAGACAGCAGTGTTAAATTCCACACTGAAACACAAAGCTGGGCAATTCAGCTCATGGAGCCACCCACCAATGTAGTATACTCACCATAAGAAACTAATAAAATGAACTCACTCATGACTAGATGCTATACAAACAAACTTTGGTTTTGAAACAAAATCCCACATTGCATCTGAAAATGGTAAATAAAGTCCCCATCCATTTCTTGCTCAGAGTGGCAAACATTCACTATAGCCAAGTTGCTTTTCACAGCTCACTCATGTCTGATCTGTTTTTTAACTCAACTTGATCACTGTGACTCCAGCTTTTCCAGACACTGTGCAGTTAATGCTTACCCCATCAGACTTATGAAAAACACAAAGCTGAATATTAACTATCTATTAATGGTATCACAGGAAATGCTGTTCTTTTTGAGTAGGTCAGTGTAGATGCCACATTAGGAGCATGTTTCATGAAAGTAAACTTAGGTTTCCTGAGCATCTGCATCCATTGGGGCCAGGCATATGCATCCTTCTTCCTGCTTGTGCTCATGTTCCTCTTAGGGGATAAACAATGGAGTTGGCTGTGATCTTCCTCAGCCCTTTTGTGTTTGTAGTAGCCCAGAGGAGCCTGGTAGCCATCAGATCTTCTGCTTATTTTTGAGTGCAGACTCATTTTAAGCTTGTTTTTTTTGAGTGGGAGAAAGAAGACATTAAAAGGGATATTTGTTGTCAATGTTCACAACAAGAAAAAGAAGACATTTGCCTAAGCCTACTACAAGTTTAACTCTGAGCTTGTGGCTGCAAGAAGGAAAAGTCTCCATTGATGCAAACCTATGCCATCGTTAACTTATTAATCATTAACCTCCTCTCCCCCAGTTGTCCTCCTCGTGGCACCAGATCTATATTTAACAGCATTAGTGTTCCTCTGTACTTTTTTGCCATGTCCTAGTCTTTCCTTCTTCCCTACATCAAGTAGAAAGCTCTCACCTCTCCAGTAAAGTGACCTCATAGTGTATTCTATACACATTCCATATTGGTTACTAAAGCATTATGAACGTAGTGAACCTCAATCTGGCTGTTATGCATGTAACCTTGCTGCCCTTGTCATACTATAACCCACTGTCCAGGAGTGGATCCATAGCCCACATCCTGAGGAAGAGGGGGAGAAAAAATGGTCATAGTAGATTTTTCTCTCTCTCCAGTCCTCTTCTAAATTTAGAGGAAGCCCCTCATAACATCCAACTAACTATGGAGACCTTCTAACTACCCTCCTTATCAAAGAGGGCTTTGTCTTCTGAGGTGGTCTTGTTGGCTTAGATGCTGGCTTTTTAGTTTTAATGCCTTTCAGGACACGTTCACAAGGATACCTGAAGTGCTCTGCCAGTAATTCAAAAGAGGGAAAGGAAAGACTCTGTCAGGAATGGCTCAGTGGATCTAGTAAAGGGAAATGCATTCCATTTGATCCTCACTTCCCTAACCTCATGCAAGTATGCAAGCACTATCAAAGGTCTGAGCTATCTTATTCTCCCAACGATGTGTTGTTCAAGTGTCTAATCTAGACTAAGACCAGATCCCATAACTCAGTTAAAAACCCGAGAAAACTGGATCTTTTTGGTCACAGTACCTTTGTTTTTCTCCCTTCAATTCCAGTTCAGATTGCTAAGTCCTATCAATGAAATTGTCCTTTGGTGTGAAGAAAGGTAACCCTCCTTTCTTTTCAGACTCTTATAATTGCTTCCTAAAGTCTTATCAGACTTGGAAGGGTCACTTCAAGCAATTATGGATACAGCAGAGCAACAGCTATGCTGATTACAGTGCAACATTTTTTCTTGGCTATGGGCAATAATACAGGACTTGCCATCCAAGTATGTGCATTTTTTTCCAGGAATCAGATGGACAAAGCCCTTGTTTCTGTTCAAATCTGTAGGTAACTTGTAGGGCATTAAGAACTCATGGCCTTGCACTGAAGAATGCAGTCCTTAACCCAGTCAAAATAGCCTTCTAGAGAGGAATTATTTTTTTTCATACCAGGTGGAAGCAGCTGTTCTCTTATGGGCTATACGTTTTGGGAGTATCAAGCTATATCCGTCCCAACCCAGAGCTGAACATATGGATTAGTTGTTGTCCCTCCACTGGGTCATTGTGAGACTTGTGGCAGACAAGTGAGTTAGGACAGGAGTTGGCAACTGTCTTAGACTGCAAGCTGGAATGACCCCGTTCAAGTCAGAGGGGTATGTGGGTGAGACCTAGGATCTAGCTACTGCCACTGGTGCTTTTCCCTACGGCAGCATGAAGAAAGCACCTGCCATGCAAGTTCCCCATGTCCATGGCCACAGCCACTGAATTCACTTTTATTCTTTGCCTGAATGTATCCCTTTTTTACCAGTTTCTTTTCAGGGACCCTGCTGATGAAACCACTTAAGAGCCAGAGAATAGATTCCCTAAGACAACTGGGGTGAACTATCTGCCCCTCCACCCCAGAACTGGTTTTGTTCTGTCCTAGAATTAAGACTGATCAGATATATACACATCATGTCAGGTTCACAAAACAATGCTTACTCTCATCATTCCATCTCTGGGTTCATGAGTGGGTTGTGGTCCCTGACTTGCTTTCACAGGGCCATCCATGTAGCCCACAGGAAGTAGCTGAGGTTTACAATAGGCTGACTTGTTTACTAGACAATATGTACTGCCCTATGGACTCTCCTGGGCATGAGGCATCTTTCTGAAAATGCCTTGCAGCAGTGATGGGACGCCAAAGAAAGATAGGCATGATTTATGTAAATGACTTAGTGTTCAAAGTCAGAACATACCTGAGACCTGGCATGCATCAGTTGTGGTCTTTATGGACAACAGGGTTTGCTAACTAATTAAGATGACTCCCTTAAAAAATTTAGGGAGATAGCTCATAGATTTTTGGGACAGCAAGGCTTTACCTTCTAGGGGGTAGATTCCTTACTTTCTCACTAAATGTAATGAAATGGCATCTGAGTAGAATGGTATGAACTTTGGGCCATGTGTATATGCATGATATCACTTACCTCCTTCACTGGAGACTTCTACAACTCTAGGCCAAGTCAGTCCACTTCCTCTGCAAAGCATGAAATGAGGGTTAGAATATTGCATGCCCTCATGGAGTTGGACTTATGGCTGCAATTGCCAGCCAAGTTATTAGTAATAGATTGGAGAGCTCACCTAGATTTAGTGGATTTGATCTGTAGAGGACATAGAACTATATATGTGAATTGGCTTTCTAGCCCATAACATTGTGTTAGCAAAAGTATTGCAAATGCTATACACTTAATTATCAATCAGGGAGGGATCCTGCTGCTTTCTGCCCCCACAGAAGTAATCATGCTGTGGAAATGCCCATTTTATGGCATAACTTAATAGTGCTTCACCTCCTAGGAATTGATGACTTGGCTTACTAGGCTGGCAGCAGCATCAGACATGAATAGTCACTGCAAAACTAACTAGTCCACCTGTTGGGACAGACTTATTTTTTTCTATAACAAAATACAATTCCAAGTATATGGACTCAAATTGCAGAGGTTATGAGCTTGAGCTTGCTGCAGACCTTCTGTGCACCTTCTCACCAGTTCCTCTAATCTGCAGGGCAATCCACAAAGCCAGGTAAGACTTATCCTTATTACTCCCTACTGGTAGACCATTCTGGCTGCTGGTAGTTGTCCACTTGGTTGTAAATCGGGCTCTCAGACATACCAGGTGTATTTCAAGATAAAGTTCTAGTTTTTTGCCCTGGAACTACAAGCTGAATACTTGATGGCCTGGAAGATGACTGATCAGCTCCTGGGATGGAGCTGCTCTTTGCATGGCTTCCTAATGTACTTAATTACTGGTTAGAGAGCTAATCTGAGGATGGAATCTCATCTCCCTTGTTTCAGAAACACAACACAGAACTGAGAATTTGTACAAAAATCACTTCCAAGTTGGTTTTAGAGTTCCAATTATACCAATTCCCTTGTGTGGTGGTTTCCTCATGCAAAATGTTGTTTGGGGAAGCCATGTGCTTTTGAAGTTACCAGAACTCTTCAATATTATATTGAGGACCACATCTTTTGCCATGTGTGTGGCTATAAATAACTGCTCCAAAGAACAGTTTGTGATGCAATAGTCTTTCAAGATGGATAACTTGATATCTTTTATTAGCAGCTGATTGGTGTACTACTTCTACAAAATAACACTTATTCCACTGGAGCCCAAGCAAAATCCTTGGGCTGTTTCTGAAACTGTCTTTGGAGAAATGTAGCCAGCATGGGTCCCACAGCCTGCTCTCTATGCCTGCTTTGGAATCCTTAACTAGCATAGGCTTCAAATGGTAACCAAGAAATGGCTGCGTCTGTTCTTCTCTGCTTGGTACATAAAGATGTATGCAGTACATGTACAGTCCCATCAAAGATCAGTACTTAGAAAAGACTCTATGCTTGCCTGGTATAAAGAACATTTGTACCTACAGTGCAATTGACACCAATGACAATTCTTTGGAAGACCGTTATTCTAGAGTCTCTTTTTCACTAGCCTTCCTAATGGCCTTTGCTTACACTGAACTAGAGAGCCAACCATATGCAGAATAACAGATTCTAGAGGGCAATCTGAGATCACAGGAGCAACGAAAAGGAGGCTTTTTGCTTGATCATCCTTGGGCCCACTACCTATGAGCAGCTGGTACCAGAGAGAATTGATCTACATGTTAGTATTGGTAGCCAATCTTTATCCATTACTAGGAGACTAATATAGATTATGGAGCTTGCTTAGTCTGACCAGACAAGGAAAGCAATGCACCCAAGACCCCAGTCTGGTTACAATCTTCAGTCTTCATCAGAAAAAAAACCAGGCATGGGTTAACAGTAAGATTGTTGACAAATTATGGCTTGAGCAATAGTGCCACCCCCTGAACACTTGGAAATATTCTGGTGGGGAGGAAAAAAACCCGTGGCTTGAGAACTTTTAAAGATTTGTTTTCAAGTTCAAAGTTCAGATTGGGAATAGGCTGCTTACCATTAAGAGGCCAAAATGACATTAAGTATATATACCATGCATATCTCCTTGATCTGACTGTTTGGAATATCCCTTTCACTGTCTCAGACTCTGAGTAACAGAGCAGGCTTGTATGGCAGTTCCAGTTTTCCCTTGTCACTCCATACTCTACCTTTTTCTTCTACTTCTGCCCTAAAGAATTCACTACTCTTCTCCCTTTTAGGACTTTTCTTTAGTTAATCAGCTATTTAGTCCAGTGAGGCAACTAGCTTGACTGAGAGCAGTTTATTAGTTTAAATATGAGACCTGAATCCTTCTCTTTATTTTTAAATGAAAACAAAAAAGCCCCATGTGGCTGCAGAAGATTGGGACAATTAAACACTCCAAATATAACCAAGCTGGCAAATCCCGTGCAATGTAGCTTGTACCTATGGAGTCAGTTGTTTGCTCTTTTATGTGGAAGGTACAGACACACTGTCATGGAAAGCACCTACCCCATTTCTCACTGGCCGTAACTAGAATAGAAGAAAGAGGGTGGATCTAGGGGATGGAATCAAACTTCTTCCAAAACATTTGAATGTAACTGACTAAAACACAAACAGAAATGTAAAACTTGGACTTGGTTAGTCCATCTAAATTCAATCATGCTCTTCTGTAAAATTGGCAGCTCTTCAGATGAGAAGCCATCTAATTAGCAATTGTTCAGGGACAGCCATATTGGGCCAGACTTATAACTTGAAATACATCTGCTGATTAACGTTTGACTTGGTCTCATCTTCCGTACAGTTAACCATAATATCGAACTGCTCATTAGAAACTTGAAGTTTGAATATATATTTTTTTTCTAAATGAGATTCTCTACCTCAAAGAATTGAATTTGGGAAAATTCTATTACCTGTGTTAAAGGCTACCCAGACTTTAAGTGATCCAGTGATCTTTCTGGCCATGATCAGATAGAAACCATTTCTATAACCATAGTTCCAGTCACTATCCATAAGCTTTACTCTTAATTGCTTTTAATTAAGAACACTTTTTAGAGGGAAGGATAAAGCTTTATCATAAGCCTGGAAAACCTTTCCCCCCACTTCCTCTAAACAGATTTCTCCCTTGATCTACTTATTGAAAATTATCTAGTTTAAATATCATCAGACAGATCCACTGTCCAGCCTAAAAAATACAAAGGTAATTTACTAGTTCAGGACATGGATGAAACTGAACTGCCTTGCCTCGAGCTGTTCCCAAATGCTGTAATCAAAAATGTCAACATTTGTAGCTGCTGTGCTAAAACCACCATAGGCTTTTAATAGTTGTAATGGTTTTGAGCAAAAAAGGTAGGGTAAAACTAATTTGTGTGGATATTAATCACAAGCCAAACTTGCACTTGACTATTAGAACACCAGTGAAGTAGTTAAGTGCTAAACTGCTTATAAGAATTCTGTGGTGTCTTCATGTATTTTTAACACTAAAACAAAACTACTTGTATTTTGCTGTATTTTCACTTTATTTCTTTAGATACTCAAAGATTTTGGGTCCAGTTTGATTCAGGGTGGAAGGTCACCTACACAAATGCAAACTTGAATACATTACATTAAGCTTTCACAGACGGGATACAGATTTTATAGAAGCTAATAATAAACAGGAAAAGAATCTAGTTGTTCAACCTTAATATTACAGTATTTAATCTTCATACTTTTCTGTTGTTGTTTTTCTGGGAGTTTATCTTCCTAATGGAATTTTTTTTTACAATGAAAGCATAGAATTTTAAAATCTCTGCAGTTTATTGTATTGCACAGTATTCTACAAAGTGAATCTACAGTTGTTTTCCATTCCATTTCATAAAACGGCAAATTATCTTCACAGCCCAGTCAGGCTGGCCAGAAAAACATGCAGTATAATTAAAGGGGCATTATGTGTACCTGTAATCTTGGCACACTTGACTTTTCAATTTAGTGTTAAAATAACATTTCCCCTCCTCTCTCGCAACAAAATAAATGCATTAATCCTAACTGGGGGTTGGAAAAGGTTTAATGAGCCTAATTTTCCTGTAGTCTTGATTCTTTCTAAAATGCTATAATATGTTTTACAGTAAGATTTCCAATAATTAAAATAACTAAGAACTTATCTCTGCCAGAAATTTGTCTTCAGGCAGAGAAAATAACCAATTTACACTTGTATTTAGGATTCCCTGGTACAGTTTAAGAGAGAAAATTCTTAATGGAAACCATATATAACTATAACAGATGCCTATCAGGTTTGCTACTTCAAGACTTTTCATGGATGGAGAAACTTAATTTTTCTCCTCTGTTTTGCCCTGCAACAGTTGTTCATATTTATGGCTCCACCTACCAAAGAGGAAAGTGGTACAAGATATGCAAATGAAAGCTAGTATAGAAATGATCCCTGAAGGGGGAAGCATCTAGTCCAGGGGTGGGCAAAATGCAGCCCGTGGGCTGGATGCAGCCTGCCAGGCCATTCTATCCAGCCTGCGGGGCCCCTAAAAAAATTCAGAAAATTAATATTTATCTGCCCCTGGCTGCCTGTCATGCGGCCCTTGATGGCTTGCCAAAACTCAGTAAGCCCAAAATAATAATTGCCTGCCCCTGATCTAGTCCAAAGAAATGTGCTTTGGACTAGGAGTCAAGATACCCAGGTTCTGTCCTTGACTGCTGAACTACCTAAAGTTATACTTCTCTGCCTCATAATACTTCTCCTTTGGAAAACACTCTTATCTGGATGAAAAGATCTGTGCAACTTCTAAGTAGTCATAACACAAACACCGACTTGCTTGCTACTTTTCCAGTTTTCTTTGCTTTCTTAGCTGGAAGATGGAGTGTAGCCTTTTTCCTCATGGCTTGGCTCTCTGACTGCTTCCAGCTCGTATGTCTATGGGGAAAGCGAAGAAAAAAAATCCAGGTATAAGGTAACAGGGATAAGGCTAAAAGATGAAGAAGGGCATGAAACATGGATCCTTTGTTGCAGATACCTCTTTTTAGGACCATCATTAAAAAGGTGTATAAGGAACCAGCAGAAAATCTTTCTTTCCCCTGCTATAATCCTGGGTTGTCCCCCGGTTGGGTGCAGGGTCCACTCCCCAGGTCTTTGGCCAATGGACAAAAAATAGACTGTCTTCTTCCAGTCTGTAGATGGTGCTGTAGATGAAAGAAAGATAACAAAAGTTCAGTGCCTGTCATGATTACCATGGGCTGGATATTTCTGTGAAGTGGAACCTCTCAACTTTGGGTTATCTCACTTAAAGAGGAAAAAAGGAGATATTTCTCAGAAGTTTCAAATCATGGAAAAGGGAGTCTCATCATGATGTCAGCCAGACACTGAAGATCGATAACCAGGCTAAACAAGGACAAATGTCTCCCATCCAAAATTAAGAAAATTCTGCTTTATTCTTCCTGTGAAGCAGACACTGGAGAGGATATGAAACTCCTTAACAAGGAGATGTCTTGCTCATTTCCTAAAATCTTGCAAGCTTCTACAGAAAAGAAGGCTTTCACCCTAATCAAGGGAGGTGGTATCCCTTTCAAAGACTACAGTTCCTGCAGACAGGGTAGTTTTCCATAAGCTTTTCTAGGCAATAGATGAAGCACCCTTTGAGGAACTTCAGAACTGATTCTTGGGTCTTGCTTGACAGTGTATGACATTTGAGATATTACTGTACTAGTGCAACAACCTAAAATGCCTCAACTCTGAGATCCAAAATATCTTTTTTTAATTGAATGTGGAAATGGTGGATGAATCCATGAATTTCATGGCCATATCTCTTTCCAGGCACAAAAGACTGGTTTTGATCATGTTGGTCTGCATCTTGAGCATTGACAACTTCACATTGTGTATAGACAAAACAAATGTACTTCTTTAAAATGGAGGGAGCTTTTATTTACAAGTCAGAGATCCCAGGAAATATAGCATTATAGGAGAGTCTGGGTGAAGCAGTAGGCCTCTTAATCATCTTCCCTCCATCTACAAGAGACTGGAAAAATATGTTCCATAGGTACTGCTGTTCTGAGAGAGAGGCACTACACCCCCCTTCCCCCCCCCCCCCACACACACATCCAGACTTTAGGTGTTAACTACTCAATTCCTTAGTTATTACAGACTACGTTTTTTGAAAGATGAAATTCAAGATAGGTACAAAAATGTGAGTTTCTAATTTCTCATCTGGCAGAAATTTATCAGTCTCCCAGGTCTCATTATTCACCCCTCTCTTCACCTTAAATCTCTACCACTGTAAATATTAAGACTTCCATCTTTCCTGAACTTCTTATGTTCATGGTGGTATTAAACCTTGAGTCAAGTGGATAAGGACTTGTTTGTGCCTATTCTTAGACAACATTTATTTGCAGTATCATTCTCAGGGAGTCTGAAAGAAGCAACTTAAGGTGCGTCTCTGCTTCATGCCCAGATTCTGTTGTTATATGCAAGGAACTCCTATAGGTCTTCTGCACTTAGGGGTGACAACCAGAGGCTTCCAGACATAGGAATGGTATGATACAGTCAGACGTTGGTCTGAGGTGCTGGTACATCTTTGCTTGCATTTGACTTCTTGTATGTTAATGTGTAGCATCAAGGTAAGACAACCCATGATAACTTCAGGTATGCTACTTAAAGGCTTGAAACAATTTTTAACATGAGCTGTAAAGGATACTGTTTAGAGATTAGGTTTCTTGGTCATAGTCCATATGCTAGACGCTAGAGTGTAGATGTCAATTCCAATTGTGCCAGCACTGAAGCTACAGCAAGACCCTTGGGACTAACATACCCTGGGGACATACTTGTAACTGGTGAAGCTTTGGAATATCAACTTCCTACAGCTAGATTGGTGTTCCAGGATCCCTTGAGAAAGGGAACATGCTCTGATTGAGCAGGACGTTAAGAAGATGTTAAAATAGCTTCTGTCTTTTTGCTGACCTAGGATTTAAAAACACTTAGAATATTAGAAAGCCTATACTGCATATAGTCACCTAAACCTTCATACAATCTAAGTGGGAAGTGTTCCATCTGAAGCTGGGCTACTCAGTACACCTACTTTGTGTCCAGTCAAAACATGCAGCTAAGATTCTGCTCCGCTGAGGTGAGACGATAGCATGCTTTGACCTCAAGATTTCGCTTACATGTGCAAATCTGCTGTTCGTCTCTCCACCCCCCCCAAACTGCTGCTAGGGAGTGACTCAAAAATAGATGGCATAGCCACAAGAATAGTTCCTACACTTTCAGACTCTTCAGTGAGTGGCCTAGACATGGGACTAAAAATTCTAAATTGCTTTTTGTGTCTGTCTGGATGAGAAAATATCAAAATGCAAGCCTTTAGGTTTCTGCTTGGTCACCTAAAAGGTAGCCTCTTGTAGGATAGCAAGTTAATTTGCATAAACAAGACTTTCTTGCCTCCTTGATGTCTGCCTCTGCTGTTTTAGTATGTGCTCTCAACCCATTCCTCAGATGTGTGGCAATGGATTGCCTGAACCTCTTTTTCTATAATTATGGAAGCTGTGTCCTGTCAATTGTCAGTGTTTTCAAAATTTCCATGTGGAGTAATTGCCAAGGGTAAGTATTATCATATTACAGCTCAAGAACATGTGTACTGACTTAGATTTATAGTTTGTTAGGGGCTGGAAGGGACCTTACAGATCATCAGGTCCAGCCCCCTGCTCTGGGCAGCAAAACAACTGGGGTTGAGTAACCCCAGCGAGGTGACTGTCCAGTCTCCTTTTGAAAATCTCCAGGGTAGGTGACTACACCACCTCTGGATGGAGTTTATTCCACAGTCTGGACATCCTGACTGTGAAGGAGTTTTTCCTGGTATTAAACCTGAAGCAGCCTTCCAGGAGTTTGAATCCATTGGTCCTGGTCTTCCCCAGGGGTGCCCTTGTAAACAGTTGTTCACCAAGCTTCTGATGTACTCCTGGTTTAGTAGTAAGCCACTATCAAGTGCCCTCTCAACGTTCTCTTCTTTAGGTTAAAGAGGCCCAGGTCCCTCAGCCTTTTCTCATATGGCTTGCCTTGCAAGTCCCTGATCATACAGGTGGCTCTTTTCTGGACCCTCTCTCAAGTTTTTCCACATCCTTGTTGACGTGCGGAGCCTAGAACTGGATGCAATACTCTAGCTGCAGTGCAAAGTACAGCGAGAGTGTCACTTCGTTAGTTTTACATGAGGTGCATCGGTTGATGCATGTCAGCGTGTTGTGCCTTGTTGACTGCCACCTCGCACTGACGGCTCATATTCATGCAGTGGTCAATCACTACCCCCAGGTCCCTTTCGGCCATGGTACAAGTCAGGCTGACATCACCAAATCTTTATGTATGTTGAATGCCCCCAGATGGAGCACCTTATACTTGGAAATGTGCAAGGTCACAATTTAATAGCAAAAACTATTTTTGAGCATCCTTCCTTAAAAGATAGGGATCTAACTGCCTCTTTCCAGAGGGCAAGGTAGATTTTCTCTTCTTCAGCATCCACTGTTAAATTAAACTGCCTTCCTTCTCTACATAATGTGAAGTATTCTAGTTTGTGGCAAAAACAACACCCAACTAAAGCCTAGTGTGCACAAGAAATGAGCAGTGAAAATGCATACTTTGGACCAGCTAGTTTTTTCTTCTAAAATACATGGGCTTGAAAGTATCTAATGTCCCATAGCTAGCTAATGCAGCAGTTGATCCACAAAAACTTTCCAGTGCAGATAACCTCATTCCAAATGGCAGAAGTCCCTGTTCTGTACACTTAACAGTAGTCCTGAGTAGAGAAAAACTGAAGAAATCTATTAGCTTGCCGGGTGGTCACCCATCAATTCCCATATAAAGGCAATAGACAGGCTCTTCTTCCATGTCTTCATAGAAGTATCCTTTGTTAGGAAGATGATGTAGGAAGTGGTCACAATTTGTCTGCTAGCTTATCAGATGAGTTTCCTTCTCTCCCACCCTTTGGTTCTTTTCATGCCTACTAGTATTCAGAAGTTGGTAAGAAAAGGGTGGGGGGAAGATGTAGGTGTGTATGTTGCAGCGGGGGGGGGGGGGGGGATGGGGAGAGTTGTGTAAAAGAAGATCTGTCCATCTTGAAATAGATATAGGTATCTTTTCTTACCAACTTCTGAATACCAGAATGAGAAATTCTTACTTTTCAGTTGATCCCAATCTCCAGCAGCTCATGGAAGACGATTTCCTTCCATCTGTCCACCTATTCCAAGTTCTTCAGGAATCATTCTGGCTTCAGTGCATGTATCTAGACTTTAAACACACTTTCAAGTCTTGATTGTAGCTTCCAGTATGACTTTAGTGCTGAGGGTAGAAGAGTGAGGTCATATTCAGAATTGGTGTCTCTGGAATAGCTCCGCAGTGATCTGTTCTTCAGTGTTAAATATTTGGGTTGTAAATGAAAGGAAAATAATTAGTTACTCTTTTTTTTTTTTTCTTCTCTTCCCACAAAGGGTCTGAATGAACTGGCTGCTCAGAACTGAGCCCTCATTTCTATCAGAGAGAGAGGCTATTCCCCAGTTTTGACCTTTTATCCTTTGATCTTTTATTTTATGTTTCCTTTGCCAATAATAACACATGCAATTCAACAGGAGAACTTTTGATCTGGACAGGTCCCTCTGAAGTTTGAGTATTGATTGCCATAGCTACTCAGAAATCCAACTATGCAGGTTCTGTCTATGGAAGCTTTGTGCTTCCCTATCTTCTCACCTGCATGTGGTGTTTGTTGTGTGTTTTGACCACTGGGAGAATTGGACAGTTTTTTGGATTTCTCTGGAGCTAGCTAGAAGGGTCTTCCAAAGATTGGGAAGTGTTGCTAGATAGTGTGGACTGCTGGCATTTATCCTGCACTGTTCCTGAAGGATTGAGCCTGACTGAGCAGTGTGTCCTAACTCTGGGACAGGTTCCTTCCCTCTCTTGACCACTTGCTCCTCTTTGGTGGTTTGATTGCATTGTAATTAGTAGCTTCTTGGTAAGAGGTGTTCCCTACTTGAACTGGAACCTGTTATAAATGAGTTCAAATACTTCCTTATATTGTGGGCTGCAGGTCTAAGAGTCCCATATTCCCACCTGTCACTTCAGCTTCACGCTCCTACATGTCACTTCAGAAACTCCTTATCCTTTATTCCAGAGCCTAGATTTGCAAATTAGGAGTGTGGGGCTGTCTTCTGCTCACCACATACTTTAGTTGCACATGCCAACTGTTGATGCCATTTGTTTTGTTAATGCTTTTATGACATATAGGTGCTGTTATTCAGAATGACTTAACCCATGACCACTATCCTTTATTGACAAGTCTTTAATCGGGCAAACAAGTCTATGTCCATGTTGCTATTTTAGTGAATTCCTCATACCGCTTGCTTCAAGATACAAAGATTTGTTTCCTATGCTTTAGAAATCCATTCAAATCTTTCCTTACTTGAAGGCTCTTGAATAATTTCTCCCTTTTTCCCCACACTTTCTTGTGGCAACTCATTTTACAAGGAAGTATGATTTTTTGCTGGGATTTTTTTAGTAGAGCTGATTTACCTTCTTTCTTGTGGCAGATGTGCCAACTTTGTAGTTATACTGCCCAATTGGGTGTTTACTTAAAATAAGCTATTACAGAATTTCACTTCCTAGCATTTCATTAATGCACAGACCTGTCAGACAAGGGTCTCTGGATGATTTCCCCCTCTCTGAAAGGAAAAAAGTCATAGTAATCTTCTTGGGGCATTTGGCCATGAAACTGGTTCTTTGGCCTTGGAATTCCTTTTGGTTCTTCATCGCACGGCAGGCGGGGATGCAGACGTTTGTGTAGCAGGACTTTTCTCCACTTCTATTATCTAGCTTGAGACATCTTGCATTAGTATGGGAATGGAGGCAAAAATATATAGCGTAAATCTCTTTCGAGGAACTGTTGTGCTTCCTGTTAGGAGTTTTGCTGTCATAAAGAACTAGAAAGTCCTTTTGGATTTCCAGAAGAAGCTTGCATATGCATTTCTGCCCCCTCTGTGTATTCAAGATACTTTATTTTTTCCTTCAGAAACAGGCCAAATGTAGTTACCTTCAAGTTTTACTTGAGCAGTTTGCATCTTTGATCTCAGGGAGGGTAGAGATATTTGAATGAGAACAGAAGTCAAAGTTTCTTCATTTTATTCAATGGATACCTACATACTAATCCATGAATTCTCAATTGGACCAACTGTTTTTCCAGGTACAGTTGGAGTCCTTTGGGATTTCTGCAGTCTTGGACATATTAGAGAATAATTTTATGTTTGTGCTGTCAACTTGTGTAGTGGGGTCGTTATGCCTGTTGACCTTCCCTTACTTCTCTTCTCCCTGAAACAGAGTAGTTCTGTGACTCATACTTACTTTGGAGATAAGTGAATCTGGCTCTTTAATTAAACGATGTTGTTTTGAAATGGAGGAAGTGTCTCTTTTCTGGAATGTCAAGCAGGTCCTGAAGTTTTTTCCTGTGCTGCAGTGTTAGTTCTAGAAAAGCAACTGATCCATTCTCTTTGATGTGCTTAAGGAGCACTCAGGCCCCAGCTGATTACAGTCCTGTGGTCAAAATTACTATTCTCTCGTAGTTTGCTTATTTGTCAGCTGTTAAGTGCTCCTGGCACTGTGGTATAAAACCACCATCCAGAGCCCACTGCTTACTATGTCTTAATTGCTGCTGGTCAGGCTGGGAGAGGAGGGAATATGGAAAGAAAATTACTGACAGGTAATATCTGTCAAAGTACTCCTTTCTGTTACCTTACATCCCTCTGACTCTTCCTGTTGGATTGTCACTCAGATTTCAGAAGGCAAAAAATCAGAATTCTTAACTGGAAAAGAAGTGGGTGATTTGGTGCTTACTATTGGTCTTGACTGGCAGATCGTCTCCTTGTTTCTTGGTAGGTGGAGCCCTAAGTTTGCTGTTGCTGGGTAAGATGGGAGAAGACTGTAACATTTACCAGTGAGTAACTTTACCATGCAGATAAGTACCAATAACTCCAACACTGTTCAGAGCACTGATCCTCTACCAGCAATTAAAATTCTAGTTTTTATCTAGCTATCAATGATACTTTTTCTTCTTTCCTATCTCCATCCTCCCTACTTTTTAATTTGGTAGAGTGAAACATTCATTTTCAGGTATTTTTTTTAGATTGAGCTGACTGGAAACTGATCTGTGATTGCCATAGATGCATTTAATTTGTTTTACTTGATTCTGGGTAGAGTTATTTCTTAACTCTTACATTTTTTTAATGTAAATTTAGTGTATCAGTTTATTTGATTTCACCACTGGAATTGCTTTTAATCCAGACTACAGTATTTACACGAGTTAATTAATCAGTGCATTTACAGATGCCTAGTCTGTATATACTGTACTTTCTGTAAAGTTGCTTTTCTTTCCCCTTTTTTCTCTGCCAAAAGGATTCTGATACGCCACCTTGCACAACTCCTAATGTTTACCAGTTCAGTCTGCAAGCACCGACTCAACTTATGGCCGGTTTACCACCAGCATTGCCTATGCCAAATGGTAAACCTCAGTCTGCACCTACAAGAACCTTGATAATGGCCACCAGTAATCAGGTATGAGCCAACTAATTGGAGTAACTTTTTAATGAGGTAGTGTTGAAATTAAAAGTATAGATGGCTTGAATTATGCTATACTAATTTAAAGATCCCTCAAGGTGATGAGACCGTTTTTTTTTAAAGATGTTTTCTTGGACTTGCTAAAGTTATGAACATGAATGTCTGCCATCAAAACTGTTTAAAAAATCAACTTTTGAGAAGCATCATTGAACAAACATACAAGTCATCCTACTTAAAGATGTTTTGAATTCCATAAGAATAAAACTATAAAATTTAAGATGCCATGCTGCCTTTAATCGCTTTAAGCAGGTTTTGAGGTTCCTTGACACTTAGGCCACTGTAGGTATCTCCCAATTTATTCAGGCTTGCCAGATTTCTGTTAAAAACTTAAACTTTTCTGCCATGTGCTACTTGATTCGTTTTAAGATTGATTTATAGGGTTTGAAGGCTTCCTTTCTGATGTTTTTAGATTTTGCAAGAATTTGGGTTCACTAAATGCACTGATTTTAGACTTTGAAATTTTCTGCATATATCAATTTGGAATATAATTACAAAGTTGAATTTCTCAGGTCTTCCTTCAGGGTGTATTCCCTAAAACTCAGATAAAGATTCTACTCAAACTATTTGCATTAACTAAAGGCTTATAATGTGTAGGTGCCATATTTACAGGAAGGCAGTACATCCCCTGATCAGTCTACAGCAGGGGTGGGCAACCCCTGACATAAGTGCCAGTGTGGGGCATGTGAAGGCACTTTGTTTGGCATGCGAGCCTCAGGGCAAATGGTGGGGAAGGGCCCAGGGCTGCGCTGCCACAAGGATGGGGCTGCTTCTGGCTCCTCTGCTGTCTGCCTCTGGCATGCCAACATCTTACAGATTGAGGTTGCTGGCGTTTTTGGCACTCTGCCCAAAAATGTTGTCAACCCCTGGTCTACAGTCTTAACTATAAAATGGGAAAATTCATAGATTCATAGATGTTAGGGTCAGAAGGGACCTCAATAGATCATTGAGTCTGACCCCCTGCATAGGCAGGAAAGAGTGCTGGGTCTAGATGACCCCAGCTAGATGCCTATCTAACCTCCTCTTGAAGACCCCCAGGGTAGGGGAGAGCACCACCTCCCTTGGGAGCTCATTCCAGACCCTGGCCACTCAAACTGTGAAGAAGTTCTTCCTAATGTCCAGTCTAAATCTGTTCTCTGCTAGCTTGTGGCCATTATTTCTTGTAACCCCCGGGGGCGCCTTGGTGAATAAAACCACTAATTCCCTCCTTCTGTGCCCCCGTGATGAACTTATAGGCAGCCACAAGGTCGCGCCTCAACCTTCTCTTGCGGAGGCTGAAAAGGTCCAGGTTCTTTAGTCTCCCCTCGTAGGGCTTGGCTTGCAAGCCCTTAACCATACAAGTGGCCCTTCTCTGGACCCTCTCCAGGTTATCCACATCCCTCTTGAAGAGTGGTGCCCAGAATTGCACGCAGTACTCCAACTACAGTCTGACCAGTGCCCGATAGAGGGGAAGTATCACCTTTTTGGATCTTTGGAGGCATACTAGAGGTGCGCTGATATATCGGATCGACACCAGTACAAGGAAAATTGACATTACTGGCAGTTGGCTTTTTTTGGCCGGTCTAGCCAATAATGTCACTGATTAAATGCCATGTGCATGCGCTCAGCTGCAGTATGCACACTACCAGGAATGCAGCCTGGCGGCATGGAGACCTGCGTCTAACTGGTAAGTCTGGGGGAGGGAAGGCCCCAGCCCCACCCCCAACTTACTGGCTGGACGCTGCTTGCTAGGCTGCATATTGGTTATCAGTTTTGTATCAGCTGATATGGCTGGTTAATAATCAACCATCAGTATGGGCCAAAACAAATCTTTATCGGTGCACCCCTAGAAAATGTACGACATCTCATTGGGAGCCCTGATTGTTTAAAAGAAGGTGTCAGGCTTGTGCTTTAGGACAGGGAAGCCTTCCCCTTATCTCTGTCCCATGTCTTCCCCCTACAATTGTGCTCATGAGCTGCTTGACATTTTATGGTTCATGGTGGTGTTACTTGGGTGTTTATGAACGAGGAGGTTGAGACTGTTGTAGAGCAGGTTGATGCGAACTGAAGGGGATATGGTAGTATTTTGAGGTTTTAGGAGATATTTGAGCTTTTAATACTAGTTTGTGTTAGACACCGTGGCTTTGTCTGTCTTAAGGGGCTGCAGCTGCAATGTTTCTTCACTGCAGGATCAGAACTCTTCTGAGGGAGGGATATATGTGGCAGAAGGGGATCAATTTGGGTTGAGGACAATAACTGGATTCATCATGACCAAGGGTTTATGTAATAGAAAACTAAGGTTTGATGGGATCTCAGGAGGTCAGCTTGTCCCAGCCTCCTGCTTAAAGTAGAATAATCCCATTTATTAACCATCCCAGACAGATTTTGTCTCATTTGAACTTAACGTCATGGAGTGTAATAATTCTTGTTCTGGTATATCTGGTTGATAGAGGATTAATTTTTTACTTACGTACTTAGTTATGCCACAGCTTTATTTAGTCATTCAGTTACCATAAAAGGGTGACAGAATTTAGCAAAACTAGAGGATTTGGAGGAACCTAATATTCTGCAGTAGCAAGTTGACCAAATTCAAACTAAAATATTTCCTTCAATTGTGGGAGTCCTGAGGAGTCCACATGCTTAGTAGCACTGTCTGCTCCATAGAGAACTTTTCCACAGAGTTTGAATACTAGTTTGTAATACTGGTCTGTGTTGAATAGAGTTCATATACAAGAATATTTTTGGGTGGAAGTTGTTTATATCTTTTTTTTTAAGGAGATGCAGTATGCTAGTTTCCTTCCAAGTTTTTTTGTAAGTTTTTTGCTTAGCAATCCTTTGGATATAACTCCTGGGAAGCCTGGGGTTCAGAGTCTTTTCTCTTTCCTGATCCAACCCAGCAGTTTGGGTGTCATGAAAGATTTATTCACTCAAGTTTCTTGTTGCAAGGGATGTCCAAGTACAGTTGGTTGGCATTTATTTTGAGGAAAGCTTCCATCATTTTATCTTTCTACTAATAACCTTTATCTGTTCATGTATCCAGAGATTAGAGTGGTTACTATTTTGCAAATAGAAAAATGGAAGCATAGTGTGTCACAGACATTGAACCCTTAGGAAAAAATATATGGTACAGTAGTAGAAAAAGGTGCCTGACTGTAATGTTTGGTGTTATTAGTATTGATTAATTGCATGCTATAGGGTGTGGGTGTTGTTTTTTTTAATAGAATCTCTGCGTTGGGGTCTTTTGTAACATCTACTAGGCACTTCATTAAAATTTTTCACCCACTTTTTTTCAGATCAGGTCTCTTGTCCCTTTGGTGTTCCTACACTTCTGTGCAGAGAGCTTGCCATTTGAAGTGGCTCTGTGTTTGCAGCAGTTCACCACTTACTCATCCAGCACTGTTCCTCCCCCCTTCACTGCCTTGTGTCATGTGGCATATGCCTTTTGAGTTTTTGATTCAGCTCTTTCCTCAGGCTGTCCCTCTATATTTGGTGTTGTACCTTATCTATATAAATGCAACTTTTCTGCTGGTGAATTTATCCTAGTGAGAGAGAGTAATATCTTGCTTTTCAATTTAAGGACATAAGTGATGATCTACACTGCTTATGTGATCTCTTCAAATCCCCAAGTAAATTTATACAAAATAGAGGAAGTCCATTTTTCGGGTAAACAATTTGATTTAAGTATCAGTTTACAATCTAAGTTGCTCTTTTCCTGAACTTTATTTTTTTATGAAGAAGGTAACCCTCTGCTATAAGAGTCAGATTTCCATGCCAGCAGCTAGTACTATAGAATCAACTCTTACATATCAGCCCATACTTCATAGTTTTCAAATACTTGAAGACATAATGAAAAGTTTAAAAAAGACAAAAAAAATCTTGTCAACATTTAGTTAGTTGGAGGTAGTTGCATTTGATTTTTCCATTGCTAGGCTATTGTAGTAGAGAGAGTCTTAGCTTTTTCCTTCAGTTTTAATTCATATGAAATAACCAGTCAGTGCAATTTGTATGGATTATTTTATACTTTTCTTTGCCTTATGAAGGAGTTTGAGGGTGATTTGCCCTATTGTAGGGGTTGGCAGCCTTCTGTCACCTGCGGACTGCTGTTTGCAACCCACCCCCTCCATGGCCTGCACACCTGCACCTTCCCTGGAATCAGCAGATGCTGTAAAAGGAGTAGAGGGGGAAAAAAGGCAGGCCCTAGGATCCTTTTGCTTGTGACCTGAGGACTATCAATAATATATAAAGGACTATATAGAATAACTTGAAAACTCGAAACATATGAAGGGAGAACTATTATTTCAGTCAATTCCCATCTTTCAGCCTCTTGAATTCTAACATGTTGTGTGATCTTTGTGTGCTTGAGAGCGTCTGATATTCAATGCAGTAAAATTAAAAGAATTTGTCAGTGGGACAGAAATATCCCTCTTGATGAGGATTTTGAAACACCGTGCTTGAAGCCTCAAGTGTCAACAGTGGTGAGATATAAACGGTCTTTCTGAAGTTGAGCAGCATAATTACTGTATCTTTAAAGTCTGCCTTTGGGAAGACAGTCATAACCAAAGCATTGCTGTCAGCACAGTTGGGGATAGGTTTAACTAATGGCCTTTCCCCTGCATTGGATCTACTCCTCCATGCAGAAGCATTCATAATGCTATAAGGAGTGAAATCCTTAACTGTGAAGCAGTTCCCTACTGGCAGGCTTGAACATATACCGTCAATCTCTCCCTCCCATGAAGACTTGGTCTTTTGTGTTCTGTGAGTCTTTGCTGTCCCTTAGAACATGATTCCCTTATTTTTTCTTTCCCTTGGCAGTTTTTTCCCTGTCTGTTGAGCTTGACCTCCATCTGGAATATAGAGGCTCTTCACTGAAGCTGTAGCCTAAATTCCCATCTCTTATCAGTGGATGAGCAGCTGCAGTGGGAAGAAAGGGCAACTGTTCCAATACTTAAAGGAACTTTCTATTTGGAATGCAGTGCAACCATTGGGTAGATTCTCTTGGCACCAGACATTTGTTTTTCTTCTACTATTTACTTCCTGTTGGGAAAACACTGGGGCAGTTACTCTTACAACAAGTGGCTTAGTTGCTTCCAGCTTTACTGTGCAGTGGATTCGGGAATATGTCGGGTGATCAGCAAGATTTGCTTTGGCTCCTGACAAGCCTACCTCCTTTTCAGGATCTTCGTTATCCTTCAACTTTACTGGCAAACAGCTTGGAATCACTGCCCTTCTGCTCCCCACTGGAATCGGCATCAAGGCAAAAATCTGGCAAGCATATTCAGGTAAGGAGAGAGAAACTCCTTTGATGCTCCCACAAATACAACAGCACCCACTTTCCCAGCTCCTATACATTATTCTTTTCTCCCTAGGGTAAAGTATACTATTTTCCATGTATTTGTTTACTGGATTGATTGCTCACTGGCAACCCTGGACCAGTCACTAGGGACAATAGACTTCAGTTAAATCATACTTGCATGGCTCTCTAAAAACAAGAGGTCCCACCTATCTTTATGTCTTTAGACTTGGAGTATCCAAAAGGAAGCTGGTAAACTCAGGTGTCTAACTTCTACTGCATTCACTCCCAGTCTATCTCAGTTTTCTAAGTGATAATAGATTTTAGGTGAGGGGAAGGGAGCATCTCTGACCAACTATATTGATTGCTACCAGAAGGATTTTGGCTCTCCTTTCTGGGAGACCTGCTCTTTTCAAAAGAAAATTGAAGATTTTGTGTCTTAAGCTTAGCTCCAAAATCTGCTAATTGGACTGTATTTGTAATTGCAGTGTAATAAATATAAACTTTTCCTTCTAGAGCACCTCTGTGGCTTTAAGTGACCTGGATTATTCTGACTGTTTCATAGCCCACTGCTGTGAGTGGAGCTGTGACACTTAACTTTCCGTGGAATAGACTAGTGGCAGTGAATATTAGGATTGATGAAATAAAACCCATATTCCTTCAACATCTCAGTAGGGTCAGAAGCAGATGAAAATTGCTTTGATTAGTCTCTAATTCTTGAACCATTCTGTGGCCTTTGCCACACAACTATAGGGTTAGCAGGGACCTGGATGTTCATCTAATCAATTCCCCTGTATAGATGGGATGCATTTTTTTCTTAAAGCATCTCAGGCAGATGCCTGTTCAGCCTCTTTTAGAAATCTCCAGAAGAGCTTTCACACCTTGTGTAGGCAGCTTGTTTCACAGTCCTACTGCTCTTATAGTTTATATTAAATCTCAGGCAAAATTTTCTAAATTTGCTTTGCTGTAGTTTATAACCAATGCCTTCAGTCTTGCCTGTCTCTGGGAGGGGCAGATGAAGGTTTTCATTATGAAAGCCTTTCAAATATTTGAAGCTATCATGTTCTCCCTCAATCTTTTCTCTAGACTAAATATATCCTTGCCACCTTCCCTACTACATTTTGCATTCCAATCCTTTTATCATCTTTTTGTCACTTGTCCTTAGATCTTTTCCAGTTTCTCTACATGCTTAAAATGTGGTGCTCAGAAATGCTCATAATACTATTACTGAGGCCTAATCAGTGCTGAATAGTGGTACTGTCACCTTTCATGCCTTTATTGCACTCTAGTTGAGGCAGCCCAAAATTGCGTATGCACTTTTTTTGGCAAATGTATCATGTTGCTGTGATCCACAAAAACCTCCAGATTTTTTTTAGCAGTGATGCTACATTTTGTGTGTTCAGCTGATTTTTTTTTTCTTAGATGTAGCAATTTACCTTGGCCTTTGGATTTTGCTTGGTCATTAATAGATCAGTTCTTTGTGATCAAAATCCTTTTGCATTCTAATCCTGTCCTCCAAAATGTTTGCAACTCCTAGCAGTTTTATCATCTTTGGTTTTGGATCAGGAAGCTCTCTCTCCCTGCATCCAAGTCCTTAATAAAGTGAGCAGTCAGTCTTTCTCTTGCACATCTCTCTGGTGTAATTTTTTTTTCTAAGATTCCTCAGTCATAGGTTTGAACCAAAACAGCTAGCTTCTATGGTCATGCAGTTAAAATGGTTCTCTTCAAAAAGTTGACACCAGTTAAATGTCTTTGTTGAAACTATCTTATGGGCATTTACACCAAATATCTTTGAACAGACTAAATATCCAGTGCTGAGGCCACACCAACTCTTAATGGTTCATTCTGGTCCAGTATGCAAGCATCCTAAGCTCTGATTGTGGGGGGGGGGGGGGGGAAGTTTGGTTTAAAAAATACAACCCTCGGATGCTTTCTGCCTTTTTGTGAAATTTAAGCTTAGCATACTTATCCTTCTGGGATGAAATGCCTCTGAAGTATTTGCACTAGTCCCTTTTTTTTTTTTTTTTTTTTTTTGTTATGTCTATACAGTTTCAGTCGAACACCTCATTCAGTGGTGACATTTGGGTGGTAGCCTAATACAAAGTAGTTGCTGGCCATATGTGCGGTGTAGTGACCAGTCTTGTGGGAAGTTTCCCAAAATCTTAGTAATTTATACAGTGAAGACATCTTGTGTGTGTTAGGATAATACCACCTTTTCCTTGTCATAGTAATGTGACTGCATTGCAGTGAAACTGGATTTAATTGGTGTCACCTTTTTGAAGAGAAGGATTTTAAGTGGATGATCATAGAAGCCAGCCTTTTTGATTCAAACCAATAAGACTCAACTTTTCTAGCTTCAAGGTACCCCTTAGACCAGTGTTTCTGGAACTCTAAAGCAGTGGTTCTCAACCTTTTTCATACCAGGACCCATTTGTAAACAGTGATGGCAAGTCTCAACCTGCTGCCCCCAGCCCCCCAGTGTGTGGGGTGTGGGGCATGGGAGGGCCCCAGGCAGCCCCTCACAGGCTGGAACTCTGCCAGGCTACAAGGTAAAAGCCATGGTTTCCCATGTTTTTCTCCTTGAAAGGAGAATCCATTTTTAGTTTGTTCAATTTTTTTAAGTTTGTTCATGACCCTTTCATGTATTTGTGTAACCAACTTTTGGGTTGTGACCCACAGGCTGAGAAACGCTGCTCTAAGGTGATCATTTGTACCAGGGGTTGTCAACTGGGGGTACACATACCCATGTGGGTACTTGGGGAAGGCCCCAGGGTGTATGTGGCAGTGGTGCAGGGGGTGGGGCTGCCAGCACTTCTGGTTTTGCTCATTGATTGGCCACCGGGGGACTCCCCACTTTTCCACCAGCCGCCAGGGGTACACCAACCAAAAAAGGTTGAAAACCCTTGATCTGTGCTATCATTGATAAGCCCAGATCTTCCTCATCCTTTGCAGTCAGCCTTGCAGACTGTGAGGTCTCAGAAACGCTTCTTGCTCTCCTCACCAATAGGGGGTCCTGCAGACTTACAGACTATAGATAAAATTGACACCTTCTTGGACCCAGGATGGTGAAGAAACTGTGTTAAAAGTCTGGGGGGTTTTCTTTGGGTTTTTTTTTTTTTTGAGTTGCTTTGAATCAGTTGGGCAGAAACCACTAGGTGTCCCAAAGATGTTCAGTCTCTGAGCGGCTGGAGAGGAAGAACTAAGAAGCAGGAAGTGCCCAGCATGCTTTATTTCCCTAGCAGGAGGATAATGGGAGGGTCTGTATAGATATTGGCAAGACGGAAATGTTCTGAGCCCTCGGTCTAATAGTGTGGCACTCAAAAGTGAGAAATGTATGTGTGGACAATTACTTAAAGTAGAACAAATCTACCTGGTCACAAGTTATCAGTGTGTCATCACATGCAGGTCTTAATGACCTATTCTGAAAAGCAGGGAGATGTATGTTGCAATATAATCTGAACTAGCAGTTCAGAATCATTTAATTCAAGCCATTTTCTATTGGTATTTATAAACTCTGTCGTCTTTTGCTCTCAGTGGGAGTTAATGGACTCTTGATTTTCCTGTAGTTTCTGCAGCAATACTTCTTTTGTTGCCATTTTGTACTCTATCTGAAGTGTTCCCTCAAATTTCTGTTAACCTATTTTAGCTTTCTATTTATTATATATTTGTATTACCATATCTCTTCTAGTGATGTTTGAACAATAAAGAAAATGGGTTTTATGCATTTGATTCAGAGACTGTCCTACAAATAGCTATATTTTCTACTTTTGCAGCTGTCTCCTTTATGTGTTCATATTGGTTTAATTCTGTAACTTAAGCTAATTTTGGAAACAGCATGTAGGAAAGCAGCTGAAAAATCCTTTGTATTCTGAGCAATTGATTTTAAATGGATATTGTCACATAGTAGGCCATACATCTTAAGGATTCTGCAAGACTTGATTTCAGATCAGAGAGTCTAGTTTTCAATCAGGTCTTCCACTCAAGTCTCCCATACTGTGCCCACAATAAATTGCTTTGGCAGGGAGAGAGGGGGTGACATGCGACTGAATGGGGGTCGTTCACAGCAGGGGCAAAATTTGTTTGAAAACATGGAGGCCTGTTTTGAAGATCAAAACATTAAATAGGCTTCTCTAAACTGATAAGATAAGGGAATATTCTTGATAACTTTGCTTCATAGTGTCTATATTTAAACACTTAGGACTATTCTGCCTGCCACGATTTGCAAACTTTCTTGAAAGATTTTAAATTTTATAAAAACATTTAGAGACTCATATACCTCTGTATCCAAGACCTTGAGGAGCACTAGCTTGTTTGAGTTTAATGTATCAAAGCATGGAATTTGGTCTCCAATTCTGCTTTGTTAGAGAGGCCTTAAGAACCTATAAATACTAGTCATGACATCAATTACAGTATCCCTGCAATGCCCAAGCTGGCGGCAATGAAGCCTCTGCCAGCAGTTACCTCACCATGTTGATGATGAGCACCTATTCTTACCGCAGCAAGGAGATATGGCATCTAGATGCTGTAGTGTAGTGACTTGGGAAGTGTATCGGGAAGACACTGCGTTTTAATATCAGATAAGTAACTGCCAGTAAAACGACATATGAATCAAATTAATCACATTTAGTAAATACATCTATATGAATTCAATTTTACAAAGATAATACAGGATGGCTTTACAGAAGCTGAAGGGTTCTATGGGGATGTTGGCTTTGGAATTTGTTTTTACATTTGCAAAATAGCTAGCTCAAAGAACCATCCTGTTGCATGAGTGCCCAATTGAACTTGTACTAGTGTTTCAAATGAGGGGTCTAGCTTAAAGTACAGAAAGAACTTGGTACTTGACTGAAGCTGTTTTCTGATGATGAATAATATACTGAAGTGGGCATAATACTGTTTCAGCTGATTATAGTACTAAACTGAGTACTTCCCTTTGTATTTTAGCAGCACAATGGAATGAAGTTTTCCATGAAAGGAGCTCATAATCATAACCAAGGCAATGGCTACAATCCCGTGAGCAGTGGAGGCATGAGGCAGCCAGTGGGCAACAGAGGACACCACCAATATAACCGTAACATCTGGAGAAGAAAAAAACACAGAGAGAATTTGCCTATTAGTCTCAGCAGATAATGGCTAATGCCAGGATGATCTTCCCCTGTTTTACAGACTGAAGCTGAGTGAGTGACATTAGACTGGGGAATGGAGACCAGCATTCAGCACATCAGTTTGTGGGTGTTGCCGAATATCTGCAGCTGACTTTTTTGCATGTTTCTTCGTGTGGTGGTCAAGTCCATCTTAAAGAAGTAGTTGTGCTTATCTGTGAAGCCTTATTAAATGTGGAAGTTTGTTTTCTGCCTTCCATGGTTACTCATACAGTGCCGAAGCAGCTCTTATGTTAGAACTGCAAGGACTTTTATCAGTGCTGTAGCATTTTTGCTGTAGCTGCATCTGTTCCTTTTGTGGGGTTTTTTTTTTTTTTTTGGTTTTGTTTTGTTCTTTGCTTTGAGAAGCAAAGGAAATTTCATTCCCTCACTTTTTTTTTTTTTGCAGCAAATCTAGTTGGGATCTCATGATAAACAATTTTGCTGCCCTTGTTTTTATTTCAAATTTCAGAATTTTGCTCTGTAAATATTGAAAATATAATTTGTGCAATAACGCAAAATTTTTAATTTAATTTCATATTGTCACATAAGTTATATTTAAGGGGAGGAGGTATTTTTTTAATTTACAGATCCTTTCCCAGGTTGCATTATCTAAGTTGGGTTCATAGTTTTGGCAGGTTGTCCGAGCAGTGTTACAAACATGACATAATTTTTGGTAGTATTTGAGGCTTCTTGATTCACAATGAAAGTGCTGATTTGGCTTACGGTTTTATGAAGGTATTACGCTCCAAAGTGTTTTGACCCTATGTTTTTAGCTCATTGTCTGGCGCCTCTCAGTTGTCTTGTTCTAACTAATGAGTTTTAATTTATCATTTAACTAGACAACAAATCCAGCATTTAAAGTGCCAGAAGAATAGTTTTCTAAGGGTGAAAAGGGTTGGTTAAGTCCTGGTATGAAATTGGAAAAATTGTGAACTACATGCTTCCGTCAGTTTTAATAATGTAACCTGTTAATGGTTGGGGCCGAACACCATTATTGAAATCAAAGGTACCCAGCTTAAGGAATGTGGAGAAAGGAAATATGTTGATTCCATTAAGGAATCTGTATAGCAGTATGCATTAGTTCTGTTAAGAGCAAAATATAAAAAGTACTTCAGCTGCTCTCAGCATTATAAGGAGTATCTTTTAATGTATTAACAGGAGAGCACAGCCCCGTGCTGCACACAGTCTGCGTGGCTGGCACTTAATTTACAGATGCATACAGGTATACTATGCAAGTGTGTATTGCCATGACAACCACTGTCTTTGTTAACTTTTTTGAATAGAAAATGTACATCCTGCCTAACCCTGAGTTTTTAAAGCACCACAGTTGTCCTGGGAGTAGGTTAAATCTCACCATACCCTCTGGTTTCCCATTTTTAAATGAGGGTTCTTAACAATGATAAACACTACAGGTTTGTTTGGGGGGGTTTCCTTTTTCTTGTTCTTTTTTTTTTTTCTTCTTCTTTTTATTTATTTATTTTTTTGAAGTCCACTAGTGGGGAAAGCTGGAAAAAAATATTGCCATGACAGCTAGATTATGTACAGAAGTGGAAGATTTTAAAATTGATATCTGAGTGTTATGATAAAATGGAGGCATCTAGCATGATGAAGCTTTATAGTATGCAGTATGCCTTTGAAGCAGGAATAGCCCAAACTGTTGTTTTACCTGTCTACTGCAAACAGATCTCTTTTATGGGTACAGGGAAGGAGACATTTCAGAGTAGCACAGTTTTTTCTCTACAGTACTTGATGGCTCAGATTTACACTTTTTAAAAATCATTAGCCTATTCATAAATCAATATTTAAGGGCTGGTACATAGGCCTGTACTGCTAATCTTAACACTAGCAATATTGCACATAAACTTACATTAAGGAACCTTCAAAGGCTTTATTTGGCATCTTAATGTAGTGTTCATTTCGAAGCAAAATTCATTCAAACAGAAACCGGTATCATGTTCCATTTTAGTCATGGTGAACCAGATAAATTGGCCTGGCTACCACTGTGGTTATGTGCTACAGACTAAAACAAATCATGTTTAGATTTTTTTTTTTTGGTGTGGACAACTATGTGGAAGCTAAATTGACATATTTTTATGTAAAGTTTTTCTATTCTTTGATTTTTAATAAACTTTCGAGAGCAGTTGTTTTTCTATATATCTTCATGAGAAATCCAATGGAGAGTGTACTTCCGTCTTATCCTTGTAGCTGCAACTAAGTCAAGCATCCATTTCAAAGTGTCTCCTATCAAACAATGTAGTAGAACACAGATTCTTCAACAGGTTCCTTTCCTTACCACCTGAAAAGATCTGGATTTTCTAACTAGCAGAAGGTATATCCAGCTGCAGCAAACAGCTGTGGGACTGCTAAAGTATAGAATACAGAAGCAGTGCCCTTTTAAGTAAAAGCCACAGCAAATAGATAAGGGACTCATCTTTAATTTGGCAACCCACTGTTAACTAAACAGCTTGTAAACCACTGGGATAGGAATGATCCAGGTTCTACTGTACTTCCACTCCCTTTTTAAATGGAGCAGTTGTCTTTCCTACTTCAGTTTTACTCAGCCTCACTGATATATTGACTTTGCTATACTACCACTTCTTATTATTAAGGCAACTCTAAACATGGAAATCATGCTTGTGTCTCATCTTCCCTGATTTATGTACACATAAAACTATTGACAAATAACCCCAAGACTATGCCTACCATAATTCATAAGCATCTGGAATATTGATAGTTTGAACATTTTTTTTATTGGCTGACATTTCACTGTTCAGATTTTGTATGCCATTTAGTAGATTCCCTAGGTGTAATTAAAAAAAAAAAAGTTCATAATGCAAAAAATCCGATAATTAGTGTATTAAAAATTATTGAGCCTACCTTACATATCTAGAAGAGCAAGATTACAACTCCAAGTACAGACCTAAAGATCTTATTGAACTTATACACTTCATCCTCGCACACAACTTCACTTTCAATAACCAACACTTCTTCAAGACCATGGGCACAACTATGGGCACTAATAAGCATCACCCCTCTGTCAGACTCTCTTGAATAGTCCAGCACCAACATTGCCTTTTTAGACACTACGGTCACTATCCACAATGGTAAAATACAAACCACCATATTCAAGAAGCCCACAGACCAACTACAACCATGGTCTAGCTTCTCTGCCCCCTATGAACTGCACCCTATGCTCCCCCCTCCCTGCACCAAGACACTGCAGGGCTCCCCAACCCTTTCTCTGCTTGCAGGTGCAATTGTGCAGGTGCAATTGTGAATTCTGTAGGTTCCCTACTTAGGTGACTGAGGGTGTAGTTACACGTTTGACACATGCTAACTTCAGGGAATGTTATGTGGTGTTAAAATGAGCGTGTGCTGTGAGCAGTTGCGTGTTAAAGGTTAATACCCTCTCCATTGTGCCCAGCTTCTCTGCTGCTAGAGGTTTGATCAGTTGGAGGGTGTGGGTTAGGAGTTACCAAATCTGTTCCTTGCCTGCCTGACTTGCCAGCTCTCTAGCAGCAGTATAGGCTCCAGGGTCTGTTCTCTGCTGGGCCCTGTGGCTGGATGGCAATTTCATGGAGGGCAGGATGAGGGGGAGAGGATTGGAGGAGCAGGGGCATGGGTGGGTGGGTAGCTGCCAGGCTGCTGTGGGGTCTTGGTGGGGATGGCACAAGTAGAGCTGCTGGGCCCAACTGCAGCTGCCTGGCCTTTGCATGCAGATTTTGCTTCCACTTTTGCTTGTAACTGGCAGGAATTCTTCTTACTGTATTTATCATGTATAATATGCACTAAAATTTCCAGCAGCTGTTTCTTGGGGGAAAAGTGCATTTCATATGCAAGAGAATGTGGTACTTGACAATCCTTCTGTACCATAGTTTCTCCTAAATTGCATTCAATTTGCAAAGTTTTAAGTAAAGAAGGGAAGTGCAGAGGAGACTGTGTTGTATAAAGGTTGAAGTCAAACTTTTGAGAGAGTTGTTGCTAGCTGGAGCAATGTTTGCAGAGGCTGTCACTAATGTCTTGTAAATCTGAGACCAGTGCATTACCCATTTCTGTGCACAACTGAGTATTACCCCCTAATATGTTGCTAATTAGCTTAAAATTATAATTGGCTGACTAGGTCCACAGTTTGTTTAGGTTGTGATTAACAGTGTGGCTGCTATAAAAGCTTATTTGAGCTTTGGCAAATGAGGATCTGCACCTGCTCTGTTAGGGAAGCTCTTCATTAGTGATGTCTGAAGCTCTGCCATCTTTGTTATTACATGGCAGAAGTGAAAAGTATTGTCAGATTCTTAAAAAATGAACAAGCATTAGCAGATGCATTCAGGATCAGTAATCACAGCACTCAATTCCATCCACACTCAGTAGACTTCATAATGCTCAATGGGCATCTTCTCTTAAATGTCTCAAAGTCCTTTAAGTAGGTATAAGGTACTTCAATGGGCTGCTGTTGAAGAAGAGACCAGTTGTTGAGTCTGTGTAATCTACACTGAACATGCTTGATGATGGTGTCTTCAAGATGCATAGCTTAAAATTCATTTCACAGCTTCAACCTGTGGCTCAGTCCATTAAGAATATGGAAAACAATAGTTCTACATTGGTGCCAAGAACAAGTTTCTAAGCATTCAGCATGAAGAATATATTGAACAAAGCCCATTTACAAAAGTTGAGAGGCAGTAGATAAGATAATATTAAGAAGATTGCTCCTGAAAACAGTTCTGGTGGAAATATCAAATTATAAAGCAGACAACAGCCCTTTCAGTCATCCCAGCAGCTAAATGAAAGGAATTTGTTTCTTCAACATGGAGAAAAGGATTGTATGCTGCAAATAGTCTTGCTATAGAGGTAAAAATTATTTTGACCTCCACTCCCTGGGAAGCTGCTGACCATGTATCACAATTTTAAGATGAGAGAAGAAAATAACAGAAGAAGGGGAAGAGGATATTGATTGATTTTTATCTGTATTGTTGCATTATCGAGCGATTGAAGCTGATGAAGATGATGCAAAGCAAAATGCTTGAAGAATTGTCTTACTGCCAACCTAGCATAACAGCGTTTATTTAATACTTGCTTTGAATTTGTTTTGTTTCATAACTGTTTAGTATTCAGTGTATTCTTATATAAGTAAATACTCCTAAAGCAATTCTAATTTTTTAGAATGTAATTGTTTCTCATTTTTCTGAGATGAAAATTAAACCAATTAGTCTTTGTAATTAGGCATAAGTAATTTCATCTGAAGGCTTTAATGCCTCTCTTGTGAATGCTGCTGTTTAATAAAATATTTGATCTTCTTTTAAACATTAATTTACCAATAACTGATATAAAAAAATTGGTCATTTGAACATGTCAAATAGACCATCCTAATGTAAACAGTATCAAGGGTTAAGTAACATACCTTTTATTAAAGTTTTTGTTTCTATTCTTTCAGGTTCATTAGTCAGACTAGTTGTGATTTATTGCAACAGCTGATAAGAATTTACAAACACCTCTTGGCAGGTCTGATTAGCTTTTTTTTTTTTTTTTTTTTTTTCCTAGTTAGGGGGTTTGTGGATAGAAAACAGGTACATTTTAAAAATGTGTATATATTGCTGTAACGTTGTACTGCAATTGGAATGGGCTGCTACGCAGTTATTACCCACATGTAGCAGCTTGGTGTGCTCTGAAGAGGTGATAAGTTGCCATACTGCTAGGCAATGAAAAGGCAAGAATTCCCATTTCCCTCATTGCCTTTCTTTCTCAGCACTTTCTAGAATAAAAAAACCCGGTCTCCTGGTAAATTGGGCCTGATGTGCCTGGCTGTCTTGGGCCTTTTGCTTCTGCTGGTCACAAGCCAGGTAGGAAGACTAATCCCAAGAGTTCTGGTTCTGCACTGTATCGCACACAAGCACAGGATGGATACCTACCACAGTCTGCTCCAGCCACTGAGGCTAGGGACAGACGTTCAAAAAGCCTGAGCCTGAATTTATTCAATCTTTGCAGGTTAGTCTAACCTGGCTAGGCTAAATCTATTTGTAACTGCACAGACATCCCCTCTGGACTGAAAAAATCCTGGCACATGCCTACAGTGGCTCGGGCTAGAAGCCAGAGGTCACTAAAGCAGTCTTTCCTTCCCTTCGCTTCCACAGGGCTGAGCGGGGGGGGGGGGGGGCATAGCCAGGCCCCAGCAGGATGCTGTGATTAGGGAGGGGTTTCCCCCACTCCTGGATAATAGAGCATTTATCAGCTCTGTTGTCAGCATTTATCACGCCATCAGAAAATAAAGCTGTGCTCATTAGTTCAACCTGTTCTTAAACAGCTTTTTTTCAAAGGAAGGAATGCAGGGATATTACCAGCTGACCTGTTGATTAGCTCTGAAAGGCCCTAAGTGGACACTATCTTATTGGCCTTACATAGCATTAGCTAGCATACCACATGCTGGCTACAGTCCCTGCTGTGGCAGAGAGGAAGGGATCTCTGCTTAAGCAGCAAGTAGTGAGCGGGGGAAGGAAGGGGGCACAGGAAAGCCAGCAGACCCTGCTGTGCCTGTAAGTCTCTGCTGAGCTCCAGCCAGGGAGCGGAGGAGAGGAGCTAGTTCTGCTGTCGAGCAGAGAGCTATGCCCAGCCCAGAGAGCATGTCAGGATGCTGGGGGAGTCTGGTTTATCTTAAACCAGCAAGGGGTCTGGGGAAGATAATGCATAAACCAGTTTGAGCCAAATCAGTTCATTCAACCAGGTTTATCTCAAACCAGTTTCAGCCATTTTCAAATTGGTTTATGTGCACTGAACATCTGTTGTTACAGGTTTAAACCAATTTCTGATCACTTAAACTAGTTTGTGTAATGTCTGTCCCTAGCCTGAGTAGTCTTTGTTATTGAGTCCAGTCAATATACTTGGGCTCATTCTTTCAGGTCCATGATCTTCTGACCCTCGTGAGCCTCACGAAGAGTTGTACAACTTGTTTTTTTGTGGAGCCATGCAAGAGAAGCTGCAGTGACTGAAGTTCTCACAAGGTGAGTGGTGGAACTGGGGCATGCTTTTTGCAGGTGACCGAGCTATCCAAAGAAGTAGTAATCTAGGATATAAAGGATGATGCCCTGCTTCAGGAAAGAAGTCTTCAGCTGCTATCTATGTAGCTACCAGGTGATGTAGAACCCAGTATGGATTCTTCACCATCTGTCTACTCATCAAGCTGCTTGGTATTTGTCAGGAAAGGGGTAAGGCACTGAAGGGCTGGGTGAGCTGTGGAAGCAGTTTTTCCTAGCACTGAGCAGCCAGAACCATTGTGACAGGGTGTGAGGCAGGCCCTTTAGTTTCTTTAACTGGAGACAAGGGGGCAGAGGCAGTAAAACACAAAATGAAAGAAGAAAAAGCAAATGGTCAAAAAAGAGCAAGTAAACTGTTCAAAACAAGGAGGGCAGAAGCACCTTGTTATAGAAAAGGAGGTTTGGAGAAGAGAAACTTGTTTCTATTCACAAGATGGTGTGAGGAAATTATATAAACGGGGAAAGACAGAGAGTCCATAGCCAGAGGAAAGTTAGCTGTTTCACTGCCTTGAGTCCTTTGGAGTGGTACAGCAGTATACACCAATGAAGTTAGGGGGTCCCAGAAGTTGCTGATGCCCAAGAAGGGGCAAAGGTAGCAATGTGTAGTTGTCCCTACTTATTGCTGCTGCCTTTTGTAGGTGAGATCACTGGGAGGATGGCTGTAGGGTAGATGACCCTTGGACACTGCAGAAAGTGTGAAGTGAGAAACTGGGAAGGAATGCAGGGGAAGTCTGGAGCACTACCTCTCCGGACTCATTGCTTGGGCTCCTGACCTGCCAGACAGCATGCTGTCCTACTCCACTGGGAGATTTTAGTGCAGCAGCATCATGGTCATGGTTTTCACACCTACAGATTGCTCAGGTTAGCCCCCACCCAGACTGAGATTGACTGTCAGAAGCTCTGTGATTGGGAGCAGCAGGATGTACGAGTGGCAGGATTCCAGGCCTGGCCAGGTGAGTGGAATGATCCTTCTCCATGCCCCCTGCCACCGGGTGAGTGGGTCCTTGCCAGGTGAGGGTCGGAGCCCGGGCAAGGGGCTCCCACTGCTGCACACAACCTGGTGGAGGCCCCAGGGGGCATATGCCCCTTGATCTGTGCACGGGGTGAGGCAGCTGTTGCTTTGGGCTGGGCTTTGCACCCAGAGCCCTGCTACAGCTGGCCTGGGAGTGACCGGATACCATGCGCATCCCGCTACTGCGCAGGCAGGGGATGAGCCTCAGCCTAGTGGCAGGAGGTATGTAGTGTTGAGTTGCTTCTGGGACAGCTGCAGCGGGGCTCAGGGCGCAAATCCCAGCCCACAACTGTAGCCACCTCTGCTGCACACAGATCAAGCCCCTCCCCCCCAAATGCTGGGCAGCACAGGCAGCTGCAGCAGTGGCGAGAAAGGAGTGTGAGTGGAGCAGGGGCAGCCCCTGTAAGGGTGGGGAGCGGGGTAGCGCAGCCTGGGAAGGCACAAGGGGGGGCGTGTCCCCAGATCTGCGCACTGGCTGGGCCAGCTGCCACTGTGGGCTGGGGCCGGGGCGGCACAGGGCTCTTCCTGGGAGGCTTGCCTGAACTGCACTGCAAACTCAGGCCTGTGTGTGCTCTGGGCCCCAGCTCCGTTGCACACCAGACTGTCCCACCACTACTTGGGCCAGACAGCAGTGCTCCCAGGCAGTTGCCCCGCTCCAGTCCTGCCTCCATCCCCGATACCACACAGCTGACACAGGTTGCCCTCAGCTCCAGACCAGCAGCTCAGAGCAGTAAAGCAGCAGGGGAACAGTGGTGGTGCTTGGCAGTGGTGTCTTCTATCCGGCATGCAGAGCAGCTGGGGCCCACAGTGTAAACAGGTCTCAGCTTGCGGCGCAGCTCAGGTGAGCCTCCCAGGAAGAGCCCAGTGCTGCCCCGGCCCCGGCTGGCATGCAGAATTGCAGGCATGGCCCCCCCCATGCTCTCCAGCTGCATCCCTGCACCCTGCCTGTGCAGGGCCTGGCCCTGCTCCAGCTACACTCCTTCTTTCACCGCTGTGGGGTGGGGGCAAATCGAGGCACAGGTAGAAGCAGGGGCTGGGGGGAGTGGGGGATAGGCGGAGGCCTGGAGGGCCCATACCCCCCCAGGCCTCTGCTTGTCCCACCACCTGGTCTGGCCAGGGCCCCACGCACTGGAACCCCTGCTCTTGCCTATGCCCTGCTCCCTCCCTCATGATTGTGGCCTCGATCTGCCCCCCCCCCCACACACACTTCTTCCAGACTTACCTGCCAAGGGGCACACCCCCAATAATTTTTTCTCCCTGTGCCTTGATCTGCCCCCCTTTCACTCCCCACAGACTGACCTGTGGGGCCTGTGTGCGGGGGTGCGGCAGAGGGGGTGGCGGCACATGGTAGATCTTGTGTTGCTTTTTTAACTCAAAAAGTGATCTCCAACTTAAAAGGTTTGGAGTCCACTGATCTAGTCTGATACCTTCCAGCTCCCACTCTTTCCCGAATGTAGTCTTTCTTTGGTGCTAAGTCTCAGATGAAGGAGGTGTATGTGGCTTAGGGAGCACCCAATGCACAGCATCCTTTTGGTTTTTCTCAAGCCTAGGTGCTCACATCATCCATGGTGCTCACATCATGCAGAGAGCTGCGGGATGCTGCCTCTTGTCCCTACAGCCAGAGGCAATGAGCTAAGGGTCAGGGTTGGGATTGGGGTTTCTTAGGAGGAATGGATTGTGTGCGCGGGGTGAGTGAAGCTTGGCATTTTCTCTATGGCAGCTGGAGCCTGTGCTGCAACATGTCAATGGAGAAACCAGTCTAGATTGCCTTTGACTTTATTTTTCTCCTCAGGGTAGCTTCCCTGTAGCAATCCACCAATTAGCACATTTACTCGTGTACTACATGCTGCCAAATAATACATGCACATTTTGGGGGGAATTAAGTATGAAGACTTTTTTCCTACAGTCTTACCTGCCACAGCATGGGCCCAGCATGGCAAAATTTTGGGCCCAGGCAGGAGAAGCAAAACTCACTCCTCTAGCGGTTCCCAAACTGTGGTATGCATACCACCAGTGGTACACAGACAGCCTGTGAGTGGTATGTGAAAGGCCAGGGGGAGGAGTGGGGCGCGTGCACACAGACACCCAGCCCAGCGTGCTGTAAGGGCCAGGAACACAGCCCAGCTGTGTGCAGCAGTGCCCAGCATGTAAGTGTGCTTGGGGGGGGGAAGGGACGGGGGGGTGGCGGGGGGGAGCAGATTGAGTTCCCCATGGTGAGGGAGAGAGTGGGGCAGGAATGAATGGGGCATGGGGGGGAGAAGGTGGGAGCCCCAAGTGGCTCATCCAGGAGTGCAGGAGGGGCTCCCGCCCCTATGCACACCCTGAAGTAGGCACAGGGGGGCATCTGCTCCCCAGGTTTGTGTGGGGCCGGGGCAGGCTGCTGTTGCCTTGTGGCCATGCGCGATGCCATGTGTCTTCCCTGCACTGGCTGCCCAGCAGCAAAAGGCACATGGCGTTGCATGCAACTCCCGATACAGAGCCCAGTGCCAGTGCCTCTGCCCTGCACATAAATCCAGAGGGCAGGTGGCCCCCCTGCCTACCCCTGGGAAGGGCCATGGCGGGTGGGCAGGATGCCCAGTGGCACCTGAGGTGGGACGTGGCTGGGCCCACGCAGCTCCGCAAGGGGACGCCGCCTGGCTGAGGCAGGATGCCGGGCTCAGGGGGGCTTTTGGCTCTGAGCTTAGCATCCCTGTGCACCGGTCACAGTTTGAGCAGGGCAGAACTGCTCCTCCTGCAAGGTCCTGGCCACAGGAGCTCCTGGGAACCATCCCAGGGAGCTCCCAGGAGCCATCCCTGTTCCCAGGGCCTGCCCATGTGAGGTGGACTGCCGCAGCTGCCCCAACCTGCCCAAGCCCCGGCCTTGCCCACCTGCAGCTCCCCTCAAGCGGCCAAAGTAGGCGCTGGGCAGGGCCGCTTCTCTGCGGGCTCCTGGCTGGCTCGGTTCTGAGCGCCGCCTGCAGTGGCTATTCCCAGAGCCCAGGGAGTCCCTGCTCATGCTGTGCATAGTGCGCACAGGCCGAGAAAAGAAGCCCCCTGAGTCCGGCTTCCTGCCAGGCGGCATTCCCCTGTGGGCAGGGCAGCTGCACCCTACCCCCATGGAGCTGTGTGGCCTAGGCTAGGCCCACCTCTGGTGCTGCTGAGCACCCCTGCTGCTGCTGAATCTGAGGAGCCCTGGGGCAGGTCTCGCTCCCCCTCCACCCACCCCGGCTGTTGCCTTCCCAAGGACCCGGCTGGGCCTGCCTGTCCACAGCACCTCCCCACCTGTCTGCTTCTCCCCACACCTCTCTCCCTCTCTGTCTTCCCTCCCTCCTCTCTCTCTCTCTCTCTTCCTCTCCTTTCTTTTTTCTCTTCTCTCTCCCCCCCATTGCAACATGCTTAACAAAAAAGAATACACAATAACAAAGGTAGTATATGAAGTTTTATTGATTGTCACCAAGTTTAGAATTTTTAGAAAACTTGGTATTTACTGTTTAAAAAAAAAAAAAAAGCAACATTTATGAATATTAATTACATTGATATGCAGTGCATCCTGCCATGTACCCTCTGCCCCAGTTTTGTTTCTCTGGTGTGCCCACACTCTGGCACCTTAAATGATACACACTGCAGTTTTTTCGGTACTCCAGCCAAAAATGTTACCTACCCCTGGTTTACACTGTTTGGGTTTTTTCCCAATTCACAATTTTTTTTTATATGGCTACCGTAACTGATAAAACAATGTTTTATGATTACTGAATGTTTTGATGTTGTTTTAATACATAGTCTGTTGCCTATGTGTATGAAAAATTTGCTACTGGTGCTTAAGGCTGTATCATTTTAAATTGGTGGTATGCAGTCTGTCAGAGTTTGGGAACCGCTAGAGTCTAGCAGCATCTTCAGAACTCCAGTTCTACTCCTCAGTGGCCCCAAGAGGGTTAAAACTAACTATGATCCTGAAAGATGCACTCCATCCCTCCCTCCTGGACTGGGAAAGAAACACAACCCACAGCAGCCATTATATACTTCGTTTCCAGTACAGAAAATAAGTTGCCTAACTTAAGACATGCATCCCAGTTTTGGAGGGGTGACTTCTTGGGACAAGGTGCGTGTAGTGTGTGAGTAAATCTGGTAATCTTGCAGGGTTATATGACAGCCCCCAGGGGCACAGCATTTTGGGTTCTGCTCCCCACCACCCTCCCTGGAATGAGATGATGCCTTTCCATTGGCAGAAGAGCTCAGGAAACAAAAACTGCATGATTATCTCCGGGGGATAGGTGGCAGGGTCTCTCCTGGCCAAGATAGGACAACCTTGATCTACCAGAAAGTGCTGTAGTGCAGATCTGGGTGCTCCAGTCTGCCTTCAAGAAGGAAGAGGAGAGTTATGAGTGAGTGCTGGCTACCACGCTATACTAACCATTCTCTCTCTCCTGCACAGTGGGAGTGTTGTGCAGCTTTGCCGGCCCTTTTCCCATCTGCATGACGGTGGGTGAATCATCTGTGCTGCATGGTGCCTGTCTGAGCAAAGTCCAAAGCATTCCAAGCTGGCTGTACCCAGTCCTCATCAGAGGTGGAGAGTGTTTGCTACCGGGCTGTCCAAAGGCAGATGGCTCTGACTCTGCTCTCATTCATCTTTTTACAGAGTAGAGAAAAGGTATTTTGGGCTCTCCCAGAGGAGTCTCTCCTTGTGCCTTGTGGAGCTGCAGCTGATTTGTGAATATTGTTTTCTGAAATCCACATGTGTTGGGGTCTGCCTTGTGTCTGAGGCTCAAGAAAGCTGTGTTTGGCAACCCCAGTCTCGTTGCCTGCCTGTCACCAGCTGTCTGAGCAGAGTCTGGGGTCCGTGACTCCTCCCTTAGAGGCATGCAGCCTGTGCCCATTGTATGCATGGAAAGACTCAATGCAGTCATGTGAATCACAGAAGCAGGTGCCTGGATGTTCTCATTGACTGTGCAGCAAACTTGACAACCTGATAGGAACTAACTGAATTAGCTGGTGCCTTTCATATTGCTGTCACATGTATCAATAGTGCTTGTAACTACTTATCTGGAGACAGCAAAGGCTGTGTAACTTCTAAGTCTTCATGAGGCATGGGGCAAAATGCTTTAACTGTGGATACAAACTAACACCCAGCAAGATGGCCACTAGCACTGCAGTCTGGAAGGGATAGAAGTGGGAGAATTTAGGCTTATAATGCCATATGGAGGCACAGGTGCAATCACAGGTTACAAAAAGTCACTACCCAGGCTTTTCTGGACCATTCCTCAAGTGGTAAAACAGAAAAAACATGCTGGTGATGTTTGATACAAACTACTTTACATAGAAACTGTTGAGCAGAGAAACCTGAGGCATGGAAGATTAAAGAAAAAGAGACCTTTGCAGGAAATTTAACAACTTCAGAGCCCTTAATATGCCTAGGCCTTGCCCATCCTTGATAAAGAGAACATTTTAGAATCGGTGAAAGTTAGGTACATGGGTTCTTGAAGGCCCAACATACCTCGTAACTGAATACAGCTAGAATAAATATAGCCCTGCTACTCAGGTGACCCCCTGTTCCTTCACCTGGGGAGAAACGGCAATGGTTAAAGAAGTGGGTTTAGTGTGATGTTAAGGGGTGAGGAACTAGGTTCAGTTGTACCGGAATGGGCAAAATGAAAAACTACAAAACAAAGGAATTCATTCTCCTTACCCCTATTTGCAGGTGATTCTGTCTGTCTCCTTGCAGAATGAGAACTTTGTGGATTCCCTCTTGCTGAGGAGACATGTAACAGGGATGTTCTGCAGTCCCTCATGTTTTCAAACTATGAAGTTTGAGAAGTAAAATTCCAGCCCCTCTTTTTTGCTGGTCAGAGAATGGTAACGAGGCTTTTGTTTAAGTATTCTAATGGACTATGATAGCTGAGAAGAGATTTGAATTAGTACCTCCCGATGACCACTACCTCTGCTCAAGCTGTTGTTTTTCTCATTCAGTCCCCTTTCCACCTCTGTATGGACAACCAACACCCTTTGAATCAGATTATGTAGATGGAAAGTGGTTGGAAATACTTCCTCTGGACTTATGTTTATATTTTATGTGAAAAATGCCCTTAAAATGATTTGTGCAATTGTCTTCTGTCATGTAAGTTCATTTTTTTTTTTTACTACATTTTGATGTGTGTATGCTTTAGAAAGGCAAAAATAAGGCAGGGGGAGTTCATTTTTGATGTACTCTTTCTCTTTATTTTAGGCTTATTAAAATGTCTCTGTAAATTTTAGCACCAATAGGTTACAGTTATAATACCATACTGACTCTTACTGAGGTCATACCATTTTAAATTTATTGTCCCAAGGTGCAGATACTGATAGAGAGGAAGCCAATAAATCTTTGGCTTGGCCAAAAACAACTCGATATTTGCGATGAGGTATCCCCTCTAAGCTGTATCACTGTTGCCAAATCCATTCAGTTATACCTGGCTTTCCTATCTGACTTCAGTCCAATGTGCAATGGAAGCAGCATCTGAGAATGGGCTTCAGGGAATGTAAGGGGGTCAGTGTTTGTACAAGGATTTCACCAAAGGAAAATTTAACATAAAGGTTTTGTTTCCATTTTGCTGATGAGTACTCCCCAGATTAAATGTGAAAGCTGTGTTTTGATACTTAAAATCTGGTTTCTTCCATTCATTTCCTGGCAAGACACAATGTGGTGACATAGCATCATATACTAATAATGCGATAGATTAAGAAGTGTAGGCGTAGATAAGACAACACTGGTGGGTCCAGGTCACCTTGGGGAAGCTCGTAAAAAAGGTTTTATCAGAGTAATATGGTGGGTGTGCAATAGATCATCAGGCTTTGATTTTGGTTAGGGACAGCTTTTTGTCTAATAGATTAAAATGCAGAGAATCATACCATTATGGGAGACTTTGACTTTCCTAAGTATATGGTAGAATACAAGTGATTCAAATGCAACAGACTGCCAATGTGGGCTCACTAGATTGGCTTGAGATACTTACCCTGGGCTAGAAACAGGTGAACTCTGAGCGAGCCCAAGGGTGGAGCAGGGGAGCCCTGCCCTGTGGAAAAGGAGAAGCCAATCGAAAGAAGGGGTTTTCAATCCCCTCATTCACATGGAAGGGGGATGGCCAGGGTTGTGGGCCAGCCACCCCGAGTCCTGGTTGGCCAGTTTGCAAGCCAGGGAGGGACTGCCAGAGGGGATAAAAGCAGCAGCCAAACTGGCCTGGAGGCTGCTGACAGTGACTCCGGGGAATGACACAGGAAGCCTAGGAAGAGATGGGGAGAGCTGACCCAGCGGAGGGAGCAGAGAGGCCCCTCTGAAGAGCCTTGAAGGCCCTGGGAGAAGAAGGCAGCAGCAGTCGGCCTTGCCTCCAGCCCTGCAGCAGAGAGGGAGCAGTGGCCAGGGATTGGGGGAAAAAGCTGGTGCCCCAAGGCCCCATTGCAGTGTGCTGGATGTGCTGGGTGTCCCAGAGGCCAGGGGTGGCAGTCGTCCCCCCACTCCCCTGCGGAGAAGAAGCAGCGGCCAGGAGCGCAGGCAGCATCCTTATCTGGAGCAGGGAGCTGGGCCGGTGAGTTGAGGAAGCTGCTCACCTTCCCCGGGGAAGTGGGACAGTAGCAGGCAAGGCAGTGGGATCCTGAGGAGTAGCAGAGCACCAGGATGATGTTCCCCGGAGCTTGGGGCGCAGGCTGGCACTTGGAGCGGGACTGGCGAGCCATGGCATGTGGGGTGCCCGGCCAGTCACCTGGAGCAGGGGTTTAGAGCAATGACTCCTGGGAGCTGCCTGTGCTGCTGACCTTCTGCCACTGACTGCCCCAGAGGGGACTCAGTCCTGTCCCTTATTCTGCAGCTGATTGTCATTGGATGGAGTCCCTGGGCTTTGCGCTTGGGTCATGCTGATTGCTGCAGGAGCTTACTCTGTTGCTTGTTGCCTGCCTTTTTGGTTGCCACAGAGGGCCGCCCTTTTGCCTCTTTGGGGGGGTTGCAGTTTGATACAATTTGTTTGCTGCAGACCAAAAGAGCTTAAACTGTTGCAGTCTGTTGCTTATTAGGAAGCCTGTTGGAGCTTCTGAGAGTGAGCACCTTGCTTCCTTGTGGTAGCATCTCAGCAGTGGCTGAAAGCTGCCAGTTACCCTACCTGTGGTTCTTGAGTAAAGGGTTGACTAATGCATTCTTGTTTGTTTTGTGATTCTGGTTATGCCATTTAAATTAACTTGTAAATAACCTTTCCTATTATTCTTGTTGTGTAAATAGTTAAATCAGTTAAGTGTTAGATCTTCTTGGGACCATGGGCTGCTTTGTGGGGAGCAGGGGCCAGCTGGGAAGTAAATTGGTGCTGGCTGGAAGCCCTGCCCCACTCTCGCCACACCATTCCTGATATTGGGCATGGGTGGCAACTATTGGGCCGCCACCTGGGTTACACAAATAACACTGGGGAAAAGGTGTTTTTGGATGTGACAACTATCTTCTTTACAAATTAATCACTGGAAAGGATGTGATGCTATTCTAGAGTTGGTAAGTAGTGAGATACTGTAGAAGAATTTGGTTATAGATGGTAATTTTGGATCAAGTGATCCTAAGTCGATTCATTTTAAGATAAGGGAAGAATAAACAAAACAGGTCAGTAACCAAAGCTTTTTACTTCAAAAAGGCAAACTTGAGAAACTAAGGGAAGTGATCAGTACCATCAACTACATAGAGGAGCACAACAGCTGAAGGCAGGAGTCAACAACTTGTGGCATGCAGAACCATTGGATCCAGCCTATGGAGCTGGAGGCTTTTGGAGTGTGTTGGCAGTGGGAGACTTTGACATTTCAGTGGTGAGGAGCTTCACACAAGCTATGGCCAGGAAGTGAGACCTTTGCCTGTGACATGCGTTAGAAAAGCATTGGTGCCAGGAGTTTCTCCTGTGCCATGGCTGGGAGAAGCACTGGTAGTAGCAGTGGCAGCAGCCAGGTCCTAGCACCAGCCCACCTTGAGCTGGGTCATTCCAGCCTGCCACTAATAATTGTTGCTCACTGTTCACTGAAGGAAACTTCAAGTCTCCTTTAAATATAAGTCAAAGTTCCAAACATTTTCTGGAATATGCTGATATCTTATCTTTAATCTAGGTATGGATTAAAAGCTAAAGGAATACTTTTTAAATCATTTTTTGCTATGAATGATGATATAGAACATGGGAACATAGGCAGGGTGGCTAATGGAAATGGGTGCCTAGAAAGGGAAATTAGACCTTTGAATCTTCCTTCCATTTTAGTTGTATTAATGTGCCCAAGTCAAGGGGGCTGTAACTCCATCTATGAATATTGAAAACAATGACACAAAAAACCGTAAGCCTGCTTGTAGGGCTTTTTAGTAAACCTATCAACTTGTGGGTGGCACCATGCGGAAGGAGAATAATAGTAAATATAGTACCATAGAAAGGAGCCAGGTAGCTTTAGAAAACATTTTTTCAGTGAGCATTCCTTCAAAAACACAAATGCATGGAAAATGAGACACAGTGAAATACTAGTTTGGAGTTGTAAAGAAGTAGGGCTGGAAGGGAACTCCAGAGATCATCTAGTCCAGGGGTGGGCAAAATACAACCTGCAGGTTGGATTCAGCTTGCCAGTCTACTCTATCTGGTTCAGCGGCCCCTAAAAAAATGTAGAAAATTAATATTTATCTGCCCCTGGCTGCCTGTCAAAGATGACAGGAGCCAAGGGCAGTAGGACCCAGGGGAACCTGCTGGCAGGACCAAGGGCTGCAGAAGCAAGGCTCTGCCCCCCCCACCCTCAGCCAGAAGCCCTGTGCTGGCTTGCTTGCCACTCTGTGCTGCTTCTCTGCACTGTGACCCGGCATGACGGGGATCAGAGATCCATGCGGGAGTCTCTTCACCTGCACGGAGGGCAGTGCTCCTCCCTCCCCCCCTGCCCTGACGAGCCATCAACAGCCCCATCCTGCCCCCTGCTGGGGCCCTGCAGCCCCCGGCCCTGCAGCCCTGCCCAGCTGGGTAGGGCTGTGTGAAGCTTCCCTTGCAGCCCATCTGAAACAGATTTGGAGGAAACAGATTTGGCTGAAATGAAACAATACAGTGATCCAAAACACCAAAACGAGCCACTGTCCTCCAAAATGGCTGAATCCAAAACCGAATCGAAACACTGCCATTTCGCACAGCCCTACCAACCATCCTCTACAACCATAATCTAAACTCTACGTTAGGCTACCCTCAACCCTGATACAACATAGACCTAAACCCGAAAATGCCACAGGGGAACCATGCTGCAGGGGTGTAGGCTGTAGCCGTGTTGGTCTAAGCACAGGCAGACAAAGTTCCTTGGGTGAATTTGATATCTTTTATTAGACCAACCCAAATAGTTGGAGAATATTTATTAAGCAAGCTTTTGGGTTCAAAAACCCTTTGTCAGGCTAAGGAAGCTTCAGCAGTTGGCGTGTGCTCTTCCTGGATGGAATGAAAAGTAAAGAAGCCAGGGGCTGGACTGGGGAGTCAGTTGCCAGGCAGATTATAATGTATCAAAAATCCAATGTCTATGTTTAGTCCCTGATCTCTAGTATCCAGGAGGTTGATGAAATGGAGTTCATAGGCTCGTCTCTGGGAAGTGTTGTGTAAGTTTCCCTTGAGGATCAGGACTGAGAGATTGGAGAGAGAGTGGCCCTCCTGTGAGAAATGTGCCCCCAATGGTAATTGGGTATTTCTGTCTTTGATAGATTTCCGGTGTGCGTTCATTCTGGTGTGCAGTTGTTGTTTGGTCTCTCCTCTGTATTTTCCATCGGGGCATTTGGTGCATTGCATGAGGTATATTACATTTCTGGAGGAGCAGCTATAAGATCCTGGGATGCTGATGGCTCTGTTGTGGGGTGTAGTAATAGTGGGGGTGGTGGAGATGTGTTGGCAGGTTTTGCATTTCTTGTCATGGCACGGTCTGGATCCTTTTGGTGTGTTCTGGGCTTGAGGAAGTTTGCTTCTGGTGATGAGGTTGGCGAGGTTCGGTGCTTGTCTGAAGGCTAGGATGGGTGGCTCTGGGAAGATCTTTTTAAGAATAGGGTCTCTTTCTAGTATGGGTTGCAATTTTTTGAGGATTTTCCGTACAGGTTCAAGGGAGGGGTGATACGTCATAACCAGCGGTGCGCGATTTGTGGGGGGTTTTCTTCTGTACTGCAGCAGTTCTTCACGTGGTATCCGGGTGGCTCTTTCAAACGTGCGATCTATCTCTCTGGAGGAGTGTCCTTGCTGGGTGAAAGCCTTTTTAAGATTGGTGAGGTGGCAATCCCGGTTATTCTCTTCAGTACAGATGCGGTGGTATCTGAGGGCTTGGCTGTATATCACAGCTTTTTTGGTGTGTTTAGGGTGATTGCTGGTTCTGTGCAGATATGTATGTTGGTTTGTGGGTTTCTTGTATACTGTGGTCTGTATTTTACCCTTCTGGATACTGATCATTGCGTCTAAAAAGGAGATGTTGGTGCTGGAGTATTCTAAAGAAAGGTGGATGGAGGGATGGTGACAGTTGAATTTCTGTTGGAAATCAATCAGAGATTGTAGGTTTTCAGTCCAAATGATGAAGATGTCATCGATATATCTTAAGTATAGCAAGGGTTTGATGGTGCAGTTCTTGAGGAAGTCTTCTTCCAGGTGGCTCATAAAAAGGTTGGCATACTGTGGGGCCATTTTAGTGCCCATAGCTGTTCCCATCATCTGGAGGAAGTGTTGATTATTAAAAGTGAAATTGTTGTGTGTGAGGATGAAGTGTATAAGCTCAGTAATATCTTTGGGTCTGTATTCTGAGTTGTAATCTTGTTCCTGTAGGTATGTAAGGCAGGCTTGGATGCCATCTTGGTGTGGGATGTTGGTATATAGGCTGGTAACGTCCATGGTGGCTAGGAGTGTGTTGCTGGGAAGGTGGTCTATGTTTTTAAGTTTCCATAGAAAGTCTGTAGTGTCTTGTACAAAACTTGCTCTGTGGGTGACAAGCGGTTTTAGGATGGATTCAACTAAACCTGATATTTCCTCAGTTAGGGTCCCATGGTTGGATATGATAGGTCTGCCAGGGTTCCCTTGTTTGTGGATTTTAGGGATCATGTAAAAAGTCCCTGGGTTGGGTAGCGGGGGGATCAAGGTCTGTAGTTTTTCTTGTAGTCTTGATGGAAATGATTTGATGGTATTGTTGAGTCTTTTGGTGAAAAGGGGAGTAGGATCTCCTTGTACTTCTTTGTAGTAGGTGGTGTCAGAGAGCTGTCTCTTGGCTTCCTTTATGTAATCCTCACGGTTTAGGATGACTATGGCTCCTCCTTTATCTGCTGGTTTTATTACTATTTGGTGGTTAGATCTTAGAGATTCTATGGCCTTTTTCTCTGGTAGAAAGAGGTTGTTGTGGTGGTGTGTGTTGCTGATTATTTCATTGTTCATTCTTTCTCTGAAGCAGTCAATGTAGCGGTCAAGGTTAGGGTTTTGTCCACTGTGAGGACCATGGCATATGAGAACAGGGGAACCATGGCAGCCCATATCCTGCTTCTATAAGGTCCCAGGTACAGGGCCATGCCCCCTGCTACACAAGAAGGCAAAAACCCCCATGGTCCATACCAATCTGACCATGGGGTAAAATTCCTTCCTGACCCCAAATATAGCAATTGGTCTGACCCTGAGCAGAGTAAAGCATTTTAAATGGTGCTACATGGGAATTTGGTTAATTTGGAAAAGATACAGTTCTGAGTAAAGAGAAGGCAATAACAGATGGTGTTGAAAGGAAAACTTTTAGGTTGAAAGGAGGTTACTTAGCATAGTTCCTCAATGATTGTTCTTGGGATCAATCTTTTTTTATATTTTCATTAGTGATGTTGGCACAAAAAACAGCAGTGTACAAATTAAATTTGCTGATGAGACAAAGTGGAGAGACACTGTCAATCCAGAGGAAGATTGGAATATGATACAGAAAGAATTGGATGACCTGAAGAACTGGAGTATAAGCAGTGGGATGAAATTGTATTAGTATAAAATACAAGGTCACATGCATTGAGTTTAATAGAATTTCTGCTGTAAACTGGGAAACCATCAGTTGAAAGCAACAAAGGAGGAGAAAAATCTAAGGGCCAGATTCTGTTTTACCTATTGGGTGTCTACATAGACTTAGGTGCCTAAATATGATTCTTTTGCATGAATTGTTTTTCAGGTACTTTGACAGGTTGGAATAAAATTTTGTACTTAGGCACCTCAGTCCATTTAGGTCAGGGGTCAGCAATATTTTTGGGCAGAGTGCCAAAAACACTTGGAACCTTGACTTGTATGATGTTGCTATGCCGGGGCAGATAGCGGAGGAGCCATGTGGGGCCCGCTTCTTGTTGTGGCAGCACAGCCCCAGCTCCATCTCTGTTGTCTGCCCTGAGGTGTGCATGGCAGGCAAAATGCCTTCACGTGACATGCTCTGGCACCCATCTCAGGGGTTGCCTACCCAATTTAGGTGCACTAAATCGAATTCACCCCTAAGTGTATTAATCAATCACAGGACGACTATCAGCCATCAGTGATGTGGCTATAGACACAAAGCAAATGTAATACTAGAACAGTATCAGAAGAGCTATCTGAAGGGAAAGTAGGAAGTCATAGGGTGTGAATAAATGTCACTTTCAAAATGTTTCTAATTGCCTTTAAAGTGATTTGAAGAACCAGTTGTATAAATATACACCTCCTCTGAAGCACTTTAAAAATGGCCAAAGCAATCCAAATTCATAGCTGTTTGAACAAGGTACTATTTAGAAGCTCTGTGCTGCTGTTTATATTGTACAGTGTATGGAGCAAGGGACTCCTCTTGTATTCCTCAGTGCTCTATGCTCCCTCTCTTCTCAACTTTTTCCTCCTGCAGCCTTCCCATCTCCCCTTACTGTTAGACCTTGCTCAGGCTCTGTCTCCTCCACAAGCATATTGTAGAAGTGAGTTTCATATGACAGTAAGGGTGGGGACTGGGAGGGAGGAGAGCAAACACTGCAGAGGGGAACAGGAGACTGCTGCAGGTCTGACTCTGGCCCTAATCCTGACTGCTGCAAATGTCAGCATAGGTATTCCATAAATGCACGTTTAAGCACCATTTTTGTACCTACAGGGCACATCTACACAAGATGCTTTACTGTACAGAAGACTCATGTGCTGGCAGTAAAGCATCACCATCTACACATGCTCAGTGATTAGGGCACAGTAGATTAATTTACTGTGCTGCTGGATAGTCCCATCAGATACAAGTGGTGTCCAGCAGCATGGTAAATTACTGCGCTTAAATGCACATCTAGATTGTGATGTCAGGATTAGTTAGTATTGTCAGGATGTGTGCATTGTGGTGATGTCAGGATTGGTATATTCAGGCGCACACACTTTTTCTTACACACATGTACATGCCACATGCTAAGCCAACAACAAAGCCAACATAACTAAGCCAACAACAAAATTAACTTGTGTGAGCATGCGCGTGCACACAACTACTCAGCATCTTAAAATACCCAAACATATTTTTAATTTCTTATCAGCAGGGTAAATTTTAATCAAAACTATTTTTAAGGAAATGTAAAAGATGTATAAAATAAAGGGCTTAAAATGAAAAAAAATCTTACAGTATTTCTAGGTACAGCATGATTTTGGAATATCCCAAGTATGATCATTAAAATGCAAAATAATGGCATGCTTTTCCAAGATCTTTGTCTCTTACTTTGCCATGTTCCATGTACTTTTCATGGGTGGCAGGGGTTGGCTTAGTTGTGGCAGTGGTGGTTGCTGCCATTCTTGTGCCCTGCCCCTTCAAAGTGGGCTCTTAGGGCTGGTTTCCTGGTCTGCCACCTGTTGTTACACCACTACTGTATCCTCTTTTCCTGTTTACTGTTAGCTTGTTTCATCTTTGTCTCCATTATATACACATTTTGTGTTTGTAAAAGAGCTTTTTCCCCACTGTACTTTATAGATTAAAGCATTATTATAGCATTAACCCCTGCTTCTCCTCCCCCGCCCCCCCAAGCCCTGAGTATTGTCCTCAATGGTACTTTTGCAAAGTTCTGAATCTGTTTGGAATTTCTGTTTCAGTTATTTCTTCATGGACTTTTCAAGCATTTCATTTTAGTTTAAAACAAGCTCTGTTCACCTTTGCTATCAACAGGGGTCACTCTTGCACTAGGGTTTTGTCGTCACAGCAAAATAAGTACAGAATATTTCATCTCCGTGTACCCTGTTACCATGAAGCATGTTACCCGAGTTAAATAATTACATCCTTTTTAGAAGTAGGGGCTTAGCTTTAAAAGTAATTTAATTTTCTCACTTAAATAGATATTTGGTCATGAGTAAAATGTTCAGTGTACAATAACCAACCTAATTGGTCAGTGACCAAAGCAATTGTTTTCCTATTGAGGTGGTATCTGTGAAACCTCACTTTGATTCCAAATGTGCTGCTAATCATAATATTTTACAGTTCCAGGTGCCAAAATATTAGTTCCTTCCCACGGTCCCCGAGTCCCTTATCTACGTAAATGCTGCTCAGGTGCTCAGATTCCTAATTATGTTAGCAGCCAGTGAAGATGATTTTCGTTATTCAAGGCCCTTGTAAATATAACTGTGTGATATTGACAGTTCCTCCAGTTATCAGAAATGGTTGTATTTTTCCAAACTTGAGGAGGATGTCAGCTGAAAATGTTACATGTGCTAGGCATAGGTGGAGATGTCAAGGACATTTTTGAAAGCAGGCTCTTAGGACCTTACTGACAATGGTGTCTATTGCTTTTGCCATTGATCCTTTTTTGCATGATCCATCTCTAATGGATATTTAATTCATATTTGAAACAGGTTAATTTATCACTCCAAGGGGACTGATAATGATGACTAATATCCACAAGTAACTAATAGTCAATAGTAACTATCTGTCACTTTTTATGAGTTATATTTTACATGCTGCATCAAGACATGTTAAAGAATGCTTTTTAAGTATAATTATAATGAAGAAAGTATTTTACAACAATTTCAGTACAAGTTGTATGTATCCTGGCTTTCTATATGAGAATTATGAGATTAGATGAATAAATGCTTAATGTAAATGCTTAACCATAAAAATACAGAATTTTCCCTATATAGGAATTATACAATTCTGGTGGGGTAAAACAATTAGTCTAATGGGTGGATCCAGGGCATGAAGTAGTGCAGTTGCACTGTCCTTTGATTTCTGCACCACTAAAACTTTAAACCAACTGCCTGGGAGGGGCAATGACATTTCTATTCAGGCACTGTCAAGAGAGTTAATTGACTTCATGTCTCATTATGATCTCCCTGATTCCTGCTAATCTTTTTTCACCCCACAGGTCTTAAAGACCCTCTATCCTTTTTAATGTTCTTAATGTTCCACCATTCAAATTATCATTATAATTTCTTCTGTCAGTTTTCTGTCTGTTCTTGGTAATGTCTCTCTTCTACTCTCTTCTCCTTCACAGGTCTGAGGACTGTTTCTAGCTTGAGCATCTTGGCGGTGCCTCCAGTACTTATATGTCAGACATTTCTACACCTGAGTTAATATTACTATACCTGAATTAAAACTCTTAACTCAGGTATGGTAATATTAACTCAGGTATATAAATGTTTGACATGTAAGTACTGGAGGCACTGCCAAGATGCTCAAGAAGGGTATATTTTGTTTTTTGAATCTGAATAAGAGGTGTACATTTAACTATACACTGTAATGACTATAGGACTAATTATACAATTTCTTTTGACTTCTTTGATTATTTTTTGCCTACTTTGCTATATTTTTAAACTTTTATATTATCTAGCAAATTTGTGTACATTCCAATAGTTGTTTGTTTTTGCTTTGATTTTAAATGGAATAATATAGTGATAGGCTCCTACCAGTGAAGTTATATTTGTTTTTGCTCACTATAGCCCTAGGCCCCTAGCATATTTGTAAAGCTTCTCGTTTTTCTTTAAGCGGAGAAAAATATGTGCTGTGTTGTATGTGATGTACAATAACCATATGCACTCCTTTTCCAAATCGTAGATCTTCCCGTGCAAACACTTATTGTCAAAACAAATGATAATTCTATTAAATGGAATGATTGATTGTCTATAATCTCTATATCATCTTGCACTAAGACAAGCTGAAGAGTATTCAGTGCCCTATCTTGCTTGAGGCATGCTATGAAGGACACCTTTTAAGCTGACTAATTTCCATTGTGATTTAGTGTCTCTGCATGTTTGGAAATGACTATGCTTTAATAGATGATGAATTAACCAAAGTGTTTTGTGTACAAACAAACAGGAATCTCTTGGGATTTAATACACCAACTAATAAGACCACAGTAGTGAATTATTCCAATAACTGGTTAATCAAATTTTGCTGTAGATTCTACTTCCTAAAGGGAAATGGGATAATGGAACCCTCATATCTTGGTTTTGATCTGTACACACGACTGTAACATAAGAAATAATAATGCATTCTCTGTCTCAGCAGTGCTTCTGGTCCTTTCTGGTCTTTTCCAGTGGCCCACTAGTTCTTGAGGCCTTTGGGTTTCTACACTAAAGATCCCAAATTTGTTGCAGGGTGTGTAACCTGCAGATAAGTACAGGACACAGTAATGCCAAGTAGGAAGACTTAGCATTTGAGCCCTAACCTTAGCATGAGTAGAAGTAGCTATGAACTTAAGTTTAGCTTAAGTGACCAAAATGTGAACTTTGGTTATAAGATTGTTAATAAGAATTGGACATGCAGAATAAATAACTGCAGAGGCGAATCATGGTTGGTTGGTTTGTTTGAAGTATACATGTTTATGACTCATAAGTATTGTTAGCCTAAAGATTATGTTAATAAGCTTGAGGAAAAAGTTAAAATTAACCTATGAAAAGTGGAAATCTCTAAAGTAGTGTGGTACAGACAGCCAAATAAGAAAAAATGGATATTCTGCAATACAAATAAACATATATAGCATGATGTGGGGATTAGTGTAATACCTTCCCAGTGTCATTTGGGAAGAAAAGAACATTGCAATGATAATTCTCTACCACCTCACCTGCTTTGGATCCCTCTCCCCAAGAAGCACTGTAAGTAATATGAATGGTAGTCATTTCGCATTGCTTTCCTCTCCTCCACTAGATCGATGTTGTTCTGTTTTGCTTAGCCTGGTAATTAAGTCTACTCTATAACAATCTATCTCACCTGCCTGTCTTAGAAGTTTTCAGTCCAGTGGTATCTCTTGTAGACACCAAAGGTGAACCCCATGAGGTACCTGCATATTGAATAATGCTAATTAATATTGATTGTCCACATGACAAAAAAGGCTGCTGACATCAAGGAGTGTTTTGTGATTTGTTGCATGTAGGAGGAGGTGGAGTGCAAGTTCTCATTGTTGTCTGTGACTGTGGGAGACTGGACTTAATGTCCAGGTTCCAGTTCATTGATCCTAATAAAACAAGACATAACCTGGGGACAAGTGGCTATTTAGTAATTCTGCAGTGGGTACAAAATTTTAATAAGAAATATTTTGGAGCTACAGAGTGCCTTGTCCAACATGTCACTGAACTGTTCCATCCCTCTACCACTGTGCCCCAAAATTGTTTTTATAAAAATACAATAATAGTACAACACACCATAGCTGAACAGCATTAAGCCACATTGACACTGGTGCTCTCTCAGCTAGAGGGCATTAAGCCTTTTGCCTTATGTTCTAATCTACCACGCCCAGTATTACATTTCAATATACTAACCTTTGTCCCCAACTCACATGAGCTGGATTTGAACTGAGGAGCACATATATTCCATTTTTCTTTAGATAAAAATTTATTTTTTAACCCACCAAAGGAGGTGTAATGCCTTTGTCCCAAGAATACATGATGTTATAGACTATTCATAGGAACTTTTTTTAAACGTTGTTGATTGATGACTGATATTTTACATCTATAACATTTATTTATATTTTAGGTCTGCATCCCAAACTCTCAACTTTCTAATCCTTAAACCATAGGTTATGAGAATGAAACAAAAATGTCTACCAAGTAATTCAAGATGTGCTTTCAAATACAAGTAGGTTTATTTGTTGGTTTGTTTTTTTTCCCCACAGAGGGTGATATGGGCTTCTGTCTCACCTCGGCTTTCAGAAATCAGGATTTCTACCAACCTCTTTCCTGTAGATTTTTTGGGAATTCTTCCTTGTATTGACCAATTCTCTGCTAACTTTCTGCAATTGTGAGTTTCTTGATTGAAACAGTAGCATAGATATGTTTTCATAGAGGTAGGGTAAAATATTGAGATGGCCTTTCCATTCTGTATGGTGGGTGTATCCCACCACAAGATGTCCTGTTGTGGGGAGCATACATTGCTCTAGGGGCTGGGGTATGCCCTATGTGCAGAGAATATATCTGTGGGTAGATGCTTTGTTGGGAGGAAGGAGAGGGGGAGGGGAGATGTGGCTCCTATTGTCCCAATTGTGTTTGTGTGACTTCACTGATTTCCATGAAGTCTTACCCAATTATGGAAGGAAGAGCATATGAAACTTTTTGTTGGGCCGTGTTTATCAGTATCAGCTTTTCTTGGCTATTTACTTTGACTTTTTTGCCTCTCTCATCTGGAGGTTGGCATTCTTTGCTCTCTAGCAGACAGGAAGTCCAGCTTGCTCATGACATGTTACTCCTTTTCCAAAGTAACCTTCCAGGATTTAAGAGACCTACCCAAGCGTGTTCCTCCTGCCAATTCTTCCCTAGGCCCTTGCCAAATATTCTCCCAGTTAAAAACATGGATTAAACCAATATAACCTCAGGACTTTCACTTTATGACTCCTATGTGTGCTGTAATGTTTAGGTGTCTGCTGTTTTACAGTACCATATTTTTATGGTGAAATGAATAAAATAATAATAAAAAAAAAGAACAAATGGGACATTAAACAACTTGAAAAAGAATAAATGACAAGTTAGCCTATCTTCCCCCCCCCCCCACAAAACAAACAAAAAAACAAACAAACCCCAAAACTTCAGGCAGTTCAGCCCAACTACAGCTTCACAACTTTGCTTCCCAGCAGCTGTCCCCTGCTGCATGAATGGCTCACTTTAGATTACCTCACCATTTTGCTGTATAGTCAAAGGATGGGTGCCAGCTGCCTGAATCTGGTTAATTTTCTTTTGGTAGCAAAGTCAGCTTACTTTACTGCAGCATGTACCATCTCCATTGGTAGGAGAATGGCTTTTTCCCTTTCTACAGGTCACTGTCTGTCATTGTTGATTGCCTTTACATTTCTAAACTCTGGCGTGCTACAGTATAAGTAGTTTAAGTACCTCTCTCTAAACATGCCTCTGAGACTGGAGAATTTATTTTGGATTAACTTATTTTTTTTCAAATTGGTAAAAGGTCTTCATTTGGAATACTCTGTGCCATGCTGGTTACCCATGTTCAAGAAAACTGAATTCAAGTTGGAGCAGGTGCAGGGAAGGGCTAGTGAGGCATGCTCAAAAGGAATGGAGAAGCCAGTCACGTAAAAGGGCTGGAAGATGTGTTTGCACTGTCTTTCTGGCATGCTGCAGCTGGGATCCTCCTAAGTATGCTCTGGCTATCTGTTCCCACTGGCACATGCTAAATTGCAGAAATTAGATGGTAAAGCCAGCCTAGGGCCATCCCTGTAGGCCATTCTGAAGCTCAGTGGAGACTGAGGCCTTTAGATTGACTGCCAGTGGTGGGGGAGGTGGGGCAAGCCCTCAGAGCAGATTCACTGCCACCTTTCTGGGTTTGGTGTTGGTGAGCAGGAGCAGGTAGATGGGGAATACTTGTGTGCATCCCTGCTGGGAATGTGATGTAGATGAGCCCTGGGCAAGTTCCATCTGACAAAAGGAAGGCAGAGTGGAAACATGATTGGTATCTTTAAATATAGCTCTGTCTGTGTGTGTGTCTGTGCGTATGCACGTGCCTTTCTTTCCACATTATCCTATTCTGATACCTGTGGTGCTCTTCTGGTGCATGGTAGAACTTGCCTTAAATGTTGGTTTTCCTGTAAAAGAGAAATGGATGGGGGGGGCAAGCACCAAGGAAGGAAAACAGCTTTTTAAGGTGAATGCAATGTTGGCACAAGAACAAGGAAGTATAAATCAACAATCTCATTTATTTTAAGGTATAGCTTGGGAAGTCTATGAACATAACTAGACAGAATAGTTGCCTGCGGTAACAAGGGACTGGATTTGATGACCCAAGAAACCCCTTCAAGTCATACGTTCCTCCATGCTTCTTTAGCAGAAATGACTCCTGAGGGTTCTACTTTCTATTTAGGTTTGGATCCAGTTCATTTTCTTTCCTTCTGTTTTTCAGTTCAATCACCAAACAAGACAAATCAATTATTTGTAGAACCCAAGTTATTAGTTTTCTGGTTACAATCTTCTGCCCTATATTGTTCATACCGTAGTTGTAAACATACCAATGAGGAAGAATCCTACTTTATAAAGCAAATACTTCCTGTTTGCAGACTCTATCACCTATAAAGCTCTGCTTGTTTAAGGCATTTTGATGGGAGTTTAAGGATGAGCTGTGTTTGCAAATAGGCCAGTTGTGAAGGGCGCATCTGAGATGTTTAATAACATGTAACATATGTATCCCAATAACATTGTGCGAGGCAGCAGTTTTTGCTTTTTGGCATAATGGCTATAATGTTTTTAAGGTTTCACATTGTTCTATGTTTTGTTCTATCTCAGTACATCTCAGCTGAAAAACGTTTTTATATAATATTGTAAGAACAAAGAGTGAGGGCCATAATGACCCCAAATTACTTTAATTCATTAGTGAAGTGGATGTGTCTGTTGCTGAAATATTTTAGTCCCTGAACAAAGAGCACTTAGTGGGAACTCAAACAATCTGGCTTCTTTATATTGTACCCAACCCTGCAACCCCCCAGGAACTGGCACAGAGAACTACCAAGGGAAGTTTCCACTTTTATATGCTGGGGATTAGGGTCACAAATTGATGGGCTAAAGAGATTGAGAAAAGCATTAGTAAATAAACATTAGGGTACATGCACTTAGGATATGTATGTATATAACAAGTAATAAATAGTGTCACTGTGATGAAACCACCCACAAACAGGTAACGGATAGGGAACACTAACACCATGGTATATACACTTAAGAAACCTTAACACTCCTCCATCCCTCCCCACCACAGAGGAACTCCAAACCAGTCCCTGGTCCCAAAACAATTGTTCTCTGTTCTCTGCTGAACCTCAAAGTCCTAGCTGCTTCCTGGTCTCACACCATGTGGCTCTCTGTCCCTGCCATGTTGTTTTGTACTACCATGCTACTCCTTCCACTTTCTCGTCTCCTGCAGCCTTCTGGGAATTGCAGTCCATGCTACAGTTCCTTCCTCCTGTTTTTAGATATGATCTTTCTAGACAAGGGAGAATGCTGCTGCTTAAAAACAGCTGGATTTTGGTTTTTTAATCAGTCTTTCTCAGGACTGCACTGTTGAGCTAAAATGTCCATTCTTTGTTTGTGGTGCTTGCTACAGAAAAGAGGATGAGAGTGGCAGAAATGTCCCCAAAGTAGGAAGAAAAGAAAGAGCAATGTCACTACCACATGTTCCTCCAACCTCCAGGGCAAGGGCCTTCCTGCTTCAGTCCCAGGGTGGGGTTGCTTTTCCATTGATATCAAGGGGATCAGTGGCCCTGGAACATAATGGAGGCCATAAAAGCTGGGAAGGAACTACCTATAATAGAATGACATCCTTTGGAGTTGTCAGGTGAGGCTGACTGCTTGATGGCAGTGAGGATGATCTGTTTAGGTGACATCTAAGCTGCCTGCCATGTGTTTCTCAAAAGCTATGTCATTTTTCACCTACATGTCCATCCCAAATCCCTCTCTAGGGGAAATGAATCAAATAGAAACATTGAGTTTTACCAGAGAGGAATTTTACTTTCCTTTACTTTCTTTTGTTGAGGGGCTGGGGTAGCTTGTGCCCCCTTAGGGACTCCTCTACATAGATTATTTTTAACATGATAATTAAAAAGAGAGGCACCAAAAGCACTACTACTGTTAGCTATGCACCGAATACTATAAAGTATGGAGGGGAGGGTGGAGGGCGCAAAGCTTTCCTTACAGTGAAATAATGGTAGTCTGTTTGTAGTCTGAAGGCTTTTATGCCAGTTTCCTGTAAAATGACTACTGCTAGCACTCTTTAACAAGGTCCCAAGTTGATTATTTGCACAGAGGCTAGTAATTGTCAGGGATTTCATTCATGTTATACAAAATAAAACGAACATAAAATTTGCTCCAGGCATTTTCCTTTTAAGATAAGGAAGAAGATAATGGAGGACAGAAATAATTTATCTGTTGAGTCAGACAATTTCTTATTAAATCAACTTTTCTCATTCTTGGGTGGGTGATTTATTTGTTCTTTTGCTCTGAAGGCACAAAAGTATTTATTTTGCAATTCACTAACTTTTGAATAATATTTTCTTTATTTGTGCCTGATTTTGTTAGTGTTATCTGTTAACACGCTCTATATAGATATGGACTGGAACTCTGATTACACATTTCTATACAGTCCAGCAGAGCAAAATATTTTTGTGCACTTCCAGCAGCATGTTCTTATCACTGATCTAATTTTGGAGGGATACAATCTCATTTCAAAGGCTTCTTAGAACCATTAGGTGTTGTGAAGCAGAGCTTAGAATTAGTTTCTAATGGCTTTCTCAACTCCAGCATTTTTGTACCTGTAGCTATTTGACATAGTTATTTAAAAGGGCTCACTCAGGTGGAATATAATTTCCAAATGAAGGAAGACTCATGTCCAAGCAACATGCAAAGGAAGTTTTACTTGATCAAGAGACAGATTTTACACACACACACACACACACACACACACACACACACACATACACACACACACACACACACACACACACACACACACACACACACACACACACACACACACACTAGCCACATAGCTATATAGATATGTGGCCATTGCCTGCTTATTTACATAGTCTTCCCCATAGTTGTGACTGAAAGACATTTTGCTGGTTTCCCACCCTGCTCATTTTGAATATGAAATACTATTTCATTTATGTAGGCATAAATTATATTTCAACTGAAATGTTTTTATGTTATTTTACATTTTTAAGTTTATATAACAATGCTTTGTTCTAGGAATGTTATCCAATATAATGAAAAATCCAGTGCAAGAATTATAGCTAGCAGTGCCTTGTGAGCACAGATAGCAATGATCAGATGAAATGGTCAAGCTATTCAGTTCCCTGACTAGAAGGGGGGTGAGTGATACCATTAGCTGGGATTTAACATTTTTCTAGTTGGCAACAAAAATCTGCATAAATCTGAGGTAAATGAACCCAAACACATAGCTCTCAAGTTATTAGTGCCAACATACCCTATGAGCCATCAGAATTTGCCTGCAAATGTCAATTGTTTAAAATATTAGCAGGATTAATTTCATCAAGGGGAAGTGATGCCAAAAAACCCCATCAACTTTATGCCAGTCTCAGGAAACAGTTTGCACAAAAGTTTGTGCAATTACTTGCGTGCTTAAAACAAGCGTCCTTGTATAACAAGTATACAAAGGTGGTTATATACTTCGTTGGATTACATCAGAGCATTTCATACCTTGCAGGATGGAGTGCAGCATCAGGAAGCTGACATCACAACCAAGTACAGGTTGACAACTCTGTCCTCTATATGAGGGGTGGGCAATTATTTTGGCTCTAGGGCCACTTGTGGCATTTTAGTGAACTGTCGTGGGCCGGTTCAGCACCCCCTCTCCACCAGCTCCCTTCCCTCCCTCACACCCTGTCAGAGCTCACCAAAACTCCCTAAGGGGCCCCTACAGGGCTGGGCAGCTGGCATGGGGCCACAGGCAGGTGGGGAACAGTATCTGAGAGTGGAATAGGTGGGTGGGGCCAGGGCTGGGGCTGGAATTGGGATTGCAGGGCAGTGACAGCACAGAGCTAGTGGCCAGGCCCAAGGCAGAGTTGTGATCTGCTGTCTGCACTCCCCTGTGACCGGTGCTGGTTTCATGGGTAGGGGTGTGCAAGGAACAGATCGTGGCTCTATCTTGGGCCTGGCCCTTGGCCCCACACTGTCACTGCCCAGCATTCCCAAGGTCTCCAATGAGACTAGCCAAGACCTGTGTGGGCAGGATCTATGGGCAGGTAGAGGGGATGGGGTTGTGGGCAGGTGGGGAGCCACATCTGGGAGTGGGCTGGGCAAGTGGGGCTAGGACCAGGATTATGGGGCAGTGGCAGCATGATCTGCTCCCTTCATGCCCCTGCCTATGGAACCATTGCCCATCACAGGTGTGTGCGGGCAGTGGATTGTGGCTCTGCCCCAGGCCCTGATCCCATGCTGTTACCGCCCCATAGTCATGATCCTGATATTGATCCCTAGCCCTTCCAGACCTTGGGGGCTTGGACAGTAAAGAAATTCTTCCTTATGTCCAGCCTGATCCCTAGCCCTGCCTTCCTGTCCTGCTCCTGGACACAGCTGTCCCATCCTCACCTGAGACCCCATCCCAGCCACATGCTCTGCAGTGGGTGTAGGGCAGACAGTCCAGGGTGTCTGGGCAGCGGGGTCAGGTCTGGCAGTGACAGCCAGAAGAAGCCACCACTGGGGCTGCCGGGAAATAGAATCTGGCCACCATGCAACCCCAGCCCAATTGCGTGCCTAGGGGTGGCAGGACTGGTCATATAGGCCACACCCTAGGCTGTTCCCCATACCTGGGCAAGGAAGGGCCAAGGGACCCTCTGCAAGCCAGAGAAAATACCTTCATGGGCCGGATCCAGCCCATGGGACATATTTTGCCCACTCCTGCTTTATACCCTCAGCATTTATATGAATATGTTTTCTCCTTAACATTAGCCAATCACATTCCATTCTCCATGGGCTCAGGATCACACCCCCAGAATCAACATCTGTCCCCAAGAAGAGAACATCACAGCACAGAAAAAGTAAGTTCTGTCCACTTCATGGCTGGCACAATTTTATGGTCACAGTGCAATTTATAGCAGAGCAAAGGCAATTGTAGGATTTTCTACATGCAGATTGTAAAACCTGTGGGTTCAGAAGTAGTTTGGGCAAAAGGACTCTATAAACACTCAGCAAGGCACCACCACCATGCCAGCTAACACAGGGAGACAGTTTCAGTTCCAGTAGATAGAACAACACACACAGCAGAGAATAAAAACAATATTGGATGGATTAAAAATAGAACAGCAGCATTTACTGACAGGAAATTTCTCCACCGTATGAGGACTAATGTGGAACAACCCTTGCTGTATTACTTGCTCTGCAGGTGGAAAAGCATTTTTAACAGTGCACAGTTGACAAGAATTCTATAGGTTCCCTAAGGGGGATTTGCAGCAGTTGGGAGGAGAGAGTGTGGTGTACAAAGGTGCCAGTCTGGGGTCTATTTCATAGAATTCATAGACATTAGGGCTGGAAGGGACCTCAGAAGTTCATCAAGTCCAGCCCCCCACCTGAAGGGTAGGAAGTCAGCTGGGGTCATAGGATCCCAGCAAGATAAGCATCCAATTTACTCTTGAAGGTGTTCAATGTAGGTGCTTGAACCACCTCTGATGGCAGGCTATTCCAGACCTTGGGGGCTCGGACAGTAAAGAAATTCTTCCTTATGTCCAGCCTGAAATGGGTAGGTTAGAGACGTCTGGGGGATGCTCTTCTCTATGCCAGATAGCTAAGTGATGTTCAATGCTTCCTTTTCATGATTTTGAGAGCATTTTTTTTTTTTTTTGCTCCATTGCACAGACTTCTCTCCTTGTATTTATGTGACCCAGATGTCCTGTTTTTATCACAGTGTAATAAGAAATATTTTTTGTGGCCCCCTTATTAAAAACTTCATGCCATATCCTTAAAAGAACTGGAACGACTCACCAGGCTTACGTGATGCTTGTTATTCTATAAGTCAGTAGCATGGCAATTTCTAGATGACCATTTTAAGGTTTTTGGTGGGTTTTTTTTAAGTTTACAAAACATAAAGGTTCTTCAATGAAATCTTCTACTGACATTTCAGAGTAATAATTCTCAGTCTCTATTGCTATGCCCATCATAGGAGCTATTGACAATAGCACTGTAGTAGCGTGGGCATGATTTTTTTCCCTGACTGGATTGTGTGAAATTAGTTGCTATTCTGAGAGAAAGTGCTATAGCAAACTGCTGTGCAGAGCCAAATTATTAACCAGGATTTGAATTGTTAAAGACTTATTAATTTATATGCTTATCAAGGTTATGACTAAAGATTTTTCTTCACAAAACTACTGTGATTTCGCATGCTTGGAGTAATAATTATCCCATTTTTACTTGAACTTTGAGAAATGGAGTCTAGCTGACTTTTATGGCCTCATTATAAAAGATACTTAATGTGCTTCCATATGGAAAGAAAAAAAACAGATCAAGTTTATTTTTTATTTGATTCATTACAATAATGCTTTTGCTTTTAGCTGTATTTTGCAATCATTTTGTTATACAATCATATTCAGGACAGATTCTTAGCTAGGATAAGTCAGTGTACATCCATGAAGCCAGTGGAACCAAATGAATTGATCACAACCATGGATTGCAGCCCAGATTTTAAAATATTATTTATCATTTTACTTTTTCAAGTCACTTTACAAAGGTTGACTTAATAAGATGTCATAAACACCCAAGAGGTAGATATTCTGCGGCCTGTAACAACTCACTTCATTCATGAAAACATTATACAAGTCACCTATTTGATAAAGTTTTCCTTTAATAATTAAACTAAATTAAAATGAAATCAGTACAGGACCAATGAAGAGATATCAAATCTCTGAAACCTGTTTGTCCAAAATATACTGGTTCAGTGCTCTCATACCACAGGGAAGGATTGCAATATAAAAACTGAAGGATAGAGCTTTAATTTAAAACAAATGATTTATCTCAGCTGGGGATCTGACAGAAAGAGTGAGCTTTATTACAATTCTTTCACAACCAAGGAAGTCAAGGCTATAAGGGGACATGACTCACTTAAACCAGGACTAGAAGTAAATGTCACATCCAGAAATTTCTGCTTCTAGATCTGTTCTCTGGCTACACCACTACTTGTGTCAATAATATTCATTGCGTTTGTTGAGGTCAGCATTAATGACTGAAATGCATGTTTATGCATTAGTGTATCAATATATACTGGAACTATAAATGAAACCTGTTCTTACTAAATGATATGGAATAATGCAAGACAGAAAATCCTAACAAGACAGAATAAATCAATGCTGCCTGTGTGGGCTGATGTGCCTGGGCTAACTTTCACTGTTGAGGGGCAGAGCTAACTACCCTCCTGTACCTCTGCACTACAGTGGCTACACTGCTCCTGGTTCAGAAGCTAGCAAGTACAGAGTAGTGTAGCCTAGCACAGTTATTCAGCAGCACAGGCATGCCCTTGAGACTTACTGTAAGATTATTTGTTTCTCTCTTCAGAGTTTAAAAAAAAAAAAAAAAAAAGGAACAATTCTGACATCCCAGAGAAAATTGCCAGGAAATTACAGCTATTCATTTAGGGAAAAGGAAGTCAAGATTCAGTATTATGATGGGCATTGTCACCTAATCCCAGTATCAAAGTTACCACTGGCATCTGCAGAACTCTTCCCCCTAAATCAACTGCAACTTTGTATAAGATAATTAAATACTCCTTGGAGCAAGGGCTGGAACCCAGATCTCACAATATCCAACATTTTCCTAGGCACTTAGGTTTCTATTGGCCTCCACTTAAGCCTGAAAAGATGCCTAGGTAACTAGACTTGGCATACTACACAGAAGTGATCCAGTATGGACACCAAGAATGTAACTCTACTTATTCTCTGTTGAGATACAATTCCATCTACAAATGTGACTCAGGCTCAGTGAAGATAGTACTGTCCTGTGATGGGTGAATTCTGGGGCAATCCTCCCCCTTTTGTGAGTCAGATTAATCCAATACAGTGTGACAGTAGTGTGTAAAACTACCAGTAAGTGTGCCCATTACCAGAATGGGAGAACAATATGTTTCTTCATGGCTGGAGTAGGGCTGGCCTCCATGGAGCACACCTGTCTACTCACTATGAGAATGGGAGCTATGTGTCTTAGGGGTAGAATAGGATCGCTTTCCTGAACATGTAAGTTTGAAGTGAACTAAGTCTTGGTCATCATAGCAGTGAAATAGGACTGGGTTCATGCTGTATCCATCTCTGGCCCAATGAATATTTAAGTAGTTTATACAAAAGGGAAGAGCTTCTGTGGCATAAACTGAGACACCCACATCATAACAGATTAGTGGATAGTGGTTCAGGCACTTCTCTTGGATGTGGGTGAAGAAGATGAAAAACCTCTCCAAATCATGCAGAGAATGGCTTTGATCCTGGGTCTTGCACATCCCAGATAAATATTCTCACCAGTGAGATAAGTGGGGAAAAAGAAAGAATGGGAAGTATCTCCTACTGTTCAGATATGAGATTATATTTTCATGATAAAGATAGGATTGACCTGACTTATCTACCTAACTCCAGTGACAGTGTGATTCTAGTCCAGAGTTAGGTGCATAATACAGGGGAGTGGAGTCTGAGTGCAGTGACTCTTGCTGACACCTTAGATCAGCTAGCCTAGGCAGTGGGCCTCCACTTCCTGGCCTCTGTGAGCTCTTTGTAGGGCTAACTCTCTCCATAAGTTGTATAGGAAAGCTTGGGTACCTAACCCAGAAACAGCAGGGGGCCTAAAAGTCTGCCCCTGCCCACTCCATACAAGATGTCTTTGTGAATATTGTCTCAAAGACTCCCATCTGATCTGGGAGTCTACAAAATGCTTATGTACTGCCTAGTTCTCCACTCTGTCTCTGCACTGCAGATTGTAGTGCAGTGCAGACCCCCAAAGTTTGCTTGGGTACTTGTTGCAGTCTGTGGCAGCATGGAGCCTAGCATGGCTAATTTACTCTCCTGAAAATCAGTGTAAATTAGCCTGACTGTTCTGTCATATAAAGATAGCTCTGGTATCTGTATGTGACAATGAGTCTGCAGTGTGTGGATGCACCTTTTATTACAATACTATATTTACCTGAATCCAAGATTACTTCAAATTTTAGATGGCCCTCTAATAATTACATTCTGTGCATTGAAAATTATACATTTTTTATAATTCATTTTTCTTGTTCACCCTGCTATATGCCTGCCCCAAGCTACTTGGCCCCATGCTGTCTGCTCTAGCTGGCCACTTGTCGCTCCACCTCTTGCCTTCTGCAGTGGCTCTAGCTTAGGGACAGTAGTCTTTGGTGGTGGCATTCTGGGCCTGGCATGGCCAGGCAGAAGCAACAGTGATAGCTCCAGACTGGATTGGGTCAGAGTTAGAGCCAGAGCCTGAACTGCACACCATGGGTTTCCCCTTCATACATGCCTCACCTCACTCTACAATCTTCCCTGTCCTCCCCATGCTGCATGCTCACATTCACACAGCATAACCCACTCCAGCACAGGGCAGGCTCCACCCTGTGCCCAGAGCTGCGACCACAGCAGCTGTCTGCCCCAGCCAGTACTCAAGTGCAATACAAGACTTTTTTTCCCCCCGAATGTTGATTTGTGACTGAACCCATCCTTAGTTTTGGTAAAGCTAAGCTGTTTTTAAGGGAAGGCAAGTTAAATGGAAATCTCAGTTCAGGGCACAGGGAGAATTCTTCTCGTCTAAGATTGAATTGTATTGCTGATAATTCTTTCTTGATAGGGATGATTTGGGAAGGTAATAAACAGCCATTGGTTTATCTCTGTGCTGAACCTTGATATAATGCTTCAGCATATTAGTGCATTTAATTTAGTATCCAAGAGATTAGAGTGATCAGATTGGATGACCCATGGGCTATTGAATTTTGTATCAACTCAGTACAAGTTTATTTAACAGTAATGAGAACCTGGAGTAATTCATGAAAGACCTACTAAAGAGGTTAATCTTCTAAAATTGTTACTCCTGTGGGTAATCTTGTTTACAGTGGTTTTGCAGGAGTGATCCCAAGCTAGTTAATTATGCAGTATAATGGCACATGAAATTTTGTTAAGATAATGATAAGGTAAATTGTAAGAAACAAATTGAGCTATTTGATACTCATGAATTATGAATTACTTATAACCCTTCCAGTCTAGGTATCATTAAAAACCCAATTAAAAGCACTACTGACAACAGGCCAAATCCTAAATGGGGGATGTAATTCTTTGCTTTTGCTATCCAAAACAGCAGGCGGCCTGAAACTCCTTCCTTGCCACTACCCCATACAAGATATCTTTGTAAATCTTATCTCAAACACTCCCCACCTAAGGGGTACAATACCAGGACAGTACAGTGGTGTCACCTATTCTATCAGTGGAAAGTCCTTATATGCCTATGCTGGGATCTGAGGGAGCCATCTATGAGGATGGAGGAGAAGGAAGCCCCCCACTCCTCCCCGCCACCCTTAGTCCAATAACCTAGCCTTGGGAATATTTTGCTTGGAAGTTAGAGATTTGGGTTCAAGCCTTCTCTAGATAAAGAAGGCCTAAAACCTAGGTCTTTTATTTACTGGCAAATGCTCTAAGTACTGTGCTAAAAGGGGATGGTTTCCCTCTTCCTCTCCCATTGTGGATGCATACATGCATGCATACACACACACATGGCCACACACATGTGCACAAACATGCACATGAGAGTGCGCGCGCGCGCCCACACACACACACACACACACACACACACACAGAGTTTATGCACTTTCCCAGGCAGATTTGAATCTTGAAAGATTCAAGTCTCCTCTGGGGAGCACTGCAGAGCAAGCACAGCACACCAAAATAGCAATATTTGAGGGCTCCAGATGTCCTAGTGGCTTGAGGGCTCTTGGACAGGGTGAATTAGGTTCACATTTTATGACTTGGATACCTAAATCTGTCTAAATTCCATTGTTATACCTTAGGGATGGATTAAGATGAGGCCCTGAGTCAAATCATCAGACAGGATAATATTCTTAACACTATCTTAGTGTTTAAAATTTTTTTTTTTAATGATTTTCTCTTCATGTTATGCATGAATCTCCACAGAAACTCCAACTTCAACCTCTTTTCTGTCCATGATTCTTATCATCTTTTGTTTCCCCTTGAAACATTATGTCTTTCTGACAGATGATTGATTACATATTATCTTCAGATTACTATTGTTTGTTCTTTCTTCTCGTTCTTCTCCTGATTGAAGGAGGAGATGCAAATGGACTTTTTCAGCATGGTATCAGAACAATAAAAAGAACAATAACTATGTCTCTAAAAAGGAGTAATTTGAAAACTCCTATGCAGTTTTGTGTGATCTTATGCAAATTATTTTAATTCTCTAGAGCAGGTTCTAAAGGTTCAAAACCATTTTAGACTCAAGGGACTCCTTGGAAAATGTCAGGTCTTAGTTTTCATTCTTTTTTTAAGTAAAAAATAATAGAATAATTCTTCTGTTGCAAAGAACTCATAAAGACCACAATAAGTTAGAATGTTTCTCCCACTATGGATTTCATGTTTGCATACTTAACAGTGTTAACATTGTCTAGCATCCAGTGGCATCCTTAAAAAAAGACTTCAAGGCACCCCAGGGTCCCATGCCACCTTGGCTGAGAATTGCTTCTTTGGGGTATGGGCGTACCAACAAGTTACCATGAAGTAAGCAAGCTAATGTATGAACTTGCAGCATTCTCTAGTAACTGCCTGTGTGTATGCTCCTATCTTGCTGTTATTAAAGAATGAGGCATCTTGTACTTGGCCACAAGGACAGTTATTGTGGAAAAGTGGGTGTTCAGTAAAGTCTTAGCTTGCTTCCTTTTAACTTGTTTGTATGGACATACTGCAAGCCTCTGATTCCATTTGCACCCTTGGCTTGTTTCAATTGTAAGAGTCAGATTAAAAAAAAGGACTTAGGCAGCTAAAGTCCAGAACCTGCCCCTCCTCTTTCCACCTAGATGGAGTCTAGAACCCCATGGACCCCTCCTTTGCACTATGCCCAGAAGCACCACTGTCATCATCTTCTCTTGCTTTCTTGTTCCTCTGTGCACTCTAAATCCTGGAAATGGGGCAAAGTAGCTGCCTCTGAGTGTCCCTTCAGCTTGCTCTAAAGTGCTTACCCTGCCTCCTTTATAGGATTTGACATGTGCCAAAGCATAAGAGCAGTACTGCTAGGTACAGGACAGAAGTAATGTAGGGAAGTCCTGCATCAGGTGTTGAGGCTCTCCTGTACAGTTCTTGGGGACAGTCAGGTGTTACAGAATGGGATCCAAAGCAATAAGGATGTTGAATGGAATAGCATATAATACCACCAACTCAGCATGCAGTTGCCTGGAACTAGCCAGTTGGAAATGCTAAGGATACACATGTGTGAAGTTTAACTTAAGGGTGTTGTTACACATTATGGTTACACATGCTAACTCTAAGGAATGTTAAGCAGTAGTAAAGTTACCATGTGCTGTGAGCAGCTGAATGTTAAGGGTTAATACCCTCTCTAATTGTGTACATCTCTGATTTGCCATTAGAGGGCTGGTGAGCAGGGCATGGCTAGGAGCTGCTAATTCTGCCCTTTGGTTTCCTGGCTCTCCAGCTCTCCAGTGGCTCCCCATGTGCATGCCCCCTGCCCCACACCCCAGTCCCTTCACCTGTGGTTCCTTGCCAGCTCCCCACTCAACTCCTTCTCCCCCTGTGGCACCCTGCTTGCCCACACCTGCCCTGCTCTCCTTGGGTCAATTCTGATGATGGATCATTCACATGGTAGTGGGGGAGAGGGGGCTGGGAGCAGTGCATTCTGGGGTACTGGAGGACTGCAAGTTGCTGGTGTTGGCCACTTGGAGCAGGCTGCTGCTACTGTAACACAAGCCAACTGGAGATGCTCCTTATCCAAAGAAATGTAACTTTGAGATGCTCAGAGGGCACTTAGCTCATCTTTTACTTCATTAGCATGTAGATACTCCTGTTTTAAGACATGCAAAAAAACTAGAACTCTTGGTTCCAAAATGATACCTTTTATTAGACTAACTGTTTTAAGAGCATTCAACACATGGGATAGGTAATGTCTAACACCACCATGACACTTACTAAGTGCAATTAAAATCCAATCAGATGCACATTGAAACAGTTTAGCACATGTTAAGTGCCCTCATTACATTGCAAAGTTGTTACATGTGTTACAAGATAACACTCACCTGAAAGGGAACAACTTATTGGAATGTTAATAGGTCACTACATTTCAATAATTTGCCACTGTTGCAAGTGAATGTTTGATAAGGCCCTCACATCTGCAGGGATTGGGCCTTTGGCCACTTGGGGTCAAAAGACTGGCATACTCTCCTGAAGGTACATGCCTATACTCACGCATAAGCAGAACCAGAGGGCTAAGACTTTCCTCCAAAAGATACCTGGAAGGGGGGACTACTTTTTATACAACAGGAAAGTGGCTCCAGCTTTCACATAAGGTGTATGAAACCTAGGTTTAGTTCCCTCTCCTACTTTCCCCACCCAATTGAGTGTACCCGGATAATGATGTTTGTGTATGTGTGGTGGTGGTGGTGGTGGTGGTTTGTGGGGGGGGGGACGGGGTTTTCCACTCCACCCATTGAATCTGTGTTGCAGTGCAGAAAAGAGTGCAAGATGCATAGAGCCAGAGAGAATGTAAACTGGAAAATGACTCTCCACCCTGGTGGCTAGGGTGTTCAGCTGAGAGATAGGTGTCCTCCTGGGTTGCTGACCCTGGTTCAGGGATTGTTGATGTACTTTCTCTGAAACATTAGGTAGCATGTATAAGCACTACTTTGAGCATGAGTTGCACAGAGTTTCTTCAGTGGAGCTCAGGAAACCTTTAAGGAAGAGTTGGAAAAATAGTTTAACAATAAACTTATTAAAAGTGTGGGGAAAACAATTTGACTGTAACAGCCATTTCCCATCCTCATAGGAATGACTAATTAAGGTTTGCTTCAAAGAGATGTGTTCTAAAGAATAGCAAACAGAATGCACTAGCTACCTGATGATGTTAAAATTGAGCTAAGATTCAGGGGCTGACCAAAGCACATCAAAGTCAATGGAAAGGATGCGTTTTGAATTACAGCATTGGCCTTTTGTTGGGTATGCTACACAGGAAGGGTACAATGAACTTGGTACTGCCCTCCCAGTTGCAGCCCAGTCTCATGTTTTCTCCACAACTCAGGAGAAAGATGATCTTGTTCATGAACAGATGTAGAGAAAATCAATATTAAAGAATCCACTATTGTAGATCTTTTCAGTGAGATGTCACTTCTGCATCCTACTGAGCTGAAATTCTTCATATTTGTGTATCAAACAAGTATCAAGATTTGAAAGTAGACGGCATTTTGATCATATCTGGCTTAGTCTTTCAGTTCTTGCTGCAGATACATTCTGTGTAGCTTTCAAACTTAAATCCTGTTGCTGAGGAGGTTTTCAGCTAGTCAGTTCTATAACATTTTAGTCTAAAAAATTATGGCTTACCATAGGAAGTCCCAGAAAAGAAATGCCCATGCTAATTTAGCAAGAATAAATACATTGGAAAGAATTCAGGCTATTTTAGTTTGGGTATTTTATTCTGTAGAAATAGCAAAAGTTATTTTTATAACTCAATGCTGAAAAGTACTTATTTTCATTCTGAAAGGGTCACACAAAAGATTTGGACTGATTTGGGTAATGCAGAACAAAACTCATCAAGCAATATCTTTGTTCTTTTGGCTCCATTTTAAATGATAAGATGTGAAATAATGGACAAATGCAATGCCTTTAAAGACCACTTTAGAAGGAATAATGAAACATAAAACTTGCAAACCAAGTTTGATTATAATTGCATGTCCCATCATGGGTCCTTTTCATGCTGTAGAGGTATTGTGGAGATCTCCCTTCTCTGTCTGCACTACAGCCATTTTGTATTCTGATATGAAGAGATGTGTGGTAACCTTGGGTAGAGATTGCCAAAGGGGGAAAAAAAAATCCTGATTCTGTGTTAATTTTTTTTTTCTTTTTAATGTTCTAGGGGCTGGTATCCTGGTAGAGGAGAGAGAGAATATGTGTGTGTGCGTGCGCATGCACGCACGCACATACCTAATTTTACGTTAGCACAATTAACTATGAAACTCTTTTCTTCGAGATACCACTGAGGTTGAGAGCTTAACAGGGTTAAAAAGGAAAGGGGGACATTTGTACCAGAAATAGGGACATCTACTGTAAGAACTGTGGAAAAAACCTGCCAAGCAAAAGTTTGGGAAGCATAAAGTATCATGATTTGGGGCCACAGGTGGAGGAAGAAAAAATTATTTTGGGGTGGGGCTGAGCACATGCATGCATGCACCACCTGCCCCAGGCAGCTAAGTCTGTGGGGGGAGGAGAAAGCCCTGGGGGAGGGGCAGATCAAGGCCCCAGCAGCGAGGGAGGAAGCGGAGCACAGGCAGGAGCAGGGGCTGGGTGAGTGGGGCCCTGGCTGGGCCAGGCAGTGGGATAAGTGGAGGACCGAGGGGCATGTGCCCCCTCCCCCGATCTGTGTGTGGGGCAGAAGCAGCTACCAGTGTGAGCTTGGCTTTGAGCCCTGCTGCCCCAAGAGCTGTGAGATGCTATGTTCATCCCACTGCCAGGAGGGCAGTGGGTATGTGCAGCTGCAGCAGGGAGCAAAGTGCAGTGTGATGTCGCAGCCACCTCCAACCTGTGCACAGATTGTGGGGAGCATGTGCCCCTTAGGTCTCCACTTGTCCCACCAACCAGCCTGGCCAGGGCCCCACTCACCCCAGCCCCTGCTCCTGCCTGTGCTCTGCTTCTTCCCTCACCACTGGGGCCTCTATTTTTCCTCCCCCCCACAATGGCGGTGAGGGCGGGAGTAGGGCTGGGGTTGGGGCAGGCCCTGCACAGATGGGGAGGGGTGCAGGACAGAGCCATGTGTGGTTTGTCCAGGGGGAACCAGGTGCAGAGGTGGGATGTTGGCTCCTGCCACTGCATGGACCCAGGAGGTATGGGGGGCATGTGCCCCTGGATCTGCATGGGGCAAGGTTGGACTGCCACTGTGGGCTGGGGGGCTGTGCTGGGCTCTTCCCAGTGCAGGGAGTTGAGCTATATTCCACTTGGGGTGGGCAGTGGCAGTGCTGAGACATGGGTTGGGGGGGTCTATGGTGAATTTTGGAGTGGCTGCAGCCCCCCCATAGCCTCCATCCCAGCGCTACTGCCATCTGTCCCAAGTGCAGCCTGGCCCCCCCCCCCCCCCCCCTCCACACTGGGAAGAGCCTGCCCCAGCCCCACCCTACTCCCTCTTTCACTGCTGCATGTGCACCCCTCCCCACCCCTGCTGCAGCCCCTGGAAGCCCACAGCCAGGCTGTCCTGAAGCCGTACTGCTGCCCCATGTTTGGGGAGGCTAAGTCCAGTTAGCTCTCCACCTTCTGCCACCTATGTTTGGGGAACTAGACAACATCTAAGAGAGGGGAATTAGGAAGAGACTTTGCTTAAGTGCAAGTTAATCTATAATTGCCCACTTGGGTGTTTCATGCACCTTTTTCTGAGTGGTTGCTGCTGTCAGAAGCAGTAAATTGGATTAGAGGGACCACTGACTTGACACGGTACAGCAATTCCTTTGTTACTGGATGATTAGAAAATGGTGGGGGGGAAAAACAAACTATTTAATGGTTTCTGCCACCCATTTTGACTTAGTCTTTTTTTTTTTTTTTTTTAAGAAATACTCAATAGAAATGCCCTGAGTATCTCTAACACTAAGTACATGAAAGCACAGGACAGAGGGCCCAGAGCTACACTCAAAGTCTAGGTGATTAGTAGACTTATTGAAGTGTTATGCTTTAATGTAACAGGCTTTTAAAATCATTTTGAAGCCATTAATGTAACACCATCCTGAGGTTATTGCTACATACTGGTAGACTCAGAGCCTTCATAAACTATATTCCTAAAATAGGATCAGAGGTTGTACCCAATGAACATAAAGGAAAGCCCATGTCTGCAAATCAAATTAGAATTTGGCCATTAATGAGTGCCGGTCTTCAGAGCCCTATTTACCAGAGTATTACTCCAGTTTTATGCTTGTATGAATATATGGAATTTTACTAAAGACAAACTTGAGTAACTTATTACTAAATCATCACTCCATATGGGACCATCTTTAGTGACCACGGGATTGTATGTAAATTTTATAGAAAAGACAATTATTACTTTAGTTCCTACAGGCAGAATCTTAGTTCCTAGATGGTAGTCATACACATATACACAGCTTACAATTCAGCTCTGGAAGTGCGAGCCTCCCTAGGTCTACTAAGCATGCTCAGCTGGGCTAGGCCCTGGGCCTCATATAATCACCTGGGTATGTGGTACGGCTGGATCTACCCCATCCCTGCAGGTCTTTCCAAGCCCCATGCCTTGATTAGTGATCATCCAACTAGGGCATGGGGCTGGGACCTGCCCCTGACTGGGACAGTTCCCAGACAGCCCTGGGCTATGTGGAGAAGTCTACATGTGCAGCCCAGAGCTGTATGTATTTACTACATAGAAAAAATGGAGGATCTAGTGCAGTAGTAGTGAACAATCTCTCATCTTTCTGTCACAGTCGATGGATTTGTATTTGAAATCTCTGGGTTTATTTCTGTGGGACCCTGTGGCACCTTTGAAAGGTTTTCAAGGCATCTTACGGTGCCATGGCACCCTGGTTGAGAATCACTGTTCTATAGTGATTTCACTTTATATCAAATAGGAAGAATAGGGATTATTCTGGAATTTGCCTACTCATTTATTAATTTATTTTATTCAGTAAATTCTATTGCACTTGTGGTTACATTCTAGAATGTAAATCATGATAGTGCTTTGTTACACGGCAATTTTGGGTGGCTCCTGGAGCTCTTCATCCCTGGACTGTATGCACATTAACACCTTAAAGTGGTTTTAAGCACTCATTATGCAGCTCAAAGTTACGCCATTCCAGAGCAGGATTATCTCTGAGCCGCACTATCCAGCTCATGTTCCGTTAAGGTGTGGCCACTTACCACAGATGTGCTGCCCAAATTGAAGTCCTCCAGTATCCCAAGATCTCTCTCATCCCTGCCTGTAAAGCAGGGATAGAAGCATGTCCTGGCTCACCAGCCCTCTAGTGGCAACTCACAGCTATGGTTCCTAGTCCTACTCACCAGACCTCTAGTGGTGAGTCACAGCTGTGCAGGTGGGGAACAGTCGGTGAATGTTTCTAGACTAAGGTTGGGTGACTTTGGCTGCTCCAAACTCAAAGGTAGCACTAACACCGATCAACATTTGTGTGGCTCACAGTGCAGGGTGTAAAAAGGCCCATAGTTAGGCTTTTTGTCTTTTTCATAACTGTATGTAAACTGACATAAAAAGTCTGTGCCTGTCTATAGCATGACAGCTGCAAACTACACCTAATAGTGGAACTATGCAGTAGTCAGTCTACTGATTCATGATATTGATCTTTTATTCTGACAGCTAAAGAGAATGCACATCATTCTGGGTCTTTGAGCATAGTGTTTCAATCATAAATTTGGAAAGCTTTCTTTTTTTCAGCCAAAACGTATTTGCATTCTATTGTAAGAGCAAGCCAAGAGATCTGTACTTCTTTGAAAATGTCCATTAGTACAGGGTCATGAGTACCCTAGTTAATTATACACTGTCAACTATTCTGAGGGGAAATATTTAGAAGGACCCTTCCCACAGCAGTTTTCAAAGGTAGTGAGTAGACCATGTTATGGAAGATGTATATGAAAGAGATGTAACTATATCTATAGGTGCATGTAGATTAATTTATACTCTTATTTCTTATTCACCCCTGAGCATCCATCCATAGCTTTGCAGCCTTGCATGTGATTCCAGTTGGGAAGAGAAAAAAATGAGAAATGTACAAAGTTCTGTTTCTTGGATTAAACAGCTGGATAGAGTCTCTGGGCTCATAGCCCCAGTAACGTTTCAGCCATCATCCCACAAAAAAATGTTGACATAAAAACATAAAAGCTGTTATTCTGGGTCAGACCAATAACCATCTAGCCCAGTATTTTGTCTCTGACAGTGACAAGTAGTGTATGCTTTAGAATAATGTAAAAAACAGGGCTTTCATAGAGTGGTTCACCCCCTGTCAGATCCTCCTAGTTGCTAGTAGCCATCAATTGGGGGATGTCCTGCTGCAGGAATTACATCTTTGGCTGTTATGGACCTATTCTCCATAAATGATCAAATCCCTTTTGGGACCTGGTTATGCTATTGGCTTTTCCAGTGCCCTGTGGCAATCAGCTCTGCAAGTTACTTATATGCTGAGTGAAAAAATACGTCCTTCTTTCTGTGTGTTCTAAATTCACTGCTTGTGTATTTCATTGGGTACACCCTAGTTTTTGTATCATGAGACACAGTGAATACCAGTTTCTTACCTTAACTCTTAGTCATGAGTTTCTCTAGGACTTTTCTCAGGGTGCTATGATGCTTGTTCAGGCTGAACTGGAGCATTCTTTTTCCTGGTTTGAACTGCATATCTTTACTTCTCAACATGAGCTGTCCTTCCTCCTCACACAGATGCTCAGCAAAATCCCTCTAGCCAGATAATTTGAAATTTCTGAGCAACCTTGCATTTTTTTTTGTTTTAGGTAGAGCTATGGACTTATGTTTTAGGTACAGAGGTTGCTGTTGTTTTATCTATCTGCTTTCATAAAGAAGCTTAATTGCTTCTTATAACCATCTGCAATGAAAGAGGAAGTTGTTAACAGCAGTTTCAAAGAGGTTTGTCCCAGTTTATAATGATTCAACAAGTACCATGTGGGCAGCAGAAATGAATATGTAAAATAATGCAAGAGGGATGTAGTAGCCATGAAGGTCCAGAAACAATGCATACATAATGTAAAATAATGCAGACATTTGTAAAGCAAGTGTACTGTATAAAAAGGGAGCACTTTTTGTTGCAAATGACCTTACCCCAGGGAGTTGCAAAGTATTTCTGTTTCCACAGGGCAGTGGGAATCAAACACATCTCACAGCCAGACTACTAGGTATGCACAGGCCACTGCTGTATCAGTCATGCTGTTCTTGGGATAATGTGCTGGTAGATTTCCAATTCTGTCTGTGTGTCATGCCACCATCACTAATGGCTCACTGTGCAGTATATGAAATCTTATGATTAGAGGAATAACTATCTAGGTTTGAGCCCTGGGCAAAACCCTGCAGGGAAGTGGAGGGAGGGAGAGAGAGAGGGCTACAAGTGCTGCAGAGCACCAGAGGCAGAGGACCGGCCGAGCATGTGGGGGTGGGCATGGCAGAAATCTCACCTTCCCTGGGGACTTGAGCTCCTTTGTCTGCTGCTGTCATGATACAATCTGCCTGTACTAGTTGTTGCTGCCGTTGCTACAGGAACAGTGTGAGACTGTTACTGTTGTTATGGCATAGACTCCCTAAGGTGCCACCATTCTGGTGCCCCCTCTAAGTTTGTATCTGGGGCTGATGCCCAGCTTGCTCACCCCTTGTTATGTTACTGGTTATGGCCTGAATGCTCAGTTCCCAAGTTTTTTATTAGCTATGGCCCAGCAGCTTGCCTGAAACAGGTGCTATGACTATCAGTGAGGAAGTGCACGGGAGTCCTCTCCTTATGCCATTCTTGAGTGCTGTGTTGTAATATCATATCAAATCCAGCTTCTCAGCTATTTGGGAAACCTCACTCACCCAGCAGACACACTGACATTCCCTGAAGGGTAGCTGTATGTAAGAACTCATGGAGTACAACCTTGCCATTCCTGCTGGATTATTACCTTCTGCTTTCATGTAAAGCAAGGCAAGGCAAGGTGGTAAGGTTATGGAGATGGGGAAAACAAGGCATAGAAGATAAAATGACTTTCCCAAGTTCCTCCACTAGGCCAATAGCAGAGTCAGGAAGAGATACCATGTTTCCAGTGTCCCAGGCCACTGCTTTATCTACTAGTACAGTGATTCTCAGCCAGAGTGCCTGGGTACCCACGGGTGCCTTTAGATCCTTTCAAGGGTGCCACACAATATTAGGTGTCTGAACATGATTCACAAGATAAACCCAGATATTTCACAAAGGAATCCACAGTGTTATAACTATTCTGTCCTGTTGTGGGCTCTCTGGGTTTTTTGCAGCAGAAGAATTGCTCTAGTATTTTTCTGTAGTCAAAAAAACAAGTGAAAATTAAAGCTGGCATTTTCTAAGGGATGTCTTGAGCCTAACAAGGGGTGCTTTGACTCTAAAAAGGTTGAGAACCATTGCATTAGTTCCTAATTGTACACTGGAGAATCTGCTCCTGGAACTGAATACCTGTCTCATGAGAAAGATTAGGCAAAGAATATTAACGAGGCATTTTTCAAAAGGATATGAACATGGTTTTTGCTTGTACGTACACAAGCACTTCATATGCAAATGAGTGCAATTATGCAGATAAACATATCTGTTCTTGATTTGTACCCTGTGGTTCTGATTCTCCCTTCAACAGCACTATTTTAAATCTGGCATAATTAATTGAAGTCAGTGCATTTACTACACTGGTTTAAAGCAATGTATTTGAAAGCAGAATTCAGCCCACTTTTCTGCATGCAAATGGGGATTTCTCTGTAAACTCAGTTGTTTATATGCAAAAGTGATATGCACAATTACGAGGCTGATTTGAAAATTAAATACTTAAAATACCAAGGGTTCCTTAGAACATAAATACATTTATTCTTCATTGATCTGCTTCACTGATTCAAATGTTGAGAAATATGCACGTGTGTAGGCACGCACACACACACATGTATGTATATGCATGTGTGTGTATTTCTAAATATTTGAATCATATATATAATGATCTCCAGACATTATGAAGAAACATTTTCCTATTTTTAAAAAGGTTATGACCAGATTAACCAGCTCTGAGATTGAAATATTGTATTGATGCATATAGCAATGAGATGTGGCACCTGGGCCATGCCCATGTCAGTACATATCACCCAGTGACCTAGAGAAGCCAGAGCAGAACATCTGCCAGAGGAATGGCTGAGTCAGAATCCCCAGGGGGCTGCAGTTTCTCCATAAATGTGATATGCTAACTAGATGCCCTCAAGGACAAACCTTTTCTGCTTCCTAGACCACTGAAGACAAATATCTTAAGTCCTCTGTAAAAGGAGTAGAGCTGCTGAAAATCTGTTGGTGCAGCAGGCTCATCTCTCATGGACCCCTCATCTACTTACATGTTTTTTCTAACCTCTTTCCACAATACCCGAGCCGCTGATCTTACATACAAGATCCTTGATTAGCTCCTCAGATTAGCCAGATTCCCAAACTGACCACCATACGTGAGGGAGCAGGCTTCTGAATGTCTTTGGGGGGAGTGTATTCAAGACTTGTAGACATGGGAAACAGGATTAATGTTGACCCTTAATGATTCCCAGCCTTGATCCAGCAACCTTTTGGAGCATTAAAAAAATAGGTTGTTGCCTACAAAAGCTCATGCCTCTCTGAACTAGTTACGCTCAAGGGTATTTATACACATACATTTGTTTGCTCCAATATGCCAGAAATTCAGCATGTCAGAGCAGACTCAGTTAATCAAGTCTACTCTTCTTGTGAGCTGACACGCCTGGCACTGCATTGCATACATTTGCATAAATGGGGAAATGCGTGTCAGCACTGAGAAAGTGGCAGAGGTGTGCTTTTGAACTAGAACACCTTCAATGTGTTTTAGTTCAAAATTGTACCACCGCCATTTTTCTTAGCACTGACGTGCATTTAGCCATTTATATAAATGTATGTGCTGCAGCACCGGGTGCTTTTAAAATCACTTGGTGCTGCAGCACAATCATGTGTACAAATGCTATAGGTTGCCAGCCTGCCCTGCCTTCTGCTTGGCAAAACTGCAGCAAACATTGATTTACCTGGCATACATATGAATTGATTGTCTGCCATTTTGACTTGGCATGGCTCTGGCACAGCTTTACAAGCACTCGTGGTGCTTTGGTGTGGTGCCAGAGGACTACAAAAGGGCCAATGTGGTCCCCCTTTTTTAAAAAGGGAGGAAGGAGGACTCAGGAAACTATAGGCCAGTTAGTCTTACCTCGATCCTGGGTAAGCTTTTTGAGAGAATTATCCTGGCGCATGTCCACGAGGGGCCAACAGGGGAGATTATGCTTAGGGGCAACCAACATGGATTCATTAGAGGCAGGTCCTATCAGACCAACCTGGTGGCCTTCTATGACCAGGTTACAAAATCCTTAGATGCAGGGGTAGCAGTGGACGTAGTCTTTCTGGACTTTAGGAAGGCCTTCGACACTGTCTCTCACCCCATTCTCATTAAAAAACTAGGGGACTGTGGCGTCGACACCTACACAGTCAAATGGGTCGCTAACTGGCTGGAGGGCTGCACCCAGAGAGTGGTGGTGGATGGGTCATTTTCAACCTGGAGGGATGCGGGCAGTGGGGTCCCCCAGGGCTCGGTCCTCAGACCCACACTGTTCAACATCTTCATCAGTGACTTGGACGAGGGTAAAAAGCACCCTGTTCAAATTTGCTGATGACACTAAGATGTGGGGGGAAGTGGGCATGCTAGAAGGGAGGAATAGTCTGCAATCAGACCTAGACAGGTTACAGGGGTGGGCGGATGAGAACAGGATGGGTTATAACACTGACAAGTGCAAGGTGCTGCACCTGGGGAGGAAGAACCAGCAGCATACCTACAGGCTGGGGAACTCCCTTCTCATCAGTGCAGAGGCAGAAAAGGATCTTGGAGTCGTTATTGATGCCAAAATGAACATGGGCCGACAGTGTGGGGACGCGGTCAGGAAAGCCAACCTTGTCATGCATCCACAGATGCATCTCGAGCAGGTCCAAATGCAGCACTGGTCAGGCCACAGTTGGAGTACTGCGTCCAGTTCTGGGTGCCGCTTTTCAGGAGGGATGTGGACAACATGGAGAGGGTCCAGAGGAGTGCCACCCGCATGATCAGGGGGCAGCAGGGCAGGCCCTACGAGGAGAGGCTAAGGGACCTGAACCTGTTCAGCCTCCACAAGAGAAGGCTGAGGGGGGGATCTAGTGGCCTGTTACAAACTAGTCAGAGGGGACCACCAGGCATTGGGGGAGTCCCTGTTCCCCCGAGCACTACCAGGAGTGACTAGGAATAACGGTCACAAGCTGGCAGAGGGTAGATTTAGACTAGACATCAGGAGGCTCTGCTTCACATCAGGGTGACTGGGATCTGGAACCAACTTCCAGGAGAAGTGGTGCTGGCTCCTACCCTGGGAGTCTTTAAGAGGAGGCTGGATGAACACCTCGCTGGGGTCGTTTGACCCCAGTACTCTTTCCTGCCATGGCAGGGGGTTGGACTTGATGATCTGCTCAGGTCCCTTCCAACCCTACCAACTATGAAACTATGACTTTTCTTCTCACTCTTTGTTCAGTAATCCTTTTTCATAGTTTCATGGTGTGGTTCATAAGTTTTATGCTTCTATTACCACAGTCCTACTTGTCTCTTTTGTTCTTAAAAATAGGAACCGTAAAGCTCCACGCAGCTGGCATTTTTCACATAACACAATCTTATTAAAGAACCCAGTGAGGAGACTTACATCTATGTACTTAGCTGTTGGGGGATTCTGTTCCACTTACAGAGCATCTAAGTGGACTTAAGCACCTAATGGTATACTATTCCCTCCTGCTGAAATGCCTCGGGATCTGTTTTTTGTTGTTGTTGCTATTTTTGTAATAATGTCATCTGACTCCTAAAATTGAGCCACAAAAGAGTAGCAGGGTGGTGGGGAGGAAGAATGCCTACCATTCCATTAACAGTTTTACAGGAACTTAAGCAGGGTGGAATAGAATTTCAGTAGAAGGGGCAATCTAGTTCGTGGAAGGGGGAGAATGTTCAAGGAGGGGGTAATTATTAGCTATTAAGTGCAGGGAGATTATTGGTAGGATTTGTTAAATTATAATAAACCATAAAGCCACAATCTGTATTAAATCTGGATGTTGTTACCATCCAGCAGAGTTGTGAATTTCTTTTACCAGGCCTGTCTTCTGGAGGTGTTTGGAAAATTCCCTTTTGAGCATGAAGACTGCAAGGTCAGAGAGACAGTGGTTGTTCTAGGGAAAAAGTGAGCTCCTGTTTGTGTGTCTGTCCTTTACATTTTATTGGTGCAAATTGATCCTGTTGCATTGTTCTTGTCTAGTTTCACCCACATAGGCTAAGTACAGATGTTCAAAAAGCCCCTGGTGGAAGTGCTCTAACTATTGTGTTTTACTTAAAGCACTATAGGTTAGCAGGTAATTGAACTGAATAGAAGTTCACTCATTGGGGAGGGGGGCGCTCAGAGCCGGCCTACACTGCTCTGCTGGGGGCACTCCTGCATGCCTCCCAGGAGGCTGCTGGAGTGGCCCCTCTCTGCAGCCTCATCCTCCCACCAGTGGGTAACTGTCAGCAGCAGCTGGGACAGGAGAGACCCCAGACCCTTCTCCCCATAGCCCCCTCACCTGGGCTGCTCTGCATTGCAGGGGGCATGAGCAGCTGCAGGAAAAGAGACCCCAGAGTCCTTTTTCTGCAGTCCCTCCATTCAGGCTGCATTGTGGCATGGCCTGGCAGGGGCAGCTGTGGTGGGGAGAGACCCTAGAGCCCTTCCCTTGCAGCCCCTCCAAGCTGGGCGAGAGACCCCAGACCCCTCTCCCTGCATCCCCCCTCACTCAAGCTGCATTGCAGTTTGGCCCAGCAGAGGCAGCTATGGGGAGAGAGACCGTGGACCCCTTCCCCTACAGCCCCCTAGCTTGGCTGTGGTATGCTGCAGGGCCAGGGTACCTGCAGGAACAGAAATCCTCCTTCCTTCGACCCAGTCCCCTCCACTGCTCGGCTGCACACCAGGTTGGGATCAGAGGCTGTCACTGACTGGGGTCACTGACAGCCAAGGGGATGGGGCCATCCTGGTGCTTGGGCAGAGCAGAGTCCTGCCCAAGGCTGGAGTGCAGTCCTAGACAAGACTGGATGGCAGTGATTGAGCTCTAAATTAACCCTTGACGGGATCTGGCCTCAATGGAGGTGGCACAATGAGTCAGACTGACTATTCCCTACTCTTTTGAAATAAACTGAAAAATTTTAAAAAATAGTTGACTTCAAGCAACCCACAAATCTGCCCCAATTCATTAACAGAAGCAAACTCCACTCAGTGGGATACCGATGTTTGAGAAAGTGCTTTAACAGAAATCACTTTATGTTCGTACACATCCATCGAGGGTTAGCTTAGAGCATGATCTGCCATTTTTAAAGTGCTTTAAGAACCATGAATGTCTGTTCAGTTATGGCTTTAGAGTGCTATCTGCTTGCTTAATATGCAGTATGTGTAATGTCTATACATAGCCATAATTTCCATGAAGGCAGCTGATACACTGGATGCAATATACCATGTTCTGTAATTTGCATGTGTAGGATCTGTGGATGCTGATTTTTTTGTCATGAAGGATGTTCACTGTTGAAGCACTGGAGATGTGCTGACAGGTTTTGCAATTATTGCTGAGGTATCCCACTGAAGGGAGTATGCTTCTGGTGATGAATTGGGCCAGATTTGGGGTTTTCTTGAAGTCTACAGTTTTTGACATTTTTCAGTTTATTTCAAAACAGCAGGGAATAGTCAGTTTGACTCATTGTGCCTCCTCCATGAAACGGTGAAGATGTCCTCATCTTTCTTAATGGAGAAAGTATTTGCAAAGGCTAAATTGTGTGTTCCTGCTGCTTCTGTGACAGCATCACCTACAGCAGTCCTGACACCAAGCCTACACCTGCCATGGTAGCATCTGTATGATATGATCTATTCCCACATTGCCATCAGTTTCTGTGCTGGTGATAACTATTTTTTTTCTGGAGGGTCTGCTGCAGCATGCTATCAGTCACCTCAGAATTGGGTCTTTCCCTTTTTGCCACAGCCAGGTTGGGCACTGATGACATTTATCATGCTATTTTCAAGTGCTAGCTTGATAGATATAGCTTGGTCACTGGCCACTTTTATATGACTTAATCCATGCCTGTACCCAGTAATACTCCAAACCTGTCATGCCTCTTTGACTATCCATAGTAAATCAGTTCATAGTGTTCTCCAGTTTCCTTTGCTTTCTTGCCTTTCCATTGTGCTTCTTAGATGCTAGATAGACTTTTCCCTTCTTTGGATTCTCAGCCAATTTGGCATCTTGCCCCATCATGGAGCCAGTGTTGCATGTCTCTATCACCATCTTCTGGGCTTGTCTCTCTGGCCACAGCCACAAAATCTGATTGCAGAATCCCTTACACACTTGACACAGCTGGCTGGTATCCCTGCTTCATGTTGCATCTGGGGTATGCCCTGGCAGTGTATCTCAATTCCTGTGGACTCTTTGGGTGCATCCAGACAGGCACAGATGCTTTTTTCCCTAGGGACAAGTAGCAGCGGCACACCTTGTGTCATTGCTACTTGTCCCTTGGGAATGCCCATGCCATGTGCACTCTGGCATGCAGCTGGAAAACAATTTTGTCTGTCCTGTATAAAGTGCACCCAGATGCTACAGTGATGAGCCCCATATAGGTAGTAACATAAAGTACAACAATAATAAATATGTAACTGTTTAAATGGGCAACTTGAACCTTCTCCCTATATGCCACAGATTTTAAATTAACAATAATCTTTGGTCCTGCATTAATTACATGCATTTATTCAGTGTGTTAGGTTCTGTAGGGAACAAAAGATACAGCCTGAGATTTTTAAAAGTGTCTAAAGGACAGATTTCTAAAGGGGCCTAGCTCATTCATGCCTAACTAATTAGCATGCTCCAGCAAACTCAATTAATTGAGTCTGCTCCAATGTGCTGTAATTACAGCACATCAGAACAGGCGTCCTGCACATCTACAGGCACATATAGATTTAGGCATTTAATAATACCTATTTAAATCTGACCCTAAGTGATTTAGGATATGGTCAAAAGTGCATTAGTATCTGCAGGGAGGTGGGGGAAGATGCAGTTATGCTGTAAGTGTTATGTCTGCAGGATCTTGTAGCAACACAAATAAGCTAAATCACTCCAACATTGACTTGGAAGAAGTATTGTTAAAGTTGAAGCAGTTTTGCTACATTTATACTGTTACAGAATCATATAGACATAACAGTTGCATTATAAGGTGTGGTACAGATATCCTTTGATGGTGATACAATTGTTACATTTGTCTATACCCTTAGAAGCGCATCACATTGATAATTGAAGGGACTTGCATTCCTGAGTCATGCAGAAGCCTTGAAAACCCCTCTGCTTAGTATCTGTCTTAGGTTTCTCATACGTTTAGAGTTCTTAGATATACTTTCCACCAAAAATTATGTTAGTGGTTAAAACTTGTGTCTATATATGTATATAAGTGTGTATATGTGTGTATATGTACATATATGTATGTGTGTGTATATATGTGTATAATTGTGTGTGTATAAAATTGTTATGGCAAACATCAGCTAGAGTGCTGCTGTATAGAGTTTACATTCTGTTTCTTAGTGTGTGAGCAACTGTTCAGTCTTGGGAAGGTATGGTATGTTGCTATTAGTTTTGAGTATGAAAAATTCTGTTTAGAGAAGGTGGATCTTGGAAAGGGAGCTGTGCTGTCAACAAGAGACAGCGCTCTCTGCTTTGATTTAAGAGTCAGTTTGTGAGGAAGAATTGCCTCTGGGACATGAACATTTGTGTTGGACTGAATTTCTAGAACAAAAGTATTGCCCACATGCTTCTGACCATGTGTGCCCCAGGATTCTTGGATGCTTATAAATAAAACATGTATTGCCTGTATCTCCTTCAGTGGAAAACCAGCCTTCAAGGCAAGTTCTACCACTCAGCAGAAGAAAATCATAGGTATCAAAATGGGATAATGTGGGAAGAAGGATCTCACGCACACAGACGCATCTTCCTCATTAATCCCCTCTCTTTATGAATGCCATGTGTATCCCTCTGACTCTCTCCACTCAGTCACCCTTTCCTGCTCTTCTGACATATGACCCATGTTTCCTTGTCCAACTACTATAAAAAAGTCAGAATTTTTCTTCTCCATTAAAAAAATTTATTTTTTTCTTTGTTCCTCATTTTTCTTCTTAGTTTTAAATTTTTCCAACTTTCTTTTTTAAGATCACCCCTTCCTCCTCTTTTCTGTCCCCTTTATTCTCCTTTGTCTCTTGCTTCTTTCCTCCTTTTCCTCTCCTTTTCTGTTCCCTGGCCTTGCTCCCTATTGCCTTTCCTTCCCAAACTGAGCAGTTTATACTTCTTTCATCTGCTGTTGCCACCTCTTCCTCCTGTTGCTTGTCCTGCTACCACCTCGTCCCCGCTGAGCTTCCTCCTTCCCATGCAGCTGCTCATTCATAAGCTGTGCTTCTTGCCAGTTTTTTTGGAGTGGAGCACAGTGAGAGGGCTGGGCCATCATCATCCCAATTGTCAGCTAAATCCTGCCTGCAGGATCTTTATTACTAGGGATGATGCAAAAAGGAAGAACAGTTTCCCTGTGGAATTTGCAGGGCTGGCATTGAGGAAAACCTTCCTTTGATATGTAAACTAAGCACTTTTGATATTGAAATTAGTGGAAGAAAATATATATGCAACCCTGCAACTTCATTTTTACAGTTACTTTTCAGAGCACAACTGGACTGTAAATATTAATTTTATTTTACATAAGGCAGCCATGTGTGACTTTTGATTTGTCTGAATCACAGGTTATGGAGGACTCAGAGAAAACTATTGTTAATCTTTAATATTATCTTTTTCATTGTTATTACAGCAAACTTTATTTTGGTGCATGCATTCTGTCACTGACAGGCTTAGAATGCCTGATCTTTGGATGGAATGGGAAGAAGGGTGTTTTGGTCCTGATAAAGATCCTCTTCTGCATTGTAGATGCAGAAAGCCACAAGTGTCTTTGAAATCCAAATGGGTACAGTTGATTACCGTAGTAAGTCCATCATGTACACTGAAAGAGGCAGGGGCTCTGTGGGGGGAAAAACACCCCCAAAACATAGCACACAACTTTGTAAGTAAAAACTGTCTCATAAAGATGCACAAAGGGGTTGAATTCAAGTTGAACAAATAGCCTTACCTTCTTCCTAAAAGCCTGTGTTCATGAATATTCTGATTATTGATGTCTAGACTTGGAATTAAAAATATGATATGAAAAATGCCCTTCAGCACTTATGGTTGCAGTTCATACACAGTAGTTCATTTGGCAACCATTTGTTTTTTGCGCTCAGCAGGAGAAAATATTCAGAGAGGCAAAGGGAAATTAGTGCTAACTTGCACTAGAAGTTGGCATTAAGCACCTAACTTGGAGTCCTGTTGCCCCTGAAAATGTTCCTTTTCTGAGATGTTTTTGAAAATCTGGCTTACAAAACCAGAGGCATTCAATGATGTGCAAATGGACATTAACCATATCCATATTAATTGTCTGACATAAGCTTCCTTAAGTGCATGCACTTTGGCCTTTAAAAAAATGAGGAGGGGAAGGGAAGAGACTATAAGAGGGAGTCACAGAGGGACCCCTTGGGAAACAAAAACAAGCACAGAGTCATATGAGAGAATATAAGGGGTCACAGTCATATATGAACAGAGCTCCATTTACTTCATGTGAATTGCAGTGAGGATCTGGCACAAGAAATATTATTAAATAAACTGAACAGACCTCATTCCTCATAAACTCTACTTTCATGCTATCTGACCTCACTGTCTCCACAGTCACATAGTTGACACCTCATCCTGGCAATTTTTGAATTGTCTAAAAAAAGGGGTTTTCAAAAAAACCCTCATTATTCCACTTTGCACAAACAGCACTATAAATCTCCCTTTCACCTTCCTAATTGAAACAGAAGAATGAACACATGTATTTATACACATTCTTTGAGATGATAAGGATTTGATTACAGATTTTCTGAAAGAGTATCAATTAGTGAGTAATGTTCTGGGTTTTGATTTGATATTCTCCTGGGCTTGCAGTTCATGCTGCATTAATTCTAAATAAAAAGTGGTAGTTACTGAATCTATTAGCATATTGGCTCTTATCATGATCAAATGCCTGACTGCATTATTGAAATCAATCGGAGCTTTGCCATTGACTTCAATGGGTGTAAGGTAGATCCCCCCAACCACACACAATTTTGTAAACAGTGGGCACAATTAACAAGTGCCATATAATGGTGTGGACTTGATCATGTCATTTTCTGTATTTAGAGCATATACTGCAGAGATATGGATAAATCATTCTACAGAAAATATTATCTTTTTAATGGTATCTGCAATACTAATTAATAACCTTTTGTAAAATACCTATGCGACTGCTACCTCACTGCCTAGTATCTTGTTTAATCAACTGTATGAGGACAATGTGACTCTGAAATGCTGCTATTCTAACAGCTGTGAGGATATCTATGTGGTTTAGAGTGGAGTGATTTTTTTTCCATTTGATTTTTTTTTTGCATAAAAAGAAAAATTCCCATGAAAAATGACAGATTCTATAAAATTTGGGGGTTTCATAAAAAGAACCCCAAATCTTTAGGCAAGGTCCTAGGACATAGTTCTATAGTGCATCTGAGAGGCTTACGCATGTCTACCTGTAACAGGGACCTCTAACCCCTGCTATTTAGATGGTGGGAAGCCAGCATCAAAAGAACTACAAATGGGTAGGCAGCTAGTTAAGGGCCAGCTGCAGAGTAACATGCAGCCAGGGAAAACCACAAGGGGTTAAATGTGCATCAGGAAAGAAGGCAGTGGCTGCAGCTCAGGGTTTAAGCTGAAACATCTGAGGGCAGGCTGAATACTGGGCTAGCTAGAAATACCTGGCCAAGGATAAGGCTGTGATCAAAAGGGATGGAGCCCAGCCTACTAAAAGCCTGACCCATCAACCAGAGAGCTCAGTTTAACCTTGACTCTTGCTGAGGGCAGAATTCCTGCTGGCCTGGGGTGTAACAGAGGGGAGTCCAAGCAATGCAGGTACCTGGGAAAGCTGCAAGACCCAGCACCTATAGGGTAAGCATTGCTGGTACTGAGAGAGACCCAGAGGGAGGTGGGGGTATTTGAATTGTTGCAGTATGGAACCAGAGGACAGGATGTGGCTGATAGGGATAGTATAGAGGCCATGGGTGAGGGTGCTTTGGGAGCACTCTGCAGTAGAGCAGGCTGAAGCCCAAATGGAGCCCTTCCAGCCAGAATCTGAAATCCAGGAGGCTGAATGGGGCTAAAGCCAAACTGTTTAGAGGGTGGAGATAGCAACTCTGGAGAGTCAGAGCCTCGGGGCCCAGGGGCCTAGTTAAAAGGCAAGGGGCTGCCAGAAAGCAACAGCAGCCTTGTCCAGGTAGTAAACACCAGGGGGGCTGGGACAGCCTGTGAGACCGAGAGTGAAACACAGGCAGGCTGAGCCTGACAAGACAGCCAGCCTTGAGCTTAGTGTGACCAAAGGCAAGGGGCTGAGGCAGAGGGAGTTGGGTCAGTACAAGTGTGTCAAAGCTGGAGGCCTGTAGCCCGAATAATGGTGGGCTGAAGCCAAGAGGGCTGAGGTCTGCATAGGAAGGCAGGTGTTGGTGGACTAACCCTTGTAAGTCATAGGTATGACTATAGGGGAGGGTGGAGGCCACAATTTCAGCCTGTAAGGCAATTGGGGCCAGGCGGTTGGTGCCCCATGAAGACAGGTGGTGTCTAAAGGGGTCAGAACCACAGATCAAGTGGGCCAAGTTGAGCCCCAGGGAGTAACAGGAAAAGTACCTAGAGTGAATTGGCCTTTGGCAGCCTCCACACTACATCAAGGTGAGGTAGCAGGGGAGACCATGAGAGGCCAGAATGAACTAGCAGGGCAGGTGGACATCATGGCTGACCCCAGGGCCCATCCTGCTACTCTACTCTACGATCTAAAGGTGTGACTACCCCTTGTATAGGCACACACGGGCTAGTTTTAAATTAACTAGCTCAGGCACCAATAGTGGTGTTGCTACTAGCATCAGAGTTCAGTAGGGACTACAAAATCCTTCCAGAACTTGGTGTTAATACTTGGATGGCCAACCTGCAGCTTGTATCTTGCTGCAACCTAACTAATTTAATGCTGGCTTGGGCATGTCCACACGAACTACAACTACACCTTTGGATTACAGTGTAGACATAACCTTCAAAACTGTGCAATCTGGGGAATAATATACTAGTTTAGCTTTACTTTCAGCAGTTATTCCTTTTGCCTCAATGTCACTGACTAGGTAAAGTGCATAGCAGTGAAAACTAAGACCACCAGTTGTATGTATCTGTGTGCAAGCATAGCAATAAATAAGAGAGCTACATTATTTTCTGACCCCTTATATAGTCTCCACCCTGCTCTACATCCTTCTTGGTCCCGTCCCATATGAGGGGATAGACATAGGAATATTCATATTTATAGTTTAAGGAAAACTCCTGAGTCAGACAGTCCAAGCCCTACAAGTTCCACTGAGTGATCATGATAAGGGACACACGATGTAATTAGGGGATGGGTGTAGCTATAATACAGCTGTGCCATTTAATTCCTCCTGTGGAATGGCCTCTTGTGTATAGGAGAATTGGTTTAAAACTAGAGATAATTATAAGCTACTCTAAATTTGTCCAGAGGCTGAGCAAATGCATGGTAACCCCAGAGATGAAGGGAGTAGAAAGATAGCTTAAACCTATCTTGCCAACAACTGAAGATCTAGAATATGTCTAGGGAAGAATGCACCACAAATATTGAAACAGTAGATTGAATATACAGAGCATCATTCTAACTTGTTGACATCAGGAAGAAACCATGGCTGCACAGATCTATGTCACTATGAGATTGTAATTTACTATGGTACATCCTTGGTAATCTGAAACTCTTTCTAGAAAGCACTCTGAAAAGCTGATTCAATAACTGAATTGGTTGGATAAATGTAACCAGATGAAGGTTAAGTTAATCTTTCTTACCATGGGTTTCAGACTGATTTACCTACATGGGTGTTTTGTTATTTTGGTCATGCTACATGTTGTGTGTACTACATTTGCGATGTAACATGTTACCTACAAGCCAGTTTGCTCATGGTGACTTGTTACCAGAATGCTTCTAATATGGTCAAAGGAAAATTACAGCAGCCAGTTCGCTGTTTGGATAACCAAGCTTCTGCTAATGGAGGACATACTGTGGCTTGCTTTCCTGCATGATGAGTCTAGAGGCCAATTTGTGGCTATAAAGATCTTCCATTAATTCATTTCCTATCTGTAAAATAGCATAGCATAAGCAGGTGTAAATATATTCTTGTATAACAGGCTCCCATTCCAAAAGTGCTGATAATCCTAAACTGGGCAGATAATCTTCTAAATTTGTGGGCCTGCCCACACTGAGCTCCACCCCTTTAGGTTTCCATAAGAAGAGAGCCAGAAGGACTCTTGGCAGTTGTAGGCTGAGCACTGAAGGAGTCAGAACTACTAAGGTCCTATGGACAGCTGCTGGAGTGCAGAGTATTATAAGGGGTGCAGGGCAGTGGCAAGACTGGGGGGAGATAAAGCGTGTTGGATCAGGCCAGAGGAGAACTGATGAGGTGTTTAAGTTTTATGAAGGACGTTGTGGGCACAATGTATAATATGTGAGACTTTTGTAGGGATATGTATGGGGCAAGAGGGTGGCTCCATCCTCTGGACTGGAGAATGGGAGACGGGTCTACACTGTGGATGCAGGGTGGGGTGTTCATTGTGGGGCAACTGACAGATGACATGTACATACTTTGTCAGACTAGCAGTGAGCTTCTGGCTGTTAACCACTTCTTTCTCCACACACACCCCAATCTTTATTAAAAACAACCCCTCCCCGCCAAGCCTTTCATCATTGTTCTTATTTTAATATGGAAGAGGAGCTAAAGGATAGTTCTTCAGCTGGTTTGAATAGTCTTAGCTTCATTAATGACACTGTGAATGGTCAAAATAAAAAAAACAAAAACAGTGGCCTATATTTTATATTTGGTTGTTATGGGGCCAGAATGAAGTAATAACCCCAGTATCTACAGTGGAGTACAACAGCTGACCCTGGCATGTGGCTCTTTCTGCTATCAAGTGACCTTACCTACAGTCCAGAAAGGAGAGCAGGGTACAGCAGGCAAGAATTCAGCACCTAGTTTTTGGGTGTGTATTTTAGGTATGAGCTTAAGGATTGGGTGTCTTCAGCATCCGGAGTTGTTGGTGCACGTTATAGTTATAACACTATAACCATAACAAAGGCTGAGCTTAAGTCCCATGAATTCCTACTGAAAAGTATTAAAGAACACTGGCTCCAGCTCTTGTGTAGAAACCTGGGAAAAAAAACAACAACAGCTCGGGCATCCACGGTGAGAAAAGCCTTCCACACTTGCCAGCAATGAGTCCCAGAGGGTTGAATATTTGGGCATTAACACCTGTTAAGCAGATATCAAACTTAAAGTAAGGGAAGCTACCCCCATAGGTCTTTGCAATAGACCTGACATAATTCTCCTCCCATGTATGTGAGTGGTGGATTAGGGAGCACACTACTACCCTCCTCTTTTGTACCATTCATAGTTTGTAGTTGAGCAATTCAGGCTTTGAGACAGGTTAGGGCTTAGTCTCAAGTACTGTTTCCTATGTATCCCTATCTCAGCTGAAGTGATTTGCTGTTGGGCAGAAGGACCCTTAGAGTTCTTCATCTTGGCTGCTCCGCTCTTAGGTGTTTCAGTTCAACATCACCACTGTTCCCCTGGTTTTCTTAGGTTACCTGACAGGTGCCTTGCTAGTGCTGCAGTTCTTTTTACAGAAATTTTAGAGGCATAACACCCTTCATCTTGATTCTTACTACCATAAGAAGACACTCCTGGATGGAGCCTTTCTCCCCTCTGTTGTCCAATGGACAGATCAGAGGCAACCTGGGTCCTTATTAAAATAAGACAAACCTAAGGCAGCGCACTCCTGGATGAAGTCTCCTTAGACTTCCTCACCTCATCCTTGCAGACTGGGTTAGAGATGATCCCTAGCCCTGTTCACATTGGGACCAGGTCACAGGTGCATCCATTCTTAAAGTCTTATCCATCCCAAACCCTGAGTATTAATAATAATAAAACACAGTTTTTTCAGACTGATATATAACAGACATGTAAATGAGGCCTGGTTTGTCTAGTCAGGTCTATGCTATACACATTTATAAAATGGATTTTAGATTATCATAAAAATGATAAACAGTCTTTACCACATGGGACTTTGCCACACAGGTTATATCTTATACCCTTAAGGTGAGGCCATACCAAAGTCTACACTTTCCTGTTTTCCAGAAGGTGCTTATTTGCACTATTGGATGATCCCCCCCCCCCCCAACCTGCTCAAATGCACAATTATATCAAAGTATGATCCCATTCCTTGTAGACAGCTCTACAAAGGGATTGGCTTAGTTTACCACACAAGGGTGCAAGATTTTTGCTTTCCTCTGTGGTGGGGTATGGCCCTCTACTTGGGACCTCTTGATCATCTTTTGAAAACATTTTATACAAGCAGGACATCAGCTGCTATGGTTTGCCTCTGGCAGGTTAGGGTGTTGGATCTGTTGTGTCAGGGTTAAGGGTACTCTTATGTAGAGCTTAGATTATGGCTGTATGGGTTGGTTTGGATAGGGATGGTCCTGCCTCAGGCAGGGGGTTGGACTAGATGACCTCTGGAGGTCTCTTCCAGCCCAACTTCTCTGACTCTGTGCCAGCCTTTGGGGATGAGTTTACTCCTAACTTTGCTTCATTTCACCCTGCAATAGCTTGGCTACATAGTACAATGAGGATGCATCCGGCTCACCTTAGTGTTGTCATGGCTGTCTGCTAGAACATGTATCTAGATGTTTCATGGGAGGAAAGGACCTCTGTGTTCTGACTCTGCTTCTAATCCTGTCTATACACACCATGTCGACTTTTCAATGGACAAAATGTTTAAACAGCATTGGAAGCAGTGGCCAGAACCCAGGGCTACCACACTGACTCAGTCAGGCCCCTCTTGTTTACTCTCCTTTAGGTTCGTGAATCAACTTGCTGTGCTGCTTCTCCAGAATAGGTGGAAAATGCCACTTCCATAGCCTGCTGGCTAAGGCACTGTCTAGTAGATTAGTAGGGGAAGGCTCAAATCCCCTCAAAGTGAGGAGGGGCATAGAACTTGGCCCTCCCACTTCCTGGGCAAGGGTCTTGACCACTATTAGGTGCAAAATGGGCACCACCACTACCTGAAGACTTACCTTTTACTTCACACACAAGTCAATGTTGCTAAGTGTCCTTTAGATTCATTGATTCAGGTAGGGATCTCATATCAAGGGAGCTGAACCCCAACAGGGTGGCTCTCCCCAAACCCCTTAGCTATCAGAATCCAACTAGATCCTGGTGTGACTGACTTGGCTAAGTCTACCCACTGAGAGAGCGGAGCGCTAAGTGGTTCCATAGGTGGGCTAGGATCTGCCTTTGAGATGTGTAAGGCTGCCATTGGAAGAAGAGGAGAAAAGTGCAATTCCCTGGGTGCATTAGGAGAGCTCTCCTAAGTTTTATGCACACTTTGTGGGCTACTGGCAGCAAAGACATTAGATAAGTTATGCCCAAATGCATGTCTACTCCTGCCTGTGAATGGTATTGATCACTCATAGTGCAGGAAGTTAAACAAATGTGTCTACTCCTTCCATCATTGGTTTTTATTTTCTTTTTTTAAATCTGAATTGTAACCATATAAATAGATAAATAAGCAGGGTTGCCTTTTCTTTGAGTCAAAGGTTATCTGCTAAAAGCTGCTTTTTGGAGACAGGACACTTCAGAGACATTTGTTTTCTTCTGCTGAAGATAAAAATACAAGAGATATTAGCCAAAGCCAGCTGATAGTGTCCATACAGTTCAGGGAAGAAAAGCACCCCTCAAATATTTAGCTTGCTTATGTAAATTAGCACTAATTGATCAGGTGGCAGCTGGTAAGAAGCAAACGAGAATACATACTCATGAGCAAAGTCCTATGAGAGTTGCCAGCACTGTTTGTAAAAAAAAAATAAAAAAAATAAGCCCATATCTTAATAGGGACAGATTGAGCCTAGTAGGACTCTCTGGTCTTATTAAGATACAGCTTATTTTTTAACACTCTAATTGAAATTATAGTAGTCTTTCACTTGCTTGCTGGACCAGATTCTTATTGCTTTCCGTGGTCACACTAATGGGTACTTGCTGTTTTTTTGTGTTCTGTTTTTTTTTTCTGTTCCTGTTTCTAAGGACAAGCACACTGGATTGGGAAGGGGGTGGGGAGGGCAAAACCCTTTTTAACATGCTGACATTAAAAATAATCTTGCAAATTGTACCTTGTCATCATCTTGCATTCAGAAAGCGATAAGGCATTGATAGTCAGAATGACAATATCCGCATTTACATGTGAGATTAAAAGAAAAATCCATGAGACACACACATCCATGTGTTTCTAGACACACACCAACTTTCATTGCATAATATATGGAGCATCTTCTCTGATGCAGAGGTTATTTCACAATTACCTTTCCAAGGTTCATTGTACCTTCCTCTGAAGCATCCAGTCCCGGTGACTCTAAGGCAGAACCCCATACCATCTAGATCTTTCCTTCAACCCAGTGTGGCAGAGTTGGGGGGGGGGGGGGTGGGGAACCCAACTTCAGCATTTAGAGTCCACAGAGATTCTTCAGATTTCCCTCAACTGCCACCTAGGCCTGGAAATGTTATATTTCTGCTGGCCCACCAGGTGCATAAATCTTTAGTAGCAGGTATGTGCAAAGCCACTCAATTCTTGATGCTGCCAAAAATGCTGGCACCCTACTCCTGATGGGATTCTCAAGTGAGGTATTTTCTCTGCAGATTTCACCTGGGAGTTCCAATCTGGTAGTCATTGTCAGGGCTTGGCTGGACTTGACACAGAAAAGTGAATATATTTTTAGGGTGGACAGACCTATTCCAGTATACCCAAGATCCTCCCTATGTTCAAGGCTACATTCTTTCCCTTTGGGAGTAGGGACTTGAGCAAAAGCTTCACTCATCCCTAAAAATTTCTACAACCACTAGGACACTTGCCATTCAAGGAGGAAGGGTCCCCTTGTTGAATTGGGGAGAAATAATGAAATATTTCAGTAGAGAAAGCGAGAGTGACTCTATAACCCAATGGTCACAACATTTGCATGGGATGTGGGACAGTTGGGTTCAAATACATACTGTAATTAATATTCAATAGTTATACAGACTGAGCAGAAGACAATGGAAGGTGCTCTCCCTAGCATCCAGTAGCCCAGTGGTAAGGCACTCTCCTGAGATGAAGGACACCTAGCTTCAAACCTCTGTTTCAAATCAGACAAGAGTGGGGATTTGAAAACACATCTCTCTGCTGGGTGCCTGAACTATTCAGCTACTGGGTCTAGTGCGCGTGGGAGTTTCGCTGTCTGTGAGAGAGATGACTAAGGCAGCTCTATCCTAACATCAGGAGAGGGCTCACATCTGAGAGATCTGAGCAGAATTGGGGTCTAGTTACTTTCAAGGGGCAGGGTTTGGGTTCCTCAGCATTTCTGAATAGCTGCCTTAGGCTCCATGTGCTGCAGATCCCATTCTTGGGTATCTAAGTTTCCTTATACTTTGTGTGTAGGGCCTGAGCAACCAACTTGGGGCTGAGGATTCCAGTAGGCAACAGGATTCCAAAGAGATTGGCATTACTCTGCTTTGGGTTTAGCATGGTATCCCTAGGATCTGACTGATAGTCCCAAGGAAGGACAAATGGACAAGCCTTTGGAAGCCAGTGCCTGAAAGTGGAAAACCTCTTTTCTTCTTTGTACCTGCTCATCAGTCTCTACTGAGTTGGGAACGTGCTATTTTCAGAAGTTTACTTTGAAACCATAGGCACCTTTTGAGTTCTACACTTATCACCACACTGCCTGTAAATGTCTGATTCTTTTGCAGAAAGTCCTGGTCTGTACATTTCCTCTGCACTTGCCAAACTCTGTGCCTCAACTAGAGCACTGAGGCTTCTGACTCATGCCTTCTTTTATTTCCTAAGGCCAGATGCTGATCTTCTTGTGACTGAACTATTTGTGGTATGTCTCTTGCATCTGGAACTTCTCCTGCAAGCTGTCAGGGAAGCTTTTTGTCTCACTAGTTTTAAGAGGAAGATTAAGAGTTTTCTCAGCAGTATGGTGTTCAGATGAGTTGCATGTCTAGTTTATTTTCTGTTCTTTGTTCCTTTCTTGGGGTGATTTATAAAATGGAAAGAGATTTTTGAATGAGAAATTGCTGTATTAACTGCTTGCACAGGGCTATGAATTCACTACATTTTCATTCCCTTTCAGAACCCAGTGCAATTCCTTCATCAATCCATTCTGGACATCTTAGCCTGTACGTGTTTATGCTTCACTTTAAATGCAGGAAGAACAATTCCCACAGGTACTTTTTCCAGGGGCTTTGAATATTTCAATATCACGTCAGTCAATTAAGTCTCACTAAAGAACCTTCAGGAGAGTCTGCTGGGAAGGTCTGAGGCTGCCTGCTGCAGTTGGTTATGGATCTGAATTAAAATCTGCCATTTAAGAGCAAGAATGAGGATGGCTAGTGATATTAAATTATAGTCAGCAATTACTTAAGATGCAATTTTAATAAGAAATTAGATGATGATCTACCTATAAATAAAATGAAAACATTTGAAATAAAGAAAATTAGAAAAAGACCAAAAAGTTTAACATGAATGGAAAATTTCTCTGCCCCCGCCCTTTTTAGTCTTTTCTAGTTTAATCCTTCATTCCTCATAGCAGGAGGCCTGAACCACTGGATTTAAATGAACTGATTTCAAAACTCACATTAACTTTATAGAGGGGAAAAACATTCTCAGGTTATATCTGTGCATCAGTCCAAAGGTACAGGTACTGCTGGTGGGAAGAACAGAAGACTAGGAGGGACTGCTCTGAGTCATCAACTCTAGCCTTGTATTGCAGCAGACATCATATGCAAGCTCTCTCATAATTTCTCAAGTTCCATCTTAAAATTAGTCACCATATTGCTCTGGTTGACTTATATGCAGGGTCAATTTATAATCTCACATTTTGAGATTCTGTTTGAGGAAAAACAGCTACTCTGCCCCAAACATAAGGTGATAACACCAGACAAAGAGTTTGAATGGCTACAGGTCTTACGAAATCCTACAAGAGAATCAAATCACCAAGGAAAGGCACAATGGGATTAAATACTACAAGAAAAACTTGAGAGAAAAAAAAAAAGATGACTTGATATTTTCCTTGCATTCACAAAAATGCCGCAAGTACAAATCTCAAGACTGTTGGGGGTCTGATAAATTGACTGCTTGTATGAGTTATGTGCCGTTTTGTATGGTTCTTTTGGTGGGAAAAAAAAGGTAAGTGTAACTAGCCTGTTCTTTCCTGGTCATCCACGTGCCTGTGTTTTGGTGACCTATAGGGCATTTGCATGCCCACAGGAATTCTACCCCTGGGTGCATATGGATGACTACAAAACTGTGCAGACTAGCACCAACAAAATACGAGAGATCTCCCCTGTCTTCCCTTAAAGAGCTAAATGTGTTTGATATTCACCTGGAGGTCTTGGGCCTGCCTCAAGAGGGACTTTGGTCCTGGATCTCTCTGATAGGGCTTTGCAAAATTTTGCTGGCTGTTTTGTTCCGACACTGTTTTGACCAATTTTGAGGTCAAAACAGCAAAATTGGAATGAAACAAAGGCCGTGGGAATAGCCTCGAAACAAAATGAGGCTGGTTGAAACATTTCGATAGTCGAAACGTTTCGACCATAGGCTGGGGATGGGAAGTCAGTCCAGCTGGGCTGACTTCCCATCCCCAGCACAAGATCCAGCAGGGGGTGGGAGGCAGCTCAGCGGGGCTGCTTCCCAGTGACCTGTGCTAGATCATGCCAGGGTGGGAGGCAGGCCAGTGGGGCTGCTTCTCCGACCCCCACGTGTGATTGCGCCGGGGGCGGGAGGCAGGACAGTGGGGCTGCTTCCTGGTGCCCTGCGCTAGATCGTGCTGGGTAGACATGTGCAAGAGATTTGTTCTCTCCATACATATATCAGGGTTATTTTTATACCATTTACCTGAAAAAAGAACTACCTAATTAATTCATTTGTTTTAATCCAATTTGATTTAAACAGTAAATTAGAAGAAGCCTATCAAAGGCTTTTGCTACCTTAGCACACCAAATGCAATATAATTAGATCTCAGCAGCATTTAAACAACCATTCAACAGCAACTCAGTCAGTCACCTACAGATGCTCCTTTATGTTCATTCATTATTGTGGACAGCACACTCAAGGACTTCTCTGACTCCCCTCACAGACATGCTTTTTGCAGCTTTACAGAGTCCAACTGGGATAGCCTCAGACTGAAATAATGGTCTCCACAAATGACCTAAGATGAGTCTTCTATATATAAAGGTGTCACAAATGTAAAGGCTGTCATGTGAGGACCTTTCAGGGTGAGAGCAGTGTGTTGATTGTTTCATAAGGAAATTTGAAATTGTCGTCTTTTCAGCAAGGCAATGTTTCCTGCATGGAAATGCCACGTAGTAGCCATGAAGAACCTCAGCTTAATGGACTTCAAAGTCATGCCATGTTTATGTATACAGCAACTTTTGACTAAATCTGCCTATCCTATTACTTGGGGTCTGTAATTATGGAGGGAAAAATCTCTTTTTGAGGAAAGAAGGGTAAATTTTTCTGACAGATTGATTTAAAAAAAAAAGATGTCTCTGAATCTGTTCACAGACTTGGAAGGTTAAACTAGATCCTGGGGATGATGGAAAGGAGAGAAGCCTATCTGAGGTTGAGTAAATTCACATTAAATTATTCTGTAGATTTAGTATAAGAAACCACATCTGTATGAAGTGAGCATATTTGTATGCATGAATAATCTTACATACAAATTGGCTATGTGTTTGTACAGTACCTAGCACTGGGCTATAACTAGAGGTTATAATAATAATATGACAAGTAGTTGTTTTGTTATTGTTTCAGATTTTTCTTCAAAATTACTAACTGCCATTGTAGCCCTATGAATCTTCCCTTACAAATTATTTCCATATAATGCAGGGGCGGGCAATTATTTTGGGCAGAGGATCGCTTACTAAGTTTTGGCAAGCTGTCAAGAGCCACATGCATAGCCTGCCCTTGACAGGTGCCCCACCCCCTGGTCGCCATCTTGGGACAGGAAGTCCTGCCCCTAACCTCTGACCTTTGCCCCTGGAAGTACTCCTTTGCAGAAGAGGGTTTGCCATCTTAGGGGAAAAAAAACCAAATTACATACTAAAAATCAAACACCTATAATAATATATTTTAATTTAATTAAAAAATATATTTTTGTCCTGATTTGTGTGCATTTGTGCTGTATATGCAGGAGTGATCGTATATCCGGGTTTGTGGGGATGTGTACATGTAGGTATAGGAGCCATGTAGTCCAGAGTGACTGGCTGGTGGGCAGGCAGGAAAGTGGGCTCACTCCCAGTGCCCCCTCCCCAACCTTGTGGTACAAGTGAGGATCAGCACGCAGCCCTGACCCTGTGTGCCTTGCGTTCACCTGTCTAGTCTGAGCAGTGGCAGTAGGGAATGAACTGGTGCTCAGCATGGGGGAAAAGCGGCCCCCCCCATCCACGTGGCTGGTGCTTCCTGCTGCAGCTGCTCGCAGTCTGTGCGGGGCTGTTCTGGAGAGCAGGCACAGGCAGCCCCACGTGAGCTCCAAGTGGCTGCAGCACAGGGCGCCAACCATAGAGAGGGGAGTGGCTGCTTTTCCCCCCATGCTGAGCACCAGTTAGTTCGATGCCGCCACTCCTGGCTTGGGCCCTGTGCCAACTCTGGGCTTGCCTGTTGGGGCTGAACTATAGCAGCAGCAACTGGGTAGAAATTGCTACTCAGCATGGAGGAAAGTGGCCCTGCGAGCCCAGAGCTGGTGCAGGGCCCATGCTAGCAGCAGTGGTGGGGAATGAACCAGTGCTCAGCATGGGGGAAAAATCAGCCGCTCCCCCACCCCATGGATGGTGCCCCATGCTGCAGCTGCTCAGCTGCCTGTGCTTGCTCTCCATTGCCACTGCAGCAGTCATGCAGTAGAGAGGCAGGACAGCCCTGCACGGGCTGTGAGTGGCTGCAGCAGGAAGCGTTGGCTATGGGGAATGGAGGGGTGGTGCTTTTCCCCCCACACTGAGCACCAGTTTGTTCTCCACTGCTGCTGCTCAGTCCAGACAGGTAAGTGCGGGGCGTGTGGGGTCGGGGCTCTGTGCTGCTTCCCACTTGTACCACGGGGCTGGGGTGGGGACACTGGAAGTGAGTGGGCACATGAGAGCCAGTGGCAGCCAGGTGGGAGCACGGGGCCCATGCTGGTGTCCCAGGGCTAGTGGCAGCAGGAGTATGGGGTCTTGGTCAGTAGGGCTCTATGGAGCTGGGTCAGCCTCTCCCCTTTCCCTGCTGGTGCAGCCCAGCCTGGCTCCATGGACCCCTGCCAGCCCACACTCTGCGCTCCTACCGCCCCGCTCTGGGCCCCGCTGGCACTAGCTCTGGAACACCAGCACAGGCCCTGCACTTCAGCATGCCACTTGCTTCCACTCCCCACCACCCCTGCCATCACTTTCCCACCCACCAGCTCCTGGTTGCATGGCTGGACCATGGGGCTCAGCAGGAGCCAGTCAGGCCCACAGTCCTTCTCCCCTCCCCCCTACTTCTTACCTGAGTTTCCTGTGCCAGCACAGCCAAGAATAGCCCCACAGTCCCAGGCCTAGGCAGGGGCTTCTGGCTGGGGGAACGGGGCCATGTGGGCCCTGCTGTTGCAGGAGCTTGCCGTGGCTTCCCCCTGGTTCTACTGCCCCTGGCTCCTGTCATCTTTGACAGTTTTCAGGGGCAGATTAATATTTATTTTATAATTTTTTTAGGGGTCCCATGGGCTGGATCCAGCCCATGGGCCATATTTTGCACACCCCAATATAATATGATTAGCTCCCTATTTTGTAGCAGCAGCGGAACCATTGCATCTGTCTGAATGTGTTCATCTGTTACTGGCAGACAAGGCTTTTTTGGATTGATGTGATTATCTTTTATTAGACTAAATAGTTGGAAAAATTGTTCTTTGCAAGCTTTTGGGCACAGACACCCTTCTTCAGGCATAGAGGCTAGGGACAGAAGTTACACATAAACTGGTTTAAGTGATCAGAAACTGGTTTAAACCTGTAACAGAACAGAAGTTCAGTGCATATAAACCAGTTTCAAAATGGCTGAAACTGGTTTGAGATGAACCTGGTTGACTGTAGTATCAGACTTAATTGATTTAGGTCAATCCAATTTGTGAAACTTCTGTCCCATACCCCTTTCTGGTTAAAGTTAAATTACAGTCCCCCAGCATTTTACAGCCCTGGGTTGGGCTGGGCTGTGCTGTCTGCTCCAGAGAGCAGGGCTGACTCTGCCCCTCTGCACCCTAGCTAGAGCAGTGAGGGTTGGCTCACTGGCCAGCTCACTAGTCCTCCACAGGAAAACCCTGGCTGGGGTCTGCAGCCAGGGAGGGGGGTTAAACTTTCCTCCCCCCCACCCCCATAGGCAACTTAGTGCCACCTTAGTCAGGGGAGGCACGTGCCTCCCTGCAATCAATCCTGCTGACAGGAGGGGAGGGGTCCCTTGTGGGCGATCCTGCGGTACAGGGGGAGGGTCCTCCCTGGGTGATTCCATGATGGCTGATCACTGCAAGTGCTGGCCAATCACTGCAGCCACTCCCAGAAGTGGCTGCAGCAAGCACAGCGATTGGCTGGTACTTGTAGGGGGGGCACTGGCTTACCTGCCTGCCCCCCTTCCCATCGCCTAAGTGGCAAGCGTGGCCATCAGGGGGTGCACCAGTGCTCTCAGGGGGTGCACGTGCACCCCCTACATGTTGCTACTGCCCCCCCCACCCAAGTATGGAGCTGCCCTGCCCTGCCCTGCTTAGTTAGTGCTGGCTGTGACTGAGGACTACGAATCCCAGAGGCACCTGGAAGCAGAAAGAAGTGATGAGCAACCCTGTAGAGTCCTGCTGTTGTAAGTCTGGACTGCAAATCCCAGAGATCTTGGAGCAGCAGGAAGAGGAAGCAAACACACAGCCCATACTGGCTGTGTGTCAGAGCCCTGTGCTCTAGCACTCCCTGGCTTTTGGCTTGAACCACTGCAGCCATTTGGCTGAATTTCCTGCATAAAAAGTGAAATTCCTGTTCATTTGCTTATTGGTTTAATCTTTGCAGTTTAGATTAACTTGCAAAGACTGGATCAATTCAGCCTTGGGCTTTTTGGCTGTCTGTACTTAGCCAGAGAGAGTCTGCTGGTGAATTGTGTGCTCTCTTGGGTAGAATAGAAGCCAATATCCTAAATGCAGGTCTGTGCTGAATTTTGAAGTAGGAGAAAGATAAAGCTATATTCTATACTGTTAAGACCACCCTTCCGCATAACTTTGCTTAACACTTTCTTCCTGGGGCAGGGGAGTTTCCCACCTCCTATTTAGAAACATTGTCCTGTCTTTATAGGATTGTTTTTAATTTCTTGTCTAACACACACATTCCAGCTATTGCTGTGGTTTTTGGAGCACATAGGATTTTATTCCACTAATATTGAACCTTCCATTACAAACATGATAAAATATATAACAAAGTCCTTTTTACAAAATGTCTTTGTCCTCCATGAAAAGGCAAAAAAGAGAGGCCTTTTTCTGTGGCATTTTGACAGCAAAGGCTAAGGAATTTCCTCTATCAGAATGTTTTTGGAGAAGAAAAGGACCAGCCTCTGCAATTTTTATTGTGCATGTGTGTCTATATTTTCCCCATCTGAGGAAGTTATCTTGGCTCAGAGCTTGTTCCCTCTTCACATTTTCCAGGATCTATTTAAAGTCTCTCTCTCTCTCTCTCTTTCTCTTTCTCTCTATTTAACAGCATCTGACAAGCTGATGTCATTGCGTGCAATCTATTGCTATAGTTGAAGGAAGTAGATCTCAACTGTGGTTTTCTCTCAAATTTATGTCTCAACTAGTACTAAGAAAACTAAATGTGATTTGAACTGTGCTGACAGATTGGCTTCTTTCAGTGCCTCTGTTTCTTCCAGTTTAGAAATATATAAAACATTTGAAAGTCTGAGGATGAGATTACACATTACAATCAAACCATGTTAAGAGCACTTAAAACTTGAATGATCACACATTAAGGCTCATTAGCAAGTGCTAAGTGCCCTCTTGGTGTCCTAACATTATTCCACTTCAGGCAAGGTTATTTTTGTGCTACCTAGCTTGAGTTAAATTAACTTCTGGGGGTTCACCAATTTGCAGTCCTTCAGAATCCCAAGAGGCACTGTTACCAGGATTCTATGCACCTAGACTGACAGTTGGGAACATCCAGGCAATAGATGCATGGGGATGGGGTGAGTGGGGAGGAAGGGAAAAAGGGTGAACTGGGTAGGGGAGATGGGGAAGGGTTGGTGGGGTAGGACTGGAGAGGTGAGAAGGGAAGAGGGAGAGGAGCAGGTGGGTGTGGAACTGCCAGACCTGCTGCCCCCCTGATCCCTGAATTACTCTTTTCACCCCCAGATAGGCCTCCTGCTAACCCAGTCACTCCCTCTGCTTCCCCTGTTGCTGCTGCTGCTCCTCTCAGGCTAATTGATGTGGCAGGGCAGCCATCTGGGTATTAGTGGTGTGGTTATCAAAGGGTGAGGGGGCAGGGATAGTCTATCCCCTGCATGTGTGTGGGTCTTGCCACAAAGAAGCTGGTCACAACTGGGACCCCTGTTCTTTGTTGCACTACAAATAATAAATGAGGATAATATGAAAGACAAAAGGGTGGCAAAAGAGGATAAAATATACAGCAGAATGTGCTAGCACTGGCTGGAATGTACATGAATAGATTTATAATTATTATTTTTTGCACTTCATAAACTATTCCCAGCTGTTTACCTAGAAATAACCAACTATAAGTGATTTTCATTAAATTTCTGATGTTTAGAAAGCTAGGCTTGTTGGGATCTTGGATTTAGTTTTCAAAATTAGTTTATTCCAAAACTTAACACAAGTCACAGTTGCCATTTTAAGAGTGAGCAAGGACACAGATGTGGCTCTAGAACAGAATCGTATGATTTATTCTCTCCTGGAATGTAGCAAATATGGAATGATTTCCTATCTGCAGTGATCTTGTGGAAACAAGAAAAGTAAAACGAAACAAAAGACCAGTACAAACCCAGAAGATGATTAACATATCCCTATGGATGATCTCTCAAAATAACATACTCCTGGTTTCCTTTGGCTAATGAAAACAAGACTGTAGATAGTCTTATGTTTTTACATGAATGTAAGAAAGAGGTTATCTTTTCACATGGCTCAGACAAAATTGAAGTGTATAAATTTTTGTTTGTATTCTCTCTTTTTTCCATTACCATTTGCTGTTTCCTACAGCCCTTAGATTATTTCCCACAAAGCTAATCAGCTGCAATTGTTGGGAAATCTCACACACTCAAGCTATGATTTTTTTTTTATCAAGATGGAAATGGCTAAGTCTACAAACTCACAAACTTAAAATACTTAGGAACTGACTTAGACCATCTGTCTCTAATATCTATCCACAAGGGATGAATTATGCAAGCCTGATGGGAAATTTACCATTAGTTTCTAGGACTGTGTTTCACAGTGTCTAATCAGAAAGTAAAAAGTCCCTAGGGACTCCATATGTGTACTACTAGTTATGAATGTAATGTGGATGGAGGAGATAATAGGTAATACATCAGCAGTAAAATAAGCCTTCTAGACTCAATTGAGCTGCTGTGCGTATTAATTAGAGGGAAATGAAAGACTGTAAAATAGTTGGTGGTCAAAAACTGGAGAGCGATGAGAAGCAGAATACCTTAGCCTTCCTTTTATAAAATAAAAAGCTTTACCTCAAAACTTTAAGAATGATAATTGCTATTTTTCTTCATGCTGCAGAGAGGAAGGAGGATAGAAGAAACTGTGATAAGAACTAACCAGTTTCCAGCAGTGTGCCTGTACATGCTAGGCATCAATTTGTCTTCAACTAATTTCAGACTTTAATGGTAACTGCTGGCCCGGATGTTTCATTTGACATGCCATGCTGTAGATTTAAATATTAAGCAGAGCTCGGCCTAAGTGTTTCTTATACAGAGATGACTGTGGCTAGACTAATTTTACCTTGAATTTCCTGTTGCCCCAGATTCATTTTGACAAAGAGCTTTTCAAAACTGAAATATCCTCTTGTGTCAGCATAATTGGCAGTGTACTGCATACAAAACACAGATACAGAGAAGCAACCTGACTGGTGATTTACTGATCATGCATCCTGAAGCAAATTTCTTAAACAGCAGGGATTTTTGAGAGCCTACACATGGGGTATTTTGCATATCTGGTCTACCACCAAATTGGATGTAGTCATTTCCAGATACGCGGCAACCAGAAACATTATTTATCTAGGAATGACACTCCAGAATCAAACACAGTTGATTGGCTAATGTTCTGCGTTAACTCCCTCTAAAAGACCATGCCCCAAAGAAACAAATTCCATGGACAATGGGTAGAATTCTATTTCATTTAGTAGATGAACTAAATGCAGCTTGAGGCTTACTTATATATTACCTGATTATTGTGCAGGAGCAAACCTGCTACGGGCACACAAGTGCTGCCATTATGGTTCCTAGTGTCCAGCCAGCTTATGAACGTTTGTTTCCAAGCTTGCTCTTTGAAGGTGTTTGGTAGGCTTCCCTTGAACATGAGGATAATGCAATCAGAAAGGGAGTGGTTGCTCTGTAAGTGCTCCTACTAATGTATGCTTGCCTCTGTTCTTTATATGTTTTTCTGTAAGAGTGCAAAAGTGCTATTTAGTTTTACCCATGCAGCTACCATGAGGGTATTTAGTACATTGGATCAGATATTAGTGTTGTTGGTTGCAGCCGTGTTAGTCTAAAGACATAGGCAGACAAGGTTCTTTGGGTAAATGTGATATCTTTTATTAGACCAAATAAACGGTTGGAAAAATTGTTCTTTGCAAGCTTTCGGGCTTTTTTTGCAAGTTTTTGGGCACAAACACCGTTCTTCACTTAGAAGGGGTTTTGTGCCCAAAAGCTTCCAAAAAATAATTTTTCCAACTATTAAGTTGGTCTAGTAAAAGATATCACATTTACCCAAATAACCTTGTTTGCCTTGGATCAAATATCACATTTTGGGAAAGGCACGTGGCTTTAGCTTAAGCAGCCTCCGCTTATTGCCTTGAAGCTACCTCTGCACAATCTTAACTCAACTTTCTGCCCCAAAGCTACCTTTGTGTCCTCTTATTCATCTCTGCCCTGAAGCTACTCTTATACCTTCTCAGACTCCCCTCTGGACCTCTCAGAGGTCACCCCACAAAGTGTACACTTTTGGAACAAACCTGTGTACGGGCAGATCCAGGATTTACTGAAGAGCAGTGCAGCCTCACCACCCCTCAGACCATGGGGGAATGGGGAAGGCATGGCTGGATCTTCTGGGGAGCTGGGTAGGTACAGGCACATGAATGGGGGAAGATCCAGCCCCTTCCCCACCACTGTAACTGCATCTGCTGTCCCTGGCTGATCTGAGGGTGGGGTACAGGTCAGAGCTTCTCCAGTGCCGTTCTAGCCATGACCTGGAGGGAACAACTGTGCAGGTTTGGCCAGGAACAGCAGCTACAGGGTAGAGGGTCCCCCTTCTGGTCCTTACTCCCTGCCTGTCCTTCCTCTCAGTGTCCCCTGAAGGTGTCCAGGAGCAGGTGTTGGAAGGAAGAACCTGTACACCTTCACTGCTGTCTTCTGCTGAGCCTGGCACCCCACACAGCTGCAGCCTGCAGCTGGAGTGGGGAGGAGTGTCTCTGGGGCTCTCCCTGCACCTAGATCAGCTGTGGGCAGTGACAGAAGGGGGTTGTATCTGTGTTGCTGCACCCCCTGGATCTGCCTCAAGTGGCTTGGTTCAACCTCCCTTACCCAGCCACTCCAAAATGCCTTATGGCTAGGGTGATCCCACACCCCAAGCACATGTATTTTCTTGTCTTTTCATTACTAAATAGGGATAGTAGCATAATTTCCCATTCTAGATTTGTAACCTAACTGTAGTAAGCAAAAAGGCTCTCAAAATGCCACATAACTGAAGTGCAAGTAAGGCCTGGCTCCATGGAGGGGTCTTTATCCCCTGTGCAGGCATTATCCATACAAAGTTCTCAAGCAGCATTGGGCTGGGATTCTTCCTGATCATCCGTAGCACTGCCTCAGTCTTCACCTTGATTTTATAGCTCATGTGAAAATCTTGTCTTCCATCAGACTTTACCTCCTTTTGCCCAACTTCAGTTCAGAACACATTTGCATTTTCTAGTGAAGATGTAGCCAATCAGCTGGTTTCTGCTAATCAGAGTCCCATTTGACAGGGCCACTCCCAAGTGATAATCTGATTGGGTATCATTCATGAACTGTGTAGCAAGTGCTCACAGTGTCACATAAACCCTTTCAATTTTTGTAGCAACTTAAGTGACAAAGATTACACACTGGTAAACCAGGATAGTCTGCCTTTTGATGCACTTTTTTCACACAGAATAATAATCTATAGCAACAGACAGGCTCAAATACATGTGTGCACATACACATACACACAGACACACACATACATATACATTGTTCTCTCTCATGACAAGGCATAAAGAGACTGCATGTTTATTTTGGATCTCTTTGTATTATTTTATTTATAGAGATTACAGCAGGCTGAACCCAGGAGATCCAAATCTCCCTGCACTAACCAGTGAGTTTTGGAGAATGAAGGGTGAGTTGTATTTATAGATATTTTTTAAATAAAATTAAAATTTGTTTTAGTAAATGTTTGATTTTTAGTATATGATTTTTTCATAGTTCCAAGATGGCAGACTCCCCTACCAAAAAGGAGTACTTCTGGGGGCAAGGGGAGGGACTTCTCGTAGCATAGGTCAGGGGCTATGGGTGGGACTTCTGGTCCCAAGATGGTGAACAGGGAGTGGGGCACCTGCCAAGGGGTGCAGCTACCCTTGCAGCCCTTAGCTAACCAAAAGTTGTTAAGCAGCCCTCCAACCAAAATAATTGCCCACCCCTGGACTAACAGGTGCCTAAGTAGACTTACACACACAGGTGTAATTTTTTTTTCCACCCTGGTTGAGTCCCTGAATGACAGTGAACATAAAAGGTAGGCAGTTGCTCCTTCTCTTGCTGCTGTTTGTGGCTTGGTTTAAGGTTAACATTACAAAATAGGCATATTAACATTTTTGTCAGGACTTGTGGAGGGTGAATAAGATCCTGCAGGCAAAGGGTTGGACTAGATGATCTCTGGAGGTCCCTCTCAGGCCTACTTCTCCATGATTCTGTGATTCTATGAAACTTGATGCTTTCTTCCACATTCTCACTTTCTTTCCCCTTCACTTTCATTCTTGCCTATGACTTCCCCATGTATTCCACTCCTGTCCCTACTTAAGATCTCCAACTTGTCCACAAAGCAGCAGCATTTACTTCACTTCTCACCACTTGCTGGCTGCCAGTATTATACATTGGAAACTCTTATTTTCTTAATCATATTAGGAGCTGGATAAGGATCAGACTTGATTTTTGGCTGGAGGACTGGAGAGAAAGAAATATAATGGATTAGGAGGGATTATTTTTGTTGATACAATTTGATCTCCAGGTTGACTGGACAACAGAGGGAAAAAGATAACTTTTTGATATATAGTAACTACTGAGTATGGGCAGCAGAGGGCAAGAAGTTTTTCTAGAAGAGCTGTATTGGGTAATGATTTGAGTAGGAAGAAGAATGCCCCAGAGAGGTACAGCACTGAGCAGCCCACAAAATACATTTTTCATTTTAGGCAGAAATTTTTTGATGCATGGGTATGAAAGAATAGTTCAAAACTTGAGGATTATCGGAGCATTGACCAACACAAGGATGGGAGGGAAGTAATAAGAGTTGAGAGAGGTGAATGGGTTTGAGAGATGGGGGGAAGGTAATACTCATAATAATAGTAAATTGTTGATGATGAAACAGGACAGAGCAATCAATACCACCTTGCCAGCGGACAGTCTGGAGGGAGAAAGTCTGTTTTGTCAGTGACTATGAATGTGATTAGTCAACAGGCCAGTCACACAGAAAGACATCAAGAATCCTATCCGTCCAGGGTAAAATGGGTCAAAGAGAGCTTTCCTTTTTGAGTTTGGTGTACTTTGATTAGCTAAATTGTCTGAGGGCAATTCCAAGGGGGCCAAGGATGGGGGGAGGGGAGGGACAGCATTTGAATATTCTTAATTATATTGCAAGGCAAAATGTATTTACATCATGTAATCCATTTTAAAAAGAGTATGCTGTCTTGTCTATAGCGATATGCTGGCTACAGACCCACACCCATTTTTCTTGCATTCGCCAGTCCTTTACCTATTTTTCTTGTATTCGCCAGGTGCTATTTAGATGACTATTCTCTATCTGTTTTACTTAGTCTGTAAGTGATGATAAATCACAATAGATTTGGTTATAGTTGTCCCTACAGTGAGACAAATAGTGTTGTCTTCTGCATTTAGCCATGAGTTTCATTCTAGAGGACATGCATGACTGGAAGTCAGTCAGAAATCACCATGTTCCTTCATGAGAGAATCACCATTCATGCTACAGTAAAGAAGGAAAACTAACACTTTGCTGGTAAATCCAGATTTTTCAGGGGTTTTAACTGGGTCATTGAAATTTGCTGCAACATGGAGTTGCATTAGAAACTTAACAAGAAATATACTTTTTTTTTTTTTTTTTTTTTAAAGAATTGAGAGAGAGAGAGAGAGAGAGAGAGATCTGGAATGAGAGAGTCAATGGGACCTTCCAAGCAAATCCTCTTCTGGAGAGCTGAAGAGATGGTTTGGATTATACACCAGTGTAAACCTACTGCAGTTTCAGTTACTGTAAAGCCAAAGCTCTTTCATATTGTAAAAATACTTAAATGCTGTTTGGAGCAGAGAGTGGGACGTGGGTCTCCCAGGTGAGTGCCCTAACCTCTAGGCTATGGGATCTTTCTTGCTTGAATCTGTTCTCCCATAACATGAGCAAATGCTGCAACTGTGTAAGGTTACCATATTACCAGGTCCAAAAAAGAGGACACGTCACAGTGTGGGGGGAAGAAGGGGACAGGGGAATATGATGTGGGGGGGCAGTGACATGCTGGTGCCCTGCGCATGCTATTGCCCCTCACTGACAAGCCACATCCTTCCAGCCCTGCTGCTGCCCCTCACTCCGGACCTATTGACCCCAGACCTGCCAGTGCCCCTCACTCCCAAACAGCAGTACCTTGCCCCCCACCCCTTGCTGGTGCCCATCACTCCCGATCCGCAGTCCCCTGGTGCTGGCAGTACCCTGCACATCCAACCTACAGTCACCTGTCCCATCCCCAGTGCTCCTCACTTTCGACCTGCAGCTCCTGCCCCCCCCAGCCCTGCCAGTCCCCTTATTCCCAACCCGCAGACCCCTGCCTCCCCAACCCTGCTGCCAGAGCTGACCCAAGTGGGTGTGGGGCCCGGGGCAAATCCAGTGTCATAGCACTGCCCTGTGTGCCCTGGTTAGCGCATGATTTTCAGTGCAGAGCAGGGCAGGGGGTGATGAGTGCACGGACATGAAGCCAGTGGTGTGGGGAAGCGGTGAGTGACTGCGGCACAGATTGGGGCCACGAGGGGCCGTTGCTACTCCTCTCAGCCCTGCAGGGCCCCCTAAAGCACAGCGCCTGGGGTGGTCATCCCAATGCATGCCCCCCTCCCCCCCCCCCCAAGGGATGACTTTGCCTGCTGCCCAAGCAGCTCCCACACTGAGTCTCTCTGCCCCGCCACAGGTTGTCAGAGCCCATGCAGGGGAGCACATGACCTCCGACAGCCAATTCCTTTGCCCACTGCTCCCAGTCTGAAGCAGCCAATCCGGGAGAACAGAAAACCCGGATATTTGCTGTTCTGACACAGCACAGGGGTCCAAAAAAGAGGACACTTCTGGGAAAATCCAGACATATGATAACCTAAAAGAAACCAGGAACTTCACCCTTGCTGTTTTTGTGAATGGTACCTGCAGTCTAGCCCAGGAATAGGGAAAATATGGCTCATCAAGGGGTTTTGTCTGACCCGCGGTGGGTCCCTCAGCCTTGCCCAGCCCAGACATGGTGGGTAGCCTGGGCCATGGTGCATACAGCCAGTCCCACCACCCCTGCACATGCAGTGGGGCTGGGGCAGCCAGGCTCACTTCCTGACAGCCCTTGCAGCAGTGGCTTCTTCTAGCTGCTGCTGCCAATCTCCACCACTGCTCATACATCCAGTCTCACTGCCCAAGCCATAGGTGGATTAATGCATATGCTGGTGGGGCCAGGGTCCCCCCTACATGCCTGGGTTTCCATGGAAAGGCAGGTTTCCCCTTGCCAGGCGGGCAGCAGTTTAGCCTGCAAGCAGTCCTGCTTGGGGGGTGACCTGGCCCATAGCCGGGCAGCACTCCTGCAAGTAAGTCTAATGCTGGGGCAGGGGCTGGGCTGTGGCTGGGGGATCTGGGGCTGGAGCACTGCAAGGCATGGGCTGTGGGGCTGTGTGAGCATGGCTGTGGCTTGGAACTGACCCATGGCAAGCATTGAGCTGGCAGCCACTACTGCATATGCACCCTCAGACATGGTGGGGGGGGAGTGGGGAGCAGGGAGAAGAGGTAGACACATGCTCCCCCAGCCTGGCAGGGTCCACCAAGCCTACCCTGCCAGCATCAGAGGGAGAAGGGACCCCTGCTGAAGCTCAGCTCCTGCAGGTGGAGGGAGCCTCTAATTTTGTGTTTGCCTAGGGCTCCAGTACACCTTTAATCCACCTCTGGCCCAGACCCCCTGGCTCATCCACCCAGGATGCTGGACAGAGCAGATAGGCAGGTTCTCCATGGAGACTGGCTCAGGACCCACACAGGCAGGGTGCATGACTGGGCAGATGGGATGGGGCTGCAGAGGAAGCCGTGTCCAGGAGTGGGATGGGCAGGTAAGGTTGGGATCAGCATCACAGGGTAGCGACAGCACAGGGCCAAGGCCCAAGGAAGAACCACAATCTGCTCCTTGCACATTCCTGCAACAGGTGCTGGTTCTGCAGGCAGGGGTGTTTAGGGAACAGATCATGGCTCTGCACCGGGCCCTGGCTCTATGCCATCACAGCTTTGTGATCCCAATCCCAGCCCTCACCCTGGCCCTGCCTACCAATCCTACTCCCAGACACCACTTCCTGCCTCCTTGAGGTCCCATCCTATCCACTTTGCAAGCAAGGTGTGCTTAGCCTAGGCCTTGGGCTGGTCTCCCTGGAGACCCTGGGATTGCCAGGCAGTGACAGTGCAGAGCCAGCCCCAGGGCAGAGCCATTTAGGGTGTTTTGGTGAGATGGGGTGCTGACCTGGTGTAGCAGGGGGCGTTGACCTGACATGTGACAGATCACCAAAACTCCTTAAGTGGCCCTCCAGCCCAAATAATTGCCCACCCTTGGTTTAGCCCTTCATTTGCATCACATGGAGCCAGCTTGTTAACCGAAAAAAAAAATCAGTTAGATTTGGGAGCCTGAGGATTCAAATGCTGAAAAGGTGTGGGATTTAAGTCAAAAGTGAAAATTCCATCAGGATATTGCATCTCAAGCAAGAGAAAAATAGGTAGCAGAGGGCTACAAAGCTTATAACCTACAAATAATGGAAAGAGGTACTGAAAGGAGGGAGATCTTTCAGAAGTCAAAAGCTGCAAAAATAAGCCAACTTCTTTACACTAAAGATGCCAGCGAAGGTTAGAAATAGTCTAGGTGTAGTCCAAGTATTGAACAAATTATTTGCTTTAGTTCAGTAAGACTGAAGTAAAGCATAATGAAATGAGAATAGTAGCATGGTACCAAACAGGAATGAGAATATGGCCATAGAAATTATCACATCAGAGGTGGACACAAAATGCAGTCTGCTTGCTGTGACAAAATGAAGGGGGAAACTTATTTCCATCCTAGAATACTGAAAGAACTGTCACATGAAATAGTAGTGTAGATCTTCAATGGATCTTCACTGAATCTGTCAATTCAGGGATGGTACCTATTTGAATGGGAAAACGGCAAGCGTAGCACCTATATTAAAATGGGGGCATTTGCAGACCAGTTAGCTGGACTTCAATATTATATAGGATCATAGATAAGATATTGAATGGCAGAACAATCAAGGACATAAAGTAAAACAGAAAACAGGACTAAATGTATCATGGTTTTGTTCAGAGAAGAGTGTATCAGAGCAATTTGGTATACTTCTTCAGAAGGGCGACTGATTTCCATGATAAAGGCAATTCAGTGGATTTATACATAAAGATTTAAGCAGAACATTTGATAATGCACCTCATGGAAAATCATTAGCTACACAAGAGAAGATTTGGATTATTAGCTTAATTGGAAAATGGGTAAGGAGCTGCCTTAAAGGGAGACTATGGTGGGTTATATTGGAAGGGTAGTTATCAGACTGGAGAAAGTTTACTAGCCGTGTTCCTCAGGGATTTGGGGACCCAGCCTTTCTGACATGTCCATTAGTGACCTGGGTTCAAAAACTAGGTCTGCAGTTGTAAAATTTGTGGGTCATCCAAAGCCAGGTAGTATTGCCAATACGGAAGAGGCTCCAATCACTGTTCAGGAATAATCAGAGAACCTTGTGGCATAGAGCAATAGAGTTACATATTTGGTATTAATACCAAGAACTTTCTGCTATAAGATGTGTGTTCATGGACAAGAGGCGAGAGAGGAGGACCTGGATGCTTTGCTTGATTGTAAAGATAGCCATGAACCACCACTGGTTGACATGTGGGAAAGGCAGAGTTCCAGCATGTTACGCCTCAGCTCTGTATTCTTGCACAACCCTGGCACAGGATGCAGTCTGTCTGACTCACAAAGGACTCACCCCCCCCCCCCCCACATAAACGAAACTGATTAAGATGCAGTGAGAGACGCACCTAAAACTCTCCAGATAAGGGTGACAAGAGTGAAACAACTGCCCTAGGTCTCATTTACATCCGAGATGGAACCAGATGACCATTCATTTACATGAGAGATGGAGAACAGAAAGCCTGAAGCAGAGACTGCAGTGAATTCTGGGACCAGAGAAGCAGGAGAGCGCTGCATGATGGGGAATCTGTGCTTCCAATGTTAATTAACCCATGTTCACACACACCCAGCTCAGCATTTATCAGACCAGTTCTAATCTGGATTTGCTAAGGACTTTTCTCCCCCCAGACACACACACACAGCTCTAAGTTTAATAGGCATCTCGGGCCGTACATTCCCCGGTCCCAGTATGGGAGGCCTATTTAAACTTGATTGACTAAAACTCGGTTGCCGGGTTAGGGAATGCTGAGGCAAGAGACCGAGTCTGAGGGGGTACGGGCAACATTTGAACAATGGTTAAGGGTTCATCACAGCATCCAGCCTGCTGGAGCCCTAATCCCAGGTGTTGTCGTATCTTTCCCGAGACTACTGGTGGGAGTCCTCTCCACAAAAGGTTATGAGCACCCCAATAATTGCTTTAAGTCTGTTAAAAGACTATAGTAAAATCTGGAAAAGTCATGCTAAGCTGAGGCTTGTGCACAACAAGTAAAAATCCAAAATCCTGATGCTGCAAGCTATCTATTGTTCCTGAAGAAACCATGAGATATCCCATCAGGATATCTGCCATCCATAGGAATCTCAAGCTGGCTCCCAAGTATTTGGGTTACTCCCTTATCTTAAGTGTTTCCTGATTATCAATCAGTTTCCTGAGATGGTCCAAACCAGATAACCCCTTGTCGATAGAAAAGACAATGATTTACACTACTGAGGGGGCTTCAAAGCAACTGAACTGAGGGTATAAAAATCTGTAAGTGTGTGTGCTTAAAAAAAAGAAGAAAGAGAAAGAAAAAGAAGAAGCAGGAGGAAAGAGGGAGAAAAAGGAAAGAAGAAGAAAACTCCTGTGCTGACACCATCCCCTGTCATTCTTGGGACGCTGGAAGAACAGATCATCTCTGTCTTCAAGGATTGTGCTACGGACTGTGCCTGTCAGCTTTGCAGCCTGGGTACCGTGGACTCGGTGAGATTCCCAGCGTTCTCTCTTCTTTCTAGGCATAAACTTCTGAACCTGAACTGTATCAGTTAAACTTGAGCTAAGTTTCCCCAAATACTTAGTGAAACCAGGGTAGTATTGTCGTTGTTTGTGTTTGTTTTTCTTTTGCATGTCTATTACTACTAGTACTATTATATATTTCATATGCTTAGCAATAAATAACTTTTATAGGCAAACTGGTAGTAATTGGGTATATTTTTCCTTCTCTGCTTCTTTTTCCTCCTGTGCTCTGCAGCAATGCTTCTTTTACCTATGCTAAAGATCCCTGTGAAGCCCAAATTATTGTGGGGTCTGCTCATCAAGAGGCCAAAGATTGGGACGTGCTGAGTTTGAAACACATAAGGGGATCAGCTTGTACAGGCTGATTGACCCAGTTTGACTCAGACGTGCCCTTATGAACTGAATGCTGGCCCATGAGGCTGTCAGCTGGACACCCAGCTGGATTCAGAGGGATTCTGTTTACCTGTGTGCTTGTGTCTGACTGCATTTTATTGTTGCTCTTATGAACTGATTCTTGGCATATGAGGGTGTCAGCCTGTCCATGCTAATCAGCCTGGCCAGGTCAGGCGTGTCACGTTAACTTGTGTGTGTATGACTGATTTGGTGACTGGAGGAACCCAGTCCCATTGAGATTGAGTCCTGCAAGATAGCTCCACTGGGAGTGAGGGCTTGCAGAAGGGAGAAATACAGCTCCGTATAGTAACACAAGCAGCACATTGACAGAATCACCAAGACCCTAGAAACTATCCCTAATAAATGAGCACACCCCAAAGTAATGGGCAAATTTGGTAACAAGCAGCTTCACCCAAGTCCAGGGGGCTAGACTTAATTGCCTGGGATGTTTATTCCAGTCCTGTGTCCTATATACCTGTGCAGAGAGTTAGAGGGGACAAGGCATTTCCTTTTCCTCATGTATAGACTACTCACATTAGTTATACTCAGTACAGAGAACAATGTTATAGGGGTCATTCCCAGCCTTCCAGACTAGTGAACAAGGAGTGACTAGGGCATAGATGGAGCTGGAATCTATTGCCACCGCATGCCAGGTAGAGCTGCTAAGTCTGAGTGGAGGGGAAAGAAAGATGTGCCATCTGGGTACTGCTTTCCTTCCACCTAGATTAAGGCACAGAAACAAGCGGGGAGGGACCAAATTAGGTCCCTACTCAGCCATGGAGACACCACAACTCTGCTGTGCCCCTTCCTCAGTGCAGACTGCAAGGTCCTAGTGTAATCCATAGTGAGCACCTTGTTTGCCTTGGATGCAGTTGTTGTTTTCATGCCCACTGTTGTGGGAACAAAAGCAGTTGGAGTGCCAGCCTGAAGAATACAGAGTTCACTTTATAGGGCATCAGCAACCACAGAAATTAGTTTATATGACCAGGACAATAAGTGAGACTTAATGTATAGTTATTTAGCAACTCAAGTGTTATGGAACTGGGTGCTGCTTCTCAGTGACAGCTACTGCAGTAGCTTCATTAAATACAGCTCACCCACCTTGAATGCATTTTACTTCCCAGAGCCATTCCAAGACTTCTGTAATAACTCCCAGTAGAGCAATGTCTATAGATATTTAGGTCTTAACTTTGGAAAATTATGCAACCATTTCCCATAATTTCTGGGTATTTTGGGGTACTGGCATTTTCATAATAATCTCTATTTTGCAGTTATAATGCCCTTTTTATTCTGCACAACCATTTTATGCATTAGAACAGGGGCAGGAAATTGTTTCAGGTAGAGGGCCACTTAATGAGGTTTGATGAGCTTTCAAGAGCTGCAGGGGTAACCCTGCCCCTTGACAGTTGCCCTGCACCCTGGTTGCCATCTTGGCACTGGAAGTCCCAGCCCTCACTCCTGCAAAAAACCCAAAGCATACACTAAAAGTCAAAATACCTACTATAACATATTTTAATTTTATTAAAAAAATATTTATCATAATTTGTGTTTGCATAGTGTAGAGGTGATTGCATAATAATATACAAGACTAAGAATTTCTTTTTGAGTTATGTGGGGATGGGTGTGGTTGGATGCATGTATGTGTGGGGGGCTTGTGAGGGGTATAGCGTATATTGGGGATGTGTATATGTGGGAGGGTTGTGGGGACTAGGTGTGGGTATGTGGCGTTTGTGGGGTGTGCAGACCCCGCACTCGCATGCCACTGGAGCGAAGCTTCCTGTGCTAGAGCCGGCTGCCTTCCCTGCCATGTATTTCTAGGGACTGCAGCAGAAGTGGAGGGGAGCCCCCCAGTCCCTGCTTTCCCATGGAGTACCAGAACCTGCACAACAGGGAATGGTGAAGGCAGTTGACTCCAGCATGTGGAGCTTCCCTCCAGCGGTATGCGAGCACAGGAGCTGTGGGGAGTGCCGGTGATAGAGGTGGCCTGGCTCGGCTGTCCCCTTGCCACGATGTGCAGTGCTAGCCAGAGCTGCATGCTGCTGGGCACCAGTGCCTGCACCGGGCACCAGCACCCCGAGCACCCCGCCTGCTGCCATTGCACCATGGGAGGAGGGGTGGAGAGGGTGTGCACCCTCCTTACATCCACACCCTGCTCACCCAAACTCCATGCTGCCGCTGCTGCCCTGAGTATGGGCTCAACTCTGCTGCCAGCCCCAGCTCCACGCCGTATGCTTCTGCCCAGCTGCAGCTCCCACCCTCACCCACCCCCCTGCCACTTCCCTACCTGCTGCCCAGAGAGAGCAGGATGCTGGGGAAGTTGTGCAGGTCCTCCAGCGGCTGCAGCAGCAGCAGCCGCCCCACCCAGAAATTGTATGCTGGCCAGGCTGGGCCCTTCCATCCACGATGCTACGAGCATGGCACAATAGGGTATGTTGGGGTACGTATACATGGGTGCCTCACTCCCACCCTCATGGGGAAGGGCTGGGTGGGGTACAATTAGTTGATGGGTGCTGTGGGCCAGATGAAAGTGCCTGGCAGGCTGAATTTTGCCTGTCCCTGTAATACAATCAGTGTCAGTACAAGTGTCATTGCCAACTTCCACCATCATCTAGAACAACACCTCTTCTGAATTAAAATTAGCCAAAGAACTTAAGAAAGCACTCAGTGTCAAACAGCATGACAAAGGGGGTGCCTGTGGAACTTGTGTTATACGGTTCAATTTATATTAGCCAAACTTAATTATACATAAATTTGCTATTTATTTTTTCCACAACTGGAAGATGAAATCAACCTCACTTCTAGCTTTTCCTTTGCATCTGAATGTAATATCAGAATATAAGCCTCTTGCCACTTGTAAAAAAGGACCAGGCCCCAGAGGTGGCTATAATGTCCCCTGGGGGCCAAATGGCTCCTGTCTAGCTCTGCGTCTAGGCTACTCTCAATTTGCTCTCTACTGCCATGCCTTGTTATTCTTAATGGATTTGCAAAGGGAGGCTGCCCAAGGGTGTTAGGGTGAGGCTTGACCTGTCTTCTGACCAGCAGATCCCCTCTCAGACCCTAATCTATCCTTATGCTAGATAAGCTCTTTTGGCCCATACATGCCCCACCCCTCCAGACACCAAATGCCTTATGGATTAATCACAGCCTCCAACCTTGGCTATAGTCATGCCCATGCCTCGCAGGCATTACTAATGATTCATCAGTGGGTGTTCAGCCCCCAATCTCTGCTTCAGTCCATTCAGACCTCCTTGATTTTTCTCAGTCTCTACCTCTCCTGGGGAACCAGGCTACTATTTCTTTGTCCACTTCTGCCCCTCCTGGGCTATGGGCTCCTGGCCCTGTTTTTCACCCCTTGGGCTGTCAGTTCCCTGGCCCTGTTTACTCTTACCCCCTTTAGGCTTTGGGTCCCTGTTCTTACTTCTTGCAGACTGTGGTTCTGCCCTTCTGGGTGATGGGCCACTGGAGTTGGTCCTCACCCCACTCAGGCTCTGATTCTGCCCTTAAAAGAGAGAGACTGTAGCACAATGCTCTAAAGATTACATCCCCTGGCAGGAACCTATTCTGTATCTTAGGCCCCCACTCCTGGTGGGGCTCCCCAAAACATTCACCTGCCACTCTGGCACCACTGGGACCTTCAACCTTTCCTTACTAGTCCCAAGCCTGGTTCAGTGGTTATAACTATAACCAAAACATAAGCACACTGGCTACCACACAAACTGTATATCTACATAAAGAACCTACCTTGTAAGCCTTTAACTTCTTCATGGCAGACAGCTCCCAGTAAGTGTCTCAGCTATGGTTCCTTGTGTACAGCACTCCTTCCCTGGGTTGCTCGTAGTGCTCAGGGCAAGCCAGTCACTCATGTAGAGTCCTTTCAGGACAGAGCTCCTTCCCTGATCACCTGTGGGGCCAGATTGACCCTATCTGAAGCCCTAGGTTTTTATACTCCCTAAACCCTCCCTCTGCAGGTCAGGTGACACTCTCCACCACTTTCAGGGGTTGCTCATTAAGACCAACCATCTAGTTTCCAAGGGAGCTTACAATTACTGCTACCACTGCTTCCTTGTTGCCCAGCTAGGCTCTGCCCTATTGTCTTATGATCTGCATTAGGCTCTGCTCTATGCACATCTAGCCTTTGGCCTTCAATAGCTTGACTTCCTGCAGCCAGCTTGCTCTGAGCAATGGTCTCTTGACTGGCCGCAGGTATTCCACTTCTCCTTAATGTGGAACTCTCTGCCTAGGAAATAGTGCTTCCTAGCTGTCTATTCCTTTGCAGCTGACTTTTATTCTGCTGCCTGATCTCTGTCTGCCCCAAGTTTTCCCTTAAAGCAACACAAGTGTTAGTCTCCCTGTTACACAACTACTAGATAAAACTATTCAGTTGGTTCACTGACATTTAAATTCACTTTGTATATTTACTACTGAACTTAAAATAAAACATTTCTGGATGTATTAATAACAGAGTCTCAGTTTAAATAAGTATGGTTAGTATCCTTAATGTACAACACACCACTAAAATTTTCTAGTTCGGTGTATTGCTTCCATCGAGACTGCGTGAATCCTCCTTTAGAAAATTGACGGAGTCCAATTCTTCACAGATTTTGACATCTAATATTGGCTGAACTTTCACATCTGCAATCTAAAAATCAAACAGCCTCATAATACCTTTATATGATGTTTATAAGTCATGGGTGACATTCTAACTCTTTTCCTGATGACTGGCATGGGATACAGTTTCAATAAATACTTTACCCAGTGCTGCATTTGTACTAGGATCAGTTCTGTGACTGCAGGCACTTTTCATTTATCAGTATGTGTTCTTACCGAAACATCCTGGCTGTACCTTAATCACCTTTTCATTGCTTCAACTAGACAGGGAGAAGCCCAACAGTTAAAGCTTCTGAAAGTATTCAAGAAAATACATTTATTAATAAAAGGAAGATTTAATTAGACCTGGATCCAATTGTGAAAGGCCATTACTAGTACAGTGTAGATGAGAAAGTCATAGTTCAGTCAGCTCTGCATACTGAGCCCTGTGCTTTTGGTTTAGGCATTGTGGAATGGCATTAAAGCTATTTTGCTTTCATTATCTTAGGGCTAAATCATACTTGCTCCAAGCTGCAACTCTCATCTATAAAATGGAAACAGCTTGGCTTGTTTTTTTTTTTCCTCTCTCCTTGGAGACTGTTCAGGGTAGGAACTGTATACACACTGTGCTGCACAGGTCTGGATGGGACCCCCTAATTGATATTTCAGTGTGTCATGGGACAGGGTCCTGTAGGATGGCCATGGTCTTCCCCAGGCCCCCTTATCATGCCAAGTTGGCTCAGTGGGCACCCTTGATTCTTGCCTACCATGTCTTTGATCGGAAGATTGATAGGGAGGCTGCCTCTAAGTCCTCTTGGACACGGTCGAGATTGGTTCTCAGGACCACGTGGGTCCCCGGACCCCTGGTGGGTCCCGCTCAAAGATGGGTGTCACAATGGGTGTTTCAGGGTACCCTAGCCTTATGGGCTATGCGCGGCTCCAACCATCCCTTTCATAGATGTTAGGTGTTAGGGTTGGAAGGGACCTCAATAGATCATCAAGTCCGACCCCCTGCATAAGCAGGAAAGAGTGCTGGGTCTAGATGACCCCAGCTAGATACTCGTCTAACCTCCTCTTGAAGACCTTTACCACACCCCAAGCCTCTCAGATGGAACTGACGTTGTTCAGTCTGGGCCGTGTTATAATTTGGCTCCCTTGGCTCCCCATGGAGCTATCTTGCTCCATGCCTCTCTGGCACCAAGGTCAGTACACCCCCAAGTGCTGCACCCTCTCTGGAGCCAGGGGTCCCCACGCTGCCGTGGGTCCCCTATGAGGCCTCCTCCTTCCCCTAATAGCCTCACCTAAACCACCGGTCTTAAACAGCAAACAAAACACAAGTCCCTGGGCCATAACATAAATTCAAGCCACCTGGCTATAACATCATTCAAGCCACACCAGGGGTGCTCTGCCCCTCACCAGTATCAGAGGCTGTACCTGCAGTCAGGCCTCTCCCCTTTGCTTGCTCTGGGAGAGCTCCTTCCCCCTTGGCTGCTGGCAGGGAACTGCCATCTTGGCCTCAGCCGTGGGGTTTATATATGAGCCAGGCCCTGCCCCTTCCGGTCAGCTGACCACTGGCAGGTGTGGGCCACTGGCTCACTCTGGTTGCCCTGGTATCTAGCAGCTGGGGCTCCTCACTCACTGTTAGGGCTCTTCCCCTAGCAGTTTCCACTTTTCAAAGGAGCAGGGCACCTAAGTGCTCTGCGACACAATGCAAATAATAAATAGTGTAGTTTGGTACATGGAAGCCCTAAGCAAGCATTTGTATTATGAACTTACATTCTTTATGTTTTAACACTTGATCTAAATACACTTTCTAAGAGTCGGGTAAGGGCAAAAGCAGTGCTGGATTATGACATGCTGAGGCCCTAAGCTATGTCCATTTTAAGAGGCCCCATACAATAAAAATAATCCATGAAATCCATGATTGATTTTCATGACATTTTAAGATGAATTATTGTTATTTCTGCACACATTTATGAACTCAATATGAATAATAACTGTGGAGCCATATATATGTATATTTTTGTCATATTAGAATGAAAATGTCAAGTTTTTTTCTTACTTAGAGGCCCCTCGTATTGTGAGGCCCTAAGCTGTATCTTAAGTAGCTTAAGCCTAAATCCGGCACTGGGCAAAAGTATTTAGTTAGATTATTAAGCACAAGATGAGAATATATGATGAGAAAAAATATAGGTGCAGTGACTCAAATACAGAAAGCCTCCTCACACATTTATGCTTTCACTGTGGTGATGAATCCAAATGTTCAAAAAGAAAGTTAAGAATTCTATAGCTGAACTGTTTATTCAGTAAGCTGCCACTTACGATTCTTCTCAGTCATCTTCAAAGAATGAGGAGGAATGTGATCATCTCAATTCTGTGGAAAGAGAACAGACCAAAGCTTAGATTCACAAAAAGGAAATAAGCTCAGCTTTGCACGTGCTGAACATCTAGGTGCCATATAGCTTAATAGAAGCCACAACCCTGAATCAGGGGCCTTATCACTCCATAGGCAGACAAGGTTCTTTGGGTAGATGTGGTATCTTTTATTAGACCAACTAAATAGTTGGAAAAATTGTTTTTTGCAAGCTTTTAGGCATAAACACCCTTCTTCAGGCATAGGGAGAATCTGTACATTACATTTCTGGTGATAACTAGGTGGCTATGCATAAGATTCACAAAATCCCAAGAAGACAACCCATCCTCTATGGTATGTAAGTAACTGTCTCCACTTGAAATCTGCAGTTGTATAACTTCTCCTGGAGATAGGCTCTGAGCATATCTAATGGTGAGATAGGAAAGGGAATACCTAGTTCATGGATATTTCTGGAGCTTAGGTGGAAGTTATAGTTAGAAGGCAATCTGCATCCTCAGTAGGGCCACCCAGCTTCAGAATGTGGATCTGGATTCCCTCTAGGCTCAGGTATTTGGTTAATCCTCTGTTCTTTAAGACTGCTTACACCCCCATCCTTACACATGCTTACTGCTGTCAAGCTCAGATGATTCTGCATGTCCCATATGAGGCATGTAGATGACTGGGGGACTTTATTGATGGAAATGTATGGTTCTAGAGAGTTTAGGCCTTGATTGTGGGAGCAGGGCTTGAGAAACTACATTTTGGACCATCTATTCGGTGTTCAAAGCATTTTGCGTATCCTACCTGGGTTGCTTTTCTGGACCAGTGTAAATGTACAGTGACTATCATAATATTATCCTAGAACTCAAATTACACTAATTCAAGAAACTGAAACATACATGTCCCAGTCCTAGTCCACATAGTCCACTGCCCTGTCTAACAAGTGGCACAATATGCAGAACCTCTTTAGTGGACAGATCTATGCCTGCCCCTAGGAGGTCTCACTCTAAGGCTGGGATGATTTCTACAGCAGGAGGTTTCTTATCACGTGAAACACTTTTATTTGCTTTAACTGTTCAATATTGCATCATTTCAGCAATTATTTTAGTATCCTTATACTAGTTATATAAATTTTCCAACCCCAGAAGCAACCAGTGGTGTTTAACCCATGGTTTTCAGATGTACAGTTCTGATCTCTATTATTGCAACTCTAGAAGTGACCAATAAGCTATACACCCCTCTTGGTTGGGCTGTAGGTCCAACTCTGCATAACAGAGTAGTGTGTGTAGTATGAAAGTTATTGGTATGCCCTGTGCTAATATGTAAAAAAAAAAAAAATGGCACACACATGCCATGTTCTTTATTTGGTTAGGCTTCTTGAAGGAGAATAGACTATATAAGTGCTAAAGTCAACTTCCTTTTCCTGAGCACATTGCCCCCAAATTTCACAGATTCATGTTTGCTCTTTTCCAATCCTAATATTTAACAAGATAAGTATGCTTTAACAAATGGAGTGATACCTATTTCAAAGTAAAAAACACATTTCCAAAATCATTGCTTGGACACTTTGGGCCAGTTTTTATTCCATTCTGTTCAAGTCCTTGAAAATCCATTAATGAATCTATTTTTGTAACATGCTGTCATCTTAGATTTCAGATTCAGTCAAAACAAAACAGCATTCACATTAGCATTTGCATTTTTTGAATTAGGAATTTTTCAGGGACTCAAGCAGGGTAGAATAAAATTGCACGTATGCATCTACATTTATTTATGCACCTAATGAGTGGAATATCATTTGGCCCAATGTCAGCTGCTTGCTTCTTTCCTCTTCAGTGGGCACATCTATATGAGATGTTTACTGTGGAGCTGAATAGTTAGCTCTGCAGTAGTCTCACGGTCTACACATGTGGCTCTATTTTAGGCTGCAGTAAAGTAACTCTGCCATAGATTAGTACTTCTAACACAAGTACTATTTTATGGCAGGGTTCTTCAATGTGCAGCTACACATGTGTAGACACTGATGGGGCTGGCTGAGGCATGAGGGTGCTTTAATCTGTGGGCTGCCTGCTGGCTAGTCCTACGCTTAAGCACCCTCATGGCCCAGCTAGCCTGTCTGCAGCACTTTGAGCCAGGTTGGAGCAGCCCCAGACTGACCCCCTGGGTTCCTTGCCAGCAGGGGCTGCTCTGACCTGGCTCAACATGCTCCTGGGCGCATGTTTAAATGTGGTTGCCAGGAGCAATAAATTCCTGCAAGATATGTGCTGGAGTTTTTTGCATTACATGAATTGCATGTGTAAATGCAATCAGTGGGTGCATCTATATGTGTGCTTTATTGCAGAGTAGATTAGCTCCACAGTAAAGCATCACCATCATGCACATGTGTCAGTATTAGGACACAGTAAACTAATTAACTCTGCTGTAAGATAGTATGTGTAGCCAGTGGCCATGGGCGTAACTGTTATCTGGTCAGCCCAGACATCTGGGGGCCAGACTTTTGCCTGCCACCTAGCCACATGGTTCTACAGGTTCTATACCCTCGTACCCCAACCAGCCCTTCCACTGCCCAATCTTGCCACCCAGAGCCTGGGGCTGGCTGCTAGCCTGGACCTGGTCCACTCTGGCTCAAATTGCTGCTGTCCTGGGCACACATGTAGACACTGAACCCAGGAGCAGTTTACTCTGGCTTCAACTTCTCTGAAGTAGATTGCTTTGAATTAATCGCTCGTGTAGATGCACCCAGTGGGTACTAGAAATTAGTGCATTAAGCTAGTGTGCCAAAGCACACTTATAGATGCTGACCAGGAGTAAATTGCTCCTGGTCAGCCTAGGCAGCAGGGGACCACAGGGGGAAAAGAGAGCTGTACCAGCTGCAGTCTCCATGGGGGTGGCAAGGGGCATGGGGGCTGGTCCCAATCTCAACTGGGCTGGGAGGCAGCTGCCTGGCATCTGGGACAGCTCTCCCCACTCTACAGAGATTGGGACCAGGACCTGTGCCCCATGCCAGCCCAGGGCCGCCACCTGGGGGAGCCTGGCTGCTGCAAGGCAGGCAGAGCAAGGCAAAAGCAGTCCTAGACTGAGCTACTCCCATTAGGAGCAAATTTGCTCCCAACAGGCACACATTCAGATGTGCACAGAGGTATAGTTTAATGTGGCTGAAAACTCAGAGACATTAGTTGCATGTGCAGATGCACCCAGTGACTACAAAAACATTATGTTCTTATAAAATCTAGTGTGTAGTGCTGATTTGAGTGGACTGGATGCTAAACTTTGGGATTAGTCATTTGCATTTAGAAACTGTCAGTGATAAAGCACAGCTTTTCCTGTCAAATATACAAGCATAACCCTTTTTCCCCATGCTTCTTCCAGCAAGTCCAGATCCTACTCTGCCTTTAAATCTTCTAAGTTGCACTTAATGCATTATTAAGTATAAATCACATAATAAATATAAGGTCTGTCAGGGGCCTCAATGAGAAGAAGTCCGGCTCTGTAGCTCAGTAAGGTGAGTGCTCCCTGTAGCGAGCCAGTCAACTCCTAAGTCCAGACCTGGTGGAATAAATAATATGTGGACCACAATCCTTCCAAGAACCCTTCTCCTGCAAGAGAAACACAGAGCCCCCCCTCTATGCATGTACATGAGAGAGTTCCCCCTCTATGCATCTACAGAGACACATGCTCAGAAAGTCTCATACACCCAGTCCTCCCAACAAGTACTCTTCTCCGCCACAGGTACCTATACACACAATCCTATAAGTCACGACTACCCATGTGTTAACTCTTCCCATTATATTGGCTCATGCATACACTTGTCCGCACACTTCTTCCGGTATAATACTGCAGACACGTGGGTCAGTCCTATATACCCCCACTGGTGCACACATAGCCACATACAGATAAACAGCAGGTGAAACCAGAAAATAGCTCTCTCTCAGTAAAGCTGATGTTTAAGTAGAAGAAGCATCTCTTGGTACAAAAAAGGACTGGTTGCCCTTCTCTCTTATCTTTCACTGATTATTTTGCATCTGAATGACAGCTGAGGTTGATTTGAACTGAGAGGGAAGAAGGTAAAAGAAAGGATCAGAGTTAATGGTGCTCACGTTATATAAGAACATTCTGATTTCCAAGGAAAAAAGAGGTATGGAGATTTTATTAGTTCAGTCTTTCCTGAAAGATTCCTGGCTTTAAAAGTTCTGGGGTTTTTAAACTACAATATTTTCCCTTCAAGCTACTGATATTTGCTTACCTTCAGTCTAGCTTTCTGCTGTCATCTCTCCAAGTTGAGTTAGATCACTCTAGTATGTGTTCCATTCATTATTATACATTACTATTTAAAAATGGTCTGTCAGAGCCAGATCTTGCTGTCAACTTCCTTTTCCAAATCATTCTCACTGAGATTGTCATCGACAATGTAATAGGATGTCTAGTCAGTCTAACTGAGGCAATCTAAACTTATGTGGGGACATCACAAGATAGATTTTCTAGTCTGTCATGAAATGAAATCATGATTTTCCTGACCAGTGAGTAGTCCATATTTCTCTTTGACCACTGAAGACAGACGGAATAGATGACTCTGTAGGGCACAGCTTTTCTTATAGGTCTTCAGTTATTATACATAGTTATCCAGTTTTGTTATGGTAATTTTTAGTAAATTTCATAGCAAAAGTCCAGGAAACAAAATATTCACAGAAAGATTAGTAGCATATGTTGTTTTCATGATACTTCTGTGCATACGAGCTAATGGATCATCTGTTAGAAACAATACTAATTTCCAATGCTAATTCTAACACATCCAATTAAAATAACTGACTACTGAAAAGCTTAACTATTCACTTATTTAACTGAAAAAATGGTGGCTTGTACACATAATTAGAGTTTCCCTTGATTCTAAATTGACAGGATGTGCACAGTTAGGTTATCATACTTAATTTCACATCTGGCACATTGCAAGACATCTTTGTAAGAAGTAAACAATCTCTCACAGTCTGCAGTGTTAACGAGTGTAGATTGACATCTTGGAGCAATAGCATCCACTGTTGGAAAGTAATGTTTTAAGTCACACCACTGACAATGTTTAATCACTCCATAACACTAATCATACTGATGAAACTACTGAATTTTGCTTTTGCCAATGGATTATCTTCAGAAATGGGATTTGCATGAAAACCATTTATGGATGCAAGGTCTAGAGTATAATTGGTTTGAGTGGGTTCAAACACACAGCATACCTTGAAAAAAAATGGAAGGGGTATGAGAAAAGTGTATACCACCATGTAGTTGTCAGTTGTGTTACTGCTTTCAATAAGGGCTTTCTTGGTTAATTGGTGTTCACTTGTATGCCTATAAGAGTTTTCCCAGCTGGCAGCATCACTCAATTCTTTGCCATTTTATTTGCTGAGTCTTATTATATAAAAGGAAGGAATGGACACTATTCTTGGAGAAAAACCTGCTATGGCTAAAATTGCCGTGCATGTTTCTGATGAATCACACGAGCAGTCCACATCTTCAGTTGCTGAGCTATTACTTTGCTGGTGCACTTCTTCAAACAGTTCCACATAATCCTTAAGATGGCAGGCACGAAAATGGATGGCTTCAAGCTGTTCACCTTATTATTTATAAAAGTGGTATTACAGGAACTTTTCTTTTTTGCTGGGCAGTAGAGAATGCAGGGCAGGCAAGGAAGGCCTGCATTAAAAAACGTTTTTCTCTATGTTGAGTGAATGCACCATGTAAATCACATGTTCTGTATTCAGGAACAGCACCGGGACTTTGTTCCTGTGCTCTTTGTTATATATGCAGCAGCCTCATTAATAACAATAATTTTATCAAAAGGAAACCCTTATTTCTGAACGTTCCTATTACTGCCAGAGTTTCAAAGCTTGTAGTTTCTAAACAAATGTAGTTTACTAGAAGAGACTTAGAGCATTTTTGTACATGCTCTGGGGGAGGAGCCAGGGGGTGATTTAATTAGAGCGGGTTGGAGAGCTGCTCTAATTAAAGCGCCCAGAGCATCTTGTGTATCAGCATCCCTGCACTTCAAAATGGTGGCAGGGATGCTTTATCTAAAGCTTGTTGAATGAGCTTTAGGTAAAGAACATCCCCCCCATCACTACCATTTTGAAGCATGCAGACACTGATACACAAGATGCAGAGGCTGACTGGCGCGTGGTAATTCCATGCTCTAGCAGACTCAATTAATCAAGTCTGCTCCAACAACACCTCAGAGCAGCCTCCTGTCTCATGTACAGGCACCCTTAAAGTCCAAACTCTCCTTCTGTACTCTTTCTAAAGTGTCTGCAAAAGAATAACATGGCACTGCTAGAATATATAGCACACAGTAGCCATCAGCATCTCTCTCCTCACTATGAAAAGACTCAGCTCAAGACAATCATGCCAACAATGAATTCCAGTCAATTACCTGACTTTCAAAAAAGTTGTAATAGATGCATTTTTCTCAATTGATTTGAACGTGGCATGACACCAAGGCTTTTCAAAGTGTTTTCTGAAGGGCTTTTCATTGTAGGTTGGCCTTGTACATAAAGTAGAACATTAGTGGTGCAAAAACACTCTGTAAATTGGTAAACTGCACTCTATAAAGCATTTTTTCCTTTCTTTGCAGAAAATAGCTCACTCACCGTTTTTATACTTCACTTGTCTTCCCTGTTGCAGATTCACCTGCTTGGACCTTTTGTTTATGCAAAGTATTCTCAAAATGTTTGTCATAGCTAGCTTTTCACTTGAAGTCTGCAGGAACATTACATATCATATAAACATCAAGCCATGCCTTTGAAATAACCCCTCCAGCTACTTTTCACTTCTCTGCCTAGCATTTATATTTCCTGCTTCTCTCGCATTTGCCATAGCCAGTGTGTGTCCTGTTTCTTTTTCTCAGCAGCACTTACTCATTTCCTTGCTGAGGGACAAATTTCATTGGCTGAGCTACCTTGTTAAACATGGATGCTAGCTGCATGTTGATAACAGCAAAGCAGTAGCCTGACTGACAGGCCCTTGCATTTGATTTAACATCAGCATATGATGTGAGGCACATTTTAATAAAAATATAGGATTGTTCTCGTTACGGACACTTTTCATGCAGTTGGAAAATTTTACAGTTTCATTGTCTCCTAGTGGAATCCAAACTTGTGGCAGAGGTGATTATCTTTTATTAGACCAACTAGACATTTGTAAAGAAAAAAAAAATCTTTATTTTGCAAATATTTAGTTGGTCTAATAAAAGATATCACCTCTGCCACAAGTTTGGATTCCTTTTGCCTCTAGGCCAATATGGCTACAACCTGGATACCTGAAACATTGTCTCCTTGTTGCACCTTCTCTCACTCGTCATATTTCACAGCCTTGGAGACACTTTAGTACTTTTCAAAGTCATAGATTCACCCATGGACACCAGTGTTCAACAGTAGCTAGCGTTTGAACTTTAGTTAAACAGGAAAGGGCAGGTAAGTTAAATGAAGATTAGGCTCTGTCCCTGCTCTGTGCAGCCATAGCTCTGGAAAAATCTTTTTTTCTTTCATTCTGCCTTTCAGAAACAAGGTGTGTATTAGTCAAGGTCATGGGGTATGTGAAAAATACAATATTCTCTGGGGTAAATTACAGTGTCCCTTTCACCAGCTGAAAATCCAAACTGCTCTGCTCTTGTTTAAAAATCTCAGGAAAAAAAATGTCATGGTACATACAATGAAATAATGTAGAGCTGGTCCAACTGGCAGCCTGTGGGCCGCATGTGGCCCCTGAAAAGCTAGTATACAATTCATAGGCTCTGATTGAGCTACTACTCCCCTCTGTCCCCCATCATTGCTCCTGCCATGGTGGCCAGGTTCTTCAGGCTCCCCCGCCCTCCCTCTGGCTTCTTCTTTCTGCCCCTGCTTCTGGGGACAAGGCAACTTAGCAGGAAGTGTTTGTGCAGCTTGTGCTGCAAATGGGTGGTGTTCATGGCTAGGGATAGGGGAGTGCTGTACAAGATGGGGTGGAGGAGGAGTTGGGCTGTCTGTGCTAGAAGGGGGAGATGGGCAGGTTGCCTGTGTGACCAGGGTAGGGCAAAGTCTGGGGGTGGCTGCCTGCTTACCTGCATGTGCGAGCATATGGCATGTGGTCCTTGTTCTGCATGGCCCCCTGGTTGCCCAGAAGTTGAACAGCCCTGGAATAAGGCACAATGTGACAATGGTCATTAGATGCATTTGTTCTTTATCTGTAACTGACTTCCCTGGGGCAAATAAACATATACCATGAGACATGAAGTAGAAGCAACATTTAGCTAGAGTTGCATGAATGTCCTGCGAGTGACCGGTTATAAACTTTTTTACACAGATTCTTTGAATCATTGCTCACCATGACTTAAAGCAACATCTTTTCTTTTTCCAAACTGGAAACCCACCCCCATGCTTTTGCACAATTTCATTGTGGTCACCAGGTCTGCTTGCAGACGCTGCTGCTGATTTTTATTGCCACCTTTCAGACAATGGGACCTGGAAGTCCCTGGAAAATAAAGTTAAAAATAGGTGATGGCTTGGGAGCACCACCGAGATGGAAAATTAATCTCATATTTCATTGTCTCCCTAGTCCTTGAAGAGATTTTATTGCTAGCCTGGAAACTATCAATTAAATTAATCTCAGAATCCTATTTGTTCAGTATAGGCTGTCAGAGAAAATGAAAAGGGAGATGGTTCCCTGCTTATTACCTGTGAGTTAGAAGCCAATAAATGAATCACTCTGTGCTTATTTTAAAGCTTTGACAAAATAAAGCTGAATAAAATGTAGGCTTTCCTTGTAGGGTGTTGGAGTGGGGAAGGTTGAAATTGTATCATAGCTTTAGAAATACTCTTAGAATTATTTTGATTGCTAAAAAATACCATAAGACTACTGTAAAATTTGCAAGAACTTTTAATGGAGGGATGGCCAGTTTCTCATGTCAACCAAAATGGCAAAGACATAAAATACAGGGTCTTTGTATCTGACATCTGGAAGGTGAGGGCCCATTACCAAATGTGTGGTTTACAAAACCTAATTATTGCATCTTTTTGGGAAGGGATTTTCGTGCTGTTAACATCCTCTGGTGAGTAGCAAGTATTCACTGTGACAGTGGAAGAATCCAGTTGCTAGTATCATCCAAGTAATATGTTATGCGCACTCTGTGTTCACATGCTCTGTGACTAAAAATTTATCTGTACGTGTCTGTGTTGGGGCACTTTGGAACAGGGAGTGGGAAGTTACTGGGAGAAAAAGAGATATAAGGTAAACAATCCCTGCTTTAAACAGCTTGGATAGTGTGGGTTGATATTTCACATTATAATTGAGAATATGCAAAGAAAAGCTCTAACTTCTGTCTTCTCCAAGTGCTGCTCAGTTCTTAATTTTAGTTGTTAAAATAATAGTATTAATGATTGTGCATGTTTCTAAGGTAGCCATCACATCTTTAGTATTTTCACAAATTTTCATGGCATAGAAATGAGGTATTAATGTTCCAAACAGGATGAACAAATACAAAGTGCTTTAGATGTAGAGAGCAGTTGGAGACCGGGCCAGTTACCTAAGAGCTCAGCTAATGTAAACTAATGTGGTATCTATATGATGTGTGTGTGTTAGGGTTTCTCAATTTTTTTCATAGTGTGATCTTATCTTAACTCATCTTAGAAATGGTCTCTCAGACATCTCCCCACACACTTATAATTAGATAACCACCATGTGGCAGCTACAGATTTTGCTTGCATATGGAAAAGTAATACAAGGAAAGTATTTCATGTCAACTTACCTTCTTGCAGTGTACTTTAGTGAGTGGAGAATTAACATCCTGCAGCTGCCAGTTTTCTGTAGACCAACAGCAAACACTTTACTCCACAATTTGAGGACCACCAATGAAGGTGATGCTGAATGTGGCAAACCCCATACTGATAAGATGCTGGGGTGAACCCAGAGCTCAAGCTTTTTCCCTCTGTTCTGCAGCATGTCTTAGGGAAAAGACCAGATCTTGCTCCTGGGGGTCACCTCTAGTCTACCTCACCCCAGTCCAGACCTTCACATGTCCAGTGGAGGAAGCTCTATCACTTCTTGGGTAGGGCTGTGTGGAGCTTTGGTCCCTGATTAGATTTGGCAGAGATTCAGCCCAGTTTGGTGGCCAAATCTCCAAATCAAATCAGAGGACCCTTTAATCTCTCTGAATCAAATTGGAACCCTCCGAATTGATTCGGAGAGATTCAGAAAGATTCAGAGATTTGGACATAGAAACAGCTTTAAATGTTTTTTTCTACATATCTCTATGTAGCAGGGGCTTGTGAGCGCTGTGATGCTGGGGCGCAGGGAGTGTCCCACAGAAGCATGGGGGGCTCCCCAGCACGCTCAGCAGCAGACCCGAAGTGGACCAGTCCACTTCTGGGTCCGCCAGGGAGCACCTGGGCTGCCCTGCACCCTCCTGGTTCAGGGACTGGTATTTCCTGGGTCTGAGGGGGCACCTGGTGTCCCCCGCAGCTGATCGCCAAGCCAGGAGGCCATGGGGTGGGGGGAGGGAGGCTATTGCACTCCCCGGCAGACCCGGAAGTGAACTGGTAGTACTTCTGGTCCACTTCTGGGTTTGCCGCCGAGCATGTGGAGGGTCTCCCCGCACTCCTGTGGGACACTCCATCTCATCATGAGCTATGCCTGCTACCTCAAGGTATGTAGAACAAACTTTTAAAGCTGTATCTATGTCCGAATCGCTGATTCTCCAAATCAGCATCAAATCTTCAGATCTGGATTCAGCTGAATCAAATCAGGGACAGCTATCTGAATCAGCTAATTGAATCACTGTCCCTGATTCAGCTAAAACCGAATTGAATAAGGCCTGCTTTGCACACCCCTATTCTTGGGGATATCACACTGGGTTTGCAAATGGAAAACAAATCCCCACTTCTGAGGAAGAGGAATGCCTGAAACATCAGTTGCTTTGGGATTATGCTTGCCACAGGCAATTGGTAAAACAAAATAGTAAAGAGGAAGTATTACAGAAAAAAATAAAATGTATAAGCAAAGCAACTAGTTTGAGAAATGGATATGAGAAAAATAAATGATCACCCCTCATGGGCATATCTACACAAGACATTTACTGCAAAACTGGCTAATTAGCTCCACAGTAAACTTCTCAGCATTTATATGTGCATCCCTATTAAGGTGCAGGAAACTAATAAACACCACAGTCGGGTAGTACTTATATTTGCAAGTGTAGACACTGATGCAGCTGGCAGGGGTATGAGGGTGTTTCAGTGTGGGGGCTGTCTGCCAGTTAGTCCCATACTGAAGTACCCTCGTGCCCCAGGCAGTTCCTCCACAACACATTGAGCCAGGAGGAGCAGCCCCAGGCTGGCAGGCTGGCCCCCCAGGCCTCCTGCCAGATGAGGCTGCTTCAACCCAGCTCAGTGTGCTGCTGTCCTGGCACATGTGTAAATAGTGTGCTTGGGAGCTTCCTGGGAGCAATAAGCTTCAAAGCAATAAGCTCTGGAGTTCATTGCTAAGCATTAATGGTGCCTGTAGACATGCCCCATGACTAGCAATTTTCCTACGGATGGCTCCTCTTAGTTAGCATCCTGTCAGCTCAGAGACTCCCTCAGCTTCTCCCAGCTGAGCCTTAGATGGATTCCCCAAGTCTGGGAGCATTTAGTTTATTTATCAGCTCAGAACTGGCAGCCAGAAAACATTCCTCTTCCTGAGGGATTTCCTGAACCCCTCTGTTCTAAAGCACATCCTTTCATACCTTTCCCATCTCGCCTTAGTTTTGGAGGAGAAAGCCAGTTATGCAAATGAGCTTTCCCTCTTCACCGAGTGGGATGTGACTGAAGGGTGCCTCCACCCTTGCATCACTCCCCTTTTTTGAACAAAAGCTTTTAGACCAATTTACTTAGGCATTGTTTCAGTCCATAGCAGGAGCAAACATCAGCTTCTCTGAATGGGAATGGCTATTGTTTCATGAACACTCACTGTTAACATGCTGTCTGGTTTAGCGATTGGGTTCTTCTTGAGTGTAAGAAGAACTAACTACCCAGCCTTTGCAGTTATAGTAGCTGTTTGTAATGAGGCCTGGCCAGAACCACAGACCCAGCCATTCCCAAGCAAGAGATCAGGGCAACTCATCCGCAAAACAAGTGCCACCAGCAGCAAGTCCAAAGCAGCACCCTGGTCCCAGCTGGGCCAAATGAGGCAATTAGGACAGCCAGTCCCCTGAAGAACAGGTAGCATGCTCCACCTGTTTCAGCCCCGAAGAGCCAGGCCCAGCCTGCTATCCTCTTGTCTGGGCAAGGTGAAAGGTCTTGCTCCTGTCCCTCTATGTGCTTCCTTTGTGGTTTCACCCCTGGTTCTGACTCTGATTCCAGCTCTGGTAATACCCTGAACAGTCCCTGATTCCAGTTCCCTGCTTGTGTTGGCTCTGGCTTCTGATCCTCGTTAACCCTTGGCTTACTTTGCCCTGGCCACTTCTTCTGACCCTGGCTTGTCTGACTTTAGCTAAGGCTTCTGAATCTAGTTCCAACACCAGACCCTTCTGGACCCCAGCTCCTGGGGAAACCAGCCTGTGCTCCAGAGAACTAACCCCTAGGCAAGACTGCCTACACCCTGGTGCATGATACTATTGCTTGTTGGCCACGCATTGTCACCACCCTGTTTGGCTCAAGGTGCATACCAACTGGATATCCCTTAGGTGTGTCCCAGGTGCAGCTGGTGAACTCAGACTGGTGGGGCGGGTGGAGCGGCATATGGGCGTGTGTGGTGGGGGAGTTTGCAGCCTGCCTGCTTCTGGCTGGAGTGCCTGGCTGGCTGCAAACCTTACCTGGTTCCCAGCTGGCTGAACACCCCCCCCTCCCACCGCCCCGTGTGATGCTTCACCTGCCCCACCAGTCTGAGTTCACCAGCTGTGCCTGGTGTGTCCTAAATGTCTTACTTGACTAGGTTCCAGTTACATCATGAAATCAAAAAAGTACATTTACGTCAAACACTAACATGCTGAACACAGCTTAATACTAGCTACAAATAGATACCAAACACCACAGGAATAAATCTGATTTGAAAGAATGCCCACATGTCACACAATGAACCTGAAAGAAAACTTGATTTTGGGGTGAATCTGTGACACTGATGAACAAGTAAATTAGCAGGCCACAGGTTTCCACAAGCAGCGAGTGATGGTGATACATCCCTAAGTTCAATCAGCAAGTGAAATGGTTATTCTGAGAATGTAATGCCAATGCAGAGGCTTGGTGGCAGCCTACAGAGATTTACTGAGTGGGGATTTGTAGTTCTCAAAAGAACAGACACTCTCCCCCTCCAGATCTCCTGTTTTACAGTTAATTTATTATGTGTGGATGCATAAGCATGCATACATTTTCTGACCATGCTCAGTAGGTTATATGGTGGTCAGGCAGGTATGTGACTATGCATACAACCACACTGAGGATGTGTAAATCACCAAACTAAGCAGATAAAAACCCATGACTAGTAGGTGCTAGATGCTGAAGGGAAGTAATCAGGGCACTGGTCCAAGAATCTGGGGACCCAACTTTTAGACTTGTCTCACCAAGTGGTGTTTGATCCTCTGTTTTCTTGATTTCCCAGCATAGTTTTTTAACTACCAGATTGGATTAGGTCTAACCTGTAGCCTGGTTATTAGATAACTGATTTTCCCAGCATAGTGTGAGGTTCAGATCCTATCTGGATGAAAGGGGTCTAGAGCTCAGGTTTTCTACTTTTTAGATGAGTGCCTTGACCACTCAGCCACTTGGGGATAAAAATTCAGGGACAGCTTCTTCCTTTTCCTCTGGCTTGTTTCCAGGATTTCTCTTCAGATGTCCTTCAAATGTAATTAAGCTGCTGGAAAGGTGGGCAGGCAGGGGATACAAGAAGCCAGCTACAAAAGCTTGAGATAAATTGATGTAATCCTGCAGCAAACAGGAACAAACGCAAGGAGATGCAGATATATGCAGCGGGCTGCTCAAAAGGCAGAAGGATAACATTGAAAGCCCAAGGAATCAAAGAGCAGAAAATCAATTGTGAAAACTATTTCAGTAACTATTCTGAAATGCATTTCAAAAGCAGCAATTCCAGAACTGGTTCTCTAGGCCACACAGATGCAGAAGTTTGCAGAAATTTGGAATAAGCCAGGAAACAATATCTGCTTTAGAGACCACTAGGAAAATGTGTTTGCAGAGAAGATCCTTCTCCTGAAGCCTGCTTGATTTACACAGACTACTTGCTAAATCGCAACTTTACCACACCCCTGCACAAATTAAATCAATGGGACAACTTCTGTCCCTTAAATGAAATAAATACATAAATATTATGCATGAAATGAAGCAAGATCAAGGCCTGAAACATGAAGGTTTTCAGAGGAACTGGTGAACTTTCAAAACCATCCTACATTCCCATTAACTTTTTTCATTCTGTTTTAATTTCATCTCCATTTAAAATAGGTTGTTACAGTACCACTTAGCCTTGACCACTGTGGTAAATATAACAATCACTTAATGTAGTCAATTGTTGCCAGTGCAAATAATTATCTTTTAGTGGTTTTCCAGGTCAAATCCTTTGATTTTTGAGATGAGAAACTAAACTATAGCTTTGCCTACTGTATATAATATAAGGCACAACAGGAATCCTATGATGGGCAGTCTCCTGCTGTTTTCTCTGACAGCCAAACCATCAATACAAACACCGTTAGCTGCAGCATGGTTAAAGGAACAGCCAATCAAATGACTGTATGCAGTCAAGTTAAACAAAAAGAATAATAGGAAATCATATGATCAAAGCAATAAAGAAACAGGAAATTGACTTAGCCTGTTCCCTAATATCACTGGGAATTTTTTGTTGCTGGTTCTGCACATTTAGAAGAAAAGCCTGATGTTTAACAAAATATAAAACAACTGGTGACTGACTAGACTGGCAAGTTTTTGAGGACAAAAGTACATATTTTGTTAATGGAATCAAATTATCATAAGGAATATTAATAGCTATTAAATAGAATAGTCAGGGATGTATCCTCTGTCACCTCTAAACCAATGATGATGGATGCTAGGAAGGGTATGGTAAATAGATCATGCTAGGTATACCCTGCAATAGCATAGCTAGGGTGGGATGACTGGGGCAGCTGTCTTAGATACTGATTTAGAGTGGGGGGCAGAAAAATATCAGGTACTGCTGTAGCCGTAGAAGCGCACTGGTAGCATGGTGGAAGCTGGGAGTTGCTGCTGCCCCCATGTGTCCTGCTGCTCCAGGTGCTCCACTGCTTTGTTGTGCCTGTGATACCTTGTTCATATGCTCTCCCTCTAATGCAGGGGCGGGCAATTATTTCGGGCGGAGGGCCACTTACCCAGTTTTGGCAAGCTGTTGAGGGCTGCATGGGAAGCCCCACTCCTTGACAGGTGCCCCACCCCTTGACAGGTTCCTCGCCCCCTGGTCACCATCTTGGGACCAATGTCTTGGGACCAATGTCCCAGGGCCAGCACTGCCAGGGCCCAGAGCAGGGTACAGGCTGGCAGGGGTCTGTGGAGCCGGGCTGGGCTGCACCAGCAGGGAAAGGGGAGGAGCTGGCCTGGCTCCATGGAGCTCCTGTACTCCTGTACCTTGCTCTGGGCCCTGTTGGCGCTGGCCCTGGGACACCAGTGTGGGCCCCGTGCACCCACTCACTCCCAGTGCCCCCCAGCCCTGTGGTACAGGCAGGGAGTAGCATGCAGCCCTGACCCTGCGCTCACCAGCAGGGAATGAGCTGGTGCTGAGTGCGGGGAAAAGTGGCCGTTCACCCATCCCATGGCCGGTGCTCCCTGCTGCAGCCGCTCGTAGTGTTTGCAGTGTTTTCCACCACCACCTCTGGGCTGCCCACCACATGAGCTCCGGGCGGGCAGCAGCAGCAAATGTTGCCCGGTGCGGCAAGTGGCAGGGCTGCAGCTACTGCCACTGTGCGCAGCCCCGACGAGTGAGCCTGGAGCTTCATGGGGCCCAGGCTGGCAGTGGGGACAGGTTACAAGCTGATGTTGTGTGCACGGGAAAAATGGCCCCTCACCTGTCCCGTGGCTGGCACTTCCTGCTGTAGCCACTCACAGCCCGCTCAGGGCTGTCCTGAGCAGGCACAGGCAGCCCCACGCAGGCTGCGAGCAGCTGCTGCACAGAGCACTGGCCACAGGGCGGGTGAGGGGCTGCTTTTTCCTGGGCTCCTTCCCTGCCTGGGGTCCTCCCCTGCCCTTCCCCCCACCTTACCTGAAGTTCTGGTGTGGTGCAGTCACATGGTCCCAGGCCAGAAGCCCCTGCTGGGGCTTCCAGCTAGAGGGGCGGGGCCAGGCAGGCCCTGCTATTGCAGGAGCCCGCCGGGTTTCCCCTGGGTCCCACTGCCCCTGGTTTTTGTCATTTTTGACAGGAACCAAGGGCATATCAATATTAATTTTCTAAAATTTGTAAGGACCCTGTGGGCTGGATAGAATGGCCTCATGGGCCAGATCCAGCCCGCAGGCCATATTTTGCCCACCCCTGCGCTAATGCATCCACTCCTGCCATTACCAGAGACGGGATGCTGGGCTAGGCGGACCATTGGTCTGACTCAGTATGGCTCATTATATATTCTTATGTTATTAATATAACAACCTGACAAAGAAGACACTGAAGTTAACTGGAAAGTAACAAGGAAATGATTAAGTGTATTCATAAGGCTAACCTTGGTCCACCAAAAAACAGTCACAATGCTTCATTAGTTTTGGAAGTACCTGTGTAGAGTATGTTAAAAAGGAGTCATATTTGCATTGGAATCTACTATGGTTACCATCATTGTAATATCATCCTGGATCCCCTTAAGGCATAAATATCTGAACCATGCACACAGGACACACTCTAGGGTGGGTCAATATTATTGCTTCTCATGAATCATACTAATATAAACAACAACTTTTTAAAAGCTTTTTGGATTCATTAGAAAATATTACACTTTGCTTTAAGATTGCATTCATCATATGAATCATCACAAAATGCTAAGGTGCCAAATAGAATAGAGAAAGTTAAGGGTTTACAGATACAGTTGTCTTATGGAGGCAGAAAATAAATGGGCTGTGTGAAGATGGAACAAAATAAAAAAGGGAATTGTAATTTTGAGGAGGTAAAAGAGAAAGCAGTGTTTAAAATGGACTAATTACATTGGGGAGAGGAGGGAAGAAAAATATATGGGGAAGGGAAAGTTGAGTAAGGTTTATTGTAATTTTAAGTTAAAGGGAATATGGAGATTTCAAAGCAAGATTTGAAGGCTAAGTGATTCATTCAAGTTACTATGATTTATCTCATTTTTTAAATGATTGTTGAGATATGCAGCTTGCAACTTGGTACTAAGAGCTTCTATTAAAAGTGAACTGATGCTTTTATTTCACTCTGAGAGAAAATGAAATGATTTATCTTATAGTTGATGTATTTTCTCTGATAAGAACTTGGTCTTGGCTGAAACAGTGGTGACACAGCTCTTTAAGCTTCAGTCCTCAATTTTTGCTTCACTGAACATACAATGCCATTTATACAGGACGAGAAACTCCCATAGCCTCTCCATAAAATTTCATTCCAAACCTTATTGAGCCAAAATTTTGACAACTTATGTGTGCCTGTGAGCCTGTTTTGCATTAGTGTTGCCCACCACAGGACTATCATCCAGGGCTAAAATGTTACTTTGTTTTGAATTTAATAGAAACTCCTTGAGAATATTATGTTCTTACAACAATAAGGATACAATTACTCCACAGGATGCTTCACTTCAAAACAGTGGAGAATATTAATCATCTCCCCTGTGGTTCACTCTTTGCTATCACCCTTTCTTTCCAAACTACTGAAATATCAAGTATAACAACTCATTTTTCACTGTTTGAATTATAGATAAGTTCTGGTTTAATGTCTTCAAATCAGAAATAAGTTGAGATTGTTATTGATTCGTTTTTAACACTTTTTATTTTGTCCTTTATACACTATCAGTGTAGCCCCTAAGAGGTGCAGAAGAAATTACATTACTCAAAGGTAATTTACTGAGGATGCAGTTTCTCTTAGTACATATGACATAGGAATCTTTTTTTTGCCCAACCAGACATAAAAGTAAACTTAAAATCAAGGAATTTTTTGCTTGACTTCGAGTACTTCAGTGGATAGGACTGGAAGTGTATAGGTGGTTTAATTAATGTTCTGCTGTGTGTATTATTATTATGTGTTGGTAAATAACACAGTAGGGGCCAGATTCTATTCTACCTACTGGGCACTTAAGTGGTTGTAGGCACTTAATTTGGATTCTAGTTCATCCTCCTTGAGTTAATACAAAAGGTGGGTGGGTCCTTTTCCTTGCTACTTTTTGTCACTCAATCTTCAGGATACGCTAACAATGTGTTACAAAAGTAGATTCATTAATGGATTTTCAGGACCCGAACATGGTACTAGAATCTCACTTAACCACCTAAGTCCACTTAGATGCCTAACCAGTGGAACAGAATCTGGCCCTAACTGGCTGCGTCTACACGAGACGCTACTGAGCAGTCATTACTGGGCATTAATTTAGTACTTGTATAAACAAATACTAAATGAATGCACACAGTATGCCTTGCTGATTCAGAGCCTTGTCATTTGGCATCTCTGTCCTGACCATGGTAGAGCCACCTCCAGCAAGAATTAGCCAAGATAGTCATGAGACATTGTTTCTACTCTGCTTATGACAGCTGACCAATGATGAAATACTGGAGTATGCTGACAGCATGTCTATTATGTCACTAATAAGGGAGGTGAGGAATGGATACGTAACATAGAAAATGAGATGCTAAGCAGCTTGTCTGTGATAAACTGAAGTTTGGGAAGAAGCAACACTTAAAGGACATGCTAAAGGCCTACCTGCGCGAATGCAAGCTAATGGGTATCTATTTAGAGCTCTTAACCATACCTAGGCAGCAATGGAGCACCAAGATAAGGGAGGTAAATTTCTTTTTGCACCACAGTGGTTTGTCCTGTGAAGCAGAGAAAGCACATAAAGTGTAGGAAGCAGCAGCAGTGACAGCAGCAGACTGGTTTACACATTGAGTGGCACTACTTTGCCTTTCTCTTCCTGGGCGCACATATTTCCTGCTCCTGACAGGACCTGTGGGACAGTTTCAGAAGAAAGGCTGTGGGCTTTACCTAGCACATAGTGTGGTAGTTCAAACACTTTCCTGGGAAGAAGGCCATGCAGAGTCAAAACTCTTTGCGTTGGGGAAGTGGGGCATAGAACCTGCACCTCTTGCATCCTGGACAAGTGCTGTAACTAGTGGGTCAAAATGTGGGAGTCCCCCTCTCCCTCTATTGTACTTCCAATAGGGACACACTTTTCTGGCCAGTGCTCTTTTGCCAGAGTCAGAACCAGTCCAAATTGTGCGTAACTGCCCAAAATTGCAGTTCGAAGGTTAGGGAGACAATAGTTAAGAATGTAAAAGTAAAATCAGATTTAGCACTAAGTGACAATGGGTGTAGCCCTATACTCATATATGAAACTACCTAATTGCCCATCAAGAATGGTGTGGAAGTGGGGGAATGGAGTGCCGGCACCCAACACTCTGTACTGCCGTCACCTCCCAGGAACTGGGGGTGGGGAGATTGCACGTGGCAGCTGCTGTTGCCACCACCCACCGACCTGTGTGGCTGCTGCTGCACATCTGGCTGCTTACAATACCCCCCGCTCTGTGTCTGGCCCCATGTGCCCCATCACCCCCTGCTACTCCACATGCAGCCCTGCGCCTCCCGCCACTCCCGATGCGGCATTCTTGATGGGCATTTCTTCTCCAGCCTCTGGCACAGTGACACCCTCCCCTGACTTGCCTCCTCCTCCTCACCCAGAGCAGCAGGGCTTCCCCTGTCTCCCTGCCTGAGGTGGCGGTGGTGGTGGCAGCAGCAGCTCCCTCTCCCCGGCTCGCCTCCACCTCCTCTCCTGCAGCAATCACAACTGCCTCCCTGCCTCTGCCTTCTTGCCTGATGTGGCAGCCGCAGCAGCGGTGGCACCCTCCCCCCTGCCAGCCTTCACTTGTGCCTCCTCTCCTGGAGCAGTGGGACTTGCTACCGCCTCTGTGCCTGAGGTGGTGGCGGCGGTGGTGGCGGCTCCCTCCACCCCACCTGCCTCTGCCTCTGCTTCCACCTCTGCCTCCTCCCCTGGAGCAACAGGGCTTGCAACCACCTCCCTGCCTGAGGTGGCGGCAGTGGGGGAGGTGGAGGCTCCCCAGGAGCAGCAGGGCTTCTAACCGTCCCCCTGCCTGAAGCAGCAGCGGCTCTCTACCTGCCTGAGGAGGTGAAGCCCGCACAGCCAATCGCCTCTGGCCCTCTCAGGGGTGCATGCGCAGTTGCCCAAAAGTGTTATGGACACACTGGCAGACACACAGACAGACAGATTAAGCCCTTTATTATATTAGAATTGCCATTTCACTATTGCACTAAAAGTCAGATGCTGAAAATGCCTAGGCTGACACTGCAACATTTATAAAAAACTGGTTCTGTTATGGAAATGGGAAACTGCTTGTATCTGTAAATCATCATGCCCAGAACCCTAGCTCAGCCCAAATCTTTCTAGGAACAATGTAGGATACTTTGATGCCTGGATATCCTGCTTCAATATTACTTCCACCATTAAAACTTAATAACCTTTTAATAACTAATTACCCAATCTCTGCCAAAATCCAATTTGTACTGTTTAAATACCATTGCACACAAATTCCCACCAATATCCTTATATGAATGAGTGAAACCACAACCAACACATTCTTGGCTCACATAACAGCCTTCCCTTGAAATGTCCTCAAAATATCACACCATCCATCAACTCAACTGCTTTAATAGAAGAAGATCAGAGTGCTATGTATGAATGAAAATTGTAATCTATAATGTCAGGGATACATGAAAGGAAAGAAAACCCACTAAATCTCATTGAAATTGCACAATATACCTTGGCCATCAAGTGCCACATCTGGCACATTGCTTGACTATAGCTTAGTAAGTGGAACAAATTGACAAACTAAATTAAACATATCCCTGGCTATTTTCTTCTGGCACCTCTGAGTGAAATTCATTTTTGTGCTTCTCAAATGAAATTATAGTCACCTGGCAGTTGCAAGTAACTTTATCCCAGTTCACATGAAAACATAGCAAGGATCAAGTATGACTACCACATATGACTAGCAAGAATAACACAAAAGGTTTTGGGGAGGGGTGAACTATCAGTGCAGTCATATAAATAAGGCAGACAAGGTTCCTTGGGTGAATCTGATATCTTTTATTAGACCAACCCAAATAGTTGGAGAATAGTTATTAAGCAAGCTTTTGGGTTCAAAAACCCTTCGTCAGGCCAAGGAAGTTTCAGCAGTCGGTGTGTGCTCTTCCTGGATGGAATGAAAAGTAAAGAAGCCAGGGGCTGGGCCGGGGAGTCAGATGTCAGCCAGATTATAATGTATCAAAAATCCAATGTCTATGTTTAATCCATGATCTCTATCCAGGAGGTTGATGAAATGGAGTTCATAGGCTCGTCTCTGGGAAGTGTTGTGTAAGTTTCCCTTGAGGATCAGGACTGAGAGATTGGAGAGAGAGTGGCCCTCCTGTGAGAAATGTGCCCCCACCGGTTATTGGGTATTTCTGTCTTTGATAGATTTCCAGTGTGCGTTCATTCTGGTGCGCAGTTGTTGTTTGGTCTCTCCCTCTCCTCCGTATTTTCTATCAGGGCATTTGGTGCATTGGATGAGGTATATTACATTTCTGGAGGTGCAGCTGTAAGATCCTGGGATGCTGATGGCTCTGTTGTGGGGTGTAGTAATAGTGGGGGTGGTGGAGATGTGTTGGCAGGTTTTGCATTTCTTGTCCTGGCACGGTCTGCATCCTTTTGGTGTGTTCTGGGCTTGAGGAAGTTTGCCAGCTATTTGGGCTGGTCTAATAAAAGATATCAGATTCACCCAAGGAACCTTGTCTGCCTATGTCCTTAGACCAACATGGCTACAACCTACACCCCTGCATCATATAAATAAAGCACTGTGTTTTGAAAATTCTGTAGTTGCTTTAAACTGTCCAGAGTCTGGGACAATCTTCTGAAATATTAGAGAAGGCCAAAGTCATGAAAAAGGAGTAACCTCAGTTAAAAGTGATTTGTGAAATATGCATTATAAAAGACTTTTTTGGGGGGGTATTTCCTCAATGAATTCTATCATAGGTCTTGCTTTGCCTAGCAAGGGTTTGAGCCAAGGTGTTTCTGACTTTTTCCAGTGTGGAGTGCTCTAATCACCATGTCACAGTTCAGGCATTATCTAGTATTTTCTCCAGTGCTATCTCTGAAACTGAGCCACTAACCTATCCACTCTAAAAAATGAATGGAGGACAGTGCAAGGGAGAAAATTCTGCCTTCCTGTGAGTGAGGGCTCTAGCTAGAGCCCAGGGCCCTCTCCTTTCCATGCCAGCAGCCACCTCACTGACCCACACACCGTAAGAGCCTAGGACTTCCAGCTTCTCTTGTGACTACCTTGGCTGCTGAGTTATTTAGAGGAAAAGGTGGGGGCACTTATTTTCTGTTGTCAGAGCATATGACCAATCTGGGTACATTCGCATGCCCAGGAGTAGAATTCCTGGCTCCCTGTTACCCCCCCACCCACCTCCCCTCCCCACCATAACTTACCTGCAAGGGAATTCAACAATCCTGTTGTCTTCTATTTCCCACACCAGGAGGTCATGCCCAGGTTGTGAGGCCCCATGCTCAGGGACCATGAACCTGCTGGCTTCATTTTATGTTTCATAGTTTCTTCCCTCCCAGCACCTGACTCCTTACCCTTTGGATCATGGTGGAATCTTTTCTCTTTTCATCGCACCATGTCTAGCTCTTACTCTTCTGTGGCCTCAGCACCACTTGCATTACTTTTCTCCACGCTGGTCTCGTTGCTTTGGGCTGCTATGTTTGCAGTCACCACTACCTCCTTGTCCTGCTGCTGCTTTTGTCATTGCAGCTACTGAAGTTGGCTCTCCATGGCATGCAATCCCCTCTCTAGTACCTTTGACAGTGGTGCTCCTGTGGTTTCCAACTTTTGCTCATGAACAAGCCTGGGGGATACTTTTTCCACAGCTGGTATTCTTGATCCCTTAAAGTCTTTTGATTTCTGAAAGTAACAGGAGCCCCTGTCTTCCTGTTACAGTGAAATATTGCAATTTACTGCATTTCACATTGTATTAAAATTTCCACTTTGTGTTATATGCTATTTTAATTGACAACTAGCAAATTTTATCACAGAAAAAAACACATTTTTCCCTAAAAAAACAAAAGCTGCTTGGAATGTTAGTGCATGTTCAAAAACAAGGTGCATATTATATTTTAAGGCATGTTATATGTGAGAAAATATGGTAACCCATAACACTAGAAATCATATTTTAAAGACTAATAATACAGGAGAATGGAGTACACTGTGAATCTACTTTGTATTTCTGCTGAGTGCTTGATCTCCTAACTTTAATTTTTATTTGATGGGCTGTTATGTGTGGCTTAAGGAGGGAGTAGATTATACCTATTTTTTTTTATATATAAAAAAAAAATATATATATATTTTTAATATGATCAGCCAGAAGACTAGGACTTTCTGGATGAGATGTACAGAGGTGCATAAATGTTTTATTTTAAATCAGGTTCTCAACAAAGAAGGCAGTAATTATTTTGTTAGATCACTTAAAATTAGTATAATGAAGCCTCAATATATAGCAAGGTAGAAAACTATATATTTCTTGAACACACTTAAACTCTGTAGGCCAGATTCTATTAAACTTATTAGGTTTCTAAGTGTACTTAGGTACCTAGGTATGATCCAGTTCCAGGTGAGTGGGTGCACCTACAAGTTCAATGAGAATGTAGCAATAAATTCCAGTGCAGTTTGTGCCAGAGTTTATTTCTCTTGGGTGCAGCATTTACACATGCACCTGGGACCACAGCATGCTGAGCTGGGGCAGAGAAGCCCAGGCTGGCAGGGGGTCCAGGAGTCCAGCCTGCCAGCCCAGAGATGCTTTGCTGCAGCTCAATGTGCTGCAGGGGGGCTGGCTGGGTCATGAGGGTGCTATAGTTCAGACCTAGCCAGCAGGCAGCCCCATACTGTAGCATCCTCATGTCCCAGCCAGCCCCAGCCAACATCTACACATGGGTTTTGGTGCACGTAATGACTTGGCTGTAGTGCTTGTCCTAGACAGTACTATCCTACAGTAGAGTTAATTAATTTACTGCGCCCTTATATGGGTGCATGTGTAGACAGTTACGCTTTATTGTGAGCTAATTAGTCAGCTCCGCAGTAAAGTGTATGTGTAGATTCCCTCAGGTTTAAGGTAAGATGACTGTGTATTACAAAAAGAAATGCATGAATGAATTTTCAGGCACTTGAACAGGGTGGGAAAGGATCCCACTTGGGCAACTAATGTCTACTTAAATGCCTAATAGGTGAAATAAGATCAGACCTCTTGTCTTTTGGAGCAAGAGGTCCAAAAATTGCTTCCCTGCTATGCAAAGTTGTTCATGCTTTTGTCTCCAGCTGTCTGAGATAACTTCAGAAAAATGAAGAATGATGAAAGTAACAGACTCAGAGGAAATATTTGACTCAGATATCTGACAACTAGATGAAAAACTAAGATTCAGTCAACCTCCCGAGTGTTTGAAAGATATTATAATCCCATATAAGTTTTTGGAGGTGTTTCTCAACTGTTGCAGCAAGGAGGTAAATGGACAACTAAAACACACTTTTCTTTTCCCTTAGAAATAGTCTGTCTAGATTTGTGGTGAGGCATGAATGCTGGCATGTATGACAAGGCACTGGAGTGTGCCCTCTAAGGGCGCATCCACACCTGAAAGCACGTGTGTTTGCAGCAGCTCAAATAGAAGCGGTGCAAATTTGAGCTGGGGCTTTTTGCCTCATCGCACATGTTCAGACATGCACTTTGTAGAGGAGCAAATTGTGCCACTTGGGGCAAAATAACCCTGCCTGGCTCCTCCCGGATCTGCAGCCAGGGCAAGCTAGAGCCCGGGGCTAGCACCTGTGCTGTCCCCAGCAGTATAAAAAGCCGCCCTGTCTTGGCCCCATCTGTACAAAAAGCTGCCCAGGCAAGTAGCTCAGGGCTACTAGCTCTCAGGAGCTTCTGGGGCCAAGCCAATTGGTACCTGGGGAAACTACTCCTTGTGCCAGCCAGACTAGGGAGCCGCACTGGTCTGGGCCAGGTCCTCACCCCCCGCAGCCCCAGGGACATCTCCCCCCACACCCATGAACCCTCCTCCCCCTTTACCTTGGACAGCGCCAGGGGCTGGGGGAATAGGAGCACCAAAGAGATGTTTTGGCTGAAACCAGAGAATCTCTTTTGGAGGACTGACTCCCTGCTGGCTCTGGGCATGCTCTGGGACCGTGCCTTGCTTCGCTGTTCTGCAGAGCAATTTTTTTTTGACCCCTGGATATCCAGGGTTCTAATTTTACATTTTTTTGTTCCCGCACGTGCCTCTTGCCCCACCTCAAAGGGGTTTGAGATGGGGCAAGAGGCACATGCATGCTTGTCTGTATGTGCCCTAAAAGGGCAAGCAGCTGACAGGTAGTGAGGGGACCTGATTAGAGACTCACCTGACTGGAAGAGGCTTGAGCCATATAAGCCTCCAGCCTGAGCCAGTCAGGCAGTCTAGCCTGGAGAGCCATGAAAAAGGACATCCTGGCAGCAAAGCAGCAGTGTTCCTGAACTGGTAGTGAAATTGGGTAAGCAACTCTGCAGGTCTGGGAACAGAGGAAATTTACCCAGGGAAGAGAGAGGCTTGTTTATGCAGGCAGGGAGCCTTTATTGATGTTAAACCCAGAAAGGGTTTGGATGTCTGCCACAGGGCATAGGTAGTTTTTTTTTAAAATTAAGTTGCACCAGTGGTTTAGCCTGGAGCCCTGCTGGGGCAGGCTCCAGACCTACTCAGAGAATTTGTAGCTCAAGAGAGGCTGAGAGTGGGACCTGAGGGTCCACAAGCCCAGAGGAGGGGCTATAACCAGAGATTGCGAAGGCCAATTCCACTGGTGATTCTAACTGGCCCAGGAGGGACCAGAGGTCCAGGAGGGGTCACTGCTGGAGACCAAGTCCAGGGCGCAAAGTTGGGGTCAATAACCTGGAGGCCTCAAGTGGCCCAGGAGTGGGGCCAGGGCCCAGGATGGGACAAAGGTCCAGGAGGGACCAAAGGAGGGCTCCTTAGAGACTGAGCCAGGCAGGAGCCACACAGCCACCACTGGCATCACAGCCTCCCCTGGGGCTTGGTGCTGCGACACCAGGCTTTATGTGCTTTGTGGAGAAATAGAAAGCTTCAGTCTCTGGGGCTTTCAAATCAGAAACTATCATGAATACTGAATTAACACAACATACATCTTTCCACCTTTCATAATTAGAATTACTGGAAGAAGAATTATAGCAAGAACCTTGGGAAAATTACTTGGATTGATTTTACTAGTGCAATACCTCCAAGGTATTTCACTTGTAAAATACATATAATGAAGTATCAATTGGCAACATTTTACAAAAAGCATTAACTAATCTCATTAATTCATTTAATGTGATTTGTGAATAATGCTGTTACATAAGCATATTCTATTTCAGTGTCTGGTAATCAAGAAAGAGGCAGGTGTGAGATTCTATGAGGAAGTAATCATGGTGTCTATAGGAAGGAGCTGCAGGATTTTAGATGAATGTATCTGTCTATATACACTTTTGAATTATTTTACAAACCTCAAAATATGAACTAAAATATATATGGCAAGAAGGATAGAAATATTGCAGAATAAGGTTAAGACAAAAGAAAGATGGAGAAGTGTTAGTAAGTGAATAGGATATTGTACTGGAAGCTAAGGCAAATACTAAAACACATGTCAATTATAGAAAGAAGAGGCGGTCAGGAATGGACATACTGTGGCTTCTCAGAGATAGAAAGAACAAGAACTAGAAATCACTGGTAAAAAATGTAAATGAATTTCATGGGTAGATATACACTAAAGAGATCCAAAAAAGAGATGATTTAGAGAAAAAGGAAACACATAAAAAGAAAGTGGGATAATATTAGAATAGAGGAGTCTGAGGACATCCAGCCAGATTCTCTCTTATCTATTGGGCATCTAAGTGGATTTAGGCACCTAAAGTGAGATTCTTTTTCACCCAATTCAAGTTGCAAAAATCAATGAATGCACCCACTGTTTAACACACTATCACATCTGACTCTAAAGACTGACACACAAAATAGCAAGGAGAAGCCAGTCCACCCCTCCTCCCTTTGTACTAGCTGTTTTTCAGGCAGTAAAATCTGGCCCTTAGATAGGGGCTAAACTCACAGGGAGAATTTAACTAGTGCAAAGCTCATCTGAATAACCAGTACCTTTTTATGTGCCTTGCTGCCTAGTGGAATTCATAAACCTGAATTAGATGCCTTGACTTCCCTACACAGTGCAGGGGAAAAGTTACGTGCCTAAAAGTGGGAACCCAAAAAACCAGTATGTTGAGCAGGAGCTTAGGTAGCAAGGCACATAAAAAGTTAGTTACTGAGCTGAGTCTTGCAATGGTTAAATCCTCCTTATGAGTTTAGCTTCTGTCTCTAAGGGCCCGATTCTAATGCCGAGGATAGGGTGCAGCTTAGGACCCACCGATGTCTACAGTGTAGGGCACCTCTCTCCACTGCTGCTGAGGCACCTAAGAACTATTTTTTAATTTGGGAGAAGGGATAGGTCCTTAAAAGACTAGGGTTATGTGCTTGTGGGAAGTAGGCAGGCAAGGGTAGTGCTTTGTTTTTACCCATTAAGTTAGGGTGACCAACATTGCTTTCCCGCAGGGGGTGAAAGAGCTTGAAGACACAAATCAGAAGTGACAAATTAAAAGGTGTTTAGGGACACTGAACAAGAGGAGCATACAAATCTAATGCAGAAGAGGGAAACATTGATTCCAGGGCTAAAACACTTTGTGACTAACTGACCTCAGCGTTGCTGTTCTCAGGGAAAAAATAAAATAAAATAACATAAAACTAATTTGACTGGGAAACTGCAGAGCAAGAAACCATCCACAAACCAGACTGTGTTAAGTATGGTTTAAACAAGGATTATGGATTCTTAAATAATTAGTATATTGGTAGCTAGCCAATTCCTTCTAGGCGTCTAGGCACCCCATGACAGGCTTCATCAGCCAGGGGTGTAGTGGGTAGACAGGGTTCCAAATTAGTAGCGGAGTTACAGTCACCCCTTCAGCCTGGATGTCAAGCATGCCAGGGTCACATTCTGCTCCATTAGTTCAGGGAGGAAGTAGCTCCTAAAGATCCTGGCATCCTGCACCCTGCCTGACCAGCTAACGTTTACATGTGTGAAATCGCCACAGTGGTCCACAGCAGCCTGAAGCGTGACTGAAAAGCAGCCCCTTTGATTGAAAAGTATATGGCCATTGGCCATGGTGTGCAGAGGAAAGGGGCGTGTGCCGTCAATGGTCCCAGTGCAGTTGGGAAAGTAACAGGCCTCAGGTTCTCTGTGGTGCTTTTCTAGCAGCCTGCTGAGACCTATCTGACACTGACCACTCCATTGATCACCTCCCTCACTCTTTCCTACTATGCATTTGATGTTATAAACTTGGAAGGCTACCCTCAGGCTACCAGAGTCATACTCTTTTACTCATCTCTGCTTTTACTGGGCTCCTTGCCTGCTCAGCCTGAACTCAGGCTTGGTTCCCTGTGGCCTTACTTTGCCCTGCCCTCAGACTCAGTCCACTGGAGCCTTCAGAACCACTTCCCCTTTGCACTGGGCTGGGAGCACTCATTTCAGTAGTACAATCTATACCCTCCAGCTGGGCATCTTCAGTGGCCTCTTATGTCCCATAAAGCAACCACATACCTAATAGTTAACAAACTCCAGAAACTTAAGCAATTTAGCTTCCTGCTGGTCTTTCTCTCTAGCGCTGAAGAGCACCTCCCCTGAGCCTAGTCTGGGCCAGTCTGACTCCTCAGCCTAGGAACATAGTTTATATCCCAGCTTGGTGGCTCCTCTTCCCTACTGGGGCACAGGGATTTCTCCTTACTAATTAGCAGGTTTATTACTTTGTGCCTCTGAGACCTGCCGCTGCAGCCTGCCTCTCTGCATGCAGGTTTACAGCTTTGTAGTCTGCCTTACTTCAGCCTTCACCCTGCACTCAGTAATAGGGATTAGCAAAACCCCAGGCTGGCAAAACCATCAACAATCAGATCGGCAAGATGTATGAAACATGGAACTATCACCTGTTGGATTGCCAGACACACCTCCCACATTGCCTCTCTACCCATTGACTTCTCAATGTCAGAATGGTTTGCTGTGGACCAGGGTCATAAGCTTCCATATAGCAATAGCAGTGTGCTTCTCTACAGATAAAGATGCTTTCATCACTGTTGCGCACCATTGCATGTGTGAGGCAAACTTGGCACAGGTCCCCATGAAGGTGCCTCTGGATCAGGTGGTCATGACAGTCTGCTGCCACCAGTCGCTGCTCATCTCTCTGGCCCAGAAATGCCACTCCACAGTTTGGAGCCACTTTTGCATCTGTCTGTCCACACTGTGCTGATCTGTGGCCAAAACATCTTCAGGGTAGCAGCTGCTGCTGTGGATTAGGAGTTGGACATAGCCATGGACCATCTATTGTTTGGCAGTGAGCTTCTCCCCTACAAGTACTCCTTCCTTGATCTTAGAATGAATGGAAGCAGTCAGGTCAGCTGACTGGTCTGTCGGAATGACCTTTTCCGCTCAATCTCATGTACAAGTTCACAACACTGGGCCAGGAAGTTCTGCAAGGCGATGACCACATACAGATCCATAATGACTGATGGTGGTGGAAGCTGCAAGTCATGTTCAATGGTGGCAACACAAATGGAAGGCAAATATAGGTGGGCAATCAGGAGCACAAGTTGCTCAGTGAATCACACCACAATCTCTCTCACAACAATTCTGCCATCTACAAATTCACCATTGGGTGTTCACCAGGGGATGCTTTGCTGGGCACTGACAGGGTCAGGAGAACCTATAGGCACTTAACCCGAGCAAGGTACTCTGGGATGGATGCTGTCTCTGACCACCTGCTGGCAAGAGAGTGGTGGTGTATTCAGCCACTCCTTAAACCCAATTGGAAGGGCGATATGTGTACATGCCAATCTCATGACTTTTTCATTCCAGGACAAACAGAAGCCTAAGTATGCATTCTGAAAATTCATGGAAAAGATAGTTGCTCACCATGTGTTATTCAGTATGTGTTATTTTTTATTCTTCTGTTTAAAAAGTTTCAGTCAGTTATTCACACAAGAAACAATAGCTGGTGATTTTGTTGATCAGTCACACATAACCAAACAAAAGTGAGAGAGAACTGTATGCAAACAACCCAAGTCTGAAATTTGTTCATGTTTATCAAATACCCATTAAGAATTTGTGAAATCAGAATTAGTTCTTAAAAGACTCACACAAAAAGTACCTATTAACTATAAATTTGTGATCCATTAAAGTTTCCACAAATCCTTTCACCTTTCATAAAGCAATCAAGGCACCATTTCAGATATTAATTTAATTGGTGCACAATTTGTCATAGGCTTTCCCTTGAATACAAATACATTTCTATTAGTCTTTTAGCTTTTTAAGAATTAAAACTTTTTGTCAAAGCTAGTTGGCACAAAAGGATTTCTTTTTTATCCTATTTTCCATATGTAAGAATTCATTTAGACACCCAAAATAAAGCATTTTATCATATTCAGTATTTTTGTGAATATCATCCAGATCATCTTTAGTCACTGAAATGAGCTGTATTGTTAATGAACATTCACAGACTTCACTAACTCTTTTCCCAGTTGTATCAGGCTTCCAACTCCGGTGCCCCTTGAACTACACACATTATTTTTAGGTAGATAAACTTTATGTTGTAATGGAAGGCTGCTTTCTATAGAAGCAGTTCTTTAATTATGAAAACCAAAAATGTACTGACAAATAAAAATGCTTTTATTGAATCAGTAGTTATGAAAGATGCTTATTCTTTGCAACCTATTCAATCCTAGTGAAAAAAAATCTAGTTATAATATAAACTCTATCACCAAAACAATATAAATCTTTCCCTCATCACAAAATCTATTCCTCTGCTACAGCTTATTTTTCAGAATGGGAGGAAATTCTGGATGTCATTGAAGGCAGTCATCTGGCCTTCTCACTGATCATACACTTTTATGTGATGAAGAATATTTTTTCCATATAGATTCTTATGAGCTGAATCTATCAACTTCGAAGGGAGCAGTTGCTTGAATAAGGACTGCAGGGTTTGGTCTTATATGTAATCTCTTGAAGTAGATTTTATGAACGTTCAATATGTAAGAGGGGATTTGATGCCAGTATAGACTGAGATATCGGTGTGCTAAGGATGCATAAAGCTATATCACCCTCTGTACCATTCATAACAATTCTGCCTCAAAACACTCATATTGTTTCACTGATATTAAAAAATAGCTGTGAGATAACTGATTAATGTTCATCCTGGAAAAAGTGAAGTTGCTGTGTGTAGTGGACTACCAGACAGGCAAAACAAGGGTCAGGCAGGGGATATTCCATGAAGAAAGCCAAAAATAATTGCAGGGGTGACTCCAGGCATAAGACTGCTGTAGTCATTGTAATACAGTCTTAACAGAATAATACCTTTTCCACTGAGCCTCTTGGATCTCCCTGGAAGAAATACTCACTTACTCAGCCTTTTCAGGCTGGACTTGTCACATACTAATACCTGAGATGGGTCAAAGAAGCTCTGATCTTAAAATGTATTTTAGATTAGGATTTGGGATTTGGGTTGAACAAAGATATGTGAGGTCAGGTTCTGATTCAAGAGCATCAGATCTTTGTGAGATGTTCTGATCTAGTTTTTGGCCTGAAGTAGGTCAGGTGCTGAAATCCTTCTGCTGAAATCCTTTGAGACCAACAGTGGTGTAGCTGTATCCTCATTTCTAGTGCCTTCTCATGGCCCTTGCCACACATGACACACTTTATGCAATTAACTATGCAATACATTTAGACCAGCCACATGTGCAAAGTAATTATCACACCATAAAAATGTCTATCCATCTATAAAAAGAAACAACCAGCTACAAAGTTAGTGCTTAAAGACATGTAACAACTTTATAGCTGGTTTCTATCAATCCTTAATTTGAACATGTGGTAGGGTCCTTGGAATTACAAGCCCTGGAAGCTCTTGAGAAAATATTCAGTAGCTGAGGTGCTGGGCAATGGGTGCTATGTGGCTGAGTTCCTGGCATGTTGTAGCTGCCCCTAATTTCTGCTCCTGATCACCAGAAGCACATCTTTGCCTCACCTGAGTTTTGGATCCTGAGGCTAGAAAAATGGATTGGCAACCAGACCTCTTGATACTAACAAGCCAAAGGGTTGGATCTGAGTTTAATATGCAGATATTGAGTGCTGTCTACTAATTATAATGATAGCCATGGAAATGTGCAATATTTCTGAAATAGTCTTAGCTTTTTCCCTTTCTTGACTTGCTTGATGATACCCTGATGTATTTTTCACCATTAGCTAACCAAGAGGAAAGGGCTGCTTATATTTATTTGATAAAAATGAAAGAAGAACCTAAAAGAAATGAGTGAGGTGAACAGGTTCTTCAGGTGAGTGTCCTTCTTTGACAAAATCTTGCTGAATTACATACTCTCATAGTTTGCAGCACTATATAGAAGGCTGTCTGTAGCATGTTGAACCCCTGACACTCTACAGTTGTTCTGAGGCCGGTCAGAAGAGAGCGGGTTGTAGTAGCTTAGCCTTGAGATGAGGATTTCATAAATTACTGTACCTATTTCATAGCTGCCAAGGGGAATGGGTCCAGCTTCCTAGTCAATCAGTGATGGAAGGTGCCATGGCTTATCTCTTCCTTTGTCTTGGGGTGCAGGGTATGATTCTCATACTTTTAGGCTGAAATCTGGGTGGAAAGATCTCTGCCTCATCTCGCTCTACTGTCACATCCCATTGGAAACCCAGGATTGAGCTGTGTAACCTTCTCTGAACATCTTTTATTTATAAAATGGAATAAAGTGACAGAAAAAAAGATATTAAAAACCACCACCAGCATTGATAGGTGGAGTGCTTGAGGGATCCCTTCTTTTACAAAGCCCTCATTCTCCCTCAGCTCATCTTCTCATTTCCCTGAGCCCAAGTTTGTGCCCAGTCGCTATGTCTTCTTGCATCTTCATATCATGCTTGGCATCACCCTTGTCATCTGGTAGTTGACATCATTTTGGAAGGCAGAAGTTAAAAAGCATTAAATACTGTAGCTTTTTCCTAATCATCCATAACTAAATTGCCTTCTGCATTCAGTAAGGAAACCTTCACTTTCTTGGGTCTTATTCTTACTTCTATCAACTTATAGAATTCCTTTTTATTCCCTTTTATATCTCTTGCCAGCTGCATTTCAAATCATGCCTTGGCTTTCCTGATTTTTTCCCTGCATGCTGGTGAATGCTCTTATGCAGTTCCCTAGTAATATGACCACATTTTCACTTCTGATAGGATTCCTTTTTGAGTTTCAAATCATTGAAGAGATTTGACTAGTTGACAGTGATATTTTACTGAGCAGAGTTGGAGCCATTCCTAGAAGTCCTCAGCCTAAATAGCATAATGTAAAGCCATAGGCTGGAGGAGGTATACATCATCTGTGACAGTGTGCAGCTTAGAACAGCATTTTAAAGGTATGAACTCATTCTAAAGAACTCTTTTGTCCCCCTAAATCACAAGTCACCAATGTATTTGGGCAGTGTGCCAAAAACACTCACAACCTTAACTTGTAAGTTGGCATGCCAGGGGCAGAGAGTAGGGGAGCCTCAAGGGGCCTAATCCTTGATGTGGCAGCGCAGCCCCAGCCCCTTCCGCAAGGTGTGGGTGCCAAGCAAAATGACTTCTCATGCCACGAATACCAGGGGGCTGCCTACCCCTGTTCTAAATTGTGGTTTTTACAAAATATTGTGTGGTAGAAAGAGTTTGAGCAGTAGTGATTTTTTAAATATTTCCAAGTGAAATGTGCTTGGGGTGGGGTGGGGTGGGGTGGGGTTGGGGGGGGGAGGGCTCCACTCTTGGGATCCCAGTTTTCCAGCCCAAATCCCCTGATCCTTTCCTCTGCCAGTCTCAGTTGAAGCAGAGAAGTAGAGGAGGATATAACTGGAAGTCCCATCCCAGGTAGGGACTTCAGGAGTTGGTAAAGGTCTGGCAGGGGGGTGATAAACCTGGCTCCAGCTCTGTTTTGGCTCTGGTGCCATCTCCTGTTCTGGAGCATAACTAAAAGCGAAATGCTCAAAAAAAGCATCTAATTTAAAGAGGCACATTTTTGAATGTTTCAGCTACTTTTGCAACATATCAAGGAACATGTGGCCTTTTGAGCAGCCAGGAGTAGAAGATGTGTAGAATCAGGAAGAAAAGAACAAGGTAGAAGGCAGGTGGTTCAGGAAGATGGCTGCTCCCCTTGAATTGGGCAGAACTTGGGTTTTGGCCACCCCCTTTTCCTCAAAAGGCTTTTCTTCACCTTGTATTTAAAATTGATTAGATAAAGTGGATGAACAGTTTGCAGCCGTGTGACCATTCTCAGTAGGGATCTATAGGGCAAGTGCAGCTGCATGGAATCTAAGCTGTGCATAAGCAAAAATGATAGTTATGCAGTCATGTAAGTGCCACATAGGTATAAAAAGGAGGAATAGGATTTAGCTCATAATTTTATAACTTGGCTTGTGCAACATGTACTGAAACATGTCGGACTGAAATTGTGCGCTTTCAATTACAATGAAATCCCCTGCTGTGTGAAAGGGCATTAGAAAGCTGTGCTCTGCTCCTAGCAAGGAAAGGGAAATCATTGTTTCATCACTTGTGTATTTTCTTTGCTCTGTGCATACACTATATGTTCCTATTGTTCATCCAGGTTCACTGGTTTAGCTATGCATTAAGACCAATGAGTAAGTTAATTCGTTTCTCATCAGAGTGTTTTGTGGCAATAATAATTTATCTTAACTAAATCCATCATTTTCTTTCACATAGCTAGCAATTGCAATTGCCTTTTGTGTTCAGTCTTCAGCTCTCCATAGCAATGTGTGCGAAAGAAATAGGTTCTATGTTTAGAAAAATAAGATTGATGTTCTGCTTAAAGTCACTTATTTTGATAAAAAGAAAATCCTTAATACACTCTATGGGCATATCTTTCCTGCATGGTAATTCATTTCTTCAAATTGTCAACAGTGACCTTTGCACACAATCTATGGATATATTGGGTACACTGAAATAAATGCAGATCCAAAGTAAAGAGCATAACTATGAGGAAAATGATTATTGTCTTAAAGTAGCTTAATTTAGTTTCAGATTGACAGTCCTAGTAAACAAAATCCTGGTTATTTGTCTAAAAACAGGTACAGAATAGTTCTGTTTGAGCTTCTTCTCCTGCTGTTTGTGTTGTCACAGCCTGCTCCTACTTCCAGTTGAAGTCACTGATAAAACTCTAGTCCTGGGTCTGCTGAGGCTGTCGGGAATAAAGTTAATAAATGCATTTGGGAATGATTTTTGTGATGCTTCCAGGAAGTGGATGCTCTATGGAGTAGCACAGTGGTTGCTATCTTTTTGTGTCTTAGAGGGGTCCATCTCCAAATATACCTGTGATCACAGGAATGGAGAATGAGATGTTTTCTTTGAATTCCAGTCTATCTCAACTATATCTCAAAAAGTAAATGGTTCCATCTCTGTGAAGTGACCCTTGTAGAAATTCCTCTCTCTCTGGCCCTCTTCCCTGGGGTTTTGATGGTGGAGAGGGTAATGCAGAACCAAAAGCCTGCTTATTTTACAGAGGTGTGGGGAGAGCGGGGAGAGAAACCCAACCATCTCAGACTGATGTTGTACATTTTAAGAATTCTCTGCATACAAAAGATGTACACAAATTCTTCAGCTGTCAGATGGGTAGTTGAATTGTTCAGACAAGAATTGCCTGAAGAGAATTATTATCTGAGGACTATGCTAATAGTGCTGCTCCTGTCTCCTTTTAAAGACAGAGCAATCCTGGAGGTCAGAAAATGAGAATATTTTCCAGAATTACATGATCTGACTATAAAACAGATGCATTTAGCATCCATCTGAACATATGCAGCTGTGCATATACTTTATGTGCTGTACTGTATGTGTCAAGCAATTATCTGAGGTAATTATGGCAAAATATACAACTTTGTAAAGAAGGCTATGCCTACAGTATGTATTCACAGCTGATAAGATCAAATGCAGGGAAAGAAATGCTGATTTATTTCTACTGTAGTTCTAAGAAAATGTTAAAGAAAATTACATCTGTTCCAGATTCCTAAGTTTTGTGGGTTTTTAATGCTACAGGATTTAAGAAGTAGGCTTTATGTCTTTAAAGAATAATCCATTATAGGAGATGGTATGAGACCAAAATAATGAGAAAGTGATATGCCACTAGATAATTGTTATGATATTGCTGGTTTTGCATTTGCCTGGATTTCAGAAGAAGCGATAATAACTGGAAACCTGTTTTTATTCTTTAGGTAATAGAGTTTCTGTCTTTTAATTTCTCTGGTCACTAAGAGTTTTTCATGAGAAACTACACCAAGTAAAGGCATGTTACTGAAAGAAATTTGAAACTTGACTTCAACTGACTGTCCTTGCCTCATCCTTCTGGTGTTTTGCTTATATCAACATTTCAGTTTTAACACCAACATCCAATGTTGGGCCTTTGTCTCATGCCTAAGATCTGCAGCTTCCACACTAATGTTGAGTAATTACGCTGAAATAATTGAAGTTTCAGTTACATTTTGAGTTAGGAATATTTTATTCCTATGTACTTTAAACATGAATCTATAGGTATGTAAATTTAAATGTAAATTTAAAAAGTCTGATTTTTTGTGGAGGGGAGAACATCTCTTGGTCTCTTTTCATATCAATTTTAACAGTTCCAGGGGGAATGAGAATGGAAACTGGTTCAAGGCCTGATGACAAAGCATGCAGTGCTGTAGTTGGAAAAAATCAATCAAAACCACAAATGCAAATTGGGGAATGTCTAAAACAGCATCAGTTCTGCGGAAAAGGGTCTGTATTCTAGTCATACCATGACTGTGAATTAGCAATGTGAGATGTTTGCAAAACAGGCAAATCTCATTCCAGGATGATTTAAAAGGAGTACAGTAAATCACAGGTGGAAATTATTCCACTCTACTCAGCACTGGCGGGGTTTAGTTAGAGTACTGTGTCCAGTTCTGGGATTGAAACTTCTGGTAAGAAGTAGACAAATTGGAGACAGTCCAAAGGAGACCAATACAAATGATAAAAATGTTTAGAAAACATGTCCCGTTAGGAAAAGTTTCCCCAGCAGGAGGCTGGGCAGCGCGGCATGTGGGTGGCATGAGAGGCTTCCAGCTCGGCTCCTGGGTCCCCCCCAGCAAGAGGCTTGGCAAAGCAGTGTACGGCATGGGACATAAAAGGACAAAAGCCCCAGCAGCCCCGAACAGTCTAAGCACTGGTGACCTGGTGGTAGAGCTCTTGCCTACCAGACTGGAGTTTGATTCCTGGCTGGGTCAATTAGGGGGAAGCGAGCAGGGGAAATCTTCATTGGGGAACGTGGGGTCTTTGTCTATCTTCTCTTCCACCCCCCCCCCCCACCCCCCAGGTGCCTGCACCTTATATTTTGTTACTCTGTGTCTCATATTTTGTGCATCTCAAATTTTGTCAACCAGGGGCTCCTTTTGTGTCAACCTACTCCTTATATTTTGTCAACCTGTCGCTTGCCAACTGAATGAGTATGCCAATGAATGTGAATGCCTAACCATTATTGAGTCCCCGTACACCCTGGTATATATGTTATGTTCCAACCCCTGTTCCCCTCATTAAAGGGTATACAGTTAAGTTTCCACCGGTGATCTGTCTCTGCTCTTTAGGGGAAGGAGAGCCGCTGTGCCTCCCACAAAACTCGTGTACCTGCTCCAATCCCTTCAATTTGGAGAGGGGGTATGTCTTGGAGTACCACCAGGGTTACAGCAGTATTGCTTTCTAACCATAATACCACAGTGCTTCTTGAAACTGAGGTAGTGTACCTTACATTTAATAGTAATTGTATAAAATGGATGGAGATCAGTGTAGTGAGAAATTATCTGCCCCTTGGGAGCAAGGGTCAAGGCAAGAGTCCAGGGCCTGTTTCCTTCCAGAGCAGCAACCATCACATTGTTTTTAATTTAAACAAGTGGGCATATACTGTGTTCTGCAGTTCACCTCACTTTAGTCCTTAATGGAGGCGCCAGAATCTTACATGTAGGAAATGGGTCCCAGAAGTGTTTGTTTTTTGTCCTTACCTCAGTTTCTGACTTATGTGGCCATACAGAACTGTTGCTTTCTTTGCTTCAATGTCTCCCTCTGTAATATTAACATAATAAGACTTTGTAATATGCCTTGAGCTCTGCAGAAGAAATACGCTGTATAAGTGGAAATGCTGATTATTATCAGAGTTCTAGTGAGTTTATATAGTTGATGTTGCAAGGCTCCAAGTCTAGCACCACCCCGCCCTGTACCCTTTGTTTCTCCCCCTTTCCCATACCTCCACTCTGGCCGGCAGCCACTGGGCACTGGCTGGAGGATCAGGCTCCTGGTGCTTCAGTGCTGAACTGCTCTTGCTTTCCCCATGGGGAGCATGCCCCAGTGTAAGCAGCCTGGCTGCAGCCCCTGCCCTGACAGCCCGGTGCCTGAGCCAGCAGTCCTGGAGGGAGAGAAGGAGGGAGGAGGGCAGGCTCAGGGTGCACTCCCCGCAGGGAAGACTGGACGGCAGGAGGTGCTGGGTTGCACTGTCCCCTGGAGCTGTCTCAGGGAGAAGTGAGCAGGGCTTTGGCTAATTTCTGGAGAGCCGCAAGTACTGTGTCGGTGAGCTGCATGTTGCTCCTGAGCTGTGGTTTGACCACCCATGCCCTAGTGGTTCATTTAGTGTTTCCCAGGTAGACTGGGTGGGGGCTCAAGCCAAGGTAAAATATATTTAGTACCCCCAAAATTTAACCTGTACCTTGTTGCTGCTCAGCAGAAAGGTTACACATACAAAGTGGAAGAGTTTCAACAGAAGAGCTGCATCCACATCTTGAATTCTGTGTGCAGTTCTAGTCCCCACATCTCAAACAGGAGGTAGTAAAATTAGAAAAGGTACCAGAGAAGAGCAACCAGAATGGTCAGGGGCATGAAGGAGTTGCTATACCAGGAGAGACTAGACATGCTAGGGTTCTTTATTTTGGAAAGGAGAAGCCTGCGGGGTGGACATATTAGAGGTCTATATAATCATGAAGAGCGTGGACCAATTGAACAGGGAATGGCTATTCACCAAACCCCAGAATACTAGAACTAGGGGACACCAACTTGAAATTAATAGGTGATAGGTTTAAAACTAACAAGAGAAAGTACTTTTTATGCAAGGTGTAGTTAACTTATGGAATTCATTGCCACAGGAGGTGGTGGAGGCAGATAGCATAGCCAGGTTCAGAAAGTGACTGAATAAATTCATGGCTGACAGATGTATTATTGTCTATTAAACAGAATAGTTGGAGATGTTTCCTCTGGCATCCCTAACCCAATAATGGTGGATACTAGGGAGGGTATTGAAGAATAAGGGATAGACCACTCTAATGATAGCTAGTTCAATGTTCTCCCTCTATACCATCCATTTCTTCCACTGCCAGAGACAGAATACTGGGCTGGATGGACCATTGGTCTGACTCAGCATGGCACATCTTACATTTTTATGAGATTGAGAGACCATTTTTATGAGATTGAGACACATTTGCTGCAAAACTAGGGACATGGACTTATGTCCTTCCCTTGAATTTGGACTTTCCACATATCAGGTAAGTGTCTCAACTAGGACAAGGTATAACAGGTCTTCTCTACCTCAGTGACTTTGTAAAATAGTTCCTACATTCTCTTGTGAATCTGACCCTTTGGTTTTATTAAAAATGCCTGAAAACTAAACAAAACTATTCAGTTTAGGTTGCATAAAATGTTTAATTCAACCTGAAATTTTCATCAAAGACTCTGCACAAAAATTGTTTTTGAATGAACCCCAAATGCAATTTTTTCTTTTGACTTTTATTTTTTGGTTCAGCCACTGAACCAAAAATCAAATTTTGCTTAACCTTAGCTGAATAATCTTACTTCTTGTTTTTCTCATGTCTCTATACCACATTTGATCATTTTTTACACATGCTTGTGCTTGTTTATTGTCCTTTGGGAGGTCTTTCATTGTACATGTGCCTTCAAGCAGCAGGCATTATATCAGGTGTTGCATAATTCGAATCTCTGTGCCACAGTCATAGGTGGTGGAACCAGTGGTATAGCCCCACTTTTTCATTAGTTCCTTGGAGCATCCAACTCCCCATTTCAAGTTGGCAAGCTTATATAGAATGTTGTTCTGAATGCTCATCTTTGTTTTTGTCTTCATGACACCTTTGTATGAGAGGGTTCGATTGACAGTGACTCCAAGGTAAACTGGATTTGGATGGTGGGATAGTGGGGTCCCAGATCATGTAATATTGAACTGGCAAGTTGGCCTCATGATTTTTCAGAAGGAAGGCATATTGTTTCTGTCTTTGCTGGGTTGACACATAATTGATTTTCCATGTAGTATGAGGTATGAGATTAGGCCAATTAGTGCCTTTTTCAACATGGTCAAAGACAGTGTTTGGGCTATTATGCACAGGTCATCTGTATAGATGAAACATTATATTTCCAGATCAATTGGCTGGTCATTTGTATAGATGTTAGAAGCTTCAGCTGATTCGATTCGGAGGAGATTTGGCCCAACTCGGTGGCCCAGTCTCTGAATCCAAATCAAATCAGCGGACCAATTAAAAGGTCTGAATTGATTCAAAGCTCTCTGAATTGATTCAGAAACGATTCGAAGAGCTTTGGTGATTCGGGCAGTCCCCACTGACTGCAGCAGGGATCTGGACCCGGACTCTATGGTGGTAAGTAGGGGGTGGGGGAGGGGAGGCTGGAGGAGGGGGGAGGGGACCATGGGGGGAACCCCACCAGGCTCCATCCCCTGCCTGCTCCCCCAGGCCCTTGAGCACTCCGATCCCCTGCCCACTCCCCCAGCCACCCCATAGCTGCCCTACCCGGCCCAGCTCCTGGTTCATTAAATAAAAGCCCCCACTAACCAGCTGCTGCAAGGAGGGGGGGTGATCCCCACTTCCCCTCACTGCCCTGTGCTGCATGGAGGGCTCTGCCACGAGCCCCTCAACCCCTGCCCGCTCTCCCAGCCCCCCCCCCCATGGCTGTTTCTCCCACCCCAGCTCCCAGCCTTTAAAAAACAAACAAAAAACCCCTGAGCTCATTGGCTGCTGCAGTGGCCTTGGGGTTTCTGGGGGCTCGTGGCAGAGTGGGGGTCGCCCCCTCGCTGGGCAGGAGCCACTGATTCCAGGGTTTTGTTGTTTTTTTTTAAAGGGCTGGGAGCGGGGCAGCCATGGGGGGCTGGGGGAGCAGGCAGGAGTCAGGTGGCTCATGGCAGAGCCCCCCATGTGGCACGGGGTAGTGGGGGGCAGCAGAGATCACCCCCTGCTAGGCAGGAACCAGTGAGTGGGGGCTTTTTATTTTCAAAGAGCCGAGAGCTGGGGCAGGCGGGGCAGCCATTGAAAGCGGGTGGGGGATGGGGCCAGTGTGATTCAGAGATTCGGCTGATTCAGCACCAGCTGAATCTCTGAATCAGATTCAGCCGAATGGGTTCGGGACAGTGATTCAAATCACCGAATGGAATCACTGTCTCCCAAATCGACTGAGTCCGAATCTGAAGTGAATACTAGCTGCTTTGTACAGGCCTAGTGTGTAAGTGGACTTAGGTGCCCAAATGCGAATCTTTTTGACTCTCTGAAAAAATGATAATGTAATGACTTGTATAACAGGCTGTCATTTTAGCCCTGAGATTAAGTCACTAAAAGCAGTGAGTGTAAAGAGGTCTCCTCCATCTTTTACATTGTTTTTCAGGGGCTTAAGCAGAAATAGAATTACAATTACATCCTTGTACATGCCTAATAGGTAGACTAGAATCTGGTCCTTTGTCTGTCCCAGAGAACCCATGCTTTAATGGACTATTTCTACTCTTAGTCAAGTCAATAGGAGTTTTTACAGAAAGTGTAGTAGGTGCAGGATCCATCTGTAATATATACAAGAGAAGTGAAAGCTGGCTAAATCATGGCATGTGTGCTATGGAAAGAGAGAGCTAGGGGAGATTATTTGTCAGAAGAATAAAATAGCATGAAATGCTTTTTAAAAATATCCTTCTCTCTTTTTTAAACAAAACAAACCTCTGTAGATTGACACACATTTCCTAGAAAATGTGATTCTGTAATATTACTGGTAGAACACCAAAGCACGGAATGATGAATACTGGTACTTCAAAATGAACCGGAAGGAACCAGCTATATTGTCAAAGAAGTGATATAGTTTTAAATGGTGAATTAATTTTTTTTTTTTTTGGAACTGAGCTCCCTTTTTTCCCCTTCCAAAGACTCCAGATCAAGGGATGGTATCCAGAAACAAGAAGGAGAGAAGCATGAGTGTTGCATAACCTTATTTGAATTTTTCCCAAATTTTTAACATTAAGAGTTTTAATAATGATCATTATTTTCATTATTCCAACCTTTTCTATGGCTCTACTTTTTCCATTTAACAGCAGTCAGATTGAGGAAGGGCTACAAAATATTTTGACATTGCCAATAAGACAGAGCTGCATTTGCAAACTGGAATAATGCTCAGATAGTGTATGTGCAGCTCAGGGCAGGTCAAAAGTAAAACACATACATACCTATGGGCTTTTGAAAGCTCTGCTTGTTTACAGTTAGTAGATCTACATAAGAATAGGAATCCATGTGAGGTCCTGAATCTTTGATTTAAGAAACCAAACAGAATGAGAAACAAATAAATAAAATAATAGGAGAGAAATACTTGTGATCAGGTTGTTGCTGATGAAGGGATAAACTCTGCTTCCTTCTATGTGAGTGCAGATGGCCTCCTGGATGATATTTTACTGTATCAGCGTATGGAGTAGGATGATAGTGCTTCTTCCATTCGGAGACTGGAGCCTTTTCCTCGAAATGTTCCACCCCCATCCAGTTTTTCTTAAAGTATGTTTGCATAGCAAATAAAGGTTTGATTTTAGTCCAGGTAGGTGCAACTACTCTATGTTTAATCTAGTTAGACTGGGTAGTGCTTGTAGCCAAGAAGTGGAGGTGTGGACTCTACAGACCCACTAGGAATCCTGGGTTTATATTTGGGTTGCTCACCCAAGCCAAAGTCTGTGCCAGAAGGACTTCTCTGTTCATTCCCAAAACTAGCTAGACTGAAGATAATGCACGCAGGTCTAGGCAGTGTACAATCAAACCTTCTGTTCCTGTGTAGATTTAGCCACAGTCTAGGGGCTGGGAATAGCATTTCACCCTTAAATAGTACAGAAGCACAGCAGGATTTATCCTGTTTAGTTGCTGCTTTCTTGTCCCAATTTATAGAGAGTTGAAGTTGATTGAATGTGGTCTGATTTTATCAGTAAGGACGATCTATGGATGAATTTAGTATAATGCTGGGACATCAGTTGTTAAAAAAAAAAATCCCCAGTTGATGGATTTCCATGTAATGGAAAAAGTCGAACAGAAAAGTGCGTGCTGGAATACTATCCTTCATCTTTGATCTTTGATTTGCAAAATGTTAAAAACACTTCACTCATGGGCTATATGTAACATGGGAGGCTTATCTACACACTGCTGCATCATTTTTATGTCATACACCTAGTTTTTACTCTGTGTTTGGTAAGATAATGGAAATCTCACATCTGCACAAAAATACTGCTTATGACACTCCGTTCCAGCAAAATTTACTCAAATGGAAGTAGGCAAGTGATAATAAGCTAAAGGACAGAGCACCAATACGTTATTCAGCTGGCAATACAATGTCATAATGGATCTTTCTATTTCTAAATTCGGTGATTCTCTGATCAGTATTTCCTTTCACTTGTGTACTATTTGATACAGATTGTTTAAGTCACACACCAAAAATAGTATGAAAGGGCCATCAGTGTCAATCAGGCAATAGGTGCGCTTGTTGGATGTTTCATACAACATGGGGTTAAACTGATTTTAGGCACCCCCTAGCTGTGATCTGAATCACAACAGAGTTTAGGCACCTAGGCTCTGAACATGCTTGGAAGCTTAATGAGGACATTGAGGGAGCCTCATGGAGGTTCAAATGGCCCAAATGGAGGTATCGAAAAATTCTACTTGCCTTAGTGGTTTCATGGCCACTGGAGTGAGGGTGATCTGTCCTACTCTTTGTGACTGGTGCTTAAATTGTGTTTTATTTTTGCTCAGATGCCGATGAAAAGGATTTGGATCTGTGCTATTCATTTTCTGTGTTTGGTTTTGGAGCTTATATGTTTTTATTTTACTGAATGAAACACCTTAGTATCTCTTCTGTATGCCAGGCATGAGATTACTTCAAAGCAGTCTTTTTTCCTATTTTTGACCTCCACATTTCAGCCTGTTCCTCTCAGATTTTCCCTGGAACTTCTCTGATAGCTGCTCCCAGCATGCCTGTTGTGTCACAGGCCTGTATATGTGATTCAATACAAACTCAGCATTACAATGGCTTACAGCTGCTGCTTTGCAGTCAATCCTAAACACAGAGCTTTCAGTAGGAATCTTGTTGTTGACCAATCCATTCTTACCCCTGTCTGTCATTGCTTTCTGAGCTTGTTCTTGTAATCCCCCTGGAATTTGCAGGGTATCAGTTTGACCATGGGTTTATTTACGCACTGAGTTATTAAACTCTAAATCATTGAGTGGAGAAGCATCAATTAGAGCTCATTACTGGAAGAAATGAGCCCTTAATCCTCCTTTTTGCACTTGGGGTCAGATTTTCACAGTCTGGTGGTCATGCAGCAAAACCAGTGTTGCAGTGGGGTTTAAGCAGGGCAGTTGCTGAAGAGATGTGAGAAAAACATGCATCATCTTTTGGTTGTACAGAATAAAATAGCTGGAAATAAAATGATTTTATATTGTGCTTTTCATCCATAGATCTTGAGTGCTTTTACCACTACCTCTACCTCTACCTTTTACCACTACATCTACATGAGGAGGACCTGAGACCTAGAGGTCAACTGATTTGTCTCAGGTCAGATAAGAGTCAGTTACAGACCTGAGAGCAGAGTTCAAGCATCTGACTGACAGGTGTCCATTGAAACACCCTGCATCCCATAATCTGGGGTAATAGAATAACTTTTACACAATAATCAGATACCTCAGAGTTAGTTTCAAGTTGCACTTTCATTATCCATTACGTGAAATAGTGTCCCTCAGGTATGTAGGGGCTCCAGGATTAGGCAGCACTTGAGCAAGAGTTTTGAAAAGCTAAATTTTGGCTGTTGGTATCTAAAGTGAGAGCTATGTGGCTAAATCCCTTTGGAACTAGTCCTTTATGATTAAGAGCTGTTGGCATAAATGAAATGTCAATGAAGCATGAAACATCCTCTTACTATGCTGATGATTTCTAATCACTTCATAGAGCTCCCAACCTTGCTACATTGCAGAAGTGAATATGAAAACAAGGGCATCTTTGTTAGGACAGAAGAAGTTGTGTGCATTCTCCTGTTTTTCATAATGTGATAAAGCCCAAGTTTACCCTCAGCTGGGACGGTTTGGAAAGATTCCATTCGCGCAATTTTCTCTGGTGCTGTGTTGGCTCCACTATAGAGCAAACAGACACCAAAGGAGCCTTCTGGAGAGGTCCAAAACCTTGCTCAGAGGTTCAGTTTTGAGCGCATATTCAACCAGCGTGTTCCACTGATTTGCAAATTTGCTCAGATGTGTTTTCCCATCCCTATTGGGCTATTCCTGGGGTAACAACACGGTGGTTGCTCAAAATTCTTATATTAGTGCTTTTGTTTGTTATTTAAAAATAGCTGCACTGCATCCTTTGTACTAGTGCCTAGGAGCTGTCTCAGTGTATTTTTATAGTGGTAAACCCTTTCTGATAGTTAGTGTTTATAACAACGGCATAACATTTGTGTAGTTTTACTGAAATTTTACGTAGCTAGATGACAGAAAATGAAAGCATCAATACTTTCATTTTTGCCACATTATCAGGGTCATTTGGTTAAAAGAGAAGATGTAGTTATAATGATTAGGGAATCAGGACAACTTTGCCTTTAGTAGAACAAATTGACTTTTATTAGTAAATGTTTAGGATTGTGAATCCAAAAAAGATGACAAAGCCGGTAGGGAAATACATATCACCTGAGCGAGGGACTAACATTAGAGGGATGGGGGTGAGGAGGGGAATGCAACTAGGTTACAGGAGATACAGTGTTAGCCAACTAAGCCCGTGGGGAGGGGGGAAAGGGGAAGTGGGGGGAGGGGGTTTGCGATGCTGAGAGAGAAAGAAGACAGATACACATAAACCTGTTACAATGGTCCGCAATGGTAGAGGAAGTGGTTACTAAGTCTGTATTCACTTCAAGATGAAGAACAGAATTTTCAAAGGTCCTGTTGTGTGCTCTCAAGTATATCACAGGTTCACACAAGTTTAGGGCTGGAAGGGACCTCATGAGATCATTGGGTCCAGCCCCCCCTGCTCTGGGCAGGAAAGACTGCTGGGGTCAAATAACGCCAGGAGGTGTGCATGCAGTCTCCTTTTGAAGATCTCCATGGTAGGTGCCTGCAGCACCCCTGCTGGGAGTCTATTCCAGAGTCTGGTCACATGAACCATGAATAAGTTTTCCTTATATCTAGGCTGAAACCTTCTTCTAGGAGTTTCTTACCATTGCTTCTGGTTTTCCTCTGGGGCACTTTGGTGAATAGTTGTTCACTTAGTCCCTGATGATCACCCCTGATATATTTGCAAGCTGCCACCAAATCCCCACAAAGTTTTCTCTTTTCCAGGCTGAACAGTCCTGTATCTGTCAGCCTTTCCTTGTATGGCTTGCTCTTCAGGCCTCTAATCATACGAGTAGCTCTTCTCTGGACTCTCTCAAGCTTCTCCACATCTTCCTTGAAGTGTAGCACACAGAACTGGATGCAGTACTCCAGCTGCGGCCTCGCTAATGCCGAGTAGAGCGGGAGAATAACTTCCTTAGTTTTGCTTGATATGCATCAGTTGATGCATGCTAGTTCATTGTTTGCTGGCTCATATTCATTTTATGGTCAGTTATGACCCCCCCAGGTCACTTTCAGATGTGGTGCTAGCTAGTGTAGCACCACTGAGCTTGTAAGTTTGTTTGGATTTTTCCTCCCCAAATGGAGCACTTTACACTTCTCAGCATTGAACAGCATCTGGTTCTGCCCATCTGACGAATCTATCTAGGTCCTCCTGGATTGTCAGCCTACCCTGATGCGTGGCCACACTTCCCCACAGCCTAGTGTTATCGGTGAACTTTGCCAGTGTGCTTTTCACCCCCATATCCAGATAACTGATGAAGATGTTGCAAAACACTGGTACTGAACCCCGGGGGAACCCACTGGCTACCTCCTGCCAGGACGACACAGATCCATCTATTAGTACTCTCTGGGGCTGACCCCACAGCCAGTTTCCTACCCATCTGACCATTGAATTGTTGAGCCCATAGTCCCCTAGTTTTACCTTGAGAGCCTCATGGGACCCCAAGTCAAAGGCCTTCCTAAAGTCCAAGTAAATGACGTCAACCTCATCTCCCTTATCCAGGTGGTGAGTAACCTGGTCGTTGAAGGAAATGAGGTTAGTCAGACATGACCTACCCGTGACAAAACCGTACTGGCTGTTGTTCAGAATTTTACCTTCTACTAGCTTACTGCATATGGACTCAAGAAATTTTTAAAGGATTTTTCCTGGGATTGAGGTCAGGCTGATTGGTCTGTAGTTCCCTGGTTCCTCTCTCTTCTCATTCTTGAAAATGGGCACAACAATGGCTCTCTTCCAGTCTTCTGGGACCTCTCCTGAGCACCATGAATTCTCAAAAAGGTTCACCAGTGGCTCTGCGATGACTTCAGCTAGTTTGTTCTGCACTCTCGGATGGAGTTCATCCAGTTCTGCTGGCTTATAGATATCCAGCCTCTAGCTGTTCTTTCACCAGCTTTACATTGACTGTTGGTAGGTAATCCTCCCTACTGTGACTATTCATGTTATATTTGCATTTGGTAGGCTATCACTCTTAGACTGGTGGAATATAGATGCAAAGTACTTGTTCAGGAGTTCAGTTTTCTCCTTGGTGTCAGTGATCAGATGTGCAGAAGCACTGAGCAATGGTCCCACATTTCCACTTGTTTTCCTCCTGTTACCTGCATACCTATAGAAGGACTTCTTATTGTCCTTGATTTTGGTTTCTAACCTCAATTCGGTCACCTCCTTTGCTTTTCTAATCTGCTCCCTACAGGTATAGGTCAATCTTATGTAGTTCTCCTTGGGGGCCTATTACTAGTATGCCTCCTTTTTTTTTGCCCCAGAAGATCTGTGACTTCCCTTTTGAGCCAAGATGGCCTCCTGGCCCCTGTGCCACCTTTTTTGTGTATAGGTATAGATAACTTCTTTGCACTGAGGATCGTGTTGAGGAATGACCCCTCTTCACCCACACTCTTTCCCTGTGGTCCACGATCCCATAGGGCTTTACTCTCTAAAGTCTTTAGCTTATTGAATTCAGCTTTTTTAAAGTAAAAAATTTGTACCTTACTGACAGATTTTCCAGCCCTATGATGGACAGTGAAAGTGATAGTGTCATGGTCACTGTTGCCTAGGTTACCCTCTAGCATCAGGTCACTCACCAGGTTGTCCCCCTTGGTCAAAACTAAATCTAGGAACACATTTCCTCTGGTCGACCTGTATACTTTCTGAGACAGGTAGAGCTCATCTATACAAGTCAGGACTCTATGCAACCAGCCAGATCTGGCTGAGTGTTGTTCCCAGGAGATGTCTGGGTAGTTAAAGTCACCCACGATGACCGTATCCCATGCTCTCACAGTCTCTTCTAGTTCTCTGTAGAATTCCAGATCTAGCTCCTTATCTTGATTTGGAGGTCTGTCGTATATTCCTACAGTTAGGTCCCTTTCACTGTGTCCCCAACATATCTTGACCCAGAGGGTCTCAAGTTGCTTTTCCTTATTACCAATTTCAGTTTCCAAGGACATGTATTGCTTCTTTATATACAGAGCTACACTTCCACCCTTTTCCCCTATGTAATGCCTCCTATGCAGGGTGTAGCCCTTTATAGCTACGGTCCAATCATGGGTAGAGTCCCACTAGGTTTATGTTATCTCTGTGATATCATAGTCCCTTTGGGAAAGAAGGAGGCCCAGTTCCTCCTGTTTGTTCCCCGTGCTCCTGGCATTTGTGTACAGGCATTTGAGCCCTCCACTGGAGGTCCTCAGTTTCCTGTCACGTTGAGGGAGCTCCATTCCCTCAGCTCATGGCACTGAACTGCCAAACCCTGAATAAACAATTATGTCTATTTTCTGAATGGGAATGTGTCCTCAAACTGAGAGTGAGGCCTGAGAAAAGTGCGACCCAATTGTTTTGTGTCCAAAGATGTCCAAAGTATGCACATGAAAGAGATTTTGAAGAGGTTCTTTGTCTTGCTTCATGTCTCCTGGGGAGCTCTTGTTCCCTTTTCCAACCTGACTGGGCAAAGAGCAACTCAAGATTCTTTTTGGTCATCCCAGCTCTTCCCTCCTCCTCCTTTCTTCATCCCCAGTCCTTGCAGGCAAAAGCACAGTCCAGGTGTTTTATGGACCTGGAGAGGGTCCAGAGAAGGGCCACTTGTATGGTTAAGGGCTTGCAGGCCAAGCCCTATGAGGAGAGACTGGGGCACCTAGACCTCTTCAGCCTCTGCAAGAGAAGTTTGAGAGGTGACCTTGTGGCTGCCTATAAGTTCATCATGGGGGCACAGAAGGGAATTGGTGAGGTTTTATTCACCAAGGCGCCCCCGGGGGTTACAAGAAATAATGGCCACAAGCTAGCAGACAGCAGATTTAGACTAGACATTAGGAAGAACTTCTTCACAGTTTGAGTGGCCAAGGTCTGGAATGGGCTCCCAAGGGAGGTGGTGCTCTCCCCTACCCTGGGGGTCTTCAAGAGGAGGTTAGATAAGCATCTAGCTGGGGTCATCTGAACCTAGCACTCTTTCCTGCCTAGCAGGGGGTCGGACTCGATGATCTATTGAGGTGCCTTCTGACCCTAGCATCTATGAATCTATGGTAGTTCTTGACTTGACTCAAAGATGCAGCAACTGACAAGGTCAAAAGTAGTTCCCTTGGAATAAGTGCAAGTGCTGATGTGTATAATTACAGTCCCAGCTAAACAAATTTGCCTGCATTGTCCCAAAGAAATACAGAAAAGGTCAGTTTTACATAGCATTCTACATTTGCATGTTGATCTCTATACCCATTTGCATGTAGGCTGAGTACAGACAGTCAAAAAGCCCAAGGCAGAATCGATTCAATCTAGGCAGCTTCCTCTAAACTGCATAGGTTGAACTGATAACCAACTGTGCTGATGTTCAGTTTTCAATTGGGAAAGGCAGGGGGAAGCCTGCACTGACCCAGGCCAGTAGGCTGGGGGTGCTGGAGCATGTCTCCCAGCCTGCTGGCTATTGCCAGCCCAGCCAAGTGTCCACAACACCCTGGTGTCCCCCCACAGGGGGTTAAGGAGCCCCCTTTCTGAGTGCTGGCCCACCTTGGGGGAGCCTCCCCCTCAGGGGTTTCCCTCAGCCTGGGTTCCTCAGCCTAGGCAGCCATGGGGAGCTGAGGGGAATTTCCCACCTCCCCCTTCCCAGCTGCTGATTGCTTCAGCCACTGCACCAGGAGGGAGGGAGAAGAAATCTTCCCAGCTGGAGTGCATCAACTAACATGGTCCCTTTCAACTAACACTGGCCTCCCTAAATAAAGGCATAACACATTTTATATCCATGAATAAAGGCCAAAGTCTCCTCTGTTTGAGTGTAGGGATACTCAATTTTAGCTGGAACCTATAACTAGTCTCCAGTCTTGACTATACCGTCATCAGAGGATTGGATCAAATATTCTCCTGGGGGCTCTGCCACACATTCAACTTAAAGCTAGATAGAAACCAGGTATAGAGTTGTTACACATTTTCAAGCACTAACCTTGTAGCTAGTTGACTCTTTTTATAGCTGGATAGTGCAGAGGTGTGATAATTAATTTGCATGTGTGGCCAGTCTAAATGTATTGTGTGATTAAACAGTTAATTGTGTGATAATCATTTTGCACTTGTGGTCAGTCTTATTTTGCACATGTGGCCAGTCTAAATTTATTGTAAGATTAACCAGTTCATTATAAAGTATATATAATGTGTAGCAGGAACCTAGGAGACATCCATGGACTAGGATTTGCTTTTATTTTTATAATACCTCAGGGCTGCAGCCTCTTTAACTTTTTCAGAGTTTCAAACTCTAAATTTGTTAGATTTATCCATATCATAGAATCATAGAAAGTTAGAGTTGGAAGGGACCTCAGGAGTTCATCTAGTCCAATCTCTACCACCATTCTGGGTAACCTGTTCCAGTGTTTTATTACCCTTCTAGTGAGAAAATTCCTCCTAATATCTAACCTAAAATTTCCTTGCTGCAACTTGAGACCGTTGCTCCTTGTTCTGTCATCTGCCACTGCTGAGAACAGTCTAGCTCCATCCTCTTTTGAACCCAGTTTCAGGTAGTTGAAGACAAGGTTTCCTCTAAGGTGTGTGTGTGCACGGCCGTGCACAACTAAAAGTGTGGCCGTGCACGGCCTTTTCAAGGTTGTGCACCAGCAGAGGCTGGGGCGGGAGCCTGGCACGGGGTCCACCAGCTCCAGGGAAGTGCTCCGCTCCTCTGCATGGCCTCGGGGGGCATGTCCCACAGTGTCCTGGAGCCAGCAGAGCCTCACTTGGGGCAGGCAGTGGCTCCACCCTGAGCTGAGGCAAGGCAGGGATGGAGGCTGGGGCGGGGGGCTAGCATGAGCTCTGCCAGCTCCGGGGAAGTGCTTCACTCCCCAGCCCTGATGCAGGGGAGTGGAGCACTTCCCCAGAGCTGGTAGAGCCTGTGCCAGCCCCTGGCTCCAGTTCCTGGCCCCCAGCTCCAGCCTCCAGCCCCAGGCCCCTCAGCTCCAGCCCCTGGCCCCAGCCCCCAGCTCCAGCCTCCGGCCCCTGGCCTCAGCCTCTCAGCTCCAGCCCCCAGCTCCAGCCTCCGGCCCCAGCTCCAGCCTCTGGCCCCTGGCCCCAGCCTCTGGCCCCCAGCCTCTCAGCTCCAGTCCCCAGCCCCAGTCTCTGGCCCCCCAGCCTCTTGGCTCCAGCCTCCGGCCTCTCGTCTCCAGGACCCAGGCCCTAGCCCCCAGCATCCAGCTCCCAGCCCCCTTTGATAAATGTCCCATGCTGGACCGAGGTGGCGCGCTCACAGACTGAGGCGGCGCACTCATGGACTGAGATGGTGCACTCACGGACGGCTGCTCCTTACAGGGAACATTGGTTGAAGACTGCTGTTAAATTCCCTCACCAGTCTTCTCTTCTCCAGACTAAATAAAACCATTTCCCTCACTCTTTCCTCATAAGTCATGTCCCCCAGCTCCATCACCATTTTTGTTGTCCTCTGCTGGACTCTCTCCAATTTGTTCACATCTTTTCTGTAGTGGGAGCCTTAGAATTGAACACAGTATTCCAGATGTGGCTTCACTAGTGCTGAACAGAGGGAAATAATCACTTTCTTTGATCTACTGGCAACCTACCAATGCAGCCCAGCATGCCATTAGCCTTCTCGGAAACAAGGCACACTGCTGGCTCATATTCAGCTTATTGTCCACTGTAATCCCCAGGTCCTTTTCCGTAGAGCTGCTGCTCAGCCAGTCAGTCCCCAGCCTGTACTGGTGAATGGGACTGTTATGTCCTAAGTACAGGATTTTGCACTTGTCTTTGTTGAACCTCATAAGATTTCTTTTGGTCCAATCCTCCAATTTGTCTAGGTCACTCTGAATCCTAGCCCAACCCTCCAGCATATCTATTACTCTCCCCAGCTTGGTGTCATCTACAAACTTGCTGAGGATGCACTCTATGCCATCTTCCAGGGCATTGACAAACACATTGAACAAAACTGGCCCCAGGAACAACTCCTGGGGCACTCCACTTGATACTGGCTGTCAAGTAGACATCGAGCCATTTATTACTATTCTCTGAGCCTGATGATCCAGCCAGTTTTCTCTCCACTTTATAGTTCATTCATCCAGTTCATACTTCCTTAGCTTGCCTGTGAGAATGCTGTGGGAGACCATATCAAAAGCCTTGGTAAAATCAAGGTACACCACATCCACCAGTCTCCCTCCTCATCCACAGAGCCAGTCATCTCGTCATAGAAGACAATCAGGTTGGTCAGGCATGACTTGCCCAAGCAAGTGAATCCATGCTGTGAATCCATGCTGACTGTTCCTAATCACTTTTATCTCCTCCAAGTGCTTAGAAATGGATTCCTTGAGGATCTGCTTCATGATTTTTCCAGGTACTGAGGTGAGGTTGACTGGTCTGTAGTTCCCTAGATCCTCCTTCTTCCCTTTCTTAAATATGGGCAGTATGTTTGCCCCTTTCCAATCATTAAGGACCTCTCCTGATTGCCATGAGTTTTCAAAGATGATGGCCAGTGGCTCTGTAACCGCATCAGCCAACTCCCTCAGCATCCTTGGGTGCATCCCATCCAGCTTCATGGTCTTGTACATGTCCAGATTTTTAAATAGTCCCTAATCTGTTCTTTCACCACTGAGGGCTGCTCACCTCCTCTCTAAACTGTGCTGCCCAGTGCAGTAGTCTGGGAGCTGACCTTGCCTGAGAAGACTGAGTCAAGAAAGGCTTTGAGCACGTCATCCTTTTCTGCATCCTCTGTCACAAGGTTGTCTCCCCCATTCAGTTGAATATCCATTGGCTGAATCTCCTGTGCCAATGGAAATGGGAGTGGTTTCAGGTTGCTGATTCAGGTTTTTAAATTAGGCACAAATTTCTCCACATAATTCACCATTCTAAGGAATACGGGTAGTTCTTTCTTGTCCTTTTGGGCTAGGCATGTGGCTGATGGCTGCAACTTTACTTTCATCTGTGTTAAATTCTCTCCAAAGGTGTGATGTTCCTAGCTAGCACAATGAATTTAAATTTACGTTTGTTTTCTCTATATTCTCTGCCTCTTCCAAAGCTGCTAAAAGTTTCTGGTCATGTTCTCTTATTTTTCTTTAGAACAAAATGTTATCTGTATAAATCTTAGTCCCTTGTATACAGTGAAAAAAATATTGAATTTTCCTGGAAAATACCTCAGGCACTGAACACATTCTGTAAAATGGCTTTTATGCATTTTGTAGAAACATTGTCTCCCCAAAGGGTTATTAAATATGCACAAGTGTGGGCTCCTTTTTAGGGCATATGCTAGGATCTTGACACATTCAGTGTTAAAAAAACAATAAAATTTGGGCCTCAGCTCTCACAACCCACAAATTTTTTTCTTGGTAGGTAGTGGAATATTACACATTTCCATAATTATTTTAGGTCTGTAAATAAATGAAAGGTCCAGTCATTTTTCCTATAAAGACCAAGAAGTTTATTGATTATCTTGGTTCTTCTACTCCTTAATTCTCAGGTCCACTGTTCCCTTCAATTTTTTGGGGAGGGGATCTTTTCTCTGAGAAAGACTATGCAAGGATTGGGCCCTTGCTTTGTTGAGTACAAGTACAATCTATCCCCTAAACGCATCTTCGAACTCTTTCTCCATTGGTTTGGGTGCCTGCCTATACAATGAGCTCACCCGCAAGGATCTGAGCCTTAAGGATTGAGTTCTTGTTAGTTATTCCCTTAGTCAAATCTTTCATTCTCCCTAACTCAGGTCCTTCATTCATTCAATCCTACATAAGTTCACAATGATGTACAATCATTAATGACATGCAACTACCTATAATTTGATTGGGAATGTGTTAATGAAAGGGTTTGATCATGAAGTTGTTTTTCTCGACCTCCCCAGCTAAGTTAAGAATTTATTATCAGGTTCCACATTAATTGTTTAATAACTGTTTAACTAGGATAGTATTCAAGGGTATCAGTTAGATTGCCAGCTCTTGACAGAGTGCCATTCCTTATGGTAAAAGAAGTTACAGTTTAAGTGATCAGAAACTGGTTTAAATGTATAACAGAACAGATGTTCAGTGCACATAAACCAGTTTGAAAATGGCTGAAACCAGTTTGAGATAAACCTGTTTGAATGTAGTATCAGACATAACTGATTTGGCTCAGACTGGTTTATGCAATGCCTGTCTAGGACCCCTTGCTGGTTTAAGATAAACCAGACTCTCTCAGCATCCTGACATGCTCTCTGGGCTGGGTGGGGCTCTCTGCTCCACAGTAGGGCTGGCCTCGCCCCTCTGCTCCCTGGCTGCAGCTCTGGCAGAGACTTGCAGGCACAGCGCATCTGCCTGGATTCTCCCTGCTAAGCAGGTATTTTTCCCCCCGCCCCTCTGCCTTAACACATCAGCATTAGCTAGCATACCACATGTTGGCTATGGTGTGTGCTGTGGGTTATGATAGGCAAACAGGCTTTTTGGAGCTAATCAACAGGTATCTTAATGTCTTTCCTTGGAAGAACTGTTTAAGAAAAGCTCCATTAATTAATGGAGAGAGGCTTTGTTTTCTTAATGGGTGTATAAACACTGAGTAAGGGGTGATAAATATCCCCTGCTGAGCTGCTTGGGTGGGGATAAGCAGAGCATCCTGCCAGGGCCACGTCCCCCTTAGGCCTGTGGAAGCAAAGGGAGGGCTGCTCTAGCACCCCCTGGCCTCTAGCCTGAGCTACTGCAGGCATGTGCCTGCATTTCTGGGATGTCTGTCCAGTTACAAAACTGATTTAGCCTAGCCAGGTTAGATTAACCTGCAAAGATTGAATCAATTCAGGGTCAGGCTTTTTGAATGTTTGTCCCTAGCTGTGATGAGACCAAGGGATTGGCACACCTTGCAACTGTCTTCTCTGGTGCTGTTACACAGTTGATATTTTCCATTTTGTTATTTAGCCACATACCTATTTTGCATAGGCCTGTCATGAGGATAAGTGCTCTACTGTAAACCTGCATTATACTTGTTTACCTTTTTTGTGGCTTTTCTTTTTGAGTTACTAACAGTGTTTCTGGGAGCACATTGTTTTGTGCACCAGTTTTCAACTTTAAAGTAATAAATGTTCCATTTGCTTTCAAGTTGACAGACCATTCATCTTGTGCTGCAGTGTTGTGTGTGTTGCACCTATGAAAAATTCATATAGGGTAGTGGTGCAGTTGTTGGTCTCCTAGTCCACGCTCTCCTTGTTCTTGCAGTCTCTTGCAAAGTGATATAATCCATTATGTTTCTTTCATCTTTCCCCATATGCTAGGCATTGTCATGCCTTCTACGCATTCTTCTTGTTTGACTCTGACATTGAGCATGGTGTGGCTTTCTTCCTCCGTCTCTTTTCTCGTGGTATCCTGATTCTCAGTCATGTCTCTCACTTCAAAGCATACTCCACTTTGGACTGGATAACTTCCTTTGCTTGGCAGATCCTAATAGACTTGTCAAGGATGCATTGTAAATCTCTAAGTAGTTTCTCTCTGAGGTTTTTTTGTGTGTGTTCTGTATGCTAATCATTACCTGGTTCCTCATCAGGGATTCGTTTGTATCCCAGAATTGCAAGATTGGCTTGTCAGCTTAAGATGAGTAAAAAACTCTGCTATAGTTTCATTTTCTTTTTTTTACCCTGATCATATCTTTCATTCTAACCTGAAATAACTTATTCCTTGTTCTTTTGTAATACAGCTTCATAGTTAACGTCCTCTGTCTGAATTGACAGAAAACTGTTAAATCCCTCAACTGCATCGGAATCCAAGCTTATTTGTTTCTCTTCTTCTCTGGTCCTCACTGCCTGCAGATACAGTTTGCATTTCTTCCAGTTGCCTTCCACCTTTAAAGAGATTCATGCTGGTGGATCTTTCAGCTGCTCCTTTCTTTCGCTCAGATTATTTTCTTCATTTCTGTTTACTCCTGATGCTGTTCCATGTTTTGAGGCTGGAGGGAGCAGAAGTGGTGATGGGGGATAGACACAAGGGGGCATACAGCAGGGGTGGCAACAAATGATGGGAGGAACAGGCAAGGGGCAAGCTGCTTGACTTCTGCCCCAACCTGCTCCCCTACCACCTGCCCCATACTGCCTTTCTCCTGACTGTCTCCTCCACCCTGGCTGTGGGCTGTGTGGGGCCTGGGCTCAGCTACAGCAGCAGAAGTGATGAGCTCCCCCTACCCCCCTGCCCATTGCTGGACAGCAGCTGCTGTCACTGAGACCAGCCCCTGCATAGCCTGTGTGGAGTGGGCAGGAGTGGTTTTGAAGTTTCCCCCACACCTGGGACAGCTGGGAAAGCAGCAGCAGCAGGCAGAAGAGCAGGAGAAGGGGAGGGGAGGGAAGGAAAGGGGAGGGGATCTGCCTTTAAGGAGGAAGGAGAAGGGGGCATTCTTACCTGTTTGGGGGACTTTAAAAACTTCTCCAGAGGCTCCTGCAGTGCACTCTGTCCACACCAGTGGCTAGGGGGTGACAAAGCTAGGAAAGGGGGTGCAGCCCCCTCTGAAGCATGACTTACAAAACACTGCTAATGTCATATAAAACCCAGCAAGGCTGAAGGATAGAGGTGTAGCTGCCTAATGGCATAAGTGGCCCTAGGAAAGCTGGATATAGAGGGGGAGGGTGGTCTGTTGAAATGAATAGAACCTTGAGTGAAGAAAGGTTGATTGAAAAACCACATAAAGATGGCCCATTTTGGACCACTGTCCTTTTTCCATGAGAGATGGAGAAGTCCTCATGGCAGGACAATGAGATTTGGTGACAAATCTGAGAAAAGAAATGTTTGCTTCTTCAGAGATCAGCCACATCCTGTCTTTTATTTCAAGGACCTTTAGACTTTCAAGAGCACAAATAAACCTGGCCTCTGACAATATACTTGTGGAAAAGCTTAAATAATTCATGTATTGTGCTATGGCATTTCTTCCATGAGTCAGACTCTGACTTTTCCCTCTTAGATTTTTTCCTGAATGGAAAATAGAGAGAATGTGCTGCAGTAACATGAACTAAGAAGCTCTTTAAATGTAGCAAAGCACTTGTTATCAACCATAAGGATGTATTGTTCATCTAGCTATTTCAAGGGTGGACTTTTTAACCCATTAGTAATATTTGGAAGGCAGATAAAATGTATTTTCTTCTCTTTGATGAGGAAGGGGAACAAAAGCACAAAACTGCACAAACTCATTCTGCCTCCTCTTCCTATTTTAATTAACAGGACTGATGGGGAAAGATTAAATACATTGTTTAGCTAAGAGAAGACAGACTAAAGTGGGTCATAACCATCTACAAGCATACCTAGGCTATAGACAGCATGGAAAGGCTTACAGTGCCAATGTTTAAACTGTGGACTGTAAACCAGTACTGTCATGGAGTATTTGCTGGTCATCTTTGGATTGGAGCTGGTCACATGGTGCTGGTTCTTAGCACTCCTTGTTTACTGAAGCTAAATCACATTAAAAGAAGCTAAAAATACACTGCTAATATTGCTTTTTCATGCAAGCAATTGCTGTAGTTGCCACAGGGATGTTATTTGGCTGTCAATTAGAGGGAAGACAGGCTGAGGGTTGTAAATAGAATAGGAGGTCCATGAGATATTTATTCTTTTCCTAAGAGGTCAGATGATGAAAGTGTAAGAAGCCCTGATGGAAGGCAAAGTATAACGTAAGTAGGAGTGATGGGATGACATTAGAAAACAAAACATAACAAAATATACAACAGTTTCCAGAATGGATAGTTAGAAACAGTCCAAAGATCAAGAACAAGTATATTAGTAATGTAATAAAAAGCTTCCTATGAGAAATGGTATAGGTTTTATTTGGAACTAGACAAAGTATTAGAGGAAATATAATGAGAAACAGTTTTGCCCTCTTGTTGTATTTGCTCTGAATCTTGGCATTTAAATAAAGCCTCTGTTTTTCCAAAATATCCAAGGAGGGGAATTTATACATTTCAATTTGGGAAGACAGTAGCTTTCAAATGGATTGTACAAAGCCATTCCCAGAAAGAGCTACTTCTTTGATCTGTGCCGCTGTTCAAATGGTTCTTGGGCCCAAGGCCCACTGAGTTAAGTGGCAGTTACTTAAGAGAAGTCCCCAATGCTTAACTCCTTGAAGTACTTTGACAAGCCCTTAATATCATCCTCACTGCCCCAAAAGTGGCAGAAACTGTTTTAATAAAGGTCCTGAGGAAGAAAAAAGTCTGTCTGCAAGACTCCTTTAATTAAAGAATTTGTAAAACAGAGGTTATTGCATGTGTCTGAGATTCAGAGTCTTCAGTTTGTTTTTGTTTAATTTCCAAAATAATCTTTTTTTCAAGCTACACAATGCTTATCCTACTAAGGGATACTATTTCATAGGCTGATATTTTGGTGGGAGAAGTAAGAGTCATACTTGTGAGGCATTGGACTTGACAATGTAGAGACAGGGTATATTCTTTGAAAAATAAGACAATAAGTTTATTATAACAAATCCCTACTTGTGTTCCTACTACAAACACCTTGCTTTCCTGCTAAAGTATATACCTCTAGCATGGGGGATATCTAGCACCAGAAACATTCTGTTCCAGAAGCACAAGCAGCTCTTATTTAAGCTACAAGGACATATCTATTGACTATCTATCATATCTATCTATCTATCTATCATATTAGGACATACTGCACAGCCACTCTCCAGATCAGTCTCTGACAGGGCAAGTCACAAGTACCCAAGCAGGTTTGAATCATTCCACTGGGAGGCAGCAGTAGATATATTGTACACAGTAGATGCTCTCCAGCCTCTTAAATTGCTATGTAATTATTATTGTGGATGTACCATATGGCTGTGACTCCTATAATCCAAACAGATCACTCCACTTCTTCATTTTGTCTAAATAAAGAACTCAGAAGTTAGGAAGTGTCAGAATTAAGGCTGTCTGTTCACATGTATTATGACATCCTTTAATTACCTGGTTACAAACTACTTTGTTTTCCCCTGGGCCTCTGCCCCATTCAATGTACAAACTGAGCACCTATTAACCACTATTTGTTTTTATATTAAACATACAGTCAGTAGATCCATCTACTTTTTATTATTATTTTTGCACACTATTAAAACCCTGCACTAACTAGAGAAAGCATAATAGCCTCACAGCCATTTCTTTTATTGGTTTCTTTGCACAGCACTTCAGCTCTTAAATTTGCCAATATTTATAAATTTATTTCCTGTGCATTAATAGGTGGCATTCTTATCCCCCTTCCTCCCTTTTTTGGATGAGACAGGGAGCTAAATTCCAAAATTATAGGTAATGTCAAGCAATTCTGGATGCCCAGTTTGAGAAACGTAGTGACAAACTTTTTCTTTTCTTTTCTTTTGTTTTCTTTCTTTCTCTTCTTAAGAGAACCTCAACATGTATGCCATTCAATGGTCACAAGTCTATTTCCCTTTGCTAGCCTAAATTACAGTTTTCTAGTCATGTAAGCAGTGTTTTTGGCACTTGCACATAAGTTGCACTTCTATTACCTTTGCCCTGTGAATGTATAAACAGGCATGTATAGGTTGAGCATGCACAGCAGGCCATACAGGTAAGCAGCCAATGCAGGATTTAGTCTTAAGCTACTTAAACTACAGTTTAGGGCCTCACAATATGAGAGGCCTCTAAATAAGAAAAAAAACCCTGACTCAATATCAAGTTTTATAATAATCAGTTGATAAATAAAGTAGATAAAGGAAATATGGGAAAATGACTCTAAATATGGACATTTTCATTCTAATATGACAAAAATATACATACATTGGATTATTTTTATTGCATGGGACCTCTTAAGATGGATACAGTTTAGGGCCTCAGCATGTCATAATTTGGCACTGTAAGCAGCTATGTATGCATGTATCTATATTTCTGAAAAAATGGAGGAAGTCAGAGAGAGACAAGATCAAATCCACTCTGGGTGAAGGGGACCTAGAATCTGGATTTCCTATTTCCTCAGCAAGTGCCCCTAACCATTCAGCTACTGGTGCTAAAATACAGCTGCCCCTTTCTTCCCCTGCTGCCCCAAACACCTCTTCTGCACAGTATTGAGCACCTGCTACTCAAAGGGTTTTGCCTAGCTATATTTTTGTGAAGTGGATGCAGGTGCTTGTACATGGTCATGTAGCTACTCAGCCAGTGAATTCAAAGGGAAATAGAATTGTGTCCATTGTGTTTAGTGTAGAACTGCCATTTCCTACAATTGCATTTAATGCTGCTGCAAATAAAAACCCAGAGTCTCATGGCCAGAAAATGAAATGCAAACTGCTATTTGCCACTTGGGAGAATGGTGGTTTAAGTAACTTGCCCAGCATCACCTAAGAACTCTGTCGCAGATGCAGTCATATACTTCAAAGTTAGGGACAAACATTCAAAAAGCAGGAGTCTGAATTGATTCAATCTTTGCAGCTTAGTCTAACCTGCAAAGGTTGAACTGAGTTGCAAGTGCACAGACATTTACGTTTAATTCTGGAAATGCAGGCACATGCTTGCAGTGGCTCAGGCTTGAAGTGGGAGGGGTGGGGAGCTCTGAAGCAGCCCTCCCTTCCCTTTGCAGCAGCTGCAAAGTGGGAGGGAAGCTGATCTGGGCGGTGTGGCCAGGCCCCCACAGGGGCCAAGTATGATTGTGGAGGGGTTTAAATCCCCACCCTGGCCTGTAGGGACCTCAGCCAAGCTGTGCCTGGAGTGTTAGGGGGGAAGCAGCCTTTGCCAGGCTTGTCCCTGAGGCCAGACAGCAGCCGGGGCAGTGCCTCAGGCAAAGGGAGGAAGGGGGTGGGGATTAAATTCCCTTGTCTCCTGGTGGGCATGGGACCCTAGTCGGGTTCTGCCCAGCTTTCCCTCCTGCTCTTGTTTGGGTTGCAGGGTGCCACAGCTGGCCAGCATAGCCCTGCTATTCACCCAGGCCTGGGGCTGCAGGTGTTGCTGAGGGTGGAGGCAGAGGGGCAGCCTGGGCTGGGGTTTGGGTGACAGACTGGGCCACGGGGGCTGTGCAGCCAGATTGCTCCTGGTTCCCTGCACCCAATCTGGGTGGGGCTGTCATGGAGCCCCAGCCAGCTAGGAAGGGCCCTGAAGACCGGCCCATGGGGGCAGGCCCCTTCTCAGCCCACAGCCCTGTCCTGTATAGTACCCGGGGCTACAAGCACACAATCAGTTGTGGGCTAGCCGGGGCCAGGAGTGCTGTTCTTCCCCCCTTGCCTCTAGCTGCCACTGCCATAGCTGCGCTGCTCTGGGGGGAGGGACAGGTAGCTTCAGCCTCACGGCTTCTGCCCAACACATGGAGCTCTGGCTCCAGCCCCCGGATGCCTTGGAAAATGGAAGGCATCTGGGTGAAAGGCATCCCGGGGCTGAAGCTGGAGCTTCACGCCCTGGGCAGAATCTGCCAGGCTCAGCTGGGCTGTTTTTCTCCCCTCACCTCCAGCTGCGGTTTCTGCTCCTAGAGATCAGGGGAGAAAAACCTCTCTCCTGGGCCTGGCGGCTTGTGCCTAGTTCATGGAGCTCTGGCTGCAGCCCCCGGATGCCTTCCAGCCGGATGCCTTCCATCTTCTAAGGTGCCTGGGGCCAGAGCCTGAGCTCCATATGCTGGACAGAAACCGCGGGGTTGATGCTTCCTGCCTTCCCTCCAACCAGAGCAGTGTGGTGTGGCTGCGGCAGCAGCAGCTGGAGTCAAGGGGTACAGAACAGCCCCCCTGCCCTGGTCAGCCCACTGCTGGTTGTACGCCTGCAGCCCTGGGCTGCACAGGACAGGGGGCGCAGCAGTGGCTGCTGGGCTCTGGGCCCACTGGTGTCTCAGGTTGGCTCAGGAAGCTTGCTCCCCAACCAGCCCCTGCCTGAGCTGTTGGGCTGGGCTGTCACACAGCTGGCAGTGGGATGGGAAGGGCCCTGCTTTCATAGGCCGGCCCTTTGGGGCCCTTCCCAGCTAGCTGGACCTCCATGATAGCCCTGCCTGGCTTGGGCATGAGGAGCTGCTCAGCCCCGACAGCCCCAGCCTGAGCTGCAGCCCGCTGCGAAGGGTCCGGTTCTGGCAGGCCAGCCAAGGCTGGCCCCTCTGCCTCCACCCTCAGCAGCACTCGCAGGCTGGCTGGCTGGGCTCAGCCCTGCAGCCCCAGCCATTGGCAAGGCAGGTGGATGGTGGGGGCCATGCCAGCTGGCTCTAACCATGCTCCCTCCCCTGCTGTTGGAGTGGGGGGGGGGGGAGAATGGCTGACAAGGGCTGCAGTCCCCCAGTACAGGGGTGGGGGGATACACCCCCTCCCTGCTCTCTTTGTCTCAGGGGGCTATGAGTCTGCCTGCCCCTGCTCCAGCTAGAGATCAGCATCTGGGATCCTGGGGGATTCTGATTTAACTGAAACCAAGAAGGAGTCTGGGACAGAAACTGCATAATCCAGTTTGACCCAGATCGGTGAAGTCTGATACTACATTCAACCAGATTTAACTTAAACCAGTTTTGGCCATATTGAAACTGGTTTATGTGCACTGAACTTATGCTCTGTTACAGGTTTAAACCAGTTTCTGATCACTTAAACCAGTTTATGTGTAACTTCTGTCCCTAGTTCAACTTTTCCAAGTGGCATTTAACTGCCCTATCCACAAGTCTATTCTCTCAGTGGGTGAGGTCCCATGCCTCGTTCAGCACCCTTCTTTCAACTTCTGAATTAAATGTCAAAAGGATTCTATATCCAATGGCCACTTAGCTCTCCCTTCTCAATCCATTCCCAGCTCATCCTGTGAATGAAATGATTCATTCTTTGAATGTTGCTTTCAAATATAATTTCCAAAGGATGTTTAAATGCTTAGGGGAAGGGGCAATCCTAAAATGTTATCTTAATGTGAAACTTTATAGATCATCCCCAAGAGGGAACAGTAGAGTTGGAGTCTTTAGAATTGCAGCATGCTCCTCTACTGCCTGAGCTATTGAGGTAACTAGAAGCAGTAGAAGGCTGTCCTCTTCCATGTGGGCTTGCCTTTAGAAGGGAATGAAGATGCACATGTTGTTGTGGGGAGAGCCAGCCATATGCTAAATGGGAAAGGAAAGCTGAGATTCTGAAATATTTAGTTGAATTCCAGATCCTGCTGGAGAATGTTGTAGGCTCTTGTGCTCCAGTCTCCCCAGAATTTCTCTTGTCTCCTCCTGCTATTTTTGCACCTGCCCCTGCTTCTAGATCCTGGCCTTGTTTGGTTTTAATACCCCCCCACATGGTGTTCTTTCTACCTCCTGCTCTATTCCCTCGCCTCCCAGCTTGCATCTACCCTGCTTTCACTCTTCCCTCCTTTCCATACTCCTGCTCCCATCCCCTAGCTCTTACCTTATTTCCTCTGTTGCTAGAGGTTTGGAGGTTCTGGCACCAGGGTTGGAATGTCTTTAAACTTCCCATCCCTCACATAAGTTGGCAGTACTGGGTGACTGTCAGGGATGCTGTCCTGACATGCTATAATTACAGTGCGTTGGAGCAGACTCAATTAATCATGTCTGCTGGAGTGTGCTAATTACTGCACTCCAGCAGCCTCTACGTCTCATGTATTTAGCATCCCTGAGCTTCAAAATGGCAGTAGGAATGTTTTAACTAAAGCTTGTGGAACCAAAGGATCCCCTCCACCGTTTTGAAGTATGAGGATTATGAATACATGAGACGCTGCAGGTGCTTTAATTAGAATGGGTCTTGGAGCCGCTCTAATTAAGGTGCCCCTTTCCCCCTAGCCTTGGATCATGTGTAAAGATGCCCACTATGTCTATGCAACTCCCCATAGCACCCCTGATGATCATTTCTGTGAAAAGAGGTTTAAGGTAGACATGCTGATGTAGACCTGAGCGCAACATTAATTCCTGCCTTCCCCAAAGGGTCTGAATCTAGTAAGAAGCAAGTCGGGGTCCCCAGTCCCAGCCTATGGTTTGGAGCTCAGGGACTACACAGCCAATCAGGGTCAAAGGTGAAAGCATTGGACTTGGCAGGTGCAGGAAAAGAGATGTCAATACAAGAAGAGCAGGAGGGACACAACTGTGCTACTTAAAGGATGGTCCTTAAGAGCTGGTGAAGGGAAAGATCTGCAGCAGGACAGAGGAACGGAGAATACAAAAGGGCAAAGATACATAGGATGGCTTAGAAAAGAAACTAGGGTGCAATAAGTGAGAGGTATGTTTCAGACCCATCTTTATAGCAAAAATAATGCACACATATGCCACCCACAGGTCCCAGAAAGATTATGTCAATCTATGTTGGCTAGGTAACTACCTAGAGTAAACAAAATATGTTGCTTTGCTGTTTTGGTTTTCTAATAGGGGTCAAATTGTACATTATTATTATTGACTGGAATATCAATACACTTGTCAAATACATTTTGAATTCTAAATGTGTTAATTTGGAGGGGTTTTGCCTCTCATGGCAAGATTGCTCTTCATTAGATTAAAGCTGAGCATCACTGAGTCCTGATTTATTTAAAGTAATCTAGGATCTTGTATTGCTGCAAACTGAATATGGTTTAATAGTCTCTTTGTACACATTGCATTTGGAGACTGCTATTACAGGAAATCATAGAGTCGTAGAAAATTAGGGTTCAAAGGGACCTCAAGAGGCCATCTAGTCCACGCCCCTGATCAAAGCAGGACTGTCCCCACCTATATCATCCTAGCCAAGGCTTTGTCTAGCTGGGTCTTATAACCTCCAAGGATGGAGAGCCCACAACCTCTCTGTTAACCTGTTCTAGTGTTTTACTACCCTCCTAGTGAGAAAGTTTTTTCTAGTATCTAACCTAAACTTCCCTTGCTGCAACTTGAGACCGTTGCTCGTTATCTGCCACCACTGAGAACAGTCTAGCTCAGGGATAGGCAAAATGGTGGATCCAGCCAGTGGTCAGACTCCATTTCTTCGCAGCCCCTGCCCTCATCACTGTGGCTGGTTTACATGGAGACCCCGGGAGCAGCACAGTTGTGATGGAGACCAGCCCCAGCAGTACTGGTAGAATATGTGGCTGGTCAGGGAGCTGCTCTGGAGTGGAGCTGGGATTTTCCAGCACTGACAGCATGGTTCAGAGCTGGGGAAGAGTATTCTCCAGACTAAAGCTGAGTTCCTTCAGCCTTTCTTCAGAAGTCATGTGTCCCAGCCCCTCAACCATTTTCATTGCTTTCCGGTGGATTCTCTCCAATTTTTCCACATCCTTTCAGTAGTGGGGGGCCTATGGCAGGGTGCTTAGGGTGCCTGTCACTTTAAGAGGAGAGGCTGCCTGAGAAGCAGCCTGCGGGTGGTGAGGGGTCAATCACCTGACCAGAAGGGGGCTGGGCTTGAGCCATATAAGCCCAGGGCCTGAGCCAGTCAGGCAGTCTAGCCCTGAGAGCCACAAGGAGAGGAGCTCCTAGCAGCAGGGCTCCTGAACTGACCATGGGACTGGGGTCAGCAACTGAGAAAATTATCCAGGAGCTTTGAGAAAATTATCCAGGAGCACATCTGCAAGGGAGCAACAGGGGAGATTATGCTTAGAGACAATCAACATGGGTTCATTAGAGGCAGGTCCTGTTAGACCAACCTGGTTGCCTTCTACGACCAGGTCACAAAAGCATGTGTCATGGTGGATGTAGTCTTTCTGGACTTTAGGAAGGCCTTCAACACTGTCTCTCACCCCATTCTCATTAAAAAATTAGGCGACTGTGGTGTCGACACCTACACAGTTAGATGAGTCACAAATTGGCTGGAGGGCCACACCCAGAGAGTGGTGGTGGATGGGTCATTTTTGACCTGGAGGGATGTGGGCAGTGGGGTTTCCTAGGGCTCAGTCCTTGGGCCCCCACTGTTCAATATCTTCATTGGTGACTTGGACGAGGGGGTGAAAAGCACCTTGTTTAAGTTCGTAGATGACACTAAGATGTGGGGAGAAGTTAGCACGCTAGAAGAGAGGGACAGGCTACAACTAGATCTGGACAGGTTACAGAGGTGGGAGGATGAGAATAGGATGGGTTTCAATATGGACAAGTGCAAGGTATTGCACCTGGGGAGGAAAAACTAGCAGCATACCTACAGGCTGGGGAACTCCCTTCTTGTCAGCACAGAGGCAGAAAAGGATCTTGGAGTCATTATTGATTCCAAAATGAACATGGGCTGCCAATGTAGGGACGCAGTCAGGAAGGCTAACCACACCTTGTCGTGCATCCATAAATGCATCATGAGCAGGTCCAAGGAGGTGATCCTCCCCCTCTATACGACATTGGTCAGGCTGCAGTTGGAGTACTGCATCCAGTTCTGGGCACTGCACTTCAGGAGGGATGTGGCCAGCATAGAGAGGGTCCAGAGGAGGGCCACTCGCATGATCAGGGGCAGCAGGGTAGGCCCTATGAGGAGAGGCTACGGGATTTGAACCTGTTCAGCCTACACAAAAGAAGGCTGAGAGGGGATCTGGTGGCCACCTACAAACTTGCCAAGGGGGACCAGCAGGCAATGGGAGAGTCCCTGTTCCCCCAAGCACTACCAGGAGTTACAAGGAATAACGGCCATAAGCTGACTGAGAGTAGGTTCAGGCTAGACATCAGGAGGCACTACTTCACAGTCAGGGCGGCTAGGAGCTGGAACTGACTTCCTAGGGAAGTGGTGCTTGCCTCTACCCTGGGGATCTTCAAAAGGGGGCTAGACAATCACCTAGCCAGGGTCGTTTGACCCCAGCATTCTTTCCTGCCCATTGCAGGGGGTCAGACTTGATGACCTGCTTAGGTCCCTTCCCACCCTACCAACTATGAAACTCTGTAGGCCTGGGAACAGGGGAATATTACCTGGGGCAGAGAGCGACTTGTATATGCTGCAGGAGGCCTTTATTTTATGTTGAACCCAGAGTTTATTGGTGCCTGCCAGAGGGCTTACTATTTCATAGATTTCATAGATATTAGGGCTGGAAGGGACCTCCAGCCTCTCCTCATAAGGCCTCTAATCATGCGCATGGCTGTCTGCTAGACTCCCTATTGAGCTTACAGTTTTTCTAGGAGTTTAGTTGAAACTGAAAGGGGTGGTTTTTGGAGGTCCCATTAGTGCCCTAGGGGCATGTAATTGCTTTGAGCCTTAATAGGGACAGACTCTAAAGCATAGTCAGAGAGGCCAGAGCCTAGAGAGGGTTGGGGCTTCGGGCCAGGGGGCCAGAGCCTGGAGAGGGGTCAAAGGTCCAGGAAAGACCCCCTACAAAGAAGGCTGATGGTACAGTGACATCTGTGAGATATAGGTGTGGTGTAAGGAGTGGTTTGGAGCCATGTAATTAGCCTTTAAGGTTATAGGTGCCCTGGGATATGGAAAGGCCAAAAGGGCCCATTTTTGCTTAAGGGTAGAATTGAAACCAGTGGGGTCAGGAAAGACCTGCTGGTGACTTGAATGAACTAGGGCTCACTCTAAGGACCATGGGTAGATTCTCTTCCCTAATCTTTAATAAGAACAAGGTGTGGCAGGTAAGTAATCAAGGGGGCATGACAGCTGACATTGGGGGATGAGTCCTAGACAGTTTTGGTCTCTCAGATGTGGCCTCACCAATGCTGAATAGAGGGGAATAATCACTATCCTTGATCTGCTGGAAGTACTCCTATTAATGAAGCCCAGTATGCCATTAGCATTCTTTGCAACAAGAACACAATGTTGGCTCCTATTCAGCTTATTATCCACTGTAACCCAAAGGTCCCATGTCACCACGTCAGCAGATCTGTTGCTTAATCAGTTGGTCCCCAGTCTGTTCTGGTGCATACGATTGTTCTGTCCTAAGTGCAGGACTTTGCATTTGTCCATATTGAACCTCATGAGATTTTTTTTTTGGTCCAATCCTCCAATTTGTTGAGGTCTCTGAATCCTAGCCCTGCCCTCCAGCATATGTACTACTCTCCCCAGCTTGGTGTCATCTGCAAACTTCCTGAGGGTGTGCTCTATGCCATCTTCCAGGTCATTGATGAAGATACTGAAGAAAACCAGCCCCAGGAATTAACCCTTGGGGCACTCCACTTGATACCAGCTGCCAACTAGACCTCAAGCCATTGATCATTACCTGTTGAACCCAAGAATCCAGTCAGCTTTCTATCCACCTTACAGTACATTCATCCAACCCATACTTCCTCAGCTTGCTTGCAAGAATGCTGTGGGAGACCATATCAAAAGCCTTGTTAAAGTCAAGGTATATCACATCTACTGCTTTCTTTGCATCTATAGAGCCAGTCATCTCATCATACAATCAGGTTGGTCAGGCATGACTTGCCCTTGGTGAATCCATGCTGACTGTTCCTGGTCACCTTCTTCTCCTCCAAGTGCTTAGAAATGGATTCTTTGAGGACCTGCTCCATAATTTTTCTGGGGACTGAGGTGAGGCTGACTGGTCTGTAGTTCCCTGGATCCTCCTTTTTCCTTTTCTTTAAGATGGGCACTATATTTACTCTTTTCCAATCTTCTAGAACTTCTCCCGATTGCCATGAGTTTTCACAGATGATGGCCATTAGGTCTGCAATCACACAGGCCAACTCCCTCAGCACCTTGGGTACATCACATCCAACCCCATGTATTTATACATGTTCAGCTTGTCTAACCTGTTCCTTCATCTCTGTTGGCTACTTACCTCATCCTCAAACTGTGCTGTCAGGTGCAGTCATGTGGGAACTGACCTTGCCTGTCAACACCAAGGTAAAAAGGCATTGAGTAATTCAGCCTTTTCTACAGCATCTGTCACTTTCCTCCCTCATTCAGTGAAGGACCCACACTTTCCCCTGATATCCTCTTGTTGCTGACATACTTGTAGAAACCATTCTTGCTACCCTTCACATCCTTTGCTAGCTGCAACTCCAATTCTACTTTGGCCTTCCCGATTTCATCCTTTTAGGCCTGAGCAATACTCATATACTCCCTCTAGTTGCTTCTCCAAGCTTCCATTTCTTGTAAGCTTCCTTTCTGTGTTTTAGGTCACTGAAGAGTTCTCTGGTAATCCAAGCTGATATTCTGCCATACTTGTTGGTCTTCCTTCACATTGGGGATGGTTCATTCCTGTACACTCAGCTAGGTTTCTTTAAAGTACAGCCAGCTTTCCTGGACTCCTTTCCCTCTCAGACTGGCCTCCCAGGGGATCCTGCTCATGAGTTCCCTAAGCGAGTCAAAGTCTGCTTTTCTGAAGTCCAGGGTTCTTGCTCTGCTGCTCTTCTTCCTTCCTTTCCTCAGGATCCTACACTCAATCTTCGTGTGGTTGCTGCTGCCCAGGTTGCCATCCACTATCACATTTCCCACCAAGTCTTCACTATTTGTGAGTAGCTGGTAAGGAAGAGCATGGCCCCTAGTTGGCTTCTCCAGCACTTGCATCAGAAAGTTGCTCCCAACACTCTCCAAAAACTTCCTGGATTGCCTGTGCACTTTTGTATTGCCCTCCTAGCAGAGGTCAGGGTGATTGGAGTCCCCCATGAGAAGCAGGGCCTGTGATTGGGAAACTTGCGCTAGCTGTTTGAAGAAAGCCTCATCCACCTCATCCTCCTGGTTTGGTGGTCTATAAGAGACCCTGACCATGACATCATCCTTGTTGCTCTCCCCTCTGACCCAAACCCAGAGACTTTGAACAGGTTTATCTCAAGTTTCATATTGGAGCTGTGAGCTATCATACAACTCCTTTAAATAAAGAACAGTTCTTCCCCTTTTCTCTTCTGCCTGTTCCTCCTGAAAAATTGATACCCATCCATGACAGTGGTCCAGTCATGTGAGCTATCCCACCAAGTCTTTGTTATTCCAATCACATCATAGTTCTGAGACTGTGCAAGGACTTCCAATTCTTCCTGCTTGTTTTCCAGTCTCCCTGCATTCATGTACAGACACTTGAGGTAACTACTACTTTCTCAGGAAGAATGAGAACACCTCCCCTGTTGCCATAGACAGAGGGAGAAAATATTATTTGGGAGGGGCTGAGTGCAAACATCAGCATGAGAACTACAACTCCCATCGTGCTCTGTGCAGTGTGATGCATGCACAGTTAGCCTCTTCTTCTTCAGCCTCATCAAGCTGAGAGCATGTGGGGCACTGGCCTAGCTGCACGCTGAACAGTGACGTGGTGCTGCTGCTGTTGCAGGCTGCCATGACATTAGTTTGCAGGGCTAAGCCCCCTCAAGCCCTGGCCTTCTGTCACCTATGCTTGTTGCCCCCTCCTACTTGTGCTTACTCAAGGCCACCCACTTCTCCACCTACCTCAGGGTTTTGGTCTCCATCCCCTGGTGAACCTGGTTTAAAGCCCTCGCCTGTCTGTGAAATTTTTGGTTCCATCTCTTCATCAGGTGGATCCCATCTCTTCCTAACAATCCTTTTTTTTTGGAACGTCATCCCATGGTCAAAGAAGCCAAATCCCTGGTAGTGACACCACCTGTGCAGGCATGCATTGATCTACAGGATGTATCTGCTCCTCCCCAGGCCTTTCCTGTTAACCAGAAGGATTGAAGAGAGCACCACCTGAGCCCCTGCCCCCTTCACTCTTGCACCCAGAGCCCTGTAGTCACTTTGATATGCTTAGGATCTCCCCTAGGAGTATCATTGGTGCCCACATGGATGAACAACATGGGGTGGCAGTCAGAGGGCCAGATAAGTCTCTGACCTCCTCCACCAATGGAACATGCTCTTCCTCCCCTGTTGCTAGGGCTCCATATCTGTTCCTCAGGCAAACTGCTGTAGTTGGAGATAAAGATTTCTACTTGCTACCAGAGGTCACAGTCTTCTAGCTTTCACCTTCCACCTTCCTTGGAGTCCATGTCCTCTTCCTTCTTTAACACTGCCAGTGGCAGTCCTTCCTTCACAGTCCTAGAGGACTCCTTCAGCACTGAATTGATGAAATCCTCATGGCAGAGGATACTTCAGAGCCTTACTCAGGGAGTCTGGTCACTCAGGGAGTCTCCTTTTATACCCTGCTAGGCCTGGATTGGCTCTGCCCCCGCAGTAGGGCTTTAGTCAGACACAGGCAGCAATCACTCAGCTAGCATCACTCCCAGCTGCTCAAAGCATACACCCAAAACACACACAGCTCATCAAACAAGCACTCAGCGAGCCAAACACATGGGTAGCCCTGGCTCATTTACCTTCCCAGAGCAGAATCTGGTTTCTGGTGCCTCTTCCCTTTCCTCTTCTTACTCCCAGCTAACTGCTTGCAAACTGCAAAATGAAAAGGTTCTGGGCAAATATAATTGAGCATCTATAGTTTTAGTAGAGTTCAGATTCCAGTTCACTTATTGCATGCTTAAGCAGATGTAGTCACCTAAGTTTGATTCTGTCATGTTGTTCAAGTCCTGAAAACCCATTCATATACCTATTTTTTAATACACTGGCATCTGACCCTTAAGGATGACTGATAAAGAGCAACAAGGAAGAGGAGGACCTACCCATCTTTTGCATTAACAGTTCTGGGAATCAAGCAAAGTAGAAGAGAATCACACTTAAGTGCTTAAGTCCATAAAGACACCCAATAAGGGGAACAGAACTTGGTTTTACAAATATGAAATGATGGCTCAGTTGCATAATCCTTACTGAGACCCTGTACTTTGATTTTATTGCTTGACTAAAAAGTACTTGAGGGGTAGGACTGTCCTTGTTTCTCACTGCCTTGTCATTCAACAAATGATTTATACAAATAAATGATTCTACCTCATGTGACATGCTAACAACAAGTTGTAGCAACTGGTTTTCATTGATTTTGACCAAAATGAATGCATAATAGTTTACTGAATATGTCATGATATAACTTATGATTTCAGATCTATACAATAAGCTTTAGTATTTTAAGGATTATTAGGTGCATCTACATGTGATGCTACATCACTGTAGCAATTCACTACGGTGATGTAGAGTCCACAGGGATCTACATGTGACCAGCAGCTACTTCACCATAGTGACGCACTCCCCTGGTATAGTGCACCACTATGGCGAAGTAGCTGCTAAAAATAACCATGAGCTGCACATATGGTTTGACCCAATATGGCATTCCTTATGTTTTTATGGTCTTAAAATAAGCAAGTACAGTTTTCTTAATGACAGCTTTTATAGGATTAAGTGAGCAAAGGTACTTAAGTGTCCATCTCTATCCTAAGGCATATGAAGTCCACCATTTTGGTGCCACTGACACTCTCAAAACCACTGCTCAGTTTCCACCTACTCCTGAAAGGTCCTAAATCCTAGAGGCACTTTAATTCTTGTCAGTGAGAACGCATACTACTGCCTTAGTGCTGATACAGGCCCATAACTGGTGAGCTGTTCAGAGCCTCACTTGAAGCACTAAAGTTCCCAAGCAGAGCATTCCCTCCCCTAGTTCGTAAGCACAGCCTGATTATTTACATGTGCTCTAAATAGATGAATGTGTATCATACCACAGAATACCCCACCTTATGATTAAACCACTCCCTTGAGATGTGAGAAATTCATGTTCAAAGCCTTCTTCTGTATTATTAGGAGGATGGAGTCAAACCCTGGTCTCCTATGTTACAGGGAAGCATCCTAATCACCAGGTTGTTACAGAATGAAACTGTCTGTCTCCCATGTGGATCCTGTTCCATGTTGTTTAAAGACTTGGAATAGTAACTGGAGCAAGAACTTTAACCTGTGTTTTCTCAGGCTTAGCTGTGTGCCCTAAGCATTGAACTACAGAATCACTCAAGATCTTTTTCTTTCTGTGATGCAATACGTATTTAATTATTTCTGCGAAGTGGAACAGACTTAATAGGAGAGACAGACTACTTTGCACTTCATAATACCCAATAGGTTCCACTTTAGTGCACTCCCTTGGAATGAGAGACATTAGGAGTCAAGTCCCTTGTCCCAGTGAATCAGAGCAGGGTGACTGTTCCAACCACCACACTATTAAATTTTCTGGGGCACAGATCTCTCTCTGGCTTCTGTAATGGCAAAATTGGACTAATTCTACGAGAGGACCAAAGATGAGGATCCTGCCTGGCCTTATGCAGATGTCTGTCTTTAGCCAGGTCAGCTGCTTAGACACTTAAATTCTGCCCTTTCCCTATGCATTTCACACCTGAATCCCTTACTTGGCTCCTACTCAGCTGGTTTCTTAGGATTCCTTGCTTAGGACGGTCTAGGACTTTATGGAAGGCCCAGAGATTTGGTTCAGGTTCAGGAGCCTGCTAGATGGAGAACACTATGGATTATGCATTGCAATATCTGACTGCCTTTGAGGATCTTTCTCAAATTACTATTGCCAACTTCAGTCTATAGGTGTTATTTTTAAAGCATCAGTGCTTGTTTTTAAAGAATGCACGAACAATATAGTGTCCGGAAGACAACAGTTTAGCTTCATGGGGTTTTAGAAATTTGTTTCCTTTCCTCATTAGAAAAAGCCAATATCTTTCAATTGTTTTTGTAAAATAGAACTATGTAGAAATGTCTGTTTTCAGTTTAGTAAATCTAAAAATTTCAGTTTGGGTTTTTCTTTCTGGCCAGAGATCTTTTGACTGTAGAAACTATCCCAAAAAGTAGTTAATTGACTCGCATATACCTCAGAGGTATATTCTAACTTTCACAAAATAGCCTAGTGCAATGAAATGTTATTTTGTTAAAGGCATTGAAACCAACTGTAATAAAAAAAACCTGGTGATTTTTACTAGTGTATCAGGAGAGAGCATGTTTTGAGCCAAATTCTAGTCTACCTACTAGGTCTCTAAGTAAATACAGGCACAGAAATGTGATTTATATTCCATCCTGGTCCCTGAAAAACAGCTAACATAAAAAATGGATGTGTTTTCTTCCACTTGCTGGTTCTATGACTTAGTCTTTGTAGTTAAGAAGGTTGAGTATTATACAAGCAGGCATGTTAACATATTTTTCAAGGACTTGAACATGGAATAGGATCACACTTAGGCACTTAAGTTCATTTTGGTGCCTACTAGGTGAGGAAAGGGATCTGGTGCTTCATCACCTATTTTATTCTTATGCAGTTTTTTGTCTGATCTTTTTTCATTAATAAAAAGGTGGAAATTTCAAATGTATCATTCTTACAGGAGCCTTAATTTGGCTCCTATTCATACAGACACATGAATATGGTATACATTGTTTACTTCTGAGTGCATCTACACATGCATTTGATTTGATATCAGTTTACTTGCGAGTAAACTACTCGTAAGTAAATGCTCCTGGGCAGGCGTCTACACATGCAGAGATATCGGAGCAGATTTACTGCTTCTACCAGCAAACTGCTTCCGCTTCCTGCAGCCTTGCAATGGGCCCATGCTGCCACAAGGGGGAGCTCAAGGCTTCCCCTGGGTGCTACCTCAGGGGCTGGCAGGGAGCACCAGGCCAGGAGACAGATGTCTCTTGGCCAGGGCTGGGACATTACTCCCTGCCCTCAGGGGGACTGCCTACTACTGGGGCAGGAACAATGTGCCCCTTCCCCCCCACAGCAGTAGGTAGCCCCAGCTCCCTGATTGGGGCAGGGGACATGTAAAGAGCTGTAGGGGAGGGGCAGGTTCCAGCTCCCTGTCCTGATTCACTGGTGGGGCAGCTAGCAGTGATCTCATGGCTTGGCAGGGATTCCCCACCTAGCTGGGGGCTTGCTACTAGCTGCCCCACAAGTGGATGGGGCAGGAGGCTAAGACTTTTCTCACCCTGGCAGCTCTTTCCAAGCCCCATGCCTTGATTGCCCAATTAGGGGTTGGGGGGAGGGAGATGGGGATAGAGAGCCTGTTCCTTGCTCAGGCCCTCAAGTGCAGAGCTAGTTGGGGAAGAAGCTGGGGAGCTCCCAGCACCAGCTCCACAACCACAGAACTGGCACTGGGAGATCTTTATCTTCCAATGCCAGCTCCATAGTCACATGGCTAGTGCTGGGAGATAAGGATCTTCTAGCCCCCACTCCCCAATTGTGATCTCGGACTGGGGCTTGGAGCTACCTGCTGCTGGGGCAGGGGGACATAGTCCAGCCAGGTTCCAGTGGTAGAGCCTGCCCCAGCAGTAGGCAGCTCCTGGGGACAAGGAGCAATTTCCTGCCCCCTGGTAGCCAGCTGACTCGGAGCAGATTTGTGAGTGCTACTTCACAGTATCAACTCACAAGTAAATTTGCTACTTGCATTTGCAGGTAGCAAATTTACTCATGATTAGTGAGGTTTACTGTGTAGTAAGCATGTGCACATCTACACACACATTTACTACGCAGTAAACTATGCTACTCCACAGTAAAGTGTCTCATGTAGATACACCCACTGATATTTAGTTGACTATCATGATGCATATAACTTTATGCAGAATGGCCACTGACAGGATTATGGGAGTCACTGTAGTCCTCTCATATGTTCAGTATGTAAGTCAGGGTCAACTCCACTGAAATGAACAGCTATACTGTCATGAAAATGATGTAAAGAGGATCAGACTCAGGCCTACAGCACTGCTTTTCATTGTGAGCTTAAAAGTTAGGGTTTTTATGGTTTTATTTAATCATATATTCTAATCCAAAGCATTGGTGAAAAATACAGAAATAGATGATGAAAGAGTCCTACCTTTTAGATTTAATTGAAACAAAGTTTTAAATGTATTTTTCTATACATTTCTTTAACAGGAAACAGTTTATAATTCAGGAGATATTAAAAAAAGTAGAAGAGAAAAAGCTGTAAGTTCAGTAATTAGGAGATCTGATCTTTCATTAAACACTCCCAGCATTTTTAGACTAATAAATGACTCATCCCTTCAATTTTGCAATAGTCTGAAATTAGGTTTTATTAATAAAATAAACGGGTTTCATTCTCATCACCTCTATTGTTTTTGTCCTATGTTTACCCTCCGGACTGGAATTAAATTTAGTTTGCATAGAAGCAAGCAAGAGCATAATCAGATAAGGTATTTTATCTGCTGCTTTATAGGTATATTATCATTTCTATTCCTATAGCCTTTGTAGATATTGAAAATTATTCCTCAGCCCCATAACATGTATTATCAACTTTATTAAATTGTATTGGATTGTGTTTTATCTGTTAAGAGTCACATACTGATAACTGTAACTTCTCATACCTGTTTGGATGATACTTATATTTTTGTCCTCCTGTCACATATATTACTCACTTTTCAAATCTTGGACCATTCTACAAAGTGCAAGGTACTCTGAACTCTTTTTTACTTGACTTGAAGGATGAAGTAATCATTCTGATATAATTGGCAACCCTTGGCATACCTTTCTTTACTACTAACTGCCGCCATGGTAACTATTCCCCAGGACACCTGCTGGGGCCAGGGATATTGCAGCCAAAGCACTAAAAATGTTGTGGTGTTTTTAAATCCCAGCATCTTCAGACTTATACTTTTTTCATTCAATCGGGAAGGAGTATTTAGCAACACCCCGCGCCTGTAGTGAGCAGGTCAGGACAACTATAGCACTAACCGAACATAATTTGGCAACCAGAATCAAGGACAACAAAAAGTCTTTCTTTAGCTACATAGGAAGTCAGAAAAAAGAACAAGGGAAGCATAAAGCCCCTGATGAATGAAATGGGATGGCTGATAACTGACACTCAGGACAAAACTGAACTCCTGAATGAATAGTTCATGTTGGTACTCCAACAGTCCAAGGGTGTTAGCCTGCTTGACATGATATCGGATCATCATGGTGGGGGTAACCACCCTCGCACAGTTGGTATAGATCTTGTGGGGGAACACCTACAAAGGCTAAATATCTATAAGTCAGCAGGACCAGACAAACTATACCTGAGAGTGCTAAAAGAACTGGCTGATGTCATCATGTGACTGATGGCAGAGTTATTTGAAGACTCATGGTGCTTGGGAGAGGTCCCAGAAGACTGGAAAAAGGCCAATATGGTACCTATCTTTAAGAAAGGGAGAAGGGAGGACCCAGGAAATTACAGGCCAATTAGACTGACCTCAATTCCTGGTAAAATCCTGGAGAAAATTATCAAAGAATCCATTATTGATAGGCTAACAGAAGGCAGTATTCTGAAGGATAGCCAACATGGCTTCATTACAGGCAGGTCATGTCAGACCAACCTCATTTCCTTCTATGATCAGGTAACTTGTCACCTGAATAGGGGAAATGAGGTTGATGTCACATACTTGGACTTCAAAAAGGCCCTTGACCTGGTCTCCCATGATGCCCTCATGGTCAAATTGAAAGAATGCGGCCTTGACTACTTTACAGTCCGGTGGCTAGACAACTGGCTCCATGGTAGGACCAGAAGGGTATGTTTAACAGAATTGAGTCATCATGGTGGGAGGTGACCAGTGGCATCCCACAGGGCTCATACTTGGACCAGTGCTCTTCAACATGTTCATTGATTATTTGGATTTGGGTATTATAAGCAAACTAGCAAAGTTTGCTGACGACACCAAACTGTTGGGGAGCATGGTCACACTCGAATACAGGCTGGCAATACAGGCCAACCTGGATAGGCTCGTGGAGTGGGTGGACCTCAACTGAATGTCATTTAAAACAGAGAAATGTTAAGTTCTCCATCTGGGGAGAAATAATCCACAACATGGTTACAGGCTTAGCAGTGCTACGCTTGCCAGCACCATAACTGAATGAGACCTGGCTGTCATGACAACAAAATGAATATGAGCCACCAATGCAATGCTGTAGCTGGCAGAGCTAATCAAACACTGGCATGCATCCACTGAGGCATCTCGAGCAGGGCAAAGGATGTCATTCTCTTGCTCTACTCAACCATGGTGATACCACAACTGGAGTACTGTGTCCAGTTCTGGGTGCTGCACTTTAGGAAGGTTGAGGAGAAGCTTGAGAGAGTCCAAAGGAGGGGCATGCACATGATTAGAGGCCTTGAGACCAGGAGAGGCTGCAAGACTTGGGGCTGTTCAGCTTGGAGAAGAGAAGACTTAAGAGGGGGCTTGGTGGCAGCCTACAAGTATACCGGGGTATACATTACGGCTTTGGGGAGCATCTATTCACCAAAGCCCCCCTGGGGGAGAGGTAAGAAATAATGGGCACAAACTGATTGAAGATTGCTTCAGGCTCAACATAAGAAAAAACTTCTTTACAAGTCGAGTGCTGAGGTTTTGGAACACGCTTCCCTCAGAGGTGGTACAGTCACCCACCCTGGCAATCTTCAAGAGGTGTCTTGACACCCATCTTGCTGTGGTCATCTGATCCCATTGGTCTTTCCTGCCCAAGTGCAAGGGGGCTGGACTGTATGTTCTGTAAGGTCCCTTCAAGCCCCCAACAATGATGAAACTATGAGAACCATTACTAAAGACAGTAGGGAATGATTCATAGGGCAGGTGTGCCTACCAGAGCTAGGTGGGAATTTTCTGTTGGACTGCTTTTCTATTGGAAAATGTTGATTAATTGAAAACTAAATAGTTTGTACAAAATGTTGTGTTTTCTTTTTCAATTAAATTTTACTTAAAATATATACATGAAAAGGCTTTTTTGGAACAAACTTATCTGCTTTTAAAATTTCTGTTTTTTCAAAAATTTGACCTGTTATAAGACAGATGAAAATTTAATATTTCATGAACTTTTTTGATGTTTTTCTATCCAAGGATTTGACACACATTTTTCATTTTGACTTCAGCTCTCACCCAGAAACTGGGGAAAATACATTTTAACTGGTTGTTCCAAAGTGAACAAACTTGCCTAGTTGCAAACAATAGAGTTTATTATAAGCAAAAGGGGACAAACACATAACCCCAAAGAAAAAGTTATCTGTTAAGCATTAGCTTAAACCAGAAATCACATAGTCACTGCCACACAAAACCAGGGGAGCTACTACCTAGTCCTGACTTAGGTTGCCCATCATAGAGGACAGTCTGGTTATCCTCTGTCCTCTCTTGATATGAAACTGGACACCTTTATGTGATGGCATAAAGGCATCATTTTGTATTAATAGAGGACAGAGAAGCAGAAAAGCAGAATGTCCTCTATGATGGCCACCCTACCCTGATTGTTGGGAAGAGGGACTAATGTAGGTCACCATCTGGGGGCTGTACCACCTACACCAGCCAAAACTGCAGATGCTAAGTAGGAAGGCCCACTCCAGAGGTCCCAGTCACTCCTAGCAGCCAGGGTCATCTTTCCACTTGGGGAACTAAAGTGGCAAGTATTGGGAAGAGCAGCTTATACTGGAGTTCCCTGATGCTCTGTGGCTGGGGAGCTCTGCTCCTGACTGCTTCCAAGGGTCACTACTGCTTCACTCTTGGAGGTCACTGCTTCTCTTCAAGTAGCTTATGAAACCCCAGATTTTCAGGCTCTGGCTTGCCCAAATGCAAGGTCAAGAATTTTATTTTTTTCAGGAAAGGCTTCAGGTTTTACTTGGACCTCCTATAGAGAGTTAGACACTTTCCTTTCAAGGACTATTGATCAACTGCAATGCCATCCAAGGAGTAACTCCTGTCTGAAATTTCTCCCACTCATAAGCATTCTCTCCACTCTGGATCAGAGGATCACCCTTCTGCAGACCTCTGCAACCATCATAGTTAATGCTGATCCCTCAATTACCTTTATGCAATTTCCCCGTTGTATCTTTCTTTTGCTTACAAACTCTGAATTTTTGAAGGAAGGGTGTGTGGTATAATGAGGCTGGTGTAGAGCTCCGGACCCAATCGGTCTTAATCAGGAAGTTGAGGCAATTCATCTCCTGAACAGGTGCCACCTACTGTGAGCCCAGATCAGTCTCTCTGTTTCCAGCTGGGTTAAGTGAGGCAATCAGGGCAGCCAATCCATGTAACTACAGGCAACAGGCCCCACCCACACCAACTCTTAAAAGCCAGCCCCAGCCCACAGTACCCTTGTCTGAGCAAAGGCAGAAGTTTTTGCTCCTGACCCTTCATGTGCTTCCTTATTAGCTCTTTGGTTTGACTTCTGGCTCTGGTCCTAGTAGGCACATACTGATTCTGGGGTTTGCTTTTGATTCTGATTTGACCTCTGCCTCTGGCTTTTGGTTTCTGATCCTGGTTTAATCCTTTGCATATCCTGTCTTCAGCTTCAGTTCCTGACCTTGGTTTGGTTCCTGGACTGTCTTAGCTTTGGCTACGACTCTCGATTCCAGTTCTGGGGTCAGACCCATTTAGACAGCCTGCCATCCCCTGCCCTGACCTGGACCTCACCTGTGCTTCAAGTGACTAACCACTGGGCAAGACTGCCAACACCCCAGTCCCTAACATGTGGACACAAAGATCTGATCCACCTGACCCTTTATATTTGTAACCTTTACCCACAAACAGTAAAATCAGGCACAACTCACTTCTAAACTTCCAAGCATGCATATTCATAAGGGCCTAACCCCAGCAGAACATATAGAATGTAAACAGGGTTATGCAATGAAGACACTCTTCAATCTGATATGATATTCTTTGAAATTTCAATTTGCAAGAAACTTCAGGGTTTTTTAAAATTTGTAATTTAAAATTGGAATAAAAATAATTGAAATTACATACCATCATTTTATTTCTCTTTTAATGAAAAAGTTTGATGCTTATAGTGTAAAATTGTTTCATTGTAAGACAGGATACACTTGGATCTAGCAAGAAAATTAAATGTTTCAGACTTTTTAAGGTGGCACCTTCCCTTAATGATGTTAAATATAAACTAAAACAATAGAAGAGCGCAACTATTATGATATAACTTGCCAGTAGTATTTTATCTTGTCAATATAGTATCAACTGCACTACTACTGGTGATGTCACAAAAATATAAGGTAACAAAATATAAATACAAAAATACAATAATATAAAATGTTTTAGTTTCAAAATGAAATTCAAGAATTTTCTGAAATAATTCTTATTTTGTGTTGACTTTTTTTCTTCAGAAATTGTTGAAACTGAGCAAGTTGGGTGGAGTTGCAGACACTCTGGTACATAAGCCTAAAATCTAGGATGACCTGGATAGATTGGAGAATGGTCTGAAATCAATCAGATAAAATTCACAAGGACAAGTGCAAACTCCTTTATTTAGGGCAGAATAATTACATGCACAAATACTGACTGGGGAATGACTGGCTGGGCTGCAGGGCTACAGAGAAGGACCTGGGGGTTACAGCAGATCATAAGCAGGGATCTACTTATCTCTCAGAGAGATTAAGCCATTTTCGCAGACTGCTCAAGATATGAAGGGCTGATTTCACAGGCATTTCCTGGCAGCCTCTTCCCTTACCGCTGATTGGGAAAATTGAAGAGACTCACTGAAGACCATCAGTAAGTCTCAAGCATGTGTGAGAGGCTGCAGGGATTGCTACATTGCCTAAGTATCACAGCAAGGATTGGTTATTTCTAAAACAGCATAGCATATGAATAATACACTGGGTTTTTTGTGGGGGGAGCGGGGGTGGTTGATTTCACAGGAAATTGTGGCCAAATGAATATTTTCTGGCGATTGTGGGTGCTGCTGTTTTTTTCAGTCACCACAGAAACTGTGAATTAAGTAGGTCCCTAATCATAAACTGAATACCAGCCAACATTGTGCTTTTGTTGTAAAAAAGCCAAAGCATCCTGCATTGTATTAACAGGAGTGTCACTTGAAAATTGAGGGAAGTGATTCTGCTGCTCTATTTGGCACTGTTGTACTGTGAAAAGTTTTGTGCCCCACACTTCAAGAAAGGTGTGGACACATTGGAAAAAGGCCAGAGGAGAGTGACAAAAATGACCTCTAAACATGATGTATGAGAAAAGGCTGGAAGAAATCATCCAAATGATTATTTTGTTTGAAGAAGGCTAAAGGGGGACTTGGTAACTGTCTTCAAATATCTAAAAAGTGATTATAAAGAGGATGAAGATAGACTAGTTTCTGTGGCTGTAAAGAATGGGACAAGGAGCAATGGCCTCAGACTGTAACAGAGGACATTTAGGTTGGAGAAACATGTTTTTTATACATGTTTCTGAGCTAGCTGCTATTTATTGCCGTCAGACAGGATACTAGACTAGGTGGGTTACTGATCCAGTATACTATGGTAATGCCTATATATCTAACCTTCTCAGTTATTTGTTACATAACCATGCTATCTTTACAGATTTTTTTGTATCTGGAAATTGTTAAAATTTAGCACCCCAATTCTTAGAAGCAACAATGTGTGTTCCTAAAGCCTTTGACATGTATGTTCACATCTGTTTGGCATTCACAGAAGTTATACAACATTAAATTCATATTTCTGTGTTCTTGGGTGTCAAAGGCATCTTCTGGTTTTATATAGATTATACTGTAACTTAGGGGACTTGCCAGTGGTCCATTTGGGGTCACTTTAGATTTTTTTTAATATTCCTATATATTGTTATGCTGAAGTAAACAGTGAATTTCCCCTCATGTTTTACCAGCTTCATATTTGCCTCTAGTTCCTTCTTGCTTCTGTAAAGTAGTTCTGATTGTTCTTTTTTATTCTCTGTAATGGAAGACTTACTGTTTTTGAGTTACAGCAAAGTCAAGGGGGAATACTGCTACATCAGGAAATGAATAAGAGGTAATAGAAATAGGTTTGCCAGGTTATGAAAGAGAAAAGTGAATAGCAAGGTATTATTTTTAAAACAACATTTAAGTCCCTTTGGAAAGCTGGTTTATTTGTTCAAATATATATGATTTTAAGTGTCATCTCCTTTAGGAAGCATGAGCCTTTTGCATCAGAATATTCATCCTACAAAACTAATGGAGCAGATTTTCTGCTATTATCAACTCTTGTTGAGTGGACAGAGTGAGGTGCTATTTGGTTTCCTCCCTCCCCCACTGTGGTTTAGGCAGATTAAGTTATCTTGGAGCTGCTGTGACTTAGGGGGCTTGCCAGTGATCCATAGCGAATCCTATGCTATCTAGTGTTGGCCAACATTATTTTCCATTCTCTTTCCTTGTCCAGGAGACAGTAAGGTAGTAGCCAGGTGCGTTCCCTGATAGTTTCATCATGTTGCGGAGATCCCCAGGAGGGTACTTACAAGAGGCTTTCATTCTCTAAACCCATGCTGAGCAATGCAAGGAAAGGAGGTTGGACCATCTTTTCTTCTACATGGGCCAGATTCTATTCTATTTACTAAGTGCATAAATTGGACTTAGGTGCACAAGTGTGAATCTGTTCTATTCTCCTTAAGTCCCTGAAAAACTGCTAAAGCAAAAGGTGGGTGGGTCCTCCTCAATGCTTTTCTGTAATTCTTTCTTAAGGGTCAGATGATGGTGTGTTACAAAACGGGTGTATTAATGAATTTTCAGGGATTTGAACAGGAATTGAATCATATTTAGGTGCCTAAATCCACTCACACGTCCAATAGATGGAACAGAATCCGGCATAATGGCACCTGTTTAATAGCTACCTTACAAATTGGTACAATCCCACTTGCCCAAAGCAAGATTATTAAGTATTCCTGATGGGTATTATCATTTATCTTTCTCAAGCAGGCTTTTATCCAAGGCCAATTTATTCCCCTTAACACTTTGGTCAGGGACCCTCTGTTTTTGTGCAGCATCTAGCAGGCTTTTAGCTTTTAATAAATATTGTCCTTGAAATTATTTCGGTTAAGCAAACAATGACAGAAGAGAAAACAAAAAGTTGTCATTCCCATAAAGCCCAGTGCATCTATTGAAAATAAATAATACATGAAGCTAGGAAAGGAACAAATGGGAAGCAGAACTCAGAACCATGACTCAGTTCCCTTAGGGGCCCTGGGTACAAAGCTTTCACTTCAGTTGTGAAGAGGACATGCAGGGAAGGGACTGATTTCTTGGTGGTGTGCAGAGAACAAGGCCTGTTACTGTGAACCAGAAGTACATGTGCAACTACTGCACAGCTCAGGGAAAATTTTATCCTTCAGGCTAAAAATAGACTCAGCCTCTATCTAATCTTCATTCTCTTTGCGTCATTCTTGACATTCTACCCAAAGATGAATACATAAATCTCTGAGGCCTCCCTTATAAATATTGGTATCTATACAAACAGTGGCTTAGTTTATATTTGTCCCTAAATCCAGCCTGCCCCTTCAAATGTTTTCTAGCAGCAAGAGACAAATATCAAGGTTAAAATTAAAACTATACACTTAACAATTTAAATGGCAATGAATGAATGAATGAATGAATGAATGAAAGTGATTACTGGGAATTTTTTTCCACATAAACACATACTAAATTCAAACTATTTTTAATAGCAGTTCATGGTTATTAAGACTATGGCAGCCACTTTGATTAAAATGCTACCAGAAAGCATTGCTTTAATATTGCATATAACTTAGTTCTTAGTCAAGCCTTGTTATCAAGGCCATTTAACCTGAAAACAGCAGTTGGTGCTCCTTATAGCCAGCTGCATTGTGGCAGGAGGGAAGCTTTCATCTTTTTACACAGAGAAACAATGTCTCTACATTCTCATATACCCATTCTGTGCAAAAGAGTATGGGTGAAGAAACCTTCCAATCTCTTCATGGTTTTAGAGAGCTGTATTTTATGCCTGCTTCTTCATTCATCCTTGTGGTGCCAGTTGAAAGGTAAGAGCGCCATTGGAGACCTTCTGTCTCAGGAGCCGTCATCCCTACAAACATGGTAGCATGACCTACCTGGCTATTAGCCCACAAATGAATAAGTCTTTAAAAAAACAGTGTCCAGGGTTATCTAGGACTTGAAATACTAGGTTAGAGCATGGGGCCACTTCAGTGGAGAGGTAGAAATGTTTGGTTGCCTGAGCCATACCTTACAATAACCAGATACATATGGAATCCTCCTAACCATGATATTGAATTTCCAAGGCTTGTAATACTTATTTGTGGTTTAATTACAACTTCCCCAAAATTCTATTTACCATGACACTACTGATAAGTACTTTCAAATTGAATTTCTTCCCAGAATAGCTTCTGCCCAGGAATATAATTTTTCTGTTCAGAATCAACATCACTCATGTAATAAGACTTGAATTCAGTTCCAGTGTAATCATGGGTAACAACATTAAAACAAATAGGGCTATAGCTGCTTGCTTCTAGGATAATTTTTCCATTACCTTTACTGTAAGGCTACAATGGATTTGCATCCTTTTAAATCCCATTAAAATCTTCTTGGTGAAATAATACCTCCTAAGAATGCTTCTTTTGTATATATCAAAAACTTAACACATGACTAGAATGAAAATAACAAGATAACAAAAAGTTCAAGGTATTGCTACATATTTTTTCAAAGTTATACATTTTTTCCACATCTAATACCCTATCCACTCTTGGTAACTGGGAATCTTACATGCACAGCCTTTGGATTCATACCTCAGTTGCAAATTGCATGACTCAGTTAGTTGGTGAGGGGTTTTGCATAGAAATAATGCAGCCTGTGAAGGACTTAAAGCAAACCAGACATACTGCAAATGAATTTGGATGTCTCAGCTCTTGGTTTGCACTGAGTTTCTTTCATAGACGAGGTGGTATCTGTGTCACTAGAGAATTTTGGAAAAGCCTGGTGGTTGCATTTGTAATACTACAGTTGTATTCCAATAGTGGTTATATTCCAATAGTGGTTATGTTCTAATAGTGGTTGCCATACACTAGACCAGTAGGAACCAACCTTTTTTGGCAGGTGTGCCACAAGGTAAGCTCTGAACCCTTCCCAAGTGCCATTCTAATCCCCTTCCCTGGCCCAATCTGTTGCCTTCTGATCCATGCCTTATCTGTTGCTGTATTCCCTGTTCCCTCCTTGATCTGTCACATGCCACACCCAGAGGCTGCCTGCTTCCCTTGTCCTGTCTGTATTAAAGTACATTTCAAGGAGTTAATCTTAGATGAACTAAGAGAGCAACCTTCCCTCTACACATTATCATACCAATGAGGATCATGTAAAGTGCTTTTGCTGACGGTCTCTATTTTAAATTTAAGGGAATACAAGACAGGGTATTCTCAGCAAAATATCCTTTACACTGAAATGTGATCTCCTTCCTGAAGCAGCAGTTCCTGAAGCTGTTGACCTTCATTGCACCAGGCCAGGTCCACAAAGGTGGTAGGTATCTATGTCCTTCCCAACTCCAGCTTTATAAGCATCTAAGGCCCAAACGAAAATCTTAACTTTCCCACCTCCCTCTTATCTACTGCTGATCTCTGAAGCTGCATCAAGTTGGTAGGCACTTACATTTTGAACCTTGAAATTCCCCAGGTACCTAAAGATATGCTTCCGGACAGATCCAGAAATGCCTCAGTCTTGACAGTGCTGAGCAGTTTAGTTCTGATCTAACACCAAAGCCCTGTCAGGATTTACATACTATATATCTCCTTGCCTGTGCTGCATTCTCATAACCTACCTAATAGATAGGACTCAGAGAATAACAAGCTTGCAGAAAAGGAGACAATGCTACTTCATCTTTATCCGATAGTTTACTGCTTAAAGGCCTCATTCTGAATAGGAGGCTTAGGTTTAATTCTCCATTCTGCCTGAGGGGATTCACACTCACATCTCCTTCCTCTTCGAGAGATGCCCTAATTACCAAGCTACAGGTTGTTCTGTGTGGGGCAGTCTTTGCTACTGAAGCTGTTCAATTTTGCTTGGAAAAGTGAAAGTTTCTTTGGGTCAGATAAAGTGAATCCCTAGCGTAGGGCATTCATGTTGAAGAAGGGAAACCTAGATTCCCGTTCACACTCCAGTGACTGTTTAAATGTTCCTTATTAACTGTGTGCCCATCCAAGCCCAAACAGTTGCTCCCAAGTGACTCATGGCCTCATGACCCACACTTGGACACTTGCAGCTCTTGGCATAACTGTCTGGTGGACACTTTCACCTAAGGAAGTCTCCATTCGCTTGCCCACCATACCTTGGTCTTAAGAGAAAATGAGAGAGGTTTCTTACATGTCATAGACTCCCTTGGGCACACTCTATATGGCTTCTTCTTGGGGCTCCTCCTCCCCTACACTCCTTTCGTATGCCAACCCTTAGATATATAGCAGTACGTCGGCTGGACTGAGCTTGTATCTGGCTAGGCCTGCCCTGTGACTCCAGCTGCACTGACCGCCTTCCCAGGATGGGGCCAGTTGGCTGACTGTGTAGCTCCTGCACTCTTGAGATGTGGAGAAGTGGCTCCTTGGCCCTCCTCCATAACTGAAATTAAACACAAACTTAAATCCTCCATGTGGACTGTGTTAGACCATAGTTCATACCTCAGGACTGCCCAGCCTTGCAAGACCAGTACTTGGCCTTGCTGCAAGTTGTGGTCTTCCCTCTGGGCTTTCTAGACGCTCCCAGCTTCCTTGCCTTGGCAGCTCAAGGCATGCAAGGCAGGTGTCTCTGAAATGAGGAGTCTCCTGTCCTCCCACTCATGCATCCCTTTGGATTTGCTGGGGTCTTCCAGTCCTCAGCCTGTCCTCCTCAGGGTTGGCGTCACCCTCATGATGGGGGTAGCACCCTTCTGGGTGTTCCATACATGCAACTGGGGATTTGCGTGCCCGGATGTGCCATCCAGAAGCCTGAAGCTGCTGTGCTGCTGTCCCCTGTCTCACCAGCCTGTGCTGGCTCTTGTAGCTGGTCTCTGGTGCTAGCTGATGATGTCATGTGCTGGTATCCTTTCAGCTGTACCAACAGTATGCTTACAAACTGTGAGGGGAACACGAGCCACCACTCCATGACTCTGACTGCTGCACCTGTGGCAGGTAAGTTGCCTCCATTTTTGGCCCTCCCTGGGCCACTTGCTGGGGCCTCTGGCCCTCTTCGGTCACTCCTTTGTCTCCAGCATAGGGGTTTCCATCTCCCTGAGCCTGTCACCCTGTGACAAACTCGTTGTTTGATAAACTATATTAATATTCATTGGTACAGGGCTGGAACTTAGGTCTTCCCACTCCCACATGACTGCCTAAGGTCTAGGCTATAAAGTCAAGTTCTCTCCTACTGAATCTGTCTCCTTCTGGTCCAATGGGCACCTATACACATGCAGTAAGGCTGCTCCACCGCAATGTAATTACAGTGTGTTGGAGCAGACTTGATTAATCGAGACTGCTGGAGTGTAGTAATTACTGTGCTCCAGCAGACTCCAGCATTTCATGTATTAGCATCTCCACACTGAAAAATGGTGGTAGGGGGTGTTTTAATTAAAGGTTGTTTTATGAGCTTTAGTTAAAGTGTCTCATCACCATTTTTTCAGTGCAGGGATGCTGCTGATACATGATATGCTCTGGGTGCTTTAATTAGAGGGGGCTCTGGGAGTCACTTTAATTGGCTGCTGTAATCAAAGCACCCCCTGCCACTCCCAGCACATGTGTATACATGTCCAGTGATTCTTGAAATGTTCCATGCAAGGTGCAGCAGCTTCAACATGACTTCTTCTTTCTGCATTATAGCCCAGTGTCCAGGGCAGTCCTAGGAGGTGAGTGACTTTGGTTTGAATCTCTCAGGCAGAGGAAAGAATAAATGTTGGGCCACCTTGGGTGAGTGTTCTAGCCCTGAGTTACTAGATTAAGTGGGGAAAAAAAATCACCTCTACCTGGATTTGAAAAAAATGGCCTGTGCGCCTAGCTATAACAGAGAATCCATATTAAAGTGTGATGAAGAGGACTATGTATGCACTGCTGTGACATATGCCTATACTCCAGCAACAGCAATGTAGGCATACCCAAAGTCCCTTTTGAGGAACAAATCTAAAACAAGCCCTCCCTGTTGTGTTTCTTATTGGTTACTTCAGTGAGCTGGCTGAAATGTGTCTCCCTTCCATTCTACAGGAAGACAAGGCACATAAATCCAGACTGTAGTAATTTACAGTAGATTTCACTATGGTGGCAAGGTGTAATAAGTCTGGGTCCAGCCAGGGAGGATTAAGCCCCTGCTCCCAGCTGGACGTCTTAGGCTGAGTCATCTCCCCGGACTGCAGGAAAGGGAGGCCACCTACACAGAGCTTTATGGCTAGGGACAGACATTACACATAAACCAGTTTAAGTGATCAGAAACTGGTTTAAACCTGTAACAGAAAAAATGTTCAATGCACACAAACCAGTTTGAAAATGGCTGAAACTGGTTTGAGATAAACCTGGTTGAATGTAATATCAGACTTAACTGATTTGGGTCAAACCGGTTTATGCAATCAATGTCTGTCCCAGACCCCTTGCTGGTTTAAGATAAACCAGACTCCCCCAGCATCCTGGCATGCTCTCTGGGCTGGGTGGGGCTCTCTGCTCCATAGCAGGGCTAGCCCCTCCCCTCTGTTCCTTGGCCAGAGTTCTGGCAGAGACTGCGGTTGCTCCCCCCCTCCCCCTCACCACTCCCTGCTAAGCAGGAATTCCCTCCTCCCCTCTGCCTTGCAGAGAGGTGTCTGTGTATTAGCTAACAGACCACATGCTAACTATAGTCCCTGCTGAGTCAATAGGTGGAATGAACAGGTAGTTGGTTATGTCCCTCTGTTGTTTTCTTAATGAGGTGATAAACACTGAGTTGGGGGTAATAAACACTGTTATCAACACTGCCTGGCCACCCCCCTCCCCATCAGTTTTGTGGGAGGGAAGGGAGGGCTGTTTTAGCACCCTCTGGCTTCTAGCCTGAGCCACTGCAGGCATGTGCCTGCATATCCGGAATGTCTGTGCTGTTAAAAAGTGATTCAGCCTAGCCAGCTTAGACTAACCTGCAAAGACTGAATCAATTCAGGCTCAGGAATTTTGAATGTCAGTCTCTAGCCTATAAGGCCAGCACAGATAGGAGCAGGCTGTCTGGCCAAAGACCACTGTGTGCCTTACCCTGCTTTCTGGCCTGACTTCTAGATTTCTGATCTTCTGCTCCTGAGCCAAACTCTTCACCTCCTGACTCTGGCTCTTCAGTCTCTGACTCCAGCACCTGGCCCCTGTCTTGTCATTTAGGTGACCCACCCCAATCACCCATGCCCCCTGTCATTACAAAAGGCACTTAAACAGGTAGATATTGTTGATGTACAATTTTTGTAATTTTAGCCCTAAAGCCCTATTGTAAATGGACTAGTGATGTGATTATAATTAAATATGGGCTTAAGCACATTGCTTATGTTTAAGTCTTATGGGTTTCTTTCTAGATAAAGTTTATTGAGATGTCTTTATTCATATCTTTTGACAAGTATTGAGTGTTGATGCACATGAGGAGAACACTGCTATAGCTAGCTATTATAGCCAGCATGTCATTTTTTATTAAGTTATAGACTCTGTGGAAGGCGATGTAATAGGCACATATTTTATAAATAAAAAATAAATGTCATTATAAATCATACAAACTTATTTTATTCTGCACTTCAGTCAATAACAGCCGTGAATCCTTCAAGCATCAACTTGCAACCTTGAGTCATTCCTTTCTTTTATTTACCATATACATTTCTTCATTGTCAAATGAAAAAAATATAAATGTCAGTAAGGCAGTGACCCTGTCTTATCAGCATGCAAGTCTGTCATGCTTCAATGACCCATTTTACTGAACTGGATGTCCCTGCTAGTCAGTCATATCCCCCCTACAATCATTAGTTGAGACCAAGAATAATGGTCAGACACCAGGTAAAATATAAAAGCAAAGCACTGGAAAAGAACTAAATGTCATACTTCCCAGCTAAATATGCACCTTGGGAATTATGGCTGTATGGAAGCAATCAGTTCAATACAGTTGCTTTATAAAAATAAAGCCATTGCATCACGATTTTATTCTACATATATTTTTTGTTTGTTCCCATAATTTGTAACTTGATGACTTGATAAAGAATATATCCTTGTATGCTCACACCAAGAGATTGCAATTTAGGATTTTTTCCAAATAGTTCTACCATTCAAATCTAAAATGGAATCTGTTCTTCCATTGAGGTTCAGAAGAATATACTCTGACAAATCTTATAAAATTTAGTATAAGTTATCAGCTTAAATTTCCATTATAGCTGTGGGAGAGTTCCCAGTATCTCATTTTATTAAGTATGCAGTTTAAATTGACATGCAAGCCATTAATCTGTAGTAGAATTATGTAGTAATTAATAGTGAATAATTTGTGAGAGAGCACCTCTTTTTAACTCAGAGATTGTCCACACATGATGCTTCCTTGACTTAATTATTATTCATCTTTATTGTTGAACATTTTTGGCCAATATGCCTCTAGATAGTTTGAGAGTTTTTGAGAGGTACATTAGGAAATATGTTCCTTAATTTTGACTGGACACATAGAATATATGGGGCTCGTCTCACAATGTTTTTTAGATGCCTTTTAGATGCCTAAATACTTAAAACTGCTCCTCCACAGCTACCTAGACTGGGAGATGTTTAAATTCACCCAGATGCTACAGTTTCTATCAGTGTGTAGGCACTTACATTGTTGCTGCTGCAAGTTCACCAAGCCAGCTAAAGCCTAAAGTCCAGAGAGAAAACCACAAGCTAGGAGCTCCTCTGCCTATCTCATCTATAGGGCCTGAATCTGGTGGCATTCTCAGGGTATGCTTACCAGATCAGGCCGCACACAACATTCATAGATTCATAGATGCTAGGGTCGGAAGGGATCTCAATAGATCATTGAGTCCGACCCCCTGCATAGGCAGGAAAGAGCGCTGGGTTCAGATGACCCCAGCTAGATGCTTATCTAACCTCCTCTTGAAGACCCCCGGGGTAGGGGAGAGCACCACCTCCCTTGGGAGCCCATTCCAGACCTTGGCCACTCGAACTGTGAAGAAGTTCTTCCTAATGTCCAATCTAAATCTGCTGTCTGCTAGCTTGTGGCCATTATTTCTTGTAACCCCTGGGGGCGCCTTGGTGAATAAAACCTCACCAATTCCCTTCTGTGCCCCCATGATGAACTTATAGGCAGCCACAAGGTCGCCTCTCAACCTTCTCTTGCAGAGGCTGAAGAGGTCCAGGTGCCCCAGTCTTTCCTCATAGGGCTTGGCCTGCAAGCCCTCAACCAAAATAGTAGAAGCTGGTGGTATATCCCCATCAGTAGCTCAATGAGTCGTGCATATACATAATATATGATACAGAAAATTAATTCACATTCCAATAAAACTATATTTGTTTTTGCTTAGACCCTAGCTCTAGGACCCTAGCATATTAGTAGATCTTCTAGTTCCTTTTTACCTGGAGAAAAAATTTGTGTTGTGTTATATGTGCTGAATGATGCACAACACCATCTGTACTCCACTTTTCAAAATCCTAGGTCTCTTCTTTGGAGGTCTTCAACTGTCTGCCAGTGAGAGATCCATGAATCTTTGGACTCCAGAGATTGACTAGATCCTAAGAAAAAACAAATTGCATCATCTTTACACCTGGAACATAGCTGACTGATGCATAAATTGTCTGCCCCATTGTGGAGAACTCCCATCAATTATTTTCATATTGTTATTTTATAAGAGACATGGTATGGAAAGTTGGCCATAAAAATGGCTGGATGGGTAGAACTAAAGTGTGGTTGTAGGGAAACTTGGTTATTGTCAATAAAGAGTCTGATTAAGGGATTAGAAATTCGAAATAGAGTCTAACTATCTTTTAGCAGTTTTTATTCAATTTCAGGAAGAGCTCCCCTGATTCTTATTAATGTTTATTTCCCACCATTTATATCAAGAACCAGTGCAATCTTGAAATGGGAATTACTGTGTAGTGCTCTTGAGAGGATCCAAAATTTCCACGTGTGTGTATGAAGGGAGAGAGTAGGTTGTAGCTACAGTTTCCAGAGGTGCACAGAGAACTTTAAGACAAGGGATCTACTTGCTTAATCTCTTTCAGAATGCACAGCAAGGCTATGCAACATTTTGTAAATCAATTGTGAATGCAAATAACTTGTGATGTCATCACACTGACTAGGTTAGGTTTGTTTTGAATGGGATGCTCTGACACTGACAGCCTTCAAGAGGTTTTTTCCTTTCTACTACAAATTGTTGGCTAGCAGGCATACACAATCACCCTCCTCAGAAAGGAGGTAGAGACAACATAAGAATGTAAGATCTCTTTCTAATAATAGAGCATGCGGAGTATAAATCTTAAGGTCTAAGAACATATCTAGATAGTGTGTATGACATGGTATGAACTGAAAGGATTAAGATAAGAGCTGTCCAGGAGTTTCCTATCAGAATGATACTCTGATGGAAAAAATTTGAAATATTTAAATTTTTCTGCAAAAAAATAAAATAAAATAAATCCTATTTGCAAAAACAACAAAAAGAGAGTTTTGTGCCCCACCTCTGGAGAGGCCTCCTGTCTTTGCCATGGCAGGACATTGACCGTTCCCTCATCCCCCTGCTTTACCTGTGGGAAGTTAAAGGGTATTTTGATGTTTCATGCATTGTGCCTGGTAGTTGTTCATGAAGGTTGTCCCTAAAGTTTTTAAGAATAGGTTAGGCAAAGGACCTTGTTACAAGATAAGTTTAGGTAGTTTCTGGTGCTCTTAACTCCTGGACTGACTGCACATTAACACTTTATTTGACTACAGTTACACCCTTCCATGGTAGGATTATCTCTAATCTACCTAATTTTGCTCTTGTTCCATTAAGGTGTGGCCATTCCCCATAGCTATTCCCCCTGAGTTTAAGTCTTCCAGCAGAGGTCTTTCCTGAGCCAGGGTGAACGGGGATGCCAAGGTACAGTGGGGCTGGGCAGGGTACCTTGACCCCTTGGGATGTCAGGCAGCACGATTGCTGCAAGCAGGAGTGCCTGGTGACCGTGGTGCTTCTTGCTACCACCTGGACTGGCTCACTGCTCCTACCAGTGGCAGCACAGAGGGGAGATCTCCAAAGAAAAAAGGATCGGGTTCCTAGTAGCTTAGGAGGTGCCTGGCCACCTGAGCTGTGAGGGGTTCAATCCTTTTTTTCTTTGGAGCTTTCTTCCCCATGCTACCGCTGGCCAGGCTGCTGGTGGGCCAGATGCCTCCTGATCCGTTTTTTCTCCGGAACTCATTGCCTTTGCTCTGTCATCAGCTGGGCTACTGGCCAGCCGCGTGCTGCCTGAGCTCCCAGGGCCCCAGGTGTTTTCAGAGTTCAGGCAGTGCCTGGCCAGCTGGCAGTCTGGGCAGGGGTGACGCTGTGGATGGGCTCCAGAGAAAAAAAGGATTGGGCCTGTCAGAGCTCAAGTGGTGAGCTGGTCCTGCCCCTAGTTCCTAGATCTGCCCCTGCTCACCAAGCCTCTAGTGGCAAGTCACAGCTGTGCAGGTGAGGGGCAGTCAGATGGTTTTTTGCCTTAAGGTGTGACTGTTCCACTAAACTGAACAACACTAAACTGATTAACATTTGTTTGGCTTACAGCATAAGGTGTAACAAGGCTCAGACACTTCCCTAGGATGGTTTAGACAGGGATGATCCTTCCTTGAGAAAGGAATAGGACTAGATGACTTTCTAGCCGCACTTTTCTGTGATTCTAAGGTTCTTGTTACACCTTATGCTGGAGTGGCATAATTTAAGATGAATAATGAATGACTATTTTAAGACACTTTACAGGCATTAATGGGCAGCCAATTCAGGGGTTAAGAGCGCTAGAAGCTGCATAAAATTACTGTGTAACAAAGCCCTAAGCTTTTCTAGTTATACTTTATGCCACTGAAAGGTTTCCCAGCAGGTAGCTAGAGAACCACAAAATTCTATTTCAGTTCACCCCAGAACATCATTTTTCTATAAATCTCCCCCCATAAAAAAGTTGAGTCATTTTAGATGTTTTATCCCAATTTAGGGAAGAGAAAATGTTATAGTATGATTTTTTTGGGTAGGCTAGAGAATATTCTTCCTTTTTCTGTCCTTCTCTTGTTAATACTTCTCTTGTAAATCTTTTATGGTAAATCTTGTGCAAATGTATGTGACTTAATCCTGTCGGAGATCTATCCTTTTGTGTGAAGTACATTGTTTCTGAGCCTGTTTTTGAAGCACCATTGAGAATTTATTTAATCCAATACAATTAGAGAAGAGATGGCTTCATTCTTTATCTAACTGACAATTAGACAGTGTAAAAAAATAGGAGCACTTAGTGGAAATGAAAGTGGGGTAAATTAGAGTAGGCTGTGCTATGTGTATTTGTGAGCTAATGACAGCAATGTACAGCTCTCTGGCTACATGTTGGAACACTGCCATGGCTGACAGTAGAGTGGTAATTTTGGAAGTGGCTACATTGTAGTCATTAGGACTGCATGAGGCATTGCCCAATTAGTATATTAAAACCTATTCATGGGAATGATTGTCTATCATTAGCATATAGGTATCATCTGAAATGTAACTGTAAAAATAATTTACCTCTCCTCCTTTTGTTCCCCAAATCCCCACACCATTCCCAGTTCTTTTATTGCTGGTCCTGCTACAGCTTCCCTGTGAGTATGTGTCTGCCTCTGTCATATTGCTCTTCCTCTGTCTGCCTTCCCCAGTCTTTGCCCAACCCCACTCGTTCTTGGCCCATTCCCATACTTCTGACTTCATTTCCAGCCTTATTGCATAGGAATTGATCCTTGGCCAATCCCCTCAGCAACAACCCCTTTCCTATTTCCCACCTACTACAGATTCCTTGCTGTCTAAGCCTGTACATTAAATAACAATGATTCAAATCCAAAATCCATCCCTGAAAAAAACAAATAAAGCATAAGATTATTTCCCAATAGTTGATCAAATAAATGCTTTGTGTGACTGCAGTGCATTTTCTTAACTTTGTTTCAGTCAGAACCTCTCCCCCCCCCAATAAAAAATAAAAAAGCTTTCAGGTGTTTTAGATTGAATTTGGTGAATCAGCCAGCAAACTGAAAACTTAGTTATTGGCACAGCTGTGTGTAGCCTGGCTCCACTGGAGATTCAAAGCCAGGCAAGTGGGATATTGGTTGGAGGGTCTGTTGTCTGTGATAGAGTACCTAGGCACAGTCATAGCTTTTCAGGATGTATGCATGCATGGGCCCTGTCCTACTATGGCAAACAGGGTTTGGACCTTCATCCTCTACTACCAGAGGCAAATAAGCACAGAACTGGACTCACATGTGTTGAAGAGGTTTAAAAAAAAAAAAATTAATTACAGGACATTTTTCAAAAAAAAAAAAAAATCTTTCTATATATTATCTTTACTTACCAAACACTAGTAAACTATACATGCAATATATGCCTGCTTACATTATATCATACATTATGAATAGGGGAAAATTGGACAAAAATATATCCAGATGCCCTAGATCAATAAATTTGCTTTTAAAAAAAAAAATTCCTTCCTTCTTAGCTCTAGAATACAAAGAAGGCACAGAACAGAAACAAAGGCAGGTATCATATTAACCACATTACCAGTTAATCTTAGAACCCAATTAGAAAGCTTAATGAGGAGAGCTTTGAATTTAATTCATATGATTTAATATATAGCCTTATTGTATAGCATTGACTATGAGAATGGAAGGTAGGGCCCTGAAATCATGATCTGGTCCAGAGCAATCTTTCCTTCTAATTTCTGAATCTTGCCTCTCTTGTAGTGTTTGTAATTGCTTACAACACAGTGGAAATGAGACAAAATGTTATTTGCTGTGCTGTTATTTTTTTCCTCTAGAAGTAATAAATGCTTACTTTTTATAAAATAATGCATATTAATTGGGTATAATAAAAATATTTTGCTCAGTCCTCACTGCTCATAAACTATGTGACAAATAAGCTGGAGAAAACCAGATGCGTGTTTTTTAGTAAAGCTTGCCAAATAACGAAAATAAATATTCATGGAGTTATTTCTTGAAAAATAGCATGAATAAATTATTCAACAAATATTTGACCTCTATATTTTAGAGAGCTGCACCATATTACTAAGCTCTGTTATGCAGAGACATATGTTAAATGTCATAAAGTGACACCAGTGCATTTACACTTTTATAATAGATGAGATATTTACGAAAATCAATGGAAGAGAAAACAATTTGTCTTCCTTAAATAGCACCCAATATTCTTAATCCAAATACATTGCTCATACAATAAAATGGATACAATAATTATTGAATATGTTGGAAAATAGAAACTGAATTTAGAATCAGATTAATTATGATTTTCACTGCTTCTTAGAATGGACACTTCACTCTTCAGTCCAACTCATTCTCTATTGTTAATATCCAGTAGGCCTGAGGTAACCGATTGCAAAGCCATAAACACAGTTTTGGAAACTGCATGACTTCTGGGAACTACAGGAGAACCCAGCTGCTTTTCAGGTTTAAGGTTTCTTGCTCCACTTCCCCCTGCTCGAAAGATGACAATCTGCAGTGTTCAGGGGTTATACAGAGCCACATAAAACAGTTGGGCAGCTTGTACTTTGTGGCCATTACACTTTTACCGGCATAAGTGATCGGAAATCAGTCTATACCCATAACAGAACAGAAGTTCAATTACACAAAACCGGTCTATACCAATAACAGACCAAAAGTTTGGTGCACACAGATTGGTTTAAAAATGGTGGAACCCAGCCTGATTTGCTTCCCCTCCCCTCCCCTCCCCACCAAGGGGCAAATGCATGTCCTGTTCAATACAGATCTAAACTACACAGCTTACAGAAAACTGTGTAACTTAGATTGATTCCACCTAAGCTTTTTGAACATCTGTACCTAGTCAATATGTCAAACAGCTGTGAATAAAGCAGGTTGTGGACCACCCATATGAATGATCCCAGTTCTATTGTATCATGGATTTTGGAGTCAAGGGCTGTGTCTACATGAGTGATGGACTGTGCAGTTGTTACTGTGCAGTCATTTAGTACTTGCATAAGCAAGTACTCTGAATAAGCAAGTACTAAATGACTGCGCAGTAACTGATATTACTGTGCAGTACTGTCCCTGTTTTTTTTTTTTTTTTTCAGACACTACTGTGCAGTAGCATTTTGTGTAGACATGCCCAAGTGGTCCTGAATCTACAACTACCTTTAGCCACACACTCCTTGTGTGACCATGGGTATTCCTTTATCTCCTTCAATTTTCATAGGACTGGAAGAGACCTTCTGGCTCTTAGACTCCAGTCCCCTTGCAGGCCACAAAGTTGTGTAATTACTTTTATAAATGTATCAAGGTCCATCTTTAAACTACTTAAATTTCTTTCCTCCACTGTTCCTACTGGACAGTTGTTCTAGAACCACATGTCCCATTGATGAAATAGAAATAATGTTTGCTGACTTACTTGTCTTCAGGTGGGGGTTGTGAGGATTCATTACAGGTTTTTTACATAGCTTTTAGTGTACTCCAAGCTTGTCTGCAAAGGGAAATAGCCCAAACTGGCAATATCATAAGCCATATGTGGATGCACTTAGAATGTGCGAAAGGACCATTAATTAACCATAATGCATTTTGGCCTGAATCTTGCCCCTCAAAATAGTTAAGCACCTAATTCTGACAGGGAGGGAGAAATTTATCCCTGCTCAGGATTGTCAGCTACGAACATTCTTCTGGAGTTAGGTCTAAGACAAGTCTGCCCTTTTTCATGAGAGTCATTCACTGCAATGGAATTACCATGAGTACAGTATATAGTTCTCTTGGACTGTATTCTCTATGCATATCTGTTGTAAGAAAAGCTCTTAGGAACCACTTATAAATTACTGTTCCCAAGAAGTATGGCCTTTTAAAATTGAATGCAAAGTTTCATTTTATTGCTTGTGTTCTTGCATCCATTTGTCAGGCTGTCATAAAGAACAGAGGAAAAAGTCCAGATTGACAACATTGGTGTCTCGAAGGAAACTTTGAAATGAAAAATGTTCATGCCAAATGGATTTAGGCACCAGCAAATTTTGATCACTTTTTGTGATGTACGTACCTAATTGGTAAATTAAGTCATGCCTAGTTTACCAGTTGGGATCTGTCTGCCAGTTCGGTTATCAATATTTTTTAAGTTAGCACAGTTAACTTGCTTCTTCTACTGCACTGCATGCTAAGTCATATTACTGACACTATAGTTTAATATTTCAATGATCATTATAATGGTTTACAGCGTTTTATGCAACTAAGAGACCAGACACAAAGAATGTAGGAAATTAATTTGAAATTAATGGCGAAGGGCAGGAATAAAACCAAGAACTTCCCCCAAGGGACATAGAGAGCATGCTTCAGATCCTATGAAATGGCACAGTTTCTCTTATTTGGCAGACATCCTGTAGGATGCTATTCTTCACTATTCATACATCTTTCTGAGGACATTAGGAGCTGAATGTTTCTCTTAATTGAAAAGAAAACAGGCTGAGAAGATTTAATGAAGCATAATAATATGAGTAAGAGAATTTAAAAAACAACAATAAGAATAGCACAAGGGTGGCAGTCATTGAATTGTCACCTCAGATACCAGACAGATTAGAGTACATGAAGTTTGTAAAGCTGAGCTTGGCTCTCATTCCTGTCACAGATTCATTTATCTTGTGTTTCCCCCTGTGTAGATTCTGGTTTTGAAAATAGAAGTCATCATCAATACAGGCAATTCAGAGAGTTAGTGGAACGTGTTATCTTTTGGTTCATGTGTACAGTGCAATACAAAACAGGCCTTGTATTACATTATTTTGTAGCAGGTCAAAGGTCTGAGGACTTTGTTTACCAAAATTGGCCTTATTTTGGTCATACCATGGACTTGGGTACTGTCACCTTCATGCTGAATCCTCTGTAAAGTGAACTGAAGGCACTGGCAAGTGTTACCAAGAAGATATCTTCAAATAGCAGCACATCAACACTTGGCCAAAATTTGGCTAATTGGGGAAGGAAAGGATGTGACTTGTCTATGATGGTTTAAATAGGGATGATCCTGCCTTAAGCAGGTGGTTGGACTAGATGACCTCCTGAGGTCTTTTCCAGCCTACTTATCTATGATTCTACTTCCATGGTTATATTGTAAATATTTAAGCTTAAATACCACAAAGTATTCAAGTGTGACGTAAACCTTAAATAGCCCTATGTACTTTCATGGGATTACTCGTGTGTTTCAAGTTATGCATCTTCCCACATGCATTACTGTATGAGGGTCTATAGGAATAAACATTCTTGAAGAAGAAAATCCCAGGAAAATGTATAAATATAAATTCTATCACAGATTTCAAAGCAAGAAGTAACCCTAAGAAAGGAAGCCACTTCTTTGCCTAACTGATGTTGAACAAGTGTTTCCTGCACTAGAGAAGTTAAATTTCTGAATTAAGATTTGCCTTACTAAATTCATATCCCAGATGAAATCCATGCTAGGAAACATCACTTGCTAAGAAAGAAAGGTAGAACCTCTCCTGTCTATACCTTTCTGTCTCATTCTTTTGAAGGATGTCTTTTTAAAAAATGAGGGAGGGGCTCACTCCATATAGACATGTCTGTTGATTAATGAAGAAACACGGAGAAATGGGAGGAAAATTGATACTTTGTGGTGGTGAGGGAAGAGTAGAAAAGAAGAAGAAATTTTCATTAAAGTTACTTATCACCTGTGGCAGTTAAGAAGGGCAAATTAGCGCATGTGAAGCTTTGTGCTCCATCATGTGGTTTTAGGCTCTGCTACAGCTAGAGAGCTTTCTGGCCATGTCCAGATGTGCATGGATGTTTGGTTCCCCAGGGACAAGCAGCAATGATTCACCTTGCACTGCAGCTACTTGTCCCCAGGGAACGTTTGTGCCATGCGTGCTTTGGCATGTGGCAAGTGACCCTGGGGGCGGTAGGGGAAGCTGGGGTCAGCACTGTACTAGCCCCAGCAGCTTTACCTGGAGTCCTAGGGGCTTCCCAGAGCTGCAGCCATGGCCATCCTGCTGGGAGGATCCTGACCAGCAACCACAGCTTGGCTCCAAGAGACTTGGCTTTGGTTTTCAGCAGCTCATGCTGCCCCAGTGCACGTGGCTTTGTTTTTTTCCCTGCATTTTTCTTGATCCCTGGATATCAAGGGATCAAAAAACCTGCAAAAACCCCCACCCTGGAGCAGCGTATGCTCGGGCAGCATGCCTTGCGGCGTGGAGAACCTCGGACTGTGCAGTATGTGGTGTTGCAAACATATTTGAAGCACCACATACTGCACGACCACATTCATCTGGATGTGTCCCCTGTGTCTTAGCTCACAAATCTACACTGCAGAGTGCAATGCTGTGTAGTCATACCCTTACTGGGCCATTTACAATACAGGGGGCATCTAGCATCTCCTATGGAACCACAGCCTTTATTCTGAGTAGATCATTCACCAGTGTGGGTGCTTTGCCAAAACATCCCACCTCCAGCTAACATGCCAAAATAATTTTCTAGTGCAGATCTGGCTTTACTCCTTTAGACTGAAAGAACACCATTTCTTAAGATGTGCAATCTAGGCCATGTAATTAATGATCTCATGTAGTCAATAGGGTATGACTTTGACACATGAGCCCTGCAGTCTAGTCTTCTCTCCCTACTCTGATGCCAGGTTCTCCACAGCATTTTCCACCTTCAGTTATGATACACTGTGCTTTCAGCAATGTGTAGAGTCTCTGCTTTCTTCTCCACACAGGAATTGTGATTCAGACTGGCCCTTTGATACGGAAAAACAAGAACATTTTTGTGGCTTCCTTTGTGTGCAGTTTTATATGAACCAGGGACAATGTGGCCCTATTAACTGGCTATTTTCCCTGCAAACAATCTAAAGAATGGTATATAATGTTGTCACAAACCTAACAGATTTCCATTTTGCTCCAAGGCTGGTCAATAAGAGACAGAAAGAAGCGGTAGAGCAGGTAGATATTATTAGCTGCAATTCTTATCTGGCATAAATAGATATATCAATTCAGCCAGGGAATTCACATGTCCCTGTGAGTTCATGGTAGAATATCTTGTACTCAAGAGTGTCCAGGAATAATATATTTACAAAACACTTAGAAATGAGCCATCTTGTTTAATTTGGCATGCTCCCTGGGCTTTTTACTATTGTTATTAGTAGCCATGTCTATATAAGCAGTGAACTGTGCAGTCATTACGCACTGTCATTTAGTACTTGCATAAGTGTTAAATGATGGTGCAATAACTGGTGTTACTGCGCAGTACCATCCCTGCAGAGTTTTTTTTCAGAAGCTATTCTGCAGTAGCAATGAGTTACTGCACGGTAGCTTATTATTACTAAGCAGTAGCAGTGCATCATAGTTAGTGCCCAATAACACTACTGTGCAGTAGTGTCTTGTGTAGACGTGGCCAGTTTTTACTCAAAAGAACAAACAAACAAAAAACCAAAGATCACTACAGCACTTAATTCATCTGTTTGAGTTATGTACTTTTCTCGGGTGAGAAAGATACTAACCACTGAACTGGTCTGTTATCCTTTCTGTTTTCACGGCTGCTCTTTACTGCCAGAGTCAGATCAGTGAAATTAAGTAGCAAATTCTGACCATGCTACTGTTCATGCTACCTAGCGACAAGAAGATTGCCTGTCAGCAAGAATGAGAGAAAGCCACATAGTTTGTGTGGGCTGGAGTGCAGAGTGCCTGTTGACTGATTTTGCAGCTGTTGTGGCTTATAAACAATTACAAAGAATAATTGCTTACATCAAGTTAAGAAAAGGAAAAAAAGCTTAAAAAACCAACAACCCCCCCTCTCCATTTATTTTAACTAATTAGATTCTGGCAGAATCGGGTCATAAAAGAGACTGAGATTAAATAATACCAATTAAAGTGTTAGGTTTTGTTGTTGTTTGTTTTGCTTTTGTTCTTTTTACTGCTGAAGTGTATTTTAGTTTCGCACAGTATTCAAAAACTCCTCCAACACTGCAAAGGACAATGGGTCCCATTACAGTGGCTTTTCTCTCAGGGCTCAATCTAGTGGTAACTCCCTTTGCATGCTGTGGAAAGACTACTGTGGACTTCCAGTTTTGGACTCAGAGACATTTTTTAAATGAAAACTAAACCCATTTGATTACTCCAGGAAGAAAAACAGTTACATCCAGAGGATCATTATATTCGGTGAAACTAACTGGGTCCTGCAGCAAGAGAATCTGGAGATATCTGCCTCTTTCTAGTTGCAGGTTTTATCTTCTTCTATCTCCTAATCAAGAAAAACTGAGCAGTTCTAACTGTATTTTATTGAAACCTGAAAAAGAAAGCAAAACTCAGTGAATGTCTCAGGAGCAATTCATAAAATGGTTTGCGTCTCAATAGAAGCCAGGGCATTTTGCCTTCCCAAACGGTGTTCTTGAGCATTTGCTTCTCTCTCTACCTTTGCTGATTATTTTGATATTTATCTAAGACAGTCTGTTTCAGAATTATTTTCTGATCCTCCTCCTCTTTAGGGGTTAACACTACTATCTTTCACAGCTTCATGCAATTCATAGCCAGAATATTTTAAGGGAAGGCAGGGAGATGATCATAACTCTTTGTCAAACTGGTTGGATCGTAGTGTTTAACAGGTAGCTGTCAATGGCTCAATATCTTGTTGGGAGGAGATATCAAATGTGGTTTCCCAATGGTATGTCCTGGGTTTTGCATTGTTTAATATCTTCATTACTGCTCTGGATGATGGGAACGAGTGCACACTTAGCAAATTTGCAGATGACAGCAAGAGGTGTGGAGTTATAGATAATCCAGATGGTAGGGTTAGGATCCAAAATGACCTGGATAGACTGGAGCATTTTGCAACTGATCAAATGAAATTCAGTAAGGACAAATGCAAAGTCTTGCACCTGGGACAAAATAATAACAAGCATAAACAAATTAGAAAATGACTGGCTAGGCTCTAGTACTTCATAGAAGGACTTGAGGGTTTCAGTAGATCATAAGCTGAACAGGAGCCAGTAATGTGCTCTTGTTGCAATAAGCTAAAATAAATAAATAAATAAATAAAGTGAGAAGCATACTGAGTTGCATTAACAGGAGTGTCACATACAAATTAAGGAAAGTGATTCTGTTGCTCTTTTCCACACTGGTGAGGCCTAAACTGGAGTACTGTGTCTAGTTTTGGGCCTCACATTTCAAGAACCCCCTGAAACATGTTCATGGACCCAGGAGGGCCGTGATCTCCTCGAGGTCCCTCGCTCCGTGTCAAGGCCGGCCCAAGGCACCCTCTTATTCTCACCCACCACGTCTTGCTGGTAAATATAAGGTTGGGAGGCTGCCTATGACTCCCTGGGCACGGTTACTCGGGACCTCTGTCCCCGCAGTTCTTCCAGACTCCTGTGGTCTCCCGGTATGACGGGTGCTCCCCGGGCACCCTAGCCTTATGGGCTACGTGTGGCTCCTACCAACTCCTAATACCACGCTCCAAGCCTTGCAGATGTACCGGATGTTGGACTGTCAACATAACACGCCCGTTCTCCTGGGCCTCCTCTGTAGTCTTGCCCACTCCTGGGCCTCCCCTATAGTCTAGCCCACTCCTGGGCTCTCTCTAATACCCAGCTCCTCACTGGGACTCTCATCTAGCCCACTCTGGGCCTTCTCTAAAAGTGTGGTCCCGCTCAGGGACCCTCTAGCGGGTCTCCAGTCCTTCAGGCCAACCACACGGGTACCCTCTCTGATCCAGGCTCATCTCACTGCTATCCCCTCTCCTCAGGGACAACCGCAGCACCTTGCCTCTGTCTGAGGGGTGTTGCCACACTAGCCTACGGCTGTGCTTGCTACGCCTGTCTTGGGCTTCTCAATATGGCGCTCCCCCTCTCCAGGGCTCGCCGTGCCCACCTTGGGCTCCTCAATATGGCGCTCCCCCTCTCCGGGGACTCGTTGGGCCCATGCTGGGCTCCTCTAAAGTGCACTCCCCCTCCCTGGGGCTCGCCACGTCTATGCTAGGGCTTCCTAGCAGTGCCCCCTTCTGAGGCTCGTCATGCCCACACTGGGGCTTCACAAAGCCGCCCCTCTCCAGGGCTGGGATCTACGTACCCCGCATACAACCCGGGGTCTCTGTTCCCTGACCGCAACCCACTGGTTGCGCTCCTCACCGCCAGTTGCACCTTCACTGGCGCTGGGGTCCCCATACCACTGGGGTTCCCCCTTAGAGTACTGTGCCCTCACTCAGGCACTGGGGCCCCACCCCTCTGGGGTCCCTATGAGGACACTGCACCCTTTTGACACTAGGGTACCCCACACTTTCTGGGGTCCCTATGAGGCCTCCTCCAACCCCTACAGCCTCACCCAAACCTCCGATTTAATATCAAAGCCAAACATAAACTAGAGCCTCCTGGCTGTAACTCAAACATAAAGCCCCCTGGCTAAACCATAGTGCCCAATCCTTTCAGGGCTATCATGAGCTGCACTTGCAAACTGGTTTCTTTCCACATCCTGGCTGAGGGAGCTCCTGCCTCTCCAGCTGCTAGCAGGGAACTGCCAGCCTGCCCTCAGCCCTGGGCTTTATAAGGGCCAGGCCCTGCCCCCTTCTGGCCAGCTGATTCTTATTAGTTGCCCTGGCAACCTGCAGCTGTGCTCATTTTCTCTGCTAGGGCTCCTTATGCACTGTCAGAGCTTCTCCTCTGGCAGCTTTCCCCTCCCTAGGAGCAGGAGCACCGAGGTGCCCTGTGACAATGACCTTGTGAGGTCCCTTCCAGCCCTACTTTCTTATGATCCTATGATCTTTATTTCCTTTTCTTTGAAATAAAACATAACTACTGAAAGCATTTAACAACTGTTGCTTGATGGTCACTCCCCCCAACCTCCTCCATCCCCAAAAGTAACAAAATAAATACAGATTTCTTCTATGGACCCAGGTGGTAATTTTGATGGTAATTATGTAATTTCTTTCCTTTCCTACTTTCATCATTTAAATCAACTGCTGTTTTCCAAAAGTTGTTTCATATGTCTTCTCTTAATGCATTTTTCAAGTGTAACACAGTTATGATTCTGAGTCATATTGGCTCTATGTACTAAGCTTCATGTGTAGATGGAGAATAGCAGTACATAACTCATAAGGAGACTTGGTCTAAAAATTGTTCTTTGACCTTTACTCTTCTATAACTATCACAGAAAGCTTTGGTTGGGCTCCTAGGAGAAGTGTGTGCATTGGCACTAATAATTTATTGGCTTTGCCTTTTTCATACAACTAGTAAAAATAACCCAATGGTTCAGTTTTATTTCTTCTGAAATATTTCCTGCTCACCTCTCCTTGTCTTCCCCCCACCATCATCTGTTATCTATTTGTGGACATGAACATACATTTCCAGTGCAGTGTCATTTATATTTGCATATGCAAGAAGCTGAAAATGAAAGGGGGAAAAAAAGGAAAAAGATAATACTGTGGATGAGGAAGGAGCTTAGGGAGGAAGGGAGAGGGGTCTGAGTAAGATGTAAGAGTTGCTTATTTCTGTTCCTCTTTTTGTCTATTAGTGTTCAATTCATGCTATGCCTACCCCAAGCTTTAGGCATCTGTGGGCACAAGAGAGCAGAGTGATCTCATGGGATGAGGTTTAGCTCAGGCATATGACTTACACAAGCATCATTGCTCTGTTTGGCTAAGCACAGAAATTGCACATTAACCAATATAAATTATCGGAAATGGGTTGAAATCTGTAACACAACAGAAGTTTGATGCACATAAACTGCTTTCAAAATGACTGAAACTGATTTAAGATAAACCTGGATGGGTGCAGTATCAAACTTAATTAATTTAGGTTAGGTTTAGAAACTTCTATCCCAAATCTTTAAGTCCCACCATAATCCTTATTTGTCTATAGGACCTACTGCAGACCTCTGCACAGGGGAGGATTTCACTCACAATTTAAAAATTAGCAGCTTCTGTTCATCTGAGATCAGAAATCAACCATCCAGGTTGCATCAACACATACATTTGATCCAGGAAAGGTTTACTCATGAGTAAACTACTCAAGACTAAATGCACCCAGGTAGGCGTTTACACATGCAGGGATGTGGGAGTAGACTTGCTGCTCCTAGCAGTAAACTGCTTCCTCTGGCTGGGGCCCATGTGATGCCTGGCCACAGATCGGGGGACATGCGTGGTGCCAATGCATGGTGCCAATGGACATGCATGGTGCCAATGGACCGTGGTAATTCAGCTGGGCAGGCCCAGGCCCAGGCAGCCACCAGCCAAGCTCCCCATCCCTGCTCACTCCTCAGGGGCCACAGGGCCGTTGGGTGCTGGCCACATGCAGCCTGCCTCCCTCAACCTGTTCCCAGGCCAGGATTCTTGCAGCACTTGCTGCCGCAGCTCCAGGCTACCTTCTCCCACTTCTCCTCCTGCAGGCCAGCCTGTCTCCCATGCTTCCGCCAAGTTCGTGGCACCTGGGCTGGAGGAGCACAGGGCTCCCAGATGACTGGGATGCAGAGCTGCCCATGTCTTTGCCTTTTCCATAGGTGGCCTCTCCAGGGACATGCCCTGGGGCCAGCCCTCCCCACCCCATGGCCACTCTGCACCCCAAATGCCCTGCTGTTGCTGATGGCCATGGTGCCCTGGGCATACCTGTGCACCTGGCATGGGACCCTGAGGTTCAATGTTGTGGCAGGTAAGCCTGTGCTGCCCTGCAACCTCGGCTGCCACCTGGAGGGCTACCTGTGATTGCGCTACACATCCCTGCCCCTTTGCAGCTGAGGAGGACATTGTCATTGGCATCAACATGTTTCTCAGCATGCCTAGCTGAGGGGGCACAGGCTGCTCAATAACGTTTTGCACTGTCTCCTACCTCCCTGCCTCCTGGGGGCTAGGGGAGTGCAGCTGGGTTGGTCAGGGACAGGGGGGCAGGGGCCTGGGTAGGGAGGGCCCTTCCCCCAATGTGACCTTTACCACCTGGGCAGGGCTGACATGATCAGCGGCTTCGGTCGGTCCTGACTGGCAGTGATGGTGTGCAGCTCCTGGCAGATTCATTGGGCAGAAGAAAGGAGCTCACACTGCTGGTGGCTGGTGGTGACATGGCAAGCCACATCTCACGGCGGGGGCTGAGGTCATGCAACTTTAGGGGTAGGGGCTGTCTTGGGCTCACTGAAATGCTGGTGGAGGCTGGGGGTGGGGATCTTGGTGGGTTGGGCTGCTGGATGCATGAGGGGCCCTGCCCTGGTGACACACTGTGGGTGCCAGGTCAGAGCAGGGGCTCAGAAAGGCCACCCATGTTGCAGTACACAGCATGGCTGCAGCCTGGGTCCCAGGGCACAAGGATGTCAATCAGCTGCTGCATAAAGGACATAGATTTGCATGCACTGCCTGCCCAATGATTGTGGTTGATGATTATAACCCACTATGCCTGCAAGTCCTTGATCTTTATGCGGCACTGCTGCGCTGACAGGTCATGCCCATGCTCCAGCACCTGGCCTGACAGCACCTTGTACATATGAATGTTGGCATGCCCACCCTGCATGAACACCTCCACCTCACACCACAGTGCCATGAGGTTGCCAGTCTCCTCCATGGATCAGTTGGGGCCTCGGGTGGTGGTGTGTGGCATGAGTGATGATACCATTGGGGCTCCTGCATGGCTGTCTCTGTGCTGCCAGGCCTGGGCAGCTGCCTGCAGTGCCTGGCGCTGGGGCACAGAATAGGACTAGCAGCCATGTGGTGAGGCAATGCCTTGCAGCACCTGCAGGTTCCAGGCAGGCTGCTAGCAGTTGACTGTGGGCAGCTGGAGCTTGGCCTGGTGTCCAGGAGCTGCCTGCAGCTGGGCTCGTGTGCTGGCAGGCCTGGTAGGAGCCTAAAGCATGCTGAAGGCCTGGACAGTGCAGGCCTGGCAGCTGTGCAACACTGCAGTGCCAGCCCTGCCAAGGTTCAGGGAGGCTGCTATAGGTAGCCTGCAGCCTGTGCTGGGGGAGCAGAGGCCAGCAGTTCATTCATCAGTAAATTCACATGAGTTGAATTTAGTTGCCCCAGGGCTCTAAGTGCCAGCAGGCTTTTAAAGGGCTGAGGCTGGCATAGAGCTAGCCCAGCCCTGGGGCAGGAGAGGCTCCCACCCCCAGGGCCCTGGAGCTGTAGTTAAGCTGCATCCCCTAATGTCAGGGCTGACTGGGAGCAAATTTGCTTAAGGTTGAGAGCTATATGTGTATTACTGTGCAGTAATTACTTGCAAGGAAATTTTCTATTTGCATTTGCAGGTAGCAAACTTACTCTCAAGTAGTGAAGTTTACTGTACAGTAAGTGTGTGCATGTGTAGATGTGCATGCTTACTGCTCAATAAACTACACTACTACACAGTTAAGCGTCTTGTGTAGCTGTACCCCCAGAAAGGCAAACCAAATCCCTTACCTAACTCCCAAATAGTGGCTTTTATCAAAACTCCTCCTTGCCCCAAATCCTGGTTAACAGATGAGTCTTGCAGCATGGATGTTGGTCACTGTATGCAGACTACTTCAGACTGTAAAATCCACTGACTTTTGGTAAACATCTCAGAACTTATTCCTTTGTTTTGGGGAAATTGGCTTCAAGCTTAAGCATTTCATTTGAACCCAATTCCAGCAACTTGGCACAGGAAAACAGGTGGTCTCTCAGGTAGGTAGGTCTCCTGCCTTTTAGCACACAGGTCAAACCAATAGCTTAAACTATACCTGGAAGCTAATAACAATGCAGGAGCATGTTGGAAAGTGTTGCCTTTTAGCTGAAAGCATAAATTTGTCACACATGTTGAAGGTCGTGATTTAATGCCTCCTTGCCCACTGTCTCTCAGGTGATCTCACGCAGAGACAAGGCTTGATGTCAGAGACAGAATGAGAAAACAAGCAGTACAGTGACATCTGTACTGTGTCTATATTTTATATTTAATCTATACAACTGTCAGTTAAATACTGACATTTTTAAACCTGCTTCAGCCATGAAACTGCTAACTGGGATCTCCTGGGTTTCATTCTAGCAACATGTGTGTGGGAGGGAATGTAGAGAAATAGGGGTTCAAAGAGAAGGGAAGGAAGCCTTCTCATTTCCTCCTTTTGCTACCCAGCCATTTGTCTGGCTCAATCCAAAGTCTCCTTGTCCCTTCTCATCTTGAGTAACCTAAATCATTTTTATTATTGGTAAATCATATGTTGCATGCTCAGCCTCTTGTGTAGGTCGCCCTCCCATAGTTTTGACAATTGTGGTTCTAGTGAGGATTCAAGTGATGGACGGCTGGAACGTAAGTGGCCCATTTAGTCCTGCTCCTCTCTTCTGTTATCTTATAAGGTTTATTTCTATGTGGAATTGCTTCAGTTTAATTCATGGTTTGATTTTTATATTGCTTTAGTCCACAGGAAGATAAACAGGTAAACCTGAGGAAAGTCAAGCTGTCATGCATTCAAGGTTCTGCTTTCCATCACACAACTTGCTTTGATAGCATACAGCTGCCACGGTGTGATTGCTTCTGGGTTTATGCCTCATCTCTGCTTGTGGGTCTACAGGCTCAGTTTTGCTGAGGTAAAGTCTCTTAACTTGGTCTAAACTGGTCTCATTTCTGTTTCATTTACATGCATGAGGCACTGTTTCAGCTTAAACCAAGAGAAGTCCCTCTAAAACGAAAAGTGGGTGGGTGCAGATTTGTGTATGGACAAAGGTAGTTTCCAGGTAGTTTCTAATGCAGTACTTTCCCTCTGACTCGTGACTAGTTTTGGATGCTACTTTGAGATTTTTCCACCCACCCCACCCCCATACATGTTTCTCTTTCTCCCTTTTCTTCCCTCTTTATGTCCAGTATCTTTTTTTCCTGTGGTCCTCTCCCTTTTCAAGTCCCTTCTTTATTCTCCACACTTAGTGCCCTGTCCTCCCTGATGTTTCTATTTGTTCTGAATCCCTTTTCTTCTCCATTCTGTGTTTCCTTTGAAAAACCTCTCCCCTCATGTGAATTTACTGATAGCCTTTTGGATTTTCCTCTGTGGTTCTCTTCTTCTTCCCATATGTGCACTTTTTATCATCTCCTTAATCAAAAACATATTTACATTTCAATCAGTGAGGCTGCTTTTCTGTAAAGGAAGAGCTCATTCTACATTGAAAAAACCATATGGCAAGAAGGCACAAACTATGCTAATGATCTCCTGATTGCATTTCTTTCATAAGCGCCTTCCAAAAGAACTCAAAGACCTGGACTCGCAAATGTATTCAGTCTCCTGACTCCTATTTAGATACCTGACTCCTACTGATTTCCACAAAATCTGCCTCATGTAGCACTGATAATCAGCCAGGAAAAAAAAATGTATCTTGAGTGTGACACACAAATAATGATTTCCTGAATTTTTCTTTGTGGCAGAGTGGGAAACAAGCAAGATCAGAACCTTATACCTGAACCTTTTCAAATTTTAGGGATGCAATTTGGATGTGCAATCCCACACCTGAACCTCCCCCACCAATTCTGATGATAAGTTGAAAGTGAAAGGAACATACGTGCTGATTGCCATTTAGATTCTCATAACATTTCAGGAAGATTTCAGAAAAAAATGGCAGGAATCATAGCAGAAAAGCAAAACTCACAAGATTTCCCCCTTCAAGGAGGTGAGCATCTCAGAAGGTCCAATGCACTCACAAGGTTTTTTTTTCATATGAGACCAGTTTTTTGCCAGACTCTCAAGAAATGTTGTCAGCCTGGAAACAAACTCTGAACTGCAAAGCTTCTTCAGCCTCAAGCCCCAACAGTGAACCTTGCCCTCTCTCTCAACCAAAACTAAACACGAAGATCTTCGCACATCTCTGTTTTTCCAATAGTTATCATTGTTTTGATGCCAACTTTGTATTTGTTCCCTTCTTGAGGAACATAATTTTCCCGAAAACAGCATGGTTTGACCAATAGAAACACGTCCAGGTGAGCACAGTCGAATACCTTTGCAGCGCCACATGCTGCATAGTGCAGTGTTCTCCATGCTGCAAGGGTGCACTGGCTGAGTGTGCACTGCTCTGGGTTTTTTTTCCATGGGGTTTTTTTTTTGACCCCTGGATATCCAGGGGTCAAAAAAACATGGAAAAAAAACCCTGGAGCAATGCACACTTGTCTAGTGTGTGCTGCTGAAAAGTAGAGCTAGGCCAGCCAGAGCCATGCTCCACTGCCAGCCAGGGTCTTCTTGGCAGGATTGCTGCGGCTGCAGCCCCAGGAGACTCCCAGGACCCCAGGTAAGGCTGCTGAGGTCAGCACAGTGCTGGCCCAAGCCTCCCCTACCCCACCTGGGGCAATGTTGCCATGTACCAAAGCGTGCATGGCACGGGCATTCCCTGGGGACAGGCATGCGCGTTCACATGTCCCTGCAAGGTGCACTGCTGCTACTTGGCCCCAGGGAACCAAATGCATGTCTGGATGAGCCCTAGGAATGTGTTTAATAAGAAGATGAACGTTTTCCATCCCAATCTGGAAAACATGTCCACTACTCTGCCTAAAGGTAGGAAAAACATGTGAAACTTCCTCAGGTATGAAGTGGCTAAGGAGATGGCAAGATGTAAGTATTCAAATCATATCTTTATTGTGGAATTGCATAGGGATTTGGGACTCAGACTATTTGAATCACCCATTACATCTTACTCAAGAGAGAGCTCCAGTTTTGTCCCTCTCTTTTCCAGCAATCTGGACAGACAGATTCTTATTCCTATATCTTTTGTACCAATTTAATAAAGCACAATCTGGCATCTACATGGTCCAGCCCTCTGCTGCACTGCAGTGCTTAAATATCTTATTGTTCTGTGTGTCCAAAAACAAAGAGGAGCCATATATTTTAAGTCTTAAATTACTTTTTATTTTAGACTGGAGGAAAACAACAATGCAAGAAAGTCTCCATAAAAGTGCACTGTTAAACTGTGAAAATAATTAGGCTTTGTTTGTTTTTTCTCTTCTGTATCCAAATCACATTGTCCTGAAAAAAAAAAAGTCCACCTGAATCAACAATTTTACTTTTACTCAACAAAATCAGATGTAACACTCACACCCACTTGGGTTGTGTATGGTAAAGTGTGTGCTTTTGGTTGTCGTGTATTGTGTTTTGTGTGTGTATGTGTATGTATGTGTGTTTATCTGGGCAAGATGGCCCCTGTTGTTCTGGCCATGTGCTCTGCATATGGAAAGCTGGGACTTGTATCTGTGCAAAATATGTAAAATCCTCTGGCCTCACTGGCCAGAGGAAGCAGAAGATTTTCCACGCAGATTGAGTAAGAGAGAGGCTGGAGCAGTCTGACACTCCCTAATTGGATAAGGCTTAGGTGATGTTACACCATGTATATAAGAACAACTCAACCAAGGTTTTTTTTCTCTCTTTCTCTTGGGGCTGCTAAGAGCTGCACCACTGAATTGGGAGCCAGAAAATCTGTTCCCCATGGGGGGGAGAGTCTCCCTCCTCTCCGTCACTGGAGAGGCAAGCAAAAGCTATGTGAAGGGAAAGTCTCAGGTACAGGAAGAGAAAGTCTGTCTTGGAATTTGAGACCCCTATTTCCTCCCTCTTTCCACTCTCTTTATTTCTTAAGTGGGATAATACCATGGGGGTATTAATTGCTGGAGCAAAAAAGCTTACTTAATACATTTTATAGATTTATAGACATTAGGATTGGAAGGGACCTTGTGAGATCATTGGGTCCAGCCCTCTGTCTAAGGGGCAGGAAGTCAGCTGGGATCAGATGACTGCAGCAAGATAAGCGTCCAAACTTACAAGGAAAGAACAAATTTTCCAACTATTTAGTTGGTCTAATAAAAGATGTCAAATTTACCCAAAGAACCTTGTCTGCTGTCAATGAGCTAGAAATGAAAAGTGAAGCTTGCACAGCTAAACAAAATGTTTCCCTAATGACAAGGCAACCTCGTTTATTCTCTTTATAAATATTACTGAAGAAGTTATATACTTCCACGTTAAATGGGGAAAATATGCATATGCCTTAAAAGTGAGTGCTCTGACCGTATTATTTAGAAGCTGAAATGCATTTGGATGCTGGTGTATTTCTAGTAGTGCTGTATTTCTGAATGTAGTCCGGTGCCATTTTCCATATAGCCAGAGCTTGCAAGTAGGTTACAAGCAGTTCCTCCAGGGAGTTCCTTTGCTATCCACATGAGGCTTGTAAGAAACAGACTGCCAAATGAAGTGTAGAGAACTCTGTTATTGTAATGTATCATAGACATCTGCTCTGCAGGACTCTTGAAGAAGGAATAATAAGAGGGTTGTTGCAATGTGTTGTAAGCAGTTCCATCAAATATTATCCCAGAGGTGGCTCCTGCTGTTCTGACTTCCTAACAGTATACATTTCTCTAGAAGGAAGAAAAAAAAGTCTTCCAGAATCCTGTTTTTGGGTGATATAAAAATGGAGTTTGTTTGAAAGACTTCTTTGTTGTGACTTGCTGATTGATACTGTTCCTGGGGATAGAGGAGATTTGGATGACTGACTTACTTACTGGAAACACCAAAAATGTTGAAGCCTTACCCAACCTAGGCAATCTTTTTTGCAAACCATGACTTCCTCTCCCTAACTTTCTTCAGGGATCAGGGACTGTCATAGTGAAGACTGCCAGATAGATGAATTCATTGAAGGATAGCAAGTCAGCACAGGGAACAGGCTAAGGGTGAGTTTGCCCTGGACAGCTTGCAGAGAAGGACAAGGTCCTATGTTGGTTAAGAGGAACAGTGATAAGGTGACAAAGCCTCTAATGACTTCTCATGGCTGATGTACTGGGATTTTTGCAGCTGCATGTGCCTCCTTGGGTGTCTTGTTTGAATAGCTATAGTGCTAGTGAGTGTCGGGACCCAGGGCAGCTGGCCAGCAGCTGTCCCTGACTCCCACCCGGGCAGTTAAGGGTCCGTCGCCTTAGAAGGCCGTCAGGCGGGTACTTGTGACGCTTGGAGTGGAATTAATTAGGCGGACGCTTATTGGTTGCAAAGCAAGATTATTTACTCACGCCATCAAGGTGGTGAATAGCGGAGGTCAGAGATACTTGGTTAGTTACAGCTTAAGGTTTGTAGGTCGTATGTTGGTCTGCAAAAGAGTTCGTCGGTCGGGCAGATAAATGGAGAAAAAAGTCGGGTTGGCAGGCCGTTGATTTTACGTCTGATTAGGTTGAGACGGGGGAGACTAACAAGTGATCAATTTGTCAGTTATTCTCACGCATACGTTCAGAGGTTTTTCAGGTGTGTGCGCGGAGGTCTCCCGTTCTTCACGGAAGTGAAGACGGGTTTTATTTGTGTAATAGCCAATTGCTTTTCGCTATGTCATAAATTTAATTAGAATCGCCAATTATCTAGCGGTCTTCGCTAGGGTGTTATCACAGGGTTATTCCTTGTTTTCTTTGACCAATTATAATGATTTATTTACAGCACAGAAGGCTAAGTTCTATTTCTGTTAGTGTCGCAGTTATAAATTTCTTTTTGACATGCTCAGCAAAAAAAAGCGGTTACTATCATTATTGTTAACCCTTAGTTAACCTAGTGCAGAAAAAAACCTGTTTTGAATGGTTTTACTTGTTTGTGACATGGGCACTACTTAATTTGGTTGTGACAGTGAGGACAGGTAAAACTTGCATGACATGTAAGCATGAATGTTACACCAGACTTGACATCATCTACAGACACCAGCTCATTTCTGGGCCTCAAAATCAATGGCCCCTCAGCTGACTGCTAACAGCGCATATTCTCCCCGCTCCTTCCCCTGCAACCACTGCTAAAAGAACATTAAGTCAAGTACTTAAATGTTAGGAAATGTCAGGATTAAGCTTTTCTGTGTAACATAAACTCAACTTCATTGTGTCTTGGCATTAGGTGGCAGTTGTTAATTACATGGTTATATATGACATTTTTCCATTGGCCCCTGCCTCCTGTAGTGGAGCGAACAGACAGCACTGAGTGAGCACCTCTTCTGTGCTTTGTTTGTTCTTTGTTTGTTTTGTAGCCTGGGGTCTTATTTACTACACAGCCTGCTCTGAAGCCTGCACATTCTCCTGGGCACTCATCACTACCTTGTTGGAGTGCTCCACAAATATCAACTAATTTGTCTTCCTGATCCTCCTGTAAAGTGAGGGGTATTATCCCCCAGTTTTGCAGGGCTGAGGTATGAAGAACCAAGGTGAAGAACTGCATTAGATCTGGTGTCCAATTTGAGATGCTAAATGCCTGATTTTTTTTTCCCCATGTACACAGTGCAGCTCCCATAGTCCTCAATTTTACTTGTGCCAATCAGACCCCATAGTATCAAGCTGGACATGCACAAATTCAGAAGCAAAGTATTAGTGACTACCTGTGAATAGTCTGATTTAAATGACTTGCTTCTATCATCACACTTCTAGGTGATTCTAGACAAGGATACAGTCCAAATTTCCACTATTCAACTTTCTTTACCAGGTGGCTATCCTTTCTCTTCCTGTATCCCTGTGCCTTATTCACTACATGCCTTCTAGCCTATGAAAAAAGGAGGAACATTTTTCATCACACAACCTTGATTCAGTACACTGAATTAGGCAGAGATTCTGTGGGGAAAAAAGCATGAGATCGAGTACTTCTTAATTCTGAAGTTTTGTAACTTCTGATTGTTAGGTAGGCTAGAGGCCCTCTGCCCCTGACATTGCCTTACTAAGGCTTCAGCAAAACCTTGGCACAACACAGCTTCAACTTCTAGCAGGCCTCTCTCCCACTTCACCTTAGCTTAATAAGGTCTCAGGTGCTAACCACATTCCCCATGTCTTCCCTTTGCCTTCCTGAAAAATTACCAGGCTCAGTTGGGTTGCCAAAAAAATGAGCAGGGTGTTCCAAAGGCCTTGCAAATCTCACCTGGAAGATGTTAAGTTTAGTGAGACATCTTCCAGGATGATAGGAAGGTTTGAAGGGAGGTTCAACAATAAGGGGAAAACTAATTGATATACATAGTGACATAGTGAAATAAGGTATGTCTGCATGGGTATCCATGTGATAACTGGAGGTTGATTTCCTTATTAAAGCATTAGAATCTAGTTGGTTTCTATATTTATTCAATGTGTAACAAAGGTATAAAAGATGTCACTGTTTTATCACACTTTGAATGGGTAAACCCCTGTGTAGTTCCCTTCTGCCAGCCAGTCTGATCAGCCTGCAGTGACAGAGATTAAAGGTTTTCATTGTGTTATTTCTTTAAGCTTAATAAGTACATCATGCAGCAAACTACAGATGAAGCCCAGCTAACCCAGCCACTAGCAATACTGATTATTTGACTTTACAACCATAGCTTTTTTTAAATGTGGGTCTTGCATCTCATTGCTTATATTTTTACAAAGCCAACTGAAAAAAACACACCCAGATTCCATCATGTGACATCACGTGGCATCACACTGCCATCAACATAGCTGGAACCATCTTCTACACTGTATACAGAGCTTTGCCGTTTGTTTTACTGGAGAAACAGATTGCAGCAATAAGGATATACAGGTTATCACTGAAGCGGGATGAGACACATACTTTTCCAGTGGATTTCACAGCTGTTTGCGGATAGTGAAGGAGTAGTAAAACTGAGGGATTTGGGGCTAAACTCCAGACTTGAGAGGTAAGCATGGTGTTAACAACACCAGCTCTCCTACCTTTTACTACTAGTCTCAGATTCTTCTGCTTTGCCCTTGGGTGATCTCTTACCTGCTCCAGGATCTCCTCATCCCAGTCTTATTTTCCTGGACTAGCCTCTCTTCAGGTCTCCACAAGAGAAAATGACAAATGCTGTGCTAGTTTGTAATGGCAGATGCCATCTAGACAGCAGAATCCAGCATTATTTCAATCGGTACCCTCTATATTAAGGTCTTCTTAAAAGGCATGTTCTTTGAAGATTGTGAGGGGTAGAAGGGTAGTTCTATTCCTGGAAAGCATCCTCTGTTGTATGTGTGTTATAATGTATACTGAGGGAAGAATACTGATGGGGACCATATAGCTAATGCTTGAACTAGGGGGGGTGTATTAATATTCTATTTTCCCCAATATCCATTGCCTTCAGTTTAATGGGAAGGAAAAACTCACAATAATTCCCCATAAATGGAGTGAAAGTTGAAGTCTGCCATCAATCTATGGAGAAAGTGCATCATCCCTTTGTTTTTAATCTGAAAACTGAACATAGCATCAGATTCAATTTAATCTGTGAGACACATAAGTGGATGTAGGTGCCTAAGAGTGATTCTAGTCCACCTGGCCTGAGTCTTGCAAAAATGTTAATATAAAAGGTGGTTGGGTCTTCTTCCTCTTCCCTACTGCTTTCCTGTGACTCAGTCTGAAAGGTGAAATGATGGTGTCTGACAAAAGTAGATGCATTAATGGATTCCCAGGAGCTTGAACATGGTAGCATAGAACCACACTTGGGCAGCTAAGGCCATTTAGACTCCCAATAGGTAGAATAGGATCCAGCCTGTAGATCATGTAAACAAAATATCAAGGCAGCCTGTATTGTTTAAATTCTTCTCCACTATCAGTCTTCCTGTTTGTGTTGCTGCACTTGTAGTTCAAAAGAGGCTCTCAGATGGAATAGCAAACATCCTTAAAATGAATGAATACTGGATACAAAAAATCATGGACTAAATATAGACATTGGATTCATGGCATATTATAACCTGCCCACAATCTGATAACCCCAGATAAGCTCTCTACATTTTACCAGTTACATTCTATCATCAAGTCAACACCCTTTCCCCCCACCTACCTGTCTCACACCTATTGTTGCCCATTGCCTCTAATCCTGGCTGCCACATGTTTAGATTTTCACAGATCTGCATTTTGCATATTGGCTTCTTTTCCATCCGGGAGAACACAAAACACCATCAGACTCCCCCTATGCCTGAAGGAAGGGTGTTTTGTGATCAAAAGCTTGTAAAGAACAGTTTGCCAACTATTTAGTTGGTTTAATAAAATATATCACATTTACCCAAAGAACCTTGTCCACACACACACACACACACACACACACACACACACACACACACACACACACACACACACACACAGTTAGTTTACATTTCCATTCTGAAAAAGTACAAAGTTCTAGCATTAAGCATTGCAACACTGAACACTGCACCAATGGGGAGTTACATTTCAGTCTCAGCTCAATATTGCATTGCCAGAGTTATTATCAATACAGTTCATTACATTTCATTAGAAAGCTGCCTTGTTTCCACTGATTTTTTTTTTTTTTTTTTTAATCTTCTTGTCCTTTCTTTTCATTTGAAGAGGAAGCCTGCTCATTTTTTTTCCGGGATGCTAGATCAAAGAATCAGGGGGGGCTGAATTAGCTCTTGAGGAACCTTTTTCTCCCTTTCATCTAGGAAAAAAAAAATCACATAAGCTTGTCTCAGCAGACAATTCCCTCTTATCCTGGCCCTGTAAATGAACTCTCAGCAATTCAGAAGCTATGCTAATAGAATATTCTTCTTCCTTCACACATCAGCTCAGTCTTACTTCTGGAATTAATTCAGTATCTCTTTAGTTCTGCTTGAGTTTCCATTATTTACTTTTGAAATATAGTGTGAGATCATTCTGAGACAAGAGTTCAGAAAATTTTTTAGATATAACCTTTGCCCTGAAGCTAGCTCCTGCTTACTCTGCATTAAAGAAAAAAGTCCAGGAATTCAGTTCTCTTAACCAGTAGTGGTTCTAGGTAGAGATTACTTTAAGAAATGATCTTTGAAGTCACATACCCTGCTTTCCTGCTGTCCCATTATAGTTGGTCCTTCCTGTGGGGGTGACAAATTATTTTTTTTAAAAACCCTGAAGTAGCTGGAAAAAAACAGTCTCTCTCTTCCTGTGTAGGATATAAAATGATTAGGTGGATGTGCTATGCACAGATCAAAATCATTGCCTGCAAAAGGGAAGAGGGATGTCTCAGATGTCACCAAGACACTGTTCTTCCACCAAACATTCCAGATTCAGGTCAATGGATGACATGCAGAAAAGACAGTATGCTCTTCTCAATTCTTTTTCCATGGATGGGGATGATCTTGGCCAAGACTACATGGCACCTTGGATTCAGAGTGGGTTTTAAACAGTAAGGGTAATTTTACACATGCTTCATGGGTGGAGCGGGGCGGCACTTTAATCAGAGCAGCTCCAAGAGACGCTCTATTTAAAGCACCACCGTGTCTCATGTACCAGCATCCCTGCACTTAAAAATGGTGGCCGGGGCACTTGAACTAAAACTTGTTCAATGAGTTTTAGTTCAAGCAATCCCATGGCCATTTTTAGGTGTGGGGATGCTGATACACAGGACCCAGGAAGCTGCGGGAGCACAGTAATTGCCACACCAGCAGACTTGATTAATCCCAATCCCATTCTTGCGTCCAGAGCTAACATGGAAACCAGACATGCTTTTGACCTTGTGGTAAAGACTTAAGACAATATCCTAAAATATACCCTGCTCTACTGTGATGCTAGAGTATCAGGAGCAGGGAAACCCAAGAGAACCTACTGGCTTCCTTTCTCTGACTGCATCCCCTAAATTTGTTTTTGACATACTCCTCTGCCCAGTGATGAAGTTGTCAAATTTGCTGCTATCAAAGAGTTCAAGGGAAGGCTGGGACAGACACACAGGGTTATGCCAATTATGAGATGGTGATAGGGTGAAAAAAACTAATAGACAATTCTGGACCCTCCCTCCTCCTACATTTTTTTTGCCTTTCCTACAACTCACAATCAGAGAGGTAAGATGGTGCACATTGCTTCTTGTGAAAAGAAACAGCTAAGCAACATATTCAGGAAAAACAACTAATTGTGCACTAAGCCTATCTAAAAATAATAATACCTGGGCAGTCATCTGAAAATGTCAAACCTTACATATCAGCTTTCAGTTGCAGTATTCTGCACTCATGTATGTGCTGTGCTTCCAAGGACTTATCAGTGTCATGCAGCTGTTGCTTCCAGCTGAAATCCTGTCAGCTCTTAGAGTGCCAGATACAGCATATGAAGCACCCTTCCTCTAAAGCTGCTCCTTAAATCTGAGGATTATAGCAAGATGTGTGCTAATAAAGCAGCAGTATGTTATAATGGACTTTGCCAATACTGGAACTCGGGGTAGTCTTATGGAAAGGAAGCACAATCTCTAGCTTACACTGTAAATGTCATTTAAAGTTACTTCAGCCTGTTCTATGAACTGTGTACAAAAGGTATAACTGGAGCATTACAACATAAGGCTTATATTTTAAAATATGGAAATCATTAGTTAAAGTAAGATATGAATATTTCATTAGCTTTACCAATCATATCACATATTTGCTGAACGATTTTGACTTGTGAACATTCCCTTAAAATATTCCAGTAAACCTTACTGTAGCTCACAAAATTTACTGGTGCATATTCTTCTGACATGAATGGGAGCTTACGCAGGTTGTGCATGGTCTGAGGTTTGAGGGAAGCTATTCTAATACTTGAAATTTTTTACTTTTTGAATACTTTTACTTTTAACTGCTCCAGAATCCTTGTGGGAAGCGACCTTATGGAAAAGTTTAAACTATAAAGTTTGGGTTAAAAGCTTGTTTATGTTGGGATTTCTTTATCTTGATTAGGTTCTATGACAGATATTCTTGCACTGAGAATGAATACTACTACTTTTCCTTTTAATCCATTTTTAATGAGCAAAATTTTACACAAGAAAAACAAATTAATAATGATTATATATTTAAATATATATTCAGGAAAAATACACTTGTGTGTGTGTGTGTATGCGTGCATATATGCGTATGTGTGTATGTATATGTATGTATATATATGTATATATCTATATCTATATATACCTATATCTATATACACACATATACCACACACACACATTATGTATATAGATATCTTATCTTGCCAACATTAAATAATTATATAATATCTATATAGCTATCTATCTAGCTATCTGTCAGTAATACAAACAGTGACGATTTGGGAAAGTGATCAGATAGGAGATGAATACATATACATACATACATACATACATACATATAAATATATAATATGTATATTCATCTCCTATCTGATTGCCTTCCCAAATTGTCACTGTTTGTATTACTGACAGAGTGGAGAAAAGATAAATGTCATATACTGGGACCACACTTTAAAAAGACAAATTTTTAAATGTGTGAGTTCTTGTAAAACATTTTTAAACACTTTGTTCTGGGAATTGTGAAAAATCACTGAGATAAATATGCAAAAAGGGGAAATCTACAATTTTTCTTTGAAGAAACGTGTAATTTTGAAAATGGGTTTTAGCAAGGAATTCTGTTTACAATTTTAAATAAGGAAATAACATGGCTTTTGTTAGGGGCAAACTATTATCTTTATGTTTCCAGCCATAGTAAGTTAATAGACATGATTGATTTTAGAACTCACTTAAGAAAATGAAGACTCATTCACACACCCACATTACTGGCACTTGGATCATACCTGATGTACAGAGATGCTACGATTCAGGACCAGGTTTCAGGTTAGTCTCAGAGGTACCTATGTTTAGTTATTTCCACTCTGAGTGAACTGGTTCCCAACATGGCAGAGGCACCTTCTTGAAGCCCTGAATCAAATGGTTAAGGTCAGATGAGCAGGAATGCAGCCATAACCCTGTGCCTCACATTTGCTATTGGATGTCTGTAAGTGAAGTCCTGCTCAGTGTTTACATGATCTGCAGGTAGATAGCCTGGCCATGGAGAGACTGGAAGAGCTATGAACGTCCTTGGGTGGAAAAGAGGTAGATGAGACAACTTTTTTTAAATATAGACATCTGGCAGACAGAACAGGGTATGGGCCCCAGGGGATACATCTGTAGTTCCTTGATTGAGACTGGGCTTAACTGCTAAGAAATAGGCTTTCCCCACTCCATGAGCACAATGGTCTATACTTTTGCAGTGTAGATGACTCAGGACAACCCTAAGCACATTCCCCAGCACTGTGATCAGGTACCCCACTGGGCATGGTACCAAGGCATTCACTCCAGCTTGGTCTGAACTATCTATGTTGAAACATTGTGGGCACAATCATGCACAGAATGGGGAGGACTTTTCCCTCAGCGGCATGCCCAGTCTCACTCAAGGGGTGGTGTAGACATACCCAGATGATTTCTGGTCCAGGTGGCAGGGTCAAATGGGATTCTTCTTGTTGACTTAGGTCAGCTGCTCATATGTTTATGCTATTTGTGAGGCTAAAAAGATGGCTGCCACAAAAATGGATGATTGATGACAATGAAGTTGCTGTTTCAGATGGCAAATTCTTTGTCTTTCCAGGACAAATTTAAGGCCTGATCTACCCTGACTGTCCTACAGTGCTCTGCTTTCCTCCCCCTTCCTCCAAAGGGGAGTGAGGGTGGGAAACTAGCTGCCTCCCTAACAGACCACTCGGCAGGGTCTGGTGGCAATGGGGACAGGGTGGAGCTATTTGTGGCACAAAAAAAAGGCTGTTCTACCACAAAAATGGAGTAACCATGACAAAAAGTTGCTATTTTGGACAGAAAATGATTTTGTCTTTCCAGGACAAATCTAACATGTGGACAGGTCTGAGAGACCCCTACTCTCTTACAGTGCTCTGCTTTCTCTCTTCCTCTCCCAATCCAAATAGGAGCAAAGGGAGGGAAGGCAGCTGCCTCCCTGACAGCTCACCCAGTGGGACCTATTGGGATCAAGGACAGTGCTGCAGCAGCCACAAGGGCTTGGGGGCAGTATGGGTCTCTGTCTTGGACTGCTTGTCAGCCCTTTAAACTTTGTAGCACTATAAAAACAGCACCTGTCAGGGGCCTTAGGTCCTTCCAAGGACAATGTGGATCTCACCCAAGACTCTTTTAGGAAAAAAAAAAGTTGTTCTAGGGCTTACTCACTTCAAGATAATATTTGAAATTCAAATATAAAAGGCCAATAGATGTTTTACTGTTACATTGAAAATATCAAGATAAGTACAACAAATCTTCCAGCTTACATAGGCAGCTGGGATTTGGCAGTTCTTGGTTCAGTGATTCATCTCTGCATTGAGCTGATGAAAGTATCGGTAACTTCCGAGTTTTATGTGTATGCACATCAGACAGCATTACAAGAGTGACTGTGTGGGCATTGGCTACCGTATCCCCTGTGCAGCAGTTGATACAATTGAGATATTGTAGAGCTGTTTTAATTTCTTTAGCAACTAAGAACTTCCTGTTAGGTTCAACAGTGGTAGTGCTCAAGTGGATGCCTCTGCATATAGATCATCTAGTGTGATGAAAGAGAGAGGGTAGAGCTCAGCACCACTTTCTCTTGTTGATAGGTTTAATTTTTATGACATACAAGACAGGCGAAGTCTACTTATATTGTTTTGACTTCTAGATCTACATCAGCCTCTTGGGAGTTAAATGCTTCATGGCTGTAAAAAGCAAACTCCTTCCATATTAATAAAGATTATCAAGGTCTTGTATCAAAACTGTTATGAAGCCAGCACAGCCCATAGGGACTAATCGATCTGTAGACTGAAGTTTTTGCTTTGAAAGTACTTAAACTTTCTGAAACACTGAAAGACCAAAAGAAAAGCCACTTATAGGGGCAAATTGAGCTCTCCATTACCTCCATTTAAACTAGTAGAAATGGTGGGAGAAGAACCATAAGTAGACCAATTGACTTCAGATAAGGGGGAGAGAAATACAGTCAGTAAAGTGACTATTTGCATTCCAGCTGGTAATTTTCTATAAGTCCTAATGTTGAGGCAGTGGCTCAGACACTTAGTCTAGATGTATTATTGCATTGCAGTATCCAAGCTGGGCAGCCTCCCTTCCTGTCCTGCCAAACGAGGACAACCAGAGTCTAGCTACCATCTGGGTGGGTGAAATAAAAAATGGAAAGGGCTCCCCATACCTTCTCATTTTCATTTCCCCTTGATTTCCAGCAAGAAACTGAAGGGGAAACATTAGGATAAAATTAGGAGAACTGGTTGTTTAGCCATACAGTTTACTGTTATCTGAGCTTGCTGTACCATTGGATTTAATATATCAGACAATGTCACAGAAGGTAGATGTTGAAAAATTAAGTAAGGTAGGTCCTTATTCAAAGAAAAGAGTTTGATCAGAATTCTTTCAAATGAAATGCTTAATGGAAAAGGGACATATTAATTTAAACACATGTACTTAGAATTGTTTCATCATGTTCGCCTCTGCTCAGATGAATGATGCTGAAAAGGACACCATGGTCCTTATTCAGTGGCAGTACTTTGGACTTTCAAAGCTAAATTTAGTGACGCTACATAAAGGCACCAGTTCTTAAGCAGAACAGATATATTGGAACATGCGAAGTTAAATATACAGTATTTGAATTATCCAGGCACAGATGAAGTAGCTTACTAAATATCTAGAGGAAGTCTGAGCTTACATTGCCTTGGCTTCCTAGCATAATGCCCTAACCAACAGGCCAGAGGTCATGCATTATCCAGCCTCCTCTCTAACTATCTATTTGAAGCTGAACCACTGGACCTTGCATTTAAAAAAGGAATTAGATGAAATGGATGGAGAACAGGGAAGATATTTTCACTCCATTGGAGACGTGGGTCCAGCCTAGGATACCAAGGCCTGTTCTCTTTAAGAGCAGTGGCCATCTCATTGAAACGCACAATTTCTATCTTGTTTTCTTCCTCCTAGCTACACATATCTTCCTTCCTTAGCTGCTCAGGGGGCCTGCTTCAAAATAAGGGCTAGAGAAGATCTGGATTATGCCTAATCTTTGTCTTGGTAGTCAGAGTACTGTACTGCAAAGTCAGAGAAATGAAGATTCATTTCTTGTGGGTGAGCAGGACCTAGAACCGAGGTCATTTGCTTCCTGGATAAGTGCACCAACCACTCACCTGTTAGGGTTAAAACATAAGAGGACCCTCCTTCATCTAATACTTGCTGGTCATGGGATTTTGCTAGGTAGAGTTTTGTGATTTATCCACATTTGGAGTATATAAAGTCACAGCTGTGTACCTTCAAGGAAGAATACCTAGATTCAGAGCTGCACTTGATCTAGAGTGAGACTTAAAGGCAGGTCTCCCTCAGTGCAGGTAAATACCTTAACCTCTGGACTGCTAGCTAGTTCTCAAGAGGATGGCATGCCAGTGGAGGTCTCAATATGATCATAAATTCCATTCTGCAACCAATGAGCTCTTCCTGGCTACACTGCCATGTATGGCCTGCAAAAGTATTGGTTCTGACAAATCAGCATTTTTGTAAAAGTAGTTGAAAACTTTTCAGTCAGCTGTGCTAGAGAACTATTATAATATATGCCAATTCCTGAATTATTTTTTATAATATTTTTATGCCTATAATAGTTGTTTCACAGCATCATAAACAGTCCATCTCTCGCAACATAAATGCCTAACAAAACCATTACAATGACCATTTTTGTAAAATCAGCATACTATATTTACTTGGAATAGAAAACAACCCCCAATAATTAAATTCTATATATGGAAAATTTATACATTTGTTATAATTTTCCAGGTAAAGAATCGAATTACTGGAGGCTTGCCTTGAATTTTTCTCCCCTCCCATAGCTATGCCAGGGAAAATATATCTGGGGGGGCAGTTAACCCTTTGCTTTCTGCTTCCCCCAACTTTTTCCCTTGGCAGCCCCTTCCTCCTCTCCTTACTGTCAGACCCCGTTCTCCCTGAGCACATGGCAGTGAGGAGCAAAATTGAAAACAATAACCCTGAAATTAAAGAAGGTGACTGGTGCCACCTTAGCCCCACACAGTGACCAGGGGGGTGTTCCTCCCCCCCGTGGCCAATCTCACTGACCAGGGAGGGGTTTCCCCCCACGTGGTCACGGCACTCCTGGAAGTGGCTGTGGCACTTCATCCAGGTACTCCCACTCCCCAGCCGGTGCTTGCAGGGGGGGCACTGGTACTCCTGCCTGCCCCCCCTGCCCATCACCTAAGCAGGGAGCAGGGGTGTACCAGCACTTTCAGGGGTTGCACATGCACCCCCTTGCACCCCCTATGCACTGCCCCTGAGAGAAGGCTTTAGCAATTTACATGTAGTACCCATTCACTTAGTTTATCCAGAACTGGTGCATGTAGCAGTTCAAAAAAAAAAGGTAACAAGTTCAGCAGCACTTTACCACCTAGTTGTATGTAGTACAAGCTATATTAATCTGAAGCCAAAGGTTCCTGATTTACCATACAATGTATTTGGCTAGGCCCACCAGAGTTAACAGTATTTCAAACCCTGGTGACCTCACAACTCATCACTGCTTAGTATGTATGTGTACTCCAGATAGCCCCAACAAAAGGCACCTATACACATGCAGCAAGGCAGCTCTAATGTGCTGGAATTACAGTGCGTCAGAGCAGACTTGATTATTCAAGTCTGCTGGAGTGTGGCGTTCCAGCAGACTCCAGCATCTCATGTATCAATGTCCCCATGCTGAAAAATGGGAGTGGGGATGCTTTAACTAAAGCTCGTTCAACGATTTCCCTCCCCCCACCACTCCCAGAGCACGTGTATACATGCCCAAAGAGTCCATTTGCTAATTAGCCACACCTATGACTGGAACCAGGTGTTCTTTTCACAAATCCTGGGATTCTCCAAAAATCTATATACAAATGAGGTATAGGGAAACCTGGTATGGCTTCACCTCATACAGGGGCCAGCAGAGGGAGTCTCGGTATGCCATGTCATGGCTCACCATGACTTGAAAAAGAGTTGGCACTGAGTGGGGACTGTGTTTAATGGGCACTACCATATGTCTTATTTAGATAGGCCACACTAATCTGCCATTGTGGTAGGTTCCCATCAGAATGTTTGCCCAAAATGGGCCATGTGTTTTATGGTCATGTTCAGTGCTGGTTGCATTTAATTAACTTCATAGTTGGTTTCCATTGCTGAGTACATGGTGCTTTTGGCAGTAGTTTAATGATAGACAGTGCATTTAGTGAGATTTCATTGTATGTGATAATAAGATGAAGAGATCTTTTTCCCCATGCTAATTGAAGGAAAATAACTAATCTTGTATTTGAGGAAATACAGTAAATACATAGTTATCTTGAAGGAATGATTGACACAGAAATCTCATAATGTGTTACAGGACTAAAAAGAGCAGCTTTTGCAGAACTAGCACACTGATCATGTTTAACAACAGTAAAGTAGACATTTATTCTTTTTGGTACCTAATGCTATTTTATATTTAATTTTAGTAATGTGTATTTATGGTATTTCACATTTATGTAATATTTCGCATTCTAGAAGATCAGAATGCTTTATAAATATATGTAACCATAATTGTATAAACCCCCTGAGAGGTAGGTAACTATTTCTAGTCCAATGCACTGAGAGATTCCATGAATTACTAGAAGTAACACAACAAGAGAGTGATAGTGGACAGCAGAAGGAGCACAGCGATAGCAGACTTCCAGGTCTGCACAATTTCCAGTGGACACTAATAAGAAAGGCTCAGGGACCAGTTTGGGAACAATATGATAATTTGGCTTGAATATATCCCAAGGTATTTCTATGCATAGGTGTCTGTCCTCACCCCCTGATAAATCTAGAAAAGCCATCTTGTAAATGAACAGCACAAGCTACCTTAACGCATGGACACGATGACCATCCCTCCAATAGATCCAAGCACTGTCTGGCAACACATTTTACTCTCATTCTATTATAACGTGTCAGTATTCACATGCAGACAAATCCTAAGTATATCAGATCTGGCATTTAAGAAATAACTACTGGGCTTTTGCATGTGGGTCACCGTGGGGTAACACATTTGCAATGTAATAGCAAAAATTATGCTTTGATTCTGTGGGGAAGAATAAACAAATGGAAGGTATTATATTAGGTAGCCAGAAGCATTTCACATTATGAACTTGTTTATTTCTAAATCTATCAAGCCATTCCTAATGCATTTGCTGCTTCAGACTTCGCTAAAAGATGGTTCAGATCATCTTCAATTTGCGTTTGAAGGATTTCAATTTTTTCACAGGAAAAAAGCAGTAAAATAGATTAGTTATGCTTCTCACCATACAGATTAGCACAACACTCTATGCAGACTAAAACAGAGTGAAAACAAACTACAACACTTTCTAATTTAGGGCTCTCATTCATCTTCACTGTACTGCTAAGTTATATGGTGAGCCAGCCTATCTTTATGGGCAGCTGCCATTTTCTAAGATGGCACATCCAGCAGAAGAGACATAATCCATAATAGAATCTCTTGAGTTTTTTTTTTAAAGGAATGCTTTTCTATAAGAAAGTTCCTATTATCATTATCACAGCAGCTAGGAGACCCAATCATTGACCAGGAACAAAATGTGAGTAGTATTGTACAAACACAGAACAACAAGATGGTCCTTGCCCCAAAGTTCAAATAGTCCAAGTAAATGCCAACTGATTGGAAACAAAGCATTTCACAGGAATATTTAAGCTTCATAGGTCCAGGATGGGAGTTCTAGTCAAAAAGTCAGGGAGAATAGAGACGTAACAGAATAGCACAGTGCCTACTCATTCCCCAGGGTCTAGGTGGCCCAGTTTCTGAATTAGTAAGTCCCAATTCTGACTGTTCACTGGAACAGGCAGGATTGTTGGCTACTTTGGGGTGTGAGATGGGGTAGTTGTTGTTTTTTAAATAAAAAAAGGAAAGGTATAGTTTTGTTCTGATGCATTCCAAAAATAACGTTTGAAACTGGAAATATTTTTTTGTGGAAAAAAAATGTTTTCTCACCAGCACTAATATTTAGAAGTCTCTCTTGGGAACTTTACATTGGCTTGTTCTTGTTTTGCTGTTTCTCTTAAAATGAAAGTAATTCAGACTGGCTAGACATGGCTGTTGTTTGCCTGTGGGAAAGCTTGAGTCAAACTGTTTTCCCTTTTAATTTTCATGGGCCTGGATACATTCAGATTTCCACTGGGATAGGGACTAGGAACATAGAAATGGCATGAAAATTCTGTTGTTGTAGTAGGTCCAAAGCTACCAAGACTGGGAAGAGCTAAACTTCTCATGGGGGCCTTTTATTCACTAAGATAGTTCATGTTCACTTTTCAGATGACCATCAAATGCATATCAACATTTTCTTATTGGTTATCTAAACTTAACTGAACCTCAAAACCTTCGAAGTATCACCTTTGGTTAAAACTATGCATTTCACAGGGGCACATCAAAGGCCCAGCCTCTCTGGAGTACCTACTTCAGGAGTGCCTGGGCACATCTACAGATGCCATTAAGGGGCAGCAATAAACTGTGGAGTTTATTACAGTAAACTCCCAGGAGCAGTTTATTGCTCCCCAGGGGCATCACCTGTGGCAGTTTGTGCCACTGCAAACATATGCCCCTGCATGTCTGATCATGGCCTAAAAGTGGGAGCAGTCCTCATCCTTTGTTATCACTCCCACACAGAGCTGAGGACAAGTGGTCTTCACCCCTTCTCAGACTACATCCCAAGGAACTCCACCTACCAGCTTTCTCTAGCCCTTGCTAGATGTGCATTGCTAGTGTGGTAAGAACTGAAATTTTCATTTATTTTATTTTATTTTTTTTACTAATGATGGCTGGGGTTTATTGTTGCTCTCAAACAGATTTAATAGATTTCATAGACATTAGGGCTGGAAGGGACCTCACCAGATCACTGGGTCTAGCCCCCTGCCCCAGGGGCAGGAAGTCAGCTGGGATCAGATGACTTGAGCAAGATAAGCATCCAAGCATTTCTTTTTCCCACTGTAACGTTTTAAATTGCTCCAACTCCAAAAAAGAGAGTGGCAAAAGGAGGAGTGATAATGCAACTCCTTTACTCTTTATTTAAAAAAAAAAATTCTTCTTTGAAACTTTACAAGTTTTTTTGGTCTTTGAAAACCAAGAAAAATGGACATTTTGGTTTGAACAAAACCAGAATGAAAACAGGTATTGTTCCAAAAGTTCACCACAAAAATGGGAAACAAATTAAAGGAAAAATTTTATTCATAGTTTTATGGGGTATTTTTGATGAGCACTCCTAGAAATAATTATTACTCTTTAGTAGTTTCTTTATTACTCTTTATTACTCTTCAGTAGTTTCCAAAATCATGCATTTAAAATAACTACACTCATATAAGTATACTCATACACACCACTTTTGACTGATGTAAGCAGGAAGGTTTAAGTTCCTGGGTATGGTTTGGAGCATTTAGAGGGGAGGTTTTTTTTTTATTACTTACTATTTTATTTTAGTGTTTTCTGTGTTCTTATACTCTAATGTGCTTTTATTTTGATCCACCATAAGTCTTTTTGGGGAAGGGCAGCATATAAATCAAATACATAATTACATATACAGTAGAATTTATGAACAGAATCAGTGAATTTCTTCTGCTTTTGCCGGAACATATTTGGTCCAGACTGTTTCATTTTTTGCATACTAAAGGAATATGGCACTATTTATGGCATAATGTAACAAGTAATAAACTAAAAGGTGTGCAAAGCTATTTTAAAATTATCACTATAATCTTTAATCTTCTCATTAAAAAGTGGCAATTAAAAACATTGCAAAGCCCTCTTATATGTCAGAATAATCTAGAATTCGACTTTCTAAGGCATGGAGGCCCTTGGCTCGTTGCAGAAACATTTGCAGAAAGGAATTAAATCAATTTCTGGGAACAAGGCATCCAGCAATGACTGCTTGCCTGCTGGAATCTACAAATGTACCAGCAATGAATTACTTTGAAAGCTTCATGAAGTTATACTGCTCTGTTGGAAAGAGGAAATGGTACCACAACATTTCAAAGATGCTCGGTTTATACAATTGTACAAAAACAAATAATAGAAGTGACTGTGACAACTGCAAAGGTATCTCTCTGTTCAACACTGTCGGAAAAATTGTCACTCGCAGTGTGCCCCCTAGGTTACAATCTCTAAGTGAAAGAATCTATCCTAAAAGTTAGTGCAGTTTTCACTCAGGACACTCCTACATTGATATAGTATTTTTGGTCAAGCAACTACAAAATAATTGAGCACCACTGTACATAGCCTTTACTGATCTGATGAAGGCCTTCAATACAGCCAACAGACAGGGCCTTTTTACTGTTCTGAAGAAATTGGGTTGTCCCCGCAAACTGTTGAACATCATCTATTCTTTACTTCAAGGTATGAAGGCAACCGTAGTATATGCAAACAAAGGATCAAATGCCTTTGACATCAACAATGGGGTGCAGCAGGAGTGTGTCTTTAGCCCCTGTCCTTTTTAACATCTACTTTTCATTCCTGCTTCTTCAGGCATTCAAAGATAGCAATGATGGCATTTATCTTCGAACCAGACTAGATGTAGTCTTGTTCAACGTTGTGAAGTTTAGAGTGAAAACCAAGGGAAAATAACTGGTTCTGAGAGATTTCCTGTTTGGGGATGATGTGGTTGTGGTTGCCCACAGTGAAACTTCTCTGCAAAATTTCTTAGGCAGATTTTCTGAGTCACGCAAGAGCTTTGGGATAGCAATCTGTCTCAAGAAGACTGTGATCATGTATCAGGGGATGAAAGAACCAATACTGACGTCACTCTGGTGTCACTGGCAGTTTTTGCTACTTGGGTTCTACCAATAGCAGGAATCTTGACCTTCAGACTGAACTGACTAACAGAATTTTAAAAAGCAGCTACGGACTTCAGACTGTTTTGGAAATGTTCATGGAAGTGTGCTGTAAACTTGGCACAGGTGACTGGTAGGGGGTACGTGGGAGTGCATGTGTCCACCCTGACAGGGCCGCTGCCATTGGCAGCTTTTTCAGGTGCTCCCCCAGATTCAGGAGACACCAGTCACTCATGAAACTTGGACTCCAACTCAGACAATGCATGGATCTGTGAAACTTTTAACAAGCTGTGTTGCTCTCAAATTAGGCTTGTCAGCCACAAGTGGATTCATTGGGCTGACCTCTTATGTGTACAACGTGATCCAGAGGATTGATGGTTGCCTAGTACCCTTATCCTTGCCATTGAAGAAATGGCAATTAAAACATTGCAAAGCCCTCTTATATGTTAGAAAAACCTGCAATTTGATTTTCTAAGACATGGAGGCCCTTGGTCCAGTGAACTGTTCTTGTGGCTATATCATCAATCCAGTTCATATGGAGAAGCTGCACTATAGCAGATGTTGATCAGTGTCTTTGAGGATCTCATTAAAAAGTTAAAGTAAATTGTTAACTAGGTTCTTCTCATGCCCTTCCTATGTTGGGTGTTCAGTATATTCTAATGCTGACAGATTTGTCTTTGATCCTAATTGCAGATAATTTTTAACTGAATTTAAGATAATATGGCCTTGATGGATAATATGAGTCTTTCTTAGCCCTTATTTATTGTATGAGCTTTTAGACTATGAGCTTTTAGATTACTACAGTATTGTGAACTCAAAGCATTCAAATATCATGTCATGAATGTCAAAATCATGAGATATACCTAAGAAATGTGAGTTTTTTTGGGGGTGGGGGAATATTTTTTAACTTGCTTGTTGGTTTTGAGGCTTTAGGGGAATGTTTTCAAGACTTTTTCAGGAATCAGATGGGCTAGAAATCTGCTTTAAAGCTGAATGCTATAACAATCATGTCATTGCATCATTCAGGAACCGAGGCTTTAAGAGAAGCAACACACATCATGACATGAAACCTGTGACCAAAGTATGAAAGCTGATGTCACTGCTATTATTTAAGAAAGCAGCTCCCTCTATATGTGCATAGTCAGTTAACATTAAAAATTGGTCTTAGCACTCGTGTCAACTTTCTGTGTCACTAAAATATCTGTTATTCAAATATCATATTCAATAAGCTGACACAAAAATGTGCTTTAAATAGACTGCAGTATACTAATTAGCTCCTGCATTTCATCAGACCTTTACTGGGAGTTTAACAAGTGATCACATTTTATAACGTTCACTGGTTGCCTTGGACTCATCTAAATGGTAATAAGGGGAGGGGAAAAAAGGAACACGAACTATTTCACTAAATTTTCAAGAGTTTTCGGTAGCAAGTGAATAATTTCTGTTAAAACTTCTCTGGCAGCTGATTCATATTTTTACCTATACTGGCCGTGTTTACATGAGACACTGACTGTACAGTTATTACTGCAGTCATTTAATACTTGCGTACACAAGTACTAAACGACTGCACGGTAACTGTTATTACTTTGCAGAAGCACCCCCAAATGGCTTTTTGGTGATGCTAACTGCACAGTAGCTTGTTACTACTATGCAGTACTGTCACATCATGCTTTGTGCCATTCAATGCTAATGCACAGTAGTAATGAGCTACTGTGCACTCAGCTTCTTATGTAGATGCAGCCACTATCAACCTCTATGTATTAAAATAATTACCTTTAAAAGACATTTAAGTTTACAAAATTGTTAAGACTGGCTTGATATCCTGGACCCAGATTTTTTTTTTCATATATTCAGTTTTCAGACTTTTTTTTCCCAAATTCCTTCTCTTTAAGGTAGTATTCAAATTTGTTATTTAAATCTCCAGAGTTGTGAGCTAAAGATCTCATGTGGCCTTACTTTATTCTCTTTCTGCTTTGCCCTGGGTTACCTTATTGACTCCAATATTGGTTCTTCTGATTTACAACAGTTCAGAAGAAGAATCAGATACAGCAGGCATATTTCCGCTTGCAATTAATGTGAAGCAATAAACTTCGGAGCTTATTGCTCCAGAGTTTATTCCTCCCAGGTGGACCATGCACCTAGAAGTAATAAACTCTGAAGCAATAAACTTCAGAGTTTATTGCCATTTGCATGTGCACCTGGAAGCACAGCATGTTGAGCTGGGTCAGAGGAGCCCTGGCTGGCAGAGAGACTGAGGGGTCAGTCTGCCAGCCTGGGGCTGCTCCCTCAAGCTCAGCATGCTGCAGAGGGGCTGGCTGGGGCACAAGTGTGCTTCAGTGTGGAGCTAGCCAGCAGGCATCCCCAGCAATGAAGCACCCTTGTGCCCCAGCCAGCTGGGGCAGCATCTACACATGCACTGCTGCGTAGTAAGAAACTCTACAGCAGGATAGTACTTGTATTAATTGGAACAGACTCAATTAATTCAGCCTGCTGGAACATGCTAATTAGCCTTGGCATCTCATGTATTCAGCATCCCCACATTTAAAAATGATAGTGGGGGAACTTTAACTAAAGCTCACTGAATGAGCTTTAGTTAAATGCCCTCACCACCCTTTTGAAGCGGTGGGACATTGAATATATGAGACGCTGTGGGTGCTTTAATTAAAGTGGCTCCCGAGAGCCACTCTAATTAAAGTGCCCCCACCACACTCCACCCCACCCCAGAGCACATGTAGAGACACCCATTCTGTATAACTAAAATCCAGCACAACCTGAGCTTCCTCTGTGGTCAGGCACCTCAACATCTACCCCAATGTGAATTAAAGTCATAATTGTATCCATAATGCTTGTTTAGCATTTTGGAGTTTTAAAAAATAGTATGAATACCAGTTTTTATTAAATAATGCAATATAGCAATACATTATTTATGATGGATTTTAAAACCATAAAATACATAATTCTACTTCATTCTTTCACCCCAAATGTCTTTCTAGTCTTCCTGGGTGTTTTGTGCGTCCTACCGTAGGAGTGTTTACACTTGTCCTGTGATTCTCAGAACTTCTTAGTATAGAAATTGACTTAGATGGTAATAGGTTAAAAATATTTTTGGATTCTTTTGCTCTTCTAGACAGTATGGAACCATATTGATTAAAAAAATGACTCAATATGTCAGCAAGGAACAGCCATCTTAAATCACTGTGATAATTTAGTTACTGAAATGATTAATCAGTCTTGTGAAAATCTGTGCAATAGCAAGAGCTTTTTATGAGCTCATTGTCTGTGGTCTAAGAACATGTATTGTAATTTATCATTTCAGCTCTTTAAACATCTGACCTGACCTTTCTGGTTTTTATATGTAAAGTCTTTATTTGAACAAGGATGAGCTTAGATTTATATTAAAAAGGTCTGTTTATTTTAATTAAAATATTGCCTAATGTGATGTGTAAAGTTAATATGGTGTTTCAAATATGTTTTCTGTTGTGGCTGTTTATGTTAACTAATTAATGAATTAATGGATCAAGAAGACTTTGGAACATGTTTAATTTACAAAATGGGCATAATTAAAATTAAATCTAATTAAATATCTTCAACATAGGATTTTTTCTCTCTGTTAATTTTAGACTATCTAGCAGCTGCACTACTCAGACCTGGTCTGAAAAGGTTTCTCAATGCTTAGACAAGGTCTGAAAAAAACCAAACACAAAGGAAGATGCTGAAGTTACATTTGAATGGCCGTTAGATGATCCACTTGATAATGGGCGCATCTACACATGCCATTACGGCTCATGAATAAACCGCAGAACTTATTGCTCCACAGTTTATTGCCCCCAGGAAGCTCCCAGATGTATGGTTTATACATGTGTGTGGACCACAGCACCATGAGCCGGGTTGGAGTAGCTGTGGCTGGCAGGGGGTCCTGGGGGTCAACTTGCCAGCCCGGGGCTGTTCTAACTGGGCTCATTGTGCTGTTGGCTGGAGCATGAGAGTGCTTCAGTGCAGGGCTTTCCAACAGGCAGCCCTGGAACTGAAACACTGTTGTGCCCCAGCCAGCCCGGTCAGCATCTACACATGTGCTGTTGCACATGAAAAAACTCTACAACAAGGTAGTACTTGTATTTACAAGTATTTACTTGCTATGGAGTTTATTAGTTCCATGCATCCTAAAAGGGGTACCCCTGTAGATGCTGAGCTGCTTACTGCACAGTTAATTAGTCAACTGCACAGTAAATGTCTCATGTCAAGGCACCCTGTGATAATAACAATAAACAAGAACCAGATTTGTAGTAGGTGCATTACAAAACAAATACAGATGTCTTCAAGACTCTAGGGGTTTGACCCTCAAAGGCATTAAAAATTGTGTGCTTAAACATATTTGAGGATCTGATGCTAATCATGTAGACATCTGAAGTCCAAGAGTATAATCCACAAAACCTCACCTAACTGTGTAAGTGCTTGAAAGCCTGGAGACAACTAAGCTACTTAGGTAGTTAAGTTCTGCACATGTCCAGAAGTGCTGCCATCTTAGCTGGGTTGAGTGTCTTGGCACCTGTCTCCCACCTGAGCCTCATTTGGGACTCACTAACTAGGCAGCCATGCGCCCAAGTCCCCTCTGCAGCCTGATACAGCAGGCATAGTCTGAGATCACCTAAAAACTGGCAGCACTCAGCCAGCACAAAGCATAGCATCCATGGCCCTTTTCATTCCACATCACAGGTGAATGATGAGGGGTATAAACTGGACAGTAGCCCACCTCTTATATAAGAGCATAATTGCTAGCTAGGATGTTTTCCCAGGAAGCAGTATACTTGGGTTCAATTCCCTTTCCAGCTTCAGTAGCTTCAAACCCACATATTTCACCCTCTAGGAGAGTCTCTTAACTATCAGGCCAAAGGCCAGGCTGGGATGGCATCTCTTACTGAAACTGGATCACTGTCCTGGCAAGCATGCAAAAGTTATAGGACGAGAGAGAGCATAAGAAGGCATCCAGCTTGATGAGGGGGGAGTCCTGTGATCTGGTCCCTGTGTCCAGCACTGTTTATGCAGCTTACGTGATGATGATTTAACAAAAAAACCACATAAGCTGTCTTAGCAACAGGAACCAGAGTCCTGCATTTCCTCATCTAAGTTGGGGAGCTGGAGATTAAGGGAAATTGCACCTCTCTTGGTTGTTTTGCTGTCTTGAGCTAGAGAACTACACATGAAAGGAATTAAACAAACAGGGCATACCTACACATGCATTTGATTCAAGATCAGTTTACTTGTAAGTAAACTGCTCATGAGTAAATGCTCCCAGGCAGGCATCTACACATACAGAGATTTGACAGCAGATTTGCTGCTCTTAGCACCAAACTTGTGACACTTCTTGCAGCCCTGCAATGGTCCTCTGCTGCCACTGGGGGGAGCTCCAGGCTCTGGCTGCAGCTGCCAGCAGCTGGCAGCCATCTTGAAAAGCCAGCCCTGCTCTCTGCTCCATGGGTAGCCACTTCCCTGGCCAGGAGCAGTGTGCACAGCACAGGAGCAGCACATGACAGCTCTAGCCTCACAAACTCTGGCTCCCTGTGCCATGGCTGTTCCAGCCCCTGCCCCTGGAAGTGATGACCAGCACCATGGGCACCTGCTGGCCACTACACTGGCCCTGCTGGCCTGCCATGCTGACCACTGACTGGCCCATGGCTATCTGGGCCCTCCCAGCTCCCCCATGTGCACTGACCACCTTCCCAGCCACAGAACACCATCCCAGGGCCATTGCCATTGCACAGCTACTGCTCAGATGCCATCCAGCTGGCCAGACCTCAGCAGGAATGCTGATGATATGCTGCTGGACACCACCACTAGGGCTGCCCTGGGCCTCCAGCCCACCACCTCTGGGATCTCTGGGCCAGCCAGGACTGGTGGCAACACATTGTCCAGCAGACCTGGGATGACAGGGCCACCTTCTGGGACCTCCTCGAGTAGCCCCAGCCACACATGGAGCAGCAGGGTACTGCCATGTGACCACCTCTCCCTGCAGACACTTTGCTGGCCCTTGCCCTGCTGAAGCTGGCCATGACCAGCAGCCTTCACCATGTAGTCCATCTCTTTGGGGGCAGGGAAGGCCACTGCTGGGGAGGCCATTGTGGAGGTGTACGATGCCCTCCAGGACATGCTGAGGCACATGGTGCTCCATATGCATGACCCTTTAGCAGTGATGGCAGGGTTTCATGCCCTGGGATTCTTCCAGTGCACTGGGGTCCTGGATGAGACCCACATCCCCATCACCTGCCTACCCCCGGGGGACTGCCCCTACTAGAGTTGGAGGGGCTTTCACTCTGTGGCGCTCCAAGCCATCGTGGACCACCGTGATGACTTCACATATGTGAGTGCTGCCTGGGTGGGCAGTACCTATGACACCTGCATCTTCTGAAACTCAACCCTGTCAGGCCTGGTGCAGAGTGGCTGCTTCAAGCTATGGGTGCTGGATCTGCAGCTAGACGCTGTGGTGGTACCACCCTTCCTCACTGGGGACCCCACCTACCCCCTCCCACCCTGGCTCATGCAGCTTTATACCAGCCATCTGGACCTCCACCAGGCCCACTCTAACTGCTGCCTGGGCTGGACCTGCACCCTGGTGGAGTGTGCCTTCGGGTGCCTGAAGAGATGCTGGTGCACCTTTACTGCCCACCTTGAGTTTGCCAAAGACAACCTTCCCTGGGTCACCATTGCAGCCTGAGTGCTACATAATATCTGCAAGGCCCAGGGGGAGTTCTTCCCTGGAGCCTGGGCAGAGGAGGGATGGTAGATGGAGGCCACCTAACAGTGGGAGCACTACCTATGGCAGCAGTGACAGCATTGTCCCCGCACCTTCCTCCCAAGGCCCTGGGCAAGCTACATATCTGCCTGTGGGGGCCAGGGCACTGGGTGCAAAAGCTGCTGGCTGACTACCTCCTCCTGCACACCCTACTATAGCCAGCCTGGATCACTGCCCACCTACCACCCCACCCCACCTGGCTACCCCCAGCACCATGCTCACTGCAGACACTGCATTCCCCTCTCATCAAATAGCCCCTCCCCCCCAACAAACAGAGCCCCTCTACCGGGTGGGCAAATTATATAATTTGCAAATTATTTACAAAATTTTCCTTTCATGTGCCATTTCAGGATGGGGGGGGTCATGGAGTGGGGCTGCTGAGAGGGCAAAGCCTGTTCTCCCACAGGTGTGTATGCCATGGTGAGCCCAGCAAGTGGGTGGCTCAATCAGTGGCAAAGCGGCCAGTTGTCCCCCAGTGCACGTGGTTCTCCTTCTGGCTGCTAGTGTCCAGGGCCAGCAGGGCTGGCATGCAGTCCTGGCTGTGCTGCAGAAAGCTATGGCTCTGTACCCACATGGAGCCAGGGTGAACAGTGGACCTGGGCCCAGGCAACAGGGCTGGGTGGCAGGGGACCTGGAGCAGGGGCCAGGACATGGGCTTCCGGCTGCTGGAGGCAGCAAAGGACCTCCTTCGAGGCCCATATCGGGCCTGCTGCTGGGCAGCAGGTGGCTGCCAGGGGACAGGTGGGTCTAGAGTCAGGGGCCGGGCAGTAAGCAGCAAGAAGGTGACCACCAGGGCAAAAAATTGTGTTTAGCACCCAGTGGTTGTTGTCCATGGCCTGCACCGCTCAGGACAGGATCACATTCTGCTCCCACAGCACCTCCATCCACTCATGCTCCAGGGTCAGAAGCTGCCCCTGGAACTCTTGGTCCACCTGGTCCCATACCTTCTCCTGTCAGTCCTGTGCCTCCTTGCACTGGTCCTGCATGTCCTTGTGGGTGACTTCCTCTGCCTGCCAGGCCTATGCATCCACCAGCTGGTCCTCTGATGCCATCACCAGTAGGTCCAGGAGGACAGTGCAGTTCTGGGTCCACCTCTGGCAGACCTGGTACATCCAGAGGGCCCCAGCGTTGGGTGGCAGCAACACTGAGGCTGCATTCTGGCTGCCAAATGTGACGTATCCACCACATGCAGCTGCAGGACCTGCACAGCCGTGACAAAAAAAGCTGTTTGTGACAGTTTGCATAATTTCTCAGATTAGATTCTCTGTATGAGGAGCACTGTCTGGCCTCAGATTGTCAGGCATCTGCAGGTGCCCAGGGACCATGGTAAGTCAGCTGGGCAGGGTCAGGCCCAGGTGGCTTCTGGCTGAGCCCCCCATCCCTGCTCGCTCCCCAGCGGCAGGCAGGCCACTGAGTGTGGGCCTCAGGCAGTCAGACTGGGACATGCCAGGCTCCTGGCAGTACCTGCTGCTATGGAGCCAGACTCCCTTCCCCCACTTCTCATCATGCAGGCTATCCATTCTCCTATGCTGCACACCAGAATGAATGCACACCGGAAATCTATCAAAGACAGCAATACCCAATTACCTGTGGGAGCACATTTCTCACAAGAAAACCACTCTCTCTCCTATCTCCCAGTTCTGATCCTCAAAGAAAACTTACAAAGCACTTCCTAGAGATGAGCCTATGAACTCCACTTCATCAACCTCCTGGATACTAAAAATCATGGACTAAATATAGACGTTGGATTTATGACACATTATAACCTGCCTGACATCTGACTCCCCAGGTACTTCTCCACTATTCATCCCCCTTCTCTCCCCCACCACCCAGCCTGTCTCTCACCCATTGACTCCTCAATCTACATCTTCACTGACTGCCTATCTAGTATGCATACCAGCCCAGCCTCTGGCTTCTTTACTTTTCATTCCATCCAGGAAGAGCACACACCAACTGCTGAAATTTCCTTAGCCTGACGAAGGGTTTTTGAACCCGAAAGCTTGCTTAAAAATTGTTTTCCAACTATTTAAGTTGGTCTAATAAAAGATATTAGATTCACCCAAAGAACCTTGTCTGCCATCAGGTCCTTCAAGAATTATCATAAAAGTCCTCATTGCAGTAACTGAAATATCTGCTAGAAATACAGAAAAGTATTATATCAGAATAATGCCAATTGATTTTCAATTACTTTTAATGAATGTGTAGGCCAAATCAATGCAGGCACTTCATTTCAAAGGTCAATTTTGATAAAATTAAAATTTTAAATGGCTTAATTTGCATATGTAGTTTTGTTCTCTTCTGGAATATTCCAGCATGCTGATTGCTCAGTGCAGGTAATCCTAACTTTGACTGAGAAAGGAAGGATCCATAAAGGTCAGGTATATGCCATCAAAAATGAATTACAAACCCAATGTGGCTTTAGTGCCCTCAGATGATGCGGGATACAGCTGAAATTAACAAGTAGCATTCAGAAATTTTAGTGTTTCAGACCCCTTGTCTCTTGTGATATCTCAAACTACCACCAGGACAAAATCTGTCACTAATTAAAGTATCTAGCACTCTAGAAAAAGTATCACTCTAGCTTCCTGGGATGAAACTACGAAAAGAAATTCAATGAAGAAAGCCACCCGAATGTTGATATTACTTTTTTTTTCTGATCTCAACCATCTTTTCACAAAAGCCATCATACCTAAAGGACATACTCCATGGAGTTCAAACATCATATTGGAAGCATAGTAGGGCAAAATCATGCATGTGGCAGCCATGGTGTACAGGGTAGTGCCGGGCAGTTGTTGTGCAGATTATGGCAGCATATTCAAACTCCTCTGTGATGGTAGTTACCAGTATTTTTGTACCCCCTCTCTCCCACACAAAGGCTTTGCACAGAACAGCTGCTCCAGTCAGATGCTACTGCATCATATATTGTGAAAACAAAAGTCATGGTAAACAAAGTGTTAGTATAATATACACCTGTGTATTTAATTGCAGAAACCTTGGTAATGGCAGTGCTTTTTCATATATCAACTTGTTCTTCCAGTGGCTAATAACCTTTCTTGTTTACATCGCTGCCTTGGTTCTGATCTGAATTTATATAGGTTCAATTTCCAGTCACTGAAGTGGGTTATGCTTTTGCCTGCTAGACGAAAGAGTCCTCTAGTACCAAATGTCTGTTCCTGTGGATGTTCTTATAGATTGAGATCAATACTTTCAATTCAACAGGAACTAAGGAGCTTGATAAGAGAACCAACTAAAGCTAGGCATTTTTGAAACAGTAGACTCTAATGTTCAAGAATTTTCAAAGAGCAACTTGAGAAACTGTCTGGATTGTTCGGATTGCATTTCAGTAAGTTTTGGAACAGCAGGGAAGTTTCTGAGGGTTGGAAGAAAGCTGATATTGTGTCAATATTTAAAAAGGACAATTTGGGCATGACTTGGTCAATTATAGGCCTCTCAGCTTGATAGTGATATCAGCCAAAATACAGTGTACTCCATTTACGCGCACAGCTTTGGGACTGAAAAATGGCTATACACTTACTAAGAGACTTTACATACCCAAAGTCAGTGTAAACAATGCTAGCTAACAACATAAAGAGCCTATTATAAACTTCTTTATACCTTATTAAGGTTCTTTACCTCCTATATGAGCCTGCAAAAATGTCTCATTTGAGGTGGGACTGTCTATCTTGGGATCAAAACAGGTATGGCTCATTTATGTATATGTCACCCTTCCAGCCTGTATTACTGCTCCTGTGCCAGTAGGTGGCAAGCAAGAGCACATATCGTGGCCCACTCAACCTTGCAATGACCCTACAGATGCACATAGTTGCAACCTGGGAAAAAGTGCTAGCAAATTTTATCTAGTTTTTTACTAAGCTGTTCCAGGGTCTTTCTGATCAGACCTGAGGAACAACATTTTGCATTTGAAAGGTTGTCTAACTCTATCCCAACTCTATCCCAACCAATTTCAAAGGGCCTATATGTTTGCCCTCTTGTTCTTTGAAGTGCTTTAAAGACATTGGTGCATTTCAAATATTTTGTATGTCCACATTCCATGTTATCATATTCTGGGTGTGAGCAACCCCCAAGACAGACTTCAGATGATACGTTTTTGTGTGTGGATGGGAAGGGATTAGGCATAGGCACTAGGAAAAAGTGGGCATATCTACAGATGCAATTAGGATGGAGCAATAAACTCTGGAGTTTATTGCACCAGAGTTAATTGCTCCTGGGCACATGGTTTGCATGTGCACCCAGGACTGCAGCATGTTGAGCCCAGTTGGAGCAATCCTGGCTAGCAGGCAGCTCAGAACATCAGTCTGCCAGGCTGAGGCTGCTCCAACCCAGCTCAATGTACTGCAGAGAGGCTAGCTAGGACACAAGGATGGTCCAAAGCAGTGGTAGATGACAGGCAGCCCCCTTACTGAAGAATTTTTGTGCCCCAGCCAGCCAGGGTGACAACTATACATTTGCTGCTGTGGAGTAAAAAACCTGCATCATGTAGATATCAAATTTATGCCCAAGTCAGCATAAGTCGCCATGTTTACTGTGCAGTACAGGTATGTACTATGAAGAAATCCCCCTCTCTCTCTGCCCTGCCTTAGGAAATTCTGCACAACCCTCCTCTTTCACCTGTGTGCTTTTATCCTGGTCAGCTGCATGACCAGGCTGGAAAAATTCCTGAAGGGGTAGGGCTCTCTCTTCGTTTGCCTGGCAGCAGGCATTTTGGGAAGGAGAAAGCATTAATTCTGAGACACAGACACTGAAGCCTCTAGCCTCTGGAGTGCTCTCATTCTGTGGATGTATATGTGAGTAAATTACCTGAAATTTAGCCAGTATATTAGGTTATGCATTTTAGATGTGTATTCAAAGGGTCCTCAAGCCCATTCTGTTTTGCTCAAGGTGTTTTCTTCTAAAATCTCTTTGCTCTGAGCCCCCCCCCCCTTCCCCCCATTCCCTACCCTAAATGCTAGGCCTGTGCAAATAGGAAAGTATTCGATATGGATTCAGATTCAGTCAATTCAAAAAACAGTGATTCAATTCAGAGATTGGGATCACTGTCCCAAATCGATTTGACCAAATTGGCTTTGAAAGATTCAGCACTGATTCGGAGCAATTCAACGATTTGGCCATAGACTATAATGAGGAATCACTGTCATTTTTTGGCTGATATAGATAAAAATTGCAGGGATGGTATCCCCTTCTAAGGGCATGAAGTGTGCCAAGGTGCAGGGGTTTCTGGGAAACTGCATCTCAAACTGCTGAAAGCTAAACTCATGTCGTGTGTGTGTTAAGGCAGATTTGGATGAAAACAACAGGGATGGTAGCCCCTTCTGCGGGCACGAGGCCTGCCAAGTTTCAAGGAAATAGGTGCAAGGGTTTCACTGCCAGGGAAAACACAGCTTTTTTTTAAGGACAGAAAGTAGCAGGAAACTGACTTTCAGATGCTGTTGCTCACTCAGGTCGAAACAGCTCACAAAAGGCACAGAAAGCCTGCAGACAGAAGCTTATATGCTGTTTCTATGTCCCTCCTCCAGACCACACTGACTGGAAGGGGACTCAGGGAAAGATCACAGTCACTGGCCAGCTACAGATGTCAGTCTTCTCACCCTTGCTCCCCCTCTGTCTTCTCAGTTTGTTCCCCTGAAAGACTGAATCACCGAATCTCTGAATCTTTTCCGAATCTTTTCCAAATTGATTTGAAGACTCCAAATCAATTCAGAGTTTTTTCTTGTTCTCCCGATTCGATTTGGATTCTGTGATTTGGCCTCCAAATCGAATCATGGACTGAAGCTTTGCACACCCCTAATAAATGCTATCTGTTATAGCTTGTCTGTCTGTGAATTCTTGAGGGAAGAGAGTGACCAGCTTTTTCACCCTCTTTGCTCAGCTGAGCTAAGGGGAATTTTGCTGTGTATTAATTAACCCAGACCTACCTGAGTTGTTTATCCTGGGTGGCTCCAGGTTATAAGAAGCACCTAGAGATATTATCAGGGGGAAAAGCACCCCAAAAGTCTGCTGGATCTGTGTATCTCAGGCTGCACAGAGCCCTAACTGAGACCACAGCTCGGGTGGTAGCTGTGATTACTCCAGGCTTGTGGGGCTGCTTCAGAAAGGGGGTTGGCCAGATGTAGGCACCTCAGAGGAGACACCTGAAGTGGGGTTTTGGTCAGGCACAGTGAAGCGGGTGGCTCAGCATAGTAGTGCCCCCCTACTGTCCCACCACATGCACGTGTAGATGTGCACCTGTACTGCGCAGTAATTTCAGTTACTGTGCAGTAAACATGCACGTCTAGATGCACCCACTGCATATTAAGTTTAGTACTTGTAATAGCAGGTACTAACTTTATGCACTATAATCAGCGCTACTGTGCAGTAGCACCAGCACACACCTTTTTGTGACACTAATATGAAGCACACTGATTCTAATATGCATTAACAAGGTTTTTGCCTGCCATGCTAATGCTCAGTAGAATTAGTCTACTGCACATTTACCGTCTCATGTAGATGGGCCCACAGTGGAGCTAATTCATTTACTCGGTAGTAAATGTCTCATGTAGACATGCCCAGTCTGATCTAACTTCAGCAAAGACAGACACTTTAAAACAGTGTTTCCTAAAATGGCCATATAACATCTGTGCCCATGATCTGTGTTGACTCTCCACTATGCTCTGGGAAGAGTTTATCTTGTCCTTCACATAGGAAACTCTACATAGCTTGGAATGCACCTGTTGGAATGCATTATGCACTTGGTCCAATAAAAGATATCACCCAAAAAAATGCTTTCCTCTTGTATCATTCCTGGACTGCCACAGCTGCAACATCACTCTAACACTACCTGTTGGAATGAACACCAGGGAGGGACTGGAACTGGAATCCCTACATTTTAAAAGCCAAGAATGGGGGCTGTCTGTACCATAGTCCATGTGGGAAACTCGCCTCTTTTGAATCTTCTTCCTTTTTAGCCAGTTCACTCACGGCTATTTTATCTAACAGTATACCCTGAAACACAGCTTCTTTCTTGTGACTTGGAGGAAGGAGGGGCTTGAAAAGGGCTGTGTTTTCTGTCAGAATGAAGAATTTTATGAGGGATGTGTTGTAGGTCAGGTTTTGCTGGGGACTATGTGTAGAGTTCATTGCCAGTTTCAGCTCATTTATTTGTGGTAACTTATGTCAAACATGCTTAGACTGCTTAATAGGTGTCTATTTTTGTGTTCTTTTACAGATAACAAGAGCAGGCCCAGAGCAAATAATGTGCTTCATCCACAATAATGACTTCAGACTAGCCACATCTGATGGATTTCTAAATGGCTTTGCCTTTTTCTCATTAACAGGATTTAAGCAAACAAAAACAATTTCCATGACCTGGGTATTTAAAAACCTAGCTTAGAGATGTGCCTCTTACATTAATCCCACCACTCAGCTCTGATGATGTGGAAAAGCTACACTGTTGAAAGCTTAATGAAACTGAATTGCCCATCATCCTTCACCCATTTCAGACTGTCCATTGAAGAATTTTTGGAGTGTTTGTGTGCCCCAATTAAAAGACTTTCACCAGCTTTCCACATTTTAAGGCTTGAATGTTGCAGTTGAATGATCACCATGGCAATCTGTTCTTGTGCTCAGTGATGTCCTCATCAAGCCCAAACTGAAATAATTTGGCTTTGGATAATCTGAGAAGTTGTCATTAAATTTTTGATACCACAGAGGTAATTTGTAGGGCAGAACGTAAATATAAAAATAACCTCTTAGAGAAGAAAGCTGTATTATCTGGAGTTTTAAAGTCCTCTGAAACACAACTATAAGGATTTTCTATCAATTTTAATAGTAAGACCATTGATAATATGCTTTTTAATTTGGAAGATCATCTGAGTTTCTTTAAACATTTCAGCATTGCCAGGTGTTATTCCTAATAAAACAGTACTCTGTGTGCTAGGCATCTCAGTATCTTCATGTTGTATTTAGATGGGCAAGCTTTTTTAATAATCTACAAATTGAAAAAAAAGTAGTTGCATCAGTTTTTTATCTCTCAGAGGTTGGGATGCGGCTCATTCTGTTATCCATTTCTTGCATACCCTGCTTTGTCCCTATAAATTGCTGCAACCTGCATTTAATGCATGTCTTTGGTGTAGGTTCTAGTAAAAAGTTTCAAAATCCATTATTCTAGAACCATAAATATCCAGTGTCCCTGCACTTAGAATGAAGAGAAGTGGACAAAAGCAGTCTGGAAAGCTGCCTGTCAAGAAATGAAATACGCTGTTTTCTTGCTATAAATTATTCTAAAGACAAATTATCAAGAAAAAAGTGAAGGGAGACTTGGCAGAATTATTTGTTTTAAACGACTTTTTTTAATGAAAAGTTCCTAATCCACATCCAGCTATCATTGGGTGGCATAGATATTTCACATTCTGTAGTTGTCCCACTAATACACACAACAGATAATTGCTTAGGAAGTCCTTGTTATGATGACTTTGTATCACCTATTTGTTGAAATAGTCATGGCCTGATCTATTTTTTGTAAAGTCAGTCCAGGGGTTTATCAGAGTTTATAGAAATTTGAGAGCTAGTTTGGATTTTGCCTAAAATATTTATTACGATGAAACTGCAGCACAGTTGAGATTGCAGTATGGAATCTGGTTTTAACAGATTTAAACTTTTCCTTTAAAAAAATCTCATTTGCCAAAATCAAAATGAAGAATTGAAAAGTTGAGCATGATCCAATTTATTTATGGAGATTTGATGAAAGATGGATTAACATAGAAAGAATAGTGCAAGTTCAAAATGCATTCCTTCTGGAAATTTTTCATTGCAAGAAATCAAACTTGCTCTCAGTTCTGCTTCTCAAGGGCTCATTCCAAGAAATATTTACACAATAACAGTATTTGTTTATGGAGGAAAATATGACTTCTTATCCACAATAGAAAAGATGTGCATCAAGCTAAACTTCACCAACATTAATTTTACAACAATTCCAGTATAATAAGAAAGCTAATACTCACCACAGAGCAAAGCTGTTTCAGCAGACTTACCCAAAACAAAAGGGAAACAAGCCCTAAGGTAGAGTGGGAGGAAGGGGGAGGAAGAGTTCAACTCTTACCTCATATAAGCACTGTTTGAATTTTCATTAAATTCCTGACTAGTTGTTGACTAATGTCATGAACCCAATTTACAGGATACTTGAGGAAGAATTGCTGAATACTACCTCTGCCCCATCCTGCTTGAATGTTTAAACAAAGAATGCAAGGCGCGTATTTTATTCTTTTGTGACTGTCTAGACAACCAGATTTGGTCATCTACATAGTTATCTAAGTCCCAAAAATGCCACCTAGGAATGGATTGATAGTCTATTCCTTTGTACCTAGTTCTGTGTACCTGGATGACTATGCCCAGACTGGTGACAAACTGGAAGAAAGATAGACCTCCCACCTTGTCTTCAAGCAGCTGGGTGACCTGGGCAATTAGCCAGGAAGCTAGAGGTCCTGGGTTTTAAAGCCTCCCTCATCTAGAGGGGATTTGAACCTGGGTTCCCTCTGGCTTCCTACCATAGTATACTAACCACCAAGACACAGGTCTGACAAAATCAAGGCCTCCATTTGAAACTGCACCCGCCTCTTCCTTCCCTCCCTGACCTGTGCAGTCACAAGAGTAAAGTATGTGGGTCCAGGAGAATTAAAGAAAACTGCAGTGTGTAGGGCTTAGTAAGGTGGCTGCTGCCTCAGAAGGGAGGGGTCTTGACTTCTAGCAGGCACTTCCCCCTATTTAGTTTTTCCTTTGACTTTTTTGGTGGCTTGTATGGTGGGTAGAATGCTGTGCTGAAAATCAAGAGGACCTGCTTTAAGGCCTCTGGAGGAGAACCTAAGTCTTCCAGCCTCCTAGGTGAGTGCCCTAGCCACTAAGCTATGAGAACAAAAGAGGGGCATATACACAGCTTTTTTTCCAGTCCTGAGGCTATTTCTGGTAGTTGTTGGTTTTGACCAATGTCATTCCTGGGCATCTGAGGCTGCTATGAGTCCACAAGGGGTATGCATACAGGGCATGGATGCTACTGCCCATGCTTAGTCTGTGTGACCAGGTAGTCACAACTGACCATCCAGGTGCATATGGCTCTGTGTACAGGAACAGAATGCCAACCTATGCTTAAGTAGCTTTTTTTGGGAGGCAGACAGCCAAAATGCCATGTAGAGGAGCAGATGCGGATACCTACACCCCTAGAAAACAACAATCCCACTCCAGGTGTCTAATATGACAAATTCCGATTTTACCCCATTCACCATGCGGCCTTTTGGGAGTTAAAACTTGTTTGGATTTTCCTGTCTTCAGCCATGATATAACAATTTCTCCTCTTCTAAGACCAAGCTTTACTAATGTGCCGTTTGGAAGCACTTGGGGAATGCATTACTTTCAGGTATCTGTTCGAAGTAAAACTGAAAAGAGTACTGAAGTGTATTGTCAGCATTGTTGTGAGCACATGGTGAAGTTGGAAAGGAATAATTAAGTCCCTATCTTCTCCTTTTTTATACTTTCCAGACTTGGATTGGATAGAGTGGTTTGGCTATCTTAACTGTTTGTAAATAGAGTTTTAATTTGATAATGCAACATATGTTGCAGTTCTCATAAGGCAAAAACACTTTAGTATCTGAGCAAGTGACTACTTAAATTACTTTACCAAATTCTAATTATTGTAAAATAGACAGGGCAGGTTGGCACTTCATAGATTAATTCAGAGGCATGAGCTTTCATAGGCTAAAGCTTACGCTGTCAGATGCTATGAATGGACTATGGAGGTGGAATAGGATCTGACAAAGTAGTCTGTCACCTGTGAAAGCTCATCCCTTTCTGAATGAGTTAGTCTATAAGGTGCCACCTCGCTCTACTTGCTGCTTAATTTCAGGCTGACATAGCTAACTACTTCTCTCTACTGTAAAATAACAATTAACAATGAAAAAGAAATAAAACTTTGTCTTTCAATTCCCTAGAGCCTCGGCAGGGGTGGGGACTGGATATTGGGGCTTCACTAGTTATATCTGCTTGTAAACATATCAGTCATCCTTGTTCTGCACCTCTGAAAATATGCTGGAGTTCAAGCATGTCAACAGAGCTTATTATACACATCCTGATGACAAACACTACAAGAACAAAGATAAAAAGAATAAGCAGCACTTGAGGTGTTCACCTCATGTCCTGGAAGAGAACCATCAGGAATTCTTGCACCAGTAAAAAAAAAAAATTTTTTAAAGTAAACTCTTACCTGAAAAACATTTTGTAATGGAAGATTCTCTCTAACAGTATTTTGTGGCATTTTCATATCAGTGGGCATGTCTACACAAGATGTTTACCACGGAGTTGCCCGAGTAGCTCTGCAGTAAACATTTTGGCATCTGCACGTGTAGCTCTATTAGACTGCAGGAAATTAATACACTCTGCAGCAGGTTAGTACTTGTAAATACAAGTACTATCCTGTGGCAGCAATTTTTACCCCATAGCAACACAGATTGCTGGGGCATAAAGGTGCTTTTGTGTGGGGTTGCCTTCTGGCTAGCCCTGCACTGGAGTACCCTTGTACCCCAGGCCAGCCCCTCCACAGCACACTGAGCTGGGTTGGAGCAGCCCCAGGCTGCCAGGCTGATCCTCCGGGTTCCCTGCCAGCCAGGGCTGCTCCAACCTGGCTCAACATGCTGCGATCTCAAACACATGTTCAAACAGCATACCCGGAAGCAATAAATTCTGGTGTGTTATGTACCAGCGTTTATTGCTGCATGTAGATGAGCCCACCTTGTTTTAATACTGCTTGGCACTTTCTCTCTTCTACCACCTATTCCCAATACTCCTTCAGCTCTGTACAACAGCAGTACCAAACTTCATGGTCAATGAAAATGTAAAACAACTTTATTGGTGTTCAGCTTTCTTTGACCAGACTATGACACGGAGAAGTGATGTAGAGTTACTTGCAAGGAAAGGAAGTTTCAGCCAAGCAAAAGATTATGGTAGTAGTAGAATACTCTGTACTTGAATACAAGTGCAAACTCAGAAATCTTATCCAGGAAGTTGACTGATGCATTGTAGGTGTTTCTTAATATCATATCAAGATTCAAAGGAGCAATAATAATAATTTTCCTTCAATTTCTGAAACAGGTTTTAAATTCAGTTAATAGATTCACAGATGCTATGGTTGGAAGGGACCTCAACAGATTATCACGTCCAAATCTCTGCCTAGGCAGGAAAGGGTGCTGGGGTCAGATTCCACAGATGCCTCTCCAGCCTTCTCTTAAAGACCCCCAAGGTAGGGGAGAGCACCACCTCCCTTGGAAGCCCATTCCAAATTTTAGCCACCCTTACCATGAAGAAGTTTTCCCTGATATCTAGCCTAAATCTGCTCTCTGTCAGTTTGTGACCATTGTTCCTTGTTACCCCAAGAGGTGCCCTGGTGAACAGAGCATCTCTGATCCCTTGTTATGTCCCCCTAATGAATTTGTAGGCGGCCACAAGATCACCTCTCAGCCTTCTCTTGCAGAAGTTGAAGAGGTCCAGGTCACTCAGTCTTTCCTCATAGGGCTTGTCCTGTAAGCCTCTAACCATATGAGTGGCCCTCCTCTGGACCCTCTTGAGTCTATCAGCATCCTTCTTGAAGTATGGCACCCCAAACTGGATGCAGTACTCCAACCACAGTCTGACCGATGCTGCATAGAGGGGAAGTATCAACTCCTTGGATCTATTTGTCATGCATCTGCAGTTGCCAATGACTTTTGCCAAAATGCTTTAATCTGGTAAATTGTAGGAACCTGGTCCAAAAAACAAACAACCTCCCCTCCCCCTGAAGTGTAAAGTACTATACTTTGTTAGTGATTGTATCCTTACCAGAACATAATCATTTCAAAAAACATTATTTGCCAAAATGAAGAACAGAAAACTAAAGAAGGCTTACAAGAACTGGGCCTTGTTACAAAGGGCAGTACAGAAAGAAGCCTCAGAGGGCATGTCCAGATGAAAACTCACATGTGTTTTGTGGTGCCTCAAAGCCACTGCAAAATGCACACCGTGCTTGTGAAAGGGTTCTTCTGGTACCTAAAAAAATTTCAGACAAAAAAAAGCGGGGCAGCACGTGTGATTACAGCATGTACTGCCCAAAACTGGAGCCTGACTGGCTAAAGCCATGTTCTGGCTGCCGGCCAGGCTCTGCACACCCAGATCACTGCCACTACAGACTCAGGAAGCCTCCAGGGCCCCAAGTAAGGCTGCCGTGGCCAATCCAGGGGCCCATCCAGGGCAATCTGCCATGTTCCAGAGTGTGCATGCAGGGGCATTCCCTGGACAAATAAGAGTGGCGCAACTATATGCCACTGCTATTTGTCCCCAGAGAAATGCACGTGGGCACTTGTCTGGATGCACCCACAAAGATAGCTCTCAGAAGAACAGATTATCTCAGAGCATTGGGATTAGTAACTTGCAACACCTCTTCTGGGTTGCAGTACAGTCCTCCCCCAGACTGAAGTCCATCTTCTGTGCTCACCTATTTGGAGAAGATACAAAGCCATAGGTCTATTTAATACATCAGTGCTTGTCAACTGTGGTACGCATACCCTAGGGGTACTTAAAAAGGTCATAGGGAGTATGCAGAATGAATAATACAAAATTACTAGAGGTGCACCAATATAAGGAAAATTTACTGTATCAGCAATCAGCTTTTTTGACTGATGTGGCTGATAATGTGGCCAATAAATGCCCCATTCATGTGTGCAGCCTCAGCACAGCATGCAGGTGGCCAGGAGCACAGCCTGGCAGCATGGAGAGCAGCCAGGTCCAGCTGGTAAGTCTGTTGTGAGGGAAAGGGGCTCAAGGCCCCTGCAGTGAGGGAGAGAGTGGGGCTGGAACAGGGGCAGGGGTGGGGGCAGGCACTGTTCAGCCAGGGCTGGGAGCGGGATGGAGCCATGAGTGGTTTATTTGGGAGACGTGGCTCCTGCCACTGCATGCACCCCAGGAGTGCATGGGGGGTGTGTGCCCCTGGGTCTGCAGTGGGGGTGAGGGCAGGCTGCTGCTGCGGGCTGGGGCCAGGATGGCACTGGAGTCTTCCCAGCAAGGGGTTGGGCCAGGGCTGCGCTTGGGGTGGATGGTGGCAGTGCTAGGAGTGGGGTCTATGGCAAATTTTGGGGTGGCTGCAGCCCCCCTATACCCCTTCCCAGTGTCACTGCCACCCACCCCAGGTGCAGTCCTAGTCCAACCCCCCTGCTGGGAAGAGCCCCGTGCTACCCTAGCCCCACCCCCAGCCCATAGAGGCACCCCGCCCTCACCCCACTCACAGATCTGGGGGCACACGCTCCCTATGTCCTCTCAGGGTATGTACAGTGGTGGAAGCTGCCCCCCCCGCACCCCCAGATGAGCCACTCATGGGCTCCATCTTGTGCCTGCCCCTGCCCCAGCCCCATTCCCTCCCTCACCACGGGTGCCTCGATCTGCTCCTCCCCACACCCCTTCCCTCACAACAGACTTACCAGCCAGACTATGATATATATATTTAATGTATGTATTAATATTGCATTTAATATTAATTAGTGTAGTCTGCCTTCTATCATATAATTGGTAACATTAAAAACAAGAAAAAATTATAAAGGGGTACATGAGCTGAAATTTTGAGACAGAAGGGGTACACTTGTTAAAAAAGGTTGAAACCCATGTACTACATTATCCTTCCCAACAGCTCCTAACCCACTTGCTCCCTGGGCCATATGCACTGCAGAGCTCCTGAGATTCTCTTTTTGCATCTGTTGTTAAGATCTAGAAAATGAACATAATCACAATGCATACAACCCTGTGCAATGGGGACTCATGGCAACATCACCCCTGACAAGGACCTGATCCTTTTGCTCTGCAGTTTCAGCTCTCTGATGATAATATTACCATGACAGAAATTCACTTTCAGATATTAAAGAGGTACATGACAACTCCCTGGGAACCAGTTAGACACTTATAACATGGCATTGATATGATTGTGATGCCATAATTAATGCTTTAGCAACACATACCTATTTTGTTAGGTTCAGAATTTGGCAGAAAAAAAGCCCACATCTGAAGCATATCATTCAGGTTCTCACACCAAAAACATTTCATTATGTTAAGAAAATGACCATGTAATTAAGATTTTTTCCCTAAAATGTTTCCTGGTTTTTCAGATTTCAGAAAATGAATCTTGAACTCTTAATGCTGTTTACTTTTAAAACTGCAGCGGGCAGACTCCTTAACACACATTTAGGCAAGTGAGTAGCTTAACCCACAAAGGGCCCATCTACACGTGCAATTCATGCAAAGCAATAAACTACAGAGTTTATTTCTCCTGAGTTTATTATTCCTGGGTGTGACATTTGAACTTTTACCCAGGGCCACAGCATGTTGAGCTCAGTCAGAGCATCCAGCTGGCATGAGGTCCAGGGCTGCTACTCCCAGCCCAACATGCTGCAGAGAGGTCAGTTGGGGCATAAGGGTGCACTAGTGCAGGATTAGACAGCTGGCAGACCCCACACTGAAGTGCCCAGCCAGCTGGGGCAGTGTCTACACATGTGGTGCTGCAGGGTAAAAAAAATCTGCAGCAGGATAGTATTTGTATTTACAAGTACCTTCCTTCTGTGGAGTTAATTAGTTTACTCCAGCCTAATAGGGGCACATGTGTCGATGCATGACGTTTACTGTGGAGCTAATTAGCCTACTCCACAGTAAATGTCTTGAGTAGATGTGCCCTCAGGAAGCCAAAGTAGCTCACATAACTGACTGCTTGATCCTGATCACCTCAGAGATGGTGAACACCTGCAGTTCCTACCGTATTCAGATAGAAATATGAGTATTCATAGCTTCAGTCTACTGGCATAAAAGATCTGCAGGATCTGGCCTGTGAAAAGCCTATGACATTCAATGGGACATTTATTGACTTTGCAAGTTATTTAATCTGAAGAACTTTCACCTCCCTGACCTCTCCTCTTCCTCCTCACTTCTACTGAAGCTTCAGTTGCAAGGATTGTTGAATTGAGGCTGCAATGAGAATAAGCATCAGATCCTTTATGGGAAGTCCACAGGATCGAATCCAAACTGAATAATGTTCAGACTGTGGTTGCATTTTGACATTCTTTCTTTTCCTCTGAACTGCCCTGCATTCCTGTTACACTGATGAATAGCTCCATTGAAATCACCATTGTACAAAATTATGGGCCAGATCCCACTCCACATATTAGGCACCCAAAGTTGACTTTATTCCACCCTGTTCCACATTTAGGTTGCTACAGGCAATTAGGTTTGGTCCATAGCCCCATCCCTCCATGATGTCCTCTGTCTATATTATCTTCTGACTAGAGCTGGTTGGAGGTCATTATTTCTTTGTAGGAAATTTCACTGAATATGAAAAAAAAATATTTCATTGATATTTTTTCATGGAAAACATTTACTTTTCAAGCAAAAAAAAAAAAAAAAAATAGCCACATACCAAAACACTTTGACCGAAATAAAAAAAAAAATAGTTAAGAAATGTTTTCAGGATGTCTTATTAGATTTTTGGGCTTTGTATAAGACATTCATAATAAGTGACTCCAGCCACAAGTATGGGAAAGAGTGCTGCCAGACAGGCAGGCACAGAGTATATTGTAAACATAAAGTAAAATTATACTTGCATTGGCATTAGCAGTTTTAACAGAAAGTAACTTTAGATTCACACATGCAGATTCAACACATTCATGTATCTCACAATGGAGAAGCTGCTCTTGTCTGTAAGGACTTTATTTTCCTTTACGTTTTGAAAAATTAATATTTGACAGCAAAAAACTTACTGGAATTATAGGTGAAATGGAGAGGGCAACCTATAGTTAAGGCTGCCAGACACTTTTGAGGGTAATATTATTTTCAGCTGACTGCAGCTGTGTCAACCTTTAACTGTTCATGCTGAAATTTTCCATGCCAGGTATCTCTCTCATGCTGATTTTTAAAATGTTTCAGCTAAAACAGTTTAGCCATTTCTGAGAATAAAACTGGGGAAAATGCATTGTGTTGTGCATGTTCAACTATTTTTACAGCCATTTACCTGAGAAGCTAAATAAAGCTAGGTGTTCTGAAAAACTGAGCTCTAGCCATATCATATTTGATGCCCAAAATTAATGGACATGTTCTGCTCAACTTCTGCCTCACTACAGATGATAATAATACCCCATATGACCCACCCCATATGACAAGGGCACTATGAAGATAATTTCATTAGTGTTTGTAAAGCTACAACTCAGCTCAGCTACAACAGTGGTTTGGTACCATGGAAAGTGCCAGGAAGACACTGACAATTTTGTATCCTGCAGTAGTGTGCATTAAATAAATCACTGGGCCCCCACAATGAACAATTAAAGTAGGAAACAGTGAAGCACTGCTCATTGAAAGGGGTGGCTAGAAAGCAAGAATTCTACTTCAAAGGATTAAGGAAAAAAAAGTCTTCAGGAGAGTCCAGGTCCTCCAGATGTAGGGATTACCTTATGTGCTAGACTGATAGCCATTCTCCTTTTGCTTCCTCCTCCTCTTTTTTGATCAAAAATTCCTTCTATGGCCCAAAGAGAGAGAAAAAAACCAAAAACCTCCCATCCAACCTAGTGCATTTCCATGAAACACTTCTGCTTCAACAAAAAACAGGAATTTTTGATGGGAGAAAAAAAAGTGCTCATTGAAAATGTTTTGGACAGCACTATTGATACAGTGAGTACCATTTGTCCTATGCACTGAATGAGACAAGGTTCCAGTGAGAGGAGGGGCAAGGAAATAACATATGCTCACTCAGTTAAAAGGTCTATGTATCCTTCAGACTGCAGTGTAGTACAGAGGGACTCATGTTAGCTCAGGTATGGGAAACAGACCAGCTACAGCAGCATGAAACTCAGCACAAGGACATTTCCCTTGTTTCTCAGCAGGGTAAATGAGCCCACCCTGAGCTCCATGCTGTTCTGGCTAGACCTGATAATTGCTTGAGTTTACTTTTTTAACCCTAGTGCAGACAGAGCCTGAAACAGACTTTATTTTTAATTCCTATTTTCCAACTTTTCTGTTTCAGAGCCTGGACCCAACTTTTTGTGTTTCTTTCCCTGTAATACACATTAGACATAAATTGAATGTATGCTGTTTTTCCTTCTTCACAGCCTGGCATCTCTTGCTAATTTTAGAAAAGGAAGGGAGACAGATCCATTTGCTTTAGCAATTGATAGTCTAGTGTTTGTAGCTAGCACTAGGCAGTATGTTCCTGCTGTTCATGACATTTGCCCAGCCCTCTGAGACAAGCAGAAATAGCCACAGCAACAACTGTCACTTGTCGTCTTAATTCACCAGAAACAGCTGATGACACGCACAGTGGAAGAAGAAATAAAACTTGAATAACTTGGAACATCAGGAGCAATACAAATTTAGGTTATTTATGCCTTTGTTTCAAACTAAGAGTTACTGTGAAAACCAGTGGATGATGGAAATGGGTGAGGAAGAAAAACACTTCAAAATTAATGTCACATGCATGCACATATTTGGTCAGTTTCATCTGGGTTTTAATTCTATTGGAGTTTATGGAGGTAGATGAGGGTGACAACTACCCCATTTTGTTAAATTTAGGCTTGCTGCTGATACGATTGTGAATAAAATGAGGTATTAATCAACTGTCTGAGACTCTCTGTAAGTTCCCCCATTGCCAACCTCCCCACTCCTCAAACAAGAAACAAAACCAACAGACCTACTGAATCAGAAGTCAGACTGAAAATAGCAATGTTAGAATGGAACTATACAAATAGTATAGGCTTCATAATATTTTATTTGTCTTCTTATGTGCTACAGCCTGAATTGTAAAAAGCAGTACCAGAGTATCAGATCTAAATTTTTTCTTGCTGTAATTCAGGACAAACTATGTACAAGTTCACTGACAAAACAGGTCTTAGTCATTCCATCCTATGTAAGGTCCTCTTTCTCCTGCATTTAGGGGACTTTGATGTTAAGATGTTCACTAGTCAGTATTTGCATATTTATCTATAACCACACTTTTGAATCTTTATACATTTCGCATAACTAAATATAATATCTGTACAACATATTATTTAGATAAAAGCACATTTCTAAGTCTCACCAAAGCTTTTCAGGAATGTATGCAGTGGAGAGGTAGAGAAGCTATTTTCTGACAAACTTTTGCTTCCCTAAATTTGAGAAACCAGTAGTAATTTTGTTGCCTTCTTTTCACTTGGTAGTCTTCACTTAAAATTCACTCTATAGACATCACTTAAAATTTAAACATAATTTAAGAAAAAGCAACATTAATATTTTTATATAAATATTTGAAGTGGACAATTCTTCAACGTTCCCCCCCCCCCCCCCAATGCTGTCTAACATTTATAAAACAGAAAGAAGGCAGGTTGGTTAAAAAATAACCTACTTCTAGGAGAGGAAAAAGTAGCTTGCAAGTGGTCGGGTAAACCAAAATATTTCCACAATTCAGCTGTATTGAAAGCCACTCCCTTTTGTCCCCAAAGTAGTTCTAATTTCAGCATGTCCATAAAGTAGATTAATTGCATATGACATGGCTTCCCCGCATTGTGATTGCCTGAGTTTCCATTGGCAAGCAAGTGTAATATTATAGAATAGATGGGAATCTTTCGCTCTGAGCTTTCATTTGAACTCATTCTTGTACTAATTAAGTGATTGTGCAATTTAATTGAAAGCTTTGTAATGGATATTGAAAACTGTCCAAAAATATAAAATTATCTATTACAATAGTTATGCAGTGCTCCACCTTTAATACATACACTGCTCATCCTCTCAGGAGATTGAGCACCAATGTGATGCCATAGCTGGCAGAGCAAATCAAACACTGGCATGCATCTACCGATACATCTCAAACAAGACTAAGGATGTCATCTTTCCACTCTACTTGGCCTTGGTGAGACCACAACTGGAGTACTGCATCCAGTTCTGGGTGCCACACTTAAGGAAGGATGTGGAGAAGCTTGAGAGAGTCTAAAGGAGGGCCACACACATGATTAAAGGTCTGAAGAGCAGATTGTGTGAGGAGAGGCTGAAAGACATGAGACTGTTCAGCCTGGAGAAAAGAAGAGTCAGAGGGGACTTGGTGGCAGCCTATAAGTATATAAGGGACATACATCAGGGCCTGGTGGAGCATCTGTTTGCCAAGGCACCCCAGGGAAAGACAAGAAACAATGTACACGAACTGATTGAAGATTGCTTTAGATTGGACATAAGGAAAAACTTCTTTACAACTCGAGTGCCTAGGGTCTGGAACACACTTCCCCCAGAGATGGTATAGTCACCCACCCTGGAGATCTTTAAAAAATGCCTTGACGTGCACCTTGCTGCAGCAGTCTCTCCTGCCCAAAGGCAGGCGCTGGAACCGATGATTTTGTGAGGTCCCTTCCAGCCCCTAAAATCTATGAACCTATGGACACACGCACATACATGTACACACCCATTAGTTTCCCATTGTTGACAGTCCTTCTTTCCTTGGCATAACTAATCAGATCAGCACCCAGAATTGCCAGTAGAACTGCAAAGTTCTTTCTGGTTGATATCCTGATCCCAGCAATTTCATCCTGGCACTTGTCTTGAATTTCTGACCCCCAGCTGAAATGCGAAATTAGTTTTCTCCTAAAATTCTGATATTCTGTTTTGTTGCTTATCACATTAAAAGGCAATTGTGATGGAGCAGGTACAGGTGCTATATAGAATAGAACTGGTGAGTAGTAGGGGGAAATATGTACCATCAGATGAGGCAGATAATTTTATCTGGTGATTCTCATGGATGCTTAGAAGTTACAGCTCAAAAGGCCTTTATTAGTTTCTGAAGTTGCAGGCAAAAATACTAAGCCAATTTATTCAGGGAGAAATAAAGTATATTTTATTCTGCTGTAGAAAAAAAAAAAGTCAGCCTGGCCCGTTTTTAAAGGAAGATCTTTTCAGCATACAGCTTAATTTGCCAAGGGCATTTTATACTATTAAAGGATCAATTTACAACCAAGCGCAAAATATTTGAAGGTAATAAAGTAGTCTTAAAAATGTTTTACATGCAACCCAAAAATCAACTCTATTGCTTACAAATTTGATGAGAAAAATAAAGCAAAGGTAATTGGATATACATTTACAGTCTCCCTTCCTATACCTTGGCTGTTTATGCAAATTCAATATATTCCACTCCTACATGGCAAGATTTAGGACCTCATCCAATACAAAGGTTCCCACTGACATCAAAGGATTTTGAATTATGTCATAAATTTTCTTCCTAAATTGAAATTACTGAGGTCAATATCATACCAGGTTCAGAGGAGCTGACAATAACTTATAAAAGTATGTGGTTTAATGGCAAACTAGATAGACAGAAAATGAGATGTTGAGATGGACATCTCAAAATGAACTCTTGACATCATATTAGTCCAGGTCAGCAATACTGCTCAGATTGGTAGCTCATTTATTTTACTCTGATTAGTTATGAACCATCCTCCATTTCTGTCATTGCACTCCCCTCAGGGCTCCTGAAAATTAACTTGTATTTTTGAAGGATCATGCCCTGCTGAAATCCATTAATGAACTTCTGTGGAATTGTGGAAATAATAGTAATTGCTCTTCATCTCCACGTCTACATGGATGTTTATGCAAAGCAGCTCTATATTTGTCATTTTAACACGTCACCTTATTTCATGCACGACATTTGTGAAACTGAACATCACAGAGGCCCTGTCAGTAACCTCCCTGTGGGAATCTGTTTGTCTCCAAAGAGTTTTATTTAATAACATCATTGTAACCAGACTTCAAAGAGCTTTCTCAAAGTTCACCAGACTTCCGTAGCTCTTTATAAAAAGGGGTTTTGGGTTTTTTTGGTTTGTTTTCCTTTCTTCACAGCAATCTAGTTAGATGGGAATGCCCAGAATCAAAGCTGGGTCATAAGTAGTGCTAAATTTAACAAAAACAAATATTGAAAGTGATATAAACAGTCATCAGTATAAATCCTACAGGGGTTATATATCAATCTTCACATTTTATTTTAGAGCTATGAGAATCAAGGAAAGGAGATAAAGTCATTTTTCTAAAAATCACAAGGCAAAGCCTGGATTAGAATGAGTTTTTACCTTTCCTTCTGATGCTTTTTGCTTTAGACCTCATTGGCACCTATTATACATCTTGTTTATCTGCTTCCCACACACAAAGTTTCACTTGCAATGTTTCCCATAGAGCTACTGAATCACAAAGTTGTAGCTACAGGAAGCACAATAATAAATTAGCTTGAACTCATGTGATGCTCTCTTTTGTTCTGTTTTCATGACTGTATCTTTTCTTTTTCTAAGTCCTTGATCTTATATTTGGCCTTAACAGATACAAGCTTAATTCTTCTTCTGCCTACAACCGCCATCAGTTTTCATGAAAGTTAACATTGAGAAGGCAGTCTCTTTCATTCTATTTGTCATAGCAGGGTCACACTGCGTAGTAGTAACAAATAATATATAAAGACATTTTCCACAATGGGGATGCTTAAGGCCTATGCAATGAAAATGTGATTTCTTATAAAGTACCTACCTACTATGCAGAGAAAACTCTTAGGTGTTTCAGTTTCTCTCAGGCAGTTCCAGGTTAAAGAAGGAATGTAACCCTAGCATTAAGACCGTATCTGCAAGGTCATGTATGCCATTGTTAAGACCAGTGTCCTCATCCACACTGCATTGCTTCAGATGAGATGAGATAAGCCAGGAACAATATGACCTCATCTGTGTGGCACTTCTGGTGGGCTAATTGAGTGATGGGGCCAATTAGCTGCCCCATGATAAATAGCCTGCCTGCAGTGTTGTATGTGCACAATTCCACTCCTTGAGGAAACAGTCCATGCAGAGTGTTCTTGAGTGTACCACTGCCAGACCTGGTAACTTTTTTGAGTAGATAGGCCTAAGTTACTCTCCTGTGCAAATGCATGCTTACATACACATCTGGTGTTTCCCCAGCCCAGCTAAGAAAATGGTATATTAATGTCCTAGGGGAAGTTTGGAATAAATTTGGTAAGCCAGTACACTCCAGAAGCCAAAAAAACACAGTCTACATGCTAAACTACTAGCCCAGTGGCTACATCCTCACATGCCACAGTGCTCCAGGGCAGGCTGTCTTCTAAACTGGAGGAGAGTGACCTATGCTCACATGACATGTTAGGCAGACTAATTAGTAACAGAGAAGACTAATTGTCATTGTAATTAGCACTGCTGAGGCTGGCAGGTACTCACCTTACCAGTGCTAGCAAATTGTCTCAGATGCAGGAACTGAAGAATTGGAGTCCTGGAAGTCCTCTCTTTTTAAATTTTCTACATGGGTAGAGACTGTGTAATTCTCTACTCTCTTTCTTCTCCTGGTCTTTTGTTATGCAATCACTTTTCTCTTCCCTTCTCTGGTCTCACTGCTGTTTTCTCTTCAGCCATTCCAGGTATTGGAGGCAGCCAGTGAATTTCTCCACTTCATCCATAATATTGCTGTTCTTGTATTGTCAGCAGATACCATTTTAACTCCTGGGATGATTTCACTGCTTTTAATACATTCAATTTTAAATCAAATCTGTGCTAGAATAAAAAGCATTTGGGGTTATGGTCTGGAAGAAAGACGCTAAACAAAATTAAGTTACGCTGTAAAGGAAAAACAAGGAGGCAATACACTTGTGGAAAGGAAGTGTGGTCTAGTAGCTGGTGCTTGCAGTTAGTGGTCACAATCTTTTTGTTTTGTCCAGCTCCTCTACTTACCTACAGTGTGACCTTTGGCAAAACACTTCACCACTTACCTTTCAATTCTCTTCCCACTCTTATTTAAACTATAAGATTTTGAACGTGAGAAATGTCTTTTACTATGTGCTTGGACCGTGCCTAGGAACAGTGGACTAATCCAGAGTTAGACTGGTAGAACTTTATTTAAATCAGTGGATTTGCAGTATCCTAAGCCTGGTAAAACAAAATGAAGAATGAGCTCCTAGAAATCTAGTTTGTTTTCCATAAATTTCTGCCTATACAGGACTGCAGCATTCAGAATTTATATTGAACCATTTGCTTTCCTATCTACCTCCCAGGGTTATTGGGTATTTCAAAGTTGAGCAGGCTTCTACAAGAACATTTCTGAGCTAAGACAAAATCTTATTTCTGCACTTCTCTCATGGCATGCACAGTGGAATTCCTGTGCCAATGGCTTATTTGGAGTTAAACTCAATAATTTTTAAGTCAAGTTGGGATATCTGTATAATTATTGGTTGTTCCACAACAGGTGTTCCTGTTAATGTAAACAGATGATGAAAAAGAAAGAGATAATTTACCATAATAAAAGGCTGATCTTTTTTTTAAATCTATGCTCAAAGGACTTCAGTTTTTATCAGCTACTCCCACTTGACCTACTTTATCATTAAAGAACTGTTTTCCACACAGTCTGATAAGCTAATGTTTTTAGTAACCCTGACTTCCCAGGAGCTCACTAACCCCTCAAATGTCAAGTGCAATGCATACCCTAAAGAGGTATGGACTTTTTCGCATATTGCTCATTCCAATGGCAAATGAGGATCTCTGATATACATCTCAGGGGTGACAGCTTTGGGTGCCTATGTAATGATGGCCATTGGCACCAGAAGGAGTCTAAATACATGCTTTATGGGCCATTTCACATACATTGTATAATTCCACTGACATCAACAGGATTCCAGAAAAGACGAATTTGGCCCCTTAAATCCTATCACTTGGTTTCCACCAGTCCCATTTCCATTCAGCAGCCAGTGAAGCAAACTTTGAAACTACAGGGAATATGCATAAGAATTCCTGCCAAGCCTATCACCTCAGGGTAGGGGCCTGGGAGGGGGTGGCACCAGGCCTCTGGGACCCAATCCCAGTGCACTGGGGTGGGAGAGGGCAGTGCAGGACCAAAGCAGGGCCATCCCTGACTAGATCATCCCAGCCAAAGCTTTGTCTAGCCGGGTTTTTAAAACCTCCAATGATAGAGCTTCCACCACTTTTCTGGGTAACCTGTTCCAGTGTTTTATTACCCTCCTAGTGAGAAAATTATTCCTAATATCTAACCTAAGCTTCCCTTGCTGCAACTTGAGACCATTGCTTCTTGTTCGGTCATCTGCCACCACTGAGAACAGTCTAGCTCCATCCTCCCTGAAACCACCCTGCCCGTAGTGGAAGGCTGCTATTAAATCCCCCTTTAGTCTTCTCTTCTCCAGACTACATAAGACCAGTTCATAGATTCATAGATATTAGGGTCAGAAGAGACCTCAGCAGATCATCAAGTCCGACCCACCTGGCCCAGGCAGCATGCTGGGGTCAGATGAGCCCAGCCAGCTGCTTGTCCAGTCTCCTCTTAAAGACCCCCAAGGTAGGGGAGAGCACCACCTCCCTAGGAAGCTCATTCCAGATTCTGGCAACCCTTACCATAAAGAAGTTCTTCCTGATGCCTAACCTGAATCTGCTCTCTGTCAGTTTGTAGGCATTATTTCTAGTTATTCAAGGGGTGCCCTGGTAAACAGACCATCTCCTATCCATTGCTGCCCCCCTCTGATGAATTTGTAGGCAGCCACAAAATCACCTCTCAGCCTTCTCTTGCGGAGGCTGAAGAGATTCAGGTCCCTCAATCTCTCCTTGTAGGGCCTTACTTGCAGGCCCCCAACAATACAAGTGGCCCTCCTCTGGACCCTCTCAAGGTTATTCACATTCCTCTTGAAGTATGGTATCCAAATCTGGACACAGTACTCCAACTGCAGCCTCACCAGTGCCACATAATGGGGAAGTATCACCTCCCTGGACCTGTTTGTGATGCACCTGCTAATGCATGATAAAGTGCGATTAGGTTTACTAATCATTTCATCACATTGATGACTAATGTTCATCTTGGAGTCAACTATGAGTCCAAGATCCCTTTCTGCTACAGTGCTGCTGAGAGAGTCATCCCTAACCTGTAAGTGTGTTGGTGATTCCTTCACCCTAGGTGCAGTACTTTGCATTTGTCCTCGTTGAACTACATCCTATTCTGTTCAGCTCACTTCTCCAACCTGTCCAAATCTGCCTGGATCTGTTCCCTGCCCACTAGTAATGTTTACTTTACCCCATAATTTGGTGTCAGCTGTGAATTTAGACAGAGTGCTCTCCATACCCTCCTTCAAGTCACTGATGAAGACATTGAACAGCAAGGGTCCAAGGACTGAAACTTGGGGAACTCCACTGCCCACATCTTTCCAGGTCAATGCCAACCCATCCACCACCACTCTCTGGGTGCATTCCATTAACCAATTTGCCACCCACCTGACCATGTAATCATCTACGTCACAGATGCTCCATTTATTTATGAGCATAGGATGAGATGCCATATTGAAGGCCTTCTTAAAATCCAGGTAGATGACATCTACCTCATCCCCTGCATCTAAGCATTTAGTGGCCTGGTCATGAAAAGAAACAAGGTTAGTCAGGCAGGATCTACCTGCTATGAACCCATGCTGGTTGTCGTCAGGATTGTTTTTCCTGCTGGACCCCCACAAATGTGATCCTTAACAATTTTTTCAATGGTTTTCCCAAGGATAGAGGTGAGGCTAACTGGCTTATAGTTACCCGGATCCTCCTTCCTCCTCTTCTTGAAAATAGGGACCACATTGGCACTTTTCCAATCCTCTGGGACCTGACCTGAACACCATGAGTGCTCAAACTACCATTCCAGTGGTTCTGCTATGACACTGGCCAATTCCTTCAGCACCCTTGGATGAAGATCATCCAGACCTACTGACTTAAATGCATCCAGCCCCTCCAAGTGTCTCTTCGCTAAGTTGGTGCTAACAGTTGGTGGGCTGATTTCCCTCCTGTGTTCATCTATAATCCATTGGGAGTTTTGTCCTGATCTGTGTTCAGGAATACAGAAGCAAAAAACTCATTGACAAGCTCAGCTTTGTCCCTCCTATCTGTCACCTGTTGCCCTAGTCTGCCCTTTAGGGGTCTTATTTTACCCCGTGCCTTCTTTTTGTTCCCTATATACCTGTAGAAGGACTTTTTGTTGTCTTTAATTTTCATTGCCAACCTAAGTTCCACTGCAGCTTTGGTCTTTCTGACTGACTCCCTGCAAGTGTGAGCCAAGGAGATATACTCCTCCTTGGTAGCTACACCCTGCTTCCACAGCCTGTATGTCTCTTTTTTTTTTGCCCCAGGTTTCAGTTAGCCCAACTAGGTTGAAGTTTTTGTTTGCAAGCAGCAGTGCGAGTTCCTCCTGTTTCTCCTTATGTTCTTAGCATTAGTATAGACACTTAAGCTCCCTGATAGGTGCCCTTGGTGCCTCCTTGTCCTGATGTCTATTGGGCCCCTTAGTACTTATGTGGGCTGTTCATGCATGAGGCTCATGGTTTGTTGGTCCTAGGTTCTCTTTGTCATTTGCATCCGCATCCCCCACAAACCTAGTTTAAAGCGCTGCATAGGAGATCAGCCAACCTGTAAGAGAACAAACTCCTACCTTTTGAAGTGAGATGAAGACCATCACACCAGAGGATACCCCTTTTATGGAAGCGCAGATCGTGGTCTAAGAAGCCAAAACTTGTATGATGGCACCAACTCTGGAGACACAGTTTGACTTCTCTGATGCAGGTGTCTTGATGCTGGCCATGACTGCTGAACGGGAAGATTGATGAGGAGACCACCTGTGGTCTGTAAGAGCACGCCGGCGTTTGCGCGGGCGTTCGCGCCGGAGGGCGGGCCAGGAGGGCCAGGAGTGGGACTCCTGTAGGGGTAGGGCGTAGACACCGCGCAGGTCTACAAACAGCAGCTTGTAGAATGGTGTCTACGAGGAGTGCTGCTAGGGCCTCTGCCCAGGGGGACAAGGCTACCAGGGGCAGGTCTGAGGCCTCCACCCAGACCGAGCCCATGGGGGAGCCGGTGTCCCCCTACCTCCTGGCCTGTGGGGTATCCCCAGCAGGGCCGGGGGGGGCAGAGATTGGGGGCCCCCACACCTGTCCGGCAGGTGCCCGTCTTAGGGCTCTGGAGGCGCAGGTGAGGGAGCTCCGGGAAGAGGTTAGCAGGCTGAGGGGGATCAGGGAGGCAGAGGATGAAATTGACAGTTATTTCCTTTCCCTGCAGGCCCAGGCACCCAAGGAAGAAGCACCCCGGGGAATACCCTCCACAGCAGAGTGGCAGACGGTCACAGCCAGGACCGAAGCGGCACGCAGTGAACCGGTACCAGCTTCTCCAGTCCGACTGGTGAACAGGTACGAGGCCCTGGCGACCCTGCAGGAGATGGAAGGGGAGGAGGACACCCTTGGGCAAGAAGAAACACCACGTTCTTCACACCCCAAACAGATCAAGAGATCCACGAGGACCCAGAGGAGGAGGTGACGAGTGCTCATCATAGGAGACTCCATCCTGAGAGGTACGGAAGGACCCATCTGTCGCCATGACCCCTCGGCACGAGAGGTATGCTGCCTCCCTGGAGCAAAGATTCGGGATGTGATGGAGGTAATCCAGGCCAGGATCAAGCCCACCGATTATTACCCCATGGTCCTAGTCCATGTGGGTACTAATGATGCGGCCAGGAGAACCCCCGATCACTTGATGGCGGACTACTGTGCTCTGGGCGGCGTGCTGAAGGAGTTCGGTGCCCAGGTGGTTTTCTCTTCCATCCTACCAGTGACCGGACGAGGAAGACGGCAGGAGAACTGCATCAGAGAGACCAACTGGCAGCTTCAGCAGTGGTGTCTCGAGGCAGGCTTCGGCTTCCTGGACCATGACCCGCACATCACGACGAGGGACATGCTCAGCTGGGATGGGCTTCACCTGTCCCCCAAAGGTAAGCGTGTGTTTTCTTCTAGGTTGGCGGATCTCCTCCGGCGGGCTTTAAACTAGGCTCGTCGGGGGGAGGGGAGTACGAGGGCAGGGGAAGCTGTGGACCACCAAACCATGTGGCACCCACAAGGACAGCCCAGCCTGAAGAAGGAGAACATTGGGAACCTGAAAGCCATGGGGAGGCCAGCACAACAGAACAGGTAAGGAACAAGAAGGTAAGAAACAATGGGCCCCATGGGACTGGGAGCGGGGGGGCAGCAAAGGCTCCAGTCGCAGGGCTCAAGTGCCTATATACTAATGCTAGGAGCATGGGGAACAAGCAGGATGAACTAGCGCTCCTGCTTGCACTAAACACCTATGACTTAGTGGGGCTAACAGAGACCTGGTGGGATTCATCCCATGACTGGGCGGTACATATTGAGGGCTATAGATTGTATAGAAAGGACAGGTCGGGGAAGAAAGGGGAGGGGGTTGCATTTTATGTCAGTGAGCAATATACATCAACCCTCATCAGGACAGAATCCGAGGCTGAGGAAGTAGAAGGATTGTGGGTTAGGCTACATGGGGGGCAAGGAGAAAGGGATTTGGTGGTAGGGGTCTGTTACAGACCCCCACACCAAGGGGAAGAAATAGATGCGGGGCTCCTGAGGCAACTCTCGGAGACCATAAAAGCTAAAGAGGCGGTAGTCATGGGGGACCTAAACTACCCGGACATCTGCTGGGAGACGCAGACAGCAAGGTCCCATCGCTCACGCAGGTTTCTAACTTGTGTACAGGACCTCCACTTGACACAGGAGGTGCATGGTCCCACTAGGGGGAATGCCATACTGGATCTGGTATTGGCAACGGGAGATGACATGATAGGGGACCTCCAGATCGGTAACTATCTGGGAGACAGTGATCACCTTATAATAGAATTCAACATAAGACGGCGAGTGGGTAAGGTAACTAGTAGGGTGAAAGTGCTAGACTTTAGGAAAGCTGATCTCATTGCACTCAGGCAATTAGTCAAGGAAGCACTGCAGAGTAGGAGTTTTGATGGGATGGGTGCCCAAGAAGGGTGGCTGTGCCTAAAGGAAACGATCCTTTGGGCACAAAGCAAGACGATCCCCGAGTGAGGCAAAAGAGGGAAAGGGGCCAGGAGGCTTCCATGGCTGACCAGAGAAATCCAGGGCAGCCTAAGGGCCAAAAGGGGAGCACATAAAAAGTGGAAACAGGGTGAGATCACTAAAGATGAATATACCTCCTCTGCTCGTGCTTGTAGGGAGGCAGTTAGGCGGGCCAAAGCTACCATGGAGCTGAGGATGGCAACCCAAGTAAAGGACAACAAGAAATTGTTTTTTAGATACATAGGGAGTAAAAGGAAGGCCCAGGGAGGAATAGGACCCCTGCTAAATGGGCAGAAACAATTGGTGATGGACAGGGGGGACAAGGCTGAACTCCTCAACGAGTTCTTTGCCTCAGTGTTCCTAAGCGAGGGGCAGGACAAGTCTCTCACTGGGGTTGTAGAGAGGCAGCAGCAAGGCGCCAGACTTCCATGCGTAGATCCTGAGGTGGTGCAGAGTCACTTGGAAGAACTGGATGCCTTTAAGTCGGCAGGCCCGGATGGGCTCCATCCGAGGGTGCTGAAGACACTGGCCGACGTCATTGCAGAGCCACTGGCGGGAATATTCGAATGCTCATGGCGCACAGGCCAAGTCCCGGAGGACTGGAAAAGGGCTAACGTGGTCCCCATTTTCAAAAAGGGGAGGAAGGAGGACCCGGGCAACTATAGGCCGGTCAGTCTCACATTCTTGGTAAAGTATTTGAAAAAATTATCAAGGCTCACATTTGTGAGAGCCCAGCAGGACAAATTATGCTGAGGGGAACCCAGCATGGGTTTGTGGCGGGCAGATCGTGCCTGACCAACCTAGTCTCTTTCTATGACCAGGTTACGAAACGCCTGGACACAGGAGGAGGGGTGGATGTCGTATACCTGGACTTCAGGAAGGCCTTCGATACGGTATCCCACCCCATACTGGTGAACAAATTAAGAGGTTGTGATGTGGATGACTGCACAGTCCGGTGGGTGGCGAATTGGCTAGAGGGTCGCACCCAAAGAGTCGTGGTAGATGGGTCGGTCTCGACCTGGAAGGGTGTGGGCAGTGGGGTCCCGCAGGGTTCGGTCCTTGGACCGATACTCTTTAATGTCTTCATCAGTGACTTGGACGAGGGAGTGAAATGTACTCTGTCCAAGTTTGCAGATGACACAAAGCTATGGGGAGAAGTGGACACGCCGGAGGGCAGGGAACAGCTGCAGGCAGACCTGGATAGGCTGGACAAGTGGGTAGAAAACAACAGGATGCAGTTCAACAAGGAGAAATGCAAAGTGCTGCACCTAGGGAGGAAAAATGTCCAGCACACCTACAGCCTAGGGAATGACCTGCTGGGTGGCACAGAGGTGGAAAGGGATCTTGGAGTCCTAGTGGACTCCAAGTTGAACATGAGCCGGCAGTGTGACGAAGCCATCAGAAAAGCCAATGGCACTTTATCGTGCATCAGCAGATGCATGACAAATAGGTCCAGGGAGGTGATACTTCCCCTCTATAGGGCGTTGGTCAGACCACAGTTGGAGTACTGTGTGCAATTCTGGGCGCCACACTTCAAGAAGGATGCGGATAACCTGGAGAGGGTACAGCGAAGGGCAACTCGTATGGTCAAGGGCCTGCAGACCAAGCCCTACGAGGAGAGACTAGAGAAACTGGACCTTTTCAGCCTCCGCAAGAGAAGGTTGAGAGGCGACCTTGTGGCTGCCTATAAGTTCATCACGGGGGCACAGAAGGGAATTGGTGAGGATTTATTCACCAAGGCGCCCCCGGGGGTTACAAGAAACAATGGCCACAAGCTAGCAGAGAGCAGATTTAGACTGGACATTAGGAAGAACTTCTTCACAGTTCGAGTGGCCAAGGTCTGGAACGGGCTCCCAAGGGAGGTGGTGCTCTCCCCTACCCTGGGGGTCTTCAAGAGGAGGTTAGACGAGTATCTAGCTGGGGTCATCTAGACCCAGCACTCTTTCCTGCTTATGCAGGGGGTCGGACTTGATGATCTATTGAGGTCCCTTCCGAGCCTAACATCTATGAATCTATGAATCTATGAATCTATGTGCCCCCAACTTCCTAAGCCTGGCCCCCAGGGCCCTGTAGTCACTCATGATATGGCCTGGACTACTCCTGGTCATAGTTCCTTTAGCCCTTCCTCATAAGTCATGTGTCTAAGTTCCCTAACCATTTTCATTACCTTCCTCTGGACTCTCTCTGGTTTGTCTATACCCTTCCTGTAGTGGTGGGGAGAGGGGGCAAAACTGGACACAGTTATGGCTTTACCAATACAGACTAGAGGGCAAAAATCACTTCCTTCAATCTGCTGGCAACACTTCTATTAATGCAGCCCAGTATGCCATTAGTATGACACAGCAAAGCCAGGGGAGGAGAGCAGCTGCCCACTGCCTCAGCCAGGATTCCTTAAGTGGCAGTCCAACCGTTGAAACTCCCACAGACTCTGCATCTGAGAGGCTGCTCCACAGTTAGTGCAGGGTGTGGAGAGGATTGTAAATTAAAAAAAAAAAAAAGCTATCATGGACCCAGTAGCCTAAAGGATACAGCATCAGCATTCAAAGCTGGGGATTGTGGGTTCAAGTTCCTACTTGGGTCAGATGTAACATTAACTTCCTGGGGTGGCAGTACAGTAGCAAGCAGCTCAATCCTGGAAGTTTGTGGGAGTGGTTAAGGGAATGGAATTGAAAACTGTTGGGGTGCTGGCACACAGGTTCAAATTCTGTTGTCTACAGAGCTCCTTGTTTTGTTTCACTGGCTAGCACAGCATCCAAAAGGGACCTAGGGGTGTCAATTGAGCTGAGGATCAATTTGAGCCACCAGTGTGATGTGGTTGCCAACAGAGCAAATGGAACTCTGGCCTGCATCAGCAGATGTGTTGCCAACAGATCCAGAGCGGTGCTCCTCCCCCTCTATTTGGCATTGGTGAGGCCACAGCTGGAGTCCTGTGTCTAATTCTGGGCACCGCACTTCAAGAAGGATGTGCACAAGCTTGAAAGGGTGCAGAGAAGGGCCATCCACATGACCAAGGGCCTGGGGGATAGTTCCTATGAGGAGAGACTTTGGATCCAGGATCTAGGAGAACAACTTTTCTGGCATTATACAAATATGGTCTATGAGACAGTCTTTTATATAAAGAATTTGCAATCTAACTAGACAAGGCAAAGGCTAAGGACAGACAGTGTCATTATTAGAGCTAGTCAGAAAATATTAAATATTTTCAGTGAAAAAAATGTAAAAGCTGTGTAACATTTTGGGGGTTTTTTGTCACAACTTTTTGAGGAAGGTTTGTAATAAAAGTTCAAAACCAAGACACTTTCAGTCTTCATTTAGAAATTATGACAAAAGGCTCTTTGTAGGGGTTTTTTCCAATTTTGGTTAATCCTGAAAAGTTTTGATGAAAATGTCTGCATTAAATATAAAGAAAACTACCATTTTTTTAGCAAAAGAGTTTTGTTTTCATGTATTACTATTATCCCATTTTGTAAATAAGGTACCAAGGCATGAGGGAATTAAGTGACATGCTTAAGGTTACATGAAAAATCTGTGGCAATGCTGGAAATGAAACACCTCTCTAGGGTCCCAGTCAAAAAACTTTAAATCAAGTCCTGTGCTTCCACTGATGAAATTATCTTTTAAATTTAGACCAGTATATTAAAAAGATATTTAAAAGAATTGGATTATCCTGGAACAAACTTGAAGATCAAATTATATGAAAAAAAATTATATGCAAGTCTCTCACAACATAATTTGTTATATGACAGAAAATGTTTCCTGTCTAAATTCAGGATGGCTGATTCTCCTATTACACATTTTAACTTGTGCAACTCCATTGCTTTCAAAGGAATTACTGTTAATGAACCTAGGGTAAATGAAAGGCAAAGTAGGTCCCTATTCACTATTTCCATGCGTGCCATGCTGAAATAAAAAAAATGATGGGTAAGGGTTAGGAAGCATACTGCTTTCCATCAAGGGCAAATGCAGCCTTGTACCTCCACTACTGCAGGCTTTCTTGATGAGTAAACTTCTTGTGGGAGCAGCAGGATCAATGAAGCCAAGCAGAGCATCTGCAGCTTCTATTTGCGAGTGTGCTCAGTAACTCACAACCACTCTTTCCCATGGAGTAAGCTCATACAAAACCCCTTACCCAGTTTCTAATGCACATCCCACAAACAGACCTGCAAGCTCATTAAACTCACACAGCCAAACGAGTCCTTAGGGCTCATGTGAAATCAAATGTACTTTTTAAATAAACATAGCCCAAGGGCATCATCCACAAAAACTCCCACATGGGGAGTTTTTTGCTTTAACAAACTCTTTCCTGTGAGTCATTAGCTATTTGAAGCCACCATGGATTTTATGATTATTATTCTCTCCTTTAAGAATATAGTCCAAGATTAGTGGGGTTAAGAAGTCTGTGTTCCATGCAGACCATTATCATTTGAATCAGTTTTGCAAACACCCTCTATTCCTGATGATGAGCACTGTTGGTGTTTCCTTATCTTAATTGTTCATGTTGCTAGATATTAGTTTTGGTATAATTAGCACTCATAATAGGACAGTTGCTTGAAAGTTCTCAAGAAGCATCCTGGTCTCAGTTAAGGAGAAATAAATCCTATGGTCCAGCCTTATAGAGATAACAGAATGTCTGAGGAAGAACACCTGATCCTCAAAAATAGACAAGGGTTGGTAGGTGTCTGACACAAGCTGGTTGCACTGACCCAAAGAGTTGCCAATTTGGTCCTTGGTCACATGGTTTCCTTTAACAAATGTGGAACTCAGTACTTCTCCAATGCCTAACCATTCCCATGAGAACTAAAAACTAGCTGGGGGGAGGAGGGGTGGAAGAGAGTTTGGGCATCCTTTGAGATTATTGCCTGGTAAGTACTTAGTTCATCAAGAGTCCTAAAACCCCCCACACTATATTTCATAGTTTCCTAAGCACTTAAAAATACAATCAAGAAAACCTCACTAGAACTGCAATACTGTTAATAATACTGAAGTAAATTAAGTATCCAGCAATATATCTATCATATCAATAAATGATCTTAATATTGGATGAGAATTAAATTCTCCAATTAAGACTAAAAATAACCAGTCTTTATATATTCCACAGTGGGTTTTCAGGAAGTAGCCATCCATTTGGCTATAAATCTCAGCTAAAGAATTGTACCAACGACAATCAAATTTATAAGTGATTAACAATCTTTATCAAGTCAAGAGTCCTCCCAAGTCTAACAGCACATTAGACCAGGGTGGGAGAGGCACAGTGGGTTCTGTAACCAACAGTACACAAGAGAGTAACATGCCAAGAGCAGATCTGGCTACTTTTCACTCTCCAGCCTGAATGAACATGTGCCAATTCACAGCTCAGCAGGGGGTAGCCTTTAGACTTAAGCCCAGAGAAGAGCTTGAACTCACACCTACAAAGCCATTAGAAGAGGACACAACTATTCTGCTATTACAACTTAAAAGTGTTTTTTGAACAGAGAACTTTGATAACCTTTATCTAACATACCTTTTCCCATGCATCTGGACTTTGCTGGCTGCCCCAGAGGCCTTGGAGGGAATTTTTCCCCTCCTGCTGGTACAAATGTCAGAGGTTTTTTTACCACTTCCTTAGAAGCATTAGGTGTTGGCTGCAGCCAAGGCTTGGGGTTTTGACTGTGGTGTGCCAAACCTCCTCCTAGGCCTTTACCTCAGATGTTTCTGGTTTGACCCTCTGCTTAGGGTCAGACTGATCATCGTATCTGGGGTCAGGAAGGAATTTTCCCCCATGGTGAGATTGGTTCAGACTGTGGGTTTTTTTGCCTTCCTCTGTAGCTGGGGGTATGGCCCTCTTCCTCGGATCCCTCAAGTGTATTTTAACAACTTCTACAACAGGACAGAAGCTCCTGTGGTCCCTCTGCTTTACCTGTGGCAGGTTAGGGTGTTATATCTTGTGATTGTAATAGTTTAGGCAATAGATGTGAGTAGGGTAGTTTGGATAGGGATGACCCTATCTCAGACAGGGAACTTTCTTTCATGCACCTTCCTGTACAGACTTTGTGGATGCAAGGACAGAATAGTTTGGGATGTAACACAACTAATAAAAAATTCCAACCAACAACCAGAAAGAAAGGTACTTAAGATAGGCCAGAATGTGAAGACTTCAGCTCTTAAGAGAGTAGAAGCTAAACCTACAATCAAGGATCAAGACAACAATGATCTTTTGGCACAGCACATCTTGCGAACAGGCATTATTCAGATCCTGGGACAGACTCCTCAAAGGCTTATTTGTCCATGTCATGACTTTCTCTCCTCAAAGTGAGCAGCCACAGGGGTTCTGGATGATCTAACTTGCCCCTTGGTGGTCTGTATACCCCAAAACTGAGATGTCTCATCCCTTGATTTTTATGAGCTTTTCTCTTTCTGTCTTGCAGCATTTCTCTCCAAGGACTTCAAACCTATTGGGTGCAAGGTCTTTCTAGGACTCCTGTAACTTGCTTTAATCTGATTCAAATTAGGTCATTGTTAGTGTCTGTTAACTTGCAAAATTCCCACTTAAATAAGCACATTTTAAATAGTGTTTTGCATATCATCAAGACTGGTGCTCATAATCCACAAAAAAGTCAAAACTCCAGACACACAGGACAACTTTTGAGGAAGCTAACATGTTCCTATGCAAGCAAAAGGGTCACAGGATGCCCGTGTCATATTAACTTACAGGAAATTAACTAAGTCAATAAACCATTTCCATTTTGACTACAAACAATTAACTGATTTAAGCAGAATACATAATGCAGTCTATACCTCTGTGTGGAATTGTAAGTTGTATTTTCTGGTTTTGGTTGTTGAATTTTATACCTAGTGAGGTTTAAACTGAGGTCACCAAGGAAGGAGAACCCCCCACCCCCCCTCAGAGATAGGCAAAGACCCAGGAAACACAGATATGAACCTAGTAAGAGGAAGCAATAATAGTGGCTTTAGCAATGTTACAAGAGAGAAATTAGGACAGTTGATTGGATACTTGACATTTTTTCATATTAATGTGAGAAGCATAAAGAATACAACAGAAGAACTGGATATCCTAGTACTGTTACCTGCCAGCTCTGTGTTCTTAGGGAACCCTGGCACAGTACACAGCCTGGCTGAGGTGGGGAGAGGGTGGTGTCTGACTCACCAAGGACTCACCCCCTCCCCACCTCTGCCTGAACAAGAACTGTTTAGAGGAAGGACTTACAAAAGACAATGAAGATGCAGTGGGAGACGTACCTAAACCCCTCCAGACAGGGGTGATAGGAGTGAAGCAACTCCCCTGGTCTCATTTACATCAGAGATGGAACCAGATGGCAACTCATTTACATGGGAGATGGGACAGGAAAGCACCTTCATTAGCATTCAGAATGGAGAACAGAGATTCCAAGGCAAGGACCGCACTGAACTCTGGAACCAGAGAAGCAGGGAAGCACTGCATGATGGGGGATCCCTGCTCAAAATGATAATCGACCCATGTCTGCACACACCCAGCTCAGCATTTATCAGACCAATTCTAGCAATGAGTCGTTTATTGGTTCCCAAAAACCAACTGTGTCTGTGTTGGGGCACGGGGTGGGGGGGGAACTACTGCAGGCCTGGCTGCTAAGCTACTGTGTTACCAGTTACCAATCAATCATGATTCATTCAGGGACCAGCTCAATACACAGTATCTAGCTACTACATAATGAGTTAATGAGCAAGGATTAACACCTACAAAACCACAGGCTAAGGAGAGGAAATAATCAATACGGACAATCACCTGCCCCAAGACAGAGAGTCAGTTGCACAAGCACCCATGTCATGGGTTTTGCCTGTCAGCAGCTAGGGGTGCAGGGTCCCAGAAGCTAGAAGCCCTGCACCCATCTCTTTGACAGCTGGTAGGCTTTGTGGCCACAGCAGGGCCTAGCAGGCCTGCAGCTTTGACCCTGCTGCGCCTTAACACACATTGTCACCCATGTCACGAGTTCAGCTTGTCTGCAGCTTGAGGTGCAGTTCCCCCCAAACCCTTGCATGTATCTCCTTGAAACTTGGCAGACTTCTTGGCCTCAGCAGGGGCTAGCACCCCTGCAGTTTTCAACCCCCTTTGGTGTAACACATACACGTGACATGAGTTTTGCTTTCAAGAATTTGGGGTGCAGTTCCCCCCAAACCCCTGCACCTATCTTCTTGACACTTGGCAGGTTTCATGCTCTCAGCAGGGGCTACCACTCTGGCAAGGTTCATCCAAATCAGACAAAAAACAACAATGTTATAGATATTCCATTGATTCCCCATGATACCCTATGGCTGGATCTCTGAAGTGGCTCCGAAGCTTCAGAGCTGCTTCGGCTGAATTGAAGTGGGAAACCAATCCGGAGCTGTGGATTGGATCCCTGGTATCTGAAGCGGCTGGATCCAAAGCTGACTCGAATAGCTGTCTATTTGCACAGGCCTACTATGTAATATTGTAATTGTTTTATTTATTTCTCTTGTATGTCTAGTACTACTGGTATCATCATAAGTTCATATACCTAGCAATAAATAACTTTTATGGTCAAGCTGGTTGCTATACTCTCTCTTTCTCTATGAACCTCATTTACTCTTCCTTCCCCTTGACCTCCCCATTTGCTCTGCAGCAACTCTTCTTTTACCTAAGCCAAAGATTCCTGTAATGCCCAAAACTACAGTGGGGTCTGCTCATCAAGGAAGTTACTATTAGGACCATTGTGACAAGAGATTAGGATGTGCTGAGTTTTGAGGTGCATGACGGTATCAGCTGAAAGTGCTGGCTGGACCCAGCCTGCTCAGACATACTCCGTTAGCGTGTATGTATGTGTGTCTAACTACATTTATTATTGCCCTGCTGAAATAAGGGATGAACTGAGTTCAAGGCACATGAGGGTGTTAGCCTGTCAATGCTGAATAACCCAGCCCGGCTCAGGCATGCCCTGTTAATCTGTGTGTATGTGCATATATGTGTTTGATTGATTCAGTAGTTGGAGGAACCCAGCCCAAATGAAACTGAGTCGTGCAGCATAGCTCAATTGGGGGTGAGGATTTGCAGAAGGGAGAGATACAGCTCCATATAGAAACACAAGCAGCACATTGATAGAATTACAGATTCTAAGATTATGAAGCAGATCATCAAGGAATGTATTTTAAAGCACCTGGAACAGAACAGGGTGATCAGGAATAGCTAACATGGATTCACCAAGAGCAAGTCATGCCTGACCAACTTGATTTCCTTTTATAAGTTGACAGGCTCTGTGAATATGTGGAGAGCAATGGATGCGATTTAAATGGATGTTAGCAAGACTTTTGACACTGTCTTCCATGACATTCTCATTAATAAATTAAGAAAATACAGACTAGATGAATGTACTATAAAATGGGCATATAACTGGTTGGATCATCGTGTTCAATGAGTAGTCCTCAGTGGCTCAATGTCTAGCTGGGAGGAAGTATCTAGTATCAAGATACTGACTGTCCTGGGTCCAGTATTAACACCATAAGTAAACTGGAGGATGAGACTGCATGCATGCTTAGCAAATTTGGAAATGACACCAAGTTGGGTGGTAATGCAGATATTCCAGAGGGTAGGACTAGAATCCAGAATGATCTGAATAAAGTGGAGAAATGGTCTGAAATCAACCAGATGAAATTGATCAAAGGCAAGTACAAAATCCTGCACTTAGGATGGAATAATTGCCTTCAAAAATACAGATTGGGGGATGATTGGCTAGGCTGCAGAGGAGGACCTGGGCATTACAGTAGGTTATAAGATGAATGTAAGCCAACATTGTGCTCCTGTGAAAAAGGTCAACATCATACTGGGCTGTATAAGCGGAATGTCACTTGCAGAGAAAGTAATTCATTACTTGCACCATAGTTACTCCACATTTAGTTTATTACTTCCTTAATGAAGTAGTAACTGAATGTGCAGTAACTACATTTATTGTGCAGTAGTCTAATAACACAGTACAGGAGCTTATTAGCACAGTTTTTGATTGGCGTGCTATTGCATAGTGTTGTTAGGCTACCACACAGTAAGCATCTTGTGTAGACATGCCCTCTATGCCCCCAAAACTTGTCTAATATCTCTCCCAATAAAATTGTTGGTCCAATAAAATACGTTACCAAAAATGTATTTTTTTAATATGGTGTTGTAAACACAATTTAAAGCTGATTAGAGAGGAAATAAAATATTTGCTACTAATTTTTTAAAATCTAAACCTGATTATAATAATTTGGGTTTTTTAAGGCCTCATTTTTCTTTAGAAAACAGAGTTTTTTTATTTACCATATTTGACATAGTTTAAAGAAAATGGGGTCACCTCTTATAGAACAAACTCAGTCTTGGTTTTCTTTAGACCATAATTTTTACCAAATACCAAAACGATTGGTGTGCCAGCCTGAATTATTTCTGTCTCATTGTTTTCCACATTAATTTCCACCTCCTCTTCCCTGACAGCTCATCTGGTGAAATTTAACCTTTTAAATATACATCATTATAAATGAACCTTACCAGCGGCTAAATCAATGTCATTTGGCACTTTTCTAAATCACTGAACCGAACAAAACAAAGTAGATTTAGGATTAAATATAGATAATCTGATTAATTCCTGCTACCAGATGTTTCTCATATAAAGTACTATATCATATGGAGGAAGAGGGGAATAAATAATCGCCTTTTAATTGCAGCAGACGTGAGATATCTGGGCCACATCTGGTGCCCAGCAGATCTCCCATCACATTCATGTATGCTGATTGATATAATGGCAAAATGTCCTAATCAGGACTGGGGCCTTATTTTGTGTAGTGCTGAACATGTGCATAGGCAGACCCTGTAGGACAAATTGTCTTCCATCTATTGAGCATATTAGTGGACTTCGGTGCCTCAGCACAATTCTACTGCGCCCTGCTTGAGTTCCTGAAAAATAGCTAATTCAAAAGAAGAGGTGGGTCCTCCTCTCCTTCACTGTTTTCTGTGGCTTGATCTTGGGCCTAGGGTGATGGTGAGTTATACAAATAGATGCACTGATGGATTTTCAGTACTTGAGCAGGGCAGAACAGTTCATTTAAATGCTTAACAGATGCAATAGGATTTGGCCCTAAGTTTACAGTTTGACTTGAAGTAAGAAGCAATAAAATTAATATAAAAATGGACTAAGGGAATATTAATAGTAACAGAAACATTTTTTCTTAGACTTTCTATGTGCATAACAAGATGGTTTTCAGTTATTTCATTTTATAATAACATTTTAAAAATTGTGTCAGCAATCTCTGCTGATTTCACTAATGGGCAACACTTAGGAAAAAGGCCTGTGATTATAAATGGGTGGTTTTACATTAGTAGGATTGTCCACATGGTTGTGGATGATAGATTTCAAGAAGAGAGAAAAAAGTGGCTTTATGCTTAAAGGAGTCCACAAATGGGAACCTGAGAGATTTTTCCCTCTCAGCTCTTCCTGCAACTTTCCTACACCTGTTTAAGTGATCTTGGAAAAATAAAATAAGTTAAGAGACCTGATATTTTTATGTTCAGTATTTTTGACCATTTTTGCAAAAACATGGAGCTTTACAAAGACCTGTTCAATGTTTGGTTGTGGTGCTGGACTGCTACTAGTTTTAACCTCTGCCAAACGTCAGTCAAGCAAAGTAAATCTGATACCCTCTCTATGGGTGCAGGTAAAGGCACAATTGGATCTAATGTGTGAGGCAAACAATTGTGCTTTCTGCCATCCCACACATGCATGGCAGGAGGTGCAATTGTGGGATCATGCATTAGATCCAATTGCACTTTATTGCCAATGCAGTGGGAACCCAAATCTGCACTCCCCCTGCATTGGCAAGAAGCAGGTTCCTACAGCTAGGAGCTCACTTTGCTGAGGGGTTCCAGCTGTGGGTGCCACAGGCAGCTGGGACTGAGAGTCCTTCACTTGATGGGGCTCTCAGTCTCAGCTACACATGAGGTACAGCTGAGACTCTTGTGGGACTCTTGGTCTTGGTTGCTTGTGTGGGCCTAGGGGTTTCATACACCCCTGAGCCTTGGGGATTCACAATTGCCACGATCCCCAGGGGCCTGAGAGTTTCATGTTGTGTAGTTGATGGGGCTCCCAGCCACAGGGGAGACCCTGCTACACATGCAAATTAAAACTCAATAGCAACTAGCTATAAAGTTAGTACATATTTTTGAGATCTAACCTCATAGCTGGTTGGAGCTTTTTATTATGTGACAGCTACTCTACACATGTAGCTGGTCTTAAAGTAATTGCACAGTTAGCCAGTTAATTGTGCAATATCTGTAATGTATAAAGGGGGCCTCTAAACTACTCCTCCCTAAATAAACCCATTCTCATGACCTGGGAACATATACCCATGGACATTTATACATGCCTGCACTTTTCCATAGTATTCAGACTTCTAGCTGCCACTGCACTCAGCAAAAGAAGCAATCCAGGTTTTAGTAAACAGCATCAACAAGTAAAATAACTTGTACGTACGCACATAGGGCTGTGCAAAGCAGCTATGTTTGGTTTCAGATTCAGCCATTTTGGAGGACAGTGATTAATTTCGGTGTTTTGGATCACCATTCCATTTTAATTTAGCTGAATCTGTTTTGGAGTTTCGACGCTGTTTTGGAGATTCAGATCGGAGAGACGGGCACAGCCAGGCACTGCAGGTTTTCCTGAGGCTCCTCAAGCTGTGCCTGCCTATGGCCCAGTGGGGGAGTTGTGGGAGAAGCCCCCATGGATGCCCTGCCTGGCCCCACCCTCCGCCCGGCCCCAGCCTCCTGGCACTTAAAAAAAAAAGCAAAAAAATAAAAAAAAAAAGCCCCGCACTCACTGGCTGTAGCAGCAGTGATCAGGGCCTCTGAGGGCTCATGGCAGAGCCTCCCCATGCAGTGTGGGGCAGTAGAGATTGCCACCCCCCCCGGCCTGGCACCTGCATGGCAGCTGTTGAATCGTGTGGGTGCAGCATGGCTCAGCATGGCATCGCGCACTGTCTGGGAGCTGGGGCAGCTCCACCCGTTAGCAGGAGCCTGACAGTGCTTAGCCTCAGCAGCCCCAGCTCCCAGACAGCGCATGGCACCCTGCTGAGCCACGCTGCACCCGCGTGATACAACAGTTGCCATGTGGGTGCCAAGCAGGGGAGGGGGATGATCCCCACTGCCCCCCACTGCCCCACACAGCATGTGGGGGCTCTGCCATGAGCCCTCAGATGCCTTGATCACTGCTGCCTCAGCCAGTGAGTATGGGGCTTTGTTTCCCTTTTTTTTTTAAGTGCTGGGAGGCTGGGGCCAGGTGGGGGATGGGGCCAAACAGGGCAGCCATGGGGGCTTCTTCCACAGCTCCTCCAGCTGTACCTGCATCTGCCCCAGTTGGGGGAGCCGTGGGAGAAGCCCCCATGGCTGCTCTGCCTGGCTGCGTCCCCTGTCCGGCCCCAGCCTCCTGGCACTTTAAAAGGAGGGTTGCTGGGCTGTACCAGACTATTCCTGGGGTCACCTCTGAAACATTCCAAAATATCCAAAACATTTCCAAAATATTTTGGATGGTTTTGTTTAGTTTCAGAGATGTTTCAGAGCCTTTCATTTCATTTTGGATTTGGTGTTTCAGGTGCTGAAATGGACTAAAACACCTCTGAAATGAAATGGCTGCTGAAATTTTGCACAGCCATAATAATACATATATACATATATATGTTGTCTTATATTAATAGTATCTAGCAGACAAAATTTTTGACAACTATAATAAAATAAACTTGAAATGTTGTATATAATGTTATCATAGGTATTCAGTCTTGCAGTTCACCTGTTGTTACTTCTTCAACAACCTCCAGATAATTACTTCTGACTTATGGACCACAAATTCTTCTTTTGGACTTGCTGTTTCAAAAAAGCAATTGTTTCTGTTATTAAAAAATGTGGCTACTGAAGTCACCAATTGTTTGTATTTTAATAGATTTTGGGCATGTCTACACATGTCACTATGGCGATGTTGTTACTGTGCCATGATTTAGTACTTCCTTTCAGAAATCACAGTACAGTAACAGCCCGTACTGCGCCATATTCATGGCGCACAGTTATTTTTAGTGGGTACTTTGCCATAGCAGTATGCTGTACTGGGAGAACATATCTCTATGGTGCAGTAGCTGGTGGTCATATGTAGATGCTCATGGATGCTACATTACCATAGTGTGTTGCTGAGGTGACATAGTGTCATGTGTAGGTGTGCCCTTTGTGTCAATACTGAGTTACTTAAATAACATGGAATTGCTATCACTTTTCTGATTTTGAAAGTTAACCTCGTTAGTATTTTTCTGGTTTTTAGTGAGCTGAAATGTCTCCCCAAATGGATTGCACTACACAATTCTGTCTGTCACGATTCCAGAGCTAACTTGATTTCTGACTGCTTTGTGGCCTCATCAAGAAAATACTTAGGCCCTGTAGATCTTAGAACTATAACTGTCACTTTTTTTGGTTGGGACCAACATTTCTCTTCCTCCACACTGGGGTTTCTGGCTGCTGTGCCCTGCAGTGTACAGTGATTATCCCAGCAGGCCTCAGTTCAATTCAGCACCTGTAGGTCTGTCCTCTCTTGAGGGAAATGAAAGACTTAATCAGTGACCAGTAACTTTTCAGAAAGCATAGTTTGCACAATGCTAGTCAATACACATGATAAGCTGCCTGGGTACCCCTTAGACTCTGGTAATCGCAGTACTTACATACATCAGTTCTTCATGAAAGGGTGACTCTCACGTCTCCTAAGAATGGCTGGTCATTTTATACCAGCATTAGTTGTTGGTTTAGTACCTGTCTTCAGCCAGCTCAAACCTAATATAAACAATTTCTCCCAATTTCTTTGCCTGTCAAGGGTTTTGGATTATTTGTCCCCATCATTCTTAGTTCTGCCATGGTGCTAGAACTCATTCCACATTGCAGCTCATTACCAGAGCAGAATGTAAACCTCAATACTAATGTCAAACTAATCATTTTTAAGATGATATTAAAAGATATATATTCTTCTTTCCTGTGCAAGCAGTCCTCAACTTACATTTCAAATTGCAACATTTTATACTTACAACATGTATAAATTGACACCCTGTTTCAACTTTCTGATGTCAGTTTTGACTTTACAATGCTTGATCTAATGCGACGCCATGCCAGCGAAACAGTTTGCTGCGTCACCCATCTCCCTGGAGAACATCTGTCCAAACTTCCTTGGACACTTTCTTTAAGAAAACAGACAAGACTCCAGAAAAACCTGCAGCCAAGACTCCTGAGAAGACTCCAGCCAAGGACTCTTCAAAAAGTTCAGCCAGGAGCCCTTCAAAAAGTCCAGCAAAGTCACCTCAAAGAAGCCCTTCCAAATCAATATGATTGCTATTTACAATATAAATACATTAATGTAGCTATATTACTCATCTATAATTGATAGAGTACAAAATTCTGGGGTATTTTTGGTGAAAATAGGTATTGGGCCTTGGTTCAGGAACCAGTCCCCCTTTATAACATTTTCTTATGAGAAAATTGGTTCCGAGTTACAGCATTTCGAATTAAAATGCGTTTTTCAGGTACCAATAGTGTTGTAAGTCCAAGGACTGCCTGTAAACATAGATATGTTCTTATGAAAGTACAAATAATACTTTCATATACAAGGATCTTGAAGCAGAAGACTGTATATATTTGTTTTTTGTTGCTTGTTTTCTTAACTGACATGTTCGGGCCAAATAAAAAGACTCCAAGGAAATTTCTGCTTTCTCCAAACGAGAGAGGCACAAACAGCTTCAAGGGAAATCCTTCCATTTTGCCTGTTAATCTGTGCTTACCATCTCCAGGGCCAATAGCAGACTCTGAAAGACAGTCTTATAACTTCTATTTTGTTGTAATATTCTGTGGTGTACTTTATATGATGGTAGATGGAGACTGTAGACCATTAATTAGAATGGTTTTGTTTATGTATAGAGTCACTGGTAGGAGTTTCTAAGTGTAACTTTCAGGTGAAGTTACAGCATACTGTAATCTTGGAGATGTGTTGAGGTAAAAGGCAAAAAGCCAAAAGAAGTATATTCTAAAAGGCCAGGAACATTCTAAAGGAACATGAAGATACCTTTTTCAAGGATCTCAAAAGAGGAGTATTTTATAGCACCTGGTTTACCAAAGTTACAGAAGGCTGAGATAAAAGCCTTTTCATTATCCTCTTTTCTCATTTCATAAAGGAAAGCTTAATTTCAAATCGATACAAAGAACTTCTTGAATATTCTTATTAAAACTTGATTTCTTCCACATGCACTTTAATAACTTCATGTAATTTTATGATAAAACAGGTGTGTTATACAAATCTCAGGCTTATTCTGTAAGTGCTTGGAAGTAGCATATGATTCTGTGAGGTGTTTTGTAAATGTTTTATATTTAGAGCAGGTTTTAGACATACAAATGCCTAAAACCTTTGCTAAATAAAGAGGAAATGGCTTTACACACACGTACAGAAAGATTGTTTAATAGTACACTGATATTATGATATTACACTGATAATAATTCATGAACCCATTCAATTATAAATAACTGTTAGTCTAGCAGATATTTGTTATCTGGCATTGTCTGAGCAGATTCCCTAGTAAATCAAGAAATACGAGTCATTTTTCCAATAATTTTGCCTTTTGTGAAGTCTGTTTAATCATAAGACTTCAAAAATCATATAAGTGTTAAACAAACCCAAAAAGCTTTTCTATAAATTCAGGGTGGTTGCACTTACCCAAATTCTGCTTTCATTAAAAAGAATACAACTACTGTAAAATAATATATCATAAAATGGATGAAACACAAAAGAGGTAAAACTCTAAACTTTCAAGATGTTCTGATGGTTCCATAAGACCAAATACATACTGTAGACAATAGGGATTCAACATGCTACAAAGGACCATTCACAAAGGTGTTGAGCCAATGAAAGGGTAACAAAAGCCAACATTTAAATATAGAGAATCCCTTAAAAATGGTGTGTCTTGCCCTTCCAGTAAAATTATGAAAGGGACAGAGTATAAAGCTCTCTGAGTTGAATAAACTGAACATTCTGCTCTGAGCCCTAGGCTCTACTGGCTCATCCACCTCAACACTGTCATCTCATTTTAGCATGCTTGTCTCATTTCTTGAAGCCAAGCAAAGAGAAATAAGACAAAGAAAAAAGAAGGCACCAAACAGCAACAAGTAGAGTAAGTCTTCTGATGCAGTACTACTTCTTCAACATAAAAGCATCCCTGAATATCCACTATCAAAGCTAAAAGATGTATTGCCAAAAGCACAACCAGTGCATTTTGGCTTTTTTTTTCTTGTAATGACTTCAGTGGGCTGCTGCAATGTTATTATTATTTTTTTAGGGTAATAACACCAACCTCAATAAACATAAAATGGTATTATATTCTATGTATTCCTGAAGAGAAGCTATAGGGGAACCTTCACAAACAGAAAAATTAGATTTAATTTGAATTTCATATTCTTAATATTAATTATTTTGCCTGCCTCAAGGCAGATCTATAAATGGCTGCATATAAATATTTTCTTTTGTTTCATAAGGCTTTATTAGACCCTCATCTTTGTCCACTTATAAGCTGTTTAAGTTATCCATGGGCAACCAAAGAAGACTAATGTACCCTTATAGAAAATACCTTAGTCCACCTAGAAGCTACTTCAGCAATCAATGACGCATTAAACTAGGGCTTATTGCTCATTTTGGAAATGATACTTTTTTATCTTGATTTAGCTAGAGAGGAGCATTCTCACCAGCGATAGATGTGTTGTATGTACAAGATGTACTGTGTACAAAGAAAGACAAGCATGATCTTTTTCAGGGGGATAAGGCAATATGCCACCACGTTTATCGAAAACACAAACTATTAAGCCATTATATCCTTATTGCTTAAATCATAATACGTATAGACACATATTAACATACACACACACACACACTGTTCTTCAGATATTGGGATGTTCCCAGTCCTCAGGTGCTCGAGTCAGCTTGGTGGCCAACCAAGGTGAACATGAGATAGAGGAGGCCGGGGGGGTTGTTGGACACATACCGATGCCTCATTGTTGTGCAGAAGTTGTACCCCCAAAGTCTTTTCTCTCTCATCTTTTATAGTAGCAGCTGCATGTCTGTTGCTTGTTCATTAGACCAGGGATGCCAGCTGCATGTCTGTGATGACTTGTTTTCTTCTCAGCTTTTGTGATTAGAGATGACCTTGGATTTAGAGAGTGGATTTTTTGCTTTGGGTTATGTGTCTGCATCTTCAGTCATTTTACCGCAGGTGTGATATTTTTATTTTCTTTCTTGCCATTTGCATCTTTAGTTTCCATTTCCTTTCTTGCCTGACCACATGCATACGACATTCATACAAAATAAGAAAATATAAAAACATTAAGATGGCTAAGTAAAACAAAATGGAGTTTCATCTTATGCTAAGCTATATAAAAGATAAAACTATAAATGAAGTCCAACAGGTGCACTTGCAAAGGTATAACTGGTGACACTGGCTGCATCCACTTTCTGGCCACCTTGCAACCAGGACCTCACTTGTGAATGAAGACAGATAAGTATTTTAATGATACCCATGGGTCATAAACGATATTGGCAAGTTGCTCACCATTTTACACTAGCTGTTGAATAAGAATCAGCAATAATCCCAAAGTGGGGACAATAATAGTACCTCCCAGCTGACCATCCTAGCTGCTTTTCTTATCTTGTTTGTTCTCCTTCTGTCCTAAGGAGATTTACATTTGTGGCTGCACAGGACCTCCTGGGGACATAGGTGGAGTTTAGACATCTATTGAAAGCAAAGCTTTCACAGGACTCTCACTGCTGAGACTGGAGTTTCTGCACATGCATAGAAGCCTGAATTTTAGATCTTGGATTTAGTTATCTGAAATCCACTGTTTTAGGTGCTTACCTATTCTCTGTTTTGTTGTTTTCTCCATGTCTTATTTTCCATCAGCAAAATGGAGATGATTATATTGACCCACCTCAGAGGGCACTTTAGGGGATGCATACATTAATGGCCATGAGGTACTTGGGGACAGAAGATAGATATTTGTACTCAGCTTTGGTCAAGTTCAGTAGTACAAACTAACAGAGATGGATCCAGATGGGATGCAGTGGCAATGCTCTTTGCCTATACAGGGAATGTCAAAGCAGCTCCTGGCCAGAGTTGCAACTGTGTCATGGCCCCAGACCCAGTGGAATGAAACCAACATAACTTGCCCTCCCACCCCTTGCCCAACACTGGATTTGGCAGCGGGGGGAAAGCAGGAGAGGGAGAGTGGAATTGGGGTTCATCCTTTGGGTTCCAGAGCCACTTCAAAGCAGCAGCTTTGGCCGACATTTGTGCTGACAAGCCAGTGAGCTCAGAGAGCTCACTTCACATTCGCAGCATAAGCAAAAGGGAGGATAGTGGCTGCATCCTCTACAGCCCCCTTTTAATTTAAGTTACCCACACCAGCTAGCATTTTTTTACTATGTTTTCAAACCTAATCTCTGATTTTGAGTCATAATTTTAAAGCCTCTGATGAATGTTGCATGCCATTTGAAGGGACAAATAATTGCAACTAGACATCTAACTGCCTGACTTGCCCTACAAAAACACTTGGCCCCATTCATTAGTCACATACTAATATCAGTTCTCTCAAGTCTGATAGCCATTATTTGACCCTATGAACATACATCCAAAATTGTTTGTGGTCTTAAAATTAGAGCCCAGGGTGAGGCTTTTACCCCCAAATCCCTATTACATTTTAAATGATAATATATATGCACTTAGTTATATTACATACATAAGGTACTGTACTAGAGATTTTTATTCTCAGCAGATTATATGATCAGATGTTCTTTTACATTGTACAGAAATAACACCAAAAGAAAGTTTTCAGGGGGGGTGTTCATGATTCAATTTAATTTTTACACATCACTGCACTCCCTCATTCAAGATTTAATTGGAAATAGTAAAGTATTACAGAAAACTTATTCGCCTCATATGAAAGGCTCCTCCAGAAACAGGAAAATTATTACAGGGAAGATATTGCAAAAAACCCCAAACACCATGATGTAGGTTATTTCTACCCTGCTTGTTAATTGCAAGAAGAGGCTTTGTTAAGCTTCAAGTGGTTGTGCCTGAAGCTTTTTTGAAAATCAAACCACCAAATCTTTTGTGGTTTGCCCAGCATTACATCTACAATAATAATGCTAAAAATGCATACACGATATATCCACCCTAGTACTAAACCTCTAGGTTTGTAAATGGAATATAAATCTAATATATTTTTTGTTTAATAATCCTCTTTTTTCATAGAAGCACTTTAGAAGCATGCATCATTGCCTCTGTGAAGTGAAGTGACATAAAGACCAACATCAAAAACAAATCCATTAGCAAAAGCAATCAACCATCACTCAATAATCAGGAAGCAACCACAGGTAATTTTACAGGTGGCCCCAGTGCACATTCAAGGGAGGGCAGCATGGGGGGAGGGGGTGAGAGTCAGAACTTTTTTAATGAAGTGGTTGGTAATGAATGTTTGCCAGTCTCAAGCTCAACAAACTACAAAAGCATAACGCATTACATCTGTGTGTGTGTGTGTAATAAAACACAGTTTGAGGCTTGAAAATGCAACAGAAGTCAGAATGATTAGCTGAATAACCTAAAAACTAATCTTCCTTTTCTCTGTTTTGCTAAGCTGGGGGAGAAGTCACATAGGGAATGGAGCTTTTAAGACTTCTAGACAAATTCATCTCTTGTGGATGCAGATGTAATAGCACTTAAGTCAATGAAATCACACTCACTTGCTCCAGGGATGATTTTTTACTCCAGGTTTCATCTCAGGAAAAAAAGCATGCCTTACTTAAAGTTTTCAGCAGAAATTTCAACTATAAATAAAGCCATTGCTGCTGATATAAACAAATGTACTGGGCTGGGCAAAGCAATTGCTATAGTTTCTTCAGTATCTCTGCCCTTCCCTTATGATGTATGAGACATTAGTCACCGAATTCAGTGCTCAGGTCTTATGCCCATTTTTTAAAATCCCTATTGTGCCACTTTTGTTACTGACAATAACAAAAAAGGGCTGCCAACCAATTCTCTCTTTCTAAAAAACAACCTGCTGCACAGTCAGCCAGAGGCAATGACAAAAGGACACATCAGCTATTCTGTGACAGTAAGTTCCTTATTGCTAAATACCTTATCTGCAAATGCCTGCTTAAGATAGATTTAAAGCACAGTATGGGGTCCCAGGAAATCTTTGCTGATCCAGCTATGTACGAGTCAGATAAATGCAGAACTAGCATTGGACTCAGAAATGAATGATTTTGCAGATTTCACCATTAATAAGTCAGATTCTAAAAGTCACATGGTACTTGGGCAGACGGGTTTGAAAGTCTCCTACAATGTTACTCTCCCTATAACTGTACCTTATTCACAATTAGAGGTACAGTTTCAAAATTTCCATATGCAGAGCCAAAGTCTGTCTGAATGAACATGGGGCAAGGACAGAGGGGTCTGTCACTGTCATATGTTCCTTCTGTAGGGTGACCATAATAATTTGAGAGAAATCTGGGGTGGGGTAAGGAAATCCAGGATGGAAGCATGCTAGGGGGTGCCAACATGCACACGTGCACACACATATATATGCACACACACACAGAGCCCTGACTCCATGGCTCCCTGTGCGCACCTCTCTCCCAACCCCAACTCTACTGTACAAGCTACTCTGCTCACAGCCCAATGGGGTCCAGAACAGGGAGCAGTCCACTGACCGGGCTCCTGACTCAGGAGCCACATGTGCAGGCAGGTTCCCACCAATTCAGGACTTCTGCTTCAATTTTTTCCAAAGGCCATGATGCTGAGACAGCCTCTGAACTCCAGGACTGCCCTGGCCAATATGGGGCATATAATCACCCTATCCTTTTGAATACAAGATTCCTGTGGTCTCACGTGTCTGTCTAACCTGTTCTTAAACACTTCCAAGGGTGGAGATCCCACAGCCTTTCTGGGAAGCCCATTCCAGTGCTGAACCACCATGGAAAGTCCTTCCTAATACACAATCCAAATTTCCCCTGGTACAGTCTAAGACCATTGCTGCTAGTCCTGTCCTGTAATTCAGTTCTTGCCCAGGCACTACTCCTGGCATTCACAGAATCATAGAAAATTAGGGTTAGAAGGGACCTTGGGAGGTCATCTAGTCCACCTCTTTCTCAAAGCAGGACCATCCCCAACTAGATTATTCCATCCAGGACTTCACTGAGCTGGGCCTTAAAAACCACCAAGGATGGAGATTCTACCACCTCTCTGGGTAACCCTTCCAGTGCTTTACTGCCCTCTTAGTGAGAGAGTTTTTCCTAATATCCAACCTAAACCTCCCTTGCTGCAACTCGAGTCTATTGCTCCTTGTTCTGTCACCTGCCACCATGGAGAACAGTCCAGCTCCACCCTCCTTGGTACCACCCTTCAGGTAGTTGACTGCTGCTTTTAAATCCCCTCTATGTTCTCTTCTGAAGACTAAATAAGCCCAGTGTCCTCAGCCTCTCCTCATAAGTCATATGGCCCAGTCCCCTAACCATTTTCATTATCCTCTGCTGGACTCTCTTCAGTGGTGACGCGTAGAGGGTGCACATGCACCCCCTATGGAGAGGTGCCTGTGGGCAGCTGCTCACCCCTGCTGCCAACACTGCCAGCGATGTCTGCGGGCGGTTGCCGACCCCTGGTCAGCACTCGCCACCACCCCCCCACCAGCCAACAGTGCCAGCAGCATCTGCAGGAGCTCCCCACTCACCACCACCATGCTCCCGCCACTGCTGTGTCCCCCCGCCAGCTGCTGGGGCCACGCATCATTCACGACTCTTTCCAACTTGTCCAAATCCTTTTTTGGGGTGGGGTGGGGAGGGGGGCAAAATTCTTCCTGCTACTGCTGCCCTTGCTGCAAGGATGTCTGGGCTCTCCTTCCCTCTTCCAGTGTCTGCTTCCTTCCTTCACCTGGGGAATGGTGTGGTACATTGACCTGTCCAATAGGTTGTATGCTTGTCACACAGTGTCCTGGCCTGAGTCCTAACAGGTGTGTCCTGTATTTATTGCTCTCTTTTCCAGAGTCTTCTGCTGATTCTAACTGGATTTCATACAGTATACTTCTTGTACTTGCCTGATTCCTGCCTTGAAACTCCAAAATGAATGGAATACCTCTCCTCACACTGCCACTGGGCTCTTTAATATGGATATGATTTTGCTGTGACAAAAATGTGTATAAGCCACCATTTTTTAAAAGTCTTCTAGCATTCACAGTGGTGCTGCTCTTCCCTAACTCTATGAAAGATCTTGTTTTTAAATAATATCAAACAGCAATTCATTTTCATCACAACCACACAAAAAAAATCTCATTATGGGAACACTCAAATAGCAGTGGATGTATGTTCGTTCTGGTTGTTGGCACTTTAATTGGTGATTGTGCATCTCACCTGAAAACCAAAGGGGAAGTGATGAGAAGAGCTGTCACTGAGGATGGAAACAACCTAAGGAGCTGAGAAAGACTGAAGTAAAAGCATCCCTTGCACATTTATTTGCCTTCTGAAGTCCTCTACTATCACAGTGTCAGAGTGCCTCAAAAGTGTTACGCAGACAAGGTTCCCTGGGTGAATTTGATATCTTTTATTAGACCAACCCAAATAGTTGAAGAATAGTTATTAAGCAAGCTTTTGGGTTCAAAAACCCTTCATCAGGCTAAGGAAGTATCAGCAGTTGGTGTGTGCTCTTCCTGGATGGAATGAAAAGTAAAGAAGCCAGGGGCTGGGCCGGGGAGTCAGATGTCAGGCAGATTATAATGTATCAAAAATCCAATGTCTATGTTTAGTCCATGATCTCTAGTATCCAGGAGGTTGATGAAATGGAGCATATAGGCTCGTTTCTGGGAAGTGTTGTGTAAGTTTCCCTTGAGGATCAGGACTGAGAGATTGGAGAGAGAGTGGCCCTCCTGTGAGAAATGTGCCCCCACCGGTTATTGGGTATTTCTGTCTTTGATGGATTTCCGGTGTACGTTCCTTCTGGTGCGCAGTTGTTGTTTGGTCTCTCCTACATATTTTCCATCAGGGCATTTGGTGCATTGGATGAGATATATTACGTTTCTGGAGGTGCAGCTGTAAGATCCGGGGATGCTGATGGATCTGTTGTGGGGTGTAGTAATAGTGGAGGTGGTGGTGATGTGGGGGCAGGTTTTGCATTTCTTGTCCTGGCACGGTCTGGATCCTTTTGGTGTGTTCTGGGCTTGAGGAAGTTTGCTTCTGGTGATGAGGTTGGTGAGGTTCGGTGCTTCTTTGAAGGCTAGGATGGGTGGCTCTGGGAAGGTCTTTTTAAGAATAGGGTCTCTTTCTAGCATGGGTTGCAATTTTTTGAGGATTTTCCGTACAGGTTCAAGGGAGGGGTGATACGTCATAACCAGCGGTGTGCGATTTGCGGGAGGTTTTCTTCTGTACTGCAGCAGTTCTTCACGTGGTATCCAGGTGGCTCTTTCAAACGTGTGGTCTATCTCTCTGGACGAATGTCCTTGTTGGGTGAAAGCCTTTTTAAGATTGGTGAGGTGGCAATCCCGGGGGATCTCTTCAGTGCAGATGCGATGGTATCTGAGGGCTTAGCTGTATATCACAGCTTTTTTGGTGTGTTTAGGGTGATTGCTGGTTCTGTGCAGATATGTACATTGGTTTGTGGGTTTCTTGTATAATGTGGTCTGTATTTTATCATTCTGGATACTGCTCATCGTGTCTAAAAAGGAGATGTTGGTGCTGGAGTATTCTAAAGAAAGTCAGATGGAGGGATGGTGACTGTTGAATTTCTGATGGAACTCAATCAGAGATTGTAGGTTTTCAGTCCAAATGATGAAGATATCATCGATGTATCTTAAGTATAGCAAGGGTTTGATGGTGCAGTTCTTGAGGAAGTCTTCTTCCAGGTGGCTCATAAAAAGGTTGGCATACTGTGGGGCCATTTTAGTGCCCATAGCTGTTCCCATCATCTGGAGGAAGTGTTGATTATTAAAAGTGAAATTGTTGTGTGTGAGGATGAAGTGTATAAGCTCAGTAATATCTTTGGGCCTGTATTCTGAGTTGTAATCTTGTTCCTGTAGATATGTAAGGCAGGCTTGGATGCCATCCTGGTGTGGGATGTTGGTATATAGGCTGGTAACATCCATGGTGGCTAGGAGACCCTATTCTTAAAAAGATCTTCCCAGAGCCACCCATCCTAGCCTTCAAAGAAGCACCGAACCTCGCCAACCTCATCACCAGAAGCAAACTTCCTCAAGCCCAGAACACACCAAAAGGATCCAGACCGTGCCAGGACAAGAAATGCAAAACCTGCCAACACATCTCCACCACCCCCACTATTACTACACCCCACAACAGAGCCATCAGCATCCCTGGATCTTACAGCTGCACCTCCAGAAACGTAATATATCTCATCCAATGCACCAAATGCCCTGATGGAAAATATGTAGGAGAGACCAAACAACAACTGCGCACCAGAATGAACGCACACCAGAAATCCATCAAAGACAGAAATACTCAATTACCGGTGGGGGGCACATTTCTTACAGGAGGGCCACTTTCTCTCCAATCTCTCAGTCCTGATCCTCAAGGGAAACTTACACAACACTTCCCAGAGACGAGCCTATGAGCTCCATTTCATCAACCTGCTGGATACCAGAGACCATGGACTAAATATAGACATTGGATTTTTGATTCATTATAATCTGCCTGGCAACTGACTCCCCAGCCCAGCCCAGCCCAGCCCAGCCCCTGGCTTCTTTACTTTTCATTCCATCCAGGAAGAGCACACACCAACTGCTGACACTTCCTTAGTCTGACGAAGGGTTTTTGAACCCGAAAGCTTGCTTAATAACTATTCTCCAACTATTTGGGTTGGTCTAATAAAAGATATCAAATTCACCCAGGAAACCTTGTCTGCCTATGTCCTTAGACCAACACGGCTACAACCTAAACCCCTGCAACATCAAAAGTGTTACTACTTTCCTCAGTATTGTGGCAAAGGACTAGCCCCATTATATAGATGCAAATTAAGGCATACAGAGATTGATGAGAATATTTACATAAGTAACACTTCACCAAGGGGAATATGTAATTCATAATCTGGTTCTCAATTAATTTGCCCCAAGATTAGCCAGGGAGTTTGTGGCAAAATTGGGAGTAGAGATATATTTCCTGAGTCCCAGCCCAAAGCCTTCACCACAACTGTCCTCCCACCCTTCCCTTTAGCCAGACTTATCAAAGTCTGCCCACCGTCAAGTGTAGATCAGTAGCTCAGGCAGTTCAGCATCCTGACTCATCAGGGTCAGCTTTATCCTTTGACTCATTCAGATGCAATATTTATAACGGTCACATGCAAAAAAAGGATGAGGATTAGTTTTATACTACTTAAAAGTGTTGCCCTGTATCTGTGCAGTCCTGCCTATGTGTACTGATACAGGCTTTCACTTGGGGATAGCATGGACTTTTCAAACATCCCCAGGGCACATCATAATAGGCCATCACCAGGATGATGAAGGCCAGTGCATTCCAATGCTGTGCGTGCCAATCAGCATCTCTGACATGTTTATTAATATTTATATTTTCAGGCATATTATAAGTATATACAAGGGCTGTCCAACTGGTGGTTAACTTGTGGTCTTGCCCAGGTGCTGCTCCTGCCATTGCTCCTGCTGTTTACTGTCACTGCTGCCAGGCTGTCCAGGCTCCCCCTCCCTCCTCCAGCTTCTACTTCCTACCCCTTCCCCTGAAGAGGGCTTTGTGTGGTTGCAGGGGTCTGCACTGAGGGAGGTTTGGGAGGCAGGGCCACTCGGTCGAACCAGAAGGGGCTGGGGAACCTGCTCAGTGTGTAGCCTCTGGCCCTCAGAAATTGGACAACCCTGACATCAACTAATCACCTGCTGTTTAGTCACTTAAACAGCCATTGAGCATCTTTTACATTTCACAGAAAGCACTTGCTGTTTCATTTTGGCTGATTTCATGCCCTCGGTTTTCATTTTTTGCCATGAAATCAAACAAAATGACTCCTTACACCAGAGATATGAGCACAAGTGTAAAGTCCGGCTTTTCATTAGGGTCTCAAATTGGGCTTTGATGCGTGTATGAACATGGAAATGTGCACCTGCACAGGCACTTTTCCAGCAATAGTTCCCAGGTTCTTGCAATGCCTGGGTACAGACAGCAGCCATTCATTATTTTGTTGAAGTTCATTATGTCAAACTTCAGAAGTTTCACACAATGTGAAAAGGAGTTAAGGATTATTCCTTGGTTGATTTTCATGATAGGTTTGTCTATGGGGCTGTTTAATGACCATAGCATCTTCTAGGGGGATGACACAGCAATGCAGATGTAGTCCTGCAAGCTCTTAAAGTGTGTTGGGGATAATTTCTTTGGTACAGATAGTAGAGAAGCCAGCTAGGGGGGAAGTTATCCTTGATTTGCTGCTCATGAACAGGGAGGAATGGGCTGAGAATATGAAGGTGAAAGGCAGCTTGGGTGGTAGTAACTACAAAATGATAGGGTGTTTGTAGATGTGTGGGGATGCTCCTCCAACGTGTTGTAATTAGAACATGTCAGAGCAGGCTCGATTAATCGTACTCCAGCAGCATCCATGTCTCACATAACCAGTGTCCCTGTGCTTCAAAATGGTGGTAGGGGCACTTTAACTAAAGCTCATCAAATGAGTTTTAGTTAAAGTGTCCCCACTGCCATTTTGAAGTGCGGGACACTGAATACACAAGACGCTTTGGGTGCTTTTATTAGAGTGCTGCTCAGAGTTCAAGATCCTAAGGAAAGGAAGAAGAGCAGCGGAATAAAGACCTTGAACCTCAGAAAAGCAGACTTTAACAAACTCAGGGAACAGTTGGGCTAAATCGCATAGGACGTAAGTCTAAGAGAAAAAGAAGTCCAGGAAAGCTGGTTGTTCTTTAAGGAGGCCTTATTGAAGGTGAAAAAGCAGGGATCCTAGTGTGAAAAAAGGACAGGAAGTGTAGCAGGAGACCAGCCTGGCTAAACAGAAAATTCAAACTGACACTGAAAAAGGAACCCTGCAAAAAAGTAGAACCTTAGGTATATTACTAAGGGGTAGTATTAGATTGCCACATGGGCTTGCAGGGAGAAAATCAGGAAAGCCATGTCATAGAATAACATGCAGCTAGCAAGAGACATAAAAGGCAACCAGAAAAGGATTCTATAAGCAAGCAAGAAGTAAGAAGAAGATATAGGTAAGTGTTCTCTTATTAAAAAATGCAGGGAATCTAGTGATGGGTGATGCACAGAAAGCTGAAATTTGTAAATGTCTTTTTTACCTCCATCTTCATGAATAAGGCCAGATACCAGATGAGAAATGCAATTGGCAGCAAAGGCAGGAGAGAAGATTAGCAGCCTAGAGTAGAGAATTAACAGATTGAAAGCTATGATACTAGAGAAGCAAAGTGTTTTCAAATGAGCAGGACTAGATGAGATGCACCCTAGAATACTCAAAGAATTGTCTGAGGTAATTGCAGAGCCACTGGAAATTCTCTCTGAGTATTTGTGGTGGTTGAATGAAGTCCAGGATAACTAGAAAAGAATACTTATAGTACCCATTCCTAAAGAAAGAAAGAAAAATCTTGGCACCGGGAAAGGTCATGGAACTGGTCATCAAGGAAGCAGTTTCTAAAGACCTAAGCAAACAAGATGATCAAGAACAGACCATGTGGATTTATCAAGAGCAAGTTATGCCTGAGCAACCTGATTTCCATCTAAAATAAGGTGACAGGCTGTATAGGTGGTGGGAGAGCAGTGATATGATATACCTTGACTTTATCAAGATTTCTGAAATTATCTGCCATGGTATTCACATTAGTCTAAGAAAGCTAAGAAAATGCAACCTAGATTGCATTTCAGAAACTACTGGAAGGTAGATTCATAACTGGTTGGATCATCATAATCAATGGCTCAATGTCTAATGTGGAGACCTGATGAAGAATGTCTTTCATTCAAAAGCTTGTCTAACTTTTTTCCAACCATGCAGTTAGTCTAATAAAAGATATCACCCTCCAAAAATCCTTGTCCCTCATAAACTCCCGAAAAGGTATTCCATGGGTCTGTCCTGGTTCTGATTAATATCTTAACTAATGATTTGGAGGATAGGATTGCATGCATTCTTAGCAAATTTAAAAATGACACCAAGCTGGATGAAGTTACAGACACTCCAGAAGGTAGATTTAAGATCCAGAAATAACTTGATAAACTGGAGAAATAATCCAAGACTAATTGAAGGTAATTCAATAAGGACAAGTGCAAAATTCTTCACTTAAGATATCAAAATGCATTTCAATCACTTTGAAAGATTTTTTTAAAAAGTCAAGGAATTCACTTAAATCAAGCCCCCCTCCCACTCCCACCATTTTGTTTTAGATTAATTGGTATTTCCCCATTAAAAAAAAACCCTTTTAATGAAAAATTCCTGATCTGCTCTAATATAAATCCATAAATTCCAGATGTTTAGAATAATCCCATATCTGAAAACCGTCTGAAATTATGGCTTTTGCACAAAATGGCTGATACATTGCTTGACTTTACCATATGCTCAACAATGGCAACTGAGGTCAGGTTTGCTAATGAATTTGGACATGATCAGTCCTGCTAATGATCAGGACATTCTCAGTGGAGAGATTTTAATTCTGTAGTTCACAACTCTAATGAGTCCAAAAGATTTTGAAATGTTCTCAAATGTTAGGACTCCATGCACAGCATGCTTGCTCAGGGCTAGACTATGGAACTAAGCCATAACACCTATGGGGAACAAAGTGGAAATCACAGCCCTTTCCATGGTCCTCATTACACAAGGGAATGATGCAGATTGCACCATACCCCATCTCTCCCTGTGTTCCTCCTTGCTTAATTTGTGTGTACCAAACTTGCATACACAGAATGATAACTTCACTCTCCTTAGCACAGGGATTATAGGACTACAGTTCTCTTTAATTTTATGCATCAGACAGAAAAGTGGTAGGAGAAGGTAGGGAGGGTTATATGTAAATTTTTGTTTATTATGCTGCAGTCTAGTTTGTTCAGTGGTCAGTTATATTGATTTTACCTTGCTCTTATGTACATACGACTGGAGACATTGGGATAGGTTTATTTAAATAAGCAATCACATAAATTAGGCTTAAAACAAACTAATATTAATTATACTGAATTTGAGGATACTTCACATATTTTCTAATCATGCAAGCAGACAGCCACAAAACTGCAGTGCCATTAGAAATTGGCAGGTTTCATACCCAAATTTTTCTTACACCTTCCTTTTCTGCATGAATTTACTATAGAGTAAGTAAAGCAAAAGTTGCTTCATACAGAGGAAGCTGTAATGACATGTAGAAAAGAGAAGGTTAAAAAAATACTTGCTGATGTTTATATCTTACATACTGACATCTGTTACAAATTGTTTGAAAGAGCTTTACAGCAAAGCTTGACACAATATGCAAATGTGTTTAGTTAATTGAGGTGGTGTACAAACACCTGGGCACAGCTGGTTCTAATTGGTGCAATCAGTTTACAGCTGGTGTTGGCTGCCTACGTGTTTTCCTCTTACTGCGGCAATGCTGCATTTGAGTAGAGTGGTGATTTCAAATGGATGGACTGTCAAGTCATTAGTTTTTCCTTTTATTTTTATTCACTTACATTTCCACCTTTTTTCTAGTTAAAGCTAGGCTGTGTCTACGTGGAAAACTTGTTCTCTTCCAGAATAGTGTCTTGCAGAACACTGTATCACTTTTGAGTGGGCTGCTTCCTAAGCCAATTGTCCTGTCCACATAGAGGTAGGTTAGTTGAAACTATCATTCAGCTCATCCAAAGTGCTGTGCAAATGTAGCTAGAGAGCTTCGAGGTTAGTCAGTAAGTTTAAGCATGCCATTATAGAGCATGGGGAAGTAACCAGATGGAAAAAGACATAGTTCAAGAACCTTACAGAGAGCTTAAGAAAACTGTAAAATTTTAACTTTATGCTGTAGAATTTCTAAGATAATTAATGTAAATGGTTTGAGGTTGTGTTTTTTTGTTGTTTTGGGGTGGGGGGAGGTTGTTTGTTTTTGTTAGCCTGCTCAGAACTATTGCACCACTGCATTTATTTTTACAATTGATACTAGTTTTCTCGTTAAGACATTTAAGGTTTCTAGTGTAATGATTTTCAACCTCGGGTGCCTTGAAATCCTTTCAGTGGTGCCACAGGGTGCCATGTAATATTAGCACTGTTAAGTCTGCAAACATGTTTCACAAGGTAAACACAGAGATTCAATAATAATCCATAGTGTTAAATACATTCTGATCTGTTGTAATTTTCTGAGTTCTTTGAAACAGAAAAAAATGCTTTATTGTATTTCTGTAGTCAAGAAAAAAGAGTGAAAACTAAGAGCTGGCGTTTTTGCGTGGTTCTTTGAGTCTAACAAGAGGCGCCCCGAGTCTAAAAAAGGTCGAAAACTGCTGTTCTAGAGGTATAGACGGACATAATTGTATCGGTATGAAATTATTCTAATTGGAGTTTTCACAATATAACTGTTACATGATACTGTAGCAAAACTATTGCAACTTTAACCCTGTTTCATTTAGGGTCAAAGTTGAGAGTGATTTAACTAACCTGGGTCACTACAGGATCACGAAGATGTAATAGGTATATCATAACAGTTGATGCACACTAAAAAGTACCTTGGCCTATTCCATAGAAGTTATAGTTAGATTTAAAAGTTGTAGTTATAATGCCTTTTACTGTCTTTTCCTCTTCTATTTCAGGTCATTTTAATGCAGGTTATATGGCATAAGCCCAACATCCACAAATAGGTTGCTATAGTTGTCTGTGGGGACTGTGCTGCATCACAAACTATACAAGAATCAGGGATGTGGGATTTTTTGTAAGAGGATAGGTGCCATCTTGAGTTGCTTTAATAGGACCATCATATCCAAGATGCATGAAATATTAACAGAAACATCATATCCAAGGTATTCTGTTCAACATCGGTGAAGCATAAGACAAAAGACTGTAGCTAGTACCGGATATCACAATTTAAGAAGGATATGGACAAAGTGGAGATTATCCAAATGAGAACAATAAAGATAATCAAGATTTTGAATAGCAAGCCATAGAAGGAAAATTTGAAGGAGGTGAGGATATTTAGTATGGCGAAAAGAAGAATATGGGGTGATATGATAGCATTAAAAAATATGAAAGCTTACCATGAAGAGAATAGCAAACAGTTGTTTTTCTGAGCTACTGAAGGTGGGACAAAAGCACTGGTTTTAAAATAGAGAAAGGCAGATTCAGGTTAAACCTCAGGGGGGGGAAAAAACCCTTCCTAAATGACAGAGCATCTTGATATTGGAACAGACTGGTGAGGGAAACTGTAGACTCTCATGAGGTTTTAAAGAAAAGATTGGATAGGCATATGTCAGGGATGGTTTAGATGCCTGTTTCCATTCAGGTGATTTATTCAGATGATCCTGGAAATCTCTCCCAATGCTATGATTGGGGAAGAAATGAATTGCTTCTGCTGGTAGGATCAGCCACTTTGTTACCTATTGTTACCATGGTTCTCTATTGTACAATAGACAGAAAACTCCGGTATTTCTGCTGGGCCCAGAAATAATTGGCACTAGGAGGAAACAGATCTTTGGCTGGATCAGATCATGTATATGCCCAATATGCAAACTGTGCCCTTTGACATGTAGGCATTACCCCATATCATTTACATTTCTGATTATGAGGGTGGTCAAGGCTTAGAGCAAGCTATCAAGGGAAGCTGTGGAATCTCCACCCCTGAAAACTTCAAAGAGCAGGTTAGACAGACACTCAGCTGGGATGGTTTAGTCAAAGCTGATCCTTCCAGCCCTACTTTGTATGATTCCTTACTGATCACTTTGTGCTACTCCAAAGTAGCTCTTCTTGGTTTTGGAGACAAACATAGTGTAACAGGGAGCCCCCTTTGTACACTCCCCTTCTGGGCATTGATATAACAGAAACCCCTTCTTGCCTGCATTCCTCCTCCCCTTTTGCACATTTCTTTTTCCTAGCACACTCGTTGCATGGGTGTGGCAAGGCTCAGAGCAAGCCAGAAAGCTGAAGTGGCTTTTTGTAGGAAAAACCTACAAACTACATCTATGTATCAATTGAGCTAAGTGTCACTGTTGTCCCCAAAGGACAGTGAGTTCGTGCCCGGTGCGCTTGTGCCAACAAACACACAGGGGTGAAGGATTCAACTTAATCTTTATTTCTGCGCAGAAAGCGGTGCTTGGCAATCGTTTGCAAACCAAGCACACCCACCCGAGTGGGCATTAGCCTTATATAGCCTCTTTTAGCCTTACACACCATGCAGTTACTATAGGTTGCCCCTTTTGGTCCATGCGCACTTCACCCTAGCTACAGACCCCTCCCTAGTCAGTTTGAACTTGCCTTCGTGACAGTGTAATTTACTGATTTGGCACCTGTTATTCAGCAAGGTCAGCCAGTAACCCCCCTTTCCAACCGCTTAGGGACCTTGCTGATATGGCTTTCCCTCTAGCAAGGCCAGCAATTAAGCAACTAGGCAACAAGCGATCTCCCCCAGCCTAAACAACCTACTCTATGCTCTTGGTTAGATAAAATACTTTTTCAAAACATACAAAGCTGTTACCAAAGTATAAAAAAACCTATAAAAGTTTCAGGGGTACTCATCAAATCCCCCCTTCGAGGCTATGACCCTAGGAAATAGGACCATAGTCCTTGACCATCTTTTTCATCTCCAGAAATCTCTTCACTCCCTCCCGATTCTTTTGGATCGGGTTTGTAACTGATGATTTTACAAACATCACACGATGAATGGGGGAAGAAATTGATCTCTTGAGTACCTCACAACACATAGGCACACACTGTACTCCACAACAGACCATCAAGAAAATACACATACTTGCCACAACTAATAGGAAAATTTGCTTAAGCCATGAAAAATTAGGAAGCCAAGAAGTAAGCCATGAGAAGTCGAACCCTTCCCCTTGCTTAATGTGGGACAGAACTTCTTTTAACTTCTGCACTTTTGACTCTATCAACTCGGAATTATTTGTCAGATTGAAACAACACATTCCACTCTTCAGATCCGTGGTTATGCCTCAGCAACAGGTAATCTATGGCTGCTCTATTTTGCAGAGTAGCTCCTCTTAGTTCTTTCATTTCAATATTGAGGGCAGCTAGGGCCTGTGAAGTTGTATTTAGGCCCTTTGCCAGGGCACAGGCCACCTTACTAAGCTGCCTCTCAGCATCCACTACTAGGCCTGGCACCCCTACTATGGAAACTGCTAAGGACACTACCTCGGCCTTACTCAGGAGGTTTACGTCACTATCACAGGATTCATCTAGCACATTCAAACCTCTCCAGTGACGCTTACTCGTGGTCATAGGCATACCCGGTAGCCAGACAGTCAACCGGCCCAGAGCACAAGGGCCTCCTGTGGCATTGGCTGGGATATATGAATAGGCAGTCTTCCCACAAAGGAGGAACCACCCCCGGGGTAATACAACATGACCGTAGTTGCAAGATACATTAGTCATGTCTGAGCAATTGAAAATTTTCGTTTCTTTGGTTAGGCTTTTACAAGCTTTGGCACAGTTCACAAAATTGGCACAGCTAATGTTACCAGGGGAGGTGACTGTCAACAAATCTATTTCAAAGGTACTGGTATTTCTTTCTGTGGTAATGGTTCCCCACATGGGGTTGTTAGTGTAATTGATTGAGCCTCCTATTCCCCCAGATGCGAACCAAGTCTGATTCCAGAGTGCTTCCACTGGAGTGGGCACCCCTATAAGGCATGACGTGAAAATATCAACAACTGATGTTCCACCTGCCAAACAAAAATGAGTGACATTTAATACGTCCTTTGCCAAATGAACCCACACATTTTGACTCTTATCGGACCTTTGATGCACCAACCCCTTAGACCCTAGAAACTTTACGCCTATGCAAAGAACTACTGTCCACATGGTTGACGTTTAAACAGAAATTTAAGTCCTTCTACTGGCTCTGCTGTCCAACGGTGTCCGTTTGTGTCGGCTTCCGGTGCGACACTCTCAGCAACTTCTCCTGCAGGTGGTACTTCTGGTGCGGCCTTCACCCGAGTGTAGTGTATCCACGGTTTTACCCCCTGAACTTTCACTGCAGTGTGAGTGGTGAGAATCACAGGATATGGTCCTGGCTGGGCTGGTTCCACTTGGGCTGAAGTGGCTCGTCTTTCCACGTTCAGACCAGCACCTCGTCTCCGATCTGGAACTTATGGACTGGTGTATCTAAGGGGAGTGGAAGTCACTCCTGGACATACCTGTGGAGAGAAGACAATACAGCAGACAAAGAATACAAATAATCTTTTACCCAACCTTCCCCTTTAACATGCATTTGACTCCCATGCGTCACCACTGGATTCTTAGGATATGGCTTGCCATACATTAATTCAAATGGACTAACTCCCAATTTAGCTCTAGGGCCTATGCTCACTCTAAGCAAGGCAAGAGGCAGAGCTTCGGGCCATTTCAACTGAGTCTCTTGGCAAAGTTTAGCCAGTTGTCTTTTCAGAGTCTGATTCATTCTTTCCACCTGTCCACTTGACTGCGGTCTCCATGCTGTGTGGAGGTCCCATTGTATCCCCAGAGCCCGGGAAACTGCCTGGGTCACTTCTGACACAAAGTGTGGCCCTCGGTCCGAGGCTAATCCCTCCGGGATTCCGAATCGTAGAATCATTTCTTTTAGCATCACTCGGACCACTTCTTTTGCTTTGTTGGTTCGGCACGGGAAGGCCTCGGTCCATCCAGTCAATGTGTCCACGAGCACTAACAGGTATTTGTAGTGTCCCTTCCTGGGAACTTCAGAGAAATCTATCTGCCAACACTCTCCTGTTAATAGTCCTTGCCTTCCTGCTCCTGGCGGAGGTTTGGGGGAAATCTTAGGATTGTTGGCACAACAGACAGGGCATCTTCGCACTATTTGTTCTGTTGTTTTCCTCATCTTAGGTTCCACTACAATTCTTTGGAGACCTTGGGTCATGGCGTCAGCTCCCATATGGGTGCTCTGGTGGTACTCTTGGAGCATTTTGCTAAGAATCAGTTTTGGCATCAGGACCTGTCCTTCATGCAAGACCCACCATCCATCTTGTTGTTCTTTGCTTCCCAATTTCTCTGCTAGTTGGTTCTCTTTTTCAGTATATTTGGGAGGTTCTTCAGGCAACACTACCTGAGGCATCAATGCCAACATTTAAGTCTCCTGAACTTGTTCTCTAGCTGCCTTCTTTGCCGCAGCATCTGCTCGTTGATTTCCTCTTATAACTTCACCATCTCCCTTTTGATGGGCCTTACAGTGCACCACAGCTACCTCTAGTGGTTCCATCACGGCTTCAAGTAGTTTCAGGATCTCTGTTCCGTGCTTTACCGGGCTTTTACTTGCTGTTAAGAGTCCTCTCTCTTTCCATATAGCTCCGTGGGTGTGTAGGACTCCAAAAGCGTACTTTGAATCCGTGTATATAGTGGCTGTCTTTCCTTTTGCCAAATGGAGAGCTCGGGTCAGCGCAATAAGCTCAGCTCTCTGTGCAGAGGTATTTGGAGGCAAGGCTTTGGCTTCCACGGTATCCCATGATGTAACAACGGCGTATCCCGCCTTTTGGGTTCCATTGTCCATGAAGCTGCTTCCATCTGTGTAGAATTCAAGGTCTGCATTCGGTAGTGGGGCATCTTTAAGATCTGGCTGGCTAGCATACACGCTCTCAATAGTTTCGATGCAATCATGCTGTAATCCTTCTTCTTGTTCCAATGGCATTAGCGTAGCTGGGTTCAGTGTACTAGAGGTCTGCAACTGGATGTCCTTGATCCAGGAGAGCTGCTTGATATTTGGCCATGCGTCCGGGGAAGAGCCAAGTTCCCCCCTTCGCATCCATCACTGCCAACACTGAATGTGTGGTATACAGAGTCATTGGCTGTCCTAAAGTAAGTTTCTTAGATTCCTTTACCAGCATAGCAGTAGCTGCCACTGCTCGCAGGCAGGCCGGACATCCCAAACTAGTGGGATCCAATTGTTTGGAGAAGTAGGCCACTGCTCTTTTCCAGCTACCTAAGTACTGGGTCAGCACTCCTGACGCCACTCCTTGGCGTTCATGTACATAAAGTTGAAATGGTTTACTCAGATCGGGTAGGCCCAGGGCCGGCGCCTTCATAAGGGCCTGTTTGATAGTGTCAAAGCTCTTTCGGCATTCTGCCGTCCATTGCAAATCTCCCTCACTGCCAGCAGTGGCCTCATAAAGAGCCTTGGCTATCAGTCTAAAATCGGGGATCCAGATCCGGCAGAATCCTGCCATACCCAAAAAGCCTCGCAACTGTCTCTTGGTCTTTGGGACTGCCATCCGGCAGATGGCCTCTTTTCTCTCAGGGCCCAACATTCTCTGACCTTGAGAGATGTCAAACCCCAGGTATCGTACCCTCTCTTGCTCTATCTGGGCTTTCTTCCGAGACACCCGGTATCCCACTTGTCCCAGGAAGTTCAGTAAACTTACGGTCAGCAGGTGGCACTCTTCCCTCGTTTTTGCTGCAATCAACAAATCATCCACATACTGTAACAGGGTACCTGATGTCCCTTTGTCCCGCTTCTGAAGGTCGGTACTTAAGGCAGTGCTGAAAATAGTGGGACTGTTCTTAAAACCCTGGGGCAAAACTGTCCAGCACAATTGTGTTTTTCTCCTAGTATTCGGGTCTTCCCACTCAAATGCAAAAATCTCTTGGCTGTTTCTTTCAAGGGGGATGCAAAAGAAGGCATCTTTCAGATCCAGGACTGTAAACCACTGGTCCTCTGCAGACAAAGTAGCCAGCAAAGTATAAGGGTTCAGCACCACCGGGTGGAGGGTCACCGTGACCTTGTTCACGGCTCTGAGGTCCTGCACAAAATGATACTCGTTACTGTGGGGTTTTTTTACAGGCAAAATGGGGGAATTGAAAGATGATTGACACTCCCGAAGCAAACCAAGTTCAAGGAATCTCTTTATAAGTGGTTCCAGGCCTTTCCAAGCTTCTATTTTCAATCGATACTGTGGCACCCTGGGTGGGGTAATTCCCGGCTTTAAATCAATGCTTACAGGGGTGGCCAGTTTGGCTCTTACTGGCTTCTCTCCTGCCCATACCCAGGGTACTACAGTGTCTTCTACTTCGGGGGGAATTCTCCCTTCCTCCCCCTCCTGCAATAGGAGACACACCTGAGCCTTCCAGGCCTCCTCAGTTGGTATCTTCATAGTAATTTTGCCCTCCGAAAAGGTCAATTTGGCCTGCAATTTGCACAGCAAATCCCTCCCAAACTAAGGTATGGGGCACTCAGGCATATACAGGAACTGATGAGACACTTTCTTTCCTCCCAATTCGCATTCCATGGGTGGCACAAAAGGACGATGCGTCCGCTGGCCAGTGGCTCCAATTATGGGGATCTTGGTTTTTGATAAGGGTCCTTTAAAATTGGTTACAACTGAATGCGTGGCTCCACTATCCACTAAAAAGTCAATAAGTTCTCCCCCTACTTGCATTCTAACCAGGGGCTCATCGGGGGAGACAGGGATTACTTCAGTGTTCGCCCCTGGTCCCCATCACTCCTGGTCAGAACTGTCTAACATTGTAAGGTTTGACCTAGAAACTACTATGCAAAGCCTAAGCAAAAGTGAATGTTATGTGTCGAATGCCCATCTGCAATGATAAGGAGCAGACAGTCTTAGATAGAGGAAGCTTGAAAACAAAAAATAGAATCAGAGGTACTGGAACAAAGAGCTCATTATAATACTAAAAATCACACCTCGAGGCGGGGAAGATATATGCTAATGGAACATATATGTACTTTAATGAGATACATAGCTAAAACACAGGTATAGAGACATGCTCAGTAAAGAACTCCTTGCATCACTCCTTTATAGCCAATTAGCAAACAAGGATGCTTATGAAGATTCAACCTCTGGTATATAAGGGGCTCAGTATTGAATGTGCGTGTGCTTGTCTTGTTAAATTATTCTGCTTGCACCTTTTATTGCTAGCAATAAATCTTTTTTATACTTTCACCCCTGGTATCTTTATTGGCCTTTGCATACCGGGCACGAACCCAGACTTGAGCTGGGGCCTAACAACATCAACAATCTTTCTTCCTCCTCTCGTCTCTTCTCCCCCCTCTTGGGGCACTCATTTTTCCAATGCCCTTCCTGCTTGCAAATTGCACACTGATTAGGTCCCAGCCTGGGACCCTGGCCGTAGCCTCCTGGAGCATAGCTCACGCCTCCTCTACGCCCTCTACTTCCCCTGCCCCGTCCTCTGATCTATAATTGCCGCTGCCACCAACGATGCTTGTAACGATGCCTGTGCCTTCATTCTCTTATCTTCCTTTTTCTCCTTAACCTGATCTCGGTTGGAGTATACCTTATAAGCAATCTCAATCATTTGGCTGATGCTCATTCCAGCTGCTCCTTCAGCCTTCTGTAGTTTTTTTCCTAATATCTGGGGCTGACTGTCCTATAAACAGTGTGTTAAGCATCTTGGTATTTTCCTGCAGCTCCGGATCTAAATCCTTCCACTGTCTGGCTGCCTCGCACAACCTCCCATAAAAACTGGACGGATCCTCCTCCGGACCCTGCTGCACTTCGTACAATTTAGACAAATTGTTCTGCTTGGGGATAGCCTCCTGGAGAGCAGCCAGCACAAACTCCCGATACAACTCTAACTCCTTCTGGCCCCCCCGGGTGTTGGGATCCCAGTCTTGATTTTCCTTAGGGCAAAGTTCATCTACATCACCAGCTGGGTGACGCTGCTGTGCTATCATGCGTGCTTTCTCTAAGACCAACCTCTTTTCTTCTGGAATCAGAAGAGTGGCCAGTAAGGCCTGAATATCTATCCAGTTTGGTTGGTGGGTGAGGAAAATAGTAGAGAACAACTGTGCCATTGCCTCCAGATTCTGGCGATATTGGCCCATGGACTGTTTCCAATTTATCAAGTCTGCTGTGCTGAATGGCACATGGACAAAAACTGGTCCACCGTCAGGACTCACCGCTTGTCGCAAAGGGGCCTGAACTACTGGTTGGGCCCCTGATCGTAAGCGACTTGCCACAGGGCTAAACACCCCATCTCCTACAGTCCCTTCTACCGCCAGATTGCTACCACCCGCATCCGCCGGACCCGGGGGCGGCACCCCAGGGTTGTCAGGGGAGGTGGGGGACGACGGACTGGACGAGCCAGCCGGGAGTCCCTGACGAGCCGTTACAGGTGCAGTGGAAGTCCCCTGTGGTGACGCAGGGCTCACAGGATAAGACAGGGGAGCCGTGGGAGCAATTTGTAACTGCACGTCTTCCTCCTCCGGCTCCTCTGGACATACTGTGGTGACCCCCTGTAAAGCCATTACCCCGCTTCCACTAAATATCCCACACGACTTCTGTGTAGCCCCATCCCCATACAAAGTCATATATGCCTCTACATAAAGCATCTCATCCCACTTCCTTTGGTGCCTACAAAACAACTGTAACTGCAAGATTGTGTTATAATCCAAAGACCCATTCTCCGGCCAGGCTGCACCATCCGTAAGTTGGTACTGTGGCCAACATATATTGCAATACCGAATCATCTGTTGTTTTGTCATAGGGTCGCTTCCAAACTTTGGCCAATTTTTCAAAATGCATCCTAAGGGACTGCAGGGTGGAATCTTGGACTGGTTACTTCCCATTGTCCAACTACCGGACGGTGACCGCCGCTCAGCCTCAGAACCAAACTGATTAAAGGGAGTTCACGGGACTGCTACCCGGTTTCACTCGCCTAGGGCGTCTACACGGTCGGAACTTTTAAAGCCGTCTCTTCTCCCAACCTGCTCAAAATACGGAAAGAAGTACTCATCAGTCCGTTGAAACCTCCCGGTGCGCTTGTGCCAATAAACACACAGGGGTGAAGGATCCAACTTAATCTTTATTTCTGTGCAGAAAGCGGTGCTTGGCAATCATTCGCAAAGCAAGCACACCCACCCGAGTGGGCATTAGCCTTATATAGCCTCTTCTAGCCTTACACACCATGCAGTTACTATAGGTTGCCCCTTTTGGTCCATGAGCACTTCACCCTAGCTACAGACCCCTCCCTAGTCAGTTTGAACTTGCCTTCGTGACAGTGTAATTTACTGATTTGGCACCTGTTATTCAGCAAGGTCAGCCAGTAACCCCCCTTTCCATCCCCTTAGGGATCTTGCTGATATGGCTTTCCCTCTAGCAAGGCCAGCAATTAAGCAACTAGGCAACAAGCGATCTCCCCCAGCCTAAACAACCTACTCTATGCTCTTGGTTAGATAAAATACTTTTTCAAAACATACAAAGTTGTTACCAAAGTATAAAAAAACCTATAAAAGTTTCAGGGGTACTCATCATCACTAAAGAAAACAAAATAACTAAAATATCCATTTCAAAGCAAAGCCTGTAAGAGACAAACAAAACCAAGGTGCACTGAAAGCATGACTGTAAATATATCCTGGTGAACACGTTCCCCCTTTGATTAAGACCTATTTCCCAAAGCAAACTTCCCATATCTGTCTAAAGTTTTATGTTAAATCAGTCTACATGACTGCATCTAACCGAAATCACTTACTGTCCCCAGTGGCCCTTGATCCTCAGTACCTTGCATTTTTATATATTTCTCACAGTGCATTTTTATGTTTCTTCTGAGTCATCTTTGCACTGGCATTCTGTATTTTATGTTTTATACCTTTTACTTTTTAATAAATGTATTCTTTAGAGTAAGTCATACCTTGTATTACTAAAATTATTATTATAAGAATACATTGGCATTGTAATCACTGGAATTGTATTGCTGTATTGGGCCGGTCCCCTAAGTGAATGCATGTATGTATGAATCAGTAGATAACTGAATGACAAAGCAAGAGCTTCTAGCAATAGCCTAGCCAGAGGAACTTACCATTACAAAACTCTACTCTACAAGCCATTTCAAGCTAATCGAGCCACCTGTGTGGAATAAGAAAAAATATATGCCTTAAACTTTGATTATTTTAGTTATAAGATGACATAACCGCTTTGTGGAAAATTGCTGGCTCTGTATAGTAGAACAGATAAGAGAAAGTGTTTGTTCTTTGTAACTCCTCTGCAACTGCTTTGCTTGCCGCGGCCTTGAAGATAGCAAAAAAGTATGTATAAATCTGATTTCCAGGTGCAAGAAGGAGGTTTGTGAACTAACCTCGCCTCCCCCATTAGTTCCCATCCTGATTACAGCAAAGAAATAATGAAGTAATATTATAGCCGCTTTTCATGCTAATTTCACTATATGATCACGTGAGTTGTAAGCAACTGTTAAAAAGTATATAAGCCTCCTGATTTTGCTCTTGGGGGGGACCCCTTCCAAGTGCTTGGGAAATCCATGTCACTTTGGAATCCCCCCTACAGCTGTAGTTTCTTTTGAATAAAAGCTTCTGCTGACCTGACCCAAAAGCATGCTGCGTGTGTTTCCACGACAATTCTTGGTGCCGTGACTTGGATCCAGAACGTGGGCTGAGGAAGGAGGACCGCAGACTGCCCCCCCCCCCCGAACCCCGAGGCGCCAAACTTGAGAGGTAAGAGACCTAATTCAAAATCTCTATTGGGGTTTCGGAGGAGGACTGCCTGTAGGCTCCGAACTTGGCTGTGGTAACTGGATCTGAACCTTGTTAAAACAGGTCAGTCTGAACCTTACTGCCGGCTAAAATTTTCTGTCTGGTAAAGGATCCCATTTTGTGTCTGGTAACGTATGTTTTATTTAGGGAGAACCTGTTTGAGGCAACTTCATCCAACAGCACATCGGGCTTGTAGTTAATTAACTAAGGCGGTGTGGGGGAGGAGGTCTGGCTGACTGAATGAATGTGTGTGTGTGTGTGTGTATTTAGAAATATGAGCCACTGACCAGGTCTGAGACTACGGTTGGGTTCAGCCGCCCCAATTCTGCCTGACAGGGCAGTTTTGAAAGCAAGGGGGCCCAACTGGAACCTCATGACCCAGTGGACAGGGCTTCCGAGTGATTTTGTCTTTTTCTATCTGGCTATTGAATAAATGTGTGTGTGTGCATTTAGAAAAATGAGCCACTGACCAGGTCTGGGACTAAGGCTGGGTCTAGCCGCCCTGATTCTGCCTAAAAAGGTAGCATCGAAAGCAAGGGGGCCCAGCTGAAACCTCGTGACCCAGTGGACAGGGTGTCTGAGTGATTTTGTCTTTTCCAAACCCCTTGTCCCAATAGCTTCTGCCAAGAGCAGGAGTGAAAGGATCCCTCTTGTGTTTCCCTCCCCATTTCCATTTTATGAGCCGGTGTCAGGTCAGAAGCCTTTTGTCTGGGCGGTGAAAAACTTCAGGGCAAGGCACTGAGTGGCCCGGACATCCTAAATAAGCCTCTCCTACGTCTCCCTGTGTGACTGAAAATGGGAACAAGTCAGTCTAAACAAGTTCCTGTCCCCCCTAAGGGGACTCCGGCGTACTTTATGTACACACACTATACTCCTGAGGCTTGCAAGTACCTGGATAAGTGGAACTGGTATACTAGGGATGATCCTGTGAAGCATTTTCCACAGGAAGGAACATTTGATCAGGATAAAATAGTGCACTTAAGAGGGGCTTTAGAGTCCCGTGGATCCAAAACACCACAAAACCAGTGGGACGCGTTCTTTTATTGGTATGATAAAATGTCCAAAAGGCAGACAAAATCTCAAACTAGGAGTCTAAAAGACTCTCAAGAAAAATTAAAACAGCAGTTAAAAGCTGTTCGGGAGAAATTGGCTGCTCCCCCAAATTACACGCCGGCCACCGCTCCGATGTATCCAGCATTGCCCGGGGCGCCCCCACCACCGGAGCCAGCAGAGGATATCCTTGACCTTTGTTCAAACCCTGCTCTCCTGGGACTCCCACATCAGCAACAACCGGTTCAACATCAGGCTGCAGCCCAGGCTAGTAACCCATTAGCTGAAGCTCCTTCAGTAAATTCATCCACGGAGATTAATAGTCCGGACTCATCCACCATATCTGCCACTCAATCATCACCAGTGTGGCAATTTACTCCTGGGTCACAACCCACCACAGGTGTATTTAGAAGAATGGGAATAGGCATGGAAAGATCTCCCATCAATCTTAGATCCCGAGCTGCACAAGTTTACCCCCTAAGACAAATGCCAGGCTTTGGCAACGATGGACAAAATATAATAACTGTGCATGCACCCTGGACTCCAGGTGATCTCTACAATTTAACTCAAAAATTCCCCAAAATCAGGGAAGACCCAAAAAAATTTCAGGAAGAATTGCAGACTGTTATAAATTGTTATAATCCAACATGGGCTGACATTAATCAGCTCATGCGATCCATTTTGCCCAGGGAAACTATGCTATGTCTGTATGCTGCCTGTACTTGGCCAGATCAAAACTCAGGGATTGGCCAAGACTTTATTGACAAGAGAAATGCTTTGGTTCAGGCAGTTCTCACAATTTGCCCAAAAAAGGCAGACTGGACCAAAATAAATACCTGTAAACAAAACAAAAATAAACACCCCAGTGACTATTTAGAATGCCTCAAACAGGCATGTGAACGATACTCAGGAATGGATAACCCAGTCGGAAATGCTAAATAAGCAATAGTGGCAGCATTCATCCAGAGACTTAACCCTAAAATTGCTGAGAAAATTCAAACAATAATTATTGGCTGGAAAACTAAAGTTTTGACTGAAGTCCTTGCTGCGGCTAACCATTTTCATAACAAATTGAAACGGTCTAAAGACAATGCCGAGTTTAAGTTAATGGCCTTACAGATTTCTCAGTTGCAGGGTCCAGGTAGAGGAAGGGGACGAGGACAGGGAAGGGGAGGCCCGGGTAGATTCAGGGAAAGAGATAGATCCTTGAGCCCACAAAACCCAGGCTATGGGAACCAATGTCATTATTGCAAGCAAGAAGGACATTGGAAATCAAAATGCCCCAACCGCCCTGGCCAAGGACCCAGACCCCAGCCCCCACCTCCACTTCCTGTCAATTTTCCCAGTGTTGAATAGGACAGCCCGAGGGACAGTGACATCATCGCTCCTTTGCTTGCTACTGACCAATCTGGTCCGTTTGTTGAATGCCTTATTTCTGGTAAACCTGTCTCTTGTCTTGTCAACACCGGAGCGTCCCGCTCCATGCTAAAGGCTGCTGAGTTTCCTTTTCTACCTTATTCTCCTGAAACTGTAAATGCTGTTGTTATAGGCGGACAACCTATCCCACATCCCGTCTCTAAACCTGTCTCCATCTCTATTGGCCCTTTGTCTGAAAATCATGCCTTTCTTCTTAGCTCCTGTGCACCTGTCAACCTTCTTGGAAAGGATTTGCTGTGTAAACTGGGATGCGTGATTTATTGTAGCCCAGATGGTGTTTACCTTGAGGTACCGGAACATAGGGAAACTGAGCTTGTGGCTTTGCTAACCCAGGAGTACTCTGATCCTGACACTTCCTACTTGCAAGAGGAACTGTTGGCACGAGTACCTCCACAGCTGTGGTCCACCCATGCGAATGAAGTGGGGCACATGCTGAGTGCTGAACCAGCGCGTATCATCTTGAACCCTGCCAAGCCACTTCCTCGTGTCCCACAGTACCCCATCTCAAAGGAAGCTGAGGAAGGGATCAAGCCTGTAATTTCCTCATTCCTTGAGCAAGGGATTATTGTCCCAATACGCTCCCCTTGCAACACACCTATCCTACCTGTCAAAAAACCTGGTAAAGATACTTATCGCTTTGTACAAGACCTTTGAGCTATAAATGCCGCTGTTTTACCCACTTTCCCCGTGGTCCCTAATCCTGCCACTATTCTTTCCTGTATCCCTTCAGATGCTACATATTTCACAATAGTGGACTTTTGTTCTGCTTTTTTCTCTATCCCCGTTCATAAGGATAGCCAGTATCTGTTTGCATTTACTTATCAGGGATTTCAATATACCTGGACAAGACTCCCTCAGGGATATACAGAGTCCCCAACCCTGTTTTCCCAGATCCTAAAAAAGTATTTGGATCCTATCATGTTCAAAGGGGGGTCCAGCCTTGTTCAGTACGTTGATGATCTATTATTAGCCTCACCCACTTTGGAGGCCTGTAAGCAAGATACTTTGACACTCCTCACAGCTTTAGCTCAGAAAGGCCACAAGGCCTCAAAATCTAAATTGCAACTCTGCAAGTCTAAGGTACATTATTTAGGGCATGATATCTCAGCAGGAGAACGACACCTTTCCCCTAGTAGAGTTGAAACTATCCTCAACATTCCCAAACCTATGACTAGAAAACAGATGAGGGGATTCTTAGGTGCAACGGGTTATTATAGACAGTGGATCCTGGGTTATGCTGCTTTTACAAAACCCTTGCAAGCATTCACTCATGATACCACCCCGGAACCCCTCCCTTGGACTCCTGAAGCCAAACAAGCATTTGTGGCCCTTAAGCAAGCCCTCACTCTTGCTCCCACTCTTGGACTTCCTAATTATAAGAAACCCTTTACCTTGTTTTGTCATGAACGGGAAGGAATCGGTTTAGGACCCAGAGGGTAGTAATTGATGGAAGTCACTCATCGTGGTGTCCTGTGACCAGTGGGGTCCCCCAGGGCTCTGTCCTTGGACCCATACTGTTCAACATCTTCATTAATGATGTGGACACTGGAGTCAGAAGTGGACTGGCCAAGTTCGCCGATGACACCAAACTTTGGGGCAAAGCATCCACACCAGAAGACAGGCGGGTGATCCAGGCTGACCTGGACAGGCTCAGCAAGTGGGCGGATGAGAATCTGATGGTGTTCAACGCCGATAAATGCAAGGTTCTCCACCTTGGGAAAAAAAACCCGCAGCATCCTTATAGGCTCGGCAGTGCTATGTTGGTTAGCACTATGGAAGAAAGAGACTTGGGGGTCATCATTGACCACAAGATGAACATGAGCCTGCAATGCGATGCTGCAGCTAGTAAAGTGACCAAAACGCTGGCTTGCATCCATAGATGCTTCTCAAGCAAATCCCGGGACGTCATTCTCCCCCTGTACTCGGCCTTAGTGAGGCCGCAGCTGGAGTACTGCGTCCAGTTTTGGGCTCCACAATTCAAAAAGGATGTGGAGAAGCTTGAGAGAGTCCAGAGAAGAGCCACGCGCATGATCAGGGGTCAGGGAAGCAGACCCTACGATGACAGGCTGAGAGCCCTGGGGCTCTTTAGCCTGGAAAAGCGCAGGCTCAGGGGTGATCTGATGGCCACCTACAAGTTTATCAGGGGTGACCACCAGTATCTAGGGGAACGTTTGTTCACCAGAGCGCCCCAAGGGATGACGAGGACGAATGGTCACAAACTACTACAAGATCGTTTCAGGCTGGACATAAGGAAGAATTTCTTTACTGTCCGAGCCCCCAAGGTCTGGAACAGCCTGCCACCGGAGGTTGTTCAAGCGCCTTCATTGAACACCTTCAAGATGAAACTGGATGCTTATCTTGCTGGGATCCTATGACCCCAGCTGACGTCCTGCCCTTTGGGCGGGGGGCTGGACTCGATGATCTTCCGAGGTCCCTTCCAGCCCTAATGTCTATGAAATCTAGGAGTACTCACTCAGCTGCATGGTGAAAAGCATCGCCCAATTGTGTATTACAGCTCTGCCCTTGATCCCATAGCTGCGGGACTTCCTCCTTGCCTCCGTTCAGTTGCAGCTGCTGCCTTGTTGGTTGAAAAGGCAGATTCTCTAGTTTTGGGATACTCTTTAACCATTGCAGTTCCACATGCTGTGATGGCCCTTCTCCTCAAGGGCAAAACTCAGCACATTTCCAATTCCCGTCTTACTAAATATGAGAAACTTCTACTGTCAGCTGCAAATGTAACCTTAAATCACTGTTCAATTCTGAATCCTGCGTCACTTCTGCCTATTGCCTCTGATGGAGAGCCTCATGATTGCCTGTCTATCACAACTCAATTGTTAACCCCTCGAACTGACCTCAAGGACATTCCTATCCCGAACTCTGACCTTGTTTTGTTTGTTGATGGTTCCTGTCTTAAAAATGATGCAGGCAAATTAGTTGCGGGATATGCAATATGCACTTAGTATGCTGTTTTGAAAGCCTATTCTTTACCCCAAACTCGTTCTGCTCAAGTTGCTAAACTCATTGCTTTAACACGTGCTTGCATTCTTGCAAAAAATCAAACCACAACCATTTATACTGACTCTAAGTATGCTTTTGGTGATGTTCATGATTTTGGACAAATCTGGAAACAAAGAGGGTTCCTCACTTCATCAGGGACCCAAATCAGTCATGGTTGTTATGTAAAAGCGCTCTTAGAAGCTGTTCAATTGCCTCTTACTATTGCTATTGTTAAATATAAAGCTCATGAGAAACCCTTTGATGATGTCACATGAGGAAATGATCTGGCAGACCGTTCTGCCAGAAACGCGGCCCTTTCTGGCCCACAGGCTCCTAACTCTGTTTTTGTTTGTTTTTCAGCAGACCAGTCTCCTTTGGCTAGCCTTTCAAGTCTAGCCTTTCTTCAAAATCAGGCCCCAAAAAGAAATAAATGACTGGCTGTGTGCAGGATGTTCACTGAACTCTGACTCTCTCTGGCGCTCCCCGGACGGCCGCCTGGTGGCGCCTAGGCAGCTTTTGCCACATCTTGCTCGTTTAACCCACTCTGTGGCCCATACGAGCAAAGGAGGAATGATTGCTACAGTACAAAGAAATTGGTTTGCCCCAAATTTTCCTTCCATGGCACAACAGTACTGTAGCTCCTGTCCCATCTGTTTAGCTCACAACATTGGGCAACGGGTAAAAACGACACCCGCAGCCCATCCCCCTCCATGGGGACCGTTTGTAAATCTGCAAATTGATTTTGTGCAGCTACCTAAGTGCTGTTCTTATGAGTACATTCTTGTTATTATTGATGTGTTCTCTGGATGGGTGGAAGCCTACCCATGCGTACATGCTGATTCCATCACTGTAGCAAAGAAATTGCTCAAAGAATTCATCCCTAGATTTGAATTGCCCCTCACAACAGATAGCGACCGTGGCACCCATTTCACAGGACAGATAGTAAAAAACATCTGCCAAGCACTCAACATACAGCAACATCTACACTGTAGTTATCATCCACAATCAAGTGGTGCTGTAGAACGTAAAAACTCTGATTTAAAAAAGTGCATTTCAAAGATTGGTGCTGAAACAGGCCTCAAATGGCCTGATGCGCTGCCCATTGGTCTTATGCACGTTAGAAACACTGTTAACAGAAAACATGGCCTAACCCCTTATGAAATACTCATGGCATGACCCATGAGGATGCCAGCTACACCACCTGTTGCCCCACACCAAACAGACCTACAAGTAACTGATAAAACTGTACTAAATTATTACAAGGCATTAATGAAGTATGCCAGGTCTGTTCATTCACAGGTCCAAGAAGCCTTACTTCAACCACCGGATGTTCCCTGTCACAACCTCGAACCAGGAGATTGGATCTACGTAAAGGTCTATCAACGGAAAAACGCACTTCAAACCAGATGGAAAGAACCTTTCCAGGTACTTCTGACCACTAATTCTGCTGTTTGTTGCCAAGGTCACCAAACATGGACTCACGCCTCACACTGCAAGAACGTATCGCCTCCATTGGACCCCAAAGCAGCTATATTCCAACCAAGGTTGGGATCTTTCCCTGAGGCCAAGGACAAAGACCCTCAGGACCTCACTCAGGCAAGTGAGGAGCATCAGGGTGCAAGTGCTAGTAACCTCTTCCCTGAACCCAGCACCTTAGCCCAGCTGGATTCATCAGTTGAAGAACTAAGATATCATCTTCGGCCTCGAAGAAAGTGAATACTCCCATTCAGAAGATCACCACCTTGATCAAGACCAAGAGCCAACATTATCAGTCCTTTAGGTAACCTGAGCCCAGAGGACGAAAAAAGACTTTGGTTGCCATCCTAGGTTTGGCTGGTAGTGTTCTTTTTCTTACTGGTGCTGGTTTTGTTTGTTGTTGAAGTTTTTTGTCCCTCCTGTCTCTAAAATGGCACTGATATCCTTATACATCACACTTGGGTATCTTAGTATCACCCAGGGGGGGTGGAAAAAAAAATTGTACTTGCAGATCTCCCTTATGGTGGCTCAAGATGGAAATAAAAGTGACTGCTGGATATGCTCTCACAGCCCAGCGCACCTACACCAAGGAATCCCAATGATTGGAGTACCAATATCCCTCTAGCAATGGGGAAAAATAAATGGTGGCTTCGTTAGACACTACTCGTTAGCTGCCCATCGGTCTACTCCTAAGGAATGGAGGGCCGCCCCTGCTAACTGGATAATCTCCCCAAGAGTAGAGGCGCCTTTCAGTTACAGATCCAACAACACTGGAACTTATAATAAAGCCACACCTGTAGGACACTACCCTCATTGCCTAACTACTCTAGACTATAACCTTAATAGCACCAGTGGAATCCTGTTGGGTAAAGTACCCTCTCTCAGTTGTACAGGATTCATGGTCTACAACTTTTCTAAGGAACCTCATGTTGCTCTCATTGCAAACAGATCGAAATTTTACATTGACTCCAATTTTACTTCTTATAATATATCTCGGTCCAGCAGGATAGCAGCTGAACGTGGTCTGTCCTATACGATGCATATCAATCGAAAGTGCTGGATATGGCACAACACCTGTCGAGATTTGAGTACCCTTTCTGCCCCAGGCCTTTACTGGCTCTGCGGAAACAGGGCTCATAAAATCTTGCCCTGGAATTGGGTGGGGGCATACACTCTTGGACGTGTTATCCCTGGTTTTGAAATGCATAGTGCAATATATCTGGAACAAGTAAAAAATTTCAACCATCACATGAAAAGGGCAGTTAACCCCTTAGCTACAAGAAACACAGGGTTCCATCAATTTGTGAGAACCTTCATACTGTGGCTTAGAATAAGAGAATTGGAACTAGCCATAATTAACATTTCAGCCACAATGGAAGCTATGGGAAATGCCACTGCGGATGTAATTCAGGCTCTGCAAGAAGAGATCTCCCAGATCTCACAAGTAACTATACAACACCGCATAGCCTTAGATTACCTATTGGTATCCCAGGGAGGAGTATGTGCCTTAGTAAACTCCACCTGTTGTGTCTATGTCAATCAGGACATGCGAATCAAAACTGACATTCGCAAAATCCGAAATCAGTTAAGGGTCCTACATCAAGTGGCCTCAGAAAATACTGACTGGAGTCTAAAAGAAAAGTGGTCTTGGCTAACCTCCTGGCTCCCAGATTTTGGGGCCCTTGACAAAAAAATCCTGTATAAAATATTATTTGTCTTGATAGTTCTGATAATGTTCTATGTCTTAATGCAACTGATCCTCTGCTGTGTGAAAGCCAGCAGGAGAAGCTTTAGCAAGGCAAGAAAACCCACAGCAGAGTCTAAAATAATGGTGTTACAAAAGTGTGAGCAGATTGAAAGAAAACATGAAAGGCTGCATGATGAAATAGAGGGGCTCATGAGAATGAAAGTTTAAGGCTAAAGTGAGACTAAATAGTCTCAAAGGGGGGACTGTGGAATCAGAAAAAATATATGCCTTAAACTTTGATTATTTTAGTTTTAAGATGACATAACCGCTTTGTGGAAAATTGCTGGCTCTGTATAGTAGAACAAATAAGAGAAAGTGTTTGTTCTTTGTAACTCCTCTGCAACTGCTTTGCTCACCGTGGCCTTGAAGATAGCAAAAAAGTATGTACAAATCTGATTTCCAGGTGCAAGAAGGAGGTTTGTGAACTAACCTCACTTCCCCCATTAGTTCCCATCCTGATTACAGCAAAGAAATAATATTATAGCCGCTTTTCATGCTAATTTCACTATATGATCACGTGAGTTGTAAGCAACTGTTAAAAAGTATATAAGCCTCTTTGGGGGGGGGACCCCTTCCAAGTGCTTGGGAAATCCATGTCACTTTGGAATCCCCCCTACACCTGTAGTTTCTTTTAAATAAAAGCTTCTGCTGACCTGATCCAAAAGCATGCTGCGTGTGTTTCCACGACACCTGAAACCTGCCACAGCACAGTCATTGGGTCTATCAAGTCAACGGTGGACTCCCAAAACTGCACCATCAGTGACTGGCTGACAGTTGTCTTGCATGACTCAAGAACCACGTGGGACAGCAAACTCCGATTGGGCAGCCAAGGGGATACTGGGGATCACAGAAGTCTGCCAGAAAGGGATAAAAGAAAATGAAGCCTAACCCTCAGCAGGACCCTCATCCAGCACCTAACTTAGCAAGACAGAAGGAGAAGCAGTCAGCCCTCTTCTGGAGAAGACATCACCTTGAAGGAAGCTGACCATCGATAGGAGACTCCAGCACCCCAGATAGATATAAATCAACATTGGTGCTACACTACTATTGCAGCAATTGTGTGAGTGAGTGGGTGCATGTGTGTGTCAGTGTGTGTTAAGGTGGACAGTACCCCTCATAACTCAAAGTTTGCATTTACGATTTTATTGGTAACTTCACATACCATACAATAAATTGGAATTAATTATGTTCCTGTGAGTTGGTCCTTTGTAGCCAACAATAGGGGAGAAGAATTTCCACCCTGTGCTTCCCCCTCTACCTGAGTAGAGTCAGCTCATAAATATATCACTTTTGGAACTGGGCTCTATGTACATAAAATTGTCTAAGGAATCGCACTTGCTGAATTTTGTTGCAAAGCAGTTAAAAGTGCCAAGGTATGGCTTCTGAAGTGTGAAATTGAGCCTCATTGTGGATTCACGCAACTCTCACTCCCTTGTGACTCATTTGTAAGTGGGTACCTTGTTGCTCAGGCTGAGGGAGAGGAAGGTCAAAAGCAGGTGAATATGATGTTAATGGCATCATCCTTGTGTGCCATTGGCTGTAGCAATGAGTGTATCTTAACCATGTCATCCTGATTCTCTGTCTAGGCTCAGGTAGACCTCTGTCCAGATTATGAAATCTCACATCAAAGTATTTTAATGGTTTTCCTACTTCACAATTACTTACTGAGCTGGCTATAATGACAGTAACACAAATGATCTCTACCATCATCCCATCAGACTATGCACTTAGAGTTAAAACAGATGTTGTCAAATGAAGTGGATCAGCTGCACTGAGATGCATCCTGGCACAGCTGTTTCACTGGGTGAAACAGACATTGCCTGTTGTTCCTCAGTCAGGGCTCTGATGCTCCCAGCAGTGGATGGGGCCCAATCATGCGGGACAACATTTGGGGTGTATCTCCACAAACATGGAAACCTGGGTAGGCACTCCCAGGTCTACAGGGACCTGATCCTGTGCTCCCTAAGAATGGGAATTCTTGGGGCACGCAAGGTCAGGCCTAAAGCTCTTGGAGTGCCTGCCCAAGGAGGCTGGAGAGTGCAAACAGCACTCTCTTGACTGCCCACACTCTCTCACTTTAAAGTAAACAAACATCCCCTCAAAATAGCAGCACAAATTATGTCATGGCCACCAATTTTGGGCATTTGTGGCATGACAAGGAGTATAGATGTCTGTTTTTTTGGCCTTAGTGGCCTACAGTGCCACCATCATTTTTTACAGTGGCACAAAAGCCGCATCTGTTTCCAGCCATAATTGTTAACTTATTTGTATATTGACATCATTCTGTAGTAATTCATATATGCACAATTCATTTATTGCTGTATTTGGCCATTGAAAAAGACATTTTATTTTCCTTCTAAAATCACAAAACCTAGTTTAAAGGCATAACATCAGTTCTTCTTTCTCTCCATTAGCACCAAGGGGTAATGACCAAGCCTGCTCAACTATATGCTTGTCCAAAGTCAATTTGGGCATAAATATATTAATCCCATGGAGTCACACCATGGGGTGTTTTTAACCAATGTATTTTCTTTTCTTCAGTAATATGTCATGGGGTAAAGTCTGTCATACATTCCTGGTAACGTTTCCCTTGACAGACATGCAACCAGCTGCTGTGCTTGGGTTTCAGCATACTAAACATCTACACTTTTAGATTCCTTTGGTCTTAAGCCATGTTATCATTCTTTGGTCTCTGTGGTATGTCTTGGGCACAGGTTCTGTCTGCAGACATAAGATCCCACAGCCCAGATAGCCTAGTCTTCCAAGGCTGCTGCTATAACCAAGATTTTTCCATAGCTTAAGTACACCCTTGCTGAGAGATCCAACCTTTTGGCCACCTTTTGGGGGATATCCTCTGTACAAGCCAGGGGGGCTTTCAAATGTCATTTAGTCTTGCTTCCCTAGTCACCCAGCTCAGACATGGCTATGTGAACTTACTCTGTTGTTTAACTATTTCCACCTCTCAGAAAATGTCTAGTAAATCCCTAGTCAAATATCCCAAGGTTAAGCAGGTAAAATAAATCATTCATATTCATAAACACCATGCAGAAAACTCCTGCTACCAGCTCTTTTTTACTTTTATTTTAATGCAGTGTTAACGATATTTGTCTGATTTCTGAAAGACAGGAATGATTTGTTTTTGGTTTTTTTAATAGTGGGGTCAAGCCACCAGCCAGTGTAAATCTGTGCAGCTCCACTGAAATAAACTGAGTCACACAAATTAGGATTGGTGTTTTGGTCTGGACAGAATTTGCCTTCATGAAAATGAAACCAAACAGCACCCGCTAAAATAAGGCATATGGTAGGTCAGCAGTGTGCAGGCTTCCCACACACCTCTCTACCAGTGCATTTCATCCTGACATGTAGCACACCCAGCATTAGAATCCCTGGGGCTGTCAGTGTAACTACAACTAGTTGTGTTCACTTTGTGTAGTTTCTTTGTTATGGAAAAGTATCTACTGGGGGCTCTGGCAAACAGTCATATGACAGTGCCCATATTTTTTCTAGCTAGATTTCTCTAGTAGCAGTAGACTTTTATAATGTATTTAAGTCTATTGCCAAGTTACTTTCTGGTGGGTCATGAAATTTAAAAATAAAATAAAATAAAACTTCTCTTTGTCCCATATTTTCAACATCTCCTTTTGGATATTCTCAACTTTCAATTGTATATTTATTGCTACTCATTGATTGAATACTTGCTTCATTACTGCTTGATATTTCAGAGTCCATAAATGTTAAAAAAGATCTATAACCCACCATTGGTAACTGGACTTCGCTACTTTGGGTTTTTTCCATAGGCCACTAAAAATATCTGTTCCAAATGTATAGAGTCTAACAGAAATATTTCAGAATAGTTGAATTACTTCACTGTAGCCAGACAAGCACTGTACTTTATTCTTGTCTTAATTTCTTGTCTTAATTTAGTATTAAATTAATTCTGTTACCTGCTGCTTGTGTACCACAGCACTCAGGTCAAACAAAATTAACTCATATGCATGAATAAAAAACATTTTAAAAGACCCCCCTACAAAGCATTTGTTAACAGTGAAGAAATGTTTGGGTTCTATTTCTGACATTAGCTTTTAAACTCATTATTTGTATGGGCAGTGCAGCAATGGCCACTGGAAATAATTGTTCTTTCTTTTATTCTATTAAATGATAGCTTTGGTTCATGTATTATATGTAAAATTGGTAGCTAGCCTATTGTTAACATTGTAAGGCACTTCAAATTATAGTCTGCATTCTCAGTTTATTATAACTTTGCCAAACTTTAACTACTGGAGTTGGAATTTTCTGACAAGTGTCAGCCTCAGGCTGAATTTTCAGTAAAAATTATTCAGCCACTTCTGAAAAAAGGACAGGAAACAAATGCAACATAAAAAAAGTTCTCATGACTTTGCCTTACAATTTAGCAGACAGTAATCCTTGTAACAAGATATTCCTTTGCTGTTCCTGTGCAAATTGGCCAAGTTAAATTTAACCACCCCCTCAGTTTAGATATGTTCAATAGACCATTCCTAGTGCTTAGTGGATAATTGTCATTAAGCATGTTCCAACCCTTCACAGTTTCTAGCATTGATCAGCTCAGGAACAAGAACCAGAATAAGCTGGAATGGAGGATGGATAGATAGTTTTGACTAGGAGTTATGGTAGAGGCGAAGAACTGATACAGGTGGGCAAGGAACTGGTGGGAATATAGAGATATGTGGACAATTGGTGGCTGGTCTATGAGAGACATATTGGACAGATAGCTAGGCTGGGAGAATTGGGCTAGGATAATATGACCTTATTGGGAATTAGAGAGAAATCAGGGGTCACTGATAAAACCTTGGAGGAAATACTAGGACTGGGACTGGGATGAGAAGTGTGGGCACTGGTGATTGGGTTAGGGGACAAGGATAAACTAGGGACAGGATATGGTTAGTACTGGGATAGAGACAGGCTAGAAGGGACAAGGAAGAAAGGTTCAAGTTTGAGGAGAACAGGTAGGTTGCTACCAGAGAACAGGTTGCTCTGTACCAACTAGAGCAAAGTTTTCTGCCCAACCAAGCTCAGGACCTAGAATACCTTACATATTCTCCACAAATATTGGTGAAGCTCACTGGCAAAATGTATGTCCTGTCCCTTCTGCACTTGGTTCTTATTAAAAACAGCAGGTTAGTATTGCTACGAGTCACTCCATGAAGCCAGCGGTCTGAGCAGTGATTGTGAAGGTTCCAACCTTGCTGATAAGATGAGCCACATGGGAGTGAGTGTAGTGCTGCATAAAGAACATTTTTTTGGCTTGCTATTATTAAGAAAAAACACTAGAAAACTACAAACAAAAGCTATGTTAAGAGAACATAAAACTCTCTCTATGCCTAAAGGGTGTTCATGCCTGAAAGCTTGCAAAGAACAAATTTTCCAACTATTTAATTGGCCTAATAAAAGATCCTACATCTATCCAAAGAACCTTGTCTGCCTATGTTAAGAGAACAGTATTACGGTTCTGAAGGAAAATACTTAACAGAGGGGCAACACCAGACTTCCAGTTGCCAAGGCATCATTTTGTCAGCCCTTGAGGTGTATACATTATTATAGCCTTTTATTACTTATTTTTTCCCCACAGAATATATACCTCATTTAACGCACAGGGCTGGCCTGTTTGCCAGGTGAATGAGGACAATGAAGAAAGAGGTTGTTTCCCGTAGGACTCCTGCCTCATGTCCTGAAGAAGATGGGAGGTATAGAATGAATAATGCAGGGGCTTGCAGGAGGGAACAGGATAGTTTCTCAATTCAGGCTGATGCATGTGCTGCTCCAGTGGTTTGGAACATGTCTATGTCTCTGCCACACTCCTCCTATGGGATGCTCAACATAAAATTTAAATCTCAGATTTCACAAGTGATCAATATGTGTCCCCCCCTTCATTTTCTTGGTGTCAACATTGAGACTAAGGTCTGATTTGCAGAAGTGACAAATGCTCTTCACTATAACTGAACTCAGCAGAAAATTGGTTTTGAACACATAAAGTACATTATAATGTTAAATGCCCTGAAAAAAACAGGCATTAGACATCTAAAATTGAGCACCCTAATTTAGCAGATACTTTTCATTTTAATCTCTTGTTGCCTCAGCTCCCATCTATAATCAGGAATAATAATGCCGACTTACTTAATAGCAGTGATGTGAAGGTAAGTTAGTAATCTTTGTGAAACATTCAGCTACAATACAGTTGAGCTCCAGTGAAAAACCCATGAAGAAATTAATAATACTACATTCAGAAAAGTTTGAATAGTGTGCAGTAAATGAGGTCTAAGGCCACACATTGAACAATGGACCTAAAACAATATATTTAATAGTTGCTTATTAAGTGAATACTTTTCCTCCTGTGTGCCAAATGAGACAGCCGTATTGTGGCAAAAATAATAGACGATCATACAATTCAAGACTGCCTCATAATGCTGCCATCATTCTGGCATTTCCTAATATTTGATTGCTTGATATTGCAAAACTAATAAGATTCTTTTGATGTAGCTCATGTGTGTAATTTTATAAAATGCTAATATCCTAAACACTAAATGTTATATCACATTCATGCCATATCAATATTCATGTATATATTTAGATAAATATGAAAAATAGAATGAAACCCATTGTCATGACTTGTCAGAAAGTGCACAGAATTCCAGCGAATCTAGTAATACAGCAAGTTATTTTTTTCCTTTAATGCAGTCATATAAGATGGAAATTCAGACTAATCTTTCAAACCAAACAATCAAAATGTTTCCAAATGGAGCAGTTTGCCTTTTCCAGGTGTCTTTTTTCAGTTGAAAAAAATAATTAATTCTCCCTGAATTTAGCTGACAGTTTCAATTGTCTCAGTGCTGCAATTTTTAGTGAGTAAAGAGTTCATTCCCTCTCTACCCCCACCCACCAAAATCTCCCATGTTTATATAGGACACTCTATCCTTCCCCTGGACATTTCCAAAATCTATTAGTATTTCCATTGAAATTAAATATGTAACATAATATATGATCCAGGGCTGTCTTCTATGTAGAATGGAGGCATTTAATAAATACAGGTACTTGTTTGGTTTTGCAGATGCTGGGGTGATTTGGATTACTAATTGTGCCATATATGCCTAAAGTATACCTCAGTCCTCTTTAGATGCCTATGAGAACAATTTTGATCTGTCTCATTCTAGATCTTCCAGGTTCTGCAGACCTTACACTCATTTCAGTTGCCCCTAGTATGGAGTAAAGTACTTCCATATTTGTCCCTCTCTTCCAAAGAACTTGGGCAGGTTGTGACACTGTCAGTCACTTTGCAGAGAACTCACTTCAGCAGTTTATTGAAAGCCATGGGAGGGTTATGTGAGTTACCACTTATCAGTGGAAATGAGGGACCCACAATTTGGCCTTAAATAAGGTAAAAGGAATGAAAAGGGAAAAAAAAATCTTTTTCTAGCTGGTGTTGGGTTCAGATAGAGGAATCTAAGGGCTTTGCTGGTAGTCTCTGATCTCTGGTGGAAGTACTTTTTTCTCTCCTTCATGCTCTTTTTCTCTCTCTGGATTTGTGATGCTTAGGTCTTTTTATACTCCTGCAGTGACTGTGGTAAACTCCTCAGTGGGTGATTGAGCGTATGTTTTTCTATGCCTTAGATGGAACCCCCATGACCGGAATGGGGAATAAATGCAACAGGAAGATGGGATGGCAGATCTTTCTTGCAACACTCTAGTGAAACTGTCACCACAGGGGCAGAGCCTGTGAACTGCAGTTCAGCAGTGAAATGTCTGCATTTAGGGTGTGTGTAGATGAAATGGGTGTTTACTTCACCCTAAATTGAAGTGGTGGGTTTCTAAAATACTGCTTCAATTTAGGGCGAAGTAAACCCCCATGTCATGTATACCCATGTCTTACCTGCTTCTCTGGCAGTGGGGAGGAGAGGAGGAGCTGCCAGTGGGTAAAGCAGTCCCTGGGCTATGGGGGGGTTCTGGTGCTTCCATCAGCGGTAGCAGCGGCCCCCCTCCAGGCGGCACCTGCCTGTAGGCACCTGGCTCGGGCAGTCCCAGGGGGCACCAGAGCTGTGGAGGGAAGGATTGGGTCCCTGTGCAGCTCATGCAGGCAGGCAGGCTTCAGGGGGAAAAAAAAGGATCAGGGTTGCCGCTTTTTTTTTTTCTTTGGTGGAGCCTGCCTTCCCAGGCTGCTGCCAGGGTGCCTGCATGGGTTGCCTGCACAGCCCCTGAGCTGCACAGAGCCTGGTGCTTCTCTCCACGGCTATAGGGCAGCAAACTAAAACTCCTCAGAGTTGTTTTAGTTTGCTGTGCCTCAAAGTCATTTAAGGTGCATTACGCTGCTGAATGTGCTACAACGGCTGGAATTAATGCATAATAAGCCTCCGACACATGCAAACACCAACACCAATGGACAGGGGGGCGATCCAGGCTGACCTTGACAGGCTCAGGAAATGGGCAGATGAGAACCTGATGTGTTTAACACCAAAAAATGTAAGGTTCTCCACCTTGGGAGAAAAAACCTGCAGCATGCTTATAGGCTCGGTAGTGCTACACTGGCTAGCACTACAGATGAAAGGGACTTGGGAGTCATCATTGACCACAAGATGAACATGAGCCTTCAATGTGATGCTGCAGCAAGCAAAACGCTGGCTTGCATCCGTAGATGCTTCTCAAGCAAATCCCAGGACATCATTCTCCCCTTGTACTCGGCCTTGGTGAGGTCGCAGCTAGAGTACTGCGTCCAGTTTTGGGCTCCACAATTCAAAAAGGATGTGGAGAAGCTTGAGAGGGTGCAGAGGAGAGCCACGCACATGATCAGAGGTCAGGAAAACAGACCTTATGATGAGAGGCTGAGAGCCCTGTGGCTCTTTAGCCTGGGAAAGCGCAGGCTCAGGGGTGATCTGGTGGCCACCTATAAGTTTATCAGAGGTCCTCACCAGGATCTGGGGGAATGTCTGTTCACCAGAGCCACCAAGGGATGACAAGGTTGAATGGTCACAAGCTCCTCCATGACCGTTTCAGGCTGGACATAAGGAAGAACTTCTTTACTGTCCGAGCCCCCAAGGTCTGGAATAGACTGCCGCTGGAGATGGTTCAAGCACCTACTTTGAATGCCTTCAAGAGACATTTGGGTGTTTATCTTACTGAGATCCTATGATCCCTACTGACTTCCTGCCCCTGGGGCAGGGGGCTGGACTTGATCTTCGGAGGTCCCTTCTGTCACAACTCAAAGTTGTGATTTGTTGTTTGTGTGCGCTTTGGCAACGCTAAATTATGTTCCCATTAAAATTACAGTTTCCTTGCACGGTAGAGTTCTCTGCTGCGGGAGAGAACTCTGGTGCAACAGGGAATTTCCTGCCAGATTTGCAGCTTCTTTGCATGGTGCATTTCTTTTGCATCTCGGAGATGCACGGTGCAAAGGAGTTCCCGCCATTTGTATTTAGATTTGCACCACATTATTGGCCGGTTCTAGATGTAGACATACGTGGCGGCTAGCTATTGGCTTGCTAGCCGTACAAAAGGCTTGGGTAGCTTCCGCCCAAGCCAGAGAGAGAGGAAAACTGGAGAGATACAGAACTCACCAGGAGGAGGAGACTTCACGCCGTGTGAAGATCTCCAAGCGATGTGGACTCTTGCGGACCCAACGCACCTTTCTTAAGCAGGCAAGAGAGGTCTAAACAGCCTCTAGCCTCTCCCCATTGCCGAGCGCAATCCTAGACATATCCCTATCCTATATGCCCAATTTTTGAACCCACGGAGTCTTAACAGCTCCGGGGGACCTGGGAACCAAACAAAACCCACGGAGATTCAGCCACTCTGTGAGGAAAGAATTGCCGAACCCGTGGAGCCTAAACCACTCCGGGGCCAAAGAACTGAGTTTGTCAGAGTCCTCCAACGAGGATTTAAGCGGAGCTGCACCTGGAAAACTGTCCAGCCTACACTGCAACCATCTTGGGTGTAAGTAAATAATCTTTTCAATCAACCACTATGCCTCTGTAACTAATTCTATCTCACGTGTACCTTACCGCCCCGCGGTTTTCTCCAGCCCCGCGTGCCCGGGCTGCTGGCCACAGTCCGCGTGCGCAAAGACGGGCCCGGCTCGCCCCCAGCCCTCATACCTTCCAGCCCTAATGTCTATGAAATCTATGAAATCTATTAAAACCATTAAAGCACTGCAAAAGCATTTAACCCACTTTAAATTGTCACGCACATGTGCCTGTTGTTTCATCTACACACGCCCTTAGACTGCTCTTTCCTCTGTACCATATTTGAGTCTGGCACAAGGCAGGGAAGAGTTGCATCTTATATTCACCCTCCCAACTTACACTGATCTGAGGAAGAGAAGCCAAAACTTGCAAGAGAGACACAACAATGAAAGAGACAGACTGGAAAGAAAGTTTGTGAAATGTAAATAACATGGAAAGAAAAATCAATGCCTGGCACAGGGGAGCATGACACCTTGTCTGATGCTAGCTGTTAAAATGGATAAACATGCACACAATTTTCAAAAGCACTCAAGGGCCATATATTTACATGCCTAAAGATATAGAAGTAACTAGAAGGATTTGAAGTGCTTATCTGTAACTTTAGGAACTGAAATACCTTTGAGAATTGAGTCCAATATAACAGAGAGAGCAGCGTCTCATTGAGATTCACATTTTTGACAATGATATTAAGCTTCACTTTTTTTCTTGAATCTCTACATTGATGGCACCCTCCTGGCCAATTTATTCCACTAATGTACTGCACTGCTTATATTATCACTGTTTCCCCTTATACCTCTTGCAAATTATTACCCTGTAATAATGACATATTGGAGCTATCACACTGTCCTCTGAGGGTATTCATTCCCTTTCTTTTCATATGATGTTGCCTGCAGAAACCTCTGGGTCTTTGAATTTTGGATCCTTGGCCTTTCCTATGCATCTTAACCAATACCCATGTCTCATTTACTCTGAAACTATTTTGTTTCACTTCTGCTGAGCAGCAATGGCAAGAGAGGGCCCTGAATGAAAATCCTAGGCCCAAGGCTCTCCACACTTTGAGGAAATTAAGGATCTGACTCCTGGTCTTATCCTAAATTTCACAGCTGTCTTTATATAATAGGTCAAACCATGCCCTCCCCCCTGACACTTTTGTGTGGTTGAGGATCTGGATTGAAAGATTTCTCCTCAGTCCCATCCATTATAACTGACACATTTCTCAATGTGAGTTCAGGGAAACCTTCAAACTCTCTTTTCCTTTCTCTTTCTCTCACAATAAAAGAGGGAGCCACAGTAGCCAGAGAATATGTGCCCATTCCCATGACCTCCTTTAAATACATTCAAGACACTTTTGACTTAGCTGTGGAGAATTCATGTACTCTGCTTCCATGAGCCTGATCTGTTCTCATTAGATAAGAGGTAAGCACAATTCAAAATACTGATTGCACAGTGTCCTCCCCACACTACCCCGGGCCACTGTTTGTGAGGTAAGGAAGTGAAATTCAGCTCTGGATCTGAAGTTATGGACTTCCATCGCTAGCGGCAGTAGTTCCTGGCTTGAAAAGCCCTGGCAGCCCTGGGGGAGTAGGCTGTTGGCTGCTTTTTTCCATGCCCATCTCTGACAGTGGGAGGCAGGGATCTGCCCTACCAGAGCACTGTAGGGTGCCATCACAAGCGCTGTGACATCCCAGTGATGGCTCTGCACTTCCTGAACTACTGCTGGCCTATGAAATTACTCTATTTCAGCTGATATTGCAACCACAGCCCAGATCCACTTCCTTCACCCTGCTGGCTTTCATGCTTATAGGGATTCTCTGTCCCGTTTGCTCCATTTCTCCCCTTCTTCTAAGCGGGATTTAAAGTCTTTCCCTGGAACATAACTGCTAATTGCCAGACCTGCACCTTTTAAGCTCCATTGGCTCTGCATAAATCAGACTCCCTTCTCTGGACTATTACCTTATTATGGATTTTTTAGTTAATGTTATTTGTCACTCCCTGTTCCCTGGTTGTTAAAAGGCACATGCTTGCACATGTGCCAGATCTGACAGCATGTCAGAACAACATGAATGCCTACATCCTGAAATCCTTTTATTTCAAAAGTCTATCTGTTTATTAAAAGATTAAATTTTCTTCATAGTTAAGGAAAGTTGAGGTCACCAAGGATTCTGGTAGGCCAACTAGGAAACAGGAATGCAACAGAACTGCCTGGAAACTTTGAAGGAAGGGAATGGATGGTGCCACTGGCAATTAGAGAAAGCCAAGGCTAGCAGTAAACTCTGTTGTCACTGGATGTCAAGAAAATGGGGAATCATATATAGTCAAGTGACCTTGGCTTCTTAAGCTGTAGAAATGTCCTTGAGCAGGATACAGCACTAGATAACATGATATTTAGAGAGATCTGTCTAGGTCTTTGCATTTTTCAGTCTTCACGGAGATTAATCAATTAGATGGCTGTTTTTTGTTCTAGTGCACTAAACATGAACATGGTTAGTCATTGTACATCAAACAGGTAGCTAGTTATTCTAGTCAGTAGGAATGAGGCTGGCATATGCATAATGGAAGGAAGCAGTAGGACATAAGCAAATTAATGGATTGAAATAATGATAACAGGTAATGCAATGAAAGTAAAATGGAATTGTTGCCACCCATTGTTAGGTAACAAGATAGAGAGAATTTATTGCCACTATATTGAGGTGAAGAAGCCTTTTTTTGCTCCCTGTACAGGGTTGGAATATAATTACAGCGGTGATCCAAGAGTGATCCACAATGGTCTCCTGGCTCAGCTCTGTGTTGCATGTGAAAACCCCAAGAAAGAGCAGCAGTTCACCCACACCTTCACCGGGAACATTTCTGATGGCTAATTATAGCCACCTTGCCTGATAGCCAAGTGTCATGGATCACTATTGGAAGTGCCTACATCTCCCCATACTGCTCCATGGGGGATCTTGGGGGTGGGGGGCAATCCCTGTTTAATTAACTTAGCAAATAGTTTAATCCTCCCCCAAAATTGTATTTATCAGTGAATTTTTCCTAATTTTCAAAAAGTTTCTCCCAGCTGTAATTGTCACAACCTTCTGAGGGATAGGTGACTCCTGCAGAATTTCCCATGTTCCTTCACTTCCCCTTAGGAGGAATTTGCTTCAGGCCATTTTTTAGCTTGCTCTCTGTGAATATTCAAAGGATTTCTTGTACAAAATGCTGACAGGAAGTAAATCGTGAGGTTAGACAGCCAAGTGCTCACAGATATTTCAAGTGGGATAAGGCAGTGTTTGCTAGTCAGATACCTTGACTCCCAGACCTGAGCCTGCAACAGAAACAGCTAAAAATAAAAATGGGTCTGATCAGACTCTACAGCGAGGGATGTGTTCATGCACATGCAAACACACATTTGCTTTATGTGAGTATACAGGGAGGCACAAAAAACAAATTTAAGTTCTGTCCCAGGCTAATAAATCACACAGTGGCCTAATTTCACTAGGAATAACACCTCAGGCAAGGTTTATGCTGCTGAAAAAGAAAAAGGTTCAACCTTTTCTAAATTTCCCTAATCCTGTTTAAGTGCTAACCCTGCCTAAATTGCTGTCAGTATCTCCCCGAGAGACTGAAAACTGCAGTTCTAATCTCCATATTGATGAGAGATTGGGTCTTAAATAAATCCATATTGATGTCTTAAATAAACTTGTTGCTATAGAAGGTATGTAGATGATGTGACTCTAATTATTTCAGGTGAATCATGACTCTTGTGTGTTCCATGTCATGTTATTGAAATGGAAAGTGTGTTCCCATTACAGTCCAAAAGGGATAAATACTTCAATATGTGTCAGTCTGCTCCTCCTGATTCCCACATCAGGCGGCTCCTAAGTATCCTTCTTCTGTTTCAAAACCCCGGGGGCATCATAACAGCTAAAATGAGCATTAGAAGTGTTCCTGCTGTCAGTTAGATATTTTTATTGAAGCTAACTTTTCTTTAATTGACATTTTCACATATCAAAGGCTGGTTGATCAGATTTGAAACTGCTGGAACATTTTTCCTTTGAAAGTGTATGTGCAACAACAGTCATAGCTAGACCCCCTCTCAACTTATTTGGGGGGGGGGGGGTTTGAACACATCACACACACATGTGCACATGTGCCTTCAGTCAGCTTGAAATGATCACCTGTTTCTAGTTCTCCAAGTGTTACTTGACATTCAAAGCAGATTTTGCATTGCACATTTTGAAAAGCTGTCAGTAAGAGTTAAATAAAAATGTCCCTTGTCTTTTTAATTATGTTACTTGATTATAATGACAAAAGCAAATTACTTTATTACATATTTCTAAATAGTTTTCCTGTGAAATCTATGAAGCTCTTGTTAATGCAGTCTCTCTATATTTCATGCTGTGCAAAAAGGTTGAGCAGAGCACACTTTTAATTCAGCTTCCACAATCCTTTACAATGTTCAGATTCATCAATTAAGGCTGACTTGAGTGGTTAATTCTATTTTGTTGGTATGCTTAGTGGGGCTGGGAATATAGGACAGGAGTACTTTTACCATTTTTTGGGGTATATTGGAGATATGCAGATGAAGCCCACAAAAAAAAAAAGGAATACTCCCCCCAGTAACCACTCACAAAGTCTACTATATCAAAACAAGCCTAGCACTGAAATGCAAACGAGGAATTTGCACAACATATGCCTTTTGGAAATGACCAACAGTAGCCTTCCACCTTAGGCAACTTTCTTTCTGGAGGGGAAACTAGAGATTTGTGTTCAAATCTTGGCACTCTCACTGGCATGCTTTGCATGTGACCGTGGGCACTTCACTTCTTTGGACCTTTCTTTTACCTCTCAACTTTTGAATTGCTTTGACTATTGAGCTTGCAAGTGTTTTAGGGCAGAGATTGCCTCTTAAAATGTGTAGCTATTTTGCCTTGTCCAGTGGAGCCCCTATTTGTTTGGGTCACCTGGGCCCTCTCATAATACAAATAATACAAATAAAACATAATAATTTATCACCACCTTTAATAATGTAATTTTGCCTAGTTATTATATATGATTCAGTCACACTGAGTGCAATACATCTCCCCAAGCAATGGAACAAGAAAGGAATGCAAACCACATGTCAAACACATTAGACATTTTTCTGTGGAACAGCTGACTGAAGAACTAAAAAAAAGAGATTTCTGAATATTTTCATGAATAAAAATGCTGCGTTTGGTTCACTGTGGTTGATGGTGTCTGTTAATTATTTGTGACTATTTGGACTATTAGTAGGTATTTATGAAAAATTGTTTGCAAACAGTGAACATTTAATAAATGTTAACTCAAATGGCTGTTTGTGTGGAAATTTCTGACATATTCACTCTCAATCCTTTTTTCTTCATTGCTTCTTTTTCACTGTTAGTTTCCTTCAGTCTGTAACCAGGAACAAAAGCTTATGATTTAGGTCGGGGGTGCTTAACCCCTGGCTTGCAGGCTAATTCTGGTCTGTAGAATCATGTGATCTGGCCTCTGGGGCTCCCCAAAGGTCCGGACACTTGGCTTGGAGGGGTGGGGGAGAAGGAGAGGAGCGGGGAATGATGGCTTCTCCACCATCAAATTTCCAAGCTCTGTGGACTGGATAACATGGCTCTGCATGTGGGATCCCACCTGTAGGCACAGGGGTGGATGACTGGGCCCCATCAAGCATGTACAGGGCCAGGAAAATGGGGCTTGATCCGGTGTGCATTAGGCTGGTGGTGTTTGGTGGGGCCTTATACTGGGTGTGGTGGACTGATTCTGGGGCTGGGGGATGGGCCTGATCCTGCATGAGGCTATAGCCCCTAGATGGTATCCAGCATGGGGGCCAATCTACCATGTGTCAGATTAGGCCCTGGCCTGATGCATACCAGGTTGGACCCATGGAGAGGGATTCAGCCCAGAGACCCTCCAGCCATCTGACTCATGGAGCAGAAAGGTTGGGCATCACTTTGGCAGATGCCTTGGATACCACAGAATTAGCTAAACTATCTGTGATGATAGAAAATCTTTGGAAAGACCTTGTCAAACTGATATAAAAAGAGGAAGTTAGCTGTGTAGAAGTTAGGCAGAGAATAACATCAAACTAGAGTTAGAGACTAACTCATCCAAAGAGGCATGCATTCTCATAGACTACAGACTACTTCATCAGATTCTGTAGCCTACAAAAGCTTATGCCTCTCTGAATGATTCAGTCTCGAAGGTGCTAAACTTGCATAAGCACAGCATGCTAAGGATCAAATGGATGTGACACAGTGGCCTGTATAACTGAGAATTGCCATACTTTAAATTAATAGTTGGTGAAAAACAGCCTGCCAAAATGTTTGCATAAAGAAGTTGTGGAATAAATGGATGAAAATTGTTCAATGCTGCCACAGGGGAACTTTTCACTAGCATGTTTTCTGTGTTTAAATATATTCACTTATCAGTCTGTTAGGCCCCAGCTCAAGTCTGGGTTCGAGCCCGGTATGCAAAGGCCAATAAAGATACCAGGGGTGAAACTATAAAGAAGATTTATTGCTAGCAATAAAAGGTGCAAGCGGAATAATTTCACAGAACAAGCACACTAGATTTCAAATTCTAAGCCCCTTTTATACAGGAGTTTTTAAACCTTCATAAGCATCCTTGTTTGCTAATTGGCTATAAAGGAGTGACGCAAGGAGTTCTTTACTGATCATGTCTCTATACCTGTGTTTTAGCTATGTATCTCATTAACATACATGCATGTTTCATTAGCATATCTTTTGCCCACCTAGGGGTGTGATTTTTAGTATTTTAATGAGCTCTTTGGCCTAGTACTCTGATTCTGCTTTTGTTTTCAAGCCCCCTTTATCTAAGACTGTCTCCTCCTTATCATTGCAGATGGGCATTCGTCACATAACATTCACTTTTGCTTAGGCTTTGCATAGTAGTTTCTAGGTCAAACCTCACAAGTCAAACTAAAATGATTTAGGCTGCATATGAGGGCTTGCTGACATGCTCTTTCTGTAAACAGTAAAATAATTACAGGTCACTGGGGTACCTTTTAAACAGTCACTTTAATAGACATGTATATGGAGTATCAGCAGGCTGGCAGCACACATGCTGTTCTTGTTGTATCTATGGGAGAAAGGGACATTCAATATTCAAGATTTTGGGTATGAACAGGCATGGGATATTTCAGGTGGGACATTTCCACCACTAGAAATCTTTCCAAGAGAGGGGCTGTACAGGAGTTCCCACCTGAAGCCATGCAATGAATGCTTGTACACTGGTAGTTTCTATCCGGAGACTGGTGATTCTGCCAGTAGAAACAGAATGCTTGTACATAGCCTTTTGTGTGATGAAGTCGTAATCCTCCAAGTAGTGAGTTATTATCAGAACTTTCTTTACAAATTATAAAAAGATTTTGGACATAGTAAATAGATACAGTGAGATTAGTGATGGTGTTTCAGACCCACAGGCAACGTTGGGTTTTAAGGGAAAAAAGTAGAAATAGGCATGATAACAGACATGAAGCCCCAGGTCCCCAGTTTCAAAGATGTCCCCGCCAAGAAATCAAGAAACGCATCCATCATTTGTCTAGAGGTCTAGGCTTGCTATCACCACATAGCTACAAATAGCTTTGATTTGATTAGTCATAAATTGTGCTGTTCAGCAAGAGAGTGAAAGTCTTTCCCAAATATTTTCCTTTATCGTTTCCTTGGTGCATTATTTAGTCTTTAAGAAAGGATGATTTTTTATTTGCATACCAACAGCCCATTTCAATGTTTCTTCCTAAATAGGATTTCCATTAGTATGTAATAGATCCCTCTTTAAAGTTTCTGTACTGTGGGAACAAGGATGATGAAGACTGTTAGCAGTGTAATACAATTTTTTGCATCTGGATTACTGAGTCAAATCTAGTTTAAGCCGGTTCTGACTAAGTGGCACTGCCATAGGACAAGTGTTAGGTGCCATCTCTGGAAAGAGTTGGAGGACCTCCAAGTGATTCCCAGTTTGTAGCTATCTCCATCATAGAACAACTGAACAGAAAATATAGAAAACAAACTACTCTGCCATCAGACCAGCCAGGGACTAAATAGAAAGGGAGACTGAAACAACATTTCACCATTAAAATGTACAGGGGAAAATGAAAAATGTTCAGGATTGGTATGCTCTTTGGGGCTGGATGCCTGGGTAAATGCTGACATGAACTTAAATATTTCCCATATAGTTATCTCTTGGAAGAAAACCAGAGACATGAAATAGATTAGACAGAAAGGGTTTGTTTGGGTTTTTGTATTTGTTCATTTGTTTCCTTCACCACGGAATGATGATGAGCTCTTACATACTAGACTGATGTATTTGAATCATAGTCCATTACCTTTTTAAGGCTTGATTTCTGAAACATTCTTCTGTCTTGGAGTTCTGCTTCATCATAAACAAGAAGAATCAGAAGTGAAACACAAATACATATTGTTATTCTGATATTTTTAGCAATTATCCCTGATAAACAAACACAAAGTCAGAAAGATTGCATCATTGGACAAATATATTTATGTATGCATTTGGAGTCATTTATCTTGTGATTTACATACTGTGTGTTTTTAATCTATTGCATAAATTTCCAGTTCCTAGGGAATTCAAATTTCATGAAATAAAATCTCTGGAACCATCTCAGAGAACTCACTTTTTCTTCACTAAATCCCTGGTGCACCTTCATGCCCCATTTAAACATCCTTAGCCCCTCTAAATGATTCATATATATAAATTAGGCCATTTCTTCCTGTTCCCAAGGTTGTTTTCTGCATGTCAGTATCTGTATTACTGTCATCACCTATTTATCTCACTTTGGGTTCCAGTTCAGCAAAGCACTTAATCCCATCCTTAATTTTGTTCAAAAGCATACAAACTTTGCTGAATTGGATTCCTGCCTTCAAGTATGAATTCCACCGACTTCTATTGTTCCACTTCACGGTGTTCCACTTTTACAGGCTTCTTATTCACAGACAACACGATCAGGAAAAGAACAGAGCAGATCAGTGAGAATGATGCGTGTTCATTATTAGAAGAAATAACCCCAACTACTCTTATTTTTGTGCTGACCTACTCTCTCAGGCTCTGAACAGATGAAATATTCACGCTGCTGTACTCAGCATTATTCCAGTGTAAAAAAGAACTGGGAAAACAATACAAACTCATAAGCTGGACTAACTTTTCCTAGTTTGGTGGAAAAGTACCCTTGAAAGGATCAGAGATAAAATTCTACCTGTGTTAACTATTCCAGTTTAGATTTCATTTGTCCACATCAGTTGTATCCAGATGAGCATGACCATGCAGTATGTAGTGCCACAGACCTTTCTGTGGCCCAGGCAGAAATGCCACATTCTGCACATTAAGGCGTTTCTCATGCTGCTGCTTTGCAGTGCCGGTGGTGGTGGTGGTGGGGGGTGATCCTGGGAGATCCAGGGGTCAAGAAAACCCATGCAGAAAAAAAAGCAGGGCGATGTACATGGAGGCAGTGCACGCAACCAGAAACCAGAGCCTGGCCAGCCAGAGACATGCTCCAGCTGTCAGCCAGGCTTCAAGCTTCAGGAGTGATGTGGCTGCCAGTTAAGACTCTGGGTGTACCCCCAGGCTTGAATGGGCAATGGGCTCTCTCTCAGGTCATTACATTTTTTTTAAACTGTGGGGTAGTGATGTGCATATGTATGTATGTGTGTGTAATGCCTGGTCTAGGCAGGGAGGTTGGGAAGGGGTAAGTTTTGGTGTTGTCTGGCTCTGTGGTTTGCCTGCAGAGCTGGTAGGATGGTTGTGAGTTTAAGACTGGGTGTGGTCCCAGAGACTCAGTGGGGAAGTGTGTCCCTGGTGGGTGTGGGAAAATTCTTTTTTCACCCCAATAGGATGAAAAAAAAATGTCACCCCCAAAACAAGAGATACAATGCAAGCCTCCAGGGCTGCTGGCTTCCTCACTGCTCAGACCACAGTGGTCTCAGCTGCCCCCCACCCAACAAATAATACATTTTGGCCAGCTCTCAGGACCTCATGGAAAAAAGCAACATGAGGCATGCTCTTGGAACATGCCCAGAAACAACTGGAGTTCAGGTTGGGGCAGGCAAAATATGGACTGGATCTGGACCACCAAGCCATTCTTTCTGGCCCACAGGGCCCCTAAAAACTTTAGAAAATTAATATTTATCTTCCTTTCAAAGATGACAGGAGCCAGAGGCAGTAGGACCCCAGGGGAGCCGGCAGCAGAACGAAACAGCCACAGCAGCAAGTCCAGCCCAGCCTCACAGAGGCTTCTGGCCTGGGAATGTTCCTGCCTCCTGACACTGAGGGAAATACAGGTAAGAAGGAGGGGAGGGAGGGAGGCAGGGGAGAACCATGGGCAATTGCCCCAGTCCTCAGGGCCGGCCAGGCTGGCTCCTGATGCCCCAGCACTGCAGTTGGGAACCATGTGGTGCCAGCCAGCCAGCTGGCAGGGAACAGGGAAATGGCTGTGGGAGGCAAGGGGAAGGGGCAGTGAGCAGGTATGTGGAGCACAACAACAGCCAGGTAGGACCACAGTGTCTGTGCTGGTGCATGAGGGCCAGTGCTGGAGGGGCCCACAGTGGGCCAGCAGGGGTGCAGGGCCTGGGCTGCAAGGGACTCTATGAAGCCAGGCTGGCTCCCTCCTCTCTCTGCTTGAGCATTGCAGCCTGGACCCTGCACTCCAGCTGTCCCACTCTGGGCCTGCCAATGCTGGCCCCAGTGCATCAGTGCAGGCCCTGCACCCCATGTGCCAGCTCACTGCTTCTTCCCCCTTCCTGCCACAGCCATTTCCCCACCCCCACCCCACTCGCCATACTCCAGCATTACATGGTTCCCAGCTGCAGCTCTGGGACCACAGGAACAGCTGGAATATGGTGCTGGAGCAGCCGGGGGATGGGTGGGTGGGAACAGGGAAGCAGCAGGAGAAGGGCGGCTTATGGATGCAGGGGTGGAGGGTGCTCCAGATAGAGGTGGCTACCAGAGCCAGGCTTGGATTCCCCTATGTCCCTAGAGCAGCCTGTGCAGTGGGGTAGCTGTCCTGGAAGGGAAGGGGCTTGTCTAGCCTAATCCCTGTAAATATAACTATAAAACATTGTGCTCGACTGATACATATATATATTGCTCTGTGTCATTTTACTTGTGGAAAATGCATATTTGGGGGGCAGGGTTTAATCAGAGAATTTAGGATTTTTTAACAGAAAACCAAGATCCTTGCTGGTGAGGCAAGTGGGGGACGTGGGCAGAAGAGCCTGCCCATGGCCAACACTGGGGACCCAGATGGAGGGCAGATGAGGTGGTTGACCTCTTGGCAATTTAGGGCCAGGAGAACACACTCCAACAGTTTAAAGTGGGCCACCGCAATAAGCACATAATTTGGGTGATAGCTGCGCAGATGGCAGAGTGGGGTCACTGGAAGACATGGCAGCAGTGCTGCATGAAGGCCACCTGTGCAGCTATGGACCACTGGCAGCTGGCCCAGAGATGCAGGAGGCTCTCCTGCAATGCTGTACCACAGCCCAGGTGGCTGTGTGTTCCCTGTCCAGGTCTGGCAGGTGCGCAGTCATGGGGGTATAGGTGAAGGGGATGAATGCTGTTGCAAGTGGCAGCAGGTAACAGCCAGGCAGCAGCCCCTACTAGCAGACTGCTGCAGTGGGCAGAGAGTGCAGGGGCCACTCTAGGTCAGGGCTGCTGCAGTAGTCCAGGAGGCTAGTCCACAGATACCAATTAGCTGAGTTTCAAAAGCTCCTTTCTATTTGTCCATCCAATTACCATGGACAGGGCCCACCTGGCTAATTAGTAGCCCCTTTTTACATGGGCAAATGGACAAAAGGAACAACTACATTTTTGGGACAGCTAATGAAAAAAACAGGATAGGAGTGTTGTGTGGGTCAAAGTGTCAAAACATGAAAATAAGTGTGCCTGAGGCGGACACTGAGCAGAGGCCCCTGAGCTGTACCCACTGGTCCTCAAAGGCATCCAAGGAGGCAGTGGATGCTGCCCAGTGGTGATCTGCATAGAATCATGTGCAGATAAGTGAGAGGAAAGTGGGCCCACAGTCCCCAGGCACCTTCCCAGCCAGAGCCTCCTTCCTGGTCGCATATAGGGCCCACTTGGCTAGGGCCAGGAGGAGGTTAACCAGAAGGTCTCAGGACTTGGTGGGGCCATGGATGGGGTGCCCAATACTAAAAAGGTGTGGGATGAAGTTGAACCAGAACTTCAGGAGGACTTCAAAAAAGCTCCTGAGGACAAGTAGCCCTGAGCTGCTCACTAGGGCAGCTTTTTATACTGCTGGAGCCAGCACAGATGTTGGCCCCAGCCTCCAGCTCCCATGGCTGAAGATCTGGGAGGAACTGGGGAGGGTCAGTTTGCCCCAAGAGGCACCAATTTGCCCCACACCAAAGTGTATTTTCAGGCACGTGTGCTGAGGTACAAATCTCCAGTACAAATCCGTGCTACTGCTATATGAGCTGCTGCAAGTGCATGTGCCTGCATGTGTGGATGCGCCCCTGTTGGGTAAGCTATGCTCAGATAACTGGGTGTCTGTCCATTCCTGATTCCAGTAAATTTACACCAGTATAAAAAATCCAAGTAAATTATTGCAGCGTAAATGTTCATCTGTCCAAAGTCTCATCCACAGGCACAAAAACCAACATGTTCTGAATCCTTTTCCAAAATGTTATTTGAGCTGGAGCATCCTATCTCAAGTGGCAGGCACCATATGCTAGAGAGGGTAATCTGTGTACATGTGAAGGCAAACATCAGCACTCTGTCACCTAGCCATTGCATAAACACTGTTAAAAAAATATTTCTCAAAGGGCAAATTGTCCACATAGAGCTAGAAAGTGCATGTGGTATGTGCTGCTGTCTTGTCTTTGGGGAAAAAAAAAAAAAGAAATAAACTGAATTGATGGAAAACACTGAAATTACTCTCAAGCTAGACATTTCTGCTCTGAGGGAATGCTTTTTATTATGTTACATATTAAATATTCCAAAGGTGAACTATGGTAGCTAGGTGGTGGATCAAGGGGAATGTGCACTGGTGCACCCCACATTTTTTCCTGGTCCACCCAAAGTTTAAAACCAACCACTTTGCAGTGGCAGTGATATTTCTAGTCAGGCAGTGCTGTGGGAGTCATCACTCATTATAATCTACCTGATCCTTTCTAAAATTTTGATTCCACAGGTGTTAATGACACTTCTTTTTTAATAGACTTGATGTTCCACCAATCAAGCTGTCCTTTGTTCTTCAATTCTGCTGTCTGTTAGCCATTTCTAATAATGAAACTCTTATACAGCCCTGTGGATTGTTTTTAACTCATTCTAATGAAGTTATATTTGTTTTTCTTCAATCTTAAACTGCATAATACAGCCCTAGGCCCCTAGCATATTAATAAAGCTTCTAGTTTATTTTTAACAGGAGAAAATATGTATTGTTGTATATGTGATAATGAACCTCACCATCTGCAAGCCCCTTTTCAAAATTTTAGATCTATCAATGATTCTAGCTTCCATAGATAGGGCTGCACAGGTGATATTTGAGTGTCTTAGGTGAACAAAGTGCTATGTTGCTTCCCCTTTGGAGATTTGATATTGTATAAATAAGCATGCTTCTATTTTTCATGGCAAAATTCAACATTTTTACCATTCTCACACAACTATAAGATATTGCTGTCCACATTTTATATTTTCCCATTCTACTTTACAAAGCTACGTGTATCTGCCACCCACTGAAACAGCATCTAAGTTATCCTGGCAATAGCCTTATTCCTCCTGAGCAAATGAAGTTGCATAAACTAGCAGCCCAAGGCACTGTAATTGCAAGCCATGTTTAAATTGTTACTGAATGCATACTTACTGAATATTATTAAACATTATTCAAAATGGTGTCACTGTTCTGCACAGATGAATGAACACTGTGACAGATCTGTCTGTCCCTTCAAGACTCAAGGAGAACCAGGGAGCAGACAGTATCTATTCTGAGTAAGGCTCATGGATATGTGAAAGTGAGCCATCGATCAAGGTGGGAACCAGCTAGGAGGCTGAGGAAAGCTTCTTGAAGGGAGGTTGAGGAAAAAATGATCCTGCTGTGAAAGCTAACCGGGGGCACTTTTTGTCCAGCCCAATAGTTTTTTCTTTGCTCCGGGGCAATTAATGGCTCTTCCTGCAGTCTTTTATTTAATTAATGCTAACACCTTGTATAGTAGCTTCAGGCCAACATTTACTTCCCACTGCATCTCACACCTTCCTCTTTCATTCAGTAGAGAGGAAAGCAAAACATGTAATTGTTCAAAATACATTTTATTAAGACAAACAAAACTGAAGGCCTTATTCCCTGACTTTCTGGTTGGAATAGTGCTCCTTGCCTCCGTGCAGCACCATTGATACAAATGATTTCTGTTGTAGACTTGGCTTCAAATTATGAGACTCCCCCCCGCCCCAGTTTTTGTCTTTCTAAAAAAATTAATCCGTTTTCCTCTTTCTAACCACAGTCCCAATTTTTGTCTTCCAGGCTTCCCTTTGGTGAGTGCAAATTATCTTGATTACAGTGGGTTATCTATGTAAATAAACTATGTTATGTTTGCTTTGTGACATTTATTTCTTCCTGCCAGAATCAAATTTGGATTAGTTTTACTAACAAAGTAGAATGTTCTGCCTTAAGTAAAAGCTCCAAAATAGAACTGAGTGAAGCAATCTTTGCTTTTCTTTGCTAATTAATTAAACCAGTGAAAAGCAACTGTTATGTTGTTTTAAGTGACAGCATTGTTTGCAGAGCAGTATTTGCCAATAGGTGTATTTGTTCCTGAACACTGAAGAATCTTTCTGTGCTTGATTAACTCAAGATCATTAATTTCTTTTTTGTTCATCCCCACCCCACCTTCCAATTTTCAGTCAATGATGTTTTCTATCTTAGCCATTAAACTGCCTGGCTTAGCATTAGAGACGTGAAATACTCTCATTAAACCATTCAGTCAGAGTCTTAGGTTTGGCGTTTGGTGTGATCATGAATCTGAGGCTGCTTCTTTTACAGCTAAGTGAACAGTATGCCTTAAGTGAACAGTAGCTTGTTAGCAAGGCCAGGAAGCTGGTCAGTCTCTCCTCCATACTGGTCACCCTTGGTCCACTTCTCTTTCCAAGATCCTAATTCCTACCCTCACAGACATCTGAGATAAAACAGAGTGCTGTTAAGGGACTGCTGATGAGGAATATGGTGCCAGAGTGTAGAAATGGGTCAGCTGTGTAGAATTTCTCTAGGAGGTTTGCTGACCTGGAGCATCCAAATGACACTCCAGCATTTGTTTTTCATACTAATGCTTGGTAACTAAGCCATGGGTCAGTTTGCAAATACCATCCCAAATTAAACCACACAGGAGTTACACAGGCCAAACTAATGCAGTGTCTAATAGAAATTTAACTTGCACAATCCTAAAGTGGCCTCACCACTCCAGAAGTGCACTATGCTCCTAGAGAAGTAGGTGCAGTTCTTGTTCTATAACTCTTGTTCTTTTTACCTTTTCCTTTAGAGTGTGGTGCTGCTTTGACAGATGACTACATATGTTTTTGCTACTGTGCTTTTTACTTATGTTAGCTACTACATCTGAGGGAGATGTAAGCTATCTTTATCTGAGAGAGCCATATTGCATTCTGGGTTCCACACCATTCACATAATAATTAATATTGCAGTCACCTAATCTTTACTAGCTGTATTCTGCCACCCAGAATGAGCCTACTACAACTCTCACAATCCAGACTGAGCTTCCAACATTTCAAAGGGAGCCAAACTGAGACAGATGTCAATGAGTGCCAGGAACTAGCTGTGGCGCTGATGTTAAGTTTCTTTCTGTTGGTCTATCTACACCGTTCAACAGAAGTCTTGTTGTTGCACAGAAGCCCATGTAACATCTTGTGTGCTCATAAAAAGTGACAGAAGTGTGTGGGAGTCGGCAAGTTAACATATTGTATATTGAAATTTGTTACGAGGGGTGGATCACTGGTGCACCACCCTTTGCTTCCTGGCCCACCCAAAACTTAAAACCAACTGCCTGCAATGGCAGCAGCATTTCTAGTTAGGCAGTGTGAAGGGGTTCGTAGCTCATTATAAGCTACTTGTTCCCTTGTAAATTCTGGATTCCACAAATGTTAATGACCCTCTCTTCGTTTTGATGATCTTGATGTTCCACCGATCAAGCTATCCTTTGTTTTGAAATTCTGCTGTGTTTGCTGCTCTGGGTAATGAAGCTCCTATTTCACAACCCTGCAGATTTTTTAAAATTTATTCCAATGAAGTTATACCTGTTTTTGCTTCACTCTTAAACTGAAAATACAGCCAGTGCCAGCAGCTTATTAGTAAAGCATCTAGTTCATTATTAACTAGAGAAAAAAATGTTTTGGATTTATATGTCATGGAGCCCCACACCATTTATACCCTTCTTTTCAAAATTCTAGATCTGCCCATGGTTATGAATATTTAGTGGGTATAAATTGTTATGTTTGGGCAGGAGACAGTGTGTGTAAGCCGGTGACTGAGTGAGTGTGTGTTAGTGGGACTGTGACAGAGAGGGTGCATTGTGAGACTCTGGCCCTTTCTGTTAATCGGTTACACTGCGGAACCTTGCAAGCCCTGATCAACACCTGGAGGAGTTGAGCTCCACAATAGAAGAGAATAAGTGCATTATGTATTATTGTGGTGGTCTTTCTCCCTCCAAAATATGCTTTGTAGAGTAGAACTGTTGTTTCTCCTTGTATGTCTCAACCCTGACCACCCTTAAGCATAACTGTTTGGGGAACACAGGGACCCTTATGTTACTGTCCCTTTTCACAGTGAAATGGCAACTTTTGCCTGTGCAGCTCTTATTTCTCACATTTCTCTGCCCTCCTTTTTACGTAGAGAGGGGACAAGCCAATTTGGGGGAAAAAAGGAATCATTTCAAACACACCTACAACCTAAGAGTACATGTATTTGAATAAGGCAGAACTACGGTACCAGTCAAACATCTGCATATGATTCACAGTTTCTGCATGCCTCATTTAACCTGGCTAAGAAAGTATTTGTTTCTTCTAGCTTCAAAAGCTCCTCCCTCTCTGGCAAGCCCTCCTGGCACAAGCCATTTCAAATTTTCTTGCAGAAGGCTGGCAGGCTGTTCAGTTTCATCTTCTTCCTTACTGGAAGGAGCATCTGCCCTCAATAAAACATGCCCTCAATAAAACATGCCTTTCCCTTCCTGGTTGGAATGAAAGGGAAGCTTTTCAAAGTGAAATCCCCATGATAAAAATATTTGGCATAATTCTTCTTTTGCCTCAGTTTTTAACCAGTGTAACAGTAACATTGTGAAAGTTAGTGTTTTGTATACCTTGGTGCGAGGAGGAATTCAGATGGTGAATATCTTTATCCCTTTTTTTAAAATGTGTTAATCAGTGTACAAGCAGCCTTCAAGTAATTCCTGATAAATCTAACAGGACTTGAGTTTTACAGAAGACTTTATTGTGTCTTGGACTCCACTCTGTGTCTGTACAAGAAAGCCCGAATTTTCTGTCTGAACACACAGGAATAGCTTGACACTTGCTCTGGCTCTCTGCTGGATAGGTTATGGACAGGGATAAAGACCAGTGCCTTAGCTGAGTCAAGGCAGCAGTGCAACAATTTGCTGTTGGTCTAGAGTAGTGGTAAATTACCAAGTCCCTGATGCAAGGAGGGAAGCAGGGAAGGAATAATTCCTCTGAGGGATATCTTTGAATCATAATGTATCCTGTCCCTCTTTCTGGGAGGAAATAGTTTTTACAGCACCCTTTATTGTGGGTTATGCCTAAAGGCACACAGCTAGCCCAGAGGAAGAAAAAAAAAAAATCAAAGGAGTTATCTTGTGTAGTTTATCTTGCCAAGAATTTGATTTTTTGAAAAAACTTCTGTGATTTTTCTCTGAACTAGTTCTTCACTCTGGGTTTGCTGTGAGAATTCTGAAAATCATCCCCCACCAGGACCTTTCCTGATTTCCCTGATCTTGTGGTAGTTACAATTGCAATAAAAATGGATATTTATGAGAAGATGCACAATAATCTTGAAGAAGGATAGGTCAGTGAACCATCCCTAAAACCAAGGAAGGTTTTATATTCTGTTCAGATAGTTTACTCACTATTTGTTACTATGTGCACCCTACCAGTATTTTTATAATTTTATACTGTTTTATCTAATCATTTGCTGCATTATGTCTGTACCGTGTGTTGATCTCTGATATGTTTCCTTTTCTGCATTCCAAAGTCCAATAATGGTCACAAATAAAACAATTAATGCTACATTTTAAATTTGCATTGATTTCCATATTGAGTGGCATTGAAGAACTCTTCTACTTACCAATCCTCCCAAGTTTCTGAAAACTATCTTGGCACAGATTGAAAGCAATAAAGTAAAAACTAAGTTTCTGTGATATAGTACAGGGATACGTTCCCTGTATTTTCAGTAGATCTCAATAATAGCTTTGTTTCTGAGCAGTTTCTTAAAGCTGCTGTCCATTTTTCAACAGTAAGAAAAGATTGCAATAAAATGCAATTATTACTTGTCTGTCCCTTTAGCCCTTGGCTGGCACAGTTCACTCCCTAATGTTATTCTGAAGATTCAGGTTTGATCAAAAGAAGAAAGATATTTTCCAGAATAATGACATTAATAGTGAAAGTCCACTGTTCGAGGTGTGGTTAAAGTGTTTGTGACAATGTACTTCATTTTTCAGAAAAAAAACACCTTATTAACCACTTTTCCTCTAAGGCGTTTTAAAGCAAGAAATGAACTCAGGAAGGTAATAGCATCAATTCAATTTCCATCTTCGTAGCAGTTACATTGAACATTTAAAATAATATGAAAAGCAAGACAGCAAAGTCAGCAAGCATGCGTTCTGAAAGAATGAGTTATATTACTTCACCCTGATTTTTTGCTTTTTTTTTTTTTTTTTTTAAATATCTTACTGGTTTTAGTTTTTAGGGCCAGAAAACAGGAAGGTGCCCCTATTTAGGAAGGGTTCATATGCCGATAGGATTTAAGTACATTTTTGTGTTTTACTGAATTATCTAATGCTATGCAAAATAAGAATATTTTTGTTTTTTCTTTCCAAGATACATTTTTCTCAAAATGGGATGAATTCCAGGTGTCAGGAAACAAAACTGAAAGTATTTGAAATGTTAAGTATTATCATTTGCATAAGTTTCCTTCTAACTCTTCCTTAATGAAAGGGAGATGTTTGCCTATAAGCAAGGGAGGAACACAAAGAACCCATGGGGAATCTGATATTGAAAAGAAATATTTCAATTCTATTTAAGACACAGCATAGGGGCCCTTTAAAGATATAGGAGAAAGGGTCACCTAGTTCAGAAGCCTGCCCTTATCATTTATGACAGCTTACAAAAAAATAGAACATTTTTGTGGGGGGGGGGGGGTTTGAGGGGGGTAGGAGATACTTTGAAGAAGAGGGAGCCATTGTTTTTCACTGACCTTTACACACTTCATCCCTTTGGGTGATTTTGCTTCACCTGACCACTCATATGAAAACCAACACACATGAAATCCAACACAGTACTCACATCTCCCAAAGTTATATGAAACAAGATCACCTCTTATGGGTTCACTGAATTTAGAAATGATTAGAAAATAATTTCCATAAAATAATTCCAAAATTTTGTTCTTTTCAGGTATTTGATAAAATATTTTGGGCTAGTGATAAAAAATAGCCTGTTTTTATTTGGGGAGGGGGGTCTTTTTGGAAAATGTCTGCTATAAAATGCATATTTTAAAATATGTCTTAATGGAAAATATGTTAATAGTTCTCATTTAAGCTCATATAAATTGACATGGTTTTTGCACAAACTAGTCATAAATTAATGTTGAGGCAGGTGACAACTTCTGTAAAAAGGGAAAACCAAACTACAGAAACTGCAGCTTTCTTCTCCATGTGACCTTTCAATTTTGTATTGGCTTCTGTCATGACAGTACCTGAGTGTATGGATTATGGCTGAAGAATAATGCTTCTGTACCATGAAAAGCTTTTTCTCAGAATGGCATCACAAGCAGTAAAAAACAGCAAAACACTTCAGCACAAGCTTAACATTAAGCATCCAGATAGTCCTATGTATTCAAAGGCAGAGTAGATTTGCACCTTATAAACAAACCAAAGTAGGTATATATATAGTGTGTATGTATGTGTGTGTGTGTCTATAGCACAAGGCTTCATTGGAAGAATTTCATTTCATCAGATGCTATGAAGGGATGTGGAGAAAGCAGTTACTTTGCTTTCTGTATGGCCTTTCAGAGCATTTGATGAAGTGAGCTGCAGCTCATGAAAGCTTGTGCTATGTGGAAAGCAGGTTAGATTTGTACTTTATAGACTAACCAAAGTAGATACATATACATATACATATACATATACATATACATCTGATTTATATTCTAAGTATCTAGTTTGGTTAGTCTATGAGGTGCAAATCTAACCTGCTTTCTACTTGACTTCAGATTAACATGGCTAATCACATTTCTATACAAAGTCAACCCAATGTCAGTGCCCAGAAGTATACAGGAACAAATTATTAAACCATGGGTATATAAATACCTAGGGGGTCATCTCTTCCTGGTTATCCAAACAGCCAGATCTGGTTATCTACATGACATTTCTGATGGCCTAAGTGCCAAAAATGCAAAATATGTACAAGTCATCATTCTGTTTCTGGGCATATAGCTCCAGACACAGTCAACTATGCACAACCATATAGTCACTCATAGTGAGCATGTGTAGTATGAGCCAGAGCGCATACACAAACCTCTATATCCATTGTGGATGTATAGAAGCCTTAGACATCCAGAATTGGAGTTGTCCAAAATCCATGATTATTGGATTTATCCTCAGGAACAGAATAGAGGGTATGGGTGTGTCTCTTCTGCCCCCATAGCTCAGTGGTTGGGTCAGAGAGGTGGAAGTAGGGGATGGGGGTCCCACAACCCCAGTCTTGTGGCTTTTCAGGTGAGTAACCCAGCCACTGAGTTATTAGAGGGAAAAGATGGGAGGTCTCTTTCCTTCCCTCTATCTCTTCCCCCTCACCAGTCCTGTCCTCTCATGTTTCCAGTGCATTTGCCCAGTCTAGGAGTATACACACATGGTTGCACATAGCCCTCCATGTATGCAGGGCTGCACACCCAGGAAGAGAATTCCAACCTTTGCGTAAGTGGCATTTTTGACACTCATATATTCAGGTAGATGACCAAATCTAGATATATAGTTGATAGGGCTGTGTGAGTCTTTGGATCCCGCTTTGGATCCAGACCCACTTTGGATGCTTCAGTGTCCGAAGTAGCACTTCTGGGTCAAAGCAAGATCCCAGTAATGGTGTCTGGAGCAGGTCGGGGGCATCTGAAGTGCTTTAGACCCACTTCAGATGCTTCAGAGCCGCTTTGGCCATTTTGAGGCAATTAGAAGAGGGAAGGGGAGTGGGGGAGGGAAGACTGACATCTGTAGGTAGCCAGTGAGAAGGATTTCTTCCTGGCTACCTTTCCAATGGCATCATCTGTGGGGTGGGACTAAAAAAAGTATAAAAGCCCCTGTTTCCATCCCTTCTGTGCCTTTTGCAGCTCGTTCTCTGTCAGCAGCTGTGTGAGAGAAGAATGCTGCGACTGAGACCTGCCTGCTGCTTTTTCATGTTATAAAGGAATGGTTAGGATTTAGCTTAGCTTAGCTTAGCTTAGTTTAGCTTAGCTATTCAATTCAATTATTAGTAGTATTACAATTTGATTTATTTCTTTGAATTATATTTTTCGGGAACTTGTTTTGGAAACTTTGCAAAAAGACAGTCGTGTTTTCTCAGCCATTGTTATCTATCACTGTGCAGGGAGGCACAGATTGCTTGCTTGCATGCACACACACACACATGCACACATGCACACACATACACAGAGACCCAGAATATAGAAAAAAAATCACAGCGGAAGAAGACAGACAGATATTTACAGAACAGCAAGACACAGATAATATATTGAGACACAGGAAGACACGCAAATAATTTCATTCACACCACAAGACAAAATAGATAATATAGTGAGACCCACAAAGAAGACACACAAATAATTTTATTCACAGCATAAGATAGACACAGATATTCACAGGAGAACAGGACAGACATATACAAAAGGATTCACACACACACACACACACACACACACACACACACACACACACACCTTTTGCAGCACAGGAAAGTTCAATATGAAGCATGCTGGAAAGGCAGGTGCCAGGTCTTCTGGCAGGGGAGGGAGAGGGGGTACAGGGAGAGCTAGAGCTGCACGCCTGCCCCTCTCTTCCCCCCATCCCAAACACAGATGCATTCTATTCCCAAGCACCCATGACATCAATGCTGCCAGTGGAAGCCAGGCAGTGGGAGCAGTGTCTGCATCTAATGTCCCTGCACCTGCACCACCTCCGCTCAGTCCAGAAGTGAGCACCAGCAGTGGAATCACTGTCTCTTCCACCCCAATTTCAGCTCTCAGCGTGAGCCTCCCACTGCCAGAGGAGGAGCTGGAGCTGGAACCAGGGATGCTGAGTGTGCTGGCTCAGGCAATTCTGGGGACTAAGGGGGAATCAGAATTTGTGCTCCACACACCTCAAGTTTCCCCTAGACCCAGGTCTGCTCTGGAAAGCAGCATCTCGAAGGAGGCTGAGGTTGTGGAGGCAAGGACTGTAATGCCAGGACCAGCAATCCCTTGGTGAAAGGCTGGTAGGAGGTGCCATAACCTCCAGCTAACACACACATGCACAAAGTCCTGGCTGGGGAATGCCCAGACCTGTCACATCTTTGACAGGCCTGACGCTTGCTGGTTGCAGTGCAGCTATGAAGCTCCCAGTAAGCTCAGCTTAGCTGCCCAGGATGCCAGCTTTAGGGTTGAAAATGCCTTTGTCTGGCTGAGGAAGTACCTGCAGTTGGTCCTGGATGGAAGGAATAGTAAAGAAGCCAGAGGCTGGCCTGGCCTGCAATGCAGGCAAGAAAGCCAGCCAGTGGAAATGGAAATGGAGGCGTCGGGGGGGAGGGACAGGCTGGGGTAGCGGGGAGGGGTGAAAGGGGGATGTAGCAGTGCAGGTAAAAGTTCAGAGGTGCCTGGAGTGTTGGATATCCAGCAGGTCACAGTGTGCCAGAATTACACTGTCAGTGTCTATACTGAGTCTATGAGTTTCTGTACCTACTACCTAGGAGGCTGATGAAGTGCAGTTCATAGGCCCAGCTTTGAAAAGTGGTTTGCATTGTAATTTGTTCCTTCTCAGGATCAGGACTGAGAGACTGGAGGCCTAGTGGGTTTTTTAGTGAGGAATGTGCCCCCACAGGTAGTTGGGTTTTGTTGTCTTTGATAGATTCTGGTGTGCAGTTTGTGGGGGTACTAGAGATAGTTGGCAGGATTTGTGTTTTGAGCTGTAGGAAGTTGGCTTCAGTTCTGGTGATAAGGTTAGGTTCTTGTTTGAATGTGCAAACCACTTTTCAGAACTGCACTTCATCAGCCTCCTAGGTAGTAAGTACAGAAACTTATGGACTCAATATAGAGAGTGGAGTTCTGGCACACTGTGACCTGCTGGACTTTTGACACCCCAGGCACCTTTGCACTTTTACCTGCATTGCTACATCCCCCTTTCTCCGCTACCCCCACCCCAGCTTGTCCCTCCCCCCCGACGCCTCCATTTCCATTTTCACTGGCTAGCTTTCTTGCCTGCATTGCAGGCCACGCCAGCCTCTGGCTTCTTTACTATTCCAGGACCAACTGTAGGTAATTCCTCAGCCTGACAAAGGGATTTTCAACCCTAAAGCTTCCAAAGGTAAATTTTTTTAAGTATGCCTTTTTTTTTCATAATACACATATAGACTTAAAAACACAAGGTAAGCCATCACACACCATGAATAACATCATATGTTCAACATAACACAACATAACACACATCTTTACTTTTTCCTGTCAATTCCTTTATAAAATGACAAGCTCTGTGACAGTTCTGTGTCGGTACCTTTGATGCTGCTGCTGCTGCTACTGGTGTTGAGCCAGCTAAGTTATTGTACCTGTTGTCATGTAAAGCGGAGGATCGGGCATGAGGCTGTAGGGGAGGAGGAGGCCTCAGTGGGGCATACTGACATGTTGTGCAGAGGCCCCAGTGCCAGGAAGGGCACACCTTAACACACACACTGTGTCACCCACCCACATCACAAATTTTGCCTCTCAGCAGCCTGAGGTGCAAAACCCCAAATGGCAGACTCCCCCAGTGAGACACACACAGCTGGCTGGCTTTGTGGCCTGGCAGGGCCCAGCACTCACTCAGGCCTGCTCTAGGACACACACTCACAGCTGGCAGGCTTTGTGGCCTAAGCAAGAGCTACCACCCCTGTAGTTTTCAGCCCACTGCACCTTAACACACACAGGGTCATTTGTGTCACGAGTTTTGCCTGTCAGCAGCTTGGGGTGCAGTTTCCCCCAACCCCTGCACTGATCTTCTTGAAACTTGGCAGACATTGTGGCCTTAGTAGGAGCTACCACTCCTGCACTTTTGACCGCCCCCCCTTCCTCCCCCCCCCCGTTGTAACACATAGACGTGACAGGAGCTTTGCTTTCAGGAATTTGGGGTGCATGGGGTGCAGTTCCCCCCAACCCCTGCACCAATCTTCTGGACACTTGGCAGGCTTCATTCTCCTAGCAGAGGCTACCACCCCTGAAAGTTTCATCCAAATCATACAAAAAACAACAAAGTTATAGATTCCCCATTGATTCCCCATTATACCCTATGGACGGATCTCCGAGGCAGCTCCAAAGCTTTGGAGCCGCTTCAGCTGGATCGAGGCAGAAACTCAGTCCAGAGCTCTGGATTAGATCGTGGCCATCTGAAGTGGCTATATCCGAAACTGGATCGGATCGCTGCTGACTCACACAGGCCTAGTAGTTGACTAGAAGAGAACAGAATGTTGCTGTTTTAGGGTGTGGACTATATTACTACATAAGAAATATGCCACAGGTAATCCCACCAAAATATTTTCTGGTTAACAAAAATGTCAAAATCTGACCTTAAATTTAAAAATAGACTGTGAATGCCTGTGAGCTCACTTGTCTTTGAAGATTTCTAAAGACTGAAATTTCATGAAATAATTAGATTCTATGAAAGAGAAGGAAAAGCAATGGAATAAGTCACAGATACCAAAAATTAATAAGGGTGACAGAATCTTGCCCCAAGCCTTCAATCTCACTTCTAAAAATAGAGGTCCATACTTTGCAAGTAAACCTGACCTGGATGAACTCTTAATCACATGATTACTTCTACTGAAGCTTATTTAAGCACCTAGTGTAGAAGAAAGTTAGATATTTGCATTCTTCATCATATTTAGGGATCATATCTGATTTTGTAAGGACCTGATCCAAAGACTATTAAATTCAAAGTCTTTGACTGCAGTGAGCTTTGACTGATGTCATAATTATTTTTACAAGTATCAAACAATTCCTTTTCAATTATATTTATCTAGTCAGCACCCTGGACAGGGACACTGGATTTTTGCTTTTATACATTAGGTGAGCACTAGGCCTATGCAAAGTGACTAGTATTTGCTTCAGATTCAGATTTGGCCAATTCAGGGGACAGTGGCTCAATTCGGTGATTCAAATCACTGTCCTGAATCAAATCAGCTGAATCTGATTCAGAGATTTGACTGCTGCCAAATGAGCCAAATCTCCGAAACACAGGCCCAATCCCTTGCCCGGTCTCCCAGCCCCACCGGCCCTAGCTCCTGGCTCTGTGAAAACAAAAAGCCCCCATTCACTGGCTCCTGCCTGGTGGCGAGGGGGCAATCCCTGCTGCCCCCCACTGTCCCATGCCACGTTGGGGGGGGGGGGGGCTCTGCCATGAGCCCCGCAACACCTACCTGCTCTCCCAGCCCCCCCAGGGCTGCCCCACCTGCCCCAGCTCCCAGCCTTAAAAAAAAAACACAACCCCCCTGGACTCACTGGCTCCTGCCCAGTTGGGGGGGGGAGATCCCTGCTGCCCCCCACTTCCACGAGCCCCCAGAACCCCAAGACCACTGCAGCAGCTCATGAGAGGGTTTTTTTTTTTTTTAAAGGGCTGGGAGCTGGGGTGGGTGAGTCAGTCATGTGGGGGCCTGGGACAGCGGGCAGGGGTCAGAGGCTCATGACAGAACCCCCCATGCAGTGTGGGGCAGTGCGGGGCAGCAGGGATCACCCCCCTGCCTGGCAGCACCCGGTGAGTAGGGGCTTTTTAAACAACTGGAAACTGGGCCAGGCAAGGCAGCCATGGTGGGGCTGGGAGAGCAGGTGGGGGTTGAGGGGGCATTCAGGTGGGCTGTGAGAGCAGGCAGGAGATGGGGCCTGGTGGGCATTCTCCCATGGTTCCCTCTCCCCTCCTCCAGCATCCCCTCCCCTGCCCCCTACTTACTGGCATGGAGTCCAGGTCCAGCTCCCCGCTGCAGCCAGCAGGGACTGCCCAAATCACTGAAGCTCTCCAAATCTTTTTTGAATCAATCTGGAGAGTTTCAAATTGATTCAGATCTTTTATTTGGTCCCCTGATTTGATTCGGATTTGGAGATTCAGACGCCAAATTGAGCCAAATATCCTCCAAATCGAATCAGCACCCGAAGCTTTGCACAGCCCTAGTGAGCACAATACTAACCCAAGCCCAGTAAAAGTGGATAGGTAGTTAAAAAAAAGAAAAAAGAAAAAAGAGGCTTATACTACTAATCACTGAATTCCAGAACTTAATGGATTGACACATACATTTAATATCTTGATATATGCATCAATTTCCTTTAATGGCTTTGCTGTATTTTCTTGCATCTTGGTGACTTGTCTTCTGTCATGGCAAGAAGTTGAAAAATATCTGCTATTACAAATTTAGTCTGTATGAACAGTGTAGTTTAGGTTGTGTGAACAGTTTAATGAATACATTTGTAATGTGACTGAGCAAATCTAGCAGGCAAATGCACCCATTCTTAAAAGATAAATGTTCTAAATTCCCTACCCACCCCTCCAGTCCCCAGAAAATTCTCTACTCAGAGTATTAGCTTCCTCATGTGGGCTAAATTAGGCCTCAGCAATTACCTTAGGAAGAGGTAGTGAACTCTAGGTTATCCTGGGAGAGTCATAAGAGATAATTTTGCTTGAATGTCACCTCTCTGAAGTACAAACTGTTACTGCTTTGTTGAGATGAGGTCAGTGATGTTAGGGGAGAACATGGAACGTGAGCTTTCATCCAATCATTTCCACAGGCAATTATGTAGGTTCAGTTAGAACCACTGTTTTGCCTAATCTCTGCCTACTCTTGTTCCTACAGCCTGGGCAAATCTACAGAAAACACTTTACTGCATAGTAGACTAATTGACTGTGGGTCCCTTACTGAATTGGGAGATGTAACCAAGTGATAGGTTTGGATGAATGCACTGTAAACTGGAGAGAAAACTGGCTGGATCATCAGGCTTAGAAGGTAGTAGTCAATGGTTCGATGTCTAGTTGGCAGCTGGTATCAAGTGGAGTGCCCCAGGGGTTGGTCCTGGGACCAGTTTTGTTCAATGTCATCAGTGACCTGGAAGATGGCATAGAGTGCACCATCAGCAAGTTTGCAGCTGAAATCAAGCTGGGGAGAGTAGTAGATATGCTATAGCGTAGGTTTAGGATTCAGAGTGACCTAGACAAATTGAAGGATTGGGCCAAAAAAACCCTCATGAGGTTCAATAAGAACAAGTGCAAAGTCCTGCATTTAGGGTGGAGTAATCCCATGCACTGCTACAGGCTGAGGACTGACTGGTTGGACAGCAGCTCTGCAGAAAAGGAGCTGGGGGTTACAGCGGACCATAAGATGCATATGAGCCTGCAGTGTGCCCTTGTTGCTAAGAGGGCTAATGGCATACTGGGCTGCATTGATAGGAGTGTTGCCAGGAGATCAAGGGAAGTGATTATTCCCCTCTATACAGCACTGGTGAGGCCACATCTGGAGTACTGTGCCCCCCCCCCCCCCAGTTATACAAATGATGTGGCCGAATTGGCAAGAGTCCAGCAGACAGCAACAAAACTGGTTAGAGGGCTGGGAAACATGACTTCTGAGGAGAGGCTGAAGGACCTGGGTGTATTTATTCTAGAAAATAAAAGACTGGGAGGGGATTTATTAGCCACCTTCAACTACATGAAGGGTCGTTCCAAAGAGGATGTTTTCAGTGGTGGCAGATGACAGAACAAAGAGCAATAGTCTCAAGTTGCAGCAAGGGATGTTTAGGTTAGATATTAAGGAAAATGTTCTCACTACTAGGGTAGTAAAGCACTGGAACAGGTTACCCAGAGCTGTTGCGGAGCCTCTATCCTTGGAGGTTTTCAAGACCAGGCTACACAAAGCCTTGTCTGGGATGTTCTAGTCAAAGATGGTCCTGCTTTGAGCAAGGAGTTGGACTACATGATCTACATTGCCTCCCCCAGGCAGGAGCCTTCTAATCCTCATTTTCTATGGTTCTGGGATGCTAAATACAAATATTATTCTGCTGTGGAGTTTTTTATTCTGCAGAACTGCACATGTAGACACTGCTGCAGCTGGCTGGGGCACGAGGGTTCTTCAGTGCAGTTGTTTCCTGCCAGCTAGCCCCACACTGGAGCACCTTTGTGTTCAATCCAGCTCCTTTGCAGCATGTTGAGTGGGTTGGAGCAGCTCACACGCTGACCCCACAGTCCCCTGCCAAATGAGGCTGCTCTGACCCAGCTCAGTGTAGTGCAGTCCCAGGCACACATGTAAATGCAGTACTCAGGAGCAATAAACTCTGGTGCAATATGTACCAGTTTATTTCTGCATGTCAATAGCATATGTAGATGCACCCCCTAATTCCTACACCAGTACCCAGGGAATGAATGGCTTTTATTTCCTTTTATTCCCCTTCACATTGCACTGGACTACATCATAATCTACTTTTGACAGTGAAATGGAGAACCTTCTCATCACTGATACAGAAAAAGTTTTATGGCAGGAAAGAATAAACCCCAGGAGAAATTAAAGATCCCTATACCAACCAACAGAAAGGTGTTCAAACAATGAAGAAGAAGACTCCCACAACACTTTATATTGTATTGTAGTACATTCTGTACAGCCATAAAAGAGCTATCATAAGGTTATACGAGGGAAATAATAATGTGCTTAGTGTTTTTGTCATCTAGTCTAAAGGGGGTTTTTTTTGCTTTTCTTTTTTGCTAAATAATATTTGGGTGGAAATGTGTAGGTTGCTTGTGATAACAGGCTAAATTATAATAGAATATATTGTTAAATGTACAGTATTTTTCTCCTTTGTATTTTCAGTGCTTTTTCCATATGGTCTTTCTCTGACTAGATGAGCATTGCCTTCAGGATTATTAGTCAAAGTCATTTAATATAATAATTATGGCTCATTCTGTTGGCAAATTTCTATTTTATTTGGTTGATAAGAGATTTATTTTCCTGCACTTAAACCCAAACTTTATATCTGGGTTACTAATTTGATTAGTGCAATACTTCTAAAATGTTCTGTCCTTTTAGCGGATTTAAACTAGACATTATTATGACAGATTTTTTTACAGACACTACATTATTTTAATTGACAGATTTCTTGTTTTCTGTTGTATCTCCTTAAGTTCATATTATTATTTCAGAAGACACAATTAATGGTGTAAAAGCCTAAATTTGAATAGGCCTCCACCTGGCCTCCCATACTATGGTTACATCAATGTAATCCTGATTATTTGCATTTGGGTATTTAATTACCTTGAACCCAATTCCACAGCCCTTAATTAAGTTTGTGGTTCCATTAACATTAAGAAAGACTTTTTAGATTAGGCTTCTGATTTACGTGCACAGCCACATAATTAGATATCAAAACAACATAATTTTTGTTCAGAAGCTTGTTTTCCTATTCATTTACCACCACAAAACAAAAGTCACAAAATAGAACACCATTTCATTGTTGTAACCACAGATTCTGTAATGATAATATTGTGTATTATGTGCATAAAATAGACACTACTTCCTAATCCACTGGACACATCTACATGTGCTGTTAGGGTGCTTGAATAAACTCCAGCGTTTGTTTCTGTGGAATTTATTGCTCCTGGGTTCCACATTCACACATGCTTCTGGGAGTACAGCATGCTGTGCTGGGTCAAAGCAGCCCTGGCTGGGGCAGGGGGTGGGGAGGAGTTCAGCCAGCCAGTTGGGGGCTATTCCCCCTGGCTCAATGTGCTGCAGAGGGGCTGGCTGGGGCATGAGGATGCTTCAGTGCAGGGCTAGCTGGCAGGCAGCCTATTTGTAGATTAAGAACCTGTACATGCAATATAGAAGACCAGAGCATTACAACAATGGAAAAGTTAAGGTGACACGCTATTCTGTTCTTGGTCATGCAGGCATTCTGATACAGACATCTACATGGTACTTTAGGTTGTCTAACTGCCAAACGTTTCTCAGGTTGGCATTGTATTCCTGGACATGGACGCTTGTGCATGTGGACAACTGGAAGTCCCAGACATTCTACCACATCACTCTAATCACTAACACAGGTTAAATATTTTTAGGTTCTTCTCTGGTGCTCCTTTTGAAGCTGAGCCATTAACATAGACATTGAGGAAAAAAGGAAGGAGGGCACTGCAAGGCGGAAGTTTCTGCCTTCATTAGGAGCAAGGACCCAGCTAGAACCCCTCCCCACTAACCTCCCACATCCATCCAGGCCAGCAGCCACCTCCCTGAGAAACACTTTTTCTTCTGTCCCCAAATTGCTCCAACAGACTTCCTTCATATGGCCGCCCAGATGGGCCTGCTTCAAATAGAGTGCAGGTATCCCATTGATGTGCGATTAGCTTAATTTTATCATTTTTAATGCACATTAAGGGTGCACATATATAGACATGCACCTGTAATGCACATTAAATTAGGTTAATGCACATCAACATGTCTCGTGTAGCTATGCCCCATAAGTTGGACATCAAGAGGAACTTTCTCACTGGGAGGGTGGTTAAGTATTGAAATGGACTATCTCAAGAGGCTGTGAAATCTCCAACTTGGAAGTCATTACATCAGGTTAGACAAACACTTCTTTAGGATGGTTAAGACAAGGCTGAACCTGCCTTGAGTGGAGGTGGAGTGGGGCAGGGGTTAGATTAGATGATTTCTTAAGGGTACTTCCAGCCCTACTTTTCTATGATTCTATCACCTGAGTTGGCCTACTGTTCTTCATTCAAGAAGATAAAATAGTATAATCAAGTTTAACTTTTCTTCTAGCCAGTCTACATGTTGTTGTCATATAACAAAATAGTGGACATAGGCTTTATGGGCACTTCCTGAATTTTGGAAGAGCTACAGATTTGCATTAACTAGGAAATTTATGACAAATGTGGTTAGTACTGAGAATTATATAGCCATGTAGAAAGGTTGCATTTTACTATTTTTTTTTGTTAAGTGATACTTTTGTTGGCAGCACTGAGGTTAGGAAAAACATACCACCGTAAATGTATGTAATTATATAATAATTTTACAAGTCCTCATCATAAAAAGTTGCTAAGTTTTAGTAATTATTAGTACAAACTTAATGCAGTGTATGTTTATATCCTAGAGAAACAGACCGAAATAAGTTTTGTGGTATACGTAGTTGTGTCAGTAACCTGTATGCTCAAAGACATTTTACATTTTTAAATGCAACACAAAAATCAGAAATACATATATATCAAGTATACATGCCAACCTTTTCTATGTACATGATTGTCACAAACAATCAACAAAGAAAAAAGTAAGGAGGAGAGAAGATGGAGGGATAGAAGAAAAAAGAAGTGTGAGCACCAGCTTAGAACCACTACACTTGTAATGGCATATGCCCCAGAAGAATACTGTGCTCCTGTATGGTACAGAAATTCTCACATTAAGAAAACTTGACACTGTATTTAACAGTACACTGAGACTCATAATAGGCTGCATAACTTACACACATACAGATGTAGTCCCTGTACTCTCGGGCATTAAACAAAGGGATATAAGACGACAGACCCTAACATCATTACTGGCAATAGAAGCAAGAGATGACAAAAATCACCTGCTCCACCAACTGTTAACCATTTGTACATGAAGCCCACAAGCTCCTGGAAGAGACTGGGGACACTGATCCAAACTTATGGGCAGCAGTGCAGTGTGCCATCAGCTGGGAAACGTCATACCTATTCCTACAGCATTTTATACCAACACCAAATGAGTTCCCCATTGGGCATGATCTTGACAGAGAAGCATGGGTTAACCTGAATAAACTGAGATCTGGATTCAGATGCTTCAAAACAAGACTTCACAAGATGAACATCTTGGACAGCCTCTGTGTGAATGTGGTGCTCAACAAAGAGCACAGCATTTCATCAAAACCTGCAGTCTTTACAAATGCTCAGATGGGGTAGATGGAATGTGCCCATTGAGTGATAATATCAGACAGCAGCTCATAGATTTGAAGGTTGATATCTGATGCCATATGAAAAAAGAAGAAAGGTGATATAAAAGGCATTAAGGAAGGAGATACTGGGTGTGTCTATACATGCAATTAATATGCATGAATAAATGCTGGAGCTTATTGCTCTGCACGTGGAGGCTGGTCAGATCAGCCTGGGCTGGCAGGAGACTCAGGGGGCTAGCCTGCCAGCCCAGGGCTACTCAGAGTAGGCTTTATGAACCGTGGAGTATGTGGCTGGAGCATGAGGGTGCTTCAATATGGAGGCTGCCTGCTGGCTAGCCCTGCAGTGAAGCAACCTCATGCCTCAGCCACCCTCATCTCTGCTACACATGCTCTATGATGCACAATACAATGCCACCGCAGGGTAGTACTTGTGTTTAGCCGGACTACCCTGCAGCAGTTTTTATTAGCTTATTGCTGATTTGTATGTGAAGATGGTGATGTTTTCCTGCAGAACTAATTACGCATATGCAGTAAATGTCTCATGTAGTAGGCCCACATGCAGCGCACCCACTGAACACAAGATCCCGTTGTATTCAGATGATGCACTAATACTTCTGTCACAACCTGAGAGAGAGTTCCTGCCCTCCTATCATTATTTAACAATTTTAGCAATCTATTTGGTTATACATTTCATAGATTTCATAGATTTTATAGACATTAGGGCTAGAAGGGACCTCGGGAAATCATCGAGTCTAGCCCCCTGCCCTAATATAATTGGACTAAATCTGAGTTACTTGAACTAAATAATTATACCACAAAGGTTGTTTAGTAAGTGACACTTTCAATGGCAATAAAAACACATAACTGATTTGGGTATTAAAATATCCAAGAATATTTATGTTATTGTCTGCAAAATCTTTCAGAAACTTGTCAATGTTATATTACAGAATCTGAACAGCTGGAGAAGTTTGGCAAAATCTTTTTGGGGGAGGGCTTATCAATATTTTTAAAAATGATTTTCTAACCTCACTTAATTTACCTGTTACATAACCTACCCACTGTAACCCCCCCAGTTCTTCGTTAAAGTCCACCAAATGTTCAAAAGGCGTCTGTGGGGAAAGGATAAAAGGGCTCAACTTTCATTAAAAAAGATGTCACTACCAATTGAAATTAGTTAATTTCATCTGCTAACACTTGACAACATCACAATGCCTTCTTAGAAAGTCAGGCTATGTACTAGATGATTGATAGAACTGATAACTCTCTTGTATAAGTGGAAATTGAATGGTTACATTATCAACCATAATAAGTGTCAAATGTGTTGTCAAGGATGGGGCAGTTACATTAATGTTGGCATTGGGTGATTTAAGTTGTTCATGAGTCAGGTATCTACTCATTTCTGTCTGTTGCTTGCTTGGGTTACTGTATCTGCTGTTGTTGCACAGTATTTTCACAGTGAACTTTGCTGACACAGGGTAATCTTGTTTTTGGTACCTTTGACTATAAGGTGGTTAATAAGGCACCAGGTTTGTCTACTTGGGTGGGTCATATCCAGTCCTCCTGTGGTAGTCCTTTTTGCCATTGTTCAATATGGTAACCAGTTGTTCTGTAGTTCTTTTTATGCTTGCAGGGTCATTGCATTACTTGATGATTTAAGGAGCTGTTAATCCCAGCATGATATATAATGGCTTCTATAGCCTCCAGGTACATGGAGTTTAGTTACTTCAATTAGGCACTTTGAAAATGTATTGTAGCCTTTATCAAAGTTGGTTTCTGAAGGTTCCTCTAATTGGTTGCTTTCTTCTTAGTCCGCCTGTGTTATTTCTTCCAATCTGTCTTTTGAAAGTTCCACCTTGGACCTGGTCTGGATGGTGTGGACTGAAAAATCATATTGTCAATAGCGATGAGTGAGGGTCTGTGCTGAGATCATGGAAACTTGCCAAGTACTTTTCTTAGCGGTATTTTAATCGAGTTGCTCTTCCACCAGGCAAGATCTGGGTTTGTCTGGATGTTTCAATATCCAGAGTGGAAGGTATCTTTTAAATAATATATGAAGGTTATATCATTCAGGTTTGCCCAGAGACATGGATTATCTCCATTGCTACTGTTAACAGAGTACCTTTATTCCTTATAGTTTCATCCAGCAGTTTCAATACTAAATCAAATATAAGTGGGGGATAATGGGCAACCTTTCTGAGACCCCCCTTTGCAATGGAAATAGATCAAATAACCTATTATTGGTCACATTTCTTGTGCTGGGATTTGTATAGAACAACTATATCCACCTTGTGAATTCTTTACCAAAATCATCTTTGGTAATACACAAGAATGTACCCCCAAGAAGCACAATCTAAGGCCTTCTCTGAATCAAATGCTAAAAGAACAATATGGATTTTGGAATTTTGTACTGCTGCTACTATGTCAATAGCCCAGTGTATATTATCTGAACCATGATTTTTTGATAAATTCAACTTGATTTTTTTAAATTAACTTAGAGAGGACCTTTTCCAATCAGTGTGATAGTTTTGGCTACAATTGTAGTGTCTGCATTCATAAAAACACCCTGGCCTATAGTTAGAACAAGTCATAGAAACCTTGCCTAGGAATTACAGAAATAATCTTCCTTTGTGTTCCCCAATTTCCAATTATATTGGCATAATCTATATAAATCATACTCCATCTTCTGTGACAGTAATTAATTTAATTCATATCTTATATCAATAAGGATGCATAGTTTATCAGGCAAACAATTTGTGACATAATCCTCATATATAGACTTTATTATTCTTATTAAAGTAGCTATTTCTGTATCATGTTTGCTTTCTTTTTTACAGAAGCATATGATATCATATGCCCTCAGAAGAAGCCTTTAGTCACTTCCTGTAATACTGAATTAGAAGAAGCAGCAGGTTGATTAATCTCCATAACATTTCAGAACTTATTGAGAATGAATGCTGACAGGCTCACTAACCTAGTGAGGAGGGCTTAAACTAGGTTCTCAGGGAGATGGAAAACAAAGCCCTGAGATAAGTGGGAATGAGGGCTACCTGGAGTAAGCAGAAGCATGAGGGGGCAATGGGGAAAGCCCCATTCTTCCTGAGAAAGTAGGACAATTGGCTAGTTACTTCAGGTGTCTGTACACAAACACATGAAGCCTGGGAAACAAGCAGGAACAATTGAAAGTCCTTGCACAGTCAAGGAATTATGACATGATTGAAATAACAGAGACTTGGTGGGACAGATTGCATGACTGGAGCACTGTCATGGGTGGGTACAAGCTATTCACGAAGGACAGGTAGGAGAAAAGAGAAGGAGGAGTTGAACTTTATGTAACAGAGCAGTATGATTGCTCAGAGCTCCAGTATGAAACTAGAGATAGGCCTTTTGAAAGTCTCTTGGTTAAGGGTAGAGGAGAAAGCAACAAAGGGGATGACCAGACCAGGAGGATGAGGTAGATGAAGCTTTTTCAGACAACTAGAAGAAGTTTTCAGATCATAGGCCCTGGTTTTCATGGGGGACTTCAATTGCCCTGCCATCTGCTTGGAGGGCAATACAGCAGTGCACAAGCAATCCAGGATGTTTTTGGAGAGTGTTAGAGACAGCTTCCTGGTACAAGTATTGGAGAAACCATCTCAGGGCCATGCTCTTCTTGGCTTACTGCTCACAAACAGGGAAGAACTGGTGAGGGATGTAGAAGTGGATGGCAACTTGAGTAGCAGTGACCATGAGATGTTTGAGTTTAGAATCCTGACAAAAGAAAGAAAGGAGAGAAGCAGAGTACAGACTCTGGACTTCAGAAAAGCAGACTTTGACTTCCTCAGGGAACTGATGATTAGGATCCCCTGAGACGCCAGTCTGAGGGGAAAAGGAGTCCAGGAGAGCTAGTTGTATTTTAAAGAAAAAAGCTAGCTGAATTGTCTGGCTCAACAGGTAGGAATCAATGGCTCAATGTCTATTTGGCAGCTGGTATCATGTGGAGTGCCGCAGGGATCAGTCCTGGGGCCAGTTATGTTCAATATTGTCATTAACGATCTGAAAGATGAGATGGATTGCACCCTCACCACGTTCGTGGATGACACCAAGCTGAGGCATGTTGTAGATCAGGGGTGTCCAACCTTTTTGAATGTGGGGCCGGATCATGAACTTTTTATCGCCAAGTGGGCCAGTGAGCCATATTCAAAGACCTCACAGGAAGTGGTATCACATTGAAATGAAAGTACAGTGTTTACTTTCATTTCCCATTGCAGCACCTCGGGCCTCAGAAAGCAGATTGGTGGGCCACATGGTGGCTCGTGGGCTGTATGTTGGACAAGCCTGTTGTAGATACACTGGACGGTAGGGCTAGGATTCAGAGTAACCTAGACAAATTGGAGCATTTGGCCAAAAGAAATCTCATGAGGTTCAATAAGGACAAGTGCAATGTCCTGCACTTAGGACACAAGAATCCAAAGCACTGCTACAGCCTGGGGACTGACTGGCAAAGTAGCAGCTCTACAGAAAAGGGCCTGGGGTTTACAGTGGACAATAAGATGGATATGAGTCAGCAGTGTGCCCTTGTTGTCAAGAAAACTAATGGCATACTGGGCTGCATTTGTAGAAGTGTTGCCAGCAGATCAAGGGAAGTAATTATTCTGCCTTATTCTGCACTGGTGAGGTCACATCTGGAGTGCTGTGTCCAGTTTTGGGCCTCCCCTGCTATAGAAAGGATGTGGACAAGTTGGAGAGAGTCCATTGGAGGGCAATGAAAATGGTTTGGGGGCTGGGCTACATGACTTATGAGGAGAAGCTGAGCAAACTGGGTTTATTTAGTTTGGAGAAGAGAAGACTGAGAGGGGATTTGATAACAGCCTTTATCTACCTGAAGGGTGATTCCAAAGAGTATAGACCTAGACTCTTCTCCATGGTGGCAGGTGACAGAAGTAGGAGCAATGGTCTCAAGTTGCAGCAAAGGAGGTTTAGGTTGTATATTAGGCAAATAGGGGGGTGGTGAAGCACTGAGGTTACCTAAAGAGGTGGTGGAATCTCTATTCTTTGAGGTTTTTAAGGCCTGGCTCAACAAAGCCCTGGCTGAGATGATCTAGTTGGGGATGGTCCTGCTTTTAGCAGGAGGTTTGACTAAATGACTTTCTGAGGTCCCTTCCAACTCTAATTTTCTATGATTCTATGAAATTTGTAATTCAACAGGGAGGTTCTGAGTCACCTGTAATTATTTACAGCTGGTCTATCTAAGAGAAGAGTGAAAGTCCACCTCAGCATGGTCCAAAACAGCTAGAGACCCAATAGAGGCAATGACCACAAGTCAATTATACTTTGAGAAATTAATATGCAGTCAAATATAGAGTATAATGAAGGAAGCATTGAAAAAAATATAATCCTTCATTGTTGTAATTACTATTCACCAAGCAATAAACTTACATCTGACATATAACTTAATGATTTCCCCAGAAGTGGATTTTGTGGCTAGAGGTGCATGAGACCTATCAATGATGGTATCCAAATGTTTATTCCAGTTTCTTCTAAAAATAGAAGGCCATTTCCCAAATTCAGAGAGCTTTACAAAAAAAAAAAAAAGAATGATAAAACATTGGATTATCTGCACTGGAGCCATGAATATATCCCAAAGTAAAAATGGAATCCATAATGTTAACATTTGCAAAAACAAATCTACCCTCTAGGTCATAAATTGGAGGCACAATTTTTAGTGCACTAGAAGAAACTCAGTGTGTTATGCAAACTAGAGATTGCTAATTCCTACCCACTTTTGAGATTCCTCTTTTGACAGATGAGTTTCTTGGAGTATAGCAATATCAGCCTTCTGTTGTTGAAGAAAAGATATTATTTTAATCTTTTTAATAGGGCTTCTAAGCCCCTTAACATTCCAAGATAGACACTTAATAGGATTAGCTATTCTTAGTGACTTTATCTTCTAAATTCAAATTTGTATACAGCTGGCAATTTACCAGTTTCCTTAAATCAAATGTACAACATTTATCTATATATTGACATAGTTTGCAATATCAACATTCTCCCGTATATTTAGAGCTCATAACAGCATACACTCCCAAGCATACTCTTGAAAAGATCATGAGGGGGAAGAAGAAAGGAAAAAAATATAAAGTGCAACAAATACTAATACTAAATTTACTATATGACATACTGTGTCTTCCAGGAAGATTTGGGCAGATGTAACCCAAAGCTCTGTACCACTCAGAAACAATAAAGACAAAAACATTAACAAAATGTTTCATAGATTTCATAGACATTAGAGCTGGAAGGGACCTTGGAAGATCATTGAATCCAGCCCCCTGACTGAAGGGCAAGAAGTCAGCTGGGGTCATAGGATCCCAGCAAGATAAGCATCCAATTTACTCTTGAAGGTGTTCAAAGTAGGTGCTTGAACGACCTCCGATAGCAGGCTGTTCCAGACCTTGGGGGCTTGGACAGTAAAGAAATTCATCCTTATGTCCAGCCAGAAACGGTCTTGCAGTAGTTTGCAACCGTTTGACCTCATCATCCCTTGGGGTGCTCTGGTGAACAAACGTTCCCCCAGATACTGGTGGTCACCCCTGATAAACTTATAGGTGGCTATCACATCATCCCTGAGCCTGCACTTTTCCAGGCTAAAGAGCCTCAGGGCTCTCAGCCTGTTGTCATAAGTCTATTTTCCTGACCTCTGATCATGCGCGTGGTTCTTTTCTGGACTCTCTCAAGCTTCTCCACATCCTTTTTGAATTGTGGAGCCCAAAACTAGATGCAGTACTCCAGCTGCGGCCTCACCAAGGCCGAGTACAAGGGGAGAATGACGTCCCAGGATTTGCTTGAGAAGCATCTATGGATGCAAGCCAGTGTTTCGGTTGCTTTACTAGCTGCAGCATCACATTGAAGGCTCATGTTCATCTTGTGGTCAATGATGACCCCCAAGTCTCTTTCTTCCATAATGCTAGCCAGTGTAGCACGGCCTAGCCTATAAGCATGCTTCAGGTTTTTCCTTGCATTTTTCAGTGTTAAACACCATCAGGTTCTCATCCGTCCATTTCCTGAGCCTGTCCAGGTCAGCCTGGATTGCTCTCCTCTCTTTTGTTGTGGATGCTTTGCCCCAAAGTTTGGTGTCATCGGCAAACTTGGCCAGTCCGCTTCTGACTCCAATGTCCACATCATTAATGAAGATGTTGAACAATATGGGTCCAAGGACAGAGCCTTGGGGGACCCCACTGGTCACAGGGCACCATGATGATTGACTTCCATCAGTTATTACCCTCTGGGTCTGACCACGGAGCCAATTCCCCAGCCAGCAGATCGTGGTGGACCCAAGGCCACAATTGGCCAGTTTTGCCAAGAGGTGTTCATGGGATACCAGATCGAAAGCTTTTTTGAAGTCAAGATATATGACATCAATCTCTTCTCCCTTGTCCAGGTGATATGTCACCTGGCCATAGAAGGAAATGAGATTGGTCAAGCAAGACCTATCCCCAACAAACCCATGCTGGCTATCCCTCAGGATTTTAATGTCTCCTTCTTCAGATATGTGAGGAGTCAAAAAAGACCAAAAGGCAACATTGGACTCCTGCTAAACTAGTTGGGGCAGCTGACCACCGACACCCAGAAAAAAGCCAATCTACTTAATGATTACTTTGCATCAGTTTTTCACCAGCTGAAAGGGACCACCTTGCCTATCATGATGTGGGATGACCAGTATGAGGGTGAATATATGCCCACCATTGGCATGGATCTTGCGAGGGAGCATCCTGAGAGGCTGGGCCCCCACAAATCAGCTGATCCGGATAGATTGTACCCAAGAGTTCTAAAGGAACTGCCAGACATCATAGCACAGCCACTGGCAAGGATATTTGAGAACTAGTGGTGCTTGGGCAAAGTACCTGAAGATTGGAAGTGGGACAATGTAGTGCCCTTCTTCAAGAAGGTGAGGAAAGAAGACCTAGGAAACTACAGGCCAGTCAGTTTGACCTCAATCCCTGGGAAGATTTTGGAAAAAATTAACAAAGAAACCATTCTTGACAGGCTAACAGAAGGCAACATTCTGAGGGATAGCCAGCACAAGTTTGTTGCAGGTAGGTCTTGCCTGACCAACCTCATTTCTTTCTATGACCAGGTTATGTATCACCTGGACCAAAGGGAAGAGGTTGATATCATTAATTTGGACTTTAAAAAAGCCTTTGACCCGGTGTCCCATGATGTCCTCATGGAAAAATTGGGCAACTGTGGCCTCGACTACTCCACAGTCCAGTGGCTGGGAAACTGGCTTCGAGGTTGACCCAGAGGGTGGTAGTTGATGAAACCAAATTAACATGGCACTCAGTGACTAGGCTACTGTTCTCAGACCTGTACTCATTGATGTCTTCATAAATGATCTGGAAACTGGTGTCAGAAGTGAACTGGCTAAGTTGGGGGATGACCTCCTCAGCAGCTCAGCAGCTGGCAGGGATTTTGGAGTCATAGCTGATTCCAAGATGAACATGAGCTGGCAATGTAATGAAGCCATCAACAAAGCCAATCACACCTTATCGTGCATTAGCAGATCCCTGACCAACAGATCGAGGGAGGTGATACCCTCCTCTATGCAGCATTGGTCAAGCTTCAGTTCGAGTACTGTGTCCAGTTTTGGGCTCCACACTTCAACAGGGATGCAGAAAATCTGGAGGGGGTTCAGAGGAGGGCCACTCATATGTTTAGTGGCCTCTGTGCAAGATCCTACAAGGGGAGGTTGAGGGATCTGGATCTCTTCAGCCTTCACAAGACACGTCTGAGTGGAGACCTTGTAGCCACCTATAAATTTATCAAGGGAGGACAACAGAGAATTGGAGATGCACCATTTACCAGGGCACCCCTAGGAGTAACTAGGAAGAATGGGTACAAACTAGTGCAGTAGATTCAGGTTAGACATTAGGAATACATTTTTCACAGCAAGGGTGGCCAGAATCTGGAACGGGCTGCCAAGAGAGGTGGTACTATCACTTAACTCGGAGGTCTTCAAGAGGAGGCTAGATAGACACCTGGCTGGGGTTGTCTGACCTCGGTCCTCTTTCCTGCCTGGGGCAGGGGGTCGGACACGATGATCTTTTGTGATGCCTTCTGACTCTAAAATCTATGAATCTATGAAAGTTTGCTGATGACACCAAACTGGGGAAGAATGTCAACACTCGAGGATAGGCTGGTGATCCAGCCAACCTTGATAGGCTTGCAAGGTGGGTGGATGAAAACCTGTTGGCATTCAAAACAGAGAATGCAAGTTGTTCCACCGTGGGTAAAAAACCCCGCATCATACTTATAGGTTTGGCATTGCTACACTCGCTAGCACCATGACCAAAAGAGACTTGGGGGTCATGATAGACCACAAGATGAACATGAGCCACCAGTGAGATACTGCAGCTGGCAAAGTGAGCAAAGCTCTGGCTGGCATCTACCAATGCATCTCGAGCAAGACCCAGGATGTCATCCTCCTGATGTACTTGACCTCCACAATTTAGCAAGGATGTGGAGAAGCTTGAAAGAGTCCAGAGAAGAGCCATGCACATGATCAGAGGGCAAGAGAACAGGCCTTATGAAGAAAGGCTGTGAGCTATGGGACTTTTCACCCTGGAGAAGCACAGGCTCAGGGGTGACCTGGTGGCAGCCTATATGTACATAAGGGGTGTGCATCAGGATCTGGGGGAATGCCTGTTCACCAGAGCATCCCAAGGGATGACAAGGTCCAACAGTCACAAATTCTTGCAAGACCATTTTAGGCTGGACATAAGGAAAAATGTCTTCACTGTCCGAGTCCCCAAGGCCTGGAACAGACTGCCCCCAGAGGTGGTGCCAACATGTACTCTGGACACTTTAAAGAAACATTTGGATGCTTATCTTGCTGGGATCCTTTGACCTTTGCTGACTTCCTGCCCCTTGGGCAGGGGACTGGACCGGACGATATTATGAGGTCCCTTCCAGCCCTAATGTCTATGAAATCTATATACAAAAAAAATCATATGAATGCCACTAACTAGGCATATCTACATGGGATACTTTACTGCACTGTAGAGCAAATTACCGTGTAATAAATGTCTTTGTCTACACATTCAGGTGCTTATTGTGCAGTAATTTGCTCTACTCAGCAGTTAATTTGCTACCTGAAAATGCAAGTAGCAAATTAACTGCTGAGTAATAACTGCACAGTAAGGTATGTGTAGATGGCTGACCAGGAGATTGCTCCCAGCCCGCACTCCATGATCACAGAATGGGTACAGGGAGCAATCTCCCAGCCCACACTTTTCAAATGCAGAGCTGGGGCTGCGAGCAGTCTCCCAGCTGCTGTTCCACAATTGCGGAGCTAGGTCAGGGAGCTCCCTCCATGAGGAGAGTTCCCTGCCCACACTGAAGATGGCTGGGACCTGCCCCTAACCAGGACAGTTTCCAGCCAACCCCGAACTGCATGGGGAAGTCTGCACATGCTCACTGCTTGCTACCCCACTGGAGGATCTGCCCCTCCCCTACAACTCTTTCCATGCCCTGTGGCCTTAATCAGGGAGGTGGGACCAGGAGCTCCCTGCTGCCAAGGCAGGGGGACATTGTCCCTGCACAGGCTTTGCCATTGGAGCAATCTCCTAGTGGCCTCCTCTCTCCCTCTGACTGCTGCAGCAAATCTGGTCCCAACTGGGTGTACTTGTAGATGCCTGCCCAGGGTCAATTTACTCTGGAGTAAATTACTCTGGAGTAAACCCATCCAGCAGCATTTGCACGTGTAGATATGCACACTAATAAGCATTTTCTTAACAATCTAAAAACCCTCACTTTTCCCTTTGTTTTATTGTTTGTTTGTTTGTTACTGCTCAGAATAGCCTACAATTTCACTCTCTCCTGATGGCATCAATGTAGCAAAGGTTTTTTGCTTCCTTAGGGTCAGAGAAACTGTAGGTTTTTTCTTGGTGAATCAGATTGAGGATGGCAGGATATGTCATGAAGTATATCAGCTGCTTGTGTCTGACCTGTAGTTCTGTTGGTTTAAACAGAGCCTATTTTTCAGCCACCTCATAGGGAAGGTCAGGAGCAACACTATATGAACACCAAGCTCCCCACATCAGATTTACTAGTTCTCTGGCATCCAAGTCCACCTCTTTGTCTCTCAGAGCCTCTAGCTTCTTGCTGTGAATTCCTGTCTGCTTGGCCATTTCTACAATCTGATCCTCATAAGCAGAAATTCTGTCCCTGCTCCATGAGTCTTCTTCACCAGGGCATTCAAGGAAGCCTGAACATTCCTTACAAATTTCTGAGTCTTATTCACTATATTTGTAATGCTTGATAGCTCTCTAACTATGCCCTACAGCTGGAAATCCACACCCTCTGTCTTCCCCTCAGATCTCACCCCAGAGGCCTCTCTATTGGAAGCCAAGTGGCTCCTTGATTTAGTGTTGTTTTTTTTCTTAATGCTCCCTGACAAAATATGGGAGGTGGGAGGGAGGAATGAGAGGTTATCCCAGCCAGAGACAGGGATGTGTATTAGTCTGAAGTATAATTTTTATATAAGGGCTTGAAGAATTTTAACAGCTAAAAGTGGCAAAAAATGTCACAAAACAGCAGTTGCCTGTCAGATTTGTATCTTCTTCAGTCCACAGTGCACGCTGGCTCCTGGCACCTTTATTTCTGATACGCCCTTTGACAAACTCTGGCTACAGAATTCAATGCTGAAACCTTATTCCCATGTAAAACTCTCTCTCATCTAGGTACTGCACACATCTTTCCTGTCAGAGCACAGCTTAGTGGTTGAGTGTCTCGGCACAGTGGAACTTTCTAGCACAAGGCACGGTGAGATTTTGTACAAGGGAATCTCTCAGCACGGTGGAGAACACTATTGGCCGGTTCTAAATTATTCCTACGTGGCGACTACCAATTGGCTCGCTAGCCGTATAAAAGGTTGGAGCAGTTTCCGCCCAAGTTGGAGAACTCCGCGCCCATCTCAGAGTTAATGTGGCGGACTGATCAACCGCTGATGACTCCCCATCGCCGACCGACCCCGACGTACCCCCCGTGTCCTGCATGCTCGTATCAAAGATATCTCATCGAATCAGAGCTCCTCGGTTAAACTTTAACTGAAGTTTGAAGTTAACTTTCTTCCTACGCTGTACATCTTGACAGTGTAAGTAAAGCCATCTTTGTTTGAACCAGTACGCGTTTGTGCCTAATTCTACTCCAGTGGTCGAAAGTACCCATCTGTATGTGCCGGGTTTGTGGCCACAACCCAGCCGACCCTTTCCCGGATCCCCCTCAGCCCCCACATGGCGTCACGAACAGGATCAGGATCAAGATTGGGGACAGGATCAGGATCAGGATTGGGATTTGGGGAAGACCCGATGGAGTCAGAATTAGTTAGAGGCTGCCCCTGGCATAGTGGGAGACGCCACGTGTCAGACGCCACAGAACTAGGCGCCCACATCGCCTATCATCAGGCGGGCGGAATAAGTGAAAGGTGCGTCAGTGGCTACCTTTAGCTGAAGGGGGAAGAAGAAGATTCAGAAGAATGGGAAGCACATCTACACCCCGGAGCGTTCGGGTGTGTGATGAGCAGCGAGCGGGTCTTGTTTAAGCCCCGGGAGGAAGGGGGCACCGCATCTTTTGCCAGATTTGAACCAAGCGAAGTGAGCCCGACCCTCAGCCAGGAGTTTGCCTGCTGTACGCGACTCGTGAGGGAGGGTGGAGAACTGACGCCGACCGACTGGTTCAGTCCCCCAACCCTAGCATTTGGGTTGAAGGGCCGCGAGGTTCTTTCTGAGCTTCGCGAAGGTCTAGAGGCGGAGGAATGCACCACAGACAAGGGGAGAATGTTGAGTATACTGTTCCGCGCCGTAACAACCTTGCTGCGGAAGAATGCAGATTTGGAGGCCCAGCTGCTCGCAGCCGGTCAGGCAGCTAAAGAAGCAGCACTAGAGAAAAGCCCCGAGTCGACGCCAATCCAAGATGGCGCCGAGGAAGGAGCGAGCTGCCCGGAGAACCCGGAAGAGAAGGGCGGAGCTTCGGGAGAATCGGCTGGAATCCGCCCAGCAACCCCCCCCACCGAGGTGACGTCGCTCCCGGCAGCCCTGCCTCCTTACCACGGGGAGGGGGCATTGAGTGGAGGGTTACATCCGCCCCTCCTACCAGATGCAGTGACAGCTCTGACAGCAGCTTGTTCTGCAGCGACAGTCAGCCGAGTAACTAATGTGCAGGGTACAGTCCACACCACCTATCGCACCCGCACTTGGACCGAGTTACAGGAACTGTGTAAAGAATCAAGGATAAAGCCTGAAGAGACTCTAGCCATGTGGTTAGGACGTCTGGTCGTGGGATTCGGGTCCGACTTGTTAGACTTAGAAGAGGCTAGTTTCCTAACCCGACAAGCCTCGTGGAGTGGAAGGCACGCCACCTACATAGACCTAGTGACGTGCAATGTTCATTGGCCCATTCCACTTCCAGAGCTTGTCGCGGGCCAGGTCAATCATAAATCCCACGTGTGGCACGACGGCCGTCCATCGACGGTCAGTGCAGAACAGATTCTATTGGCGATAATAGGAAGCTCATATTGTTCTTGGAACTCCTGAGCACACGCGTTGGGACTGACACTGCCCCAACAGCGAGGACCATGGCCTCACCGCCACCTGCGAAACCCGGGAACTGTTCCGGTGACTTTCAATAATGTAGAAGCCTGTGTTGAAGTTTATGGAGGAAGAAACACCACCATCCTTCGAATCCTCCTCAACCCACTGGCTGGCCAACCTGCGAGTAACCTTTTGCGACAGCTCCTGAGGTTACAGGCCCTCATGAAGTTGGACACGGGAAGCGAACATGGCAACCGCTGCAAAGAACGCCAGAGGAGAGGATCATGTTTGGATTCCTCCTGCATCATGCTAGGCTCACGAAGCGGCAGCTGCAAATCCTGGGAGACGTGGGCCAATGGCAACTGGCCTATGAACTAGGTTTCCAGTATCCAAGGGAGTCAGATGACAACTCCGGGATGTCCTCATCTTGCTGAGCATAGACAAGACCACGCAGCGTCTGTGCATGGATCGTCATCCGTGACGGTGCATCTGCGAGTGTGTGAGAGTCGTCCAGAGCCGAGTCGTGCCCGAGCACCTGTATCGTGTGCTTTGGAGAAAGTGGGAAGCCGCGAGAAAAAATGTTATTGGCTGTTCCGTTGCGCGCACGGCTTCATATAGATATTGTAGTATAAGTTAATTAACTGTTCAAAGAATTCTTTCTTTGCAGTGTTTTGTCTGAGGCTCGAGATACGTGTCAGAGGCGGACCCAGAGAGAGAGGTGAAGAAGACGCAGAAGCCTGACTTCGCCATGACACCTATCGAACTCCTCGTGATTGAACTTTTTGTAACCAATGTACTTATGTGTGTTTGTTTTTGTATTGGTTATTATTTGATTCGATCCGTTGAGGACGAACTTTTTTCGTTGTATGTTTTTGTATATAGCCAGCTACCTCATGAAACCCCTGAGAGGAGCGATAATTTACACGACGTGCATGTGCTTAAATTTCCAGCTGTGCCATCGGCAAGGGGGCATGTCAGAGCAGAGCTTAGTGGTTGAGTGCCTCGGCACAGTGGAACTCTCTAGCACAAGGCACGGTCAGATTTTGTATGAGGGAATCTCTCGGCACGGTGGAGAACCCCAGCGTGGAAAGGTTCCCGCCACTCATATGCAAATTCACACATTATTATTGGCCGGTTCTAAATTATTCCTACGTGGCGACTAGCAATTGGCTCGCTAGCCATATAAAAGGTTGGAGCAGTTTCCGCCCAAGTTGGAGAACTCCGCACCCATCTCGGAGTTAACGTGGCAGACTGATCAACCGCTGACGACTCCCCATCGCCAACCAACCCCGACGTACCCCCCATGTCCTGCATGCTCGTATCAAAGATATCTCGTCGAATCAGAGCTCCTCGGTTAAACTGTAACTGAAGTTTGAAGTTAACTTTCTTCCTACGCTGTACATCTCGACAGTGTAAGTAAAGCCATCTTTGTTTGAACCAGTACGCATTTGTGCCTAATTCTACTCCAGCAGTCGAAAGTACCCATCTGTACATGCCGGGTTTGTGGCCACAACCCAGCCGACCCTTTCCCGGATCCCCCTCAGCCCCCACATTTCCCAATGGAGCGTACATCTAATCAGATAAACATGCTCCTGTCCCAGAGGGCAAAATTAGGTTTAAAGAATTTAAATTATCTAGAGATAATTTAAAGAATTTAAATTATCTAGAATTTAAGATTAAAGAATTTAAATTATCTAGAGTTGCCAAGAACTTTAACTCTATGCATTGCACATAGCAGGCCAGATTAGGCAGAGCCAAGAATGACAGGAAGGAAGCAAACTGTAGCATCCCAGAAATCACTCTGGAAAACAGTGTAACTCAGACATAGCCCTCTGAATTACCATTCCTCTCCTGCTTCCTTTCTGCTGCCATACAGCTATCATTTATAGCTGGCATGTAGCCCAGCAATATATTCTCACAATACATACACCCTCTGTGCTGATTCATCTTATCTCCCCAAAGAACTGGCAAGGGAGAAAAAGGTTACACACCGTCTTCCCCCATTTCCTGCCCACTCCGTATTCCTTTGCCCTAGACAAGGAGTAAACAGGTCTGTAGCCCAAATTACACAGAAGCCCAAGTTCCTGGCAGTATAACATATAAGGGGAAGATTTCCCTCTTTCTTGAACTGTTGCCCCATGCTTTTTGGTGCTTCCTTCAAGTACTTGCAGTAGAAATCAGTGTGCAATGTTTTCAGTTTACTCTTGGGTACAATTGATTGTTTCTAAATGGCATCATAAATAAGTGAAACATTCCTTTGAGAAGCCAAGGAAAGCCATTCTTTCTAGAAGTAAAACTTTGGCTAATTCACTTGACTGTTCTTTATTACATTTATAAGCCACTGTTGAAATGATATCATATTTTCCCCTGTGTTCAAGCCATTAAACTAGATTAAAACGAGTAGCACACTAGGTAGATGTTCTCTTTGTCTATCCAGCTCAGATTTAATCTTATTTTAGAACGTGGTCATTGTGATGTCTTGAGCTCAGCAGAGAATTAATATGAACAACAAGTAATTGAACTTGCACATTTCATCTTCCAAACTGAAGAATATGAGCTTAAAGTCTCAGTGGGTTGTGGAAAATCTGCACCTGCTTGCTCCTTCCACATAAGTATTCAATCATGAGTGGATGAATTTTACTCCTGCTTCTACACCAGTCACTTTTTCCAGATGTCAGGAAGTTATTGCTTGCAAATTTATAGCTGAATTGTAGCTGCTATGCACTGCATATATTGAGGAAGAAATTGGAAACCACTTTATATGTCCCCTTTACTGGATACAAAGTACATGCCTTTTTCCACAGTTGTCCACTGACTACCCACCAGTGCAGAAGAGGAGATTAGAAGACAAAGCTGATGGATAGTCTTGTGTTAAGAATTTTTAGGTGCTGCTGATTGCACTTATTCCTGAGATTTCATGTGAGGGTACCCTAGGGAACAACACCAAGCTGAGCTGCTCCTCAGTCAGGCAAGAAGAGGAAGGTTCATTTGTGCCATGTTCCCTGAGCTAGGCACAATATAATCTGGAAGGATATTTTCCATTCCCACTGGAATAAAAATGTATCTGTGGGATGATTGCTTTAGATTGAACAGTGGTCTAATCATGGGAGATACGACCTGAGCATATCAACGAAAGCAAGGAATTTTCATGTTTAATCCCACCCTCAATGCTATCTCATTTTGTGACTTGGGATGTTATGTATGGCAAAAAATGTTCTAGGTGGGCATGTCTACATGAGACACTAACTGCTCAGTCTACACAAGACACTAACTAGTATCTGCTCAGCCTAATAATACTGCGCAATAGCGCATCACAGCGCAAACAGTACTAATATGCAGTGGCGATGCACAGGGGGTGCATGGGGGTGCACCCCCTAAGAGATCCGATGCACCTCCTGACAGGCAGTGCTCCCCGCTTAGGCAACAGGCAGGGGGGGCAGGCAGGAGCACTGGTGCCCCCTCTGTGAGTGCCGGCCAGGCAGTGGGGGCACTAGGTGAAGTGCTGCTGGCATTTCCGGGAGCGCTGCTGGTGCTTCTGGGAATGGTGCTTGTGCTTCCCACTCGGTGAGATTGGCCACAGGGAGACCCCCTCCCCACGGTTGCTGACTGGCTGCTGGGGGGGCACATGCCCCCCCCCCGACTCAGGTGGCACCATGCTAATACGCAGGTGGCCCATGCTAATACGCTACTGCACAGTATTATTAAGCTACTGCACACTAGCATCATTAAAAAGTCATGTGCCAGTGCTACTGCACAGTAATGCCAGTTACTACACATTAATTTAGTACTGGATTATACAATACTACATTTAATAAGCAGTAACTATGGTGCATTGATGAACGTGTAGATGCGTCCTTAGTATAAATAAGGACTAAAAAAACCCTGCTGTTCATGGGGCCAAGCACTGGTGGCTTGAAATTACGTCACCTGCAGAATCTAGATGTTCTTAAATAATGACCAGTAACCTATGTAGCAACTACTCCTGGCCTTGCATTGCTTATGACAGATTTGAAGTCACACCTTGACTATGCTGGCTAAGAAAATGTAGCTGCTAATTTCTATGTATTAGTCTGTTCTATTTTCAAAATTTATTACAAACTTTGTCTCAAGTCTGCCACATTAAACATCTGCATTATACTGGTTAGCTGATTGGTTGAACGAAAAAGACTGTATTTCTATCACTAGTGCTCATTTTTATAGGACCCTGACATTCACGTCTTAGAAGGGTGTTTTAAATATACATTAAAGTGAATGTTTAGTTCAGTGGGAAAGTTAAAATAGATAATATTCTACACTGAAACACTGGCAGAAACTGTTCATTGAGGCTCTCACTTGGCAAATCAACAGCATCAGTCTGGGTATAAGTGAGGCAAAACGGGGAATCTGGACCTAGAAAAAAGGGGAGAATAAAGGGCAGAGGTCCGTGAGCATGTGGGGAGACAACTGGGCCCAACAACACAGTAGTGAGATTTTCTTCTCGTATTGGACAAACTGTTGGCCATTCAGAGAAACCCAGTTAAAAGGCCAACCCAGGTCACAAGCACAATGTGCAGGAAGGGGACCAGCTCTTCACAGCAAAGTGAAAGAGCCCAGGAGAGATGATTGCATCCTCACTGCACTAAAAACCTGGTCAACTTACCCATTGTTCCTGGGCCCGTATACATTCCCACACTTCTGCTCTATTCTGAATGTGAACAACTAGGAAATGGAAGAGTCATACCTCTTCACTGATTCTAGAAGCCAGCTGTCTAGTACACTCTTCATCACTGTCTGAAGAGGTTTCAGAAGTGTAGACAACTGAGAATGCACTGAAGAAAAAGTACAACAAAGAGACATACAGAATAGGTTCTCGTGTGTCATGTGACTGTTGAGTAGTAAGAGCTGAGCATTAAGGCTTTCTTCTATCAGCATCTGGGAACCCAGAATATTGTAACGCTCTTAAAATATTTCTGGCCCCTGACTTTACATCAGAAGTACGTACAATTCCTGTTTGATCAAAATAAGAAGCTTATACTTACTATTTCCAGTGCTTTTCTTCCTGCCAGTCCTTGGCACACTGGTACTGCCCAAACATCCTAGCTACACAAGCAAAGAACAGTTTCCTCAAGCAATGAAGGCAGGGAATGGATTGTTTTTCTAAGGTTAAATCTTTACAGTTGTGTGTACCCCTGTTCTAGCTTGTGCACGTGTAGCCATAGACCTGAAGTTCAAACTGTAGTTTGGACAACCAAAAAATCCTTAACATGGTGCTAGGGATTTATAGGAATGAACTGGAAGGTCCTTAAGACATCTCTGGACCCATCTGGATCCAGCCCCCAGTGTTCATGGGTGCACAGTTATGTTGTCTATATTGGATCTGGAAACCAGCAGCATCTGTTGCATGAGAAGATTCTCAAGCTGAGTCTTTTAAGTCTTAAGTCTTATATTCTCAAACTGAGTATAGGACAGGTCATACCAACATGCACATGGTTTTGCAGACAGTCCTTATTTTGCTCTCCACCTAGCATTCCATCATCTTCTTGTAACTGTTAAAGCAGATAGCTGATCTTTATTTTGCTAGACCTTTTAACATCAGGGTACAGTTTCTTGAGATGTGGCAAGGGGAGGCAGGTAATCCACTAAAATAATGCTGGACACCGACAACTCTTTCATAACCATATCATTAAGGGACAGATAAGATGCAAACCAGGAAATGCCAAATCTCTTCAATACCTCAGCATCATGCATTTCCCCCCCCATACGTTCCCCTTTTTTGTTCATTTTGTTTATATACATTTTGTTTATTTTTATATACATTTTGATTGCAAACAATAAAAAAATGCTAGTTTAATTATGCATATTAACACCACTTGGCATATTAATAGCAATAAAGTATATTAATAACGTTTAGTGGATTGTGCAGCTTCATGGCATTTATGTTTTGTTATATTGTGACTGGTTAACTGTCCAGAAGTCTCTGTTGCCATTCCAATGCAGGTGCAGAAAACCAAAGTCCTAATTATTTCTCAACCCTTAATTAGTGAAGATTTGTTAATTGTACTGAGCCTGCAGCACCACCCAAGCTAGGAAGCCTGAAACAATGACTAAATATAGACAACAACCAGCCAGTTACATATCACAATTCATGACAAGCCCATTCCTACCCTGGCTCCTTGGTGAAGCACTCATATCCTGCCAACACAGAATGAGCTATAAAAATGAGATGTGCAGTTGTAAGCAGAGACTATTGCAATCAATTTTACATCAGCTTTTACTACACGAATATGAAATTTAAATGTAAAACCTTAATAACAGGATGTTTATTAAATGCTAGTAATGTGATTTTATATTTTATAAAATTGTGACTCCATTAAATGGTTAGTAAATGGATCCAGACTCTCCCTATCTTCTCAAGCATTCACTAAACAGCCGGTGTTACAACAAAAGCAAACAAAAGTATTAACCTCAAATTAAACCAAGCAGAAAACCATAAAAAAGCAGCGTCGCAGGTATACATACAAGCTGCTGCTAATGAGTAAAAAAAAAATTGGTGATCTGTGTTAATTAAACTGTAAGTAAAACAGCATATGCACCATGTTTGTGTGCAAAACATTTAAAAACAATAAACCCAGACAGTACAAGGAGCTCCAGTGCTTTAATGAAAGTGGGATAGAGCTGTTCCTATCCACTTTCCTTGGCCACTGGATCTTGATTGGTTTGCAAGGGGCTGCACTGTTATTTCCACATTAACAGACGTCTACGTGCAATCCTATGCTACTCTGCTGCTCAAGTCCCTGAAAAACAGTTAATTAAAAAGTTAGTTAAAAGATGTGTGGGTCCTCCTCCAACACACAACTTTCTTTTTCCCTAATGTGACAAAAGTGTAACAAAAGTAGATGCATTCACGTTTTTACTGGGGCCCACTTAGGCACCTAGATCCATTTAAGCTGCTAGCAGGTGAAGAAGGATCTCACCCAAAGTTTTTAAAATGCAGATTCTAGATTTCTAAAGCTTTTTCTATTGACCACCCTTCCCCACCCCAAAAGCACACTTTTCAACATTGTACTGATATTGTTCCTGAACTGATAGTTTAGGGATTCATCAGGTATCAGGATGTTCAGAGATCTTGCTTTGTTCAACACCTTAAATTTTGTTTAGAGCAAACACCAACCTCTGATCATGTTGTCAGCATTATGGTTGCTTATATTTGAGATACTTTGAAAAAAATTGCTGCTGTTTCCCCCCTGTTTATACTACTCTAATTTTTTGTGGTAATTAACAGTAGTATAGGGAACTTGTTGCGCACTTGGGGGAGGAGGGAGGGGAGCACCCCACTTCCCCAACACCCAGATACACAAGTTGGCGCAGTACTGTCCTGCTCATTTCCTATGGCTGGGCATGGGAAGCTGAGACCTTCCCCTGCTGGTCCAGATGCTCTCCACCCCAGGGTGTTGAGGGAGCTAGCAGGGGTTATTGCAGGGCCCTTGGCATGGCTTTACGAGCGCTGGTGGTGCTCGGGCCAGGTGCCAGGTGTTTGGAAGATAGCCAATGTGGTCCCCATCTTTAAGAAAGGGAGGAGGGAGGACCCGGGCAACTATAGGCCCATCAGTCTTACCTCAATCCTGGGGAAACTCTTTGAGAAGATCATCAAGGAGCACATCTGTGATGGGCCAGCATCAGGGGTGATGCTGAGGGGCAACCAGCATGGTTTCATTAGGGGCAGGTCATGTCAGACCAACCTGATTGCCTTTTACGATCAGGTCACAAAAGCATTGGATGCAGGTGTCACCGTGGATGTAGTTTTTCTGGACTTCAGCAAGGCCTTTGACACTGTCTCTCACCCCATCCTCATTAAAAAACTAGGCGACTGTGGCATCAATGCCTACACGGTCAGATGGATTGCTAATTGGCTGAAGGGTCGTACTCAGAGGGTGGTGGTGGACGGGTCATATTCGACCTGGGGGGAAGTGGGCAGCGGAGTCCCCCAGGGCTCGGTCCTTGGGCCCACACTGTTCAATTTCCTTATCAGCGATTTGGACGATGGGGTGAAAAGTGACCTGTTCAAATTTGCTGATGATACCAAAATCTGGGGTGAGGTGGACACGCTAGCAGGGAGGGAAAGACTGCAGAAAGACCTGGATAGGTTGCAAGGGTGGGCTAACAAAAACAGGATGTGTTTCAATACGGACAAGTGCAGGGTGCTGCACTTGGGCAGTAGTAACCGGCAACACACTTATAAGATGGGAAACTCCCTTCTTGAGAGCACGGAGGCAAAAAGGGATCTTGGAGTCATCATTGACTTCAAGATGAACATGAGCCAACAATGTGAGGTCACGGTCGGCAGGGCTAACCGGACCCTATCGTGCATCCACAGGTGCATCTCAAGTAGGGCCAAGGAGGTGATCCTCCCCCTCTATGCGACACTGGTCAGGCTGCAGCTGGAGTACTGTGTCCAGTTCTGGGCACCCCACTTCAAGAGGGATGTGGACAACATTGAGAGGGTCCAGAGGAAGGCCACTCACATGATCTGGGGACAGCAGGGCAGACCCTACAATGAGAGGCTATGGGACCTGAACCTGTTCAGCCTTCACAAGAGAAGGCTGAGGGGGGACCTTGTGACCGTCTATAAACTCACTAGGGGGGACCAGAAGGGTTCGGGGGAGACCTTGTTTCCCCCAGCACCCCCCCTGGATAACAAGGAATAACGGCCATAAGTTGTTGGAGAGTAGGTTCAGATTAGACATCCATAGGAACTACTTCACAGTTAGGGCAGCTAGGATCTGGAACCAACTTCCAAGGGAAGTGGTGCTGGCTCCTACTCTGGGGGTCTTTAAGAAGCGGCTCGATGCCTACATGGCTGGGGTCACTTGAGCCCAGTTTCTCTCCTGCCCAGGCAGGGGGTCAGACTTGAAGATCTACAAGGTCCCTTCCGACCCTACTTCTATGATTCTATGATTATATGCTGTGGCAAAAACTCCCAGCAAGGGGGATTCTGGTGCCCTCTCATAGTTGATGCCTGGGGTGGATCCCCCATCTCAGCCCACCCTAGTTATGTTGCTGGTGACAAGTTGTTCTTCTTCTATTCTACGGTACCAACTAATTTTTAAGAGAATGTGAAATTTGTTTCTTATTTTTCAGATTCTAATACTATAAAATATTCTAGTACTGAAGAATACTACACTGATAATGAGAAACACATGAAGGAAATGAAAGATGCCTTGAAGATTTATTACAGATTTATCATTAAAGTTACAGCTGTTTGACAGACTTATGAAAACAGAAGCTGTGGATGTCTACAGATTTCTTGACATTCAAGTACAAACAAATACAGCTATTTCACATAGATACAAAGGCTAGGCAAGTTACTCAAGTGGGAACACTGGTCTGCATAGAAAGTGTTTTCTGTGCAGCAGTGGAGTGCATAGAGGGTACCTGTCTACCATTGTTCATGAAACTGTCCACCACTGGACACTAGTGCTAAAGCAGTCAGAGGCTACACCTGCTGTGCCCTGTTGACAACGTATCAATCATCCGCTCCATAGGCCTATGCTCATGTTCTCTATGCCTCTACTCTTCTGCCAGAATTTTTTTCCACCGGTTTCTGCTCCTGATGCATACTTCACTTCTAACAAATTAAGAGATCCTCCTTCACAACTGTATTTTTACAAGTCTGACTAAGGCAGTCTCTTGTGTCTTCAGAAAAGCAGCACTAACTTTGGTCAATCAGTTTGGTTTCTAGAGCAGGTGATTTTGGTGATGTGGGGGATTGGGCACAGCAAGGTAATTTGCTTGGGTTTATCTTCTTTCATAGATTCTATGAGGGAAAAAACCAACAAAACAGACCATTGCATTCATTTTATGATAGGGGTGATTGTGAGGTCTGTTATCATGGTCTGACATTGAGAGAAGTCTCTTCAAGTTTTTACAGTTACTATATACTTCAGTATAGAGGGATCATAATTTAGTCCATCAATTTCAATGGTTTCACACAAGGGATGACCTTGGCTTGTTATTTTTAAGCTATAGTGGCTAATATTTTGGTAGATGAGACAAGAAATCTGGAGAAATATACTCCTTTCCCTGTCTTGGACTCAGTAGGTAGCTTGCGGATATACTGGGGGGAATTTAGCTCCGGTTCTTAAAAAGAGATTGTTTTCAAGCTGTCTCTAAAGAAATGCTGAGGTTTGTATAGTAACATTAAACTATGTAGGGCAAAATGCTATTTCCCCTAGTGGATCAAAGTGCAGCTTTCAGCTGTTTCTGAATTACCCAACCAAAGTGAAAGAGCGATTCTATTATCTGCTTTGGGCCCTTAAGTGCCCTCATTGTAAGAAGAGGGAGACCTCTGCACATTTCCAGAGGGTGATTATATTCCTTTAATAGGGGCATTTATGGGCTCAGAGGGGATAATAGAATTACCTTCTATATCTTAGTCAGGTCACTCACAGAGTTGCTGGCAGTCTGCACTTTGGTCATCCAATAAGTGAAAAAGAATTCTGCCCATAGTTTCTTCACAATGCAACCACTGGAGGGCAATGAGCACAAGTGCTTAAGCTTTTAGGGTTGTATTAGATGAACCTTGAAGTCCATTTTAACTCTATGATTCTAAATCTGATGTTCCAGATGTAGGGCAGGAATATTTATTATACATTTTAGTCTTGGGCTTTGTCTGGGTGCCCCCAGCTCTTTGGTGAGAGTATGTTTGTGGAATGTGCAGTCTGCTCATCTCTCTGTCCCTGGCCTGTATCCCTTGTGTTTCTTTCAATCCCTCCTCAGGTGCATTCCTCTTCTGTGGGTGCACAAAAGGAAGAACAAAATCAACAGTGTTGTGCACACTGAGTTTTATTTTAGGATATCTTTAATCTCTATTTCCAGCACAGCTGTGATGAAAAACAGGTTGCTGTAGTTATCGTGGTTGAAGCAAGAAAACATCTTAGTTGTATAATGCATGGTCAGTGCATAGTTCCAGGAAATAGTGTGCAATCATCTAGAGCTCCTCTGTGCCCATTGATAATTTATAAGGCTGGCATTAATGAGCTCCCTTGATAAGCAAAGGCAGAACTAAAAGCACACCAACTTCAAAAGGGCTTATTGGTTAAAACATGAACACGATAAAGCAGAGAGAAAGGGATCATTGCTCTGAAAACCTGTGAACAAAGTCAAACTGCTTGAAGGCTAAAGAGCCTTATCTGACCTGTACCACATACCTGTAAACTGATGGCAAATGTACTCAGTGATGATTGTGATCCCATTCCTGTGAGTTCTTTAGAAGTTTTTCTCAGGAGACCGTGTGGCTGTCTTCTAATAAGAATAGGAATTATTGGTGATCACATGAATGATACATGTCATCTTGACAATACCGAGCTAGTAACTTTTCCCTTGTGTAAATGATCTCAGTGAGAAAAATACAGTATTATCTTCGGCAATCCCACGCTGTCAAGGATGATTGTCTTCCAGGATTGTCTTATCTGTGTGTCCAAAGATAGCTGATGAGGCCTATCCAGGATTGACAGAGTCTACTGCAGCTCAGATATGTGTTTCCGTGTGGGGTGGGTGATGCCGAACTCTTGATTCGGTCTGCAACATGCTGTTTGTGCCACTTCCACTTTTCCATCTTCTGTTGTATTCAGGAGATTTCAAACTACTGAGATCCCTGCAGCAGACTCTTCCTTAATTTTGGGCACTCATGAGCAATAGTCTCTCATGAGCTGACATTGATGTTGCAATTTTTAAACTGATCTGGAGGATGTTCCTGAAGTGCTTTTTCTGCCCTCCTCTTGAGTGTATGCCTTGGCTGAGCTGGGAGAAAAAAACTTGCTTCAGGAGTCTGGAGTTGGACATCTGGATGACATAGCCAGCTCAGTGAAGTTGATGTTGGATGATCATCACCTCAGTATTCACAGTGTTTGCTTGCAGGAAGACACTTAATGTTGGTTTGTCTGTCTTCCCACTGGATTCAGAGGACTGTCCTCAAGCAGTGTTAATGGTAATTTTTCATCAACTTTAGATGTCTCCTGTACAATGTCCATGTCTCAGCTCTGTACAGCAAGGTGAGGATCATGACTTCTTGATAAAACATGAGCTTGGTTTTGGATCTGATGTGATGTTTGAACATTCATTTCTTCAGGCGTCCAAAGACTGCACTTGCACATTTGAGGCAATGTTGGATTTTTTTCTTTGATGTCAGCTTTATGTGAGAAATGGCTTTTTAGAAAAGGAAAATAATGTTCTCCAGAGTCTCACCACGTATCTGGATTACCATATCTGGGGACTGTTCATTAGGAGCTCATTGGTGGAGGACCTTAGTCTTCCGAATGTTAAGTGTCAGTCCCATTTTCTTGTATGCCTTAGTAAAGAAGTTGATGATTGCCTGAAGGTTCGCTTCCGAGTGAGCACATACTACAGAATCATCACCATACTGGAGCTTGATGATTGTGGTTGGCTGGTCTTGGTTTTGGCTTAGAGTTGGCTAAGGTTAAATAACCTACCATCTATTTGGTAATTTAACTCCACTCCAGCTGGAAGCTTGTTGATGGTCAGATGTAGCATTGCAGCAAGGAATAGTAAGAAGAGTGTTGGAGCAATGATGCAGCCTTGCTTAATTCTTGTTTTAACCTCAAAGGGATGTGTGATAGATCCATTACTGAGAACCACCACTCTCATACTGCCATGGAGCAGGCAGAGAATGGTAATAAATTTTGGTGGGCATCCATACTTCAGGAGGATCCTCAGCTGACAGATTTAAAAGCCCTTGTGAGGCCAAAGAAGGCCATGTAGAGAGGCTTATGTTGTTCCTGGCATTTCTCCTGCAGGTGCCAAACTGTGAAGATAATGTCAGTTGTGCCTCTCAATGCCCTAAACCCACACTGAGATTTCAGAAGGAGCTCTTCTGCAAGTAGAAGGAAATAGTTCAAGAGGGTTCTTGCAATTATTTTTCCTGTGGTGGACAGGAAAGTGTTCTCTCTGTTGTTTCCACAGTCTGACTTGTCTCATTTCTTGAAGATTGTCACAATCCTGGCATTCCTGTGGTCATCTGGGATTTCCTCATCATTCCAAATCCTTACAATGAGGGCATTAAGCTTTGGTGTGAGCTCCTCTCCTCCCTGCTTGAAGATTTCAGTGGGTATTCCATCCACTCTAGGTACCTTGTTATTCTTCATCTGCTTTATGACTTTCCTCATCTAGTCAAGGCTTGGAGCGATTCTAAGATCATCTCTGACTGGGTGTTGTGGGAGGGAGTTGAGAACACTCTCATTTACAGCATAATCTCAAGAAAGAAGGTCTTCAACCTGCTCCTTTCAATGAGCATTGATGGTTCCCCTTTCCTTGATCAGGTCTCCTCCATCCTTAGATCTCAAGGGGCATTGTCCTTGAGAGTTCAGATTGTAGGTGACTTTGGTGGCACTGAAAAAACCATGAATATCATGGAAGGCAATGAGTTGTTGAATCTCCTTAGCTTTGTCTTTCCACCATATGTTCTTCATATCATGGGTCCTCCTTTGGACCTTTTCCTTGGCTTGCTGGAGATTCAGTTTCTTCTGCCTGGAGTTGGTGTCATTTTGCCAAGCACAAGAGGTCTTGCACTTGCAATCAATCACCTCTTGGATCTCCTGGTCATTCTCATCAAACCAATTTTGATGTTTTGAGGTAGAGAATCCAAGTGTTCCTACACAGGCATTGCTGTTGGTGGCCTTGAAGGCAGCTCACACCCTGCTGACATTCTCCAAAAATTGTTGATTGGAATTCACCAGTTTTTCATTGAGGCTTTGGTGAAGGAGGTCCTGGGCATTCACTATTAGGGTTGTCCACGAGGGTCCTGATGTTCCAGGTCCTGAAAATGATGGTGAATCTTTGTTGGTATTTTTGACCTCGGTAAAGGTGATCCCACTGGATGTGGTTATGCAGTCAGGAAGATACACAGAATACTGTATTAGACAGGCTATGTTTAGGTCACCTTTTCTAGTTCCCTCCCCATGTGGTGTGATCGGAACAGATCCTGAAGAGGGCTGCTCAGTCACAATTACAGCTGCTGAATTGCAGTCCTGTCTTGTCTAAATGCTAGAAAACCTTTTTGTAACTACCAACTTTATGCCAGTTCATGATTAGGAGCTTCCAGGCCTCATAATCTTGTGCCCACCACCATAAGTTGATTACCAAGGGGCTGCAGGAATGTGCTGGAAAAACTGTTTTCATGGAAGATGCCTGGGTGTGACTTCTTTTATCATGGAGAAGCTTCTGTACATCAGATTCTATGTGGCTCTTGACATAATGGGACCTTGACCCAATGGCAAGGAAACCAAGATGAGTGGGGATCTTGTTCTGCTGCAGCCTTCAGCCGCTTTTACAGCTGTTGAGATTCTAACATCTTGTTCCACCTGCTCCGCCACTGAAGACTTGCAGACCCATGGCTGCAGGCTGGGGAGGCTTATAATAGTGGCAACCTGTATTCACCATGTCACAGCACCACCAAAGGATATATGTGGCTTTTCAGGAGGGAAACCATAGCTATCTGCTGTCCTCACCAATCCTGGTGGTGCTGCCACTGCTTGGTCCATGACTGCTTATTCATCAGAATTACACCTGCTTATTTCACAGCTAACCTTTCCTGAAGGTTATTCCACTATCCACCACCTGTGGATGTGCTGGGTAGCAGTACAGCTCTGCCCCATAGGCACTATCATACATCATTTGCAATTCTTTTTCTTTTTGAAAGTAAAATATTCTCAGAAAAAGTCATACTTAAAGAAAATATCAAATGCTAATGGCCAAGAAAAAGAAAAAATTGGCCATGTATATCAATGCAAGCATTCCAAGAAAAAAAAAACTGAACAACTTACCTCAATGGCATTTTTTACCCTAAACATCAGTTTTTCACTAGCTCATAAAATATGTTGAGTTTAGACAGCTTAATAGCAAGATCAGTCAGGTGAAGTCAACAGGAGCTAGATCATGCCATAAATATGGAAGCAGTACTCTATTTATTTGACAAGTATTTTTTGAAATGCTGACCTCTGTATTAAAGGAATGCATGGAATGAAAAATGTACGCACTCACCAAACGTGCAGAGTGAATTTATATTTGTTAGGCAGAATCAATGCTTTGGGCCAGCTGTTTGATGTTTGAAACTTGCTAGATGATTTAAGAGCAAAACTCTATATTCCATTTAGGCACTTTTGAAAAGCCTATGCTAAATTCTTAAGTCAAATATTTCCCTTGAATTCCAGAAAGCTATCACCAATATACCTCAACAAAACCAAGAGAAAAAGCCAGTTTAAGGGTGATAAATATTTAAAGTTTTGAAATGAAAAGGCTTCTGCTTCATGCAGTGTATTGTTGCCCTGTAATGATTTTTGCCTTTAGACTCCTGGTTTTAAAACTACTTAAGACCCAACTGAAAATCAGTATGCTTTTAGCCTCTTCCTAGTCCTTAGCAGAGAGTGGTCCACCTCACAAAATGACACTACAGCATAAGTGCAGGGGAAGAAAATGACCACTGGAAGCAAACTAGTGTGAACAGAACAACTGATCCTGGTAGGAAGTGTAAGAGCAGTGTAATGCCTCACTATGAATATGTCAAATTTTGCAGCTCTTTTTCATGGTTTCTGTGTGAGAAAAGTTCATTGCTGATTAAATTAAGAAAGGCTAGGGCAACATGCTAGTGCCCAAACAGTACATAGGGTCACTTTTACTCAAAAAACACTGCTGACTCTGCCACCACCCACTATTGGCATATCCAAATGTTTAGCGCATTTGCCCAGGAAATGAAAGAGGAATGGCCTGGGAAGACTTGAACCCACATCTTGGGAAAGTGTCTAAATCAACAGGTTATAGTAGAGTCTGGGTAAGAATGGAAGAATTGTGGAGCCAGAGAGTGAGCTATGGAAGTGGGGCCTCACAGTGTAGCCTAGTAATGGCAATATTTCCCTACAAGGGTCAAGGCTGGGGTTCTGGTCCTTGCTGCCAGTTATTTCTCTTTTTTATCCAATGCTTGTCTAATGTAAAAGGTTTTGGCAATGTTGGAGTGATGTTGTAGACATCAACTGTATGCTTGGCCTTTAATTATCTCAGCCATGCAGTTGGTCCTATAGAAGATGTTATCCATAAAAATCCTTGCCCCTCACATAATGTAAAATATGTTAGCAAGGATCAAAACACAGGACTCCCCTCTCCCACCTAAATGCTTCCATAACTTAGCTACAGAAGCAAATCAGGCTCTACAGCCTAGTATTCAGGGAACTCAAGAGTGTGACTATAGCCCTACTATGAGGGTGCTGTTATTGGAGGAAAAAGTAATGTGCAAAGTTAATTGAATCACTGAGAGGCCCTGGCTCCTTTGCATTACTGTTTGCACTGGCAGTCATGAATCTGGTTTAAGAGACAAATTAAGATAGTTTGTAGCTGTTCTGTGTTCCAGGAGCAACACAAAGCAGCCAGAACATACCAATAAATCCATCCTGAAACATATATTTACACTCCTGTTCTTTTTCTTAAGTGACAAATGATTGACACAGTTTGCTGGGCTTATGAATGTGAAGGTAAGCCACTTATCTCTAGGGGTTTCTTTTATTGTTCCTGAAACTTAAAACAATTATGCAAAGCTTGAGGTTGCTGCTGTATATGAAGAGCACAGCAAATACCGTGTTCTTGAAAAAAGCATTTTGAGTCATCGCTACACTGAAAAGTCTATAGCCTGTTAGATCAGGAACGGGGTTAATTTTTTTTTAATGTTAAATCATGGGCATGTGTCCAGTGGAATATGTTTACTAAGAACTAAAAATACATTTATTTGTGGTACTCTTGCTCTATATTGTATGTATTTGAATTCCTGGGTGCTTGTTCACACTACTGGAAAATACAAGAACTCATATCCCACAGTCTTTAGAGAGTGATCTGTCTTATCCAGTTTTGTCTAGGTGTTCCCAAGGAAAAACAAACAGGGCACCAAATGAAAATACCAGCTTTGGGAGGTTCTCAAAAGGTGACAATGTCTATGGTCTTGTTTTCTATGTTCAAGCCAACACACTCAATAATTTTCAGTTAAGATTGAAACTTGAAATAGGTCAGCAGATGCTTTCTTGTGGGTTTGTTTCTCTCTGGACGATATTATCCCCAAGGCCTCACTGTGGTTGCTGTTTGCTTAGATATTTTTAGCACTGAGTGTAACTAAAATAATTAATTCTGTGTTTTATTTTCCCTTGTCTACATTTTCTTTCTCAGATTTTCATTCTCCTAGAACTGAAGGACAAGAATGTTCATTATATGCATGAAACCAAATAGAATTTCCATTTGGTCACCTACAGGACACATCAAGATGTGCATGTACAGTGGCTTTTAACATCAGTTAAATTTACATGCATATATGAGACTAGCTGTTGGTTCTTACTGTTTGTATCTTTTTTTTTTTTAAGTCATGGGGATGTGTATAGATTTGTATTCCCTATTGATACATTCAAATCCATGAGTGAAGGGAAGACAATTAACTTGAATGCCTGGGTATCATTTTCAGGCAAGCAGTATATATTCAATGTATTGGTTCCTGAATTGGACTCTCAGATCACTGAGAAAGTAGATTTGTTATAATTTCTCTTTCTGAAATTATCATTGCATCATCCTGGACATTCAGACTGGTTCTTTCTAAGCTCTATAAACAAATCATTGGAACATGTTCCTCTCCAGTCGACTATTTGGCAAATGGCCAGATCCATATTGACCTTGTAGGAAATCTCCACTTAGATATTGAACCAACTAAAATTTCATGCTTTGCTCGCTCTAGCAGGTTGGTTGGAAAAACTAAAATGGGAATGACATAATCACATCTAAAATAGGAATAATAATTTTGGTATGGCTTGTATTTTGACCAGGTGCTAACAACATACTACATTAATGCTCTGTGAAGTGCCAGTGGACTGTAAAGGCATGGCTTTAATCTTTATTGGAGCTTCAGTTTTTTTTTAAGTAAGCTTACTGCAGGAACTGAGTACAGTCTAGTTTCCTTGACTTCACATAAAATTGTCAAGTTTTTAATGGTTGCCATTATACTTGAGTTCAGTGGACATGATCCATAAGCTGCAGCTTATTATTTCCTTCCAGAAAAACAGGCTCCCTCCTTCCCACCCTCCCAACAACAGACCCCCCCCCCCCCCCCCGGCTCCAGTGCCCACTACCAATAAAGCACCCTTTTCCTCTTGAAACTATTTTCAGTATCTTTTTTCCAAGTGTCAGGGGCAAAACAGTGGGGAGGAAGCACCTACAGTGTGGAGCCCAGAGGGAGGTGCCCAGCATTCCGTCCTCACACCCTGCCAGCACCAACTTAGGTCTGGATGACACAGTGAGCCCAGCGGGCTGGGGTCTAGCCCAGAAGCCAGGATAAGTGCTACCCATCCCACTCAGCCCACTCCCCCTCTTCCTCCATAGGCCAGGGCCAACAGGACCCCCATGAAGAGCTGGTCCTGTCATGGCCAGGCCCTACTCAAGGGCCACATGGAGGTGGGGTGAGTAGCGGATGCTTGACAAGGTGGGGGGCCCAGCCTCTGGGAAGCCAAGATCTGATGCAGGAACTGGGGGCCCTGGCCTCTGCAGGCAAAGCTACACTACCTCCCATGCCCACTGGGGGGTTTTATGCAGGCCCATGGGGGGCTGCCAGGGGTCAGCCAGGTCTGGGGTCTGGATGCCAGGCAGCACAAAAGAGATCACCAGAGCTAGTGCTGTGCCGAGGATGTGTCGCTTATCCTTGGTGGCCTCCACCACCCAGCACAGCCCTGCATGCTGCTCCTCCTGGGCCTCGACCTGCCTCTGATGGAGGTTGAGGTGTGCCTGGTCCATCTTGTGGGCCTCACAGTGCCAGGCCCAAGTCTCCTTGATCCACTCCTCAGAGATGGTGAACAACCACTTGAGGAGAGCTGTCCAGTTCTGGCTCCAGTGCTGATGGAGTCAGTGCATGCAAAGTACACCTGCCAAGGATGCAGACAACCTTGAGGCCCCATCTCCATAGGCAGCAGGTGAGTTTCCCCTGTGTCCAGCAGCTGGTTCTGCAGAGCAAGGACAGAAAGACACTTTTTGAGACTTCACAACATTTTAGAGAAAACATGTACTGTACAGAGGCACTGTGCACTACCTGCCCTCAGTTCAGGGGTCATAAGTGCAGAAGTGCCCAGGCACCATGGTAAGTTGCCTGGATGGGGCTGGGCCTAAGAAATTCACTGCATTAACCTCCTAGGTACAGAAACTCATGGACTCAATATAGACAGTGGAATTTTGACACACTATAACCTGCCAGCCATCTCAACTCAAAAGCTGGCATGCCAGGCAGCTAAGCTGAGCACACCTAGAACCTCTCAACTCCACTGCAACCACCAAGCCTCAGGCCAGTCAAAGATGTGACAGGTCTGGGCTTTCCTTGGCCAGGACTGTGTGTGTGCGTGTGATAGCTGGAGGTTATGGCACCTCCTACACGCCTTTCACCAGGGGGATCCTTGGTCCTAGCATTTCCTATGGCTGCCACACTGCCAGAAGTCCCACCAGGCCTCCCCAACCCTGGCAGAGTGCAGTTTTAGTGGTCATAACCAGGACCTGGGGTATTCCTATATAAAATCTGTAAGGTGTGTAGTCTATGCTGCAAGGTATAAATGTATAGAAATAAAATACAAATGTATCTCCCTTCCTACATAAATTCTATAATGTAATATCCAATATAGTTATTATATTGAAAAGAATAAATCAATGAATATAATAATAAAATAAAAGGTTCTAGTAGAAAGCAAAAAGTATTGTGAAATTCCGCTTGCTAGGCTAAGCTAGCAAGTAGGACATCTTTCAAATCAAAGCTAGTAGTAGCCTTCGTTGTCTAATGCTCCTGAGCTGCTGGAAGACACAGCTCAGTAACTGTCGGACCCCAAGGCAGAAAGTAGGCCAGTTCAAACAATGCTAACTTTTATACTGTTTTTTCATCCCTCCCCCAGAGCACTGGGATTGGAAGGGACCTCAGGGAAAGATCACAGTCACTGGCTAGCTACACAGTCAATATGAGAACAGTCCTTCCCTATTCTTCCCCCCGCTTCCCCTTCCCTCTCCTTCCTTTCTGTTTCCCTGCAGGCAAACCCAGCTTCAGCATCAAAACTGGAAACATTTCAAAACTTTTGAAATGTTTCAACTGCCCTTGTTTCATTTTGAGGCTGTTTCAAAGCCCTTCATTTCATTTCAGTTTTGCTGTTTTGAGTTTGAAATGAGTTGAAACAGCATTGAAACAAAACAGCTGGCAACATTTCACACAGCCCTACTCTTTATACATTAAACAACTATAGAATGATAGCGGGGTATCCATTTGGAACACAGAAGTGTAGATGCCTGATGTCATAGCTGGAAGTCAACAAGCAATAGCTAACTAGTGTGATATATACATGTTTTATTGAAAGCATCAGGTATTTAAAAATCTAAATTTATACCAGTAATTTCCTTTACAAAGTGCATGGTAAACTTTGAATGTTTTTAATCTAGCCATCAGCAGTTTTTACATTTACTAAGCTGAATAGTATTTAAAATATTTTGAAAGATTACAGTATGTTTTCTTATTGGTTTATTTTTTGAAAACATTAAAAATAGCAACACTTAATAACAGGCTACTTGTGTATTACATTTGAAATAATTACGCTAGTGATTTGAGAGTTAGAAATTTCTTATAGAAATTCTGGGAATAATGTATATGAAAGGCTTTACATGACATACTTAATAGATTATTATATAATAACCTGAAGTAAGATTAATTGAGAATAACACATAGGCAAATTAACCCATAACAGTGAATTCTAGAAACAAAGGATATCGTTACATATCTGAGTGTATATTTTTCTTAACTGTATTTTGTTCTGGGCTAGAAGGGACTTCCTCAGTTATTGTATCCAGTTCTCTGCTTTCTCAGTCAAGCACAATACATAAACACTTACGTAAAATTAATCTCATTCTGGAATACCTTGGAAGGGGCTTCCTGGGTCTGAGACTATCTGATGTCAAACATGTCATATAATTCCTTTCATGAGTATATCAAGAATCAATTTCAAATCATTTAGGTTGTTTGCCTCCACCTACTCAGATTGAAATACCGTTTCAGAACTTTACTTCTCTGATGGTTAGAAAGCTTCTTCTAATTCCCAGCATCAATCTACTCCTAGCCAGTTATACTCATCTGTTCTTATGCTAGCAACATCACATTTTTGCTTTAATTGCTATTCTCTTTCCCTTTTGTTTATTGCCCTTCTGTATTTATAGAGAATAATTATATCTCATCTCAACCAGCACTTGGATAAGTAAAAAAATGAAATGTTTTAATCTTCTCTGGTGTCTTTTCTTCAGTTTTTGAACAATGACTTACAAAGTCCCAATCCTCCTCCATTTTTAAGGTCTTGAGCTCTTATGTCCAGTGGATGTCAGTACATTTTGACAAATCTAGTCTCCTAGACTTCTCAAAATTTGCCTTTTAGAAATTCAAAGCCTTAGTTACTTTTGTTGTTGTTGTTCTTTGTTTATCCACTTATTTCTTTTTAATCTGAATTGTAACTACTCAGATTTTGTCCATTAGTGTATAATGTCCTCATTATTTACTTAATCAAAGTGTAAAATAGCATCACAGCCAATTGGGTGAGTGACTGTTTACCAAAGAAATTTGTCAGCTATCACAACCAGGAGTATCTGGGCCCTACGACTGTTGGTAGTATTTTCTCTCAAGTCTATATCTGGAAAATAAAAGCCTCTCACAGTGATACCATTCCTGGTAGTATTCCTTCTGTAGCAGTGCCAAAGAATCTCATGCCAAGGTCAAATCTAACTCTGATCTATAGGGCTACCCCAGAAAACTGTATTTTTACCATCCTTCTCCAAAGTCATTTTGACTGACATAGATTATTTATCCATGTTATCCCTCATTTATTTGTAGTCTACCACACCAAAAGTGTACAGAACGACCCCACCATGAACTTCATTTCAAAATAAGTGCCATACCAACATGGCTGGACTACATCTCATGCTTGAACTGGCTTATTCAGAATTGGTCATGTAACACAACATGGCACTACATTGTTCCACATAGATATATCATCTCTATGTCTCTCCACACATATGCTATTTCTCTTTAAAGTAAAAATATCCCATTTATTAGTATTTCAGCCATCTGTTTTCCTTCATATTCTAATAATAATTCCTGGCCCTGAAAGTTAAATGAAGCACATAGATTGTTCTCTTTGTGACAGGTTTCAGAATGAGGTTAAGGCAAAATGTAGGCTCAAAAATGTATCAGATTATTTTAATTATCAACTGTGCCATGTCAGACTAGGGCTAGAAATTGATTCCTGGGAGCACAGCATGTTTATTTAACATTCATTGGCCTCAAAGGCATACTTAGGTTAAATTATTCACAGGCACAACCTGAAGCCTTTTTTAATTAAAAGACCTGGTTTTATCAAATGCATAGAAATCCTTGTAAAAGGGTTCGGAAATTCTTTTGGTGATCAGCTGAATTTTTTAATCTATAATTGTTCCAGTTTTGCTTATTTAAATTTTTCAGTGCCTGCTTCTTTTTTGGATTTTCAGCAAATGCCGCTGAACTGTTAAAAAAATGGCCTTTCAGAGAAGGTGGGAGGAGGCAGAAGTTGACAGCTTTTGTGGCCCAGCAGAGAAGAGCCAAGAGCCAGGCTGTGCAGAAGTAGATGGCATTCTGGTGTCCAAGAAAACAGAGTGATAATGAAGCTAAGTCTTATCTATCTGCATGCATCAAGGAAATGCCAAGCAGAATCAACATACTAAGGATGGTGTTCTATTTACCCTTGGTTGTGTAAGTGGCAGGGCTTTAATTGCTTAAGTGTCAATTTTGCCATGTTATGTGCATGTAACAATTCTGTTTCCTGGCAGCGTGGACATGTAAGTAGGCACCTACACGATGTGTACAGACTGAATACGCACAGTAAGTTATGCACTGGCCAGGCACACACATAGCTACATTTGCATGTCTTTTTTGGATACATATCAGCATCTAAGGCCCAAAACCATGACTGTTAGACTAAGGGGGGGGGGGGGGGGCGGGCATTCCTTTGTTTTAGTCCTAGAAGCTGACTGGTTAAGGCTTTTACCTGGAAGTCCAACACACAGGTTCTAGGCTACCTTTGATCAAAACAGGGGTTGAATTTGCATCTCGCTGACTGCCTTGAATACCACTGTAACCAGTAAGCATTATCCAGGGCTTCTACAACACTCCTTTTAAAGCTGGTTACCTTGACAAAAAGAGAGGGCGATAAGTGGATCCAGGAGGAAGAAAGTAGACTAGAGGGTATGTGGCTCAGTGAGCCATCTGCTTCAAGGAAAGGAAGGTGGGGCCCAGAGCCTTATGCCCAGGGAGATAGGACTTTCTTCACTGTCTGCCATCCATTTTTTCCACTGTGTAAGAGACAGTGGTGTAACAAAACTCCCAGTTTTTCTTTTTTTTCTTTGAAAATGCATTCCCACCCCTTCCTCAACTATTTCTGACTTTGTCTCTCCCTCTCTATTCCCTATAGATAAGTATAAGTAAGCTAAGATGTAGGATAAGCTTTAACATTTTATTTTAGGTAGTAAGTTTTATTTCTCTTCCCTCTGCAAAAAAGTGCCCTGCTATTTTGATATAGATATCCACTGTTTTATAAGTGATAATTATTATGTTTGTATTGATTTTTTTTTTTACTGCTTTTATATTGTGTGATTACTGTTGTAGGCCTATATATGTAAGTTAGCATTAGTCATGTCAAGTTTCCATCTTGTAATGTCAAGCCTCCATCTTATCCCCATGCCTGGTTGTGTAACCAATGACTCATACTACCCTTCCAATGTAACTTGGTTTCTGAATGAATGGGGATAAATGAGGGCGCTTGAAAGACAATGGCAGCAGGTCTAAAAATAGCACCTTCTGAATGACCGAACTATCAACACCAATACCTGGACCAGCAACCCAACCCTTGGAACCACCCTCAGTATTCAAGAAACAAAAGATGAGGCAGCCCACCATTGTGCCAAGGGTGCACATGCTCAGTAAGAACATCTGGAGCCCTCTGGAACAGGGCTGACATTGCCTGGACAGGCCTTCCCCATAGGAGATCAGAGGTAGCCTGCCCCATAAAAAGGGGTAGTGAAGACTGACTTCTTGGGAACGCCATTTCCATCTGGACCAGCACCATGCCACACCACCTATCCACCCCAGAGGCCCTGCTGGAGACCCTTTCTGGACAACACCAAGTTGAAGGAAACCCCGACTGGCCATCGAGGACCACTTTCAGCCTGGAATATGTAGATATCACCTGCACATTTCCTCCTCCAATTTGGACTCTATCTCTCTCCTCCTGGACGTCAGCCCCTGCACCAAGCCTCTTTAACCCCTGCTGCCATTGTCTGTGTGTGTCTGGGGGTGTGTGTGAAGGAACCAATAAGATATTGTGTCACCATCTCCCCTGTTCAATAAAACCACTATCATTTGTAACCCCGAGTTGGGTTGTGTTTTACTGAGCCCTGGTCCCTTCCCTATCTTAAGTTCTGGTCTCTGTCTCTCTCTATCAGCTCCAGACCCATTTTCCTGATCTCTCAATTCTGTCTGCCCTTTCCTGCCACCTCTCAGCTCATCTCTATCCCTTTTTGTGCAGGCTTTCAGACCTGTTCCCACCACTTTTTGCCCCCTCTCTGTTTCCCTTCTGCAGGCTCTCAGCCCTGTTGCTTTCTGCTTTCAATTAACACCAATTAACTTAAGTTACCCCAACTTCCCTCCAGTCTGCTTGTTCTAATCCTGGCACCAGCAACTTTCATCTCAGTCTTCACCAGCAGTAACCTGAAGTAACCCCAAGCCTCAGCTCCCCAGCCCAGCTCTCTCTAGTCTACCAGTTTTAATCCCGGTCCTAGCAACTTTCACCTCCTATGCTTTCATTCTCTCTCTCTCACCTTAATCTTCCCCCAGGTATTTCACGTACATGAAGCACATACATACACATCACAACATCCAAATTAGGAACTCACCTATGTGTAGGTGAGTGGTATGTATGTTACTGTGTACATGATATATGAATTAGTGATCTGTGTATGTGATTTGGGTATGCAGGTATTGGTAATTGATTCTGGTCTAATTTCTTTTGGTCTGTATAGTGTGTGTAGGTGCTTGAATTGGTGATAGGTGTGCATTTGCCTAGGCTGGTAATTTTGGATGTGTATGTACCTGAATTGGTTGTGTGTGTGTGTACATGCCTGGTGGGGGTGATTGCACCTAGTGTGTGTACATGCACCAAATTGATTTTTGAGTGTGTGCACGTGCAATTATGCACCACGCCTTCCTGTCTAACGGCGCAATATTGAGATCTTGAGAGTTGGCCTGACCCCACAGGACAACAGTGGGTCAGCTTCAAAAGGAGTTTTGGAGAACTGGCTGAAAAAAATAGATCTGTGGCTTAGGAGTTAGAGTGGTCTACTTGGAAATCAATTTGATTCAGCTTCAAATCCTTTCTGGATGAGTAGGGCCTAGGAACTGAATCTTCCACTTCCCAGAGGAGTACCCTAATCACTTCAGCTTCTCAGGCTAAACCGTGAGAAGGCCACCACCCTCCTCAGATCTGTTCCCAGTGCTTGTGCACAGGTGCCTATGTATGTAATCATCTACATGCACAGGATCTGTTTTACATGGTGTCTTTGGGCACAATAATTCAGAGAAGCTGTTGCTGTGTCATTACATGTTGCTACATTCTGCAGGCTCCTCAAGAGAAACCCTTACAGGTTCTAAGCCTATCGGACCTGCAAAGTACCACAGATGACAGTCAGTGAGATGTAAGCTGGGGAATGAGATCAAGCTGGTATGGCTTGGCTCATAAAGCTGAGAAATGGGGATTTGACCTTAACAAAAAGAATCTTGTAAGGGACAGCTTGCCCAGAAACCATGGCAGTCACATCCATGAGAACATATTTAAACCAAACTGTTGTGAGCAGGAGTCTGGAATAGTTTGTCAGGAGTGCTGACAGGGTTCTTTTGGTCCTGCTAGCACTGTTAATAATTGTACCATTGTGTTGAGAAGTGCTGAGTATGCCCAGCTCCCGCCGATCAAATGTCAGTGCTTTGCACTTCGCAGACTGACATCAACAGCCAGTCTGTATGCCCTCTCATTCCTATATGCAGAACAGATCTATTGATTCAGACTTTACCAGTGATGCATTTTATGAGCAGGGCATTGAAGATTTATTTCTGGGCTAGAAAAGAAAAATAATTTCCTCACCTTTCTTATCTCTTACTTTCTCATCTTTTTTTCCCATTTTCTCAGTCCACATCAGGCTGAAGATCCATCTCTCTCTTTTACTCTTTCTCTCTAATTGTATTTCTAAGGATATTTTAAATTCCTTTCATTGCTGGTGCTAGCCTTTCTGTTGCACTCTGCAGATGCTTTCAGAGGCAGGACTTCTCATTAATTCACCAACTCTGAGCAATATGCAGTACAGCGAGATAGCCGGACACTAGTGGGAAAAAAACCACAATGGGAATGAAATTAGTTCATAAAAGGAAAGAGTTGCTTCTATTTTACCTGTGGATTGGGTTGAGGAAATGTGCATGCCACACACCAAGTGCATCAGAGTCCCTGCCTCTGAAACATTCTTTTTTAATGTTGCATTAGAATTCCTTTCTAATGTTACCCACACAGCAAGTTGGAAATTCTTTTCCCAAAGTGCATGGATTAGTACTTCCATTCTCAACCTCAGGCTTTCAACATTACTTTCAAAACTGCCAGAGTTTTTTTCATCTCAGTAGTGTTCAGGAGAAAAGTCATATGAAAATGACAAAGTTTGCCTTACGATTACATGAACCATTATAAATTCAATTATGAGGGAATTTTGATGATCTGTAGGAATCACAAACCTACTGCCAGAACTTGCATGGTGACTTTGTCACTGGCACTGCATTACTGACTGTTTTCCAGTGCTGATAAATTGTATAGACACCTATTCATCACCTAAGGTGCTCTTGGAGGATTATGCAATTGGGATTGCAATTGACCCAAAACACCTTTCTAAATTATATGGTGCATATGATTTGTTTTGCTTGTGAAACATCTCCTGTCTGAATCCCTGAATATTTCTTCTTGCGTATCATTCCATTCAGTCATCGTTTGTTAATAACTGTATGGGCCACTTGCACAAAGGATCATTTTCTAAGTTGGCAAAGCCACCTATTTCTATTTAGAAGTTCAGCCTTTCCAGTTACATATTGATTGTGTACTGAATTGCAATTGAAGTTTGAGCCACCACCCAAAAAACAGCTGCTCTGCAGTCCCAGATTTCAAGGATCTAGATTCTGGCATTACTGAGGTGCATGAATGGCTTAGCTCTTCCAAGCTGCCTGCTATAATCTCTTCCATTTGCAATTAGTACACAGCACGAATTCCCCGTAAATTCTAGCCAACCTCTGGTAATACCTTATTTTCAGGAACTCTATTTTTTTTGTTTTGGGTTTTTGCTAATTGTGTTACAGTAAGAGTATGTAGGGAATTTAAGACATTGTCTACAGTGACCTAATTGAAAATGTGAATTAAGCTTAGCTAGATGGCTACCTGTAAGCTTTTGTGAATAATTTGTCTGTCTTTGCAGTCATGGAACATTATAAATGTGATATCAAGCTTTTTAAGACAGATTGAAAACCTCAGCATCCTCTAGAATCTACAGAAACATCCCTTATTATTTCAACCAGCTCAGCTTTGAAAAAGCATGCAAGCAACAGGAAAATGTTAGTAGTAAAAAAAATGGGTCAACTTAGATGTATAATTTTTGTCCTGTGTGAAATTCAGCACTTTGTATAAGTCATTATTTGAACATTAGACCAGTTAGTCCAATGTGATGTTGGCTCTTATCATTGTTAGAATACAGTGTTAGATTATAGTGTTATAGTGTTAGATTATATAGTTTTGAGATGTGCAATGTAATTTTTGGGTAGCTGCTAGGAAATTTCAGTTATTATGCAAGACATTAGAAATGGTTCTTGTCAAAATTCTTCCCGTCTGCCTCAATATGTCTAGTTATTGCTAATGATGTGTGTTCCACATGACATATCATCTTTATTTTCAACACAGTGGTTTTTTAAAGTGATTTGCTTTCGGTTTTTCTGTTCCTTCCCTAAAACTTCATTTCTGCAAATGCTTAAATATCACATCCAAATACAGAGTTCCACATTAACTGAATCTGTTCAAGCAGTATCCTAATAGCTCCAGATGCGGTTGGCTGGTAGAGAACAGAAAGAGAAAAAGAAAGAATAAATTGAAAAATAATGGAAATGAAAGGGATGAAAAAAGAGAGAAACAAGAGAACAAATATAATAAAAGAAGAGAATAGGAATAAGACAAAGCATAAATATAGAACTGAGGCAAATGGAATACCAAAAAAAAGGTATAAATGTTCTGCAAACACCTGGATGATAGATCATCAAAAAGCCAGTTTTAATCCAATCTAAAGGTTGGCCATCTGACATATGATAACTGAAAGGCTGGAAAGCCCTTGTGACATTTAAGTTTCAGACAAAAAGGCCAACACATAGCAAGACCAGAAAAAGGGAAAAGAAGGGGAAATAGAGTTCCCTACTACTTCTGGGCAATGGCCTTCTAAAAGATCAGCACCAGACACTTGGGACCAGAGATTCACAGAGCAGAAGGAACTACTATATTACCTAGTTTATGTTTTCTGTAATTTAGCCCATTAAATTTCACCCAATTTCCCCTGCAATCAGCCAATAACTTGAGTCTGACCAGAGCGTACCCTAAAAGAAAGACATCCAGAGATGGGGACACCAGCATTTCTTTTGATAGCTTGTTCCAATGGGTTATCAGTGGGTGCCTGAATAAATTTACATCTGCTTAGTTACTTTTAAAAATTGAACTGGTAATCTCACTAAAAAATAAAATCAGGATTGTTTCTGGAGACTAGTTCTCCATAAGACCATGTTTGCTGTCATTAATTGTATTCCTATTATTTCATTCTTTTCCAGTGGAATCCCATGTCAGGTTTTCAATTATTTGTTTCCTCAAGATTGATGTCAGACTAACTAGAGTATAGCTATAGTAGTCATTTCGATTCCCATTTTTTTTTAGTACTGGCAAAATATTAACATTTGTCATCTATATTTTCCCTGGTCACTGCCCTTTGACCTCCCAAACTCACTATGGCTCTGCCAGTATTGGCCATGCCTCAGACTTTTCAATTTTCCTGATACAGAATGACAAGGACAAACTGATTTCAACCAAAACAAATCAAACAGGTGGGTTAATCATGTAGGATTCAGATGTCATGCTCCCTGCTGGCCAGTGCCCAAATACATTTTTTTTTAAAGTTGAAGCTTTTGATTTTGACCCTTCTCTGGTTATTTATGTTGGTCTGAATCAGAGGGCATATGTAGATGGCAAACTTTCCATGCCAGGTTGTTGCTTGCTCTACACTTAGGATCTCCGAAACAATTGGAAGCAAGGTTCTTATATTTGTGTGAGACTGAAAGTAGACTAATTAGTATTGCTGAGAATCAGTGCTTCTCTTTGTGTGCTGTGGAGGTTGTACTGCCTAATGAGATCAGACAGGGGGCAACAGGGACAGCCAGTTTAATTGTACAAAATAATTGGCTTAACTAAACACTTTTCAAACAAAACAGCAGGCAGCAAAAGGAGGCAAACACCACACAGAACAGCCCCAGGTAATGCTGGCATAACAATGGGCCCCTGTGTACCCGTGATTACTTCCCTGAGTATAACCTGCTGCTTACCTTATCCCTGATCAGGTGGTGGGCTTCTCCCAGAATGGTGTAGAGAAAGACAAGCCCAGCCTGGCTGGCGTGTAGCATGACATGATGCACACCTAGCAGGGCCCTCTGCATGAATGATCTCCTTTTCTTTTCTGGTAATATCTTTCTAAACACTTGAAAGCAACAATTCACAAGGCATTGGAAGATCCCAGAGCCAGGATCTATGTCCTGGGGCTGGGACAGTCACCTTGGACATTTACAAGGCTTCAACCTGCATCAGCCCTTCACCAGGGCTGAAGAAAGAACCGTCTGAGCCAGAGAGAAACAGCAGGACTTACTCCAGACCCCATGATATAACCAGTCTAAGGAGACATAGCCCCATACCCTGAGCTTTGCAAGGGATGTGCAGAGCACCCGTATCTCCCTGATTGACCAGATCCATATACCTCTGGACCTGGCTCTGCTGTTCCTGCAGCACAGCTCCTCTGCTTCTGTCATGTCTTGGCCTAGGACACATGGAGTGACCCTGCTCAGAGCTGGCATTGTGGGTTTGCTGCTCAGTGTCTGCAGAATGGGGGGTTCTTGCTGCACCCATGGCACCATGAACAGCAAGATGTGGCATGGGGTTCATTTTCCTTTGTGGGCATGAGATCCAGCGTTCCTGGGAAACCTGTGACTTTTATGATTTGGGAGCTCTCAGGGTTGCTGCCTGGTTCAGACAGAGTCTAATACGGAAAATATAAAAATGGCTGCACCCACTCATATTAGGGTCTGTCCCAAGATACTTCCTTCCCCTTAGTCTATGCCTTGTACTCCTTGATGCTCCTTTGCTCCAGATTTCTTGTAACATCTTTCCAAGTCCCACCTCAGATGGCAGACCCTGAACAGGCTCATTTCTCCAGTCGGGGGGAGGGGGGGGGGCACAGCTGGGTTCTGGCATGAAACAGCTGGTGGAATGAGCAGGGGAGGGTAAAGCTTCTTGTCCTCCAGCTGGGATCAGTTTCTTGGGAGAAAACTCATTTCCATAGGGGCCCTACAACCTGGCTGGGTTTCTTTACACCTCTGGTGCAGCATGATTTGGCTGAGTTGGTAGATGCCCTCCCTGGCCTGGAAGCTGACATCTACTACTGGACAGGCACAGACAGATAAAGACACAGACACAGCTAGGCCACAATGTCACCCATCTGGATCATGTCATGTGAGTCTTAAGGAGAGGGAGAGTGGAGGGGAATGCATCCCCATATTAGCTTTCATCACACCCAGGCTCCTCAGGACTGGGTCTCTCTCTCCACCTTCACCACCCCCATCATTATCTTACAGGAGGGTTGGGGGCAGAGGAGCTACAGCTTTAAAGCTTTATGCTCCTATGGAAGCCAGGAGCCAAGGATCTCAAGAAGGGCCCCATAAGGACCCCCTGCCCTTGCTGCTTCATGAAAACTGAAGGGCCTCAAGGACCCTGTGTGACACTGCCTGGAGTGAAGTGGTCATACATAGGCCCCTAAAGACCCAGAAGATACCACCAGGGGCCACTTACCTCAAACTGTGGAAGGAGGAAGATGGCAAAGGAGAGCAGGGCAGTGCTGCTCTCATACCCAAGACCCTGTCCCTGGCATTAGGCACCTGCAGCCAGAATGTCAAGTGCTGTGGGAGAACCAAGCCAAAGCCAAAGGCCACATGCCCTTGCTGTATCAATGAGCCCCATCCCTGTCCCCTGCCTCATTGCTGAATCTTTGAGCTCAGGATGGAACAGGTGCTGAATGGACTGAGAGGGGACTGTTGTCCCTGGGATGCAGCATTCAGCCTGCAGGTCATAGATGGTTCTTATCTCTCATGGGCCAGTTTCAGTCTCAGGGCCAGCACTCTCCCCTCTCAATGATCCATTCACAGGCAGCAACTCAGGAAGGTGACTGACAACTCAACCCCCTCCAGTCCCCAAAGCCAGGACCAGGAGGAGCATCCTCATCTCTGAAGATCCCTTGGGGATCTCCAGGCCTGTTGCAGAGAAAGCTGATGTCCTCATAAGGAGAACAGGGTTCATCTCTGATGACAAGCTCCTGCAATGCACATTCTTTAAGACAGGGGAAAGTCAGAGGTGACCTGGCAGGGGGTGGGTGAGTGACTCCAACTCAGGGCCTGAACAGAGGGGATCCCCCAGGCCAATACCATGGCTAAGAGCCTCAAGCAGGGGCCCAGGTACCTGAGACAGTAGCCATGCCATAGCAGAGGATCTTGCTTGGCTCTTCAGTGAGTGCCACCTTCTCCAACATGCCCCATGAGACCTAATGGAGCACATGAAATTAGGGTCTCTCAGGCCTTAATGCACATCCTGGAGGGGAAACCATCCAGTGTACCAGGCACAGCCAGCAGGATCCTGCCCACTCCTCCAGGCTTTCTCACATATTTCCCTCTCGTACACCAAATGTCGCTGAACATCCCACTCCAGCTCCCTCTCAGACATGCTAGTGGAGCACCATGGTTTCTCCCTGTTTCCACCTTCACCTGCCCTCCAGTTGAAGGATTCCCTCACTTTCCTGTACCTCTGTAGTCCCAAATCTCTTCTCTGCTCCCCAGTCCCCAGGCCCAGGATTACCCATCTCCTGTGTGTGCAGCTGGAAAGTCCAGTAGCTGAAAGGAGAGTACAGGACCTGTTTTAACTGTATTGTTCAAGCATAGCCTCTTGGAAAGCCCCTTCTCTTGTAAGCACTTTAACTTTTCCCTCCCTCTCCCATCCCTGTATGACTGTCCATTCACAGGAGACTTGTCACTGCCTGACTTTCCCTCGCTGGCCCTGTACCGCAAACACAATTAAACCCCCTCTGCCCCGAGGTAAATATTTTGCACCTTACTACTGCTGTCTGCTTCTCTCCTAAGCAGGGGCTGTCTTAACCCTGTTATTACTTATGAGATGGTCTACTCCCTTGCTCTGCATCATCAATTAATCTCACTCTACATTTATTCTAATGACAGTCAGCATATCAGCCTACACTGGCTGTGTACCACACTCCATCCATCCTGGCTGGGAAGGAGACCCTGGATTGGGATGCATTTGGCAGCCTAAAGTCACCAGTACAGGCAAAGATGATCTAAATCAGAGATAAGATACATGACCAAGGTTAAAGCACAAGTATTGCTTCTCATGTCCTATTCAGGATGTTGCTTCTGGAACATGCCCAGCTCCTGCCTCCTATACATAGAGCTGGTAGGGAGTCTTAGTAATACCTTTACTCTTCAGAAAGGGTCTTCTGTGGGTCTGTATTTATTCTTTACATTGCTCTGAAATACAGACCACAAGCTGAAATCAGAACAGAGACTCTCACTTTCCTGCCAGCTCTGCAGTGACCTGAGCCTCAGACTGGCTTGCTCTAATACTTGATCCATAGATGCTTACTCTCCAGTAAGAGATCACAAGAAAAATTATCCTCTGGGCTGGTTCTCCTCTGGTTTTCCAACCAGTGTTAGTCGATCACTAAGAGAAACAAAACATGTCTTTACATCATACAAACTTGCATGAAATACTCATGCATCTTAACCAAAATTGAAAAAAGGAAAAAAATTCTTAAGTACAACGAGGAGGCAGAATCTGATCTGAGCAGCTCCTCTGAGGCTCAAGAGGAGTGAAGTAGTCTAGATTTATAGTGGTGAGTCTGAAGTAGTGAGAGGGAAAGGAAAAAAGAATTGGAGGATTTTCTAAAAAACGAAGTCTGCTTCTGAGCTGTAACTGTTGAAACCTAAGGTTTTATTCTAGTGTGGCGCACATACTTGGCTATACCAGGTTTAAGCAGATCCATAAGGTTCTCCTACTGGTTCCTGAAGACAGAAGGAATCTCATGTGAATTACATCCTGTGTAATTGATGCATGTTTGTGCTTCACTTGTAGACTTTTTAAAATGCAAGAAAAAGAAACCAGCATTTTTGTGGTGGGGTAGCTGCACTGGTTTCCTCTCTCCCAACTGATAGACAAAGGGACTGACTGGTATCCTAGTCCTTTGTCAAACAGTATTTTAATTTGTCTGAATAAAAACTGCAGGATCAAGCCTCACTAGGCTTGAAGGTCTGTAGCTGGTGGGGTTGGTGGAAATACCACCAAATTAGGTCAGGTCTCCCTGGGACACCTCATCCAGAAACAGGAGAGCTCTGGATCCTATGTCTCTGTGAAGTCTGACTGACAGTTGGGTCTGGGAAGATGACTTCTCTCTACAAACCTTGTTCACCTCAGGGCATGACAGAATAGGGGGCAGAATTCCCTGCATTTGACTTACGCATCTCTCTCCAGATGCAGGACAGATGTCAGCCGCACTCCAGCCTCCAAAAGCAACTGACTGGAATACTATGGTGGCGGAGTGGTGATATCAACCTGCCGCAGTAACGTACAGAGATGAGCTCCACAAAGTTCTCTGCCCCACAACTACCTCTATAGGCCCCTCCATCCTTCAGGTAAACATCTGTTTCCAAGTTCACCCACTCTACCCACTACCTGGTGATGGATGTTCCTGTTATCAAACCAGTTGTTCCCTCAATGGAGGGCAGTTGGATACATGCCCATTTCACTTAGTCACTTCACCAAAATGTCCTTGTTTTTCACCAAGGCCAAAATGAGGAATGGGCCCTGCTTACAAGCAAAACCTTGCTTGAAGAGCACTTCCCATGCTGACACCTACTCCTGATTTCTTTTCATGTAATTACTGGTGATGCTTGGGGCTCTTTGAAAACATGATGAACAAATGAGTGAAAACCAGTGGTCACCAATACCAATAAGCCAATGGAGTTTATCCAGAATAAAGATCCTGAACTCAGACCTGTTGCATTCCCCACAGCCCCCCTACCTCTCTCATCTCCCCACCTGCACCTCCAGTTTTTCCAGCCTTCAGGCCATGTGAATTCCATGGGTGTTCAGCACCTTTGCACATAGATGCTTTAATGTAGGCATCCAAGATTGGAAAACATACATTTGGAGGATTTGAAGAGGGCCACTGAGGGAGTTAAGGTTAGTGTTGGACCTTCACCTCTGTCTCCCAGTTCTGGTTCAGTCTTAGGTAATACAGAATGTGATGCCTTTATGTGCAGTCTGGATAGCACCGCACCTTGCAATTGTTGATTCGTAGGCTGTCTCCCCAGAAAAGAAGATGTTTTGAGGATGTTTTCTGTGCATCTTGAAAGTCTGCCTTCTGTCTTCTCTGGCTCTTGGGAGACGATAAATAGCCCCGGTTACTCAAAAATATTGGATACTTCCAATGCTCGGAACTACTTCCCATTTCCAATTGTTTGAATTTACTTTGAAGAATACAATAGTGCCTGAGGACCCCAAGTTCACTCATCAGATGTAAGCACACCATGTAGTCATGAAAAGTGATTTTTAGCAATATGATTTTTTGGTCCTGCTGAAAACAATGCCAGAAATGGGATGCTGTGGGATAAGAGTTTGGCGTTATCCAGAGCACCAAGAAGAATTGAATCAGTGCAAGGGTTTCAATAAAGGGTTGGGGAATCAGTTTGTGGGGAGAAGTGTGGATCACTTCCCCCTCTGGGTGCATAGAACTGATGTCCCATAAGATCCCACTTGCAGGAACGGGTAACAGAGGAAATCATTAGTAGCTTTACTGTAGCTGACAAGGTAATAGATTTGAGCCTGGGAGAGGAGCTTCAAAGTTGAGAAACTTATTGGAAAATGAAGAAAAAAGGAAACATTCTTTTCCCTTTGCATAGTCTTTCCAAGTTTTAAATGCAAAATACATTTTGATTAACTATTTTTCTCATGTAACCAGCAAAGTTAAAATAGCTGGAGGTAATTCAACCAAACAATTAAAAATCTGTTTTCTGAGCTTTTTAAATTTGCATCTAGAAGAGAGAGAAAACTTAAGAAAACTAATAATCCAGTAAAAAAGAATGCATCTTCCATTGTCTTCTAACATAATAAAAATGTAAAAATCAAGACCTGTTCTCCTTTCAGATTTAGGTGCTCAAATCTTGAATCAGCCTGTCTTAGGCTGTCCTCCCTTGCACTTCTTCAGCTCATCGTCTGGGTGCTCAGTGTAATCATTCATGCCAAGCTGGTGCAGTGCCTACTACTCTTTGTGGTGTGCAGGTACCCCTCCTTCTCTGTATGGGTTCTATCCTCTGTTGCTGTGGGCTCTCTTTCCTTCTCTTCCTCCTCCCCACCTCCTACCTCAATATCCAGCTTCACAGAAAGCAACCCCATTCTGTATGGCTGATGTAGAGAAAATGGCAAGCTAGGAATTCCTGTTGCCCTTTTTAGGACTGTATGACAATCTGCCACTAGGCAGGTAGAGACATCTCCAACTCCTTTCTGGAATACCCACAACTTTCTCCATGAATGAGTGCAGTCATAGTCTCACCCTGCATTGTCCACTTCTGACTAAAGGGAAGTCCACAAGGTGGTCAAGTTCTAGCATAGTCCTGCTCTGAACACTGGGGTTGCTGGGGAAGGAGATTTACTTTGGTGTGTTCTGGATGAGGACATCCAGAAATTGGTCAAAGAGTCTGGAGGCCATGGACTGTCTGATGCAAGAAGTCTGGTGGTAACCTACTGAAGAAACACCAGTGCATGATATACCTTGTAGACTTGCCTACAACAGAGAGGGAAAAGCTTGTTCAACTGGGGAAAATGGTAGTTAACTGCCTTAAAATGTGTTTGTGTGGTGCTAAAATGCTTCAGGCATGAGTCAATATCATTGGAGGCAGAGTTGCTCAATTCAGCCCTGGAGGCTCCCATATACAAAGCAGACACAGGATTGTGGATTTCACTGAGGCCCCTACAGGAGCCTTCTTGGAAATTTTAGTTGTAGCTCCCATTCTCCTTGCTCATCCTGTTGGTAGTGCAGCCTCCAGAAGATTGCCCTGTGCATCAGTCAGTACCACTCTCCAGCCACCTCCCAAGCAGTGCACCATGGTCTGTCCCTGTCTCACTACAGTAGCTGTCCCTAACAAGTCCCTATGTTCCCCTAAGCCCTACTCCCCATCCCTACTTAACTAGCCTACCATCACTAGTTCTATCTTGCTACTCTGCCTGAAGGTGTCTCCTGAAGTCCCTTTTTCACTATGCCTCACTCACGCAATCTAACACTTGCCCTACTCCTCGCTGGTACTCACCTGTGCCTTAAAATGGCAGCGAAGGGAAGGGTATTGTAACACAGGAGTGACAAAGTCCTGCTGGGCATGATCCAACCACACCTAGCAATTCCCAGAAGCCTGTGGCTCTATGAAGAGGTTGACAATGTCCAGAAGCAGAACAGGATCACAGTGAGATGTGTACAGAACCTTTTTGCTTTGGACATTTGGACCTTGTTGCTCTTGAACATTTCACAGAGGTGACAACACTTCCTGTGCCTGTGTAATTTCAGCTGAATGCCAGACACACAACGCAAGTGTTATTCCAGGATCAGGGAGGGTGACATAGGATTGTATAAAATGACTTGGGTACCTAAAACTAGCACAAGTGCCACTAAAACAGAAGCAAAACAGGATCTGGGCCTTGGCTTTCCCATTTTTATTATGTTAGAAAACAACAGAAGATACATTCTTTTTACTGGATTACTAGTTTTCTTACATTTTCAGTCTGTTCTAGATGCAAATTGGTATTCAATTTTAAAAGGCATGGAAAACAGCTTTTTAATTTTTTTGGCTTATTTACCTCCAGCTACTTTAATTTTGCTGGATCTGCAAGAAAAAAAAATATCAAAATGCATTTTGCATTTAAAAGTTGGAAAGACTAGAAAGGGAAATTCAGGTTTCCTGCTTTCTTCAATTTCCAATCAGTTTCTTAACACTGAATGTAATAGTTAAAAAAAGTAAAATGAAAACAAAAAGTCTCCCTACATCCGTAAAAGAGATTACTATGCTCAAAAGCTGTTTAAGCACTTCAAGAAATGCAGGTATCAGGCATCTAACCAATAACTTCCACTAGTTCAACATCTTGGCATTAAAGCAAGCTTTACTTTCTTTAAAAATTCAGCAACAAGTGCATATTCATGGACAAGTTTTTCATATAAATTATTTGAACAGGTTGTAGCAAAGCTTGTCTTTATAGCAAGGCTGGGCCAAATAAATCAGGTTTTTTTAATACAGTTTTATCCACCCTGGTAGATAAAGTAACTATTACCAATCCAGTGCTGTAGTGAGCATAAGATTTTTTTTTAATACCCCAAGAGACTTGGGGTTTTTTTTGTAACTTATTATCTATAATTCAGATATTAATTTGTGATTACCCAGCTATGTCATATTTTGAATTAGCATGCCAAGTTGAGGATGTTATGCTCAATTCTGCCTGCATGATAACTGTAAACAGATAGCTGATGATAATTCACTAGCAAACAATTTTAATTTAGATCCTCTGCAATAATCCACAGCATAAGCTTATCTTTATATAAAGTTGTTCATATTTCCTATACAGTTATGAGATGTTCAAACAGAAAGATGAAGGGATCCAGGACAGGAATGCCTTTCCCCTTCGTGGGCTATATTAAAACCATTAAGGTCATATTTTATATTAAATACATAAGGTATTCATAAAGAGTTAATAAATGTTTGACAGGTATTGTAAATCAGCTGCAGATATAAGAATCAGATTTTTATAAGCATGTATGTCAAGGTTTTAGAACTGATGATAATAAGAGCTGGTTGGAGATTTTCCAATGGAACATTTTTCCACCGGAAAATGTCAAAAAGTTCTAGGAGAATGAGTTAATTTTGATTAATCTTTGTAAGGAACTGCTGGGGCAACTGCTGCTCCTCAGAGCCCAGCTAGCAAAGAAGATAGAAATGTGAATCCATGGATTTCTTTAAGGTTAAACTACATACACACTTGTGACCCCTGTTCAAGAAAGCCCTTTCATAGTTTTATACTGGTAAGGTTTTCTAAAGATGAAGGCCAGAAGAGAACATGACATTTTTCTCTTCTGACCTGTGGTTGTTCACAAGATATTACATTTCTTTGGGATATCTCCACAGGGAGCCCAATTACTTTTCTTAACTTGAAGCACGTCATTGCTCAGGACACTACATAGTGCATGCTACAGGCAGAAAACAAGTGAGACTGATGCCTCCAATGCCTGAGCCCCTGCAAGTGCAGGCAATTGATTTAAAAGGATCTGCCTAGATGATTCTAGCAAGCAATCCACAACCACTGCTACAGACAGCAGGGGAAAAAAGTATATCGATGTCCTTCTCAGTCCAAACTGGGAGAAATTCTTCCTGACCACAAATCTGGTGATCCTCTTGGCCTTGAAAATGTAAACAACTCACACCAGCAACATATCTCAGAGGGTGTGTAGCAAATCTTTACTGCAAAGTAGCATAGTTTACTGAGCAGTAAGCATATCTACCCAGGCGCATGCTTACTGCACAATAAACCACACTAATTACAGGTAAAATTGCTACCTGCAAATGCAAGTAACAAATTTACTTGTGATTACTTACTGTGCAGTAGCACTTGTGTAGATGCCTGACTGGGAGCAATCTGCACCCTCCCCCCTCCCCCCCTCCCCGATCCATACCTCTCCCCCTGGCTCTGAGATTGCGATTCGGGAGCAGGGGCTGGGAGATCCTCATCTCCTAACCTCTGCTTCACCATCATGATTGGGGAGCAGGGGGCTGGGAGATGCACTCTGTGGTTGCGGGACCTGCACTGGGAGACAAGGATCTTTCAGTGCTGGCTCCGTGACCGAACAGCTGGAGCTGGGACCTCCCTGCTGGTAGGGGCTGGAGAGTCTGCTCCCCACCCGGCCCTGTGATCATGGAGCTGAGCAGGGAACAATCTCTCCATCGGGAATCCCTGCCTAGCTGGTGTGAGGGGCAGCGTGTGTCACTGCTAGCTGAACCACCAGCAGATTCATAGATTCATAGATTCATAGATGTTAGGGTCAGAAGGGACCTCAATAGATCATCAAGTCTGACCCCCTGCATAAGCAGGAAAGAGTGCTGGGTCTAGATGACCCCAGCTAGATACTCGTCTAACCTCCTCTTGAAGACCCCCAGGGTAGGGGAGAGCACCACCTCCCTTGGGAGCCCGTTCCAGACCTTGGCCACTTGAACTGTGAAGAAGTTCTTCCTTATGTCCAGTCTAAATCTGCTCTCTGCTAGCTTGTGGCCATTGTTTCTTGTAACCCCCGGGGGTGCCTTGGTGAATAAATCCTCACCAATTCCCTTCTGTGCCCCCGTGATGAACTTATAGGCAGCTACAAGGTCGCCTCTCAACCTTCTCTTGCGGAGGCTGAAAAGGTCCAGTTTCTCTAGTCTCTCCTCGTAGGGCTTGGTCTGCAGGCCCTTGACCATACGAGTTGCCCTTCGCTGTACCCTCTCCAGGTTATCCGCATCCTTCTTGAAGTGTGGCGCCCAGAATTGCACGCAGTACTCCAACTGCGGTCTGACCAACGCCCTATAGAGGGGAAGTATCGCCTCCCTGGACCTATTTGTCATGCATCTGCTGATGCACGATAAAGTGCCATTGGCTTTTCTGATGGCTTCGTCACACTGCCGGCTCATGTTCATCTTGGAGTCCACTAGGACTCCAAGGTCCCTTTCCACCTCTGTGCCACCCAGCAGGTCATTCCCTAGGCTGTAGGTGTGCTAGACATTTTTCCTCCCTAGGTGCAGCACTTTGCATTTCTCCTTGTTGAACTGCATCCTGTTGTTTTCTGCCCACTTGTCCAACATATCCAGGTCTGCCTGCAGCTGTTTCCTGCCCTCTGGCGTGTCCACTTCTCCCCATAGTTTTGTGTCATCTGCAAACTTGGACAGAGTACATTTCACTCCCTCGTCCAAGTCGCTGATGAAGACATTAATCTAGTATCGGTCCAAGGACCGAACCCTGCGGGACCCCACTGCCCACACCCTTCCAGGTCGAGACCGACCCATCTACCACGACTCTTTGGGTGCGACCCTGTAGCCAATTCGCCACCCACCGGACCGTGCAGTCATCCACATCACAGCCTCTTAACTTGTTCACCAGTATGGGGTGGGATACCGTATCGAAGACCTTCCTGAAGTCTAAGTATACAACATCCACCCCTCCTCCTGTGTCCAGGCGTTTCATAACCTGGTCATAGAAAGAGACTAGGTTGGTCAGGCACAATCTGCCTGCCACAAACCCATGCTGGTTTCCCCTCAGCATAATTTGCCCTGCTGGGCTCTCACAAATGTGAGCCTTGATAATTTTTTCAAAGACTTTACCAAGGATGGAGGTGAGACTGACTGGCCTATAGTTGCCCGGGTCCTCCTTCCTCCCCTTTTTGAAAATGGGGACCACGTTAGCCCTTTTCCAGTCCTCCGGGACTTGGCCCGTGCGCCACGAGCATTCGAATATTCCTGCCAGTGGCTCCGCAATGATGTCGGCCAGTGCCTTCAGCACCCTCGGATGGAGCCCATCCGGGCCTGCCGACTTAAAGGCATCCAGTTCTTCCAAGTGACTCTGCACCACCTCAGGATCTACGTATGGAAGTCTGGCGCCTTGCTGCTGCCTCTCTACAACCCCAGTGTGAGACTTGTCGTGCCCCTCACTTAGGAACACTGAGGCAAAGAACTCGTTGAGGAGTTCAGCCTTGTCCCCCCTATCTGTCACCAATTGTTTCTGCCCATTTAGCAGCGGTTCTATTCCTCCCTGGGCCTTCCTTTTACTCCCAATATATCTAAAAAACAATTTCTTGTTGTCCTTTACTTGGGTTGCCATCCTCAGCTCCATGGTAGCTTTGGCCCGCCTAACTGCCTCCCTACAAGCACGAGCAGAGGAGGTATATTCATCTTTAGTAATCTCACCCTGTTTCCACTTTTTATGTGCTCCCCTTTTGGCCCTTAGGCTGCCCTGGATTTCTCTGGTCAGCCAAGGAAGCCTCCTGGCCCCTTTCCCTCTTTTGCCTCGCTCGGGGATCGTCTTGCTTTGTGCCCAAAGGATCGTTTCCTTTAGGCACAGCCACCCTTCTTGGGCACCCATCCCATCAAAACTCCTACTCTGCAGTGCTTCCTTGATTAATCGCCTGAGTGCATTGAGATCAGCTTTCCTAAAGTCTAGCACTTTCACCCTACTAGTTACCTTACCCACTCGCCTTCTTATGTTGAATTCTATTATAAGGTGATCACTGTCTCCCAGATAGCTACCGATCTGGAGGTTCCCTATCATGTCATCTCCCATTGCCAATACCAGATCCAGTATGGCATTCCCCCTAGTGGGACCATGCACCTCCTGTGTCAGGTGGAGGTCCTGTACACAAGTTAGAAACCTGTGTGAGCGATGGGACCTTGCTGTCTGTGTCTCCCATCAGATGTCTGGGTAGTTTAGGTCCCCCATGACTACCGCCTCTTTAGCTTTTATGGTCTCCGAGAGTTGCCTCAGGAGCCCCGCATCTATTTCTTTCCCTTGGTGTGGGGGTCTGTAACAGACCCCTACCACCAAATCCCTTTCTCCTTGCCCCCCATGTAGCCTAACCCACAATCCTTCTACTTCCTCAACCTCGGATTCTGTCTTGATGAGGGTTGATGTGTATTGCTCACTGACATAAAGTGCAACCCCCCCCCTTTCTTCCCTGACCTGTCCTTTCTATACAATCTATAGCCCTCAATATGTACCGCCCAGTCATGGGATGAATCCCACCAGGTCTCTGTTAGCCCCACTAAGTCATAGGTGTTTAGTGCAAGCAGGAGCGCTAGTTCATCCTGCTTGTTCCCCATGCTCCTAGCATTAGTATATAGGCACTTGAGCCCTGCGACTGGTGCCTTTGCTGCCCCCCTGCTCCAAGTCCCATGGGGCCCATTGTTTCTTACCTTCTTGTTCCTTACCTGTTCTGTAGTGCTGGTCTCCCCATGGCTTTCAGGTTCCCAGTGTTCTCCTTCTTCAGGCTGGGCTGTCCTTGTGGGTGCCACATGGTTTGGTGGTCCACAGCTTCCCCTGCCCTTGTACTCCCCCCCCCCGACGAGCCTAGTTTAAAGATTGGGGCAGAGGGCTGGGACCTGCCCCTTCCCTGCTTTCCAAGTCCCCTGCCATGATCAGGGAGCTGGGGCCAGGAGCTACCTGCTTCTGGGGCAGAAGGACATTGTCCACACCCCAGCAGCAGGCACTCCCCCAAGGGCATGGAGCAATGTCCCAGCCCCAGCAGCTATTTCCTGGCCAAGTGCTCTGTCAGACTATGGACTAGCACACAGGGAAGCCTAGGGGATGGCAGCAGGGGCCCACTGCAGGGCCTCAGGAAACAAGAACAGTTTGCTGCCATTCGCAGCAAATCTTCTCCTGCTTCCCTACAAGTGTAGATGCCTGCCTGGGAGCATGTACTTATTAGCAGTTTACTCATAAGTAAACTGCTCCTGGACCTAATAGATGTGTGGGCACACCCAGAAGGATTCTGAAATAGCTCAGTGAGGTATCCCATCGTATCTAGCTGAGGTTCTTTCTCCAGCAAAGATCAATCTCTGGTGCTTCACAGGAAATTGAAAAAAAAATCCAAAGAACATCTGTCCAATTGTAATTTTAGAAAGACATTCCTTTCTTTATCTTCAGGAAATGGGCTGAAGTCCTGAAGTATGTGATTTGATTTCTGTAAACTGTGTTAATGCAGATCTGTGAGTCTATGAAGCTTGTTGGCAAGCAAAGCCTGCTCTAATAAGGCAGAAGGGGAGGAACCAGGAAATAATAGATTTGTGGATCTCAAGGCCAGAAAGTGGCCACCTAAGTGCTCTCATCTGGTCTGGAAACTCCAAAGAAAAACTATTACTGTTGGCATGAGATGCCCAGCCAGTAGTGAGTGAGTGGGGCACAAAAAAGATGTTGCTTTGGTGGAAGGAAGCACTGCAAAGGAGATAGGGGGTCACCTTACCCTTCTGTTTCATATCCTCCTCTACCCCCAACCCTGCACCTTCAATGCAGCAAATCTGGCTCTGGCTATGGCAGCAGGGAGGGCAGAGATGCAGCTGTAGTGCAGACAGTGGTTTGCTGCAACTGGGAGTGATATCCCCTTGCTTTTGTCTTGAAAAACACATAGTTTTTTGGCTGTTTAATATGCATGTTGATAGCAAAAAAAGAAGTGACATAATCTTCTACAGCAGCAGAAAATCCTCCAGCATCTGCTCCTGTCTACGACCACTACCCTGCCCTTTTCACTGTGGGCAGAACAGTGGAGTCAGAGCTGGTATCAATGAAGGGAAGATGCAGGATGTGTTGGTAAGGGTGCAAAACTGGCCAGTTACACCTCTGTGTCCAGCAAATGCACTAATACAGTTTCTCTTCCTACATGTGTGGACTGATGTTTGGGGGCTGCATCTACACAAGACGCTGACTGCACAGTTGTTACGTAAGTACTAAATGACTTTTCAGTAACTGGAGTTACTGTGCAGTAGCCTCCCCAAACAGCTTTTTGGTGATGCTGATTGCACAGTAGCTTATTACTACTGTGCAGTAGCTTGTTACTCCTGCTCAGTAGCATTTCACCGTGCTTCATGCCACATGACACTACTGTGCAGAAGTAACGAGCTACTGTGCAGGAGTAACAATCTACTGTGTAATCAGTGTCTTGTGTAGATGTGGCCACTGAGTAGTGTATCTTATTCCCTAAGAAGATTTGGTAGTCTGTGGGATCGTCTACACCAGACACTACATCACTGTAGCAATGCACTATGGCAACATAGCATCGGCAGGCAAAAACCATGACTCTGCAGCTATGTCACTGCAATGACGTGCTCCCTTGGTATAGCGCATTGCTACAGTGATGCAGTGGCTAAAAATAACTACGCGCTGCATGGATGGTGCAGTACAGGCTGTTACTGCACCATCATTTAGTACGTCCAAAACGAAGTACTAAATGACGGCGTGGTAACAACAGCACCGTAGGGGCATGTGTAGACATGCCCCCTAACAGCTAGTCACTAATACTGCATCTTAGCTAAAGTTGCAATACATAAGGAAGCCAGCTCCTGTGATTCTCAGTCATCTGGGATTAGTTGTACCCAGGGCCAGTGTCTTCAAGGAAAAGTACCATTCTCTTTTCCTTTTACCCATATGGGACAAATTATAACCATCAGATTTAACATTCCAGTCATAAGATTCATCCCACCAAGTTTCAGTAACACCAGCATATAGTCCCTCTCATACATGAGCGTCCCTAACTCTTTTTGCTCAAGTGTGGTTTTTACATGCCCCGTTTGTATTTGGATTAATCATATATATGAGACCTGGGGGTCTAGTTTATATATTTGGCTGATTCTAGCACAATTACCATTTTCTCATCCACCTCCTTCTTGGTTAACTTAAAACTTTCCTGACAGCCCTCAGTAGTCTTTCTCCCAGGAGATTAGTAACCCCCTACCTATAGAGATGGAGGCTGTCAAAACCAGAAATCCCCCTCTACAAAGCCAAAAGCTTCCTCCACACACACCACTTAGTGGAGGTGAATGTTTCCTTAAGACACTTTTGACTTTTTCCCCCAAAACAGTCTCTTGGGCTGGTCTGATTCTGTCTGGTTTGATAAGAATGGTGGCTTCCATTGGCTTCCTTTCCTCTAGCTGAGTCTTGCAGATTATTTTCAAATGTCTTACTCAGAACAAGACAGCAATTTGGTACTTCCTTTTCCAGCCTACACAACCTTTTATCTGTAAATTCAAACACACAAAGTAAGAGTCCATCATCCCCACCATCTATATAATTGCTCAGTGGTTAAAACACTCACCATTGGTCCAGAACAAGAGAGAATTTTTGCGGCATAGTAGTTAGGGCACTCAATTTGCATTCATTATACTTACTCATTCATTTAGGCAGTTCTAATATTTCAGAGCTCATCCAACACTTTAGGTTGAGAACACAAGATGCAAGCTATGTCATACTTATTGTAACAGGCTGCAAGTGTCATAAAATAAATAATGGCTGGCATTTTCCACACCAGATGTGCAATAATAGTAATAATCCCCACGTATGAAAGACAGTGAATAATCAAGCAATCACTGTCCACAGTTCCCAAAGAAAAGATGTGGCTTGTGCTATGCCTTGGTGGGAGCAATTCATAGGGAGAAGCACATTCCAAAATCAGGGTGTCACAGATCAGGACATTTTTGAGGGGAAAGCTCTTCCTCAGGGCTCTCCAAGAAGCAGACTTATTTAGCGTTGCTTTCTTAAAGGACCCCCTGAAAGTCAACTCTCAAGGGACAAGCCTCTAGCTTCAAGAGCCTGGCTCTTCTCTGTCCCTGACTTACCCAGTGATCCATAACACCCTCATCTCAGAGAGGTCCTTTTTTATTTGGTTAGCTCCTGAGAAGGCAGATTTCTTCTTCAAAGAAGTTGGGGATCAGAGTGTCTTCTTCAAAGAGGGAAGAATCAATGTCCCAAACAGCACTGCAGACTGCCCAGCTCTGACAAACTGTCTTTATTGTCACACTCCGGTTCCCTCTGTCCTTCCTCAGACTCCACTCTGTCCTCCCTGGGATTACTTCTGCCTCCCTACTCTGACCTCTCTGTAATTACTCTTTTTACACTGTCATCCCTGGGGCTACTCTTCTCTCTTCTCTGCTCTGCCCTCTCTGGAACTACTATTTTTTTCTCTCTCAGCTCTGTTTTCCTTGGGCCTACTCTTTCATTCCTCAGGTCTCTCAGATCCTCTTTCTTTTTCCTCAGGCAGTCAGTCACCCTTGCCACAAACCACTTGTAAAACTATAGTATTAATTTGGGGATTGGCTTGGGGATCATCCAATCAAATGAAGCTTAATGTTATGCGGAACAAATCAAGGAGCAATTTCTGTAGTCTACTGCCAGGCCCAGACTTTCATCTTCCCCTGGGGTAAAAAGGGCATGTAATATACCCTACTTGTGAAAGTATATACAGCAACTATTTACATCAAAGCATGTTCATACTGAGCCTCCCAAGACTGTTTCCTACAAGAAATGCAGGCCCACTCAATCCACTTAGGCTTTTTCATCACATAAGGCTCCCTTGGGCATCTCTGCACTTGTTTCATCTGCTACAGCTCACACACGAACCATGGTAATCTGTAACAGAAAAGCTAGGAGAGGACAAAAATCACTTTTTTTTTGCACTGAAGAGAGAACAAAAATCATTGGAAACTGCCCCTGGACTTCAAGAGAGTGAACAGCTAGCTGAATAGTATTCCTTTCAGAAAACATGTAGAGTATGAACTATCAAAATACCAACCAGAGAGTTTTCTTCTAGTTTCAAGTTAGAGGAATTAATGATGGGTCTGTGATAGGAAAATAATATCTATCTCTGCAACAACATTCCAAATACAAGATGAAAGTGTGATTCATGGGGATGGGATGAGAACAAGCAGCAATAAGCATATCTGTGTAGCTTAGTGGTTAGGATACTTGACCAGAAAGGAGAATTCTGAATCCTGTTCCCAGAATTATTTCTGTTTTCTTCCCTAATCAATAACTATTTAATGGAAATATATGAAGAGTCCTGAAAGCAGGTATAAGAACTTAGGACTCCTTTCTAAGTGACTGTCATAACCACTAGGACAAACAGTCATGGTTGTATTTTCTTGTTCTCCTTTCCATTCCCATAAGCACTGCATTCTTGGCTACATATGATCCAGCTTCAATCAGTTGGACAACCTGGCATTTAGGACACTTTCCTGGAAGGTAGAGGTGAGGTTTGAATCCCCTCCTGATGCAGAAGCAATTGAATCCAGGGTCCTCACTTCTTGGGCAAGTGCTCCAATCTTGAGGCCCGAGAACCTACATCCTGAGCCGGAAGTCAAGATGTGGCTGCAGCTAAGGCTGACAGCCAGTGGTCAAGCTGGAGTTCAGATGCTGATGACACAATCAGGAGCAAAATTAAGGGGCTACAGTCAGGAAGCCACAAGTCAGGGCTGGGAGCTGAGAGGCAGATCAGAATCAAGAGCCACAAATCAGAATGGTCAGGAAAGTCATAGACTGGAGAAAATGAGGGGTCAGAAGTTGGACACGAGTATTGGGAGCAGGGGCATGACAAGATGCTGGGATCAGGGTGGTCTACAGTATCACCAGGAGACCAGTGTTTCATTCTCTGCCCTGGTAGTTGTAAGGCTGTGTTTGGAAAGGGGTTGGTTTCCTGCCACTGCAGTAGCCAATGTCTTGTTGCTAGAGGATTTACTTATCCCCCAGCTGGAGTGCTGACTTATTGCACCATTGAGCTACAAGTGCATTCTCTGAGGAAGTGTGCATTAGGCATAGTTTGAGCATCCCTGCCTGATCAGACATGTCAGAGCATTTTCCTGACACTTATGTTAGTTTCTGGATGTTGGTGGAACTTAAGACTGGAACTAAGTATAATGGACCAGGTCATGGGCAGTCACGATAGGTCACCTGTGTTGTAAGGGCATGGGCTGAGCCATGCCAAGAGGTCACATGCCAAGAATACAAAGCCAGTAGTTCAGAGAAGTGAGTCAAAATTGAAATCAGGTTTAGGAATTTCAAACAGGCCAGAGGCACAGTGAAGAGGTCTTTTGTCCAGACAGCTTGTTGCTGTGTGCTCAGGCCTTACAAAAGCCTAACCAGGTGGGGACCACTTCTGGTAGCCCTGGGAGATGACTCATCCCAGTCCCTGATCATTTCCAGTTGGGCCTAGAGAGGGATCATCTCCAGTTGGGCTTAAGTTCATTATACTATTTAGATCAGAGGGGGGGCAGCAGATCGGGGCATGCGGGCAGCAGATTGCAGCTCTGCCCTGGCTCCAGACCACACTGTCACTGCTGTAAAATCCCAGCCCTAGTCCTAGCCCTGGAGCTGCTCCCTACTCAGTCATATGCCCTGCCAGCGCTGCTTGGGCCAGTCTGCATAGAAACCCTGGCCCCAAGCTGTCACGGCCCTGCCCCTCTCAAAGTCTTCATGGAAACTGGGTACAGTGACACAGGCAGGGGCTGCTGAGAAATGGAGTCCACTGTGGGACAAATCTGCCTGCCCCTGAATTAGATGTTCAAGCCAAAGCGGTCCTGGGCATGTGAAGAAGCAAAACTACAGGTGCTTAGCAAGTCTTAGGTGCCTCAAGGGTTAAGTGGCTGGTGAGTGACTGGTTTTTGGATTGCAATTTGATACCATGGGCCATGTTTATTCTACTTTTAACCATTTTAAATGGACTTACACACCTAAAGCCAATTCTGTTCCACTGATTCAATCCATTACTGAATCAACCTTTGTAACACATCATCATCTGACCCTTAAGACTGAGTCACAAATACCCAGTAAGGACAAGGAGGAGAAAGGCCTGCCCGCCTTTCACATTAACTGTTTTTAGGGACTTGAGCAGAATGGAATAGAATTGCAACGAGGCACCTAAGTCCACTTTCACACCCAGGACCTGGCCAAAGAGTCAACTCTGTAGAGTCCAGTTTTAGAGATCTAAATCTTTGGGGCCACCAACACCACAACAGTTAGGAACGCAATGTCTGCCACAGCTTTTACAAGATGCAGGTCAGCATCAAGGCCCAATTCAACCATCCCAAGACTCAGGCATGATGGAAATCCTCTTTTAGATTTGGGTTGGGTCTGAATCTAGTTTGGCTGTACAAGGCTTGTCCAAACCATCTGCCTAATTCCTCATTGATTTCTGCTGACCCACATAACCACATAGTGATAACTCAATAGCTTTTAGTTGTACAGGCAGATTTGAGAGTTTCTTCCCAAAGTAGTGATTAGTCATTGCTGATCTTATGTGAAACAGCATGAAATAAAGAAGCTCATCTCTAGTCACCGATATTTTGTGCTCCTGTGAATCAGGCAGATGGTGAATTTTGGCTGAACCGAGAAATGCAATTTTTTGTCCAATTTCCCCAGTGTTGAGATTTTGTTTTTCACAGCCACCATTTATGTGGGGCTCACTACAAAGAATGCATGTGCCGCCCCCACTAGCTCTACTTCAAGAGTGAATTAGAAAATACTCCTACTTGAGCTCTGCAGCTGCACAAACAAGGAAGTTGACTAGATACAGCTGCACAAATAAGGAAGTAGACCAGACAGGTCATAATAACTTCAGGCCTGTTGGAAAACAGAAACACATGAATGCTGGCCAAATAAAAATACAAGATGGTAAAACGAAAGACTTTGCCTTTTAAAAATTCTGAGTCGGTAGCAAAAAATGAGAAGTACATCAGAAAAAAATATTATGGGGAGAAAAAACAGAACGCTATCCTTTTATTAACAATTTTCATGGTTTCTGAAACAGATTTTGCTGAAAAAGGGCTTAATCAAATGAGCACTTTAAACTGTTGATATTTTTTTTTTAAATGAAAAGGGGTATTGAGTGACAGAGCACTAATAGAGTAGGAGCTGTTAAATGAATGGCTTTTACCAGCTTCTGGGCTTACAGTACACAGAGGCTGATCAATGTGACACTGAGGATGACTAAAATAATTCTTGCTTTTATGAACAAAAAAGACAATATATATATTTCATAATGGGAACTGATTTTAATATATGTCTAAATCCTCTTCTTGTAGATTATCCTCACCTGATATACAACACTGCTCCAAAAGTGCCAGTGTTACCCCAGAATTTGTAATGACTACATGCAACCCAACCTTCATTCTAGCTAAGCTCCTCAGTGCTTCCCATTAAGAAAATTAAGGGTCAAATGAGGCCATTATTAGATCATCTAGTCTGACCTCTTCTATATTATGGGCTATAGAATATTTTCCTAGTTACCATTGTACTGGGCCCAATAATTTGTATTTGGTCAAACCATATTTTCCAGAAAGTCCTGAACTGAAAACTTCAAAAGATGGAAAACCCATCAGCTTCCTCAATAGTCTGTTCCAAAGATCAATCACCCTCACCATTAAAACTCTGAAACTTAGTCATCATTTTTTTCTGATTTTAACTTCAGCTACTCATTCTTTCGTGTCCTGAGTTTTATTTATCTAATTCATCTACTGGACTTTACATCTATAGAGCTTAACATACCAAGGAAGTCAATAGTATTGTCCCCATTCTACAGATAAAGAAACTGAAGCACAAAGTGAGAATATATAGCTCTACAATTGATTTAGGCACCTATCTGCAACTTTAGGCACTTAAGTCTAAAAATATGATCCTTAAACACCATCCTCATCTGCCCCTTTACAATGGAGACATCCAAATTCCACTAGTTAAATTCTCTTAGGCAAACAAATTTTTGCTGCTGGATATATATAGATTTGAAGAAATCTGGGCACCCCTGAGTAAAAAATGACCTAATGATACTTCCTTAGAAATCAATTACTTAGTAGACTAACTACTATCTATGACTGTGACAGTCTGAGGATGCATGGTATAAACTTGGCGGTATTCCCTACTCTTGTCCAATGGAAGGCTATTCTGCATTGTCTGTGACCCCCTGCAATTCTGAAGTCCTAAGGATCTCTTGAAATGTCCCCTGTTTTCCCTTTGCCTCCCTTCCCACCTGGCTTCATGCTGCAATGTCAGTCTTACAAGCCACAAAGAACAGCACCATTCCTCAATTGACTAACAGGGTCTGTTTAAAACACATCTGTGATTCAGAACTTCAAGTTTCTAGTGGTGCCACCAAACTCTGGCTGCCTAAGTGAAAGATATACTTCAAGTGTTTCCCATATCAACCCCTGAGAAGCTTGAAGCCTCGATGCTTCAATGTCCATGAGTTTCAATAAAGTGAGTCATCCAATCCCTAATTTCCTTTATAGCCTGTGCACCAGATACCAAACTCAAGTATTTCAGACAATATGCTGGTTGCATGCTGAGCAAAATAAAGTAAGTAGCTCTTGAAGGGGTGTAACCAAATGACTTCCATTTGGATAATACTTTCAACCTAATATCTGGAAAGAAAGAAAACCCAACTGACTGTTTGCTTAGAGAGCAGACGATACATTTTCAGTGCACTGCAGTGGAATTTAGCCGTGTGACTCCTGACTAACGTGAACTGTGCAAACCATGGTATTCCAATAAAATAAGGAATAAAAAAAAAGTTACATTCCTCATTGTTTCTGCAAAGCAGAATCGCCAGATTCTCCCTATAATAATTCCAGAAAAGTGTTTATCTTGGCAAGATACAAAGGGTACCACCAGAAATAATGGAAATATAGTTGTAGAATGTACTAAAAAAGAATTAAAGAATTCAACATGGGGCTTATTGTATAAACAAAACAACAAAAGTTACATATATCCCAGGGCTCAAACCACAACATAACTGAACAGTTGATCATTAATTATGACTTGTCCCTGAAGCCCACCACCTCTAGTCACAAAATATTTTCTACAGTGTTTGAAAGAGCTAAACTGTCAGTAAATTCCAAATAGGCTTTGGTGGACACTGGCTAAAATGTAAGGGCAGAAAGATCATAAGATTGTGTCGTTGGATCTCCTCCTTATCACAGGATAGTATATTTCATAGGGCTGTGTGAAACACCATCATTTGTTTCAAATTCCATTTTGCCATTTCAAAGGGACAGTGTTTCATTTTGTCGTTTCATTTAGTTTCGAAGCACTGTCCTGTTTTGTTTCTTCAAAACTGTTTCGTTGTTTCAATGTGTTTTGACATTTCGCCCATTCTTGCCTGATTTGCATGAAAATTGCAGGGATAGTAGCCCCTTCTCAGGGCATGAAGCTTGCCAAGTTTCAAGGAGATAGGTGCAGAGGTTTCTGGAAAACTGCACCTGAATCTCTTCAAAACATATGCCCCTGGATCTGTGCTCCAGTTGGGAGGAGGCTGCCCTGTCACCTGGGACCAGTGCTGGGCACAGGCTACGCCCAGCACTAGATTTAAATTGGACATTACGAAGAAATTCTTCACAGTTCGAGTGGCCAAGGTCTGGAACGGGCTGCCAAGGGAGGTGGTGCTCTCCCCTACCCTGGGGGTCTTCAAGAGGAGGTTAGATGAGCATCTAGCTGGGGTCATCTAGACCCAGCACTCTTTCCTGCTTATGCAGGGGGTCGGACTCGATGATCTATTGAGGTCCCTTCCGACCCTAACATCTATGAATCTATGAATCTATAAGCACACAGATGCGGGGGCTTGCACCCCTGGGAGTAGTCTGGCACAGCCCAGCAGCCCTCCTGGGGGTGTGAGCCCCCCATATCTGTGCATTAAATGAGGGGAGGCTCCCTCTGCTGCCTGGGACAGGTGGCAGCAGCAATTTTCTCTGGTGTTGGGCGCAGTATGTGCCCAGCGCCGATCCCAGGTGACAGAGCAGCCTCCTCTCATCTGGGGTACAGATCCAGGGACTCGCACCCCCAGGAGGGCTGCTGGCCAGTGCAGGACTCCTTCCAAGGGTGCAAGCCCCCAGATCTGTGTGCCAGATGAGGGGAGGCTGCTGCTGCTGCCTGGGACCAGCACTGAAGCCAAGTAAGCCCAACCTTGAAACTCAAAATGTTTCAAAACTTTTGAAATGTTTCAAGTGCCCTCGTTTCGTTTAGAAGCTGTTTCAAAGCCTTTTGTTTCATTTTGATTTCAATGTTTCAAGCTCAAAATGCATTGAAACAGCTTTGAAGCCAAACACCTGGCAAAATTTCGCACAGGCCTAATGTTTCATTCATGCAACCCTACACTGAGATCAGTGATTGTAGTTAAGTTATATCATTTCAGTCTTCTGGAGATTATAGATGCTTGTCTGGTGTATCAGAATCAAAGTGATTGCCAGGTTTGTGGTTGGATAGTGGTATTCTCCCAGGTTAGATCTGCAGAGTCCAGGGAAATTTTCTTCTGAAGCATTGGGGATGATTTGCTGCCTGGATTTATTTAGCCATCTCTCACTTAATAAACCCTCAGCTATTGCAGTGGCCACCAGCCATGTCACATAACATGTGATGTTCTTTTTGGCACATAACATTTAGCTTCCTGAGAGCTGAGATGAGTTGCTGGATTTGATGAAGTACCCAAGTGATTAAGGTTAAGTTGTGCTCTTTATGAACGGGTTTGCTTCCCATAGTAGAGATGGAGTAGTTACATCTTAGAAAAGCATTTCTAATACACACAGTTTTAGGTCATGCTTTAAAGGTCATGTGCCTTTTTTCTCTCCTTCAAATTGCTTGGAGGAAGTCAATGAATGAGATGCATAATATATCAGAAAAACCATGAGAATATCAAGGATCCTGAAAAGGCAGGGTGCAGATGGTGTGGTGCATCATGACACATAACACAACACATACTATTTCTCCAGGTAAAAAGAAGCCAGAAGCTTTACTAATATGCTAGGGGCCTAGAGCTATATTATTCAGTTTTAAATAGACAAAAAAATAATAATTTTATTGGAATGTGCATTTTAATTTGTTATATCATGCACTATGTATCAAAAACAAAGCAAACAGCAAAAATAATCCAAAGATGCTGTTTCTTTAGTCCTGTAGTCATTAGAATTAAATGTACATCTCTTTCAGAGTCATAAAGTAAAATCAATCTGTCTTGAGTATCTTGACAGTTCTTCCAATACTTTGCTGAAAGTTTTTTCCACAGCTGAGTTGATGTTCAGCTAAATTAATGCTTTAACTAGAATTAAAACATTCTGCAGAACTGTGAAATAGTAGTTGCATTAGCAGAGAAGCTAACAAACAGAAGAATTGCAGAAGAAAGAACAGCTTGTGTAGTGGATCATAAAGACAATTAAAAAGGAGAGAGGGGTGTTAACACCTGTGGAATTAAGAGTTGAGAAGGAGTCAGGTAGATTATAATGACCATAAAGCAAGTGACTTCCTCATTGCTGCCTGAATAGAAATGCCACTGCCACTGCTAAGCAGTTGGTTTTTGACTTTGGGTAGACTAGGAATCAAAGAGAAGTAAAGCTGCGCCACTGCATTCTCCTGGATCTGTCCCTGAGACAAGTACATAGGACATAGGAAATTCTTGTGAAGTTGCTGAAAATGTTTGAAGGCATTTGGAAATCAATATTTGTCTAATTTTTTAACTTCTGTGTTTCTGTGTACATGTTATGTGATTTGCAAAAAAATGAATTCACCAGTTTCCACATACCACATTGTTGTCTTCACCAAATGAGTGCTGCTTTGTTACTTTGTAGGCACAAAGCACAGTGGTGTTTCAAAACCTGTACTGAGTATTCTGGCCAGACACCCCATGTAGTTTTGCTTCGCTCCTCTACTCCACCCAGCATTTTGTAGGATTCTGAAATGGAATCATGTATTTTTTGGATCAGTATCAATAAGTTATCTTGTTTCATTCCACCATCATTTTTGTTTTTTCAAGGCCAAAACATTTCAAAGGGAAGCGCTGTCAGGCAGCATGATGGAAACTTGGTAGCAAATCTCAGCTTTACAATCTCAATAAAAGAAGCTGTTGAAATATACCTGTGGGTCATCAGCCTTTGAGGACAAGAAAGAGACTGACACTGAGCAGATCCTTCTTTCAAATCCTTCCTAGAATTAGTTCCACTGGTGGCAGATCACTTTTGTGCTTGACCGGTTAATGAGTCTGGAAAACTGTAGATTTAATATGACCAGAAGTGGTGGCAGAACTTCAGCATGTCAAAAGCCCTTTGCCTAAGAAATTTGTGCAGCCCTTATGTCAAAGCAGCAGAGGTAGAATACTTCCATAAGGGCTCCCCATCAATATGAAAAAAAATTGTAGCCATCTATATCTTGAAGTGCACTATCCTTGCAGTTGCTAATACTCCTTTGCCAACCCATTTTGTGTTGAGAGTCAGAGCTATTCTACCAGAGGTGTGTGATTCTTGTCAAGAATCAGTATTACATTTTGGCACGGCAATACAAACAAAGCCATTATTGGGCTTGCTTGCTTGGTTTTCCCCAGGTATACTGGGATCACTATTGCAATCCACATGCCTAGTCTGTGGCTTCACAAAAAGGTATGTTTTCCTGAGGCAAAATAAGGCCTAATTGATTAGCATAAAAGGCTCACCAGTATTAATATGTGATGGCATGGAAAAGTTCAGGATATTTTGAACTTGTTTCCTGCAAAGAAAAATGGAATTTTTGCTTCCATGATCTCTATTGATATGCTGATGCTTCCATTCCTTCAATCTTTCTGGAAGACCCAGCTTACATTTTCCTTCCCTGGCTGGCTGAGACTTTTACAGGCATTGGAGAGGATAAAAGAGATGTTTAAATGTCACCTGAATAGTTGCAAAATGGCAGGGGGATGTGTGTTTGAGAGACTAAAGGGTAGAGAGAGAGATCTAATATCTGGCCTGGAGGCTGATGAGTAACATTTGCCTCTTCAGACTCTTGTTCTGTTTTGCACACTTTTTTGACAAAGCAAGGAAAACACCCTTGGGGATGGAGGGTAGAAAAAATTTGGATGTTTTCTGAGAGTTGTGAACAACTGAAGAATAGCTTCTGTAGAGTCTGGAATTGCTCAGGGGAAAAGTCACAAAGACATTGTGTTCTTATTTTGAGGCCACAGGCCAACCGTGAACAATAGCTTAAAATAAACATTTTTATTCCTTTGACAAAAATACTAGTAGCATGGGAAAGGGACAGAAGCAGTGGAAGCAATCCTGTCTTTCTGAGGCAAGAGGAGAGGTCAAGGGCCATGGTGAATCAGCCATATTTCAGATTCAGTTTGGTTCAAGGGGCAACGGAAGTGTTCAAGTCACCTTGTTCTCCTAAGAGGCTTAACTGGCCCAGTCTAACTCCACAGCCAAATGAATGTCTGGGAACAAAAAGGATGGGTTTGAGTAGCTCAACAGTGTGGTAGAATGTGAATTTACCCCACATCTAGTAGAAGATTGTGGGTGCATCTACAAGTGCATTTGCTGCAGGGTGTCACCCCAAGCAGGTGTCTACATGTGCAGGGACACAGGAGTAGATTTGCTGCTCATGGCAGCAGTCTGGTCCTGCCCCAGCCGGCCCTGTACTGGCCCCTTGCCACTGCCAGGGGGAGCTGGAGGCTCTGGCCACTGCTGTATGAGGATGGTGGCCACGTTTAAAAGGCAGCCCCACATGCTGCTCCCAAGCCACCAGCTTTCCTGGCCCGGAGCAGCATGCAGACCATGGTGGCAGCACATGGCAGCTCTGTCACCACAGCCTTGGCCCGCCTCACCAAGACTGCTCTCCCCCCAGGCCCCAGGACAGACATCCACCAACCTAGGCTTCTGTTCACCACCGTGATCACTCTGCTGGCCCACCTCAGAGACTGCCGCCTGGTCAAGGGTACAGCCCCACTGCATGGCATAGATGCCTGGCCTGGCTCACCCCACCATCCCAAGCCCCCAGCCACCTCTTCAGCATGGGCAAAGCAACCACCATGGAGTCCATTCTGGAGGTGTGCACCGCCCTCTAGGATGTGCTGGAGCACACCATGATCTGGATGAATGACCTTCTGGTGGAGGTGGTGGGGTTCTGCACCCTGGTCTTCCCCCAGTGCACTGGGGCCCTGGATGGGACGCACATACCTGTCACCTACCCACACTATTACAGCCAGCTGGGTTCCACTCCATGGTGCTCCAGGCCATCATCGACCATTGTGTCACCTCCACCAATGTGAGCACCAGCTGGGCAAGCAGTACTCACAATGCCTGTGTCTTCTGCAACTCCTCCCTGCCAGCCCTGGTGATAAGCAAGTGCTTCACGCCAGGGGTGCCAGACCTCCAGCTGGGCACAGCAGTGGTCCCACCCCTTCTCATTGGGGTCCCTGCCTACCTGCTCCTCCCTGGTTCATTCAGCCCTACACTGGCCAGCTGGACCCCGACCAGGCACACTTCAACAGGTGTCTGGGCCAGCCCCATGCCCTGGTGGACTGTGCCTTCAGTCACCTGAAAGGACACTGGTGCAACTTCACTGCCCATCTCAAGGTCACTGAGGCCAACTTCCCCTGGGTCTTCGTCACAGCCTGCATTCTGAAAAACATTTGCTAGGCCCAGGGGGAGCTGTTTTGCAAGGCCTGGGCAGAGGAGGCACAACGAGTGGAGGGTGTTCGGCACAAGGACTACCAGCTGCAGTGGCAGTGACAGCAGTGTCCCCCCAGCTGAGTTCCTGGGTGAGCTGCTTATCCACCAGCAGAGGCCAGGATACCAGGTGCAAGAGGTGCTGGCTAAACTTCTCCTCTTGCACTCCCAACTGTAGTCCACCTGGACAGCCACCCAAGGACCCCAACCCCACTGCACACCCTCAGCACTATGCTCACTGCAGGCATTTCTCTGAAAAGCAGAGCAGGGCATTTCCCTCCACAAACACAGACATCCCTCTCCGCATCCCTCCCCAACAATAGAGTCCATCTCTCCTTCCTCCCCTGCACCAGACCCCATCCCTGCTTGCTCCCATCCCCACAGAGCTCCTCCACCATCCACCCATCCCACCACCAATAAAACACCCTCTTCCCCATGCAGACTCTGTGCAGTGCTGTGTGTGCCCTCCTGGGGTGGGTTTGGGGGTGAGGGGTGTAACAGCCAGAACCAGAGGGATTAATAAGCAATAAATATGTGCTTCTTGGAGGCATTTGGTATTTTGCTTAAACAGGTAATATTAGTTAATATAAAGCTTGTAAGTTTGTAAACTGCAAATGTAATTTGTCTGTCATAAGTTTAACCAAAATGATAAAATTAACTGTTCGTGGAACTGACTAGGCCCCATAGGCAAAGCTGTAGCTGTAAGATTAGGAGACCTAATGGTTTTTTGCTCAGGGTTCAGCCTTAGCGATAAAAACTGGATCCAACTGCTTGGCACACCCAACACATTCCAGGAAAGTATATCCCAAGAAAGCATATTCAAATGAAACCTAAAAGGGGTTGGGGCATAGGTGGAGCAATGTCAATTTCAAACCTAAAGGTGCTGCATTATAATTTGCTTATTGGCTAAACCCGAGTCTGGGTAGTAACCTTTTATGATCATTTTTAACACCTTTCAATCCCATAGGGTAACAGCTATAGGGCAACATTGTGAGTGGCTCTGAGGCCAACACATTAGCATAAAACTAGGTATAAAAAGCATGTGCATCAGGTAACCAGCAGGAAGAGGGAACAGAATGGTCATTTCTGTTCCACGCCCGGACCCTGGACTCCCAGTGTGAGTGAGGATCAGATCCTGATCAAGGGAGCTTCCCCGGCAATCCTCTGACTGCATCGATCGGGGACGCCTGACTTCACTGGAGTCACTTGGTGTGCACCTGGCATTGAGGGACTATCGATAAGTTGCCAACCCATGTCTGTCTATCTGGTGTTTTGAACAGCCCATTGGCTAATACCCTTACAGTACCCAGTTGGCCTGCGACAGAATTTATCTATCTGTTGTTATTATTTACTATTAGCTCTTTAATACTGCATTATCTGCTTATCGCATTTATCTTTCTGTTAACTGTTGTGTGTGTGGAAGCTATAATAAATTTGCCTTTGCTTCACTCCCAGCTTTGCCTCCTCAATCTAAAACTGAATCAAACAGCCCAGTTGGCCTGTGATAAAATTGATATACCCACAGTGCCCAGCTGGCCTGTGACAGGGGGTCAGTGGAGTGGCAGTGCCTAGGGGGGGGAGTTGTGGTCAGTGGTACTGGCCCACTGCGCCCGCAATGCCTTGACCTTTATGCAGCACTGGTGTGCCAACCATTTGTGCCCACACTTCTGCATGCAGCCTGACAGGCTCTCATAGATCTGCACATTGGAGTGCCCGCTGCAAAAACTGGGGGAGGACCTTAGCTTCTTCCCACAGCACAACAAGGTCTGTGGTCTTCTTCTGAGACTAGTTGGGGCCCTGTGTGGCAGCGTGTGGCATCAGGGAGAATGCCAGTGTGGCTCCCTTGATGGTTTGCAGGGCCTCCACATGATAGTCCTGGTGCTAGCAGACCTGGGCAGGTGCCTACAGTGCCCAGAGCAGGGGCATGGCATGGGACAGGCAAGTGTACAGTGACCCTGCCAGGCAGCAGCAGCGGGGTCCAGGCAGGCTGATATGGGTGTCCTGGAGTGATTTGGATCTGCAGGTGTCTCAGGGTGCTGGTGGGCCTGGCAACTGTAGCATCCAGTGCAGAGCACAGGCCTGGCCAGGGATGTGGTGCCAGGGAGCAATGATGGGGTGCAGACTGGCTATGGTGGCTAGCCTGGGGCCTCTGCTGGATAATACAGAGGCCAAAGGCTGCCTGCAGGTGGCCAGGGCCCTAGGTTTTTAAGGGATGGGGAAAGGGCAGGCAAAGAGCTGGTGGTGGGGCTGAGCAGAAGAAAATTTGCTCCCAGTCCGTGTCTACACATGTGCTACTGCACAGTAACTAATGCTGAGTAAATTTGCTACTTGTATTTACATGGATTAGTCTACAGGTAGCAAATTTGCTTGCAATTAGAGAAATCTACTGTGCAGTAAATATCTGCATGTGTAGACAGTGATGCTTACTGTGCAGTAATTTGTGCTACTCTCAAGTAAAGTGTCTTGTGTAGACATACCCCTTGATATGTGGTTCAGAACTATTTATTTATTTTAACTGGCCAGGACACAACTCACACCAAGGAGAAGGAACAGAAAAGAAAAAAAACCTACCTGAACTGGTGAAGACTTACAGACTTGTGTTCCTGGCATATCCAATTACCAGGAATGATTTCCAGAATCATTTGGCCATGAATAAATGTATAGATTATACATTTGGGTTAGTAAATCAAGATCAATGAAAGGAAGCCAAAAGCCCAAAAGCCTATAAGAGTTCGCAACAGACCTAGGGTTTTTCCTTGTAACAGCAGACCAAAAGAGGAAATGTTCATTAGCAAGGAAGATGAAAAGTACAGCTCTGTGTACATATGCATGAAGTAAAAGGAGATTGCAGTCTGGGTCATGCTGTTACTGAATCATTAGAATAAATGATAAATGTGGTTTGCAAAAACTGGCAATAACAGAAAACTGAAGTAACTAATTCAGTTAAATGCTGCTTTTGTGGGGAAAAAAATAACATAAAAGGACTGTTATGAATGTAAGGATTCAGGGACTTTTAAAAAAAATCTAGTTTTAGTAGTTTTACTAGTCATAGCTCCTTGATTGGCTAAACAAGTTGAAATGTGCTTTCTGCAAAGATTAAAAAATATTCTGGAGTTATCAATTGGCACCATCATTCTTTATAGAACATGGTGTATGCACAAATGAGTTTTTTGATGGCTGCTGAGTCCGATGCACAAGTGAAAGTCCTGTCCACAGGTAAGGCACATCCACACGTTAGCAATGCTCTGAATCTGAGCAGCAGATTCTTTCCTCCTCTGACATTGGTCGGTCATCACAAAACTTGATCCAATCTGCCTCACAGTGCCTCATTCGATCTGCAAATGACTCTGCCAACCAGACCAGCATTCTGCACTCCTTTCCCAATCATCCATATCGATCCCAAAGGATACTAAGTCATCTTTGCAAGCATCCCAAAATCTGCACCAAGGTCTGCCTCTTTTTCTAGACCCTTCATGAGCTTCAGAGTACAGCACATTTTTGGGGATCCTGGAGTTACCTGCTTTGATAAACATTCCTGTAGTTAGCTCAGTGACAAGCATAGTCATGGAAAGACTTGTGGAGTTGAAACAAATGTTCACAGGAAAGTACTGTATTTGCCTATTTCTAGCTTTTATTCTAAAGATATATTTTACAAATTTGAAAGAGCGGGAAATTCATGTTGTCTTCCTTGATCTATTCACTGTTTATTGATTGTGTCCCTGTAGTAGCTTGTGCTTCAGCTGTCAGGTTACTTTCTCCAAAGGGTTTTTGTTTCACCCTGATGAGGCTGGTATCATTGTTCAAAAAGACCATCTGATTCCATTTGTCTACCTTTCTTGAATTTTAATGCCGTGACCATCACCCTGACGTCTGCCTCTTTAGTTGTCTCACTCTAGCTCTCAATCTGAAAGGGAGCGATGTGACCAAAATGCAAGGTTCTCACTATTTTAAAACAATCATTAAAATGACAGTTTCTTGTTTCTACAGCATCATTACAAATGGCCAGACACCTGAGTTTAAGAGCTTGTCAAATGTGCTTGCTGAGCTTCTTTACAGGGGAAGAAAAGCAGCATGGTTAGTAGGCAAGTGCCTAGGCTCAAACTCAGGAAAGCTCGGTGTTATCATATGTCCTGACACTGATCCACCATGTAAACTTGAGCAGGTCTCTTGGTACCTTATCTCTGTCTTATCTTGACCATTATTAAGGTGAAAGGCAGGGCAGAATGGTGATAAAATTGCCTCTATTCGTGTTTCTGTGCTGCTCACAGACACCAACACCTAGCAACCAAGCTAACCAAGCAACACCTAGCTAACCAAGTTAAAAGACCCATTCTGCTATTTAGTCTACAAACAAATAGGGAAAGAAACCCGAGCCTCAAAACGGGTGCCACCTAAAGAGGATAAACAAATGAAAGAGAGAGTTAGCCTTGTTAGTCTGGTCAGGCAGAAGGAAGGGCAGGGTGGCACCTAAAGGACTATTTCCTGTCTTCTGCTCCATTCTGATAGGCACACTAAAAACACAGTGTGTGTGTATGTTTTTAAATATTTAAACAATATACCTGTGTTAAAATCTTGGTAGGTCTCTGTCCATCCATAAATTTATGTTATTTTCCCATTCTTGTCTATCCCCAGGAATAGGTCAATTCCTGCATACAGTAATGCAATATTAATGCCATTCCCCTTCAGGAGCATTTCAGAGAGGCATATGCTCATCTTTCTTTCTAGTGTAGCTTGTTAGAACAAAATCCTTTCTTTGTTCTCACAGGAAATCACATGAACTCTTGGAATGGATGGGAAACTAACCCACATAATGTGCTTCAGCTATGGGCAAACAGTCATTTCTTTTAAAATAAAGACTGTTACTGTTTCAACTGAGAAAAGAAATCTGTATTTTTTTACTGAAGAACAATTTCACTATTGATAAGAACACACTTTATTGAAATTGTCTCTTAATTTCTCTTTTTGATCTTGACTTTCATCCAAATTTTGCTAACTTCTATAGTTACTCATAGATTAAGATGATAGTGCTCCCTTTATCTGCAGGACCACATGCTTCTTCTGTTGTCATTTCAGTGTGGCTCAACTCTTCCTAATACAGGGGCGAGCAATTATTTTGGATGGAAGGCCACTTACTGAGTTTTGGCAAGCCATCGAGGGCCACATGACAGGCAGCCAGGGGCAGATAAATATTAATTTTCTAAATTTTTTAGGGGCTCCGCGGGCTGGATAGAATGGCCTGGTGGGCTGCATCCGGTCCCCAGGCTGCATTTTGCCCACCCCTGTCCTGTCCTAACAGATATTTCTGAAGAGTTGGACCACACCTAAGGAAGTTTCAGAAGAAATTGATAAACTGATGCATGGAATGCTAAATGGCATTGGTATGCAGGTGTTGCTTGGTATGGTGGAGAAATGGACTCTGAAAACGGGCATATTTTCTAGTTGAGGAAAATTCTCTGGGCACGTCTACACGAGATGCTTTACTGCGCAGTAGGCTAATCTACTGCAGAATAAAGCATCACCATGTAACCGTGTGCAGAATCTACTATGCAGTAAATTAGTCTACTATGCAGTTAGCTAGTACCTGTAAATATAGGTAAAAGATTAACTGTGCAGTAGCTACTGTGTGGTAAGTCATGATAGGTTAGCCCTACAAATTTGCACCTGGTCAGCCACACCAGCAGGGGCCCCAGTCTTGGCATTGCTCATCTCCCAGCTCCCCCCCAGGAGCTGAGAGCCAACCAGTGCCAGGATAAGGTTACCCTTTGGCCCCCACCATCTCGGCGCTGTGTGGCTCCTGGCTCCCCATAGGAGCCAGTAACCAAGTAGCACCAGCACTGGGGAGCTCTCTGTTTCCCTGCCCAGCCAGGGGCTGGCCCAGAGCTGTCCTGGCAGTGGGGTAACTGCCAGTGAACCCCTGCCTGGCTGGGGACTCACTGATAGCTGGCCCACCAGAGGGACAGCTCCATTCCCATGCCCCTTGCCAGCCTCTGGGGTAGCACCCCAGGGGACCCTGGAGCTCTATCTGGCTGCTGCAGAGGGGCAGAGCAGGGCAGCAGCAGCTACCAGGCTGCTACTATTGGGAGCAGATTTGCTCCCAACAGGATATGCATGCTGTTGTGCCTCCAGGAAGGCTTACTGCATTGTATTTTACTGTGAGGTAAGCCTATAGTACATTAATAGCATGTGTAGATGCACCCTCTGTCACCTATCTTATGATGTTTGGTCAGTGTGTTATTGTCTCCAGCACCCCTTTTAAATAGATAGCTTTTGTATAGACTGTTGCAACTGGCCCCTAAATAGTATGCTTTTTATTACAATATGAACTATCCTAAAATTGTCCATTAATTCAAAAAAGGAAGGGGTTCATTCCCACTCACTGCTTTTTTTTTTTTTTACATAGTCTGAAATGTAATATAACAGTGCATTATAAAGTAGGCCAACTTGTAGTTTTTCAGGGACTTCAGCAGGGTGGGCTGGGATCACATATAAGCTCATAGTTTCATAGTAGCTAGGGTCAGGAGGGACCTGAACAGATCATCTAGCCTGACCCCCTGCCACAGGCAGGAATGAATGCTGGGTTCACAAGACCCCAGACAGGTGATCATCCAACCTCCTCTTGAATTTGCCCAAGGTAGAGGCGAGGACCACTTCCCTGGGAAGTTGGTTCCAGATTCTGGCCACCCTAACTGTAAAATATTGCCTTCTGATCTCTAACTTAAACCTATTCTCCATCAGCTTATTACCATTGTTCCTCGTCACCCCAGGTGGTGCTGGGGAGAAAAGGGCTCTACCTATTTGCTGTTGATCTCCCCTGATGAGCTTGTAGGCAGCCACCAGGTCCCCCCCTCAGCCTCCTCTTGCTGAAGCTGAACAGGTTCAGGTCCCTCAGTCTCTCCTCATAGGGCCTGTCCTGCTGCCCTCTCACCAAGCTGATGACACTCCTCTGAACCCTCTCCAGGCTGGCCACATCCCTTCTGAAGTGCGGTGCCCAGTACTGGATGCAGTACTCCAACTGCGGCCTGTCCAGAGTCGCATAGAGGGGGAGTAGCACCTTTCTGGACCGGCTTGAGATGCACCTTTGGATACATGACAAGGTATGGCTGGCCTTGTTGGCTATGGTCTGGCATTGGCGGCTTATGTTCACCTTGGAGTCAATAATGACTCCAAGATCCCTTTCTGTCTCTGTGCTTTCAAGAGGGGAACTCCCCAGCCTGTATGTGCGCTATGGATTCCTTCTCCCAAGGTGCAGCACCCTGCATTTGTCCACGCTGAACCTCATCCTATTCTCATCTGCCCACTTTTGTAGTCTGTCTAAATCTAGTTGCAGCCTCTCTATCCTTTCAAGTGTGTGCACCTCACCCCACATCTTAGCGTCATCAGCAAACTTGGACAGCATGCTTTCCACCCTCTTGTCCAAGTCACGGATGAAGATGTTAAGTTCCTGTCGCTGCATCTACACAAGATGCTTATTGTGCAGTCATTACCGTACAATCATTTAGTACTTGTATAAACAAGTACTAAGTGACTGTGCAGTAACCACAGTCATGCTGAGGAACAGTTTTTTCGTCACGCTAACTGTGCAGTAGCTCGTGATTACTGCCATGCTACTCTGCAGTAATCACGGGCTATTGTGCATTGGCATCTCATGTAAACGTGGCCACCATCTACTTAGGTGACTAAGAGGTGGAATCAAATTTGGCTCTTCATCTTAACTCTGTAATTATGTCCTGTTCTGTTCCCCATTTTTTTCCTACCCAGTACTCTGTCCCCCAACCCCACAACACAGCTCAAAAAGTCAAGTGTTGCCTGCATAACTGCAGCTTCTAGTCCTATAGGGTCACTGCTTTCAGTTTTGCTGGACTGATTTGGCTTGATGGAAGCTAGATATTCGCTCAGTTCATACCACTCAGGGAAGCACTTAACCATAGTTAAGCATTTGCTTAAATATGCCTCCTTTATATTTTTGCCCTGAATTGGGGGTTAGTGATCTCTCACATTTCACAACAAGGTCATGTTGTATTCACTGTGCCATGTTTTTCTTTTTGCAAGACAGCACTTCTGTTAGGTAAAAGTTCTCTTTTAGTTGTAGGAATGACAGTGTGTAAGACAGACTGCATGGCATAGCATCATATAAACTGGTCATGAATAATGATACATGGCAGTTAGACATTTTCGAATCACAAGGGCAGTAAGGTTATGGAATAGCCTCCAATTGGAGTAACAAGAGGGAAAACACCCTAAAAAAAGTAATTTTTGAATGGCGCTCAATCAGTTTCTGAAAGGGATTATATGGGGTGATTGCCACTGACAATAGGGGACCTGCAGTTTTTTTTCAGTCCTACGTTTGTGTGCGCGTATATGTATGTATATGTGTATATATGTGTGTGCGTGTGTATACACAAGAAATATATATATATCTTGTGTATCATATCTTATTTCTTCTGTATATATATACAGAAGAAATAAGATATGATTTGAGATGTGCTAATACAGGGAATTTACCTGAAAATGTGTTAGAAAAGCAAACCAACAGGATGCAGAAAGCTCTTATAATGTGCTGGGGACCAGGTTTTATTTCAGAAGGTGGAAAAGTTCCTAAGGGAGACACTATTTAGATGTGATTCCAACTAAAACAGAAGAAGTGATTAGGAATCTAATGGTGGAAGGTAATTTGGAGTAAACCAACCATGAAAGTATAGAGTTTATGCTACTAAAAAAAGAGAAGGCCTGAACAGCCAAATAAGGATAATGGGCTTCAAAAAAGCAGAAATACTCAGGGAACTGGTAGGTAGGGTCTCTTCAAAAGATAATTTTAGAGATAAAGAAGTGAAAAGGAATTGGCCAGAAAGACACCACAGGAAATTATCTCAGTGTAGAGAAAAGATAGGAAGCATAGTAGGAAACAAAATTGTTCTGAAAAAGGAGACAAGGGTAAACAACTAAAAACAAGCACAAAGAATATCACAAACAGATAGGGATAAATTAGAAAAGCTGAGGTATGGAAAGAGTTACAATAAACAGGTGACTGAAAGGGAGAAAACAAAGTTTTATAAATGTATCATAAAATGATAACTAAGGAAGTATAGGTTTACTACTTAAACAGAAAAGCAGTGATGGCCTAGTAGTTAAGGTGTTAGACCTGCAGTCCAGTGGGGTATCCCCAAGCAGGTTCAAACCCTGCCTACTGTGATATCAGGGGCCTGAATTTCTAGGGTGCCTCTTGGGGTAACAAGGAACAATGGTCACAAACTGATAGAGAGCAAATTTAGGCTAGACATCAGGGGAAAAACTTTATGGTAAGGGTGGCCAAAATTTGGAATGGGCTTCCAAGGAAGTTCAGGATGAGTGGTTGCTCCTCAAAGGAGTGATCCTGGAAGCATAAGCAGTGTCTATTCCATCTCAGAGGAAAGGCAGCAAAAGGGCACAGCAGCCCCCTTGGCTCTGCAAAGAACTAGTGGACCTCTTGCATCTAAAAAGAAAGACCTATAAAGGCTGGAAGGCCGGATCCACCTTAAAGGAGGAATATTCTGCACTGGTCTGGACCTGTAGGGAGTGAACCAGGAAAGCCAAGGCTATGACTGAACTCCACCTGGCTACATGTACCAAGGACAATAAAAAGTCCTTTTTTAGATATGTGAGGAGCTGGAGGAAAAGCAAGGGTAACATTGGACCCCTGCTAAACTATATGGGACAACCGACAACTGATGCCCAGGAAAAAGCCAACCTGCTTAATGGGTATTTTGTGTTGGTTTTTCACCAGCTCCAAGGGATGGCTCTCCTCAATATGGTACGGGATGGCCAGGGTGAGGGAGAATTGTTACCCTTCATCAATGTAGACCATGTGAAAGAACACCTTGAGAGGCTGGACACCTTCAAGTCAGCCGGCCCGGACAGTTTACACCCCAGGATACTTAAGGAGCTGACAAGCATCATAGCTCAGCCGCTGGCACGGATCTTCAAGAACTCGTGGCGCTCAGGTGAAGTGCCTGAAGATTGAAAGAAGGCTAATGTGGTGCCTATCTTCAAGAAAGAGAAGAAGGTAGATCTGGGGAACTACAGGCCCATCAGCCTGACCTCTATCCCAGGGAAGATCTTGGAAAAAATTATTAAAAAGACCATTCTTGACAAACTGGCTGATGGCAACATCCTGAGGGATAGCCAGCATAAGTTTGCTGTGGGTAAGTCTTGCCTGACCAGTCTCATCTCTTTCTACAACCAGATGACATATCACCTGGACAAGGGAGAAGAGATTGACATCATATATCTTGATTTTAAAAAAGCCTTTTGATCTGGTATCCCATGATCATCTCATAGAAAAACTGGCCAACTGCAGCCTTGGCTACCTCACAGTCCACTGGCCGGGGAATTGGCTCTGAGGTTGGACCCAGTGAGTGGTAGTTGACAGAAGTCAATCATCATGGTGCACCGTGATCAGTGGGGTCCCCCAAGAATCCATCCTTAGGCCTATACTCTTCAACATCTTCATTAATGATGTGGACATTGGTATCAGAAGTGGACTGGCCAAGTTTGCCGATGACACCAAACTTTGGGGTAAAGCGTCCACACCCGAGGACAGGATGGTGATCCAGGCTGACCTTGACAAACTCAGAAAATGAGTGGACAAAATCCTGATGGCATTCAACACTGAAAAATGCAAGGTACTCCACCTTGGGAAGAAAAACCCACAGCATGCTTATAGGCTTAACAGTGCTAAGCCTGCTAGCACCACGGCTGAAAGGGAGTTGGGGGTCATGATTGACCACAAGATGAACATGAGCCACCAATGCAGTGCTGCAGCTGATAAAGTGAGCAAAACTCTGTCTTGCATCCATAGATGCTTCTCAAGCAAATCCCAGGATGTCATCCTCCCACTGAACTCAGCCTTGGTGAGACCACAGCTGGAGTACTGCATCCAATTCTGGGCTCCACAATTTAAAAAGGATGTAGAGAAGCTTGAGAGAGTCCAAAGGAGAGCCACACACATGATCAAAGGGCAGGAAAACAGGCCTTATAATGAGAAGCTGAGAGCTATGGGACTCTTCAGCCTGGAAAAGTGCAGGCTCAGGGGGGACCTGGTGGCTGCCTATAAGTATATAATGGGTGTACATCAGGATCTGGGGGATTGGACTCGATGATCTGTTGAGGTCCCTTCCAACCCTAGGATCTTTGAATCTATGAACACCCTATAATGGATGATGCAAAAAACACTGAAGTGCTTAACATTTGCTTTGCTTTTCACAAAAGATGTTAATTGTGACCAGGTACTTAGTGAATTTAATTTTAATAGAGAGGTGAAGACACAAGGGAGCAAAAGAAGAGGGCAAAGAATGGGGTAACAATGATTTAATTAAGATGGATATATTCAAGTCCTCTAGGAACTTGTAGAAAGAAACTGTGAACCATTAGCAATTACCTTTGAGAGCTAACAGAGGAGAGATGAGGTCCTAGTATAAAAATAGAAAATTAGGGTTGGAAGGCACCTCAGAAGCCATCTAGTCCAATCCCTGCTCAAAGCAGGACCATCGCCAACTAGATCATCTGAGCAAAGGCTTTATCTAGCCAGGTCCTAAAAACATCCAATAATTGAGATTCTACATTGTCTGGGTAGCCTGTTCCAGTGCTTTACTACCCTCATGGTGAGAAAGATTTACCTGAGATCTAACCTAAACATCCCTTACTGCAACTTGAGACCATTGTTCCTTGTTTTGCCATCTGCCACCATTGAGAACAGTCTAGCCCATCCTCTTTGGAACCACCCTTCAGGTACTTGAAGGTTGCTATTAAATCCACCCTCAGTCTTCTCTTCAAGAGTAAAACCAGAACTTATCCTTAACGTGGAGAAAAAAAGATAGATCAGGGAATTCTGGACCTGATAACCTCAGCTCCATATCAAGATATATGCTAGAGCAAATTATTAAGCAAGTTACAATTTACAATTTACAAGTTAAACAACAGAAAACTAGAGGATAATAGGGTGATAAAAAACCATGAATGAGGATTTGTCAAGAAGGAATCATGTCAAACCATTCTAATGTTCTTCTTTGACAAGATAACTGGCATGATGAATAAGAGGGGAGCATATGTGATACGTATTGACTTCTGATAGGCTTTTGACACTGTCTGCAATGTCATTTGTTAAGCAAACAAGGGAAATATGGTTTAGATGAAATCACCATAAAGTGTGTAGTTGAAAAACTGCTCTTAAAGAGTAATTATCAATGAATAGCCATCACATTAGGAGGCTGTTTCAAGAGGGGTACTGCAGAAATATGTTCTGAGATCTGTGGATGACACCTGACCTGAAAGAATCCGAAAGAGACTCTTTGGGAGGGAAGATAAGAGTTCAGAAATTATTTTGATAAACTAGAGAAATGATCCAAAATCAACAGGATGACATTCTGTAAGGACAAATGCAATGTACAGCACTCAAGAAGGAAACTATCAAATGCACAAATGAAAAAAAAATAGATTAGCAGAATTACTGCAGGAAAAGATGTGGGGATTATAGGAGCGACACTGAATAATTAAATCTGTGATACTGCCACAAAAGAGACAAAACTTATACTGAAAGTACCTGAGAAAGTAGAGTTTCATGATGGATGAGGAGAGGTTGACGGAACTGAATTTGTTTAGCCTAAAAAAATGAAGACTTAAGGGGAGAACATGATAATGGTCTTCCAATATGTAAAAGGTTGTCATAAAAAGGACAGTGATAGGTTGGTGTTGATCACAGGTGGTAGGGCTAAAAATAATCGTCTTACTTTTCTTCAAAGAAGATTTATGTTGGATACCAGGGGGAAGGGAGGGAACCTTTCTAATTAAAGGGGTGGCAAAGTTCTGGAACAAGCTACATTGAGAACTGGTGGAATCTTCTTCATCAGATCATTTTAAAAACAGGTCAGACCAGTGGTGCTCAACCGATCGGCCCCATTGGGGCAAAGGAATGGAGTTGGGCTGGTCCTCAGGGTGGGCCAAGCCCTGTGCATCTGTGCCCTGACAGCACCACCCACATGTATTGGGATTGGGCCCTGGGGCCCTTCAACCACCCAGTCCTGGTCCCCCACACCAGCCTTGGGCCTTGGGGTCTGGCACTGCCCCCACCCAACTCTGCACGCTGGGATCAGGCCTGAGGGCTGGAGGTTGAGCACTACTGAGTTACACAAAGGTATGCAAGGGGTGATCTATGAATCGTTGGTCAGGCTACAGTGCAGGGGCACTGATTAGATGGACTCTCAGGATCCCTTCCAGCTCTGCATGACTGATTTTATGATGTATGGACAGGCCTCATCAGGCAACCAAATTAATCTTATTTAGTTTAAGAGCCACCTGAAAGCAGACTTTAGCTGTGTGATATTCCAGAACATTCCCTCTTGTGCAAAGTGTGGCCTTGTAGGCATCCATCTCAGTTCTTCTTTGACAGAGTGAATTGCTGCATGGCAGGAGAATCCCAAAGACCTTGCTCTAGAGAGTTGGGGAGTACTCCAGACTCATGCCAAAGCTACCCACAGCTCATACAGTTGGCCTTCTCTACTAGTCCTATGAGCTACTAAGCTCAGCAGAGCCTTTTATTACCTTAAGGACCTGATTCTCCACATACCCTGGATATACACCAATGCCTTCTTTTCCATTATTTAAACTGAAAAAGAAAACAGGCCAGTTCCATAATTGGGGATCATTCAATTATACACTTCAATTTGGCGCAGCCTCACTCCTATTGAATGTAATGGGAGGGAACAGACCTTTTTGTAAGATACAATAGCAACCATAGCAACTGTGGATATAAAACCTTGCATCAAAGATTATCTCAGTTCTTTTAAGAATGGCAGCGGCTGTGTATTGTTCACGTTGCTTTCCATTATGCAGTATTTGATTATAGTTTAACTATCAGATGTTGCAGCTCCATATGTTATGTAATAACTAAGTTGTGCCAAGTGGCTGAGAGTTGAGAACAACAAGAAAACAAGTCTCTGAAAGTTGATGACATGACTGCTGTTCAGCCAATAGGACTGTTATTTACTGGCAGTCAGAAACTGCCCGTTAGAATCATGATAATCAATGAAAATGATAAAATATGAGATTTTTGGGCCCCCAAACCACTGTGAAATGTAAAACACTCAAGTATAGGTGATAAAAGAGCTATTTAAATAGAACAGGGAAGTTCAGAGGAAACCCCCTGCATCAAGTCATTAATTGTTGCAAAGCCAGTAAAGAAAGCACAGGTTTCCCCAGTGCAGCCTTATTCATAGTCTCATCCTCCCCAACTCTCCCACCCCCATAGCTTTTTAGAAACTGAGCGCAGAGGGAGGAGTTTGGGGTGAACAGCACCAGGCAGCCTTCCTTTTTAAAGAACAACAGCCAGAGCTGGGCTAATTTAGAAAGATGTAGGCCCAACCAAAATCTGCTTCAGCGGAGGTACACCGAGGGGAGAGAACTCAGGGGTGCAGGGCTAGATTCCACACAGAACTTAGGTGTCTATCAGTTAGATGTCACAGAGCCTAAATTTTATGTGTCTGACCCCTATAATAGATTGCAAAGCCCAGAATTAGATTCCCAGACTCCCTATATTGTTCATGGGTTGAGCTTGGCACCTTAAAGAGTAAACAAAAAGAAGTACCTGCTGAGGAGAGATCTGCCTACAGCTACCACTAGAAAATGCCAAGCACAAGGATATGCCTGAACTTTGTCTCCTCAAGTATGGAAACAGACATTGTGAATTTTTAGGATGGCACAAGGCCAAGCAAACAGATGTCCATACCTCTTGTTGTGCCACAATTAGTGGCTGTGATGACAGCATCAGTATGTGCTGCTATTATGAACTTTTACTGGAGATCCTGGAGATGCATCTTGCTAGGTGGAGAAACCCCAATTTACCCCACTTACCAAGACGTGCCCCAAGCACTCCCAGGGCTTGAGGGGCTCAATCTTTTGCTGGAATTCCCACGGTGTGCAGGTCTTGGCCCTTCAAGCCCCAAGAGAACATATCACCCATTGTCCCACAGCATCAACAGGTGGGACAACAGGTGACATGTTTCACCCAGTGAAACATCAGCCGTGCTTGGACATATGCACAGATGATCCACTTCATTTGGCAACATTTATTTCTACCTTTAGGTACTTGAGTGAGGGCTACAAGGGAGGTTCTTCCATCCACTTGGAATCCAGAACCTGAAAAGAACTTCAGATGTTAGGTGGAACAGGCAGCCCTGCTGATGCAGACTGGCCAGCTAGGGTGAATCAGGCTGGCCATGTCGATATGCCTCCGGGTTAACTGGGCAGGCCAGGCCCCCTACTACCTAGGGCAATGATCTGCAAGGCTGTTCAACAGACCTGTTTTGGATTGTTGTGAGCCTACTCCTGATCCCAATTCATCCCCTAGCTCTGGGACTATAGTTTGGAAGTGGGGGACACGCACATTTAAATCTTGAGAGAGGCTGAGAACTCAGGTCTTCCATGTCTTGAAAAGCTTTTCTTATCACTAGGCTCTGACATAAAAGGAGACCACTACCATGACTGACTGTAAATGAGCTGGCACTTGTTTTGTCCTGAATTTGATGCTGTGTGAATGATGCATGTGTAGAACATGCCTACTGAATTGAGCCTCTCAAAAGGATTAGACACTATTCCACCTTAGTTCTTGGACACTGATAGGGTTAGGCAGAAGCATTAGTGGTGTGTGTAGAAAGCAGAGCTGGAAAACCAATGGGACCTTTCAGATCAAACAGATAGGGACAACCATAAATGGTTCTGTTGGCCCTCCATTGAGTGATGGAAGAAACTAAAGCACGTATTGGGACCACAGGTCCCTCAGCTGACTGCCTGGGATGACTATACCCATAGAGACAGACAACCAGTTTGAAGGGTTGCCCATGAGTACATTCCTATGGTAACTCTGATCCAGGCTGACTGCTACCCCTGTCTATAACAACCTGGCAATCAGGAGCCCTGAAAGGCAGGTGGAGAACCTTGCATAAGACTCTAGTTTCCTGCTAGTCTTCCAGGTTTTCTGTATGGTTCTTTCATGAATATTAAAATAATCAAGTGCAGTTACAATTTGCATGGGCTTCCTGTGGCTTTTCTGTCATTTATAAGTAATGCATGGTTCACATCAGCAGTTACTGCTGTCAAGCTGATCTAGTTTCTATAGTACAGGCTTCCAGGGATCTGCAGTGTTTGAGAAAGAATTCATGCTGCACTAATTATTTCCTTACCTCTGATTCTCCATTAACTTTAATTAACCTCCAAGGTTGGTGGCCTTTAAAAAATATATACAAGCAACAGCTCACCAGGCTGCTGTTTCTAGCTCACAGTCTCACAGCTCACTTTTTAAGCTTTCCATGGTCTTGCTCACATTACTCAGCTTACCTTTTGAGCACCCTAGAAACCAGATCAGGCTATTCAGTCTCATACTACAGCACATTTAAAATTGCCTGGATGTTGTTCATTTTCATTTGTCCCCCGCCCCCAAGGAAAACTTTGTTAAACACTTTCAGCATATTAAACCCACTTTGCAAATGTGATTGTTCTCCACTGCAGCACATACCCTGCTGCTATCAGGTTCTGTTTTAGTATTTTAATTGCATGCTGTAATAATGCTGACTAACTTTCTGACACATTCTATGAAGGCATTAATAGGTATTATTTAAGAAGTTTTTTCCCCCCTCAGCAGAAGCAAATACTTTTCCCTAGAAATAACTAGAGACCTAAAGAGCTTTCTAAAATCTATTTTACACATAGACCTGAAGGTTCTTTATTTTTAAATGTTTTTTCCTTGCCTACACATTTAGATTTGTTGTCTGCCAACATTTCTAACATAGGGCCCAAACACACAAATAACTGAACAACCGTACTGCACCTGCACCATGGGACAGCTGTCACACAGGTGCCAAGCAGTGGGGGGTGATCCCCACTGCCCCCACCACTGCCCTGTGCTGCACAGGGGGGCTCTGCCATGAATGCCCAGAGGCCTCAATCACAACGCCAGAGCCAGCGAGTGTGGGGCTTTTTTTTTTTTTAGGTGCCATTCTGTTTGCTGAGTGGGGAGAGGGGCTCTGCTTGTTGGGGAGGGAGTGGGGCAGGGTGCTCTGGTTGGTGTGAGGGAAATAAAAACTTGTTCTTGTGAGACATGTATGCAGTGAACATATTGCTATGGGTGGGCAAAGGGGTTGGAGTAGTTCATTCACAGCAGTGCAGGTGAGCTAGAGTGGGGATTGCTGCAGGAGGTGGTCAGCCAGGGCCTCCCACACCCAGTGCCCTGGCCCCCACTGGTGGGTTTGTGGCTCTCCTGGGGCCTCAGTGGGGTGGCTTGCCCATGCAGGTGGTGTTTCCACTCCACACATCATGTCTCGTCTGCCAGAACTCACAGAAGAGCTCCCCCTGGGCCTCACAGATGTTATGAAGCACACAGGTTACAACAATGACCCAAGGGGGTTGTCCCAATGAGGAGGGGTGGGACGGCCATGGCACCCAGCTGCAGGTCCAGCACCCCTGGTGTGAAGCAGCCACTCTCCACCAGGCTTGACAGGCTGGAGTTCTGGAAGACGTGGTGTGCATCATGGGTGCTGCCTGCCCAGCCGGTGCTCACATGCATGAAGGCCTCATGGTGGCCCATAACGATTTGGAGGATCACAGAGTGAAAGCCCCTCCAGCTGTACAGGGGCAGTCTCCATGGGGCAGGCAGGTGTTGGGGATATGGGTCCCATTCAGGGCCCCCCGATGCACTGGGGGAATCCCAGGACATGGAACCCTACCACCATTGCCAGGGGGTAGTGCATGCAGAGCACGGTGTCTACCAGCAAATTCTGGAAGGCACTGTACACCTCCAGGATGGCCTCCCCGGCGGTGGTCTTGCCCATACCAAACAGGTGGCTGAAGTACTGCAGGCTGGTGGATGTGGCCATCTAAAGTAGGGTGAGGGCCAGGCAGGTGTCCGTGGGGAGGGGTGGCTGCATGCTGGTGTGCTGCCACTCTAGGTGGGGCCAGAGCTGTTCCACAAGGTCCCAGAACGTGGTTCAGGTTATGTAGAAGGCCTCCAGCTACTGCTTGTCATTCTAGGTATACTAGAAGATGTGCCACCAGCAGTCCTGGCTGGCCCGGAGGACTCAGAGGCAACAGGACTGGAGGCCAAGGAGGGTGATGGTGGCCCTAGCAGTAGTGTCCAAAAGCCCTTCATTGATGTCCCTGCTGGCAGGAACTGCACAGCAGCTGCAGTGGCTCTGGGACCAGGCAGGTGGTCACTGCACATGGGGTTGCTGGGCTGGGCAAGACGGCCATAGGTCAGCCATTGATCAGTGTGGCAGGCCAACAAGACCAGTGCGGTGACCAGCAGGAGCCCAGGGTGCTGTTCATTACTGTCAGGGGCAGGGGCTGGAGCAGTCATAGTGTGGGGAGGCAGAGTGGGCAAGGAAAGAGCTGCCTGTTTAGTTAGTAATGACCCTTGCAGGAAATTCATGGCACTTGAGCTCCAAAAAATGATAAGTGGCAGTTTACTTTACAGAGACAATTTTTAAAAGTGTCTTTGGCATATAAAGGTCTACCTACACTGGACTTGTGTTGCCTTATAGCATACCTCTCCATTAAATACATATGCACTTAAGCAATAATGAGGTAATCATGCTATCATTTCTATTAAATGGCAGGAGGCTGGAGGAAAGACATTATATTCTGGAATATAAACTCATGTTTAGTCCCCCAAAAATTGAATTTATTCACTTTGCATTCTGTAAAGACTTCCTTCAGTTTAGAGTATTGATTTGAAGTGAGGATGGGATAAGGAAGGTTTATTTAAGAAAGGTTTTAAATTTCCAGGCATTGTTCCAAAAGGTAAACTGATCTTGTATATATTTTAATTTAAATGTTGAAGTAATAGACAGTAGTAGACAATACTAGGCAGATATATACCACATGCTTTATTCTGAAGCATTTGACTCCCTTAGGATCTAGGGTAAATTTTGCTTGGAATATTCTTTGCACACCTATAGCACAATTCAAGTAGAAAGACCTAGAAACACTGCTCAGTAGCTGTTTTCTGCACAGGAGCTGTTTTTGAACATGTATAGGACATTTTGTTGTAGGCAAGACTCCTGAAAAAGATCAAAAGTAAATATGTGTATATGTGTGCTGCAAACTTGCACATACATCCATAACAATGGAGTGGGATTAGCTGTGTAAGGAACACCACTAGACTGACCAGTAGATTTTGTCTAAAGCTACTCATAGTTTTTACTGTGTTGGACACTATGTGCAATGATTTCTACGTGCATTAAATCTTTTACTAAGAAATCATGGAATATGTGCTCTGAAATTGAGTGGGAAATATTATTACCTGTTTATCAGGGTATTTCATACTGTATCCCTAAAGTTTAATGCCTTTTAATGCTTTCTGAAAAACCAGAACACTGGCCTGTAATTCAAACAGTAAACCTCAGGGGCAGGAAAAAATGGAGTGCAATAGAGTTTTATAACTATTATCGCCTCAGGTTGGATATCAAGTTATTAAAAGCTGTGCATGCAAAAATGAGTTGTGTAGAGGCTTATTAGTTATGAGTATGTAGGCACTTATGTTGAAGAGCTTACAATTTTTCTAAAAGGGAGTTATGTTACGGCAGACAAGACTCCTCTAATGCTTGGATGTCTATACAAAAGAACATGGATACACTTTAGGTGTGGATGAAATTACAGTGATAAGTTGAAAATCATGAGGCCCATTTATCCCTTGTGGTTGGTGTGCTTGTTCCGTAAATCAGAGATAGTAAGATTACATAAACTGGTTAGAAAGGTGTAAAGTGGATAGTTCCTGGATAAAGAACAGTTGAATTGTTTCTAGGAAATGTATAAGAAACAAATGGTCAGAAAAATGATTAGAAAGTCTGTAAAAACACAAAGGGCCCTGACTGGACCAAGAAGGAAGGTTATGTAAGTTCCAATGTGTGGGTTAGATAGAAGTAACTGGAGTAATGGCGGACTCCCCTTGAAAGAAGCATGTCCACAGACCTAAGAATCACCAAAGCTGCCTACCTATGCCTTTGAATTTAGGATCCTAGGTTGGCAGTCTATATCCCTCCTGGTCCTCTGAGTGTTCAGATTTGGTCATTTACATGACATTTTTGGTATTTATGATGTTCTGGATATATAATTCTGGATGTATAGATGACTGTACAGACTTGGACTGGGCAAGCACACTGACAAAAATAATCTTTCCACCCTTATAGCTAAGGCACTTGCTCGATTTAGGGAGAAGATCTGGGTTCCAGCCACCCATGAGGTCTGAGCTTTGTTCTCTCTGAGTTCCTAGCATGCTGCCCAAGCAACCTCACCACAGGTCAGCCAGGCCCTTCTCCAGTGCTTCTTTTGAAGCTGAGCCACTAATATAGTCAATTGAAAAACTGGATGGAGGGCAGTTCAGGGAAGATGCTTGGAAGCTTTTGCCTAACCTGGAGCAAGGGCCCAAGCTAGAATCCAGGGACCCCTTCTTTCTAAGCCAGAAGATACCTTACTAAGCCTCACAACCTCTGGCTTGCTCTCATCCTTTTGGCTCCACATATCTCCCACAGACCTCCAGGAGCACTGGAGAAAGCATTGGACAATGACTAACCTGTAATGTCTTGGCTATTGAGGTGGGGAAGATGTATAGCATCTCTCTCTATCCTTCTTCATTCCTGAGACTAAGTCAATCCCACCCGTCCTGAGTTTTGGTCATTATTGCGCATCTAAAGTTGCTGTGTGTGCACAAAGGTCATATGTGTGTGTCTGGCTTACCCTGACTGCGAGCATATGTAGTCATCTACATGAGTAGGGCTACATGTCCAGGAATAAGATTCCTCTGGTGCCAAATATGTCATGTAGACCAAAAAATGGACACAATGATGACCATGAAGGGACAGAATGGCATCTCTATTGTTCAGTTTTTTTCTATCAGTTAAATATTTTAACTCTGTAATCAAAACTGATAATGCATTGTGCTAAAATTATTTTAGATAAAGCTGCTTTAATTAATTAAACTTGCCAATTATGAGTTGACTTTGTCTTTCACATAATCAGTGTTACACTTTATACTGGCTCTTTTTAAATAGAACAAAATATATGAAACTTTAATCCACAGTACTTTATGGTATACAGGGTCCCTATCTTATCAATTCTCAGCAGTGGGGATGAACATGTCAGCAAGTAAATCTTATGTGTGAAAGAAACTGTGATCCTGTCTTTTCACAGTTATCACTGCCCAGAAGTTTTGTAAATGTAAATGTACATGGCAAATGCATGATGTAAACAGACCTTGAGTCCCATTAATTCTGTAATTAAGAAAGAAATCAAGTAATGCAAAACATGATAACTTGTTTATCTTCCAGCAGTCTTCCAGGTAAGTCAGATCTTCTGGGTAAGACAAGAAATCATGCAGTATCTGTACTTTGAAGAGTGGAAAGAGAAAGGCATTGCATAATTCAATTTCCAGCTGGAACACTGGGCTATAGAAAATACTTCTTATACAAAAAGTACATAAAATAAATTCAATATGTCAACAATATTGTACCTTTTTTCCCTTGAAATAGTCATTGATTACTTTTTATAGCACTTTAGATTCTGGCACTTGATTTTTTTTTCTAGGTCACAGTTTTTTTCTGGCTCCAAATATTTATGAACATTAAACAATTATGCCACGTGCTAGTTTATCAAGGTATGATGTGACAGAAGGCACTCTGCTGTCCTAGCAAATGTTCTCTCAAGGTTGGTCTGAGACAGAAAATAAATGATGCCTCTGGATACAAGAATAGATTTAAAAGGAAATCAAATTTCTTGTTTAAGAACTCTAGTAGGGTTCCAAGAATTACATTGTCAGAAGCTGTTAACAGTTGATAGCTCCTAAAACTGTTGGGCCAACACTTCCTGCAAAGCCACATTTTATGGTCATTTAAAACCAGTGTAATTCTTGGATTGTAGTTGTACAAGTTGTTCCTGAAAGAGAAATCCTGACCCCAGGTAGAGCTGCATTGACTCCAGTGGGGCTTAGTGCAGAAGCCTGATAATAATGGACTACTACGCTAATTTCCCAGAAGTAGTGATACTTGAAAATACCACAGCAATAACAGTTGTCAAACATAGTAAGCCTATAATTGCATGCCATGGCATTCCAAAAACTGTAATTACTGACAACAGACCGCAGTTCAAGAATAGGGAATTTTGAGACTTTTCTCAAATGTAAGGCTTTTAATGTGAGACATCCAGTTGCAAATACCATCAAGGCAATGGACTCGCAGAATGTGGAGAATGCATTTTGAACAACCTGCTTAAAAAAACAAAGGAGGAAGGAAAAGTCATACAGAATCATAGAATAATTGTGAAGTACTGCTGGAAGGGACCTCCAGAGGTCATCTAGTCCAACCCCCTGCAGGAGGCAG